>NC_090940.1:165374525-166728525 GCF_040938575.1 Ambystoma mexicanum
TATACACAGCACAGTACAACGGAGAAAGGCAGCCAGCAGGGGAGCTGAAACCCTAAATGACCACTTAAGAAAAGCTGTTCTCCTCAAGGTGAGATGTGGTGATCTATTTGAATTAATAAAAAAATTGAAATGACCTGACGCTGTCCCTGGCTAATGGAAACCAATCAGTGTCTTAGCGTGGGCCCCCGCAACCCCTGCAGTGTGGTCAGCCCACCACTCCATGCCCAGGGGTAGGCCCTACTTCAGTCTTCACCCGGAACAATGGCAGACTGGGGGCTGTGCTGGGGCCCACTGTGACTGTCTGGAAGCGCCTCTACTGGAAACAGAGGCCTGCAAATGGAACACCATTCAGTATTTTGGGAAGTTCCTATGTCCAAGCCGTCTTATGGCGATAAGACATGATTTCACAATCATGTCCCACTATTGACCAAGTGGCGTTTCCTAATTTATTGACTGTCAGTCAAGGGAGTTTCAGAATTGTAGGGCCCAAATTGAGGAGAACGACATTGTAGTCTCCCCGATGAGATGCTCACCATACGAGGCCATTTCCACAAAAATCCGCCTTCGCAGGACAGCGGCAGTGGGTGCTGTTTTCCTACTTCGCTTGTTTGCATCGAATCTTCCCTCTAATGTATGAATCAGACTTTGTATATACACTGCTGTCTGCTAAAGTGTTCACAGCAGGAGTTCGAAGTGAGCGGGAACCAGGGGCGTTGCTAGGGGGGGCTGAGGGGGCTATAGCCCCGGATCTTTTGGCTGTAGCCCCGGATAGAAGCTCAGGAGCTACAGCCAAAAGACTAGCTAGCCCCGAGTCCTGACAGCCTGGACATTAGCGTAGCCCCGGATCTTTTCCAGACCTAGCAACTCCCCTGGCGGGAACGGTCAGAATCGGTGTTCCACTGCTTTTATTTTTTACTGTTAACAGCTCCACTACTTTTAGCACCCATTTTCACCATTCCGGAACTGTTCTTTGTGAAGTTAAAAGCACACTTCTCCACTTTACCACCGGATATCAGTTACAGCTAAATTGGCTGTCACCCAGCATGACCGCAGACCTTGCAAAATGTTTTGCACGTTGCTCCTGTCCCTCCTACTTTGTCCCTCGCCAGAGTCACAATACCACTACTTTTTTGGTACACTTCTAACGCTGGTTCACAGTGATCACACCAGGCTTCGGACAATTTATCTAATGCATATTTTAATTGGAACACACGTTACTCTCTAGTCTAGACTTGTAGTTTGAAATGTTATTTCGGCTGCCATCATCTCCCTTTAACAACAATGTGGCTTGGCATTTTAATATGTCACAGAAAAAATAAGCCTATCAGAGCCGCAACAATGACATAGGCCTGGCAAATGCAGAGCACAGACGCAGAGATGCGGGGCATGGAAACAAACCCTAATTATAAAACCGATTCCCTGGGGCCCCTTCTGTACAGTGAGTAAAAACCGTGCATAAACCATGTCCTGCGTGGCTTCTGTTCCCGGTGTGATGTCGATGTATGTGTGAGGAAGAGCCAGCTAGGGCACGGATTGAGATCTACTCTCCTGCCACCCACTCCACCTCTGCCACGCAAATACGGGAGCCACCCTGCCCGCCCGCGTGCGATTTTGATGTGGGCAGGAATGCTATGAATTCCTATGGAATCTGCATGTTTTTTGAGCTTGGAAAAAGCAGGTGGATTTCATCTTGCAGATGCCACGTGTTCATTTTTCCAAAGTCGTCACCTGAGTCATGAACACTCCTCATTCCTGGAGGCAGCAGAGTTTATTGTGTATGCTTATATCTTAAATACTGCTCTTTTACTTTGACATGTTTATCGTTTTAAGAACTTGAAAGGGCACAGCTCCTAAACTGAAGTGGGCTAGGGTCTGTTTTCTATCATATTGTGCAGTTGCTCTGCAGAAGTCTTTCCTCAATCTCTATTAACAGGCAGTAGGAAAAACGAAACGCGCCATCATGCCGTTGTTTAGCTTTGCACGTGCAGTGGGGGCGCCAGTGGCAATCCAGTCTGTTGTGGGGCTGGCTTGTGGGCATGAGGGCCAGCGGGATCCAGGCTGCAGCCACATAGTATGCAGTTACGGCGGGAGACAGTTGCCGGGGCACCCAGGCTTTCCAATGTAGCCATGAGCACCTGTTGCACAGTGGCTTGGGGGCACCCAGGTCACACCCACTTATCTGGAACACCCAGATAAGTGGGGGCTGCACTACCATGATCACAAGACGTCAACCTGCAGGCCAGGGTTGTAGTACCGTGATCACACAGCATCAGCCTGCAGGCCCATTAAATGAAATACGAGACAGAAGCGCCATTCATGGAGTCTGCCACCATCCTAAATGCACGTGCCGGCTGAGGCTCGTTTCATTGGGAGCCAAGTAATGACGGAGTCATGACACACATCCTTAAAGGGGACAACACCACGCTCCTCCTTTCTCATAACAAAAATAAAGACAACATCAATGAACATTAAATAAATCAACAGTCACAAACAGTACTAGTGGGTAAAACTATAACCACATACATTGAAGCATAGACAGACCACAGTTAGACATTTCTTTGCTCAGTTCGTGGGTGATGGTCGGGCACCAACGCGCATTTTGTGCTGCATCCTTTTTGGGCCATCTTGATAGGCGGGGTCACAGCCTTGAATGCACATCACTGTTCCTTTATTCTCTGGGGCTTTGGGCAGTTGATCATAGGGTTGGCAAACACATCACGAGGGAACATTTATTACACAGTGGAGGTGAGAGCTCCCACCATCGAACAACACCATGACCCGCTACTGGATCTACTTTAAGCATGCACACACTTTGCAGGATTTCAGCTTCACATGCCCATAATTACTGGGACCACTACTGCCATGGGTCCCCCCCTCCCCCCAGTGCCAAGGCCTTTTTGGTGATTTCGTTATTTCACCATTCAAAGCATTCTAACATTTTCTCCTTCATTAACCCCTTAAGTGCCAAGGACGAGCTATCTCGTCCTTGGCACCAGGGAGTTAATCCCAAGGAAGAGATACCTCATCCTTGGCACTTAAGGGGTTAAGCACATCAAGAAGGTGCAGGCTCACAGCATCAGATCACATATTTACTGAGTCATCTTTGAGCATTTAGGGCAATGCAGAAGGACAGCTTCACATCGCACACACCATTGTCTGAGGGAGCAGGCGCATGACCGCTCTTGACGCGCGCTCTGGGGCAGAGTGGTCACAAGGACAGGCACAGTCACGGGGTTGGAGGAACAACTCAATTGGGCAATGACAGTTCATTAGTTCAGGCTAGTCGAAAAAAACACATTTGATAAGCCGCAAAGCCGCATCCACGGACACCCGGGGGCCACATTGGCTGCAGTCCTAATGGTGGGGCAAGCTTTCAGGCCATTGTCAGGGTAGAGGGCACACCCTCCATTGGCAGGCAACGCCACATCTGGGTACACCGGGGGCCACATCTGCTGCAGGTCAGGCCAGTTCATGGTCCCTGATTGCCCCCAGTACCATCTTTGTCCGATCTTTGGAGTAGCAAAGGGAGCAACTCTTGGCTGTGGCTCTGGGAGACAGAAGGGACCTCTTTGTTGGACATTAATTGGAGGGACCCGTTGCATCTTCCAAAGTGGATGTTGGGGATGTACCCTGTGATCCCTGCTTTGCAGGTTGTAGGGGTAACCCTTTGCTGTGAGCCTGGCACATTGTATTGACTCACTCCGTACTGATTGTGCAGGAGGGCAAGGGGAGCACCCCTTTTGTGAGAATTTAGGTGCAGCAAAGGGAACACTGCTTTGAAGACCATTTAGTCAAAGGGAGACAAACCTTCCAGGCTGGCTTGAAGATAGCATGAAGATCTGTGAAGATTCCCCAGGCAAAAGCCTTCTGTGGAAGCGGTGGTAGTCCATGACACGCCGCTCCACTCCTTTTCTTTTTGTTCCAATCTCCTTTTGTTTGTTTTTTTGGTTTGTTTTTTTAAAAGCTCTGAACACGGAACCTCACAAAATTCACCACTGAGCGATCCGGTTTATCCTCCGGCAAAGAACTCACAATGGCAGGAGCAAGGCGGGGCCAGCACTGCCCAGAGTTGTTTCAGGCACTCCTGCTGTTGGGCGACCGTCCTTCAGCACTGCAGGAGTTCGAATGAGAGCCTTGTTGCCATTTTTGTGGGGCTGGCTCGTGGACACATGGGCCAGTCAGATCCAGGCTGTGGGCATGCAGCATGCAGTTACTGTGCCGTGGTCACACAGTGGGAGACAGTTGCTGGGGGCAACCAGGATTTCCAATGCAGCCATGAGCACATGGCTGGACAGAGGTCTGGGGCGTCCAGGCCACACACACATCTGGGATCACCCAGATAAGGGGGACTGCAGTACCGTGATCACATCGCATCAACCTGCAGGCCAGGGTTGCAGTACTGTGTTTACAGCGAAGAGCTGTGTTGATGATCCCAATATCTTCTAGTCTTTTGATGAGTGTGTCGTGGTTGACTTTATCGAAGGCTGCTGAGAGATCAAGAAGTATTAGTGCTGAACTGAGGCTGGAGTCTGTGTTGGTCTTTAGATCATCACATATTGATAGTAGCACAGTTTCCGTACCTCTCTATCTAAGATGGATGCCATCCTTGCATGTACCCTATCCAAGCTGGCAGAACTGGCATAGTTGCCTCCTCGGGTTGATCTTCCCCTTTGCATGGGCAGAAACGGAGCTAAATTTGAACCAAATGAGGCCCTGCAATGCATCAGGATTTGTCTCTCGAGCTGTCTGGATTTGCTGTTTCCTTGTTTCTCCTTGGTACCCTCTTCTCCTCCTTTCTACCTTGACTTTGTCTTCATTGCTCGTCCCTTGGTCCTCTTTTGGTTCTGCTAGCTCTTTGCAGTCTCCCTTATGTCTTGCTTCTACCTTGGACTTCCTAAATCCATTCATCTAATGTGACTAATAGATAGAAGTCACCTGTATTTGCCGCAAGATAATGTAGCAATCATGCCCCAGCTCTGGAGATTGGCTGCGCTTATTGCGTGACGCCAATTTCACAGGAAAAAAAAGAAAAAAAGATGCACGTCCAGGGACTGTGTATTCTCACCCACTGTTCCAGCCAGCTGATTGGCTGAGCACCCTTCAATGGGTACCAATGGAATGTACCTATGCACCTTTCTCGAACATGGTCTAGTTGGACTTATTAAATCCCCTTTGATGACCCTATCAAAAGTACCTTTAAATGCCCATGAAATGTTTCTGATTTGCTTTTTATAGCTATCTGTGTTTCCTGTGTACCTGTACCTCCTGTCTATCCTTTTCCCCATTCCTTGTATCTACCATGACTTTATCCTCCTTATGGTCCTACTTCTTCCTTGGGTTTTCGGAGATCGAGTCGGTATCTGAAGTTACAGTTGCTGAAATCCTCCAGTCTCCAATATATCCAAACTGATTTTTGGCGGCTGCTCTGTTCATTCCTTTGGAAGGGTGCAAGTCTTCGCCCCATTGTCCCACAATTGCAATAGCTCCAGCACCATCACCAAGGTTTTTTGATCACAGAATCTTTCCTCTGAGGAGCTAGTGTTCCTTTCCTGCTTTCTACCTGGGCAGTGCGTGTTCTATCTATTCTGTCTTACCTGCAGAGCTCAAACAGCCAACACACAGTAAGCCTGCAAGATTGGCCCACACTTAGCAGGTCCACATTCTTATTGTTCATTAGTATTTCCCTGCCCTTTTCTGTAGGCCGTGATGCATCAATCTATCAACATCACTTTACCTCCATTTCCATCCTGCTTATATCTTCCACTGCAAAACACATTTCCTTCTTCCATCTCTCCCACTTACCTGCTGGATTTTCTGGCTGCCACCATAGAAATGGAAAAGGGACACAATTCCTTTTCCCTATGGCGGTGGCCATCTTGTTTTTTTGTGGATGTTTTTCTTTTCCGCAGGAGATTGGTGTCGTTTGTGCAGCCAATCTCCAGGGTGTTGGGGGATAACACATTTGCACCCTGGATAAACCCTGGGTGGGAATGGCTTTCAACCCTGCTGTGGGGGCAGACATGGACGTTAAAGGCCCCCAACCCTTGCTGATGCCTTCACTTCGCTCTGGCCTTCCTAAGCTCGGGCTGGGGGCCGATAAAGGCCACGTCCCCGTCCCACAGCGGGGGTGAAACCATAGTATGCTTTGCATCGCGAGATATTGTCGACCCAGGCTTATTATGGGCCAAGATAATCCGCACATCCCAGAATCCAATATGGCTGGCTAACAAGTCAGCTCTGGCTGAAGGTGACCTCTTTGCGCGCTGTACTGCAGCGTGGTTGGTGACTACAGCGTTTGTGTGACACAGACTTTCACGAGCCACGTTCTCACTGTTGCTGAAGGCAAGATGTCCCGCCCCCCCCGCCTGTAGTGTGAAGAGCTGAAAACCTGGATATTTCAGTCACACCTTGAGAGTACCTGGACTGCGACACTTCACGGTGCAGCCATCAGCACCCGAACTCAGTACTACCGTGCTAATTATGTCTAGTGCTATGCGTGCCTATAATCCTGCTGTACAGTGCTGCACTGATTCCGAGCACGGTTCGTGCTATAGGCATGAATGGGGGACCCCCACCACTCCCGAAACCCCTACACTAACACGCAACATATATGTTTGTAAAAGAAAATCACCAACACAGCGAGGGCGAAACCACCACGTTGAAAACGGCAGGGGAAAGATGGCGGCGATGAAAACACAGTAAGCGATAGGCAGGTCTAGTCTGCTTTCAGAGCTGAATCCCAGGTCCATTGATGACGCTAGCTGGGGACGTTCCTTTATCTCTCCTGGTGTTCCTGGCCTGATCTGCACAGAGTTGCCCTGCCCCCGAATATGGGACCGCTTGGGAGTGATGGATGCAGGGGGAAGGAAGAAGGAATGCCAGTCTGCTAAAGAGTTCTGTTTTTAACATTATTGCATTCGCGTGCAAGGAAAGCATTGCTTAACTGTAATCTACACCACACCGGTCCTGTTATCTCTGGCTCGAAGCCCTTAGAGGCGGCTATTTGTCAGTGACAACACTTCCATACATGCCAACATTTTAGATCAGCCAGGAGGGAGATTTTTTAGATGGAAAAGGGGGAGAACTAAGCATGCCCCTCCCTTGACTTGCATTTCTGGGTGAGGGATAGTTTAGAAAAGAGAATGTCAAATCTTTGAAAAATAGCAAGCTTTGTCGCTATACATTCAGGAGTTATCCCTCCTAAATTGGGGGAGTTGGCAAGTTTGCATTTTAAAGGGTCAACACGTTTCCGGACTGGAATACTCCTAGTCTGGTGGTGGGGTGGCCCAGAATTACCGCCAGCTCGTAGCTCCAGCACCCCACCATCAAAACCTGCTGGTATTACCAGTGCTGGTAGTGCCGGCAACTATCCCCATGGAGTCCTATGGTAAATGCTCTTTCTGGCACTTGGATCTCTGCTAGAAATTCAGGCAGACGAAGTGTGGCTAACGGCATTACCGTCTGGTGGTATTCCGCCAGATTTATTGGCGTGATACCTCCAGGCATATAATGAAGACTTTTACAAACAGCAGCGCCAACCGCGCTCCGTGGTAAGCACTGCATATCTCCAATGGCCCAGGAGTGGCCTGTTGTTCATACTGCCCCCTTGAGGACAAAAGATACTCTGCAAGACTTTCAGTGGGAATCTGTACACCTATCCTAGAGCACACTATCACGGAAGGGCGAGTGGAGAGCGCATGTGTGTCTTTTAGGGTTCACAATGCCAACCCCCCCCCCGCCCCTATAGTCTCTCTAATGGGTCTAAAACGACCTCTGCAACCCCCTGAGACTTGCAACTTTCCGATAAGCCTTCCCCACCCAGACACTACAGTCTGAGTGGGAGCAAAGACACACCTGGGCATTTTCCTGTACCACCTGCATACTCCTGCAGGCACCGCCTTTCGTGTGGCTCCAAATGTGGTATGTTCTGTTTTTCTACCAATCACACGGTATCTTGAGGGATACATTAATTTTCTGGCTGCACCTGGGAACCACGGCGGGGCTGCGTGCCATGTACTACCTTTCAGAACTGTCCCTAAAGCCTGTTACCTTTTAGGCAATATGTCTAGGGTGACAAAATGTCCCGGTTTTGCCAGGACTGTCCGGGAATTAGGACCTCTGCCCACCTTTTGTAATTTAAAAACCCTGTCCCGGTTTTGTGAAAAGACAGTGTGACCATTGACAGAATGACGGATGTGACCCAGGATCGGGCTGGCCTATAGGGCAATAGGCCCACGGCCGAACCAAAAACACAAAATGCAGGTGTGGGCCAGTTTTGCTGGTCAAAGTGGGCCACTTTTTTGGCCCATGTGGGCCTGTTTCATGAGTTACTACGCTATGCGGCTAATAATTTTGATAAGTGTTTCTGAATAAATATTCTTTCAAATGCACAATTTGCATCACATTTTAGTAAAAAAAAACTCCTCCCTTGAATACTATTCAAACAGTCTGTCACGAAAGGAATGAATAGCCATTTGCAACTCTGGGACACTTTTTCATTGGTGCCCGAGACAATTGTATGGCCCAGTGCGACCCTGTTGTGACCGTAAACGTCAGTTTATCGAACCATTCCAAACCAAGTATGCCATTAGCCATTTGACATTAAAATGCCCAGAGAAAGCCTCAACTCTGATTTTGGTGCGCGGTAGCGTGCATTGAGTGATCGTGCCATGGAGACTGCACATGTCAGGGCTTCATCAGTAAGATCTGAAATAGTAATCAGAGCAAAGGTTGCTTTGTTTTCAGCACGCTTACAGTCACAACCAAATCTTTAAAGTTTATTTCCATGGAAGAGACTGGCCCCAACCACCCTTCCCCCGCCCCCTCATTATGCCACTATTCATAGTTATTCAAGGTAGTCCCTTTCAAACCGAAGTCCTTTTTTTATGTCGAGGCCCTGTCCCATTTTTTATTTTTAACATGTGGAAAAGCCCTAGGATTCAAACGTTTTTTGGGGAGAGAGGTCAACCCTGTGCTCGATTCTGGAAAAGAAAAAAACATGAAGTGATACCATTTGGGGAGAGTGGAAATTGGGGGGTGGACGGAGCGATGGGGACAAGCCTAAGGGTGTTTTCATGGCAGGTAATTGGTAGACTTGCAAAAAGTGAAAATAACACAGGGTTGGAACAGCAGTCTGTGTTAAAGAGATTACTTTAATATGAAGAAATCACATAATCAATCAGCATGACAGTATATGCATTGTTATAAAAAAAAAAGTAAACAAAAAAAGTACAATTGTAGCTTTGCTTTCACCCTCCGGAGTGGGAGCCTAGATTTACCAGCCCACAAACTAAAGCAATCCTAAGAAATCTCTGCTTTACAACTGTAATATCAAAGCTAAAAAAAAAACAGTGACAGAAGATGCACCATTCATTCACCTGCTTGTGTTCATTGTTCCTCACATCAGCTGTATGCACCACACCTCTTTGTAATCAGTCATCATTCACACCTCTTAAGGGACATGCTAGAGAGTATAGCCAGCCCCCATCGCCACACACTGCGTGCATGAAGCAATCTAACACTAGTTCTGCATAAGTATTCCGGTGCTGTGAACAGCTAATCGCGGTGGGTGCAGTGTTCGACTGCGGCACGGGAGGGGTAATCCAGAGAAACAATCTTTTCAGGATTCCAAACAAAGAACATCTCTCCCAATGTAAGCACTGCCATTGCTTCGCCCACAGCCTGACCTTGGAAAGGCTTGGTTTACTCTCACAGCTGCTTCTCGGTTCATGCCTCTGATGGCGAACAGTGGGACGCATCCCTTGGGATCTTCGAGAGAGTTATGGAGAAAGAAAGTGAGAAAAAAAGGCAGAAATTGAGAAGGGAAGGAGGAAAGAGAGGAAAAAAGAAACGGAATAAACCAAGGAAACGGAATTGGGGAGAGAAGGAAAGAAAGAAAGAGAGAAAGAGAGAAAGAAAGAAAGAAAGAAAGAAAGAAAGAAAGAAAGAAAGAAAGAAAGAAAGAAAGAAAGAAAGAAAGAAAAGAGTAAGAGGCGAGGGAAAAGTAGGCAGCGAATAGGTAAGAAAGAGGGTGGGATGAGGGAGCAAGGAGGGGGAATGAGGGATGGAAGGCGCAGAGGTGAAGAAGGGCGAGGCATTGTGGGTGTGTGTGAGAGGGAGACAGCGAGAGCGGGAAACAGGGAGACAGATAGAAAGGGCAACGAGACAAAAAGATGGAAACGAGAGGGAGGTGAGTGATGAAGAGAGTGAAAAGGCGTGTGTGCGTGCTTGATAGGTGAGTGATGAAGAGAGTGAAAAGGCGTTTGTGGTGCGTGCTTGAAGAGAGGTCACCAGAAAGGATGGGATAAATAGCCGTGGAGAAAGAGTTAACAGGAGAGGGGGGGACGAATCCTGTCTGTGTGAGAAAGAGGGGCCGCGACAGGGCGCACGGGGAAAAAAGGGGGTGCAGGAAGAGTGAGCGGGCAGGAGAGCGGGAGAAAGAGCAGTGCGGAGTAACGATGTGAGCGAGAAACACACTATAGGGCAGTATATCAAGGTGGTAACAGAAATGTAAGTCATTCATTGTTACCGAGGACTGGTGTTTAGATTGGAAATGTGTTCAAAAAAAGAAAATAGCTCCTAAAAGTCCAGTTTGTAAATCATTCATTTTGAAGTTTTGATTTTCCGAGCAATGCTGCTGGCGCGTGCTTTGTTTGCTACAGTAAATGTTATGTCAGGTCAAAGTATGATTTTTATGCTGTAGATATATCGCTAGTGAACTATGTGTAAATACACGAATAGAATGATGGAGTTTAGTATGTTTCTAGCTGGGTTTTCTGTGGCCACCATTTCACTCTTTATCCTACAAAGTGTATGGCTGACAAGCACTTGACTAAACCATCTTCAGGCGTGTGGAAAAGGACAGCGGGTGCAAAATAACTGGAGACACTGAAATAATACACATGCTCTGGGTCGGTGATAGTTGGACAGGACTGATGCCTGAGGGTGCACACACACCCATGGTAGAGTCCCCAGGGGAAGCAATGGACCCTGGTGTGGTCTGCAAAGTAAAAGGGTGTCTTGAGCCTGGAAGGGACTGCAGTGGAATAGGGTTCATTTGCTGCACCCACCAAAGTTTGATTGGCTGGGTCTGCGGAAAGAGGAAGGGTGCAAAGACAGAAGCACCGAGGGAGATGAGGTCAGTGACACAGTGATAAGTAGCGGAAGAAAGGGCTACCCCTTTGGCGAGCGCGCAGGATGCAGGGGAGCGAGAAGGTGGACCTGAGGCAGGCAGAGGCTAATACCCCAGAAAGAAACACTGAACACTTGGCAAGTCTGCCCCTGAGGGTTCGCACCTGAGAATGTCGCACTTTGAAACACTTGTGTGTAGGCGCGTTATAAATGCCATATCATATCATATCATTCATGGGCAGAGATCAGATCTCACACAGAAGGGTTTAGGAGTTGTCCCGATGGCCAACGCCTGTCTTGAGCCTTGTCTCTGCGCGGCTTTACGGCCAAAGGAAGAGGAAGCATGACTGCCCTGCCTTGGTACACACCTTCACGGGGAAGGACCTTTGCCCACTCTTGCAAAGAGCAGCATGAAACTGGTAGACCAGGAGGACTCTGTCCAGCTGGCACGCCCCGGAGAAACTCTTTGCTCTGGGGTGGCTAATGGGATATTCCAAGATCCAACCTCTCACAGGTGGAATACTTGAGAGCCTTGGACCAAAGCTACAACCCAAAGTCTCGATTCATTAGCAAATACGTCATATATGTCTGTGTGCCTGCCTGGCCTAGCTTGTAGAGTAAAGCTCCCATTGTAGAATGTGGTCTTTTCTAATAATCAATTTCTATCTTTGCTTTGAGTGGAGATAGGGACTGTGTGCAGGGGCGGATACCGTCCCATGAAGAAAAATGCACAGGAGGGTCATTATGGACCCTTCTGCTCAGTACATTGAGTGGAGATAGGGACTGTGTGCAGGGGCGGATACCGTCCCATGAAGAACAATGCACAGGAGGGTCATTATGGACCCTTCTGCTCAGTACATTGAGTGGAGATAGGGACTGTGTGCAGGGGCGGATACCGTCCCATGAAGAACAATGCACAGGAGGGTCATTATGGGCCCTTCTCCTCAGCACATTCAGTAGAGATAGGGACTGTGCAGGGGCGGATACCGTCCAATGAAGAACAATGCACAGGAGGGTCATTATGGACCCTTCTCCTCAGTACATTGAGTAGAGATAGGGACTGTGTGCAGGGGCGGATACTGTCCCATGAAGAACAATGCACAGGAGGGTCATTATGGACCCTTCTCCTCAGTACATTGAGTAGAGATAGGGACTGCACAGGGGCGGATACTGTCCAATGAAGAACAATGCACAGGAGGGTAGAGATAGGGACTGTGTGCAGGGGCGGATACCGTCCCATGAAGAACAATGCACAGGAGGGTCATTATGGACCCTCCTCCTCAGTACATTGAGTAGAGATAGGGACTGTGCAGGGGCGGATACCGTCCCATGAAGAACAATGCACAGGAGGGTCATTATGGACCCTTCTCCTTAGTACATTGAGTAGAGATAGGGACTGTGCAGGGGCGGATACCGTCCCATGAAGAACAATGCACAGGAGGGTCATTATGGACCCTTCTTCACAGTACATTGAGTAGAGCTAGGGACTGTGCAGGGGCGGATACCGTCCCATGAAGAACAATGCACAGGAGGGTAGAGATAGGGACTGTGTGCAGGGATGGATACCCTCCCATGAAGAACAATGCACAGGAGGGTCATTATGGACCGTTCTCCTCAGTACATTGAGTAGAGATAGGGACTGTGCAGGGGCGGATACTGTCCAATGACGAACAATGCACAGGAGGGTCATTATGGACCCTTCTCCTCAGTACATTGAGTAGAGATAGGGACTGTGCAGGGGCAGATACCGTCCCATGAAGAACAATGCACAGGAGGGTCATTATGGACCCTTCTCCTCAGTACATTGAGTAGAGATAGGGACTGTGCAGGGGCTGATACCGTCCCATGAAGAACAATGCACAGGAGGGTCATTATGGACCCTTCTCCTCAGTACATTGAGTAGAGATAGGGACTGTGCAGGGGCGGATACCGTCCCATGAAGAACAATGCACAGGAGGGTCATTATGGACCCTTCTCCTCAGTACATTGAGTAGAGATAGGGACTGTGCAGGGGCGGATACCGTCCCATGAAGAACAATGCACAGGAGGGTCATTATGGACCCTTCTCCTCAGTACATTGAGTAGAGATAGGGACTGTGCAGGGGCGGATACCGTCCCATGAAGAACAATGCACAGGAGGGTCATTATGGACCCTTCTCCTCAGTACATTGAGTAGAGATAGGGACTGTGCAGGGGCTGATACCGTCCAATGAAGAACAATGCACAGGAGGGTCATTATGGACCCTTCTGCTCAGTACATTGAGTAGAGATAGGGACTGTGTGCAGGGGCGGATACCGTCCCATGAAGAACAATGCACAGGAGGGTCATTATGGACCCTTCTCCTCAGTACATTGAGTAGAGATAGGGACTGTGCAGGGGCTGATACCGTCCAATGAAGAACAATGCACAGGAGGGTCATTATGGACCCTTCTGCTCAGTACATTGAGTAGAGATAGGGACTGTGTGCAGGGGCGGATACCGTCCCATGAAGAACAATGCACAGGAGGGTCATTATGGACCCTTCTCCTCAGTACATTGAGTAGAGATAGGGACTGTGCAGGGGCGGATACGTCCCATGAAGAACAATGCACAGGATGGTCATTATGGACCCTTCTCCTCAGTACATTGGAAAAGGGGTGAGGGGGCGAGCTTCTGAGATGCCGGCCTTATTGGGTACCCGGCACATTTCTTCTCATATGTATCCCTTCACATGAGTAGACAAAGGTTCGTAACACTGAAGAGAGGTTTTCCAATGTATACCTCCGTTTTTTTGTGGGAGGTCAAAATTGGGAGGTTTTGACCGTCTAACGAGGCAGTATATACTGCTAGCCCTATAATATGTCAGGCAGGAAAACAGTTGGTATTTGAAATATTGTCCGTTTTCATCGTTTCTATCAGACTTCTAATGCACGTTTAGAGCCGCCTAATAGACAAAAAGAAGGGGCAACCTCCTGAGGGAAGGACGCAGCAGCAGGGTATGTATGACTGCGGGCAGAGGGGTTTTATGTGTGGTTACACGGCTACCATTATGGTTACAAGAACAGGATGCAACATGTACAGAAAACGTTAACTGAACAGACTGTACCGCACTACGCCGGTGTCCAGACATTTGGTCGACCTAAAACTGGTCGAATGACATTTGGTCGACGCAATTTGGTCGAAAACCAAATGGTCGAATTTTTTTTTTTAATTATATATTTATTTTTCGGGTTTTCGTTTTTTACAAAAATTGGTTTTTAGAAAAAAAAGGGGGTTGGGGGGACCCCCCCAAAAAAAAAAAAAAAGTTGAAAATAAAAAATTCGACCATTTGGTTTTCGACCAAATTGGTTCGACCATTTGTCTGGTCGACCAATTTTTTTCGACCAAATGTCTGGCAACCCACTACGCCTACTTTTGACAAGGACTGCCCTCTTTTCCAGCTTCCTGGCACCCATTTATGTTCTGTTACTGGGGTTTATACCATGCTCCTCTGCCATGTTCATGGTCTCCTAAGTGACACTCTGGCGGATCTGAAAGAGAGAAGGGACTGGTTTTGGTGAGTGGGGATACACAGAAAAGGCAATGATGAGTTCAGTACCAAGGCCAGGTTTTTCAGTTACCCATTCTTTTATGGAACACCAATCCTCACTTCTTGGGTAAGCATGAAGGTTACTCTCCCCTAGGGTGGCTCCTGCTCAGCACCATTTTACGAGTCCCAGAATCTGTTGCCTGACTTAAGTATGGCTGCCAAGCCCTGGATCTGCATGCTCTCATCCCTTTGTTGCTATGTTCAGCCGCTGTAGGAGTCACATTCACAGTCAGGGCACATCAGCTACCGCCTCACTTTGATTTCGGTGCGAGGGTGTAGGAACCTACCTGCTTCAGAGCTACAGAGGGGTCACACAAAATGCAGGAGTGGTAAAAGGGTGTCGATCACCTTAAGCAGATGCAATGATTTCTTGATTTTGTTTTATAACCTTTGACAAATGTGTCACCCACGTTTAAAAAGTGTGGAAGGGGGTGAAGTTGCCCTAAACGTGAAGCAGGTGAGAGTGAGGCAGCCGAGTGTCATCCGGGGGTGCGGGGGGACTGAGGGGGGAGGGCAGTGGTCGAAGTGAGCAAGAACGGTCAGGAGCAGTGTTCCACTACTTTTATTTTGTACTGTTATCAGCTCCACTACTTTTTTCAACAATTTTCACCATTACGGAACTGTTCTTTATGAAGTTAAATCTCGCTTCTCCACTTTACCACCGGACAGCAGGTACAGCTAAAGTGAAATCTATTTCACCTCAATTGGCTGTCAACCAGCATGGCTGCAACCCTTGAAACGTGTTGCACGTTCTCCCTTCCTGCCTACTTTGTCCCCCGCTGGGGGTCACCGCTCCACTACTTTTCTGGTACACGTCTATCATTGGGGGCGGGGGCTAATGCAGCCCACGTGACAATAAGGGAAATGGAGGCTGGCCGAGGCCCTAAAGTAAGGTATGTTTTCTGGGAGGGCGCCATTTTGTCCAGGAGTTTCCAGGCCCCTTGCCCACCGAGGCCGCCTTGTCATACAGACCTGAGTTTCCTAGGAGATGGACGCAGCACTATCTACCGTACCACATGTAGTTTTGCTCCGAACATCCTTCAGCCTCTACAGGTTATATCATGTTTTATTACTTCACGTAAAATGCTTACCAGTGTTCCCAAGGTTACCAACGCCAGAGTCCTTGGATGCAGCATTCTGATGCCACCTAAGAAAACCGGGTTTGGTTTTTATACCGCTCTACTGGCCACGAGTTGAAGCCCCAGTAATTATTGATTGCAACCGTTTGTGAATAACAGCACCTGCTATCATATACTCATGAGGTAATTTGAATAATCCCTCCGAAACCTCTTAGACTCCATCTTCAGATCCTTGATTTTGAGCTCGAAATACGAAATTAGACATTGGCACACTGATGGCAACCTTGCAAACTTTGTCCTATTAGGCTCTTGAAGAAGAGGGACAGCCTCTAAACGTGTCCGCCTTCGATATTGGACAATTTGATGTGCCTTTCTTTGCTTTTATATTTGCTTATGATTAAATAACTGTTGTTTTACAGTATTTGCTGATGCTTACTACTTGTTGAATTGACACAATGTAAATTACAGATTTAGCATCATTGATCAAATTGAATAAATAACTGCCTTTTTGACGGATGTAGATAGTGTGCAGGGGACGGAAGGACTCCAGCTTTGGTTCCTTTCCCTTTTTTCTTGTATGTAGTAGGGTCTTGTGCCAAGGCCTAAGTTCCTCCCCTGCACCTCCAATTTGTTGACACCAGCCCTGCTGGATTTTGAAATACCATATCTTGCGTGCTTGATATATTGGTGTGCACCCATTCCCCCATTGTCTTGCCCCCCTGGCCACCCATCTCTTATTTCCATTGACCTTGGGATAAGATGGGTGTTTTTGATTGACGGGTTGGGGAATTTAGGAGATGGAAATGGATGCTGTAGAAATGTTTTATTGCGGGTGTCATGGGTTAGCTGGGCAAGTCACCTTACAGGGGAGCAGGGGCTTAACCTTGAAGGCCGGTTGCTGGGGATGATTTTGGGGTTTTGGGAACGTTCAGGAAGGGCTGGTTATAGCTTTCTTTGGGTATGCCCAGGCTATCCAGGGGAGCACTTTGGCACCACAGGAGCAAGAGGGGGGATTGTGATAAGAGAAACATACGAGGAAAATAGGTATACAATAAAATGAGAGAGGTGCTCAGGGGAGTTAATTTGGTGGGGTTGGGGGGTTAGGAGTATTTTGTCATTAGCACATTCGTATGGGGGCTTTCGTCTTAATTGTGGCAAGCCAGGTCAGTGGTTTTTGTGAACTGTGACCCGTCTCATCAAAGCAAGCTTTTCCACTTCAATGGTATATGTGGTTAGTGTCGTTTCACCCAATGAGGTGTCTTCTTGTTGCTTTGTTCCCTGTGGTTTGATACCAGGGCTATGCTTTGGTAGCATCTTATAGGTGTACAGCGTTCAGCGTTCGTCTTAGCGTCCGCAGTTTCTCAGATGTGCATGTTGCGCCATCCAAGGGATTGCCAGGCGGACCCTCAAGAGTTGCGACTGACATTTGCCCATTTTATAGACATTTGGAGAAGCACATTTCATTTTTAATAAATACATGCAAATCATAGGCCCAGGAACTCATACCATTTGCCAGCTGAAGCCACCATACGCCTAGAGTACAATGAATATATATATAACCATATCTGCTAATTTTCACATCATATGCCATGCTTTGCTATCATCTACTGAGCATTGCCATGAAAACGTCAGGTGCTCATGCCATTGCCAGATCTGTTATCAAACCCCCAGGGACTTGCACTATTGACCAGTATGGCCATCAAACCGCCCTGCTCTCTCACCATTGGCATCCGAACTCTATGCACTCGCCCTATTGCAGATTTAGCACAGCAGTGCCTCATTCCACTAACCAGGGTGATTCCTCTACACCTAGGTAGCACGGTGCAGTCAGATGCCAGTCTTGAGTAGTTGGCACACGAAGGTCCGATTTAAGTTAGAAGAGGAAGGCTGAAATCCATAGGCCCAGTTAGCAGAGTAACATCAAATCCTACCAAGTCCAGCTAGCACTGCAAAACCAGATCCCATTATGCTGAGTTACTACAGTAAATTTCAGTACGTCTCACAGGGGAAATAAGGGCATATTCCAGTATGCCCACTTAGCACAGTTAAGCCACGTTCCATAGGACATTTATCATAGTGAGGTTGAGTAAGGCTAAATTTCATAGGACCAGTTAGCAGAGTATGGCTGAATTCCATAGGCCCAGTTAGCAGAGTAACATCAAATCCTACTAAATCCAGCTAGCACTGCAAAACCAGATTCCATGAGTTACTGCAGTCAATTTCAGCACGTCTTGTGCGGGAAATAAGGGCATATTCCAATATGCCCACTTAGCACGATTAAGCCACGTTCCATAGGACATTTAGTAGAGCAAGGCCTGATTGAATTATCCTCAGTTAACCTGCTATGTCCACATAGGACAGTAAATCAGATTCAAGTTGGCTCCGTTAGTGTAATAAATTATTTTTTAATAAGGAAAACGCTATTGACTCAGTTAGCACGGCACGCCTACATTCCATAGGCACACTATGCACAATAAGGCCTCATATGTATTTTGCACAGTTGCCAATGTAAGACATGATTCCATTATGCCGAAGTACAAATCTCATTGTTCCCAGTTACCACAGGCAGGTGAGATTCAGTTATGCCCAATTACCACAGTAAGGCCGAATTGCAGTCTGCCCAGTTAGCACAGTGAGGCCAGTTTGAAATATTCTATTAAGCATAGAACTTGGTTGCTGAAGCTACCACTCCTGCCATGGCATTGCCTTCTTAAGTGTTCTATCATTTAGCCAAAGGAACTTCCTCCAGGGAGTGAAGTCTGAAACCCAGTAAGTCTCCTTTTCCCAAACTGTGCATTAAACCTCTTACTGTTGCGGAACCATGGCCAAGGATACAGCTTGAGACAACAGACAGTGCTGCAAGAGCCTGGGCGATTCATGCAGCCGCGGCTGCACACTACGGCATAGTCGCGTGGAGCCCCCTGGCATGCATGCAGCCATGGGCGTCACAGCAGTCGCGCGACACTCTCACACTGCTCTTACCATGTTAGCGGACCAGAGAGACTGAACAGAATGAGGACGCAATGGAAAGTCCTGCTGGCAGTGCCACACTGAGCGCCGGCCATTATTAACATGTTGCCCATGCTTGCTCTGATCTGCTGAACATCACAGGGACAAGCACGTGAGTTAGCCAGTTGGGAGCCACAGGTGAAGCACGGAGTATTAATCTCTAGGACTGCCTCGTAGGATTCTGCAAAAGAACCAGAAGACTAACTTCTATTGGGGTGGAAAGTTGGTACTCTGTGTCCCACCCCCATTGCTTTCGGCAGTTTGTGGACATGTATCAATACTCCTCCCCAGCCTGACTGTGCCTGCCTGGCTCACCAGCTTCCCCACACGCACCGCCTTTGACAGCGGCGTTGGGGAAGCGGGCATGTCTGGTTAGAAAGACGATTGGCTGAATGCAGAACAAGACGGATACATCAAGACAAAGCACTGTTATATGTACGCATTAAGACAAATATCACCTGCAGCAATATTTTCTACCAAGGTGGCGCAAGCGCCAAGTCTCAGCCAAAACTAAAGGCAAGCTGCAGAAGCACCCGCCATTTCATTCATCCTGGAAGAAGTGCCCACGTGTTTAATTCGGATTAGAAAGACATTTCAGCCGACGAGAGATGACCCCAGACCACCATCTTGGGGGGGGGGATTCCATTTGAGGGAGAAGGCAAGCACAGTGTAATCACCTGGAGTCCAAACTCAGACGTGTGCCTCTTGGTTGCCCTGGCAGGATCATGGAAATAATACGGATACTAAATCCATTTAAACAATTTAAGAGTTATATTTAATAACCAATGCCTCAAAAGGAAGCAAAGGAGGTGTGATGTCCCTTGTTCTAGTTTATCCAAAGGCAATTATGTATGTATTTTATTTATTTATTTTTACTTTTATATGATATGATAGTTTATTTATATAGCGCCTATACACAATGTGTTTCGAAGCGCTTCACAGCAAGAGAGGGAACAAGGGAAAATAAAATGACATTCCTACAGGCCTTGAACAACAAGAATGTGAAATTAACTATCGTACTCGGCCTGACGACATTTCAGATAGTGCAAGAGCTAAAACACAGATAGGAAGGAAATGGAATATTTACAAAATATCAGCGCAAAAAACCCTCAGGCATCTAGACGCTAGTTACAGTAAGTGCGAAGTGACATTCTACAAAGTGCAAGACTACGCATGAAGGTTACAGCATGCGAGCGGTTCTTGAGGTCATAATCTGGCAACGCCGCGCCTCATGGTACGGGGACTACACCAGGAATGCAGATAAGCAAAGGCAAAATACAGGTTACACTAAGCTACAGGTCAAAACTAGAAAGTTACAGGCACATCCAAGTAGAAGTACAATTCAAGGCTGCAAATCAAGCTGGTGTGTTACAGACAAGTTAAGATATAAGTGCAGTACTCAGTTGCAGGTCACATCCGGTATGGGCAAGATCAAATACATATACAGCACAAGACTGTGGGATCAACTCTGTAACTCAAATTGGGAAACATGACCCAGTTGCTGGAACCTCTTAGATACGGTGGGGGTACAGTGTCACATCAAATAAGGAGGGGGAACAGTAATCACTCGGTCACAGACCCAAAGAGCCTCACCGCGTGGGGGCTACATTGGCTGTATCGAGGTATGGTGCTCCATCCAGGTTGCAAGGTCAGTAATTTAACGCGCATGCAGTGAAGTGTGAGAAGTGGAACTCTGCACCTGGGCGAGGGGTAGAGTAGTCATGGTGGTAGGAGCGTTTTGTAGTTTTTCGTGTCCGAGAGATACAGAGGAAATAGAAATGGTGTCGATCAGGAGTGCATGAGTTACAGAGTAGGAGCCAGCCGCTGATAGCGGGGGATGAAACCAAGTAGGAGTATGCAGGTAGTTGGTGCTGGTGGCTGGTGTAGATGGACCCGTAACGCTCCCTGCGGCAGAAATCTGGTAGCATTAATCCATATGAAGCTGCACGGTGCGGGTGGTAAGTGGTGAGGTAGACATGGGCCGGGATTCATGGCGGTTAGTTTCAGTGTCGCGAATGTACTAGCGAGGTGGGGGAAAGGCGAACATAGTATTTAGCTGGAAACGTGCAAGACCATCGTGATGGTATCGATCTCCTTACCTTACAGTATGCTGGTTAACTCAGTGCTGCAGCAGTGATTGCTAAGGGTTTCAGAGAGCATCCTAAAGCAAACAGGAGGGTCGTGCAGTAAAGAGTTCCCCTCCCCCCGAGAGGCCGTACGCGCCCGGACTGGCCCAGACAGGAAAGCTGTTGTACCCTTGGACGAGGCCCTCAGAGGGGACCGGCTATGCCTGCCGGCTCCCTCTACAGGAGTACTTGTAGCAAAGCCTCGGCAATCCACCTTCTGCAGAGGCGGGCTATCAGGTCAAGAGATCTCTCTGGTCGGGATGAGGCTGCGGTGGCCATGATGGATTGGAGCATGAAATCACAGCGCGATAGAAATCCCAGTCAGATAAGCTATGTGGTTCAGTGGTAAAATACACTTGCTTTCGTTCTATGCCCACCATTTTAAGGAAGGAGTATTTGCCACATGGAGTTGGCTGGCTGTTGTAGATTTACTCAACGATTTGCTCTTAGTTTTTCCCAAATGATGGTTTTTACCGGACAGGAGTTGCAGATAAATCACTTGGAGAGAACAGCTGTATGGCCTCTTCACTTAACAAGAAAGGGCAGGGGTCTGCAACCTTTGGCTATTCATCTCTTTGGCTATAACTCCATCAGCCTTAGCTCGCATGGTGAGGGGTCATCATGGGAATTGTGGTCCAAAGTATTTGGCGAGCCGCAGGTTGCAGATCCCGGCAATAGGGCGAAATCCTCCTTGAAACTCACTCTATGCAATATTACTCATTTCAACACAACCATGACTGAGTCGACCTCATCTGCCAGCAAAGGGCTCTCCTGCGGGAGTTGGTGAGGGCGCTACTTTGAGTCCGGCCACAGTGAGACATCGGAAGCGCGGTCAGGTAAAGCTGTCTTACCGGCAAGGACAGAGAAGGCCCTCAATGCTCTAATGTCGGCCGTGGCTACTTAGAACATCAGAAATCCAAGGTTATGATCATGGGAAAAGGGCGTGGCTTGCTGTGTTTGGGGGAACCATATAGGACTCAGTTGGAAATGGCTTCTTCGTCCGATTACTGAGGGCTGCAGTTTACAAGGAATGGGTCCTACACTTCTGAGTTAAATAAATGTGTTACTCACTCTGGGCAAGCGGTGGGAGGCATTCTAGTTTTCAACAAGATGTTCGGATGCACAGCAATCGCCGGGCTATCCAGGCTTCCCAGGTAAAAGCTGGCCCGTCAGCCCGTTATGGGGATGAATTATGGAGTTGTTCTAGACAAAGAATTTTGGCCCCAGCTTTTAAAGGCCTCCTTGCTTGCCATGCGGAGGGAGCTAGGCGTAACTACGATAGCTGCTCTCAAATTATTCACAAACTATTTATTTACAGGAGAAACAATGCACTTTTCATCTCAAAAGAACGTACAATAGATAAGGAATCAGATTTGACGGGAAGCAGTGAGCTTCTTAGAATGGGGTGAGTTTGAGGGACACTCTGACCAGGTTGTGTGGGGGAGTAAATGGAACAGTCACCGGGGACAATACATGGGTGGACATACATAGATTAAGGAAAACCAACATTAGACAGTTTTAAGTGCAGGTAGGTGTGACCATGATGGATGAAGTGCTAGAGTGGAGGCAGTAGAAAGTGAAGGACAGAGGCAGGTTAGTTGTGAGAGAAGAATGTTAGCTAGAAGGCAGATGAGAGGTAGGTTAAGAGGGTAAGTCAGAGTCAAGGAGATAGGCTTTTAGCTTGATTTTGAACAAGTCTGCATAGACTGTTTCTTGGATGTCCAGGGGAAGGGAATTCCATGCAAGTGGAGCAAGAAGACAAAGAGTGGGAGCGAGAGGAAGCACATGGAGGGTGAGGCGCCACAACGGTAGTCAAGGAGGCAGAGCAGAGATTACGAGGGGGCTTGTAGAGTTGGATAGAGGAGGATAGGTACAGTGGTGCCTTTCAGTGGATAGACTTGTGAACCAGGAGCCAACATTTAAATCTGGCTCTATTTTGCATTGTCAGCCATCCAACTTGGTGATGGCATGAGGAGGTAGGTGTGAAGTGAGGGAATTCAAAGAGAGTCCGGTAGCAAAGTTAATTATCTTATCGAGAGGACAGAAAGCATAGTTGGGGAGACTACAGAGGATGTTGGCACAGTAGTCCAGTTTAGAGAATACAAGAGTGGTGAAGTGATGCATGATTTTCCTAATATTCAGGAGGTTGATGCGAGCCCACGTTGCAGTTTTCGAGATGAAAGTAGAGAAGGTGTGAGAAGGTTCATAGATGCCACAGAGGTTTCTAGCTGAAGAAGAGTAGGGGGGAGTGTCCGTTTGGAACTGGATAGGCAGGGGAAGGGATGAGAGAGTGTTTGGCAGGGAAGAAGAGCACCTCTGTTTTAGCAGAGTTTTACATCAGAGTGCCAGGCCATACAATATCTAATGGCAGAGAGACAGTTTGAAATTTTGATAGAGAGATCAGAGGAAAGTTCAGGAAAAGAGAAGAAGTTTTGGATGTTGTCCACAAAGAGTTGGTTACCTCAACCAAGGTAATCTCCCTTATTTTTTTTGTATAGGGGGATCGGTTTCTCAAAAACGGGAGAGCAATAATAGACTAAATATGACAAAATGAGAAACAGATTACCCCACTCTACGCCTATAAATGTAGGGTTGGGTGATGTTCTCTACTGCAAAGTGACATACATCTTTTTCTCCTTCAATTTCTAAACATTGATTATAACACAACATTTCATACCACAATTAAAGACACACATTGGTAATGAACCACTCTAATCTATTTCGTTACCAAAAACATTTTTTTATTCAACATCAAAAAATATATATTTATATAGACATAAAAACAATACATGATATTCCTACACAATTTTTCACACAATTAAAACACAGCTTTATCTGTGATGGGGTTCTTCGTCATCAACACAACGAACTACGTCGAGTTGTAGCTGTTAGATGTTAGATTTCAGTTGTTCTCTAGTCTTATAACAGGAGTCGACATGTTTCGGCCCTTGGGTAAAATTGGGCACTATCTCTAGTGCTTGTAGAACCCTTGATTTAATGGCCTTCTTCAGGACAAGTACATTTCTTCAGTATGGTATTACTACTTTTGTGTATCCCAAATACAAATATGCACATATATTCAATATAGGCGTGAGTAAGTGCCGGCTCAATTGTAGCCCGTGCCATTCATAGTTTCAGAAAATTGTTGTTCACCAATGGCCAGACAATTTTTGATCTTAATTGGATATATGTTGTTCCACCCACAGTTTAATTTCTTTTAACACCTACATTAGTAGGAACCTTTATGCATCGAAGGCTAGGGTTAAGCTCGGGCGCACGTGGATTCTACGCATCCAGTCTCAGAGCACGTCAAAGGAATAAGCCATGAATTGTGTGTTTTAAACACTCCTCGCCTTTTTGTTATTCACCAGACGTGCTGCCGCAGCCTCAAGGTTACCGTACTTGGTGGTTGACCCGTATGGTGAATAACAAAAAGGCGAGGAGTGTTTAAAACACACAATTCATGGCTTATTCCTTTGCCGTGCTCTAAGACTGGATGCGGAGAATCCACCCACGTCCGAGCTTAACCCTAGGCTTTGATGCATAAAGGTTCCTACTAATGTAGGTGTTAAAAGAAATTAAACTGTGGGTGGAACAACATATATCCAATTAAGATCAGAAATTGTCTGGCCATTGGTGAACAACAATTTTCTGAAACTATGAAACACACGGGCTACAACTGAGCCGGCACTTAGCCTATATTGAATATATGTGCATATTTGTATTTGGGGTACACAAAAGTAGTAATACCATACTGAAGAACTTTACTTGTCCTGAAGAAGGCCATTAAATCAAGGGTTCTACAAGCACTAGAGGGTTCCATGTGATATAATCGCGGCAAAAATTGCCGTGGTAACAAAATATTGCGGCAAAAATGCAGCCGTTTTTGCGCCGCAGTCCATGTAAAACATGCAGGGGACACCCCCGCAACCCAGCAACCTCCGCTCCCCTTAAATGGTATAATGGGGCACACTTTTACCGGGTCAAACGGCGGCATTATTGCTGCAATATTTTTTCACCCCAACATTTTTGCTGCGATTATATTACCTGATACCCACTAGAGATAGTGCCCAATTTTACCCAAGGGCCGAAACATGTCAACTCCTGTTATAAGACTAGAGAACAACTGAAGTCTAACATCTAACAGCTACAACTCAACGTAGTTCGTTGTATTGATGACAAAGAACCCCATCATAGATGAAGCTGTGTTTTAATTGTGTGAAAAATTGTGTTGGAATATCATGTATTGTTTTTATGTCTATATTAATATATATTTTTTTATATTGAATAAAAAACGTTTTTTGGTAACGAAATAGATTAGAGTGGTTCATTAGCAATGTGGGTCTTTAATTGTGGTTTGAAATGTGTTAGAATCATGTTTAGTTTGAAATTGAAGGTGAAAATGATGTCTGTCACTTTGCAGTAGAGAACATCACCAAACCCTACATTTATAGGCGTAGAGTGGGGTAATCTGTTTCTCGTGTTGTTATATTTAGCACAAAGAGTTGGTACAAGAATACAGAGGAGGAGATTAGTGACCCAAAAGCAGAGGTGTAAAGAGTGTATAGTGGAGAGGACTCAAGACAGAGCCCTGTGGAACACCAAAAGGTATAGGAGTGAGTTGAGAGGTGTTGTTGCTCCAGGAGACAGAGAATTGGTGAGGTGCGAGGTAAGATAAAATCATGTATCGAATGAACATCTCTCTTTATTTTTCTTGAAAATAAAACTATTTAGAAAGACCACTCTGAGACCGCTCAGATCGGTCTTTCTAAATCTAACTGTCACACCTCTGTCACACATGAGTGTGTGCAGGGGCTGACAAGCGTGGCCAGGACGGGCAGGGGAAGACAGCAATTGGCTGTCTGGTAAGTGTGTCTGTTTGTGTGCCTGTGTGTATGTTGTGGGGTAGTGTGGAGGGGAGGGGCGGTGGAGAAGATGTATGAGTCTTTATGTGTGATTGTGTATGTTTATATGTGTGGGGGGGTCACTAGAGATTGTTTGTGTGGAAAGAATGTGCAGGAATAAAGGGGGATTTTGGGAGGTGAACTCCCCCCCCTGATTTCAGAGGTGAGAGCAGGGGGGAGGGTGCCATTAAAAAAGTGATATTTTGCGAATATTAATGCCCGCACCAAATTGTCTGAAATAAACTGCCATTTCTGTGTGCAGCCTTTAATATTTGAGAATATCACATGGAACCTTCAATCCAGATAAGGGATTGATCGCGAATCCCAAGAAGAAAGAGAGTATTAAGGAGATCAGAGTGATCGACAGTGTCAAAGGCATCAGACAGGTCAAGGAGAATTATGATAGAGGATAGGTTGGAGTGCACAGCAGAGGAGATGAAGTTAGAGACATTCATGAGAGCAGTTTCCGTGGAGGGACAGGAGCGAATACCTGCTTGCAAGGGGTCTCCAAGGTTGTGGATATCTATGAATTTGGAACACAACCCTTTTGAGCACTTTAGAGTAGTGCGGAAGGAGAGACACAGGGTGAAAGTTAGCCAGCATATTCGGGTCAGCCGCTTGCTTTTTTTAGGAGAGGGATGACTGTGGCCGTTTTGAAACTAGAAGGAATGCAAGCAGAGTCGAAGCACAGGTTGAAGAGTTCAGCGAGGTGAGAGGCCATTAAAGGGGCAAAAGGCTTGACTAGCTGCGGAGCGGTAGGGTCTGATGGGGCACAGGAGGGGTTGGCCTTCATCAGTAGGGATAATACTTCTTCAGTATTAGTTTGACTAAAGTGGGAGACATAGGTAGGGAATTTAGGTAAAGGAGGCAGAATGTAGAACGTAGAAGGAGGGAGTGTGAGGAGGGTCAGGTGATTGTCTCTAATTTAGGATGTTTCTGCAGCGAAGTATTCAGCGAGGTCATTAGCTGAGAGAATGGAGTTGCTAGTCATAGGTTTCGGAGGAGTGAGTTTAGGGTGTGTCATAGTCGACGAGGATGGCTGCAGTGAGAGTCAATGAGGGTGCAGTAGAAATCTGTTTTTGCTCTGTCAAGAGAGGACTTGAGAGAGTTCAGGACAGAGAGGTAAAGATTAAGGTCCTCATTTGAGTGGGTGCACCTCCATTTACGCAGCAGTCAATGCATATCTGTGCCGAGAGAGTGTATAATGGGGTGACCCATGGTTGAGGATGCTGAGACCTAGGGGTGAACATTTGCAGTGAGAGCAGAACGAGTCATATAGTAGTGATTGGAAGCTGGGGAAGACAGAGTTAGTGGATGAGGCCTCCAGGGTGAAGGAGGAGAGTGGGAGCTCTAGGTCTGAGAGAAAGGGAGGAATGGTAGAAGGTTTACATTTCCTTTTAGTAATAGGTGAGGCAACTCGTGAGGGGAGGTCAGAGGGTGGAAAAGAGATGGTGGTGGAAAAAATGGAGTGATCAGATAAGGATGGTATGACAGTAGTATTAGTGGCCGAGAGAGAGGTGGAGATGAATGAGAGATCCAAAGAGTTGCCCTCAGTGTGGGTAGGTAGGTAGGTTATGGATAGTGTGGAGAGCATGGTCATTAAGAAAAGACTGAAGTTCAGATTTCTGAGAAGTGGTTGGAGAAGGAAGGTTAAAGTCACCTAAGAGAATGAGGTGATATTTAGTGGAAAGGGAATCAAGGAGTGGCCCAAGTTCCTCAAAGAATGGTCCAGTTGGACCAGGAGAGCGATAGATGGAGATGATGTGAAACGAGTGAGGCAGAGTAATAGTAGAGATGGTGAATTCAAAAGAGGTAGGAGAGGATGTGGCATTGCAGATGTGAGAGGAATTGAGGCGCGAAGAGGGTAGGTATGTTTGTGGTCTACCCCGCCCCATGCAGAAGGTATTAGGTAGGCCCTTGAAGATATTTTGCTCTAGGATAATGGCATTGCTGTATCAAAAAAGGTTTTTCTAAGCATTATTTAAGTGATTTCTGGACTTAACCGAGACGTTTAAGGAGAGGCAATACTGTTGTTCGGTATTTAAAAGTATCAGGATTTCAGAGTGTGGGTGGCTGACCATGGAATCAGCGAGTGTAGGCGCATCGGTAGATATTTATGTGTCAACATTTCCCGTGAAAATTAACCAATCAAATTTTTCAGAAATGTTCCCTTCCTATTACACAAGGACCTCATTACGAGTATGGAGGTGTGGGAAAAAAGGGTCAGTAACAGAATTACCGTCACTTTTCCCACTTCGCCATACTACGAGTTGCACCCTGGAGTGGGGGTTTACCTCCAGCATCATGCTAGAGGTAAATCCTCTGACCTTCCACTGAAAAATTGGCAAAAACGCTAGAATTACTGCAGCGATAATTCCACCAACAGTAATTCCGCCAAAATCCCTATGGATTTCAAATTAATGGGTACTAACACTGCCACCACCACTTGTAATCAGAGGGTTAATCTGCTGGACCAAGTGGCGATAACAGTAATTCCGTTGGGCGGTATTCTGATGGATTTACTAACGGAATACCGCCCAACTCGTAATGAGGCCCAACGTTTTGTTTAGAGGTTAATCCAGTTGCAGTGTTGACTGTAGGCCTGAAACGTCGCTGCAACACTTACAGCGAGGCACGCTTTGTGAGGTGTGTCAAAAGAAGCCATGATGCCCTTCTGTCCACTCCCAAACTGCACTTTTCATGTGCCAGATTACCGCAGTAGCTTGGATTCAGTTTGCTCTGACTCAATTTATCTAGGTAACGTGGGCTAATAAAAGAGCTTCAACAAAATAATTTTGCAATGCATTTTCCAATTCTGATGTTTTTTTAATGTTATGTATTCTTGAACTTTTACGTAACTCACTTTTTTAACCTCTCTGGCTGATGTTAAAAGTGGTCATTGCTTGCAGGGAACCACCAATGTTAGTACTTCTGTGTTGCTGTGTCTGCCGCATGCAACTTTTCCACTTGTACAAAACAGAGTGGAAAATAAAAGAGCAACAATAAGCAAAGTCGTCTTTACTTTTTTCATTTTGCTTTCGGTTTTGTAAAACGTGTAAATGCTACCTGCAAATGGCGCTTTGCAGAGGGCATTTACAGTGGATTCCTATTGAAACCACCTGCATTTTGAAAATGCTAAAGGCAGGAAGATTCCATGTAAATCCATTCGTTTTACACTTGCATGATAATCTCATGGCATCTGAAGGAGGAAGCCTGCACAGTGCAAGTGCTAAATCTGTTTCCTGCTCCTACTCCTCCTTCATATGCACGGAAAATCCTGTGTGCAACGGTAAGGCGTAAACAGCTTACTTTTACACCTGACCTGGGCCCTTCACCCATTGTGCATTTGTAAAATGTCCCTGTGCCTGGCAATATATGCAAATGAATTGACTGAGGAAGCTGATCCTTGGCCAGTGGCATGTGGCAGCTAGTGCTGAATTTGTGGGGGTGTTTGCCAGGGCTCAGCCCCGGCACTTATTTCTGAGCCCCAGCACTTATTGTCCCAGACTCAGATTGATTATGAAGTAATGATCGCCAGAGCATCCATCAGTCCCAATGAGCAGGTGCCAGCTGTAGTTCAACCCCAAATGTGTCGGCTATGTGGGGAGCAGCGGTGGGTGGTGGCAGCAAAGGTACGGAACTGCCTGCCAGCAGTCTCACAAGCATGCTAGAAAATATTACAGCCCGGCACATATTTTCTTACAAATTAAGCCCTGCAGTTCAGCTTCCGCTATGAGCTGCTTTACCAAAGAGTTGCTGATATTTATAAAGGTACTTCTCAACACAAGTCAGGTTTTTTGTTTTTTTTAAAAAGATAACGTGAAGACGTAAATTGACCCACCCATATTCAAAAAGGGCAACGCATTTGGATTTAACCAATGCAAACCTTTTGGATTCAGTACCAAATTTGCAACATTAGAGTCTTTTTCTCGTATTTGAGCTACACTTGACCCGGAAAAACAACTTTGTGGTTACATCACGGTTTTTCCAACCCTCTCCCCTAAGCCACATCCTCTCTTTCATCTAATCCTGGAGGAAACCCATGATATTAGGCGCTCTGATTAACTTGCAGACTGTTAATGCCCCCTCTCCACTACACCACCATGCCGCGGCTGAAGTGTGCGCCTTATGCTCACTATGTTACGTCTCCACCAAACCTTAGGGACTGTTCTCACTGCCACTGGGAGCTTGTGCTGTGTGTAAGATCTTATCGACTCTGCGCAAAGCCCTCTATCCTAAATCCCCTCTTCACCCACCCAATATCTTTTCTCTGTATGCCCCGCATTCGGCCCCAAGATATAGCAATGTAAGAGTTTCTGCAGTACCCCCATTACTTTAACCCCAGAGAAAGAAAGGACCTTAAACGCTGGGAGCCATAGTCTGGGACAGAGCGGCCCCAGGAACCCAAACTCTCAGACATTCATTCATTCATTTTGTTATAGCGCCTTTCACCATAATTATGGTCCCAATGCACTTTTTGTTTCCAACGCCCTCGAAGGGACTGGAGTCCAAACATTTGGGAGGTTCTATGATGCTTGTGTGCATTTCAGCCATTAAAGTTATGCAAGGGTGGCCAAGACCCAGCTTCAAATCCATGCTAATCTAATAAACACCCCCATTCTAAGCCAATCCAAGAAGAGATGCTGAGTGCCAGGAAGCTCGGTCTGCGTTAAAGAGATGCTTGAATCCTCACCATGAGGCCAGCTTGCAAGGGATGGCATGTACCCACATGGCCTTTGCAGGTAAGTCTCTGGGAAAACGGCAGACATCATCCTTTTATACCTTCCTTGCTGCGTCCATGTTCCACCCACACTCCCAAATACCTCACCTGCACTGACTGACCTGCTGTCCTTCACTGCCACTTCCTGTTACAGCCCTGTGCCACACCTGACCTGACCACCTCCACTGTCTGGCTCCTCTCCTGCTGATTGGTAGCTTGCCCCGAATATTGGCTAGCCTACCCGCCCACATTTTCTGTGTCCTACCTACCTCTGTCTCATACTCAGTCTGTTTTGACCCTGCCCTACTGCTGTCACTGTACTAGTCTCTGCCTTGTCCTGTGCCACTGTGCTGCCACCACGCTACTTCCTGTCATTGCCCTAGAAGTACCCGAATGCCTGCCACTGTCATAATCCCACCTTACTGCTCAATACTACCCTACACCCTGTCTCTCTCCTAGTACCGCCCTAACACCACACACTGTTCTGCTGCTACCCTGTTGCCCATCGTTGCCCCAGCCCTCTCCTGCCACCAGCTTCTGCCCCAAACCGGCCCTGCCCTCTGCACCTTTCCACTCGGCTCCACTGCCTGTGACCTTCCCGGAAACACAAGGAGCTCAACAAACTGCAGGCCACCCAAGTGTACAGTATGGAAAACCACACTTACTCAGCCACTCACAAAACGGCCTATTAAAATCAAGGGGCGTGTTGCAATGCAGAAGCAGTTGCCAAGGCACCCACCACATGCCGCCTCACCCTATTGGATGTCACATGTCAGAGTTAACCACACTACTCAGTGTTCTCAGTGGCTTCCCCACATCCTCCCTTCCCCCATTGCCTAAATGCTAACCCGGTACAGGAAGCAGCCAGCTCAACAACAGCGTCTGTTCCTAACCATGCACTCTTTGGACATCCCTTTTCTGTGTCTACTACATGTTATGCTATGTTGATTTATACTGCGCACCGCTACCATCCAGGGGCAGTCTGCAGGCGCTCTGGAAAAAACTTTTGAAATATGCACCTGAAAAGGGACACTGTGTGGCAGGGAATGTCTGCGGCAGCACCAGCATTCTGGAAAGAAATCTGACGACAACCACATTGCAGGCTCGTGTGGTCTGGCTCTGATCCTGCTTTGAGCTTTAAAGACAGACCGCATTGCACAATACTGTGGCTGTCAGGCTTCTTACTGCAGCATGCAATGCATTACAAACCATTACAGCCCTCTAGTTCACTCTTCTAGATTACACTCTAGTTCCCGTAACCCCTTAACTGCCAGGCTATTAGGCAAGTCTATGCAAAAAGGACGGGCATACTCATCCTTGATATGTTATACAATTCTCATGCCCTAAAGTAATAGCCATATTTATGTATGTCTCTCTGATTTCAATTGTCCCCTTTTTATGTCGCCACACCATACCCCCATAAACGGGTCTGCTACGACCCAGTTACTCACTGTTACTTTGAAAAGGCACCCAGTGATGGGACTTTTACTTGTTACTGCTAGGCGCATATTGTGGATGCGTCATCAGCCTTATGTCTCATATAAATATGAATTCACCAATGTACATTCACTGCACTCTTACAGTGGATGTGTCAAAGGAATACAGGTGCTTTCCTCTAATGATGATTTTTAGCGGTGCAGTGCAGCATCCAGATTGAGCACAGCGGCAGGGGACTAGCTGAAAGGACTTTTTTTATAGGGACTACCCAGTGAAGGGTGCCAACGAGTCTCAAAACCCAACCAGGTATCCACAAAGGAACGCTCTCAAATCCTTATTGTCGTCAATTGTTGATGATGATGCCGGTATGGGCAAAGAACACATCATTGTTGCTTTTCACTGGATAGTGTGATTCAAAGAGTCCAAATCTGATTTCTGGACAGAAGAGAAACAGGCTCTATATGCTCTTAATTTTTAACTATTCTGGTGGACCCTACTGTCCTAATGACACCCCTTCAGACAGCATTCCCAAAATAAGTAAAAACAAAAATCAGGTTGAACTGTTTGATGATAACTCGATGCTCAAAACAGTTTTGCGCATACATTTTTCTATAGACTTTCTTGAAAATAATGCCATGATCAAGGTCCAACCCTCTATTCTTCCAATACAAACCCGTGCCCGTTACCACTTGGTCCAAGGTGGACGATATTACAAAAGACATTGGCTGGGCTGGGAGGATAGCTCAGGGGCAACGTGTTTGTCTTGGAAGCAAAACAATGCGGAGCAACACAACTTCAAATCCTGGTCTTGCGCTCTGGTATTAAGCACGTTATAAAAGATCAATTAAAGAATACATTTCCAGAATAGATACAGAAAAGAGGGAATCAGACTCTGGCATGGCCAAAAAGACCTCCTGTGTTTCCTGTCTTAGTGAGGAACTATTGTCTCCTCGCCTCTCGCCCCAAAGGGGAAGGAAGGATAGCTCGGGGGCAATGCATTTGTCTAAGAAGCAAGACTATGTAGCGCAAAGGTTGAATCCCGATCCCACGCTTAGAAACCACTCGCTGGTATTAAGCGTGTTATAAAAGAACAATAATAATTATAGAGAGAGCTTTCATTTTGGATTTGCACTAGTAAAACAGGTCCACGCTTCAAGTGTGACAATCCTTGTGGGGACTAGAAAAATGGTTCTGGTGTACCTACACCGGATCTGGAGACGCTTCCTGCGTAGTCAACAATACTAACAATTATGTGACAATAATATTGGTCCTCACACCCTGGTGTATCTGTGTTTTCTGGGTAGCGGTACTGCTTTAAAAAAAAAATTGACGCTTCGGAAATTGACAGAGGTGTTATCAATGAACCACAAAACAATGAAAGATTTAAATCAAGGGCATTTTTGAAAGAAGAATTTTACTAAAATCCTGAAAATATGCATGGAATATAAAAAAATAAAGCATGGTCAAACGGATATATATACAAGACCTTTCTTTAAACGGTGCAGTGTTCGGACAGTTTTCATTCTGAGCTCACGATGATGTGAAAAAGAGGCCAACCGTGCACAATGTTCTTTTTAACACATGGCCTTTCAATTCTCTTGCTAAGGAAACCATAGTATGCTGTAACACAGGTTTTGCATTCGTTTGAGCTAATTTCCCAAAGTTATGTTTCGGTAGCCATCAGGGATGTTGGTGCCCCACTGCGGACGATTTCTGGATGATGAAACGGAAATTTTTACCACTCGCCTCCCGGATTCCAAGGCTGCGATGCTCACAACCACAGATGGGCCACCAGTCTGAGCACAATGCGGATTGTTCATGGAGAGCGCCTCGGAGTTTCCGAAGGGAATCCTGGTGTTATCCAGAGTCTGTGCCCCCCGAGAAGGTCTTGAACCCAAGTGTTGCTGGGCCGAGGGAATTTCTGGGCAGCCAGCGGGGCAGATGGTTAGGGACACCGTAGGGCCATCTCCTGCTTGAAGAGATGGGCCGTTGGTGGAAGCATTATGAGCTTGTATCAGAATAGTGGGGTTCGGGCTCCTTCTGCATTCCCTAACCACTTGGAATGGCACAGGAGTCAACGGAGTGGCAAGAAACATTGACACTTCTGAAGCTTTGTGGTGTGTTGGCATGTATGCCGGACATGGAGAGTTTCTGATCCCTGCCCCACCTGGATGACGTTTATGGAAAATAAACAAATTTGGGTCTGAGTCGGCGGAGAAGGCATCCACATTTCCTGGAGACCCTCCTCCTCTGCTGAGCACAGCCGGGGACAGCCATATCTCCTTGGTAGATGTCTGCTGCACTGGAGTAGGGTTTTCTGTTGAGGACGTCACCTGGAAGCGGGTAATTTGAAGAGCGGGAGTTTCAGGTGGTTGGAAGACTTGCTGGGGAGCTTGTGTGCTGCTCGCGTAACTCCGAGGCGAACTAGACATCTTCCATCGCTTGGGCACCAGGAGAACGGAATGGGCATGGTTGTGCCCCGGCGTGTCCGCTGGAAAGGGCTTCACAGCCATGCTGCAGGTGGACATGTGCCACTTGACTGAGCTCTGGAGGTCTGACATGTGGGCCATACATCGACTGCAGACCAGCGGAGGCGGAGGAGGCCCACAAGGCGCAAACGCTGTATGGAATCTACTGACTGGATGGGGAGAAGAGGCTCGGCTAGTGTCTAGGACAACATCAAGACGTGATGTCCAACATGGTGGCTCTTTTGTGGAGGCAGCAACCGGTATGAAGATGTTGCGTTTTGATGGGTCACCTTGTGCCGCAGAAGAGCAACTTGTCCTGGGATGGTTTGCAGACCATTGCTTGCCATGATTTGCTGATCCGAGGTTTGGCGCGCAGTTCTGGTGCTCGAGGCAAGCTTCGTCCCTCTGTGGGTCCCAACAAGAAGACGGATACCGCCACGGCACTTGGAAAGGAGTTGCACTGGAAGGATGAACGCAATGGCCATCTTTGACAGCAGACCTTCCCCGGTTACCATGCACCAGAGTGGTATCCAACCTGGAAAGATGGGCAGCTGGGAAGGTGCTAGCCAACGGAGAAGTCGAATTCCTTGGGGAGCTCTCGGCTGAGAAGAGAAGGCTTCCTTCAGGGCTCACTGAAGAGGCAACCATGCCAAAAGCTGTGTCTGCCGCCGATTCGAAGGCAGGAGGGGGGGACCGGACTGTCCCCTGTCGTGACAAAGTCAGTTCCAATTTAGAAACGTAGGTTGACGCGGAGGTAGAGTTGGCAGTACAAGCGCCCCAGAACGACATTCTGGATGGCAAGCACTACACCGCATGGCAAGCAAATCCAGGCAAGCCGGGGCGCTTCCCTTTGTGAGTGCGCAGCGAAACCACCTCGCCTTTCAACTCAAAAAACGTTCCATCCTGGCTCCGAGTCAACAAAGGAAAGATGAGCAAACATACCTTTTAAAAAGTACAGCAACGGCAACTATACATATGTACACCTCAAGGAGCCAATGAAAACCTCCATTCCTGCGCCTTTAATCCTTCATGAAAAGGGCATTCGTTTTTGAGGAAGTGTCCGATAAATGAGGGTGCTCTTCGCCATCCAATGGCTGGGCGCTTGGGCTGAGAAGGGAGACAGGTTGGAGCCAGGAGAGCTGGCTGGAGGCGGCAGCGTGACTTGCAGTTTATTCGCTCCCGGGGATTCCGGAGCTCCGGCCCCGAGCACCTGACTCCGGGCTCCCTGTGAATCCGCGAGCAGCAGGTCGCGGCGGGGGCTGGATGACCGGGAACATCACCCGTCCCCTCACTGCGTTTTCTCCTCCTCTTTCTTTTCTCCTCCCTCGCCTGTCTGCACTCTGCAAAGCAGCGTTTTTTTTTTCTAATTCCTATTATATTTCATTTCCTTCACACGGTTCAGGAGAATTTCCACACAGCCCTTCCAAGTCCTGGCACGGGACGGTGACTGGGGCCAGTAAAAGGCGGGAGCAGACCGACCCGTTAATTCCCCCCACATGTGCGCGCTGTTTCCCTTCGCGCAGGAACGCTCCGGGGGGCGGCTGCGCTGCTCGGCGCTGAAGTGTGTTGGGAAAGCGGTGGAACTTGGACGTAACCGAAGAGCCTGGCGTGGAGTCAGGGCTGCCTGTCACGCTGCTGCTGCTTTCTGCGCCCAGTGCAGCAGCAGAAAGCAGCGGTGGCCACCCTCAGCCTGGCGCCCTGCCCTGCCCCCTCCCTCCCACCCGCAGCCCCTACTCAGCCACTCACGCATACCGAGAAGGCAGACGTGTGCGTGCCTCCCTTGAAAGAACTTAAAGGTGCGCGCTGTCACTTGCTGCTCCATTTGTAAGCTTTACATTTCTCGAATCAAAAAAACAGCCCGAAATAGAACCCCGTGCTTGTAACCTTAACTGCGTAGGGCCTAAATGTATATTTTCCCTGGGAGGGAGATCACACGACCCAATTGCAAATAGCACTGTATCATGTTTGTCCTCCTTCCCCCAGCCTCCTCCTGGTCGAAAATAACACTCCTTATAAAAGAAGCGACTTTCGTGGACATTATTTTAAAACCGGAGGTCACGTGACCCAATTAAATATGCCCAATGTATTTTTGGGCTTGCCAACCAATGCTCATGGCATCGTAGACCTGATGAGCTATATAATACAGTATAAGAAGGTGATCGTGTCGACATTGCACCTCCTTATAAGTTTGGTGGTAATTTAACATAGAACTACCGCCACATCCATTTACCGTAACTGCCACTCGGTTCTGTGGATTTACTGCAGGATTACAAGTAGTGGCAAGGTGGTGTAAATTCACATTTCTTTTGTACATAGGACTTCATCTGGATTTTGGCCAATTAACAGTGAGCGGTAATTCCATTGCAGTAAAACAACCAATTTTTGGAGGTTAAGTGGAGAAGTTACCTCCAGTGCCTTGCTGGGAACCTTCCACTTTACCTCCAAAGTGCAATTTGGTGGTGCAGTAAAAGAGGCACTAATTCCTTAACTGTCCAAAAACTGTCAGTAACGGAATTACCGTACTAAGTATTTTTTTTATGGCACTGCAGAACTGGTAATGAGGCACTATATCTATATATATAAAAGTGAAAAATTGTGGGTTTGTATGTTCCTCATACAATTCCACACCGTTGCAACAATACGCACCTCATTTTGCATAGTGACCTGTTAGGATCCTCCAGACATTACTGGCTACATGACATTTGGACATCCCACCCCTTTCCCCGGATTTCAGCACCTTCACACATGAGACGGTTGCCTGAAATCAGTGAAACATCAATGTGGTCGAGGAAGGACCCGTCTCGACATGAGGAACACAACTCAAATCACGTTTCAAGGCCCTGGGGTCCACGGTTTCCAAGATATTTGCACCGCAACAAACTCCACCACACCAGGGTGAGGTGACGGGTGGGGAGAGCGTTCGAAGTGAAAAGATGATAGACCACTCCGTGACCGCACGGAGCGGTCTTTCTAAATCGAACTGTCGCACACTTGCCGCACATGAGTGCGCGCAGTGACTGACGGGCAGGTCGGGACCAGGGAGCGCAGGACCAAGTTGGTGTATGTATGTATGTGTTTTGGTTCTGGGGAGTGGGGGTGATGAGGAGGGGACTGGGGCTCAGAGACAGGGTTTCGGTGCCAAAACGTCCCAGGGTGGGGGCAAGGGCTGGGAGGAACAATGAGGTGTTTGGGGGGTGAAACTGACCTTATATTCTTTTTAAAAAAAGAAAAAAACACATTTAAAGGTCTCAGGAGAAAAAGACCTTTACAATGCTGGTTTTTCGATCAAAAGAAAATCCGTCAATGTAAATCAGTCTTTTTCTCTTGAGACCTTTAAAATTAGGTATTTTCTCATAGAACCGAGGAGAAAGCACAGAAGGTCCCAGTATGCTGCAGCACACCAACTCCCACCTCCCGCCAACGTCTGCTCTGGGGTGTGTCAGCTAGCCACACAAACCTATTCTCAGTGCAGTTTACTCCAGAGTGCAAAGCACATCACGCGAAAAGCCAGTCGGAACCGCGACCTACAGCATCATTGCTTTTCAACAATTGATGAGACGGCTATCGTATCTGTCTACAGAACCGTTCGGAGAACGGGTACTTTTTGCTCGTTTTTTATAACGCGCAATGATTGCTATCGATATGGCTTTTTGGCACTTCAGCGTTTCCAAAGCAGCCTGAAGGGTGTAGTAGCCAAGACAGGGAGGACAGCTTGAGGTTTAATGCTCTAACTGTCCAATTGCCAATAGCTGTGTACCACTGAGGTGAACCTCAATGGGGCAGATGCAGTTTATAATTACTTTTCCCATCTTTGATCGAGTCTCTCTCTCGATCTTTCTCTCAGGGGCTGCAAATGCCACTGTTGAACGAACATCCCCTGGACTGACAATCTGCAGGACCTCCCCCATTGACACTGGGGCCCAACATTCCCACCCTAAACTGTGTCCCTTGCCTGTTACCCTCTGAATGTCCTCTCTCCGTACCCATTTCACTGTGCCCTTAATATTATCCTTCAAACTGTTGGCAATAGGGGTCTGCAACCTGTGGCTCTCCAAAAGACTATGACTCCCATGGTCCCTCACTCATGACTATGCTGCCTAGGGATGATGGGACGTGTAGTAAAAGACATCTGGAGAGCCAAAGGTTGCAGCCCATAGTCCCTATCCTTCTAATAGCACCCATATTACTGTAGTTAATGGGCCTCATTCCGAGATTGGAGGTAGCCATGGCGCTAATAGGCCATGGCTACATCCAATAACGGTGCCAAGTCCGCCCTCATTCAATGGGGACTTACCGGTCTAGTCGGACCTTTGCGGGACCAGTAAATCCCCATTGAAAATACCATTCCCAATTCACATTTGAGCCCCCATAGGGCTCAATGGGAATGGGCAAGGTGCAAATAACGGTACCGCAATTCGTGGTACCGTTATTTGCTCCCTGGACCCTTTGCGGCTCCCACTAAGGCCGTCTGGTAAAACCAGGCAGCCTTAGCGGGACCCGCAAAGGGACCTCGGAATAGGGCGCAAGGGGATTACCGGCACCGGTGTCATTACCAGTGGCGGTAATCCCTTTGCGCCAGACTCGGAATGAGGCCCAATGTCTGTTGTTTCCCACTAGGTTTGTGGTATTTTAAACCCAATACATATCTAATGTGCACCCACTGGTCCGACCTTACGTTAGGAAACACGGGTAACTAGTGGCTTAACTTGTCAATGAGATGGTTCCCTTGGTTAAGTTCTTGGTTGCACAACACAGAGCGCTTTGAAGACAGACCACATAACGCATGGAAGACAATCTCGGCACTAGATAACATGATAGGGGTGTTTGTAGAGTGCCCCGTTTACCCCAGGAGGTAGCTTGGCAAGGAGACAGACAACAAATGCACATTTTACCCACTTCAAGGGATCTCAATGTATTGATCTCGGAAGAAGGACAGGGTGAGATGACCTGTTGGGAGTCGAACCTGTGGCCGTGACGTCATCCCTGTAGTCAGTGCATTGGCTCACTCAGCCTTAGACCCAGGTTGTAGGAGCAATGTGGCCCAAATGTCAAAGATGCACCAAGACACATTTATAACTTACTCCTGGTGCTTCACCAGGCTGGCTAGCAGGCTTAGATATAGATGACTAGCCTAGTCATGGCAAGATAAGATCCCCGCTGGAGCCCTAAAGTTGGGAATTAAACATACTTGGGAAGTCAAACATAAAAAGATTCCCTAAAAAAATTGTCTTGGGAGGATAGTTCAGGTGCAACGTGCTCGCCTTGAAAGCAAGACGACACGGAGCAGCACTGGTTTGATCCCCGGGTCTGCACTTAGAAACCTCTGGGTATTAAGCACGTTATAAATAACCTATCAGGTCATACAATGACAATGGGTGGTTAAAACCGGCTTTAGGGACTCCTCCATCATTCACTGCAGTGGGAGTCAAATTTGAAACCGCAGTTCTTTGCTGGCGATAAAGCAGTTGACCTTGCTCGCATTGAGGATGACCACAAATGGTGTGGCCAGTGTTGGGGGTGCTACATTGATCAAAATGAGACATTTTATGTCCTGAAGAAGGCTGGGCTACTGGTTAAACATGTTAGCCCCAATGCCGAAACAAAAGCCCTTGAGATGCAATTTATGCTGCTTGCCACTGTTTTGGACCCGTTTGTTGACTTTAGTGAAAAAATTGTACATGTGAACTTCTCAGATTTCATATCTGTAAAACATATAACCTTATTTTTGTCTAAAAGCTCTGTTTTGTAATGTGGCTTAGGTATTTTTAATGTTTTTGATTTCTGTACCTTTTTCGAGTTAGACTTTGTGGCACAATATATTACCGAATATGTGATTGATGATTGATTTTCTGTATGTTTCACATATTTTCATAAGGATTAGATGCTGCATGTTTTTAAAAATATTCACGGGCAAGATTTATTCTAAATATTTATTTGCGCTAAATATTTCTGCATTGCTTATATATTTTTATTTTGCATTTTATTTTGAGTACGCTAAACAGTTGTATTCTGGAAGGAACTGTTTTGTTTTGTGGGGTACGCGCCAAAGACTGCGCCTCCTTTTTGTTGTGACTAAGGCACGGATTCTGCTGTCAGGTGTTGCTGTCTAAGGGATTACAGCACGTCGCTAGAAAGGACGGCTCTGATCACGTGTGATATGTTAATAAAAGCGGTGTGCGGTGTCCCACTCGCCCATTGCTTTCACTCTAAAGCTGGCCCCAGTGTCTAATTTTGTGGGGGTACTGAAGCAGGGCCCGGCCTCCCCAGAACCATTAACACCTTTTGCTTGGATTTCACTTCAGGTGGTCAGAATGACTTGGAAAAAAATATTAGATTGTAGACCCTGAGAATATGGTTCAATGTCATTTCATAGCGAGATGTTTTTTTGCAGGGTTTTTTACCGTACATTTTTTAACGAAAAAACCCATCAAATTTTTTTTAAATGTATTTGTGGGGGCTCTTCCCAACCCCTTATTCCCTTTCAGTTTTAATCTATTCCCAAACACCCACCTACCATATATATATTTTTCTAACCCAGCCAAAAAAAATTCTATGGGTTTTTTCGGTAAAAAATTTGCGGTAAAAACCCCACGAAAAAACGTCCCACGATGAAAGGACGTTGTACCGAGAAGGTTAATATGTGAATTGCTCTCACAGTTACAAAAGGTGAGCAGGAAAGTGATGATCAGAGGCGTGAGCAGCAACATATGAGGACATCACATGTGGCATCAGCAAGCACAGCATCAACGAGATGATTGACAGCACCACATCACATCAGCTCTATCTGCCAGACTGAAGCTCCAGTGGGGATCACTCCCCACGTCCTCTGCTATCAAGGAGACGATTGACAGCACCACATCACATCAGCTCTATCTGCCAGACTGAAGCTCCAGTGGGGATCACTCCCCACCTCCTCTGCTATCAAGGAGACGATTGACAGCACCACATCACATCAGCTCTATCTGCCAGACTGAAGCTCCTTTGGGGATCACTCCCCACGTCCTCTGCTATCAAGGAGAGGATTGACAGCACCACATCACATCAGCTCTATCTGCCAGACTGAAGCTCCAGCGGGGATCACTCCCCACCTCCTCTGCTATCAAGGAGATGATTGACAGCACCACACCACATCAGCTCTATCTGCCAGACTGAAGCTCCAGCGGGGATCACTCCCCACGTCCTCTGAGATCAAGGAGAGGATTGACAGCACCACACCACATCAGCTCTATCTGCCAGACTGAAGCTCCAGTGGGGATCACTCCCCACCTCCTCTGCTATCAAGGAGATGATTGACAGCACCACATCACATCAGCTCTATCTGCCAGACTGAAGCTCCAGTGGGGATCACTCCCCACCTCCTCTGCTATCAAGGAGAGGATTGACAGCACCACATCACATCAGCTCTATCTGCCAGACTGAAGCTCCAGTGGGGATCACTCCCCACGTCCTATGCTATCAAGGAGAGGATTGACAGCACCACATCACATCAGCTCTATCTGCCAGACTGAAGCTCTGCTATCAAGGAGATGATTGACAGCACCACATCACATCAGCTCTATCTGCTAGACTGAAGCTCCAGTGGGGATCACTCCCCACCTCCTCTGCTATCAAGGAGATGATTGACAGCACCACATCACATCAGCTCTATCTGCCAGACTGAAGCGCCAGTGGGGATCACTCCCCACCTCCTCTGCTATCCCATTTGCATCCTGCAATAGTTCCTTGTCAGGACATAGTGGATCATTCTTCTCTGCAGATGATGGAGTCCTTGTGGCCTGGCAGGGAGGGCATTGGTGGCTCTGGTGAAGGTCCTGGATGCCATGTATCACCCCCATGAGCCTGGATTAATGACTGTAGGGAGGAAAGCAAGATGGGGAATGTTATATGCCTGTGGGTGAAGGGAGTCCCTTTATAACAGGCAACTCAATATGCCTACGGGGGCATTCACTTCCCTAACCATGGATGCTTGAGGGTCCATGGAGCCAGGGGAGTCATGTCCTTCATGAAGGAGGCGAGAGGACTGCTTCATTTTATTCCAGTGCCATGGCAGGGATGCTGCCCACAAGGCACCGTAGGTGTTTCTGGTGAAATCAAGTTTGGGCTCAGCAAATGCCGTGAGGCTACAGGTTGTAAAACAATAGCACGAACTGAAGCAGGATTGCAATTCCTTTCTAAGCCAACTATTGGGCGTGGATGGAGTCACCCCAAGCGCGACATTACACTCTGAGACAGGTGGTACCTTCATCCTAGATTAGTGGGGCCCAGCCACCCCAACAGTGATATTATACTCTGAGACAGGCGCTGCACACACCCATGATCAGTGGGGCCCAGCCACCCCAACAGTGACATTACATTGTGAGAGAGGGGGTGCCCCCATCCTAGATCAGTGGGGCCCAGCCACCCCAACAGTAATATTACACTCTGAGACAGGGGGTGCCTTTATCCTAGATCAATGGTGCGTAGCCACACCAAAAGTGATTTTACACTTTGAGACGGGGGTGCCCCCATCCTAGATCAGTGTGGCCCAGACACCCAAACTTTGATACTACACTCTTAGACAGGGGTTGCCCACAACCCTGATCCGTGGGGCCCAGCCACCCCAACAGTGGTATTCCACACTGAGACAGGGGGTGCCCCCATCCTAGATCAGTGGGGCCCAGCCAGTCCAACAGTGGAATCACACTCTGTGACAGGGGGTGCTTCCATCCTAGATCATTGAGGCGTAGACCCAGTGACAATTATTGGGGGGGGCTATGCATGAGCGACAAGGAAGGTCCTTGAGGATGCCATTAAGAACCTACGCTAGGAAAGGGAACTCAAAAGCATGTGTCAATAGTGTCAGAACCTGCATCACTCAGCAATTTTGGTTTGGAGGAGGTCGGCGTCTGGCCCAGACAGATCAGTAGGTTAGCTTGGGAAGCAAAGTCGGATGGACCCTGCTTCCCTTCAATCTAAATGTAGGGGAAGGGTGGCTGGGGTAGCTATATAGCTATACTCTGCGCTTGTTTACAATATAATAGTTCCACAAGACAGCGAGTCAGTGCAGGGGGTGACAGTATTCAGAGAGTACCTGCAGTAAGCAAATATGGGGCGCTGACACCTAATACAAGTCATTCCTGCAGGAGAAAGTGTAGCACACATATGCTATATGCATGTGAAAAAATACGCTCTGTTAATTCAGTGGGCGGCCATTGTTTATTCCACAAGGAATCCAGAACCCACAACACTTTTCATGAATACAACTTAGCCAACACATGTTTCATGCTGGAAGGACATTGCTTCATCAAGGCTAATCTCAGAAAATGAAAGCAGCGTCATAGTTGATAAAAAGCGAACACTGTGTGTAGTGACATGTGTAAATTTCAAATGTTGCCAGTTTCACTAATTGATGGCCAATGTGAATTACAAGTGAGCTCTAAACAGGGGATATATGTGTAAAGGAGCAGCAGGGGCACTCTTAGCAGCTGCCCCGGTTACCAGCAAGAGAGTACATGGGCCCCATCAAAATACCAGCTGCAAGAACCGAAGAATCAACCATAGGGCAAAGGTTACTGTCTTTAATATCAATCAAAATGACAGGGATCACCCTGGAACAGCATGTTGTTCACAGAGTTCTCATTCTCTGAATGTGTGTCGCACCATTTTAACTGCTATTGACGTCACAAAAACAAGTTGCATCCCAAAAAAAAACTATCAAGGAAGGGGATTGGTTAATCGAGGAAAACTATATATGTAATCTATAGAGGTAAGTCTGGTTATTGGCTCGCCATATCTGGTAGCTCCTGTTAGGACCACCTCTAAATGTCAGGAATACAAAGTTGCAGGTTACTCCAAGGTAATTGGCTAACGCAACATAGTGTGCTTAACGTGAAAGGCAATCAGGGATTGGGCAGTGCAGGTCTTCTCAGCCTTGGGCCCTTGGACAGCTCCCAGGCCACGTGAAACTCTACAAGGTTGGGAATGATCCAAAAGGTTTGATTGATTGATTGATTGATTGATTTATAGAGCGCTTTACACCAAAGCGCTGTACAGTGGAACGATATAATACAAGATAACAACAACAAAATAACAGTGGGAGCAAAATGACATCATGAATCATTCGACAAAACAGTGCAAAGAGCAATTAACTGAAGGTGGGGGGAAAAGGGGGTGGGATTAGGTGTGGGGGAGGCGGAGATGAGTTGGATGAGGGAAATGGAAGGGAGAGAGAGGAGGAGCAGGGGAGGGGAGAGAGAAAATCAGAGGGAAGGGAGGGGGGAGGGGAAGTAGAGTGGGCAGAGGGGGAGTTTTCAAGGAGGAGAATGGAGGAGGAGCGATTTAAGGGATTTAAGGTTCTGCGCGTTCCCAGCAAGTTGCCATCTCTGATCGCCTACGTCTTGAAAATGAACGTCCCACTGTGAACTTGTATAGTAATAGTATCTTTTCCACCTCTGGTTAGATGGGAACAGCTTTCCTCATCCACTCGCATGAATAGGCTCTGTCCCGTGTTTTCAGGTCATGTGTTTAGAGACCATGAAATGAAGCTCTTCTACTTGTAATTATGAGGATTTTAGGCTATATTCCTTGCAGGTCTCTTATCGCCTTGGTGAACTGGAAACTTTCCATCTCTGCCTGTCAATGGCGAGGATGTGCACCGTGTCTGCGCAGGAAGCTCTCTGTCTGTATGCTTCAACTGGATAAATCCGTCAGCTTTTCCGCATTCATTTCGATGCACCTATGGCTTCCATCTTTGTTCATATGGCCGTCCATATTTGTATATTGGTCGCAATTAAGCATGAGCAAGCCAGCTGTACATATTCTTTGCGTCTTGCTGGTCCCGCTTAGCACAGGATATACTTGTGTATGTGTCAGTCCTCTATCTATATGAGTCATAAGCATTTGTTTCGTGTCTATCCGAAATAAACTATCAGGTTCGTGTAATTTCATGCATGGGTGCCTAAATACTTCATGTCTAATGCACCTATGTCATGATGCCAGTAAGCAACATCATCAGCTTCTTCGATGCCAACCTGTCAACCTGTTCAATCCATGACAGCGGTATCTCCTCCATAGTGTCCTTCGGGTACGGTTTGAATGGCTGTCTGAGTGAATATCGTTTCTCACATCTGCGATACATCAACGATGGCGAGGAAGGGCCTAGGAGCGATGAACATCTATCATTTCTCTGCCTTCCGGCTGCAAGTCTGGTCGGGATCCCGAGGGCCTCACTTAGGTCTCCCTCTTCATATGATTTTGCAAGTATGCAAAGGAGAAACAGATTGGCATAAAGAAAGTAAAATCAACACAGTGTGTCAGTACTATTAATGCAAAATTGTTCATCGGACATCATTTAGATGGGTGTTTGTAAAGCCGTGATGGATGCTAGCATTGCATGCTCTGGGCATGTGGGGTTTCAGGACTAGATGTTCGGGCACATAGATGCCAGTGCACATGAGGTTGCAAATATGTGCGGACGAGTCGCAAAATCCCATCACCCTGACATGCTTTTCAGAAATGCTCATACTCTGACTTTTTAGGTGATGTAAGGAATCCTGTGGGGTCATCACTGATCCCCAGCCTGAGATCTCCTCTCATGTGGCCAGGGGACGGCAGCCGTTGCCTGATCCTGACCCTGGGGTGGTATCATGAGGGAGGATCACATGGGAGGAGATGGCTATCGGGGAGATGTGGTGTCCCCATGAGGAGGGACGTGGTATTCTTCCCTTATAAATGAGGAAGACACTATGATTCCTAAATTCCTGATGGCATGTTGTCTCTATACAAATCCCTCCAGTTAAAAAACTCTAAAAACCTTTCCTAGCAAACATTTTAGGCTGAATACCATTCACACCTCATATGTACATAATACACATATAATCTCTCCTATCTGTGATGGTTTTGTACTAAATTGTACTAAATAAAAATCCCAAACAAAATCACCATAGAAGTCCTCTTAATCCTATGGACTCCAACTCCCATAATGCCTCAAGTACTGAGATAAGGAAGAGGAAGAAGTCGTTGGAAGAGAAAATGGAGAAGGGCTTTTGGCCTGTTTGGAGAAAGTGAGGTATTTTGACGACAAGAAACACACCGATCTTTAGTTTTAGTTTCCTAGGCAGGGAAACTCTCTTTAGGATAGGGACAGGGAGGCTTTTATCCAACCCTTTTATTTTAATAAATATGTTTGATGTTGAAAACACTACCACTTAGTGTCTGCTTCTCATTTCTGACTCCTCACAGTAAGTAGTAAAATGTTTTATGAAGCGCAAAACCACACCTTTAAAACGAGTTTTGGCACATAACAACATTGATACAGGCAACCACCTGGTCATGGGATAAATAACAGTCCCACAACAGACACAGTAGAACAGTAGGCAAACGTTATTGCTTTAAACTTTTTAAAAGTGCCCAAAATGTGTGAAGACAACAGGGATCTAGTCAAATGTTATGCAATATGGAACTCATTTACAGAATGCACCAATCACCATTACCTGCCCGCTCTGACCGCACTCGCAATACCCGCTGGGCATGAATTCCAGAAGGAAGTGGCAGAAGAGGAGGCAACGGAAATACACATTGACACAAAGAGTGGACCCATGTTAGTACTCTAATCCGTAGAGAAAAACAAATGCAAATAAAAGCAAGGAGAAATGACTCAATTTATTTTAGTATATGTACAGTAAATATTAGGTAGGGGTGGGATAAGGGTATAAGTTAGGGTAGGGGGTGGGTTGAGGGGGTGCGGGGGAGTCCCAACATTATTAATAAAAAAAGTTTTAAAAAGCATAAAGTAATTTTCAGTTTTTGGTCCCAAAAATTAGGTCATTTCTCCATTCGTTTTTTTTCACGATAATTTTCACTGATATCCGATATTACCATCTTAACCCTAGGTTGTTTCTTGAGACCAAACATGGGGTCAGTAGGCTGCAGTCATTATTGTCTGCGTCGATAGAAGTTTACCAAAAAAGTACTGGAACAGTAACTCCGGTGGGGGACAGCGTAGGAAGGAAAGGAGCAACGTGCACAGCATTTTTTCAAGGGTTGCAGCCATGTTGGTCAACAGCCAATTGAGTTGAAATAGAGCTGCAACTGATATTCGGTGGTAAAGTGAAGTGTGCTAAAATAAAAGTAGTGGCACACCGTCCCGACCGTTCTCGCTAACTTCGACCACTGTCTGCGGTGTAGGAAGGAACTTTGTTTCCATCCCATAAAAGACCAGAACAAGTTTCAATTCAGCACCAGAAATACGCAATGCATAGGTACTTGGGTAAATCTATGAGCTTAACAGCGGATAATGGGTGTTGGTGTCTGTAGTGTGTTTTACTCTGTTGGGAACAAGCACTGTGTTAATAATTTATGTCGTCCAATTTCTCTCGAACAATGCAGATGCAACATTTGCAATGTATGAGTTATATAGATTTCACATGAAAAATCCTACAGTGGCTTTCTTCCACATTTGAGGCCCCTACCGTGGCTTCTGGTATAGTTCTGCCAGTTACCTGATGGCAGAAATATGTGAAAGGGTTTGGTATGACCCTGTCAGTAGGTTGCGGGGGGCCCTCTCAACCTGGGGTGGATGGCTTATCAGGATGTGGCTAGAGCTAGTCCTACGCCAGGGTTCGCATGGGGGAGCTGAGAGGGACCCCAGTCCCATGCTCCCCAGAGTGTCTGATTGGATGTATACGGATTGATAGCGGGAGAACTGATCGCGGGAGAATTGATCTAATTTAGAAGGTCAATTAGGACATATATGCAGGGGGGAAATCCCTGCGCAACCCGCACCCAATCCAAAACCCCCCACTACCCTCCGCCCAATCCCCTTATATTTTTTATTATCCCAAGCCCAACCAACACATATATGAAAGAACTAAAATAAAGGTAAATATCAATTGTGAGAAGGTCAATTAGGACCACTATTATTAGGTAAATTAGGACAAAAGGTCAATTTGGAAAGGTCAATTTGGGTAATACCATCTGATTTCATGCAGCGCTATTTGCACCACTGTGCCTCTCTCTGGACCTTGAAACCTCTGTCCTGGCCAGGGTGCTTTCTGTCATTTCAGAACATTCCAAGAAGCGAATGGGATCTGAGTAGCTTGAGAATCCGGCACCATCCAGAAGAGAAGAACGCCAACTAAAGAAAAACTACATCTCCCACAGGGGTGCAGCAGCCAAAATCCATCCAGGACCAGTTTTACTTTAACAAACATTTTGCTATTTTAAAGGCTCCTAAATTAAGAAAGGAGCCCCAAAACAGTTCTGGGCTTCACAAATGACAGTACCTGGGAGCAGTGGGACAGCAATCCAAGAACTGGAACTAGCAAGAGACTGCACAGAAACAGGGGAGACCCAGAAACCCTCCCCAAGCCCTGTTTGCACAGAAAATCACCAATGCTTGGAGAGAATCCCAGGAACAACGAGCAGCCTGAGCACATGGTTGCCTCCACACGAACTGAGATTGAAAAATGGGTGGGGCTAGAAGACTTCTTAAAGACTTTCATGGGAGGTCCCTGCCCCCAGGGGGCACCTCAGCTAGAGATGGGCCAAAGGCAGCAGATGTCACAGCAGGCCAATGGGAACCAAGGGGAGCTTGACAACAGGAAAGGCAGAACTATAAAAAGGCAGCCGTTTCAACTTAGCTCTCAACCTTGTCTATTTTATTTATTTATTTTATTAATTACAGTTTTGAAAAGGCCCGGACCGGAAGGTATCACAGTGTTGGTACAGTGCATGGGCAAGAATGCATGTAATACATGGGTAAGAGTACAGAGAGCAGAATACATAGTAGTTGCCTGGACCCTAGGCTGCAAGTAATAGCTACTCATAGTTGTCATACAAGCACGTCTTAACTCGTTTTCTGAAGGTGGAGAATGATTGTTCGTTTCTGATAAGTGGTGGCAGGGAGTTCCAAAGTGCAGGAGCCTATGACGCAGAAACAGACTCCGCCTGCTTTTTTGGTCTTGTACCGGGGAGTATGCAATGAGATGCTAGAACTAGATCTTGTGTGTCCCCCAGGCGGGTGAAAACACTCGATTTTGTTTTTGGCGGGTGAGAGCCCATTGAAGTGTACGTGGGTGTAAGGGACTTGGTAGGTGAATAAATTGATTAGAGAGTGTGGAGTTGAGATGTATGGTTTCAGTAAAGGATGAAAGGTGTAAGGGTGAGTTCGGAGGAGGCAGCAGTGAACCGAGAGGCCAGGGAGAAGTGCTGAGCGGTTGGAGGAGAAATTGGAGAGGGGGTTTTGGCCTGTTTGGAGAACGTGAGGTAAGGTATCAGAGCTGAGAGAGTGGTACCACTTATTGTGTGTTTGGGAGAGAGTGAGAGGCGGGGCATAAGAGTGAATAGAAGATAGAGAGAGAGAGAGTAGGAAGGAAGGAGTACGGAGAGAATATCGTAGGGCCTGAATAAGCATGGGAGGAGCAGTGTTGGAAATAGAGATAGAAAAGGGCAGTTGAGAGTAGGTTTGGGTGAGGCTGTAGGTGTGAGTGTGTGTGAACGCGGTAAAGAGAGGGAAGTGAGAGAAAGGAGGGTAGCCGAGTGTCGAGGCGGGTGTAGTGCTGGGTGAGAGGAGTGTTGGGGAGAGGAAAGACCAGGAGGGAGTTGGCAGGTGGAAAGAGAGAGTAGAGATAGAGTGAGAGTGGTTAGACCAGGGGCCGGAGTGTGGAGAGATGTAGAGGGACATTGGTAAGTGCAAGAAGTGGTGTGTAGTAAGAGAGGAGAGAACAGCTGGACAGTGGAGCTAGGAGAAACAGGAGAGAACAGTGAGATAAGTGGACAGAGTGTGGAGCGAGAGGGAGACAGAGGGACATTGGTAAGTGCAAGAAGTGGTGTGTAGTAAGAGAGGAGAGAACAGCTGGACAGTGGAGTTAGGAGAAACAGGGGAGAACAGTGAGATAAGTGGACGGAGTGTGGAGCGAGAGGGAGACAGAGGGACATTGGTAAGAGCAAGAAGTGGTGTATGGTTAGAGAGGAGAGAACAGCTGGACAGTGGTGCTAGGAGAAACAGGGGAGAACAGTGAGATAAGTGGACGGAGTGTGGAGCGAGAGGGAGACAGAGGGACATTGGTAAGAGCAAGAAGTGGTGTATGGTAAGAGAAGAGAGAACAGCTGGACAGTGGAGCTAGGAGAAACAGGAGAGAACAGTGAGATAAGTGGACAGAGTGTGGAGCGAGAGGGAGACAGATGCATACTAGGAGGTGGTTTGAGAGAAGGGATGAGACAAGCGAGTGAAGAGAAGCTGAGGAGTCGGCAATCAGGAGAAGTGACAGAAGAAGAAGGCTACCCCGTTAGGTCCTTTAGGAAGTCCCTGAGGGAAAGAGGTAGGTATGGCCACCGCACCCTAAAGCAGAGTGATATACCCAGACAGTAGGGGTACCCTCACGGTAGTCTACTGATATTTCAAATCATTGTGGGGGAACAGGGACACCTGGGCTCGAGAGGTGGAATCCCCTTGGAAGTCGGGGTAAGGAGCAGGGACCACTTCTTGTCTGGGTACCCCAACTCAGTTGTATATTCCTATTTCGTAATTAAGCGTTTAAACTGTTAGCAATTGTTGTGAGGTTCTTTGAGCAACGTGTCGCAGTAAACACAAGCGACATCCCCCAATTCAAGATCCGCCCTTCAACGATCCGGACACTTTCTGTATAGGGACAGGGGCTAGCAAGAACATGTTCTTATTGCCCGCAACATCGGGTATGGGCAGTCCCACAACATAATGGTAGCTTTATTACCCATGAACAACCTCACATGTTAGTAAATAGCAAGGGTGCAACAAAACCTACATTTTGGGGGGGTGGCTAACTGGAAATGGGAGGGGCCACTTTAGAAAATTGGCATGGTAAACTTGGAGGCTCTGCCCCCTCTGTTCTACCCCAAGGGCATGGGGCCCAAGTATCAAATGGTAGCAGCCCAGCATTACACATAGGCGCACACACAATTACACATTCACTCACTCACACATTCCATTTACCAAACACTCGCTCATTTACATGCACACCCAGCCCCCCATACATCATACACTCACTCACACACACACTCATTCACACATACATTACATGCACACCCCTTGCACACATGCATACATACACGCACAATGAGCTAACATGCACTGCTAGTTTCAGAAAAGGCTTTCCTCACGTATCTGCCTAACAGGAAGCACGTGTGCACACCAGCCCCTCCCCCCCCAGATGTGAAAGAACATATAATGTTGGCACACATCCGTGGGGAGGGGGCTGATGTGTCCATTTGATTTTTGTAGGCAGAGAGGCGAGGGAAGCCTTTCCTGAAACTAGCAGCTTTAAAGTTTTGCTGCGTTTGTGCAAATACATTTTTTTGCACAAACACAGTAAAACTTTAAAGTCACAGGTTTCAGGAAAGGCTTCTTTCCCATCTCGGACCAACAGAAAAATATTGAGCTAATCGGCTTTTAGCTCCGCCCCGCTTAAGCCTGATTAGCTAAATGGCATTGTGCTCCTGGTAAATACCAAAGCTAAGGTGCAACCCTCCCTCCCGTGCATGCCAACCTGTCACTTTCCAAAAGGGATGGCCTACAACTCCATGATCTCCCATCACTGACTGTACTGGGTGGGGCGGATGGGAGTTGTAGGCCAAAACATATGGAGCGGACAGGTTGTCAACGACATATGACCAGGAAACACAGCATAGGGCACAATTATATCAGGGCTAAGGGTCAACAACAACAACTCTAAAACTAACGCCCAGCTGAATGTAAAAAGAAATCAAACTTTTCCATCACTTAGTATTGATAAATGTATATTTAAGTAATAAAACCCTCTGGGCGGCGGCATTACTGGGTCAGGTAAGGCCTGGAGCCAAATTACAGGCCCGAGGGAAGTGAGGGTCTTAGTGTTAGCCCCGTGGCATTACCAGATCCAGTAATGCCCCCGCCAGAAGGGTTTATTGGTTTTAACATCCCAGCATGGTTTACGGCATGCTAATCATTGTTTTGTTTATTTGAGAAACAGCATGTTTACTGTTTCTCAACTTAAAGAAAACACTACAAAACAAGATGGCCACGATTGGGTAGGGAGAAGGGAACTGCACGTAATCCCTTCTCACTTTCCATGACGCCATTACCAAGACAGGGCAGTGCCGGCGAATGACAAGGGAGTGGCAAGTATGTGGGGGCCAGGGGATTCGGAAATTGGTCGTGGGCAGAAGTGTGCCGGTGGGGAAGATGGCAGCCTCCCGCTTCTGAGGAGGCTCAAAACGGGGGCTTTACCACGAGGTAAAGACCCCGTTCTGAGCATCCTGACTGGCTGGAAGGCCGCTTGACCCCTCCCCCTCCTCCTGGGTGCTAATTTGTGTTTTACACAGCACAGACCTATCTAGATAGCAACGGCTCATTGTGCAAGAGGGGGGTACGATGCAATATGTATATATGCTATTGGGGAAGGAAGGGTGACAGGGGACCCAGGAGGGTGGGGAGAGAGGGAGAGGCAGAAGCGCAGAGCAGAACAGTTAGTTCATAAACTTAGACCCCCAATTTGTGACAGTTGGTGGAACATGTTTATTTTATTAGCACCCCGGCTGGGGGAGCCAACCAATCAGGTTGCTTGGATCGCCAGGTGAATCCCACGATCTCAGTCCGCATTCCGAGCAGCCTCATGGCTGCTCCTTCTGCCCTGCCATCTTAACGCCCCACTCCCGCTCCTCACTTACCCTCGTTTCTGCGCTCCCTTGCCACCCCAAACCCCACACACCTGATAGGTTTGGCGGCGGTGCCCCCACCCCCACTGCTGCCGCTCTGTGTCCCTGTCGGCCGCCATGGAAATGGAAGCCGGGCTCTGCATTGGAGCCCCGCCTTCCAGCTCTACGGTGGCTATCTTGAGTAAGTATTTTGTTTAAATGAACGGGACACTGGGCGAGGCGTCCCGCTCATTCAAACTAAATACATTGCTATTATCCCTCTGGGTTTCCCTATTGCAAACCCGGGGTGCTAATGGAAATGCGACCCTCACCGGCAGGGTCAGATCGGGTAGTAACGGCACTGGGGTCCATCATTAAGGCCCCCGCGCTGTAACTCAGGCCCCAGGCCTTTAGTACCCAATGCGGCCAGCCGGCTCACGTCTCATTGCTTAAGTATATATATTTTGGGAATTGCCTGCACATTCTCCGGATGCATATCATGCCTGTAAATTTGCCCTCTCTGTATATACACCTTTGTAATCTATACTTGTATGTAATTGTAATATCTTTGTGTAACCAAGCCTCGCATATACTTGTAACTGCTGCGCCCTGTTACCCCGGGGTATGATGCGCATTATAAATAATAAACAAACAAACAAGAAAAGCAAGATGTTTAAGGGAAGAGCCAACAAAAAAGAGGAAAATATTTTTTTGCCAGTGGAACTGGATGGTCGTTCAAGTTTAAAATCATTGTTTAATTAGGGCAGTCAATAACAGGTGAGTGGCGCCTTCTGAGGTCATCAGGCTCAATGTCAACATTGAAATGCATAGGCAATGGCAATGCCACACACGTTCCCTTCCTTATATTATACAAATTAATAATGGGATGTCTTGTTCCATGCAATCATATTCTATTTAGACCAAAAGGCTTCTGAAATGAAACTGCTGGCAAGGTTCTCAGCAACTAAACAGGGGTCTTTTTGGAGGAGTTTCATTCTCCGGTTACTGGCAGCAGCACAGGCATGGCCTGGCGCAGGGTGGCCACCCGTGACAGCCCTGTCTCCGGCTACAATGACGCTAGAGCAGAGCACACAATCCCTGCTGAAGGCTGGCAGGTGCCCAGCAGAGCCTGGCAGACATTTTGTTGGCACCGGGGCATTGAACGTTTACACAGCTGGGGCGCACGTCTGAAATATTGATTCGCTACTTTGGGTAACAGATTGATTTAATTAGCCAGGCATCTCTGCTGCGTATCGTCTTGGGAAGCCCCTGCTCCAATTATCCAGACGCGGCGAAAGCTGCAGAATCCGGAGAGATATAACGCGTCTGTGCTCGGGCCGTGCACCAGCTCTGGTTCCCCAAAAGTTCAGGTTGGCAAGAGCTATGTGCAATGTATGCATTTGCAGCCAGTGACCTTTTCTGTAAAGACTGTTGCACACAGCGTCGTTACCCAGCGGTCTCTGGGTATCACTTCTGCTCACGCGGCTACTGTGATCAATTCCATGTATCAAGGAAAGGGCATGACCTGTATGTGTGTATGCATTATGTTGCTACAATTTAAAAGGAATATAATTATTTTTGTTAACTTGCCCACATTCCTATCTAGCTTTGGAAATAGCTGTATTGTCTCGGGAGGATAGATCAGGGGCAACATGCTTGCCTTGGAAGCAAGACAACACGGAGAACCACAGGTTCAATCCCCGATCCGTGCTTAGAAACCACTAGGTATTAAGCGTGTTATAAATAACCTATCATATCATATCATATTCTTGAGACGTATACGCCTGCTGAATTTTAATCCCCATCATTGTCTGCCATTGGATATAATCCACTGCAACATCCTTTGATGTTGGTCCACATCTACTTCCTATACGGCACTCACCATATACCACCAATCATATTCAAGACCAACACCCAAGCCAAGTGTAACCACTGCACACTGGCAATCATATCCCAGATAAGAATCATCACCACAAAGCAGGATCAATGCTTGGTAAGGATGACAGCAAATGCAGAGATCAACCAATGCAAACAGATGATCGTATCCAAAGCCTAGGTGTCCACCAAGGGCTTCCGATGCACACCGATGACTATTCAACACCAAAATGGCACCAAAGGCTAACAATGCTAATTGATGACCATATTCAACACCATTAGCAACCTGGAAGGGGGCGCTGGCCAATCAGGATGCTCGGAACGTGGGCTGTATTGTGTGGTACAAGTCAGTTTTCCGATCAGCCTGATTGATGTTAGCCAGTGCCCCCTTCCCTTCCCCGCTCCCCATTGCGCCTCACCTCTTAGCACCCGTATACTTTCCCTACGGAGGTGCTAAGTGTGTTTTGTTTTTAAAAAGAAATGTACCTTTACTGCGCGGCACTGGTCTGCGCATTGCTGTCCCCGAAGTCCGTTTTCAATGTTGATGACATCACAGACCGTGCAGCAAAGGTAAGTTTCTTTGTTTTAAAAAAGACACCATTAGCACCCATGTAGGGAACTACACGAGTGTTGATGGTGATATACCCCTCGGCGGCAGCTCCACCCTGTTGCACCACCGTCCAGGGTAAGGGCCCAGGAGAAACTCCTCCAGGAATATTGCCCCATTAGTATAAGAGATGACAATGCCCTCTGATCATAGTCAACTTAAAGATTATTACCCGCACAATCAAAGCACAGTGAAGGTCACAACCAACCCAACATAAAGATTATTACCATGCAGACCTAATGCGGGACGATTATCGTATTCAAAGTGTAGCTTCTCACCAAGTGCTACCGATGCACACTCATGACTATCTAACATCCAGAAACGAATCAAGTGCTATCTATCAACAATGGTGACCATGTTCAACATCATCACTAAGAGACACCATTGCATACTGGTAGTCATATTCAAAGCCAAGGTGCTCACCAAGGTCTGCCAGAACATACTGATGTCAACCCAACACCAAGATACTAACCATGCGCTACCAATTCACATTGCTGACCATATTCAGCACCAATACGTTTTGTTATGTTATGTTGATTTATACCACACACCAATACTACCCAAGGGGCGTCTCCAGGCGCTCATGTGGCTCTCCAAGACAGAGGACAGGTTTGGTTGGTGAGGGGGGAATTACAGGATACGTCAAGAACCAGGAGAAACTGGTGTCTGTGTGTGTTGGCTTGCAGAGGGTAGGCTGCGTGCACTGGCTTGTTGTATCCACATGGGTAAGGTCCAATGCCTGGGATGTTTTCTGTGTGGCTGTTTGTTGTGTTGGGGATTGTCTGTGTGTTTTAAGTGTAGATTGGCAGTTGTTAAAGGTTGTGTGCACTGGCTTGTTGTGTCCATACGGGTGAGGTTCAGTGTCCTGGTTTGTTTGTTGTAAGTGTGTGTTGCTTGTGTTGGGTGTGTGTTCAGGTATAGGTTGGCTAGTCCAGTGCGTGTGCATAGTGTTTGGTTGGTGTGTTTGAGGAAGTAGAAGTGGGGTGTTTAGTGCTTTGGCTACTCGCTAAATTCTTCTATGTGGCTAACCTCCACAGTCCTATCTGTTGTGACAAATGATTAATCTCCGTAAGTCTAAGTGTGATGCAAAGTTAATGTTCACATTTCACTCTAAGTGTGACACATGGCTAAACTTCACATTTCACTCTAAGTGTGATGCATGGCTAAACTTCACATTTCAATCTAAGTATGACGCATGGCTAATATTCACATTTCAATCTAAGTGTGACGCATGGCTAAACTTCACATTTCAATCTAAGTGTGATGGATGGCTAATCTTCACATTTCAATCTAAGTGTGACGCATGGTTAATCTTCACATTTCAATCTAAGTGTGATGGATGGCTAAACTTCACATTTCAATCTAAGTGTGACGGATGGCTAATCTTCACATTTCAATCTAAGTGTGATGGATGGCTAATCTTCACATTTCAATCTAAGTGTGACGCATGGTTAATCTTCACATTTCAATCTAAGTGTGATGCATGGCTAAACTTCACATTTCAATCTAAGTGTGACGCATGGCTAAACTTCACATTTCAATCTAAGTGTGATGGATGGCTAATCTTCACATTTCAATCTAAGTGTGACGCATGGTTAATCTTCACATTTCAATCTAAGTGTGATGCATGGCTAAACTTCACATTTCAATCTAAGTGTGATGGATGGCTAATCTTCACATTTCAATCTAAGTGTGACTCATGGCTAAACTTCACATTTCAATCTAAGTGTGATGCATGGCTAAACTTCACATTTCAATCTAAGTGTGATGGATGGCTAATCTTCACATTTCAATCTAAGTGTGACTCATGGCTAAACTTCACATTTCAATCTAAGTGTGATGGATGGCTAATCTTCACATTTCAATCTAAGTGTGATGGGTGGCTAATCTTCACATTTCAATCTAAATGTGACGCATGGCTAAACTTCACATTTCAATCTAAGTGTGATGGATGGCTAATCTTCACATTTCAATCTAAATGTGAGGCATGGCTAAACTTCACATTTCAATCTAAGTGTGATGGATGGCTAAACTTCACATTTCAATCTAAATGTGACGCATGGCTAAACTTCACATTTCAATCTAAGTGTGATGGGTGGCTAATCTTCACATTTCAATCTAAATGTGATGGATGGTTAAACTTCACAATTCTATCTAAGTGTGACGCAAAGTTAAAGTTCACATTTCTATCTAAGTGTGACGCATGGCTAAACTTCACATTTCAATCTAAGTGTGACACATGGCTAAACTTCACAATCTTTATATATAAAGCAGAAAGTATGTATGTGTGTGTTTGTCCGGCTATACAAATCCACACCGTTGAACCCACTGCTACCAAACTTTGCATGGATTCCTCATTTGTCTGGGGCAAGATTATAGTCTATGTTTGGATGCAAATAATTCACGCCGTAGACACCCTAATTTACTAATGCTCACCCCGATTCTCTACAGTAGGTACTAGAAGGAGCCAATATTTTGAAAAGTGTATGAAGCAAAATTTTCGATGTGTTGGTTATTCCTTTGAAATGTATTACTACTGTATACAGTTCGCAAGAGTTTATTAAAGCATTTCTAAAGGGAATTTAAAAAAATAATTTTACTTTTGTTTTATGACGCCACTTCAAATATGGGAAATGGCAAGGTTACAGTTTACTTAAGTTAATTCACGAGAAGAGAGCACAATCAATCAATCTTTCTTGGACATTTTCTTAAATGTGCTGAAGCCATTGAGTGACTGAAACATGACGCACAAAAAAGACAAATATCACTTGGAAAAGCTCCATTTGAAGCAAAGCGAAAATCAATATCAAGAGCATTTGAAAAACAACAACAAACAGCAGCACAACTTGCCGACCAGAGGACAAGAGCAACTTTCCCAAGGGCAAATGAGATGCCAGAGCAAACCGAAGCAAGACTTGCTGACATGAGGACAAGAGCAACATCCTCCAGGGCACATGAGACACCACTAGATCAGGACACGGGCAACTCCCGGTACCACAGCTAGTTCTATTTAATTTTGACTCATGGATAATCTTCACATTTCAACCTAAGTTCGACGCATGGCTAAACTTCATAATTCTATATAAGTGTGACGCATGGCTCATCTTCACATTTCAATCTAAGTCTGACGCATAGCTAAACTTCACAATTCTATTTTAGTGTGACGCATAGCTAAACTTCATAATTCTATATAAGTGTGACGCATGGCTCATCTTCACATTTCAATCTAAGTCTGACGCATAGCTAAACTTCACAATTCTATCTAAATTTGATGCATTACTAAACTTCACAATTCTATCTAAATTTGATGCATTACTAAACTTCACAATTCTATCTAAATTTGATGCATTACTAAACTTCACAATGCTATCTAAATTTGATGCATTACTAAACTTCACAATTCTATCTAAATTTGACGCATAGCTAAACTTCACATTTCAATCTAAGTCTGACGCATAGCTAAACTTCACAATTCTATCTAAATTTGATGCATTACTAAACTTCACAATTCTATCTAAATTTGACGCATAGCTAAACTTCACATTTCAATCTAAGTCTGACGCATAGCTAAACTTCACAATTCTATCTAAATTTGATGCATTACTAAACTTCACAATTCTATCTAAATTTGACGCATAGCTAAACTTCACATTTCAATCTAAGTCTGACGCATAGCTAAACTTCACAATTCTATCTAAATTTGATGCATTACTAAACTTCACAATTCTATCTAAATTTGACGTATAGCTAAACTTCACATTTCAATCTAAGTCTGACGCATAGCTAAACTTCACAATTCTATCTAAATTTGATGCATTACTAAACTTCACAATTCTATCTAAATTTGACGCATAGCTAAACTTCACATTTCAATCTAAGTCTGACGCATGGTTAAACTTCACAATTCTATCTAAGTGTGATGCATGGCTAAACATCACAATTCTATCTAAGTGCGACTTATAGTTAATATTCACATTTCACTGTAAGTGTGATGTATGGCTAAACATCACATTTCAATCTAAGTGTAACGCATGGCTAAACTTCACAATTCTATCTAAGAGTGATGCATGGTTAAACTTCACAATTCTATCTAAGAGTGATGCATGGTTAATCTTCACAATTCTAAGTGTGATGTATGGCTAAACTTCACATTTCAATCTATGTGTGACGCATGGCTGAACTTCACAATTCTATCTAAGAGTGATGCATGGTTAAACTTCACAATTCTATCTAAGAGAGATGCATGGTTAATCTTCACAATTCTAAGTGTGATGTATGCCTAAACTTCACATTTCAATCTAAGTGTGACGAATGGCTAAACTTCAAAATTCTATCTAAGAGTGATGCATGGTTAAACTTCACAATTCTAAGAGTGATGCATGGTTAATCTTCACAATTCTATCTAAGTGTGATGCATGGCTCAATTTCACATTTCAATCTAAGTGTGATGCATGGTTAATCTTCACATTTCACATATCATTTCCAGGAGAGATTACTGCACACCTATGATAACAGCCAATGCAATGCTCATCACCGTCCACAATCAATGAAAAGTAATGATCATATTCAAAGGCAAGGTGCTCACTGGGTCATAACAACCCACGCTAATGACTCTGCTTAACACCAGAAGCCTTGCCAAGCACTACCAATGGTCACAAAAAACTATGTTGCAACCAATGCACACTAATGATCACATCCAACCGAAAGATGCTCTCTTATTGAAGCGAATGCTGACTTATCGCTGCATTCAATATCAAGCTCCTTGCCGATCAGCACCAATGTACACTGTGAACTATATTTGATTGCAGTATCCTTCATAGGCTATAGCATTATGCAGGTATAATCTTAAAGCATTCCTCACCGGCCATCTTCAAACACTAATTGAAGACATGAATGGCTCATTGATGACAATAATGGATTTCAGGATCCCCATTAAGCACACTTTTGATCCTACTCTGTACTACAATCCTCAACAATGCAAGCCTCATCATGGCAAGCCCTAGCAGTGCAGGACTAAAAAAAACCTTCAAAAGGCATCTTGATAATGATAGTAAATTACTGGCATCGCCTCTCGCAATGCCCATCTCTTTTTCGACATCACTCGATGCAATACCACTCTAGGGTACTAAACAAGCTCCTCCCTTGACTTTTGAGGAACATACCTACATCTCCCAAAATACAGGTACTTGGTTAGTATGAGAACTGAAAAGGGACCTTGTATCCACAACCACATGGGCACTGCACGGATTGAAAGTCAAAAATAGCCAAAGAAAGGCTTAGATAAAAATTGTATGGCAAACTGACAGAGAGCTTTTGCCATGGGCCAACAGAGGAAATATCAAACACTCTTTGTGTGCAAAGCTAAGTCCAATTCCAACCTCTGAACGACAGGATAAGGCCTCGCTGACGTTTTCAAAGGTGCATTGCTTGAGTAACCATGCACAGTGAGTCCTGAGCGAGAATGAATTGCTCTCTCACCTCCTGGGAGTTCAGGATCTTCTCCATGTGATCTGCATCCCTGTAAAAGACCTGTTCCAGGTGCACTCTCTCCAGCCACTCTCTTTTCACATCCCACTGGTGGTATAGCTGGCTTCTCTCCTCCGACAGCCCTTGCAATTTCTCCTCAACCTGGAAGGACACGGAAAGAGCAAAACTAAAAAGGTCAATACTCACGGATCCGGGAGGGAAGCCCTACAAAGATAAAAGGGTCAAATGTGCAAGGTGTCCTGTTCATATATCCCTTTTATGTCAATGTTCAAAGATGCCCTTGTCCACACAGCATTAGCGGGTATTCATATACCCAGATGGGTATGTTCTTGAGTGATCATTTGTGTTTGCATGAAAATATGATCGTAATGTATTTCTGAACATGATGAAAAGTAATGCGAAACCAAATTGAACTCTTGGACTAGGTGATCCAGCAAATTTGTCAAGGCAGAACAATGTATATCATCTATGTAGACTTCAAGAAAGTCTTCAACGCTGCCCTGCACAGAAGACTTATACAAACATTGAACAGCTGTGGATGGAAGCCAAATTGATGAGCTAATTAGTATGTGCCTGAGATATAGGCAGCAGGGCAGGGCAGGGAACCCTTCCTTCCTTCCTTCCTTCCTTCCTTCCTTCCTTCCTTCCTTCCTTCCTTCCTTCCTTCCTTCCTTCCTTCCTTCCTTCCTTCCTTCCTTCCTTCCTTCCTTCCTTCCTTCCTTCCTTCCTTCCTTCCTTCCTTCCTTCCTTCCTTCCTTCCTCTTTCTTTCTTTCTTTCTTTCTTTCTTTCTTTCTTTCTTTCTTTCCATTTATTAAGTGCTTTAAACCCAGAAGCACAACTGGTTACAACATAGTGGTATCAGGTAAGACAACATACAACTTCAGTTCATAGACAAGGTAGATAGCTCAGACAGGGTTTGGATGGGAGACAAAAGCAGTGTCTTAAGATGTTTCCGGAAGGTCCAGTATGATTGTTTATATCTTAGTGTCTTAATTCTTGGAGGTGATAACTGGAAAGCTCACCCCCCCACTCTCTTTAGCCTGAATCTGTTAGTTTTTGAGAGAGGTACTTGGGGGAGTGTTTGACAGGCATTTATGCATGATGGCCAACGTTTTGAAAATAATTTGCTCACAGATTGTTAGCTAATGCACGCTTCTTCTGGTGGCAGAAATGTGACTGCACCTCGGGATGTTTAGAGAGGCCCTGAGTGAATTGTTTTGGATGACCTGGAGTTTATTAATGTTGCTGGAGGAGGGTCCTGTGAATAAGGCATTGCAATAATCCAGTCTGGAGTCTATAAGTGTGCGGGCAATGGTACGACAGTGCTCAGGAGACAGAAAGGATCTGCAGGCATTCATTATCTTGGTGGTGTGTGCCGCAGAGGATGCAAGGGCACAGACCTGCTTTGTTAGTGACAGGCTGGCATCTAGGTACGCACCCAAAGTCTTGACATTACTGGATACTAGGATGATTTTGCCATCAATGCTGAATGATTTGTAGGGTTTTCCTAGTTTACTGAGTGAGCTTTGCGAGCCGACCTTGAGAAATTCAGTCTTGTCATCATTAAAGCAAAGAAGGTGGGACGCCATCCAGGCCTGGAATGGTTTGGTAGACTGAATGCAGAGCAATTGAGTCGATGGAGTAACTTCCTGTGTGGTGGGGGGAGGATCTGTGTTTGGCTGAGTGGCTGGTCTTTCATTGCTTGGTCAGGATGTCGATCGACTAGATGGTCAATTACATCTATGAGGACTCGAGGCCCACCGGGTCACTGGTGGAACTTCCACACTTGAATAAGGCAACTCCAAACTTCTCTAAGCCTGGGAATGGTGAGTCACAGGCTCTACGGTGCCATTAGTAGACTCTATTGCAGCCTCTGCCAGAACACGTACCACGTGCCTCTTATACTGGATATCCCCTCTGTCCTCTGGCCTCGCTTGTTCTCTCCCTTCCCTTCTGCTGGTACACCTTTAACTACCTTCCCCTACCTTCTCCTTGAGGCCTTGTAATTTGCTCTGTCCCCATGATGTCATGCCGATAGCGAGCTTGCGCGGTCTCTGTGTGTGTGTGGCATGAACATCTGAAGACCCCCCTCAAGGGACCAGTCCCAGGTTGACTCCTCCCACGTCCTACCACCCCAGGCTCCCGCTCCACCTGCCCAAACCACTTGCCCCAGTCTTTTAAGGGTGGAAATGAAACCCTGGATTTCTGATGGATCTTGTCCGCTGCCTCCTGTGGAGTTCACATGCTACTGATTCTTGGGGCCACCTCATTGATCTCCCTTTTTTGACTGTCCAAGAAGGAAAACCAATATGACTTGCACTTCGACCGAGTATGCTGTCATTACCCCCTGACACCTGGGTCGCCCTCTGTGAAGGTTTGGGGGCGCTCTGGAGAAACCTAAGATGCCATCTCCAGGGGTTGCATCGTGGGCAGCTCTTAATGTCCACCAAACCCCCACCTCTCCATCAGGTCTTCTAAACAAGTGCACTTATCACATTTGGCATAGTAGGTCATTGGAGAACTCATGGAATGCCTTTTTAATGGTTCTCTACTAAGGTCATTATTATGAGGATGATAGTAATGGTACAAAAATGATATTTTACAAACCACTTGTTTACTATATACCACCGTAGTACGAGTTGGAATCCCCTGGGACATTTCCGAGCCGGCACATAACATACACGGGTTAGAGGTTATTTTACCCCATGCAGTACTTTCTATGCATCCCTTGAGTAAAATATCCCACGAGATCCTGATTCATAGTTAGGTGGTATTTTCAAAGTTGGAGGTATTTAAAGTACCACACGTTTGTATGATTACCACCTTTCACTCTACGGAGAAGGACTCTATGCAAAACCTGTGCCTAGTGTGCGTTTCTCACTCCTGATCCACAGTGTGTTTGTCAATCTGGCACACTGGATCAGGGCCGTGCAGCCTTTGGCACACCGGTTGCTTTGGACTACAACATCCATCAGCCCTAGCCAGCCGAGTCAACTGTGGGGTATTGTGAGAGAGGTGAACATCTGGAGAGCCAGAGGTGGCAGATCCCTGCAGTAGATGATCAGAAAAATATCAGCCTGCCCCCACCGTGTAGGTTCCCTGGGGGAGTTCCAAATTATGTGTTTGGATCTGCTGGATCTTCAGAGAACAGAACACACACACATACATCTCTCACACACACATGCATACATCTCTCATGCACACTCACACATACATCTCTCATGCACACATGCATACATCTCTCATGCACACACATACATGTCTCATGCACACACATACACATCTCATGCACCACACATCTCTCATGCACACACATACATCTCTCATGCACACAGACATACATCTCTCATGCACACACACACATCTCTCATGCATACTCACACAGACCCATCTCTCATGCACACACACACATACATCTCTCATGCACACACATACACATCTCTCATGAATGCACACACATACACATCTCTCATGCACACACACATACATCTCTCATGCACACACATACACCTCTTATGCACACACATCTCTCATGCACACACACATCTCTCATGCCCACACATACACCTCTCATGCACATGGACATGCATCTCTCATGTACACACACATACATCTCTCATACATACTAACGCATACATCTCCCATGCACCCACACAGACACATCTCTCATGCACACACACATACATCTCTCATGCACACACATAAACATCGCTCATGCACACACACATACATCTATCATGCACACACACAGATCTCTCATGCACACAGACATACATCTCTCATGCACACAGACATACATCTCTCATGCACACACACAGATATCTCTCATGAACACACACATACATCTCTGATGAACACATACATTTCTCAAAACTTCCAAAACACTTATTTGCTCTGCAATAAAACCAATATAACAGGAAGCACAACTTCAAAGAATGCAATGCACAGTTACACTCCATGCGATCAGCATGTCTATGTGTGCGTGCAACAGTTGTGTAAAGAAAGAATAAGAAAACCCCACCTGGCAATAACCGCACAGTGGCAAATCTGTATTCTCTGCACTCTGCGCAATGCTGGCATGATGCGCAGGGCGCAGAGACGCAATGGCTAAAGCGCTTGTTTCCCTTGCCTGTTTATCCCACACCAGCCCCCGCCAACATGACCAAGAATAACCACTTCTGTGCATGCCGGTTTCTGAGTTACCTGATGGTAAGAGTAAAACTATTACCAGTACAATTTGGGGTTTCTTAAATGCATATAAACACACACACACACACAGACTCTTTGACATGTATGTGTATTGTGTGCCTGCATAAAGGACATTGAGCCACGCCCAAGAAGTGTGTTTTTGGTGGTTACTCTCAGGGACCTTCAATGCTACCACCATCTGAGAACTGAATTTACAAGGTGTGCAAAGTTTTGAGCATATAACAAGACTTGTTTTCAAGTTATTGTTTGGTAGGGTCTTGGTTTATCAACTTCAAATGGCTGGCGCTATTTACCGTGTCGCATGCTAGTGAAGTTACGGAGAATTAACCCTTTGCTCCGTGAAAATATGTACCAATAACGGGAGGAAAAACCTCCTTCTTCACTCATTGCTGCAGCGCCACACAACGATTTTTTCCCCCAAAAAATCGGAGAGTGTGGTTATATTTGTATTCAAAAATGTATTGGGTTTAGTGACATTACTAGATAATGAAATGCCCTTTGTGAGACACGTGTTTCGGCAAACTAATGCCTTTTTCAATCAGGGCCAGTTATAGTTTTGCAAATGCTTGCTTTTAATATGAGTATTCACGCATGAATTTACGGGTGTTAATCCCACCATACAGAAAGAACTGTCTGTCACCTCGCGTCGGCCGAATACATATTTTATATGTATACAATATTTTGGAAGACAAATATAACCACACTCTCCAATTTTTTGGCGGAAAAAAATCATTGTGTGGCGCTGCAACAATGAGTGAAGAAGGAGGTTTTTCCTCCCGTTATTGCTACTTGTTTTCAAGTTAATAAAGGAGAAAATAAAAATAATTCACATTCAGGACAGATCTACCTTGTCTACATAACACTCTCGTGACGAGGGTACGAATGAATACGTACATTCATGTGATAATGAAAACATGGATTTCTTTTTCTGCTCAAAAAATGTACACTTCAGGACACTAATACAACATTCAAATGTGGCAATGGGCTGAGAAATCAATTCTTGTAGAACAACACTAGGGAAATGGCTCGTTATTTTACAATTGCGCCACCTAGCGCCCATATCCCTTTTGCTTCGCCCATAGAAGCCCAGAGGGTCTGCGCACCTGTGCTGCTGGAGCCCGCCCTTCCTGCAGGAGCGACTTCCCGCGCTGCACGAGATGGCCGTACGTCTCCTCTCGGGCCTCGATCTGCGTCCTCAGATCCTGGTGGCCTTGGCAACGCTGGCTGCTGGTGGACACGTCACGAATGGTTTCCTCTGCCTTCATTTCTCTCAGCACTTCTGCAGCCCAGGAGAAGTAATCCCGCACCTAAAAACATAAACACATTACACACTCTGGGTGTAGCTCTTCCATTTGAGTTTACTTATTTCATCCTGGCCATTGCTCGAGAATAATTCATGCATCAGTTCTACACAGTCAACAAGCAGTCACATGTAGATGGTAAGCGATGTCGCTCTGTATGTGAGGTGCGCTGTATTAAGCTAAGTAAAGCTCTCTGGAGCTCAGATTTGCAAAGTGAGTGCGAGTGTTCCGCAGGAACATGGGTGGACTGGCCTATACGGAACTTTGGAGGTTTCCCGGTAGGCCTCTGCACCCTGGGCAGGGCTGGACTGGCCTGTACGGAACTCTGGAGGTTTCCCGGTAGGCCTCTGCACCCTGGGCAGGGCTGGACTGGCCTTTACGGAACTCTGGAGGTTTCCCGGTAGGCCTCTGCACCCTGGGCAGGGCTGGACTGGCCTATACGGAACTCTGGAGGTTTCCCGGTAGGCCTCTGCATCCTGGGCCTCCTTTGTGTGGTATTTGCAAAGTTTCCTGTAGGAAAAGGGTTGTACTTGCTGAACATATGTTATTTGGGGCCACTTTGAAAATGATTTCCAGGGCCTCTTTTGCCTCCGAGTCCACCCCTGCAGAGGAGGCAGCTGTGGGTGTGAGGTTTCCCAGTGATCATCATACCTCCTTGAAGGGCCCACCATCGGAGTAAAAAAGTAAAAATTAAGGGAGTAGCTTCAATGGTGCATGGTCTGCAAACATTACAGGCTCTATGTTGAGCAATTAGGCAATCACAACATGAGCCTTATAGAGCAGGAGGCGATCGAGTGATGCGGTGACCGATGCAAAGTGTCAGTCAAAGACTTTCTATTAGTGAATAGAAAGTCGTTGACTGACACTTTACAAGGCAGTGAGGGACAAAGACGCGAAGCCAGCGCATATTCAACAATCACGCTGTGCTTTTGCTTTCCAGTATTTGTTTGTACCGCACACCCTTCACTACACCGCAACAACGAAACAAACCACACATAGACTTGCACAAGCGCACATAGCGGCTACCAACCGAAGATTCACACCTACGCTCAGCGAACAGTGAAAACCAAACCGAAACTGCCAACAGCATATCACAGCTCTCTTGCTCCTTTGTCCCGCTCAGTCCTACTAACTTACCCCCCACACCTCATCCTCTTGCTTTACAGATCCGTCAGAGCATCACGGGACCACGGATGTGGTGGCAGTGCGCAGTATAAAAAACATTTAACACACGATAATATAGTCACAGAGCATTGGGAGTGTAGCGAGGGCACCCAAAAATCGTACACAGGGTGCTGGTAGACCTGGGGCCAGCCCCGGAAGGAGGGTACACGATAAAAAAAAACATCCCAGACCTCAAATTCTCAAGAGGTGCAAGACATAATTGGACCTCATTATGAGTGCCTCAGTGCAGGAAAGTGGTGGTAAAGCCGTTACTGCAATTTCACCACTGCATTACTGCACCATTGTACTGGGAGGATCGAAGGCAAAGTTAAGTAAAGTGCAGGGTTCCCCTTCAGCCTTTTGTCAAAAACGTACTGTCGGAGTTACCATGATGGAATTACAGCTAGCAGGAATTCCGGGAAAAAAATCATAAGAGTCATACAGACTCCATAAATGGGGGTTTACCCTGCTTTGCCACCACTCGATAATCCCGTGGTAAATCCACGGACCGCGTGGCAATCACGCTATTCCAGTTTGGGAATAATTCCATGGACTTACTGCTGAATTACCACCAAACACGTAATGATAATGATAATGATGTGTTATTTATATAGCGCCTCAATCCAAAGCGCTTTACAGAGCACATATTTACATACAATATCACCCAACCGAAATTGGTACTCATTTATTAACCTCGGAAGGATGAAAGAATGAGTTGGCCTTGCCGAGATTCGATCCTGCGACCTGCAGATCACGCTCAGATCGCAGCAGCGAGCGCTCAACAATGAGGCCCATTTTCCGCGAACGGACATATAATCATGATGTGGAACTATAACTCAGGTGTAACCTCAGGCAAGAGATGAAGGATGGCTACTGGCAAAATGAAACAACCTCCCAGTAAGACTGTGGTTGGTTAAAGGAGCCAAAAGAAAATAATCACTTTTCAGCAGGTGGCACAATCAGGGAGATTGTCCAGGATTGCAAAGTGAGGTGCAGAAGAAACCAGTGCAATACTCAGTTAATGGAGGAAGCGAAGCAGAGTAGCGCTCGTATAGAGTACAGGAGTCGCCGATCGTTCTGCACAAAACGTTTCTAACAAAACTTGACAGCATCTGTAGATTGCTTCAAACCAGTTTCATTTTTCGGTGTAATTATGTCTGATATTTCCACTGCTTGCCACCTGCTGTTACTGTGGCAACATGTATCGTGTCCTGGCAAATGAAATTCTGCAGGAGTTGCCGATACACAGACCCCGGGTACGTCACGCCCCCAGCAGTGTTTCACTTCTGCTATGCTCTCAACATCCCCAATGGAAAAGAGAATTGGACAAAACAACAAAGACCAGAGTATCTGTTTCTGGAACAAGAGAAGACAATTGGTTAGAACTATATCTCTCCCTTTTTTCAATAGTTTGCCCCACCCAAGTCCTTTGCTGTACATGGAAACTTCTGCTTAAGGCCCAGAGGCCAAGAGTTCTTAGGCAGTTTTATCTGGAGGTCCAGTTCACTTCTGGAATCACCACTTGAGAAGTTCTAAGCAATTGACCACTAGCTAAATGCCAGTGATTGAAGAATAAAACTTGCTCCATAGTCAACTGATCAACATGATCAGCGTAACTAATGTGCGCTGCCTCCTGCTGTGTCTGTCAGATGCTCCGTGACAGAGGCCCAGTCAGCCGGGTCCCACGGGGCCCTCTACGCTTACCATCATACAGGGGAACCCGGCTCGTCTGTAGGGACAGAGGCAGGTGAGATCGTGGTTGGCTTTCCAAATTCCATGTGCAGGTGGTGTTGTGAAATCATTGGGTCGGTGCGATGGCCTAGAACTGGCACAGTTTGTCTATGAATGTCTAAGGGTGCTCGCAGAACCACATTTTAGTATTGCTACAAAAGATGAAAATGAGAGAAATTCGAGCCGAAAGTAGAGGCGAAATTAAATGTAACCCGGACCTTTAAAAGAAAAATGTTTGTGTTACCACAGACTTGTTTAATCACTTTAGAAGTTGCTGCCTGTGGAACATCTCAGTCTCCACTGACTATTAAATAGTTTTAGCTGCATTGCATTCCCTGGGACTAGCTAGCAAGCCGCTCACCTACTTAAACGCTATCACGGTTTAGATAGCCAGCCTTTTATCCCAATTGTAGCTCTGGCTTTCTTTGACAGCACAAAGGCTAATCCTGTGCTCAGCATTAAATTAGGCAAGTGATAAAGTGATACCTTGGCTGGCTTCCCTTCCATTCTCAACTTAAATCTCACTTCCTCTGTCTTGTCTTTAAATCTCTTCATGACCTTGCCCCCATACCTCTCCTCCCTTCTTTTATTCTACACCCCCCTGCTCACTCCGATCTGCTCATCTCTTCCTACTTTCTGTTCCCCCACCACCATGTGCCTCGTCTCGTTTCCGCTCCTTTCAGCTCCTTGCCCCGCTACACTGGAACTCCCTACCTCTTTCTATCCACTCCATCCCCACCTATTCCTCCTTCCGTGCCTCCTTGAAATCATTCCTTCTCCACTCCCCACCCTGACACTCTTGTCCCCTCTTCCCCTTTCTCTCTCCTCCCTCTAGTACCCCCTTCATACTTCCCTATACCTGCCCCTTTCTCTCCCACGCCCCCCCCACTCTTGCTTCCTCACTCTATTCCCCTTCTCTCCCCTTGCTCATTTCCTTCCCCTCCCCCTCCTTTTTACCTCATAGGCTAATTGTTCTACATGCTGTTTTACTGGTTTGATTCATATTTTGTAAATTGCTTCTGCTGTTATGTTCTATGTATTCATGTTCTTAACTGTAAAGCGCTTTGGAGTAAAGCGCTATATAAGAATAATAAATACAAATACAAATAAAGTAAATTACTCTGAGACGATGCCAGCTGTAGGACAGCCAGTTGGGCAAATGCGGTTTAACATTTACATCCCTATGCCATTTAGAACACATACATACATGCATAAAATTTACAGACGTAGGGCAATAGGGCTTAAGAGTAATGTAATATACCTACTCCTTCATTAGCCACCCAGCTGAGGTGAATTCAAACTCATAATGCTGCGGAAGCGGTTGCGTTCCCCCTTTTCTTTGTTCATTGTTAGTCCCCGGAGGAGATCAAACCCCAGCATAGCATACAATATCCTCTCGAAGATTGTAGAATAGGTTAACGATCATTTGATCCATGATGTGTAAGCCACAACAAAATGATGATGACTTTATCATCGCCCCTGAACTGGACATCGGTCTGAAGTACGAATGGTTGCCGATATTAAAAAGACCTATGTGAACAAATCCCCTAATACTGCCTGCTATTTTTTTCTGACTCTGTACTCTTGTCTATGAACTCATCTTCTTCACCGTCTATTCTGCGCAGTAAATTTCTGTTTGCCTGTTTGTTTGTTCATGTGGTGCGCTATTATGCCTCCGGGCGCGTCTGACAGCGCGGTACAAATATAAATAAATAAACAAACAAACAAACAAATAAATAAATAAATACATAAATAAATAAATACTGCAGAAAGCTATACCATGGGAGCAGGGAAAGCAGCAAAAGATGCAACAGTATCCCTTCTTAGAAAGGTTCTCAAACAGCCTTGAGTTGGCACCTATCAATATGAGGGTGAGAAAGAAACGAATCGTGTACGTCTTCAATAATGCTATGCATAGTCGAATAACTAGAACACATATTTGTTCCTTTGTGGAGGAATGCACACTGAACATGCAAAGGATTGTGGGTATGCAGAAATGCAATTCTCATGCCTGCTTGCAATGCTCACTCTCCCAAATGCTTTGTCCGTGTCTCCAGGTTTACAGCAAAGGTTCCTTACATTGTAAGCAGGCTTGACTTCAGTGGCGCCTCTAGGAATCAATATTGGGTGGGGCGGCATACACGTGGGCACGAATAGAACTAGGGGGTGAGGGTTGCTGAGGAGCCACCATCAAGGGCAAGCAGGCGAAAATGGTTTTAGTCAATATATATTTTACCAAGCTCTGTGTATTCATTCAAAAAACAGGAATTGGTAATGTCAACAGTTTGGGCTTTTGTGTAGGCATGGCAAAGGCACTTGACAGGTACAGTCGTAGTAATATCAACTGCCCATTGATAATAGCAGATGCAAAGTGGTGTGAATACCTGGGCATTTACTAACAGTGTTTGGCAAATGCCTAATACTTGGACACAGCCAAAATGGTTGGCTTTGCCAATGCTTGTTTGTATTGGGATTCGGTCTGGGTAGACACTTGTTCAGGTCTCCAGTTTGATTACCAGAGGCTGAGGATGTAACAGGGACCGGAACCACAGAATTCATGACTTTGGAGCACCCTTGAGACAACTCATGATCAGCCGGGTACAAGAGCATGAGCAGCAGATGGCAAGGAGTTGGCCTTTTCAGGTAAGCCACAGGCGGCTCTAGTGAGGGAAAAGGCTGAGAAGAGGATGGCCAGAACAGCAGCAGGAATGCAAGGCTCAGTGTCTCACAATGGAGCAGTTTTTAGGCGGCACAGCATCAAGCCACTCAGTTCCAGCGTGGCAGCAGGGGCTTCCAGCTTGGGACCAGTGGGCAACACTAGGACCAAGAGGGAAGACAGCAGAGGCTGCGGGCCTGGAGAGTTCAGCACAGGAAGCTGGCTGGAAGGCGTGGATTCTATCATATGTAGACTACATATGTCTGCCACACACATACGAGGTTTTGGTCTCAATTTGCAATAAAAGTGTTCTCCAAACACACTGTACTTTGAACAGAGGAGTTATAAATTAGGAACGCAGGGACATATAGACTTGCTTTATTTTGCCAGGTTGACTTGCTTTCTTGTGACTGAACTTGCCAGGATTCCGAATGCACTTTGTAGTACAGTTAGATCTTTATTTATTAACATTTATAAAGCACGAAACAGCCCGTAGGCATCGTGGATCTGTTGCAAGACAGCATACGTAGTTACATAATTGGTACAGTAGGAATGGGGAGGAAGTGGGCAAGGGAACAAAACAGTGAGAGTTTGTAGAGGGTAGAGAAGGAGACAGTGTTAGTTGAAAAATGTGGTTTATCTTTGATGAATTGGTTATTGTACTGTCACTTTTCAAACATCTTGACAAGTCCTTTTTTCATTTTATTTATTTATTTATTTATTTAATTTATTTATTGCATTTGTTATACGCCCAGACCCTGAGGTATCAAAGCGTAGTTACAGACAGTTTGGTTATTACGCAATTGGAATTTTAGTTCTTGTCTGCACATGTTTCCTCCTACAAGACCCCATTATTCTCATATGTAAAAGCCAATCATATATTTTTTAACAACCCGTATGGACTGTATGCCAAGATTGATGGGAAGATGACATTTTGATAACTTGTTTTGTTTGGGGAGGAAGACAGAGGAGGGGAAGTGTGACCAAGAACAAGAACAAGAGGCTCCCACACCTATTATAGGTTCAGGACACACAATTCACTGGCTAATCTTGGGACTGCCACACTTACAGACAACAATTCAAACTATGACAAGTGGAAGTTCACGGAAAATACAACCTGACTTCACAAATGATTGTTATAAAATTAGCAATTTTTAATATAAAATAGTATAAAAACAATCACATAAAAGTTAACAAAGTGACCAGTGCTACAAAAGTGCTTAGTGCCAATCACCACAAAAGTGATAATGTGCAAAATATGCAGTCAATCTGTATCTCTCACTTAGAGATCTCGAATATCATCACGTTTACAGATGTACATGTGAACAGCTTTAGGTTATTTAAACCTCAATTGTTGAAGGGAACAAAACCACACGATATACAGAATGTTAATACAGAGGCCTTGGTTGTAAATTACTCTTTTCTAAATGCTTTGTCAATGAGTGCCTACAGTGCACCTACCAGAGGTTCTGGTACTTTGCTTGATGCTTTATATTAGTATCAATAGTTGACCTACATGTTTCATTCCTATGGTTGTTAAGGTTAATATTAGGAACTTCTTCAGGGATGTTAGAGGACCGGGGCGTAGCAACGCCTGAAAAGTGTGACCAGCCTTGTGGCTAACTGTTTTATGATGATTAAGTTGATGTTTACTAAAAGAAAATCCAATAAAAACTGTTTAAAAAAAAATATATATATTCCTAACTTGTACCTCATATCCTTATTGTCCAAGTATCACCCTTTTACTCTAGCACGTGCCCTTGTCTATGTAGGACAATATTCATTTCTTGCCCCTTTCTACAGGCTTCATTGTATGTGCCCAGAGCCATCCAGTCCAAGGACATTTGTTCTTTTTGGCTCCCTGCCACACTGCTGCTGTTTTCCTGTCTAGCCGCTGTCAATAATTGTGCAGTGATTTTCCTTTACACCAATGAAAATGTTGCATGCGCTATGGGTTACTTTTGTCGGTTTTATGGAATTTATTGCATAGTTCTCTTGTGAGGGGTCTTTCTCCATCCAACCTGTCAAACTTAATGGTAGAACAGTGGGCCCCCAAAAGGAAAGACCAGACCCTCCAATGGTAGCCGTAGCAGGACAGTCAAGCTTAACTTCAGGAGGGAGGATGGCAAGCAGGGAGACACAGCTACTCCCAATCGTCACCACAAAAGAACACACCACACTGTTATACTGAACAGGGTTCTATGTCATTTCAACCAAAAAAGAAATACTTAGTTGTAATTTACTTAGTGTGCATTACTACACATTTTGCTTCGATTTGTTTCTGTGTGGGGAACCCCCAATGCCTCCCTGTCCCCTTTACCACCACTCTCACCCCCAAACCCCTGCCCACCCCCTTTTGCGCCTAGACCCACAAATACCTACACAAATGCAAAGTAATTCGAAGCAATGTAAACAAAGTAAATTACAACAAGGTAATTTACTTTGTGAAAACAACGGGAGACCACTGAAAGGTAAACACGTTATGTCAAGGTCACCCATATAATATAAATGAGATGAAAATAAGTACTTATAAGTTAAACATAATACAGGATATGTAGCAAGAAATGGCCAGTTAAGACCTAACTCGCGGACACTAAAATGTAAGCTCCATAGCTGGTGGCACACAAACACGCACAACATACACATATATACTTTTAGAGGTGAGTTCAGAGTTTGCCTCAAGGCAATACAGTCCCACACTATTATCATAATGTTCCGGGCCTAAGATACCACAGAGAATTCAGTCATAGGTTTCCTCCTAGACTCTAGGTTAAAGTAATACACAAAATACAGGTTCACACATCACAGTGGTAAAACTCCGAGGTCGGAAACAACGTTACACAATGTCCATCAAAGCTAGGAGGGCTACCAAAGTCTAGGATCTCCCCAGCAGGGCATATTGCACTCCAAGGAAGAAAACATAGGAACCAGGCATTGATACCATGGCAGAGACAGGAATGTAACACAAAAGTGTCTGTGGCAGCTGCTAACAATCCAAGTCTCGTGGGGAACTCCAGGGGCCTCAGTGGGGCCAAAGGAATAGACCACTGTTCTGGTAAATATCCTAGAAGTAAATTGAAAGAAGGTCGCAATATTGTAGAATGTGCCACCTACGAAACAAGGGGGGTAATGCCTGTAGTCTGACCTGCGGCTACAGTGAAAAGTCAGGTAAGTCCTAGATCCACCCCACAGGTACAAAGAAATCAGCAAACGACCCCAGGAAAGACCAGCGGAGATCCTTAGGAAGAGAACCTGGGATGGTGTTGAGGCCCAGAAGTCACAAGAAAAGAAAAGCAGAGCTGGACTTAGACCCCAATACAAACCATTTGAGAAATGGGATTGGCAGGCACCTGCAGAACACGGCAACCAAGGGAACCCTTGAGGTTGAGTATCTCAAATAGCCTGCCAACTCAGGCCCCTGAGGTCCCTGAGGCCACTGTTTGTTTGTGAAAAGTGAGCTCCAGGAAGGCAAAACAACCCTGTGAGTATGTCTCTCCGCTTTCAGGTGGAATTGCAGGAACAGGTCACCTAGAGACTTGAACCCTGGACCAACTATTCCCCCAGCGACCCAAACAAAGAACAAAGAGCCTTCTGAGGAACAGCACCCGCCGGCCACAAGCGAAGACAACAGTGACAAAAGCTTGAGGAAGATGCAGAAACCAGGACAAGGACATTCCAAATACTCAAAGGACAAGATGGGACACCTAGTCAGAAGAACATGTTCCCAAGATGTGGATGGTGAAGACAGCACAGGACAGCCCTATCACAAAATGGAGGCTGGGTGTGGAGTCCAGTAGGCAGTGGGTGCTTCCTACTCTAAGTCAATAAAGTGGAAAAGAGGTGGTAAAACAGCCCGGAGGCAGATCCAGCATGAAGAGCTCAGCCCATGCGAAGTGGACGATGGGGGCGGGGGGCCGCGGAGGATGAGGACAGCCCAGGAAGGATATCTAACATCCAGGAATCAAGACTGGAGATCAGGTTAGGACCCAGAATCTAGGCAGCATGGCCAAATCTGATCTTTAGAATTAAGCAAAAGCTCAGAAATTGCTGCAATCCTCCAGCAGGTGACTGAACCTGAAGAGCCCTACAGGACTCTCTGAAAAATCCAGCAGAACTGAGGCAGGGTTCCAGTTTCCTCTAGAGCCACCCTCCAAGAACACGCCAGGGAACCAAACAAAGGTTTTGACAGCCTGCAAAAAATCAGGTTGGCCCCAAAAAACAGCATAGGCTCAGGTACACTCCCACAAGATCTGTAATGCCTGATTTAGGACTAAGGACTGGCCTACTGAGGGTGAAGGGCTGGGCTCACGAAGAGCCCATGGCCATTTTCAGACAGTCTCATGGTTGCCTTAATCAAAGATGGGCCCTAGAAACAAAATAGCCAAGAGAAGGAGTTAAATTAAGCCCTTCGGACACCAGTAACTACCATAATGGTACATTGGGACACTAATTCTGTCAAATGGCTTGCACCCCTGGTAAAGCCAAGACTAAATAGTAGCTGCCACCAGCCTACTTCCTACAACCAATTTAGGGTGATAAAATCCTCCTAGGACCAATATGTGGGGCTAAAAAGGCACCACTATCCTAGGAGCCACTGGGCTATCATAGGACCACACACTAACAGAGGAGAGGGATGCAGTGGCAGGGGACTATAGCAGAAATCCCTCTGACCACCAAAAAATACATTAGGAAAACTAAAAACCAAAATAAAACGGGAAGCAAAAAGAGAAGGGGTTCTATACAATGAGACTGCTGAACCCTCAAAAGTTAAATTCTGCCCTACCAGCCTTAATTAGGGTGATTCCAAGTATAATGGTGTGGTAAGAAAATTACAGTAATTCCATTACCCCAATTTTTTGGGGTAATGTAATTACATCTATTTTGACTGTGCTACCAAATTCCAAGTTTGTTCTTGGAGTGGAGAATTTACCTCCAGCAAGATGCTGGATGCAAATCCTCCCCTGTTATGCCAAAAATCATCAGAATTACTGCAGGCAGAATTGCCACCCAAGGTAATTCTGACAATATTCCCAAGGAATACTATGGACTCTGAAAATTGGGATTAACACTGCAATACCACCACTCAGAATCTGCTAGACCGGGGGTTGTTATGGGTAATTGAGTTTACCGCGTAACAATTACTGAATTATCACGTTTGGAATGAGACCCAATGAGATTGCAGCTCTCCAGATGTTTTGGGAAACAACTCCAATGATAACACATCTTTTTTCCTGCTGGCTAGGGCTGATGAGAGTTCTAGTCCAAAAACATTTAGAGAGCTAAAGGTTGCAGACCCCTGGTCTAGATTCATCGGGATGTTGGACTTACTTTTGTTAGAAACAAGTAGAGTTTGCATGCTCCTTCCAGGTCCATGCGGCGCTGCTCCACTTTGTCCTTTAGGATTTCCCAGTTCTGGACCACTGCCTGTTGCTTTGCCTGCAGTGCTAGAGCCTGGTTTTCAGAGCAACTTTGCATCACGCCATCCGCAGCATCAATAATGTCCTGCAACTGTAGAAAATATGGAAGATGTTGTGAGTGGACAAGAAAAATCAGAAAAATGGCTCCATATGGTGATCAACATAGCCAAGGTAGGTTCTGCTTAACTACAAAACATCAAGGAATTGTTACCCCTTCCACCCAGAACCACAGCACAGTTATTGGCAGTACAGTTGTTTCTCCACAAGAGGATGCATTAGTAATGCCTTTTAGCATCATTTTCAAATGTCAGCATTGACTGAGCCTTTCATGCTCCTTAGAATGTTTGAAATGCTATGCTGGTTTTATGAAACGGACTCTCTTACATGTCACAAAAGGTAAACAGATGTACTCCAAACTAAATCAATCTGAATTAGCTGATTTCTGAAAAAGCAAGACATCAGCCTGAGAAAGACCTATCTCTGTAGCAGCCTTTGTGTCTTGGTTGCACACACTAGCTCAGGTTTTCGAGCTAATTTGCATATCCACAATGCACTGCGCAGTGGGCTGACCTGGAGCTGAATTTCGAGGGATGGTTACTGGGATGTTTATATTTGGCTTGTTAGGTGGAATGACCTGTTCTAGTCTCACATTTCAGGTAGAAGGACATTTCGGTGCATATTTGAACTCGCCATAATATTGATAGTGTTTACTAAACATATCCCAGTGCTTCAATCACAATAGGTGATTGTCATGGGTTGATAAGTTAAAATAGTGCTTCCTTAAGCAAAGACAATTGTCCGGAACAAACGGCATGCTTTGGGCTATTTTGCATAACCAGAATGCATTGCTCAGTGCCTCTGAACTGGAGGGGCGCTTCCAGGGATGGCTACTGGGTTGTGCTTTGGGATTTGTGGCTTGTTAGCTGAATTGGCCTATTCTACTTTCATGGTCGGGAGGATAAGTCGGGGGCAAAGTGCTGAATCCAGAAGCAAGACAACACTGAGCATCATGGGTTCAATGACTGGTCCCGCGCTGAGAGGCTAGACTCCAGCATGAAGTGCAATATAAAAGCCCAATTTTCAGGGTTCAGGGGTATTTGTCATAAATGGTTTAAATCATCATAATATTGTAACATCATTTTGGAAAGTAAGAAAGAAAAAAGAAAAGTAAAACCCTGTATTTCAAACATCTTTATTTTTTACATGGGCAAGCTTCACTTTTGGGCATTCACAATTCGCTACCTGGATACACCCCAGTGTGTTCCTCTGGCTCCCCGCCTTACTAAAATTATCGTAATTGGGTAGTGAATTGTATGTTTTCACAGGCACCTCGAGGCCCTTTAAACATGGCCACCGCCTGCTTTCCTCATCTGCAAATATCATCTGAAGCACTGTGAGCTTCCGCCTGCATGCGGATTGGCCAGGGCAGCTTTATTGTACCCAATCAGGGCACCGGTAGTCTTCAGCCGGCCCCCACATAAACTCCCACATCTAAGGCCCTGTCTGTGCCTGTCCAGGCCTTGCTGGCTATGCGACCCCCCCTTTTTATTAGTGCTGGCAAAGACATGCGTTATGCCAGGTACTTCAACCGTGCGCCCTTGGACTGTGGCCTCCCTCCTGCCATCACATGAGTTCTGACTGTTGCTCAGTTGCCTGTCTCATCTATCCTTGACTCATATCCTCTGCCTTTCCAGGCATTCTCATTGCCCTTTCTCTGCTGGCATATGTCCCCTTGTACTTTCCTGAGTTCTCACCCCACTGCCCGGTTCCTTGTATTAATGTTGCCACAAAAATCTCGCCATGCAAAACTATCGCCGAAAAATTGTCGTTTTTTTGTGGCGACATTACTGCATTGAACATGCGGGGGACAACCCCGCAACCCCCAAACTTTGTTTTTTTAAAAAAAAAAAACAAACAATTTGTTTGCCCCTGTCGCCATTTATATGGTCACCCAAATAATATCGCCACAACATTTTCCCGGCGATATTATTTACGGCGACCATATCTATGGTGATATTATTACCTGATACCCACTTCCCCCACTTCCGTACTGCTGTGCTGCAATACCTGTGTCCTGTGTCACAATATCCATTTGTAGGTGTGCTTTCATCCTGCATTATTTATGACTATTAGTTTAAAATCGAATTTAGGTGGCTTTCATCCTGCATTATTTATGACTATTAGTTTAAAATCGAATTTAGGTGTGCTTTCATCCTGTATTGTTATGACTGTTAGTCTATTACCAAATTTAGGTGGCTCTCATCCTGCATTGTTGGTGACTGTTAGTTTGAAAATCAAATTCAGGTGTGCTTTCATCCTGTATTGTTATGACTGTTAGTCTAATAACAAATTTAGGTGGCTCTCATCCTGCATTGTTGGTGACTGTTAGTTTGAAAATCAAATTTAGGTGTGCTTTCATCCTGTATTGTTATGACTGTTAGTCTATTAACAAATTTAGGTGGCTCTTATCCTGCATTGTTGGTGACTGTTAGTTTTAAAATCAAATTCAGGTGTGCTTTCATCCTGTATTGTTATGACTGTAAGTCTAATAACAAATTTAGGTGGCTCTCATCCTGCATTGTTGGTGACTGTTAGTTTGAAAATCAAATTCAGGTGTGCGTTCATCCTGTATTGTTATGACTGTTAGTCTAATAACAAATTTAGGTGGCTCTCATCCTGCATTGTTGGTGACTGTTAGTTTGAAAATCAAATTCAGGTGTGCGTTCATCCTGTATTGTTATGACTGTTAGTCTAATAACAAATTTAGGTGGCTCTCATCCTGCATTGTTGGTGACTGTTAGTTTGAAAATCAAATTCAGGTGTGCTTTCATCCTGTATTGTTATGACTGTTAGTCTAATAACAAATTTAGGTGGCTCTCATCCTGCATTGTTGGTGACTGTTAGTTTGAAAATCAAATTTAGGTGTGCTTTCATCCTGTATTGTTATGTTCTGCTAGTTAGAAATCCAACGTACTCCCTTGCCCTCTGTACTGTTTCTGTTTCTTGTTCCCTTGTTCCCCCACTTTTTTAGCTCCCACTGATTTGTCCCATTCCTGTTGTGTACTTCCTTTGTGCTCTTACACCGTCCTGTTTACTCACCCCCTGTGCCTCAGCTGCTCAGCCTTGTTAAGTGTTCCACACTCTGTGCTCCTTCACAATGGCACTTTCCATCTCTCCTATCTTCTCAAACTGCTTCTCTATCTCCTATCCCTCACTGCTCCCTAACCTTAAGAAGGACACACTTTGCTCCAGCCATGGACTCCCTATCGCTGACACCTAAGTAAGTGCGTCCGCCAGAGAGACTCTCACCAACATCCTCTTTGTCGTTCCTTCTCCCGACTTATGGACTCCACATATGGTCGCTCTGCTCTCTTCATACTCTTCCTCACACATTAAGGGTGGCACCCGCTGCAAGGTCCTTTTTGCCTTCCCCTCGACTTCCAGGATCATCATAAATGTCTATCAAAATGGTACCATCTTGGTACAAGGGCCTCAACCCAACCTCCTTCTTTTTGATAGGCTCCTCCCTCACCTTATCAACTTTCCACCTTCCTCCTCACTGGCTCCCTTGCCAACTGCATCTCCAGCCTCCCTGGCTCCCCTGCATGCTAGGCACTCCTTGGCTACCTTGCCTTTGCCTAGTCACACTGCCTCTCTTACTATGGCTGCTTTGACGTCTTCCACTATCGTGGCTCCCTTGCCCACACTCTTTGCACTCACAACCTTGTCAGCCTCTCCCACGCTGGTGCCCTTGCCACCCACTGCGGTCGCCTCTGGAGCTCCCTTGCCCCCTGTGGCCCCTCCTTCACTGGCTCCCTTGCCATCTACCACTGTCCGCCTGCACTCCCTTTGCCCCTCTGCCTTCTCTTGCCTCTATCTCCCAGGCACCCTTGTCGCTTACGGGGGGACCCCTGTCCCCTGCACCTTCCTTGTAAGTCCTTAAAAAATGGCAATCTGCTCCACGTTGCCACGCTTAACTCTCGCTCCACAGTCAAGCACTCCTCCGACATCTGTCACCTCCTTGAACACTTGGACCTTGATGTTCTTGCTCTCACTGAGACCTGGTTTAAGGACAGCTATGTCACAAGTTTTGACACATCTCTCCCTGAAGGCTACAAGATCCCCTCTAAGCCCAGGCTCAACAGGTCAGGAGGTGGAGTTGCCCTGATCTTTCCAGAGTGGATCCCTGTTTCTACCTTTCCTACACACGCTCTGAAACACCTGTGTACGAGCGCAATACAAATAAAATATCATATCATATCATACTCAGGCCTATTCCTCCTTCAAATGCCTGGTCTGCAGGCTCACTCTCCTGTCTACTCTATTACTCTGGCCACCTTCTATCGGCTGCCTGGCCAGTCCATGGTCTTCATCTCGGAATGGGCTGACCTGGCATCTTCTCTCCTTTCCTCCTCCTCTCAACTCCTCCTGCTGGGGAATCTTAACATCCATCTTGACTCTCCTGACTCTTCAGGAGCTTTCCGCAACCTATGCGACTCTCCCTCTCCATTTTGCCCTCTGGTCTGATGCACTCTGCTGGCCACAGCTGGGATGCTCTCACCTCCACAGACATCCCTCTCTCTATCCCTCTCACTACCCCACTCTCTTCTCTCCTCTCACCCGAAGTTCATTTATCCTTTAGCACTGGCACACCCTGCGTTGCCTCCCACCTTTATGGTCACCCGACCCATGAAAAAAGTGTCAGTGGCTTCCTTTGCCTCCACCTACGCTCCTCCTCCTACTCTTGCGGCTGACTCCCACCCTGACACAGCCATCTCTAACTTTCAACTTTCCATCTCCAATGCTCACGACATCCTTCCGCCTGTCATGAGGGCCCAACGGAAGCCTGCCAAAAAGTGCAACACTTAGTATGACTCTGATTTGGCTGACCTTAAAAGCAAGGGCAGGGCAGTGGAATGGAAATGGGAAGCTCCAGGTGCACCCTCTGACAAGCTTGCCTGCCACCTTCTGCAAAGGCAATTTAGACTCTGCATCCGCCCCAAGAAAAGAGTCCATATTCAAGCCTGCATCTCTGCAGCATCCAACAACACGGTCAAACTATTCAAAGTCTGCATGGAACTGGCCAACCCTACTGCAGTCCCATCCTCTATTGCACCCACCCAGGCCCTTTGCGGGGCGCTGGCTGCACACTTCACTGCCAAAACACAGGACATCCTCTCCTCTCTCTCCTCCGCACCCACTCATGCACCATCATCTCTTGGGCCCCCGTTGGCTGCCCCCACCACGCCCGCTCTTCTCTCCTTCCTCTCCCTGTCACACCTGAGAAGGTTTCTAGACAAGTCCGGTCTATGAAAGCCTCTTTCAAATAGGTGGACCCTTGGCCCTCCAAAACCATCAAGGGCAACATTGAATCTCTAGCTCCAGCCTTGGCAGACCTCTGCAACCTCTCTTTCGCCACTGGAGTTTTCCCGACTTCTCTCAAGCATTCTCTTGTACATCCTGTGCTCAAAAAACCCTCTGCTGACACTTCTATTCCGGCAAACTATCACTCGATCTCTATCACTCCTTTCATGGGCAAACTCCTGGAGAAGTTGGCTATCTCTCAGCTGATACTACACAATGAATCTGTTGTTTGCCTCCATGACTATCAGTCTGGTTTCAGAGCATCCAGAGGCAAGGAAACTTCTCTTCTGAACACCTGTGAAGACCTGCACTCAAACCTTCACTCTAACTCTTCCCTCTGTCCTCATTCTTATTGACCTCTCCTCTGCTTTCGATATAGTAAACCACAACATCCTGATCTCCTGTCTCTGTGATACCCTGTGCATCACAGATCAGACCCTGGCGTGGCTCACCTCCTTTCTCTCTGACTCTCCTTCTCAGGTGGAACTTGGGTCCTTTCTCTCTGCTATCATTCTCTGTACTTGTAATGTTCTTCAGGGATGATGTAATCTATCCCCCTGGCTTTTCAATGTCTACATGGCCACGTTGGCCCAGAAGATCTCTGCCATCACCTCCACCTTTCAGCGTTATGCGGATTACACACAGTTCTCTTTCAGGCTACCCTCGGCCTCCTTCTCCTCCTCACTCATTCCTGACTGTCTGTCCGCAATTCAGTCCTGGTGTGCTGCTATTGATCTCTGCCTTAATGCCGGTAAGACAGAGATCGTCCTCATCGGGACCCCTGCTCCCGCTTTCCCACTTTCACTCTGGCCGGCCTCTCTTGGTCCTGCGCCCTCACCCACCAGTGAGGCAAAGAATCTGGGTGTCATCTTTGACTCTACTCTCTCCTTCTCTTCTCAGCTGCACCTCCTCAGAGGCATTCGACCTTATCTCACCTTCCCCCAGAGACTCACCTATCTTCAGAGCCCTGGTTCCCTCCAGACTGGACTACTGCAACAGTCTCTTTCTCAACCTTCCTAAATCTACTCTCCGACCTCTTCAACATATCCAGAACAGAACCAGAAGAGTTATCCTTGGCCTCAAGCCCAGGGACTGCCTCTCGTTGGCTGTGGAATCTCTCCACTGGCTTCCCGTGGCTGCAAGGATCAAGTTCAAGTCCCTCTGAATAGTCCACAAGGGATTCTAGTGCCGAGGCTTGTACTATCTACAATGCTCTCTTCCTAAATACTCTCCTTCTAGAGCTCTCCGCTCAGCCTCCTCCAACTCTGAGCGTGTGAGCAGTTTTTCATGAGATTTGTGGGTAGATCCTTATCCTATGCAGGTGCTTCCCTCTGGAAAAGCCTCCCCACCTCTCTCCGTCTTTAGCCTGACCTCCTTAAGTTCTGGAAACTCCTCAATACCATCCTCTTCTCTTCCCCTTTCTCTCTCCCTCTCCCCTGCTGATCTCCTTTCTCTTCTCCCCTGTTTCGCTCCTTCTTCCTCTTGTACAACCTGCTCAGTTCTCTGATTGGTCACCTGGTGCACCACCAGAGCCTCACTGGTCCCAGGCTGCCCCTCCAGTCCTACACTTGCCTCAGGAACTCTGCACTCTGCTTGGCGCTACTGCACTCTGAATACGTTCCAAGAGAGGGGCAACCACTCTGCACTTAACCCAGGCCCTTGCTGGACAGGGCGCACCTGCCCCCCCCTTCACACCTCCTGTCTGCGCACTTGCACAACCTTGAACCTACTAGAACTAGCAAGATTGTCTGTCCTGCCCCCTTCTGTCTCCCCTCCCTAGCTTAGTTGTGCCTGTAATACTCCAGCATAGGCGCGTTAGTGATGACCATCCACCAATCAATCTAAAATGTTGCAGGCCTAGTACGGTAGTTTATTGTTCTGTATGTCCTGTTCCCTCCCCCCACCCCTCTTTGGCATGTACTTGCACTATCTGACAAGTCATTAGGCAGAGTACGATATTGTTTGTATGCTCTCCCCTCCCACCTCCCCTCTCATTTCTCTCTGTAAAGCACGTGCACTAGTAGAAATGCCTCTGGCCTAGTGGGCTAGATATTTTTGTTAAGATCATTCGTAATCTTCAAGGACTAAGAATGACGACTGTATTCCCTTGTTCCTTTCCTGCCTTGTAGCGCTTTGAAGCACTTCACTTGTGTATAAGCGCTTAATAAACAATTACAGTTACAATTGTTTGGGTTTGATGCACAAGGGCATGTATCTTAGTGCTGGCACCATGTACTGACAGTTTCCAAGACCAACCATCAGGGCACCTCATGTGTGTGCCTGTCCTCAATGGCCAGAGGAGCAATTCTACACACTGTCATGTTGTTCTTCCCACTCCAAGTGTTGGCAGGCCTCTATCAGCCGGCACCTGACAGCTAGATTCACTTATCTTAGAAGTGTGGAAATAAAAAGCACCATTGTAAACACTATTGGATCAAATATATTAAGCTTGAATTGCCTTGAAATTCTAGAAAAGATTTATGCCAATCTTGAAATCACTTAGTGCTGTAACAGGAATGGGCCATTGGACGTTTTCTTGTATCCCTTGGTAAAATACTGCAGTTAGTAATTACTGTTAACATATGTGGTATTCTTCGAGATCTGAATCTATTACGACTTTACCGAATCTGGAAGTGTAAAGGAATGGTGGAGATACAGTAGAGGTTTGTATTTATTATGAGTTTACCAAAGATAGGGTAGTAAATTCACACCTGATCTGTAAGCCTGGCGAATTTCCCGGGAACCCACCTGCAAATCACCACAGGTTTACCAGCTGGATTTGGGCGCGTGCGTTTTTTCTTCCTTAACTATAAAAACAGAAATTTTGCTAATACCGAGCCAAGATCGATGGAGATGACAGGAGGCATTGTGATTCAGGCTGCTCGTCTGGAATGCAGCTCAGCTGGATATTCTTTAACTGCCTTTCATCAGAAGATTCTGGATGAGCACTAACTATTTGTGTGGGCTCAGTTGAAGTAGTCCCCGAATCAGCAATTGGAGAAATAAACAACTTTTCCAGAGACTTTGAATTCGTTTTGACTTTGAAGACAACAGTCTGAAAATTACGGTGGGAGCGCAGCGGGCATTAGCAGGAAGGAACACACTAATCCTGAGAGGCACAAGAGGACCTTTTCTTTTGAAGTACCAGTTGAAACCTTTAAAAGTTGCTTGTTAATACTAATTTAAAATGAATAGTCCATTTTAAAAAGAACCTTGCATACCATACAGAGTAGTACAGCAAACACCTCATGTTCCGGAGCGACCAGCGGTAGGGTTTGTTGAGTCTGAATTCATTAGCGCGACTTCGAGGCAGCAGAGGCTATTCATGCTGAACAGAAGTTTAGTCTGACAGCAGACAGGAGGGAGAAAAATTAAGCAGCAGCTGAGTATTGAAAATTGGCGACTTCCGCAGTACGAAGCTCACTGAGGCTGAGTAGCATTGTTATTTGTGAGCAACGTTGCTTCAAATATGCACATGATCGTGTGTAGAGCATGACGTGACGTGGACAGCCATTTTGTGTCCAGTGTGGTCATTCGTTTTTTTCACCAGTAGAGGGAATCACACCAATGATAAGAAGTTCAACAAGAAAGCACCAACTATGCAGAGGCATAGCCAGGATTGTCTAACTAGTGCGGTCTGAAGCTGATGTAGTTTGGACCATCGTAGTGACATCAACATCTGTAAATGTCCACACAGCACTGCTGACTGGGCATTTACACATTTTGGGTCTCAGGCCCTACCCGGTCTACGCCTCTGCAACTACAGAGCGTTATACATTTTGACAAGGTAAGAATTTGATAACTGGACTTGGGAATTGCAGGTTTAAAAAGTTATGTGTACATAGTTATTTACATCTCACTAAAATTTAAGAACAATAACTAAAAATGTAACAAAGGAACAAGACAGTTTTAACGCTAAGACTTCTGAGAATCAGCAGAGAAGAATACAGGTAATGTGAGAGTGTTTTGGGAAGGTTTAGAAGATAGGAAGTTTAGTTTTGGAATTGCAATTAATTTGAGTTCTTTGTTCTTATTTTAACCAACTACAGGTTTTTGGAGACAGCAAGAGTAATGCCGACCTGTGTTTTTTATTTTATCCACTTCCCCTTTCCCTTTGGGGTGTCTCACAACTAGAGTTTCCAGTATTCTGGAGGTGATACCCTCTGAGAGGGCCTCAGGGGTAGCAGCTGCCATAGATTAAGAAGGCATGTCCTGACACAGGTAAATGAATCTCTCTGGAGATCCCTGGAGGGAAGAGAGAATGTCCACATTTGCCTGCATCCTCTAGGACCTAGGGCCATTTTAAGATGCCTAACAGGGTTTTACCAGCAGATGATGAAACCATGAAGTGTCCACTGTGCTAGGTGTCCATCAAGAGGAGTAAAATCTCGGCCAGCCTTCCAATGGGTAAAACAGCCCTTCAGAACAATTTGTGGCACTGACTTTCCCACCCGCTGAACTGGCCAGTGTCTTTCTCACTGCAAGAACTAATGCATCATATAACTCAGGCAAAATAATTCCACCTGGTTCTTTGCCAACAGCCTTCAGCACTTGCCATCAACATCCGAAGAGCATTGTGCTCAACAAAGGCATATGACAGAAGGTCTGCAGCCAGCATTATCCCCAGTTTGGCATTCAGCCATTGCACTTATGGATCATTACAATGATGTTTACAGTGACATTGTTTACAATGATCTTTCTGGCTGACATCAAATGACTCACTGAGACTCGGCTGTCAAATACCCATTTTCCCACTGCTAAAGTTTCACTTGCTGCTGGGAGTGCCCTGCTGTAAGCGTAATAAACTCCCACTTCCGGTGTAACAGTGTGGGACAGTGCCTGACCTCTGCTGAGTGTTTGCTGATTCCAGAGAAGCTGTTGCTGTGCATGTTGGACCCATTTCTGTACATGATGTGGTTTCAAATCGCCAAGCACTGATGAGTCTTTCCATGGGACTCTGTCCTTTGGCACAGTGTGCAGGCGGCAAGATGTAGCTCTCGGCCCTGAACAAAATAATTCCACAATGAAGATATGCACTGCGGCCTCACGTTAGCAGCAGTAGGTTTCAGTGGTTGTTGGGAAGAGGAGGGAGGTGAGTAAACAAGGAGGCCCGCAAGACGAATAGGTGCCCAAAGGTGTCATTGTTTGTTGTGAGGGCCTGGATGGTGCTCCCATTATGAGATGTTGGGGTCTCTGACTAGTTGTCACAAAGAGAGTGTAGATAGAAGGTGTACTTTATGGAATATTGGCACTCCGAATGCATATGGAAGTTGTGCTGGCAGACACGAATTCAGAGTTTGCCTACTCCCCCATGAATACCCCTGCCTGACTTCTGGAGCTGGAGATGGGGCCAGTGTCGGTGTTCTCAGCTATAGCTTTCTGTCTTCACTTGCAACAAGATGGGCTGTAGCCAATGTTTTGGTCGTCATCACCCTCACCAGACTCCTTTCCAACACCGTTGTGAAAATTGCATTCTTAGCGAAAGGGGTCAGTGTGCCAGGCCGAAAAACATGCTGCACCTCTAACAGGGGCAACTGTCCAGGGCCCTGCTGCTCCTGACCTATTCCTGACAACTGCAAATCCAAAGCCTGCTCATTAGGAAAATCACCTGGCTTTCGGCTACTCTATTGACATATCAACAGACCCCTGCCTGCAACCCTTAGATGTGCACCCTGCTCTGTTACAACATAGGGGGATGGGATCTATTGCCACATGTGCCAGACTCACAGGGACGATGGGCTTCTGGCTTTACCCACTTGAATCTGTAGTCACACTATTCGTTGGATTCCTGATCAATTTCTTGAGCACTGAGTAATATTACTCAGAGCACAAGAAATGTATCAGGAATCCAAAGAAACGCATGACTATAGATTCAAGCAAGCAAATATTGTACTAGATAAATCAAAAGTGTTCAGATCAATTATACACATATTCTTATAACATTAATTAATTGCAGGTCTCAAAGATTTGAGAGATATTTGGAGACTATATGAAATATACAACAGACAAACATAAGAATTATCGTGTACTACAGGTAGGACCTTTATACTTCAAAATTATTTTCGGAATTATGACAAGAATAATCACAGCTTAATAGACTTGTATTATTTGGATAACTATTAATGTTTTTGACATACTCAGAAACACATAATTTTACTAATGTCTTTTTGTATTCTTTTTTCCTATGTTTTCTCCCAGATTGGTCTGTGCAAATTTATTTCTATACAAAATAAGAATCAATATTTTCTTTTATTATTACACTGATGCTGTAAATAAGGAAATAGCCCTGAAGAAGCTCACCATAGGATAGTTGACTTTCATGTCTTACATGGTGAAACACGTGTAGGATGAGATTAATCTATGGTATCATCAAGTAACAGATTGCTATGAATACTAGTGAGCTATTGACTTACAACCAAATGATGTAAGTAGCAAAACCAAAGAAGTTGTAACTATCCTTGGAGAAACTACGTGTAATTTTCTTTTCTTTAATTTTACTTTTGTCGATGCGACAAGTTCATGTATGTTACAATAATACATATACAAATATATGTAAATGTTTAATTTTCACACATTATTCCTGAATTACCTTTACGTTAGATTGCATTCACCAAATTGTCTTAGAGCGTGTGTTCATTCAAGCCAATCTGGCGCAATAACTCCTCTGTCCAGGCAGGTGGTGTGATGAGTCACTGGTTGAGTGATCAGCAAGACTCTGAAAACAATTTTTTCCTACCACGTCCTAATGACGTTCCCCCTCGCTGAAAGTGCGCTAATAAATGTGACAAGCAATTCAAGTGCCCATGTGCGTGTCAGCTATTGTGTTCAACCAAGTCATGTGTGAGCACGATTTAAATCAAGTTTCCCCAACGCAAATTCCTCTTTATCCAGGCAGGCGGTGCGTTGCATCACACATCAAATTGCCCTGCCACTAATGCTGCTGTCGGAAAGATCAGCAAGACCATGCAAACATTTTTGCCAGCCCGCCCCAAAGACTTTTTCCCCTAATCCATGTGGATGTAAATTCAAGTTCTTATGAGCTATTGTGCTCAACCAAGTTGTGCATTAACGCATGTTCAATTAAGCCACGCCCGCAGAAAACATGCAAGAAAGATGGCCAAGCGAGGCCTGTGAGGGGAACACCATTTAAGAAGGATGCTTTCCTTACCAGACATTTACCTCAAGATGGTAGGGAAGGGGCCAGTTAGTGATTGGTCAGAATCTTTATTGGAAGGCAGTATAGAATTCTACGCAGCATTGTCTACTGCCTTTCATCCCTGAATCTTGAACAAGCAGGTCGTAGTTTTCTAAGGCTCTTGAACTGGGCCTCACTTGAACTAAAGGAAAATAATAAGCAAATGTCTCCAGAATTAGAGTCTTGGTGGGACAAGGTCCAGAAAAATTGGTGGGCTAAAGACACGAATCTAATGTGGAACTGTAAATATTAAGTAGAATTTAGGTGAGGTGTAACCAGGGCTTTAAGTGGGCCGGCGCTCAAAACGAAATTTCGTTTTGAGGTGGGACCTGCCGGAGCCCAGTAATCTCCCCTGGCAGCCCCAGCCACTACGCAAAAGGTATTTTTTTCTACAGCCTGAAGCTCTCGCTCGTGTGCGAGAGCTTCAGGCTTCAGAAAAAAATGTCTTTCAGCCATAATGGTGGCGCCACACCTGCGAGGCATCCCTTTAAGCAAGAGATACCTGTGGGCAGGCACCACCATTATGGAGAAAACATGAGGCTATAGAAAATAAATGCAGAGATCAGCACCCTCTCCCCCATGCGGAGAGGGTGCTGATCTCTACAAAAGGCTGCCTGGAAGGGTTGCCAGTAGCCCATTTAGCCGAGGCTCATCAGGGGGGCGTGGCCTAATGGGCCAGCTTGTCCCCCGCTGTTAGGCCACGCCCCCTTGATGAGCCCCGGCTCATTTTGTAGTGCCACTTAAGGCACTGGGTGTAACGTTAGAAGCACTTCAGTTTTCATAGAAAGTTATATCGGGCTAGTAAGAAAGACTGTATAACAGACTAATGCATTTTGAGCGGTTTACATTAAAAGAATTTCATACTTTAATGTGACAGTGTTTGAATCTTCAGCCACTGCGGTGAGAGTATCTGGTTTGGCATTGAGCGCGAGGATCCAACGCATCATATTTTCCTGTGGGGGCGCTCGTGTGTGAAGTTGGAGGTTTAGCACGAGGACAATCCGGAGCAGGACATTTCGGCACAGCCGCCTCGGCTTGGCGCAGCCGGTTGAGCGCGGCCGGTTCGGAGCACACTGCTCCTTGGGGTGAAAATGGAAAATGTGAGCAGACACACTGTCTTGCCCGGTTAACAAGGTCTCGCCTTAGGCCACTTATTCATGGCAAGTAACACGCGTTGGACTTTGAAAGGAGGACGGGACATTAAGCAATTTAATCCCCAAAGTAAGTGAATTGCAGTATAATATTTTTGTCAGGAAACATTTTGTTTAAAAATGTGTCGCTACGATTTAAGAAGCGAAATTGGGCTTCCTTAGGGTGGCAATGAACAGGTGTACGATGGGGTACACTGCGGATTCACTACCAGTGTGTACTGCTCAATGCAGGTTTGCAACTTTACTTTTAGAAAGAGATGGAGAGCGATTTTTACACAAGTTACCCGGCGCACCTAGTTAAGCATTAATTGTTTTGCACGCCAATTTCGTAAGACTGTGAAAGGCTAGTGTTGACTTGGCGCAAACAACGGGTGATGTGCTTTCTCCCGCACAGAAACATACTGGGGCCGAACCATCCCTGCGCCAGACTGGCCACGCCGAATCGTTCCGCGCCAAACTGGCTGCGCCGAAATGGGGTGTACCGAGGACAATCTCTGTTGCGGGTGCTAGAGGAAAAGACCTACTAGTGCGACTGACAGGCCGGAGAACGCTGGCCAAAGAGTGCGCGTGCGCATCATTAGTCCATTTCAGTAGCGCAGGCCTACATCACCCTGCGGTGTGGATGAGCACAATAAATATGCAGCAGGCAAGCTCACAAACGATAAACATGACCGGAGACAATGACAGATCTCACCAATCTGCAGCAGTATGCATTGCACCGGGAGGCATCTGATAACTGGTCCCACTTGCTGTCAGAATGCTTTTTTGAAAGGCAAATATTTGCAGGATTTTCCTGGGAGAGCTCTACTGCTTGGAATTTGCTGCTGTGGGACAGTTTATTGCAACCGTGTTGACGACAGCAAGCTTTTGTTACTTTTTCAATGACTGTTTTTCCCTGAATTTGGGATTTTTGACTGTAGCCTATGTTTGCAAATGATCATTAAACTTGACCTTTTTCACAAGTTCTGTAGTATAGTGTGGCTCAAAGGGACTTGTACGAGACTGATTACAAGTTTGGAGATAGCCATGCCTGTAATACAGGCAGGCTACCTCCAAACTTGCGAAAATATCCGGCACCCGCGAATGGGCAATTACCGGGGTCAGACCTAGCGGAATGAAAAGCACACGCGAGCACAACTTAGAGTTTGCCGGTCCGGATACAACGGTACCAGCAAGCTTACCGGTACCTTTGTATCTGGACCAGCAAACTTGTAATGGCTACATCAATTTTAACATTAACATACTGATAACCTCATGAATCTTTCTTTCATTTTAATTAGAAGTCCATCAATGAAGTCATTTGATAAACATAATTGCTTGGATTATTATATTTTTAGATCAGATTTAACACATGAGGTTGTTGTTTTATGCAGTTTGACTTTAAAGATGCAGTGAGGCGTCGAAACAGAGGTATACTGATAAGAGGCCATTTATTGTCTCCCTGAAAGTCGAGCATTTCACTCATAGGAATGCTCATTCATTCTTCCCAAGCTACTCCTCACTGATGAGGCCCAACAAGGACAGGACATATTGGGGGATGCTTGTAGTGTCGTGCAGAAAGGATGTGACCAAGTAGTTCGGGCCAGATTTGCATATGGTGTTTCCGCTTTTGTAACGGGTTGGCAGGCGAAGAACGATGGTCTGGAGGGTTGCCCACAGCAATGCCAGAATTTAAGATTAATTCTAAACCTTCCAGTCATCAACTCTTTTGTTTTTCTATAGTCACCCCGAGTGGGACAGGTATGCCCAGACGTGGGTCCCGTGCCTGCTGAGCCTAGAGACCCAAGCTACTCCCCACTGATGAGGCCCAACAAGGCCGAAACAAGTTTGGGGATGCTTGTGGTCTCATGCAGAAGGGATGTGACCAAGCAGTTTGGGCTGGACTGCCCCTTTTGGGGTGAGATCAGGCCTGATTTGCATATGGTCTTTTGCCTTTTGTAATGGTTTGGCAGGCGAAGAACGAGGGTCTGGAGGGTTGCCTAAAGCAGTGGCAAAAGGTTAAGGTTAATTCTAAACCTTCCAGCCATCACCTCTTTTGTTTTGCCAGTCTTCCTCTGCATCCTTCTGAGAAATGCCATTTTCATTTGTACTCTGTCATTCCAAATTTACATTGGCCTTAGGCTTCCATGGCCCCATGCTTTCCTCACTGAGAAGTGGGAGCTAGAGGACAGGATTGCACCAATGGAGTGTTTCATATGTCTGGGCATTTGGAAAAGGACCCAGGCTGCTTCTTTAAGGGTGCGAATACCTGTGGAAGTCGATTTTCACTTTGTGTTGCTGTGCCTCTGCCAGCTTTTACTATTTGATGTGTGCCTCCACAGACTACGTGCCCAAAGAACATCCCCCTGGTATCTCCTGGAGATCGCTCTATCAAGCAGAAACATAAAACCTTAGCCTGACATTGTTTTTCTGACCAGGCTGCTGAGAGTTTGTGGCTTAATTGCAGCTGTAAATGACTGCTGGTGCAATAAAACTGTCTTAATCAAGTGTGGCTTCAGCCACTTGATTTATTTCTCTTCCTTGCCTGAACCCAGGTTAAAAACAAGCAACGGCAAAGCCAACAGTTTTGGATTGAGGTATAATATCGGCATTTTCCAGGTGCTGGCATCATATGGTTAGGAAATCAATCCATCTCAATGGTACCTTTAAATGCGTGCTTGGCAAATGGCTATCCAATTTCTACTGCAAAGCCCAAACTGGCCTTTGCCAATGATAATAATTTGGCATTTATATAGCGCTACAAACCCTCAGGTATCTGAGCGCTGCTTATGTGGTGCTCATTTATCGACCTCGGAAGGATGAAAGGCTGAGTTTGTCGCTGCCAGGATACAAACCTGCGTTAGCAGGCTCTGCACTGATGTCAAAGCGAGCGCTCTACTCGCTGTGCCACTTGACCGGCTGCTTGTTCCTCAATTGACAGGGAAAACAGACACCCTTTTTATTCGTATCATATTAATCAGTGTAAGGAAATGTCAGAAGAAAGATGTCAGAGGTTTTAACTTTGTTGTGGTTTACTGAAAACTGCTAACCCTTGGGCCTCGTTATGAGTTTGGAAGTAATTTGACGTAAATCCACCAAATTACCACCCAAATAATTTACTTTGACCGCCACTCAGTCCCGTGGGTTTACACAGGATTATGAGTGATGGTATGTTTGTGTAAAACCCAATTTTTCAGTGGAATTACTGCAAGCGGTAATTACACCACAGAAATTCTGCTGATTTTTGGAGGTAACTTGAAACCCTGAATTCGGCCGTGCAGTAAAAATGGTGTCAATCCCATTACTGTCCCAGAAAGTGCCAGTAACAGAATTACTGCAATTTTTTTTTTGTTGCCAGCCCTCTGAAATCATAATAAGACTCAATGGGCCTCATTCCGAGTTTGGAGGTAAGTACTGGTCATTACCGGCATGGAGCAAATACCGTGTCCGAGCTGGTAATAGACCGCTAAAAGCAGCCTATTACGACTTCGCGGGCACAAGCTTTGCGCTATGCCGGTAATGTACCTAGTGCCATGCCGCAAAAGGGTACCAAAAAGCCCTTACCGGCATGAAGCGCACCGTACATAACACTACCGCCATAGAGTAAAGCGGCAATAGCGGTGACCTTAAATAGCGGTGGCCGTAAATTACGGCTACCGTAAATTACAGCCACCGCTAAATAGCAGAACCGGAAATATCGTCATCGCACAGGAACGGAAGGAGCACGGCGGCCATCTTTAAAAACACAATCCATTGCCAACCTCACCAGGCAGGACCCCTGGGACCATTGTGAATCTTGGAAAAGCCTAACAGAAGCACCAGGAATGCCAAAAGCACCCAAGAAGGGAGCAGACCGGCTCCACAAGGAGCGCTTCAGCCCCGACGAATTGCAGATGATGGTGGACACACTCGAGGAGCATGCCGACATCGTCTTCAGCGGAGACATGCGGAGAGGGCCGGTGCTCAGGTAGAAAAACATCTGGGCACTGGTGGGCCAGAGGGTGAGCGAAGTCGGCAACACCCCCGGCACTCCCAAGGACTGCCACAAGCGGTGGGACGACCTGTGGCTGAGGGTGCGGAGCATCCTCATGGCAAACCACAGCCAGGCCCAGGAGACTGGAGGGGGCCTAAGTTCCCCCATCAAACTGATGCCATGGGAGGAGACGAGTGCCGGCTTAATCGGCCAAGAATCAATTGAAGGGGTCGGCAACATGGAGTGTGGTGCACCGTTGTCCGCTGACGGAGGTGAGTGTCCAAAGTCAACACTGCCAATGCCAAAGCCATGACATACACTTGAAAGGCCTGGCCAAGGAGTCACGGTATGGTGTCCCCCCCTTAAATTCATGCCGAAACAACTGCGACCCAAGCAAGTTCCAAGTGCAAGGGCTTAACGCACATTACACATACTGCACGAAGTGGCCTATCCCATGAGGCACACTGGGCAGATCTTGTGGACAGTGTGCTAGTCAGACAGCACATTACCCGGCCAACATGAGTGACACCGACACCTGCATCCCACCCATAAATTGAATATAGTGCCGTTGCACACCCAAATGCCCATAACCCCCAAATGACTGAATATGTGAATGTAGCCATGTATGAAAGTTGGCTCTCAAATCATCACTCATGCCGTCCCTCTCTTCTACCCCCACAGGCAGTGAGCATGACAGCGAGGACCACGAGACCAGCTGTCCCACCACCTCCAGGGGCAAAGGCAGGGTCGCCCGCATCCCAGCCAGGAAGAGCACACCTGGAAGCGCAACACCAGATCCTGCAAGGCCCATGGAGGGTGCACCACCCCCACCTCTCCCTGCATTGGCGCCAGGAACATCGGCAACGCCAAGGTCTGAGGAGTCAAGCGTGGCTGGGGAGGTGGCAGCCATGGCCCCCCTGGAATCTGTAGAGAGCCCCTTTTCCACCTGTGGAGCGGCAGAGGACACATATTCAGCCGTCCACACCCCAGAGGCCAACTCCTACCCACAGGTCTCATGCAGCGACTCGGGTGAGCCAGACACACCTGGCCAATGTGCCCGTCGACCATCACAGGAACAACCCAATCCTGTGCCCAGTCCTCCAGGTGAAGCCCTGGCAGGTGATGGCAGCACAATCCCCTGCAGGGACAACACACCATCGACTGACGCGCAGCACAGCTCACCGCCCTCATCACCGAGCTGATGCAGGACAATCGGCAGGGCAGGGAGGAGTGGTGGGAGGAATTAATGGCAATGCAGCAGGTGGTGACGGACAGCATCAACCGTCTATGTGAGGTCCTCGGCCGCATTGCCGATGCCCTGGAGGCTGCACATCCTTCACAACAGGCCGAGCATGAGGACACCCCGTCGACCAGTAACTCGACACGGACGAGCCCACTGCGTCGGTCACTCCGTTTCCAGCGCCGCCGGTACATGCCTCCCCCTGGCCCCGGGAGCGCAGAGTAACTTGCCTACCAGCCACATGTGGCCTACGTGGACACCATGGGACTAGTTTTGGGGAGTTGGGGGGGAGGGGGAGGGGGGTGAGGGTGTGTGGGGGATTTGGGGGGAGGGGGAGGTGGGTGAGGGTGTGTGGGGGAGTTGGGGGGAGGGGGTGAGGGTGTGTGGGGGAATTTGGGAGGGGGAGGGGTGCGAGGGTGTGTGGGGGAGTTGGGGGGCAGGGGTGGAGGGTGTGTGGAGAGTTGGGGGGAGGAAGAAGGGGGTGGGGTGGTGGAGGATTTGTTATTCACTTGGGCATTTTCAATTTCAATACACCGTTTGTGTTGCAAAGGTAAACCAGTGTGGACATTCATCATTGCACATGTGTCTTTTGATATCTAACAGGGCATAGTGTAAATGTATCCCCACACCCAGTGTCCTATGTCCTCATATCATGACACCCTCTGCTGACTTGTGTGTCAGTAATATTGTCCAATCAATGCTTGCCACACGGCATGTCCCTCCTGTGCATCGGCACCATGATGCTGTCCTGCCCCTTCTTCCTCCTCCTACCCTTCATCATCATCTGGTGGTAGCAGTCCCATGTCAGGGGACAGGGGCATGTTCCGACAGATGCACATATTGTGCAGCATTACACATGCCATGGGGATCTTGGACACCTTCTCATGGCTGTAGATGGGTGCCCCACCTGACCGGCTGAAGCAACGAAATCGTGCCTTCAACAGGCCAAAGTGCTGCTTAATCACCACACGGGTATGGGAACGATTGTAGTCCCCCTCGTGCCTGTTCTGTGGGTTTCAGACAGGGGTCATGAGCCACGGCATCAAGGGATAGCCACCATCACCTGCATGAGAGGGGAATGAAGTTAAGGGTATGTACATTCATGGTGGACAACTGAACTAGTCTTGCATGGCAGTAGGTGATTTCTGCCCATACGCACATGTCCCTGGATGCATTGACCCCATTCCTGGCCCCGCTATGTGTCCTGTGCAATGGAATGATGGAGGGGGTAGCATCATCAAGATGGTTTATGGTGTGCACTCACATCTTGTAGAATATGCATCGTATATGCATGCAGCAGTCTTGGGGTAAAATCATTGAAGTGCTGTGTTCCGTGAGTTTTGGTAGTAGGGAGTGTTGGCTGTAGTCAGTAGCATATTCGTCATTCTGCACTGATCCGTACCATGGTGACTTACAGCACTCCTATGGGTGTGCAGTACCAGTGACACGCTGTGGTATCCCTGTTGAGCTCACATCAATGCACTCCCAGGGATGACTGTCCTGTGTGGTGATATGCTGGAGGCAGCGACATAGTACATATGCAGTGCATAGTGCTGGAAGCCCTTACGATGTGTGAGGGCCACAGATGACTGGTGCATTTGTTGTTGAATGAGGCCAGGTTACCTGTTAGTCATGTAGTGTTCGGTGTCGGCCTTACTTCCTCACTGTGGTATTTGGTAGTCATGAGCCGTTTCACTTGCTTTGGGGCACAGTGTTCGGTGAGTTGCACATCGTGCACTGGTTTCAACATTTCCACCCAGGTGGAGTATGCATCCCCCCCTCTTCCCACCCAGGTGGGGTATGCAGCCACCCACCTCACAACCCCGAGGCACTGCCAGGGCCCAGTCAGGCAACTCACCAGGCAGCCAGGCACGTCGTCCTGCATGTCGTTCCATATAGCGTGGTAGCGTGGAGTTACGTAGGACCAAAGAGTCATGAGTTGATCCTGGATATCGGGCACAGCAAGGTGTGATGATTTTGCTGGTGTTGCATACCATCTGCACGTTGATGGAGTGGCATTGCTTGCGGTCGCGAAATGCCACCTCCATGGCATGCGGGACCACCAACTCCACGTGGGTGCAGTCGAGGGCACCTGTACAATTTGGCATGCCTTCCAGTGCATGGAAGGCAACTTTTGTATCGAATATCTCCTGGAGAGTCCGTGGTAGGGATGTGTAGTCCCTTGTGTGCTTGTGTAGGGCATCCAGCACTTGGTTCAGTATCTGGGAAAATAAGGGTTTTGATATGCCATGCATGTGCCCCACTCTGTGCTGGTAGGTGCCTGTGGCAAGGAAGTGGAGCACAGACACTACCTTCAGTAGAAGGGGGGATGGTGGTGCGTATTTCTATGAGGCTCACTATGTCGTCATGGATCAGGTCCACTATGGTGGTGATGGTGTCACGGTCAAGCCGGTACAGGGTGTGCATCTGCTGTGGTGTTACGTTGAAGGGGGTGACACTGATGCGAGGGATTGGAGGCTGCCGGCATGGTAACGGGGGCTGCACTGGTGGGGCATGCTGGGCCTGTCTCACCCTCCTTCTCATCCTGTGTCTCCTCTGTGGTGGGGGCTGTGGTTGTTGTTGTTGTTCTTGCTGTATTGCAAGCAGGGCCTCCAGCTCCAGTAATGCCACTACTATTGGTATCATCTTGGTGTGGGAGGGGGTGTGGTGTGTGGGTGTGCTCCTTTTGTGCTGTACCAGACTCCATTGCCTCCACCTGTGCTGATTGTGTGCACCTGTGGCTCTTGGTAACACTGCTCAGGGTTCTTAACACCTTCTCGGAGATGCCGGTATTTAGACCATGCCGGTAAGCTACTTTTCGGCCTTTAGTAGGCCGTTGTTTGCATGTCTGCAGGGCTTGTGATCAGCTCCGGTTTACGGCATGCCGGTAATGCCGGCATGTTGTGTCGCGCGCGCATGGACCGCTATTTACGGCATCGTACTTTACGATGCCGTAAATAACGGTCCGGTTGGTCAGAATAGACTGTAGCGGAATGACCCCCAATAGCCGTTCATTGCATTTCTCTTTTCAATAACACTTTCTATTGAATCTGGACCTCTGTAGCACAGCATTAGCAGAAATGTCACTTTAAAGCAGATCTGAGCCTCCATGGACAACACAGGACAACACTACATCCCAGTCTGACTGGCCACAGAGATTAACATGGCTCTGCGAAGTCATGAGTGGGTAAATTACCAAATAACACCCACAGGCAGAGTGTGCCCCCTCACATGTCACCTCCCTCCTACTTGCACTCCAATGACATAGGTTTGGCTTAGAGGTGGCGCTCAAGCTCCACCCAATAGCCCAAACTAAAAAAGACACCCCTTTCAGAGGATCGAACTCTGGAATGATGTCACACTAACCACTAAGCCAAAGTGCAGACTTGATCTGAGGCAAGATCATTATGCTCTTCATCAGCTCGTGCTCGGGGCAAGCACTGGTCCCTCAGGGGTCACGCAGCTGGCGTCTTGCCCTCGGAGCACCATAGCTGAGGGCCTCGCCCACTCTAAACATCAGCTGGGAGCCTTTGGGTGCAATGGAGTGCCAGGGAGAGAGAATAAAGGCGGCAGAGAGAGTTATGGGCTACATGACAGGCAGGCAGATAGCTCAAGGGCCACTTGGGGGAATGCACCAGAGGAAGGATGCACCCTTACACAAGTCCAAAAGCCCCGCTACACAGGAATATTCGGACAAAGTTGGCTTTTTCCGTTTTCAATCAAACCTAGAAATACTGAGTCAGGTCAGTATTGACCCTTCTGTCTTTTGTGCATCTTTATGAACAAAAAGGGTGGGCGTGTGAAGCATCATGGATGCTCACGTTCTCAGCCCACTACATCTTTTTGGACCACATGCGGTAGTGAACCCATTCACTTATGGGAAAAACACTTGTGTGGAGCGGGGGACAAAAGAAAGAAATGGAAAAAATACTGAGCATTGCAAACAATAATCGTACAATATTTTCTACGTGCAATATTTTCAAAATATTCCCTGTATTTCAAATACTGCCCGTTTTTTTCCATTACTGCTAACCTCATAATGAGCCTCTAAATGTAACAAAAAGTGAATGAAATATCGACGAGCATGCAGGGATTCTTAATTCAATTCAACCTTGTGTGGAGCGCCTTCCCAAAGTGTTCTGCTATCCGGTACCCCCACCAGAGATCATCTGTCTTTGGACGGCTCCATCGATCGCCTACGCATGATCCAATCCTTGTAGATGTTATGCTTTAAAGAGGATATAATGATGATTATTTCTATTGACCTGGAAGCAGCTAGCAGTAGAACCAAACCGCCCATCAACCACTAAGGATGCGTTAGCACCAGGAAAGTGTGGCACAGTCAATCATCTTGCTCAGATCGCGGACTGAATCCCACAATCCAGTCTCCCGTTTTGAGCAAGCTAGAAGCTGTGAGGGCCTGCTCTGCCATCTTTCCCCATCTCCTCGCCCCTCCAGTTCTCCGCTTCGGCCCTTATCCCGCCTCACCCCACTCCCCGAATCCTCTGGTAATGGCGCCACCACTGCTGCCACTCCCGCATTCCCGGGACGCAATGGAAAAAGAAGAGCGGCTCTGCATGGAGCCTCGGCTTCAATTTCCATGGTGGCCACCTTACGTGAGCATTTCATCGAATGAACCGGACGCCATGAGCGCGCGACCTGTTGATTCAAACAAAGCCCAGGGTGCTTATAGCAATGATACTCGAGCTAGCGGGCAGGATGCAGCAGGACCTGCACTATGGCCTGTCATTATGCCCCTCGCAACCATATAACTTGGGACCTTGGATGTTACCACCCGATCCGGCCCACCGGCTTGGGTAATATTGCTATAATAAACCACTATGTTACACTCACTCACACCTTGTAATTCAGGAGTTGTTCTAAATTTCAGGAATTCTGGAAGCTTATCTGGATATATTGGGACACTCAACACCCACACGCATCCATCCATCACCGGGCCTATTCAATTATCAGGATACCAGCTTTTGGTGATTCTATAGCCTAGTAGTCTGCCAGTGCCAGTTTATGGACCAACATGTTATCTTTGAAGTCGTTCTCAAAACAGGTATTCATAACTACACATCCCAAATGCATCTCCCTGCTTGCTCCCTAAGGAGGTTCCATGGCAATTCCAATGGATATCTCAAACATAAGTCCCTCATTAAGAGTTTGCTGGAATTACATGAATACCTCCAAATGGAATTGCCATTACCACATTTGGTATGCATGAGCTAACAAAAAGGGCACGATTCAGAGTCATGCAGACTCTTTGACTAATCCCCCTTTTGGAGTAACATAGGGCTCAACTGGGGACTGCATATTAATGCATTTAGTAATTACTGCATGTAGTAAAATTGCATGCGGCAATGGTTTTGTGTGGAGGAAATTTCAGTAATGAAACTGTGAATTTGGTGTTGCTGTAAAAGGTGCTAATCCCGCTACCACCAATTTTTTACCGCACCACCCAACTCTTAATGAGCCTGTGGGTCTAATAGTGAAAGCTACGGTTGCATCCCCAGACAACATGGCTCACATCCACCAGATCCAGGACCATGATGGACTCTGGAAGTCCATTTACACATCCTTCTCTTCCTAATAGATGCCCTGTCCATGCCCCCTATCTTATCGCCTACTTTTCTGCAGTATTTTCAGGTCCCTCGCATGGCATGTCCTTTGCCCGAAAAATCTTCCAAAGTCAAACAAAACCCATTGCCATCACACAGATAAACACGACTGGCTGCTGGGAGGACATGGGAGAATATGGTTCCTCACCTGCTGCTCGTTTCCATTCAGCTCATGCTCTAGCGCCTCCTGCTTGCGCAGCTGGGACTGCACGCCACTTAGGTCATTAGCAATGCCATCGGGAACACTTGCCATCCTCTCCTAAGAGAAAAGAGAACATGATGGGCATAGCTTGTTCAGCAAATAAGAACTAAAATAATGCTTAGAGCATGGTCCTGCAGACTAATTGTCAAGCAGTCAAAGATCAAAGACTCTATGCACCTTCTTGTCTTTTTGGTGAGTCAAATAATTCCAAATCATTTATGCACCATTCACTAATTCTAATAGCATTAGTTGGCTCTTCCAATTCTTTGAACATGACCATTTCTTTACACAATTCCCACTCCCATCACATCACTCCCTCTATGGTGCAGTTTATATTTTATTATTTTATTTATTTATTTATTTATTTATTTATTTATTTATTTATTTATATAGCGCCACAAGATTGGCCTGGGGGCATAGGAGCGCTACAAACAAAAAAAAACAACTGTGCCACAAAAAATAACACTCTTAAGGGCACACATATCACAGAGAACCAGAAATGACTACTTAAATATCATTCCAGAATGGGGACATAGTTTAAAAGTAAGCATAATTAGTCCAACACAATCTTTACATTTGTAATTTGTCACAGAGGATGTAAAATTCAAATGTTTGTAAAGTCTCAGAAAACATAGGAAATTATTCTGGCCACAGCCAATAATTACACAATCTTTGTAAGCCCCATAAGACCAGTCCTTAACTTGCACACTACGCAAAAGCCTCAAATCTTGAGCTCGGAAACAACCTGGGCCCACTCTATTCCGCAACCAGAACAAGACTATGGCCTCATTATAACTCTGGCGGTAGCCGTGCCAGTAAAAACGGCAGGCTGCCGCCGGAGTTATGATTTTCTCCGGTGCCTGGCAATGGGGAATCACTGGAGCATTACAGCCGTGGTGGTCCCTGAAGCCAGGCACCGTAAAAAGTAACTCCCCATTCCCATTCGAGTCCCATAGGAATCAATGGGAACGGGAGGACGGATGCACCGGCACCGTGCGCAACAGTGCTGGCGCATCCGTCGAAGTCTGCGTGCGGGTGCTGTTCTGCCCGCCAGGTCAGACCCGGTGGCTGGAAAGGCACCCGCACACTGAACTCTGAGTGTACTGGTCCGGTAACAACGGTGCCGGTAGCTTACCGGCACTGTTGTTACCGGACCGGCAAGCTCATAATGAGGCCCCTTGTTTCTCAGGAATTCTCTGGTTTCATATCTCTCTGGTCTATCCAAATCTGTAATGACAAGATTTCTATGATAACTGACCAGCTTTCTAAGGTCAGGATCAGAGATCTCAGGCATTTTAGACTTTTTGACGCCGATGTCTTTTTCAAAGGGAAAGTCAGCCATTACATCTCAAGAATGGGCAGGAATTATGTTGGAGTATAGCAGGTACTTTGTTTTGTTGGTGTTCCCACTTTTTTAGGTAAGATATTGAAGTCTAATCCCCTCATCGATACATCAGGGGACTGTACATAAAGGTCATTGATCTAGTGGCAAAGGTAATATGTTATTTGGCTGAAAAATGTTATGCACATATTGTAGATAGAACATAATGCCTTTGCATAGAAGGACCGAGATAAAGTGTAATTGTTATTTGATGTACCCAAAATTGGGATTGGTCGAGCATGAACCAAGATGGATAGCATCGGAGAGCTGCAGAGATGAAAACTGTACAGACAATCACTCCTTGGAGTTGAAGAAGATTGGGTTCAAGAAGTCTTGGACAAAGCAATAAATGCCCATTAAATGTTCTTGGAAGACCATAGTCTTCAGCACCATCCTCAATGTCAGGAGGGAGGGTCCAATCAGATGGACGTTGGGAGGTTGTTCCAGAGACTGAGTGCATAGCAGGAGAATGCCTATCATTATGCGTCCTCCTTTTCACTTTCCTGGTTTCTAGTTCGGTGGTGTCAATGCTTCTACAGATGGTGTTTCTCAGGAAGTCAACAGTAAGCGGATCTCAGTATGATATGATATATATGATATGATATGATATTTTATTTGTATCGCGCTCGTACACAAGTGTTTCAGAGCGCGACTAGGCAAGGGAGGGGAACAAGGGAAAACACAGCACAACATAAAAACGATTTTACTAGGCCCAGTGACATTGCGAACGCGCAAGTGCATGGGAAAGGGAAAAGGGAAAAAGTGCATGGAAGGGGGAGAGTGGAAAGTGCAGAAGCCGAGGAGCGCAGATAAATAAAATAAATAGAAAATTGAGGCAAACTGTGGTAGTGCAGCCAGCAAGTGGCAAGTGCTGTGTTTAAGGCAGCAGACTGGGTAAGTCTGAATAAGTGCACAAAAAGAAGAATAATGGGGGGGAACTGTATGGGCACAGATACAGTCCCCAGTGCAAGGGGTGGCCAGGAGGCAGTGCAGGAAGGTAGCAGGGTGAGCAGGTACCTGGGCCCAGGGGACAGAGGGTGGCCAGGTGCACAGTGCCAAGAGAGCAGATCAGCAGGGGAGAAGGGGAGTGAAGGCAGAAGCAAAGAGGAAGGTTTTGAGGTGCTTCCGGAACCGGAGATGGTTCTCCTCAAGTTTTAAAGTGGCAGGGAGGCTGTTCCAGAGGGAGGCCCCAGCCGAAGATAGAGATCTACCCCCAGCTTGTTTCTTTGAAAAACGACTGACCCTGAGGGAGTTAGAGGTAGAGGAGTGAAGAGCTCGAGATGGGAGGTATTTGCGGAGGGATAGCTGAAGGTATTTTGGACCCAGGCCCCAGAAAGCCTTGTGGACAATGCAGAGGGTTTTGAATTTAATCCTTGCATCCACTGGGAGCCAATGGAGAGATTTCAAAGCTGGAGAGATACGATCCCAGGGCTTGAGGCCAAGGACAAGTCTCGCAGTCCTGTTCTGGATAAGTTGTAGAGGGCAAAGAGTAGAGGCAGGTAGATTTAGAAAGAGGCTGTTACAATAGTCTAAGCTAGAGAGAACCAGGGCTTGGGATACCATGAGCTTCTGGGGGAAGGAGAGGAAAGGCAGAATACCTCTAAGGAGGTGCAGTCGGACGTTTGACTTTTTAGAGACATCAGAGATATGGGCCGAGAAGGAAAGTGTGGGGTCAAAGATGACGCCAAGGTTCTTAGCCTCGTAGGTAGGGGTAGGAGGAGGGCCAAGGGAGGCCGGCCAGAGAGTGAGGGAAAAGGATGGAGATGGTGTGCCGATGAGGAGGATCTCCGTCTTGCTGGCATTCAGACAAAGATCATTGGCGGCACACCAATTTTGAATGGCAGTTAGACAGTCAGAGATGAGAGAGGGAGAGGAGGTGGCCGAGGGCAGCCAGAAAATGAGTTGAGTGTCATTAGCGTAGCACTGGAAATTTGAGCAGAAAATGGCAATGCAGTGAGCGAGAGTTGCCAGGTATTGGTTGAAAAGCCAGGGTGAGAGGTTAGACCCCTGGGGAACCCCACAGGTGGAGAGGAAGATAGATGATAGTACAGTCTAGATGGGTATATAACAGTGAAAGATATCAGCATGTCAGTTCATCTGTCATTGCTTTTAAAAACGTGGACTAAGCAATAGGCTACACCGCTCTGTGTTTTTCTTGACCTCAGCCCAAAGTTTACTCTTTACAATTTCCAGTCTTCGAACTTCCCCGCAAATGGTTTCCATATCCTCCACCAAGACACAAAGTCATCCTTACATCTCCCAACAACTGCCTGGAAGAACGCTGTTTTCCTGACTTTCGGCATGTCGAGGTATCCTATCATTTCTTCACTTTTTTCACAGATTGCACCAAATCAATATCTGATTCTTACCTTGCCCTGGATGTGACATTTCATCGCACTAGGTATCAAATTCAGCTTAAATCGGAATTTTAACATATTTCATTCAAATTAAACGCATAGCACATACATTCCAGAAAGCTTTCTTAGAAGAAAGGAATTTGTAAAGCTTGGCATGCTTTGCTTGAGTGCTACAGTAGCAGGTGGAATTCAGCTCTGTTCCGGCTCAGGCAGAAGGCATTGTGACGTTATAACTAACTGAAGCATAATCACTGATTCCAGAGCAGAGGTGAAGTCATCTTCTTATTACAGGTCAGTAGTGAAGTCACAACTCGCCTGCAATACAATTATCTACAGGCTTTTATAATGGTATTGTAGGCAGCCATGTATTATAAATATATTATTTTGCAAACATTGTGATATTACTTTACAATGGGAGAGGATGTGAATTTGACTTGTAAGGTGTCTGTTCGGTGTGTGGGAGGGGAAACTGACTAAAATGGGGACCTGTTAGTTTGAGGCTCTTATTTCCCCATCAGTTTCGCTTTAGATTAAAAGACAGCTTTGCTAGAATTATTAAAGTTGGTTTCATACTTGTTTTGCCCTCTCTGTACAAGACCTTGTATCATTCACTTTTAGCTTAGATTTTAAAGTTTTAGATAATTAAAATAGGAGCTAAGTAGGTTGGAAACTGAAAATCGTTTTCCCCTGTCCGTCATTTTGAACATCGAAGACTACAAGAAGATGGTTGTGGTCCTCCTGGAATATCGCACAAGCTACAGACAGTTGGGCAGAGACCCCAGGGAAGACATTTGTCAACCCGAAATACCTATTTTGGAGGAAGCAATAGCAGAAGGGCACATCAGCGCAAAAGAATATGATTTCTTGAATTCTAAAACACACAGAAGACCAGCGTTCTATGACTTACGGAAGGTCCACAAAGGGAAAAACACCTCCCCCAGGCAGACCTATCGTATCAGGTATAGGTTACATTTTTGAACCTTCGTCAGAAATTGTTGACTTCTTCCTGAAACCAACAGTAGGCAAAATGAGATCCTGCCTAAAAGATACTAATGCAGTGTTGCATTTACTTAAGAATCGACCATTTGATCCTGAGTCACAAGTTTTGGTAACTCTAGACATAGAGTCTTTATATACGAGGATACCACAAATAGCCACATTGCAAGTGGTAGAGAAGGTTCTCAGGAATACGGACCCCCCAATAAAAACACCTATCACCCTAATTATGCAATTAGCGGAAGTAGCCTTAACAAAAAACTATTTCTTGTATGAGAACTCATTTTTTGAAAAAACATCAGGCACTGCAATGGGCGCAACTTTTGCGCCAAGCCTAGCCTAGCTCTATGTGGACGATTTCCAGGAGAAGACAATTTACTGTAACACTAATCCCTAGTCTGTCAAAATAGAGTTATGGTCAAGATATATTGACAATGTCATTATGATATTCAAGGGCAATGAGGAAGATCTGACGTCTTTCATGATCTGGCTAAATGAACAAAATAACTTCCTGACTTTTACGGTAACACACAGCCGGACCTCTATTCACTTCCTGGATCTCAACCTGTAAATAAGAAATGGTGAAATTGCGACCCTAGTGTATAACAAGAAAACAGATCAAAATTCTTTGTTGACTTTTAATAGCTACCATCCAGCGAGTTTAAGGAATAATTTGCCTTTCGGGCAGTTCCTAAGATACCAGAGGAACTGCTCAAGTTTGGCAGATTATGAGAAACAATCAGGCCATCTGGCCGAAAAATTGCTTTGTCATGGCTATCCAAAGTGTACATTGAAACAGGCACGCAAAAGAGCTAAAAACATTCCAAGAGAAACAACACTTGAACAACATGGAAAATGGACAGAACAAAATGGCAAAATCACTGCAGTTATTACGTTTTTCACTGATGGTGAATAAATTCAAAAGGAAGTGTTGAAACTGTGGCCGATTCTCAATGTGGGAGGGACCAACTTGGAAAAACCAAGATTCGCCATAAAAAGGAGGAGAAACCTACGTGATGCATTGATCCATACATATAAGGAGCAAAAAGCACCTAATCATAACACACTGTGGGACCACGTGGCCCCAACAGGCCAATCCCCTTGTGGTAGTTGCAGCACATTTGCCAACACAGCAAGAACACTAACGATCGATATTGGGTGGCACAACCCCATGACTCAAAAAAACTTTATGAATTGTAACCGTAACAATGTCATTTATCTGATCACCTGCCCATTCTTGATGTGATATGTGGGCATGACTATATGTCCTATAAAAACAAGACTAGCAGAACATCACTCATGCATTTGCACAAAATAATTAACTGCACCAGTGGTAGAGCATTTTGTGAAAAAACAACATGGCCCGACTGACTTCAGCTGGACTATCATTGAGAGAGTAGCAATCCCCAAAAGGGGAGGCAATCTCCCTAATTTGCTCTTCAGAAGGGAGCAACTATGGGTCTTTCATTTGCAATGAGACACCATAGGTCTAAACGAACCAACGAGCTGGCACACACTTGCCACATTATGAACAGAATATTGGCATTTGGGAGTGAACTCTTGATCATGAGAATAGGGCTAGATGGTCCCGACATACCATTGAAAGTCAGGCAAATCCGAATAACTCTCCAGTAAGTGGCGGAGAGATCAGATGCAGTCCTTTCATTTTGCTGTGCCTGAGGGTGACTTTAAAAACTATCAATATCTGTAGCTCTTTGGCCATAAAGTCATTCAACGATATCAGTAGGTACGCATCGACTTGACCAAGCAAATCGGGTCCAGAGATGCTCTACTTCTACTATTGTTTATTTATTTGTACTTATCCAAATTTGTATAAATAGACACTTGAGAGTATACATATAAAATCCACAAAATATAAAATCCACATTTTCGCCATTGCTTTGATAGGCGGACTTTCCCGCAAGCCTGCTTGACACATGAAGTGACAACACTGAGCAGTTGAGAGTCACATAAAAGACACTCCAAGATGGCACCTGAGGAAATGACAGGTTGTCTGATGGTGCTCTCCATTCCTGGTACATGCGCACAAACGTAGCTCATTAACAAAAAGAAGCCATCGAAAACGGACTGTAGCTTCTGCAGCAGACCGCTCCAGACAAGGAAGGAGAAACCTCGCAGCCCGATACCGTAAGGTAAGCAAAGTGATAAACTATCCACGGTGTAACTAACCAGGTAGTGTTTCATTCACAAAACACTCCCACTGTAATCCCTACCTGTTATAGATATAAGGAGTCATGCTCATACAACACGACCCGTTTAATGAAGCACTAAATATGTCATAACAACAAAATAACAAAAAGTGAGATGATAGCCCGCTGCCAGCAACTTAGAGACTCACAGTTTCTTTGAATACTCCAGGTATTTTGGAATGATCAAATCAAGGCGTCCGAATAGAAGCAAATCAAAGCTGCCCGGTCCACATGGACCAAACAAATTGGGATTGATAAAATGCGGGTAAGAATTACTGCAACCTATTGTAATCTTGAGTGTCATTAAGTGAGGAACAGACACAGAAGCTTATACTAAACAATAATTATGTGTCTCTTCCCAATACCCTGTACCCCGTTTCTTCGCAGGTGGGGTACTCTGACAAGAAAAAAGTCTATGCTGCAAGCAAGTGTGGAACAGCACACTACACAGTGCTGTAAAATTGGCCCTGAAGAAAGTGGTAAAACTAAAAACAGACCACTGAAACTGGTAGGCCTGATCCAACCTTTGCTTGAAAAGAGATCTCCCATTAGTATGGTGACCGTGAAAGGCCACCAAATTATCCTTACTCTAGCAATAGAAAGGATGGAAATGTACTCCATAAACTCTACAAAAAGAGTCTGAAACAATTAGGATTCTGGTTTAGTGTGTGGGGTAGAATACCGAGGTATCTTGGTCCTTTGTTATTGTGATTATGAAAGAAATACACTAAGATTGGTAACAAAGAAATCTGCTTTACAAAGAAAGCAAATAATGTTGGAGTTATTTCATTTGTAAAGCAAATGACACATGTTCTAGCTATTTTGACATGTGCCTTTTAAGTAAATTTTAGTAGTTGTGAAGACAAGCGACAGGGCAAGTTTCTTTACCTATCCCCTCACCCTAGATAAGCGGACCATCAGTGCAACCTAGGGGTAGAAAATACACGAGGGTTTAGTTTAGTTTGGTAGCAGGGGAAGATAGGCAGAAGTTGCACATTTGGTAACAATAAAAATGTAAATCATGATGAATAAATTACCTGAGATTTGATTGTGTGAAAGTAATGAATAGGGAAGTCTTCAGGTGAGAGACCCTATACGGTTCAACACGTGTGTTTTTAGTATTATTATCCTGCCATCCATCTGTGGAACGCTTTGCCTCTATACCTGCGCACCAAACTTTCTTGCTGGCCCACTCAGGAAACAACTTAAAACCAGTTTGTTCAATTGACCGTGGACTGCTCAAGAAACAATTTAAAAACATCTCCAACGAACTGATGTCCCCCTTCCACCTCTTCTCCCCCCGCCTCTCGCCCTCTCCTTCCTTCCAATCCATGCAACCAGCGCCTTGGTGCCTGTGGGTTTTAGTGCGCTTTACAAATGGAAAAATAAATAAATAAATCCCAAAGCAGAGCCCTTGCTCTCCATACTTGGAGAGGCAGCTCGCTTATGATGCCCCAAGAGGCAGAACAGGTGAGCTTGCCCATGGAAGTCTTGCTCGGAGAAGATTTTCTTGACATCCCAGACGTAACTTTCCATATTAAAGGAAGGAGGCTAACATATCATTGATGTTCCACTGAACGGGTTACAGCTCTCATATTTTTTGGCAAACTTGGAAATAGGTTTATCCCAGAGATGTTGGCGATCCCAATCTTGCATTGGTGAATAATAGTATAATTCATGAGGAGGCGGGCAGCTAAAGGGTAGCCCCAGCACGAGCTGGACCAGGATGTGAGTAATCCCCAAGATTCCAAGGTGTTTCGCTTCTATGGAACCATGGCCTTCCTTGTGTGTAAGGAATCAGTGGGCATTTGTGAACACACATTAAAGCTTGCATCCCATCTATGGGTCTTAAACTGGTTAACCTTTGACCTTAAAAAACACCACGAGGGGGATACCCACTGGGAATTATGGCATTATCATCTCTGGATTGATGGGGCATTTTTCTATAAGTACATCAAAGGAGGTTACTCCTGACAGTATTCAAGAGTGAATCCAAAATATGTCAGTCATAACATAAAACAAACAAACTATTGTACTAGAATGTTTTAATGCATGTTTAACAGAAAAAATCAAACACACAGTTGCACAGAATAATAAGGAATACTAACGGGAAATTGGATTTCTATGAAATTTTGTGCTAACAAACATATTAAACAAATTAAAAAAGAAACAAGGCTTGCAGTTGTAAGAACAAAAGAATACTAAGAAAAAACATTTTCTCTGAATTGAGGGAAGCCTAGAGCTCCAAAGAACATACACACACGAAAAAGAGGCGCCAGGGAGACTGTGGGGGCCCCTAGTGTGTGTCAGCTTCTAAATAACAAAGACAAACTATCCAGTTTATAGCAGGGCCACTGAAAAGCCAGGGTCTACCTCCGAATGCCACCCTAAACAGTAGCCAGCCCGGGGAATGGGTTAGAATTGGTAAGAATTGACATACATCGTACAATTTGGAGGAAGCTGCAATGTGCTCCACCTTCATCAGGACCAAAGAATGACCCTGTGATGGAACCAAACAGTAATGGCTTAGTCAGATCTTAAAACAACTGAAGTGAAGCCAATAATTAAAAACCATGCAGAATTGTTGGAAAGTAAGCAGAAAGAAGAGACAAGGTGAGTGGAAGGAGGGGACGCCCAAGACCCCCCCTTATTCCTATGCTTCTCGGGTGGGCCTAGCCATGGCTGCTTCAGGCCCAGGGTCCCGGCCCTGGGGCGCTCATGCAGGAACACCTCCAAGAACCGTGACCCCTTTCGTACAAGAATATCCCTGGATGCTGTCATACCCCCGTGCATACCCTTGTATAGCAAAACTAGGACTCCATATTGAAAGCGGAACATATGTTGTCCCATGATATTATAATGCTACAATATTGAAATATTTTCACGACTAACGGTAATCTCACAACAAGTAATGAACCATAAACCTGTGCAAGTTCACACAATGCTACCTCACTGTTGACAACCTTGAATGTCATTGCGAGTGTACTGTTAGAAAACATCACATGGAGTTTAGTCGCCCTGGGCGTCCATTATTGTGTGATTATGTGTCAACTCTCTCTCTCTCTCTCTCTCTACCATTCCCTGTTTTTTCCGTTATAACATTGCCCAGTCGCATAGAGATAAAAATATGCCTTAAGTGTATGTCACTCAAACATGAACCAGCCATCAGCATGTAAGAGTTAACCTGCTACATATAAATATAAGGGCCTTCAGTCAACATGTAGTGTGAGATTAAAACTAAGAAAGGGGGGCTTCAGCCCATCTCTGATCACCGTGGAGTCACAAAGGGTTGTGTTGTTTTGGACATCTAGTCTCTGAAGCCCCTCCAAGGAAGTGCACGTCTAAGATGAAATGTATCTTTTGTAATCCAGTCACCGCAGCCATATATTCCAATCCCCCCCTTGTCAATATTGAATGAATATCCCCGACCATACAGTGACCCCACAAGCCCCACCCCCAACTCAGTATTCGACTATGTTTAAACAAGGGAGTGATACCATTGATCGAGACCTATAATTCATGTTCACGTCCAGTAATGAATACGCATGCTTCAGAATCTTGTTTTCACACGTGCAAACTGCTGACTGCTGCCGGATGAACTGGTCAAAAGTATGAATGGATGAGAATGCGCGGCCACAAGTGCAAATGTTACAGAGGTCGGATGTCAATGTGTCAACCCATCGGATGTTGGACTGATGAGCCCAGCTGAACGTTTGACCCCACGTACCACATCATCTCGTCACGTGCCCATGGACCAATCAGCCATCTCCGACCATATGGCACCCATAGGTGCCTCCTCTTACTGTCCAATCCCAATCAACTCTGTCCACCTTAGGCCTTCCCCTTGTCCGATGACACCAACTTTGTATAAAAGCAATTTATAACATGTTTTCTGCAGAGCACTCTCGGCGTGAGCAGAGTAGATTCTGTTTGCCCTAACTTTAGATAAAAAGCCTTTAATTGTACTCTCACTTGGTTTTGGTCTTATTCCCTCCTGGGATGTACCTTTATTGACTCTCTTGGGTGATTTGCCAGCAGAGCTGGGGGCCTCTCACTTTCAAAAGTTGCAACACCTAAACCATCAAGCAGTGAAATTAACTTAAAAGAAAGAGAAGAGAAAAAAAGGCAGAGGAATACTACAAGACCGTTTCTCCAGATAACACCAGTCACAAAATGTGTAAGAAAGATTATTAAATAAATACATCCCAGAGGATGACAAAATAGATAGGTAAAGGAAGCCTCATAAGGCATGCAGCCGCCATCGGCCAGCTAGGCCAAAAGACTTGCTCTGGCTATCATAAAATAGCCTTTGGCCTTGACAAGAGGCAATGTGAGTCTTTATAGACCTTTAAATTGAATAGGAATGCATTGAAACTAGGGATGGGTGAGCCTTAAATTGCTCGACTCAATTGCCGGTTTGAATCTTTCAAGAAAAGGATTGAATCGGCTCAAGCCGTTCAAGTCTCCATTCGAGTCTCTTTCGGGCATAAGTCATGAGATGCCCCATTACTTGCACCCAAAAAATGTATTTGCCCTTTTCTCAAAGGGTGTCTAAACGTCAACATCACAGATGCAGAGATTCATGTGCCCCTTGTCACCCTTTTGCTCATTTGTATAAATAAGCGGCTGCTTCTGCACATTTCACAGTGCATCCTGAATCCAAAATAAGGAATGCTCTTTGAAATGTGCATAAAACAGTCACATACCCTGTGCCTGTTTGGAACAGGAGCAATGGGTGCAAAATGCTGCCCCACTTGCAATTCAATCCCTCAATTATTACTTATGAAATATGCTGCCAGTACCTACATGGGTGCTGGGAGCCTGTTATATATTCGTGTTAGGAGTGCGGGAGGATCGCTCAAGGGCAACATGCTCACCTTGGAAGCAAGACAACACGGAGCAACACAGGTTCGATTGCCGGGTCCGTGCTTAGAAACCTCTGGTTATTAAGCACGTTATAAATAACCCATCATATCAATGTATGCAAGAGGGCCTGCCGGTGCATCATTTGCACTGCCACACACCCCCCACAAAATTCACAGGTCTGGATATTTGTATCTGTATTTATTAAATTTATATAGCACTTTACTCCAAAACGCTGCACATTTTAACAACAGGGTACATTTAACAATAACAAAATAACAGTAACAGTAGAAGCAAATTACAATTTTGAATCAGACCAACTAAACAGTATGTAGAGGTGCAGACCGAAGGGAAGAGGGAGAGCAGTGCAGTAGAACTGGGAGGAAGAGGGCGGGATGGGTAGGAGGCGGAGGGAAATGTAAGGGGTAAAGGGGTGAGAATTGGGTGGAGGGGGAAAGAGGTGGAGGGTGGGGGAGGGGAAGCTAGAAGGAGGAAGGAATTCATGGCTGGGAATGGAGAAGGAGAGATTTAAGTGACGTGCGGAATGAGGAAAAGGTAGGAATAGAGCAGATTGAGAGAGGTAAGGAGTTCCAGTGCAGGGGGGGCTAGGAGTTTGAAGGAGCAGAAACAGGAGGAGGCACAAGGGGAAGGAGGACCAGTGAGAAGGAAGTGGTCAGCTGAGCGAAGGGAGCGAGAGGGAGTGTAGAAAGAGAGAAGGGAAGAGTGATAAGGGGGAGCGAGACCATGGGGAGATTTGCAGACTAAGCAGATAAAATAAGAGAATCTGTGCGTTAATGTCTTTATTGTGTTATGCCATTAGCAATCAGTAATAATGAATTCTAGGAACGTGGTCTAGTATCCTAAAATTCAGTATTACCAAAGAGCTACCTTCAAGCCAAGTCGAACGATGAAATATTCCTATCTATACGAGCCGCTCGAATTCTGGTTAGAAAGTTTCAAACCCTTTCGAGCCCTGGTTCAAATCGTTCGAGACAAGTTGAACCCTCATTGTTTCGATAGGTGTGAATTTCTTTCGAACTGGTTCTCTTGAATGCCTATGATATTCAAGAGTATCCTTTGAACAATAAAACGTGAGTTCTTCACCCGGCTACAGCAAGCATTGACATATTTTATGGGTCCATAATGGAAACATAGGGAGGTTTCCTCACAGCATAATTTCGCAAAATTCAAATTCGTTGAATTTCTTTAGCCGAATATGGCTTAAAATATATGTGGGGTGGGTAAAGGTAATAATTAAGGTGAGGGGATGTCGGGGGGGGGCTTCTTGGGGTCTCCCTCCGCATATATTTGCAGCCAAATGGAATAAAAGAAGAAAAAGTAATTCAACAAAATCGAATTCGACAAAATAAACTTGATGTAATCACATAGAAGCCATAATGGATACCAAGGTCCAAAACACTGCAGGTGCGTGCTTGCCTATTGTGTGGGAGCGAGGGGCCATAAGGCCCCTCGCATCCTTTACTTCTCAGTACAAAACTCGGACCAAGTGCCTCCAGTGATGGGCTCGCCCCTCGCCCTTATGCGATGTCGACTTTGGTTAACATTCGCGTAGATGCGACCACTGTGCAGGACATGGGGCATCCATTTTTGTACCCCCTTTCGACTCCATCTTGGTGACTACACCTCACTGCGATAGTACAAAAACGCTTCTCCTTCCTTTCTCGCAATGGCCAGATGCACAGGGCACATGGCCTCCCACCATCGCTCCCACTCTGACTGGAAAACTCAGCGGTTCCATTCTCACCCTGAAGCCGGAGGTATTTGCAACAACTAATAAATGAGATCACTGTCCTGCATGTGAACCAGCATGAACTAAGCACATAGCTCGTTCATCTCCACAAACGTGTCCTTGCCCCCGCACCCTCGCCAGTGGAAACTGCCATTATGACCCTGTGTCCCTGCAAGGTATTCCTTTCATGTGCCAGACCACTGACCACGCCAGGATGCCCACCCAGCAGATCCCCAACTAACATTAGACCCCTGCTGCAGTATATCGTTGCCTACCACTAACAAATGCCACATACCAGAAATTCTTGTGAGCACAGACCCACACTTCAACCAGTGTATTATAGTGGTCAAGACCCTTAACATAAGGCCTGTATAATCCAATGTAATTGATAGTGTAGATATACGTGTGACGTTTATAGAGACATGATAAACTACTGAAGGACCTCGAACAATTGTTATTTAGTGCATGCAGTTTTTGAGACTATATTATGTTAGCTTAGTTAGTGACCACCCTGCTTCACAGCGACCTGACCTTCACCCATTCGAAGTACAGATGTCTGACGTCCATCCTCCAGCCAACCAAGCAGCCAACCCGGAGGAAGAGATGCCACCCACACTTTGGGCACCATATGGACTGTCCAATCCAGGACCAACGTAGTATCTTATGTTAGTTGCGTCATTCGCCCTATTAAATGTATTGTAACGTTAATTTTTGCAGAGCGCTCGCAGAGATCTTTGAATGCCATTCATTAAATAAACCTTGCCTTGAACTCTCGCAGCCTGCTCTCTTTGCCTCATTCCCACGTCTGGGTGTGTCAGTGTTATTCTTTTGCATGAGAAAGACTAGGGAGGGCAGAAACATTTGGTGACCCCCTGCGACGTGATTCGGACAGGTGCGGCGAGGTACGCACCATGCGGCGAGATCCGGGACGCCCCCCAGCAAAACCATCGCCTCCGCGGCTGACCAGCCTGTGCGCACTACAAGAAAGGGTCAAGGCTTCCCGGTTGACTAATACCCAACTGAAAAGCTGCTCGCCGAGGCGGACCACGGCTTGGTTGGGGTGCGGACCTGACTGGGGTCAGACCGTGAATGGTGACCCTCAGATTACCTGACTGAACATGTGAGTGCCGGTTGCGAAGGTCCCCAAGGGAAGGTAAGGGGAACAGGTGATAGTGGGTTAAAGCCGAGAGTAGGGACTGTGTGAGTGATGCTGAGGCTTTTCTGATCTGTCCTTTATATGGCCATTAGGTTTTGTGAGAAGTGAGAAGAAGAAGAGAAGAGGTATCCTAGCCCGAACGGGGTAGAAGGCAGCGCCGCGCAGCATTGTCTCGTCCAGTGTAGATAAATAAGTAAAGATAAAGAGAAAATAGTAGGAGTCTCGTGTATTGAGTGAGTAGACTCGGAGTAGTTATTTTGAATATTCTTTTTCCGTGTAAACAAGAATTCTTGGGAAAGAGTAAGAGGGTGTAAGAGGTGGGGAGTGAATGAGAACAGTAAGTAAAACGGGGAAGAGTAAAAGGTGTCCAGTAACTGGAACAAAGGGGAAAAAAAAGCACGCAGGTAGTGCATGTGCATGTTATGTGTTATATGTCTCTTTCTTTTTTGTCCATTATTGTCACGTATGTCAAAATGTTTTAAGTGATTTGTGGTAAGGGGTTATATATGCGAAAGTGAACTGTTGAAATTGGAAATGCAATAATTACAAAGGTAACGTTGAATATTGATGCACAATAACTGCCAATAATTGAGAAACGCTTGATATATTGTTGATCTATACAAAGGGAAGGGTGGTCGAAAGCTGCAATTAGAGGGAGGATCAGGTGCAAGCGCATACACAAGCGAAGGGAGAAACCTCATCATGGGGGGAATAACACCATTAGCGGACATTTGCAACACCTCCCACTATATAGTGACAGGATACAAAAGTACCACGATCAATGGGTGACAGAGATAAAAGGGGACAGCATAACACTAATTTGGCCAGAGGGAGGGTCGTTTGACAAAAGGATGTTAGACTTACTATCAACCCACCTATTGGCAAAATATAAGGGGAAACAGTTGCAGAACAGAAGGGAAGTATTGGACCTGTGGCGAATGTTCGAGGAAGTTGCCCCTACAGCAGAGGTAAATACAGAAAAAACAATTGAAAAAAAGAAAACGCAGGAAGAGGTAAGCGGAACGCCAAAGGGTGAGTGTACAACGACCACAGCTGAGAATGACACAACCAAAATATACCCCTTAATGACAAGACCAGCAGTAGGATACAGCGAGCCTCTGTACATACCGGCATGCCCCACCCCCACCCCCGCAAACGGAGCGGTAGCCACAGCGCCACCGCCATATGACAAGGGAGGCCTGTATGGCCCAATGAGTGCGCCCCCTGTAAATTTAGCGTGACTAACCGGAGACCGAGACCGCCAGTTAGCACATGCACAAATGGAGATAACACGGCTAAGAGCACTGTGTGACAAGGGCCAAATGCTAATGGGGGGAGGGGAAGTACCACCATTGTCTGTAGCAGATCTCACACCCTTGCTAAGCGCAACATGGGAGTTAGCCCCAGTGACGCCAGAGCCAGCGCGATCCATATCGTCTCAGGGGACACCCATATCACAAGGGCGAGATAAAGAGTGGCGATCGGGAGAACTCCTGTTCCATCTGAATGATAAACCAGTGAGAATCATACGCCCAGCCACCCTAGAAAGTCAGTGAGGGGAAGGACACGAGGAGAATGGCGAGCAAGAAGAGAAAGTAGAAGAGGTGTGGAGCGATCTAGATGAATATGAAGAGGGAGTAGCAGCTATGGGATCCCCGCTACCGTCTCACTTCGATGACTTTGGTGAACGATCACCCCCACGATGGCAGGGTAGATTAAGGCAGCGAGTAGGGAATATGTTGGTGAGTAAGATAAAGAAAGGGATGGTAAGTAAAACAGGAAAGAAACATAAGTTGCAGAGGCCGTTGACACATAAGGGAGCAGGTAGGCCACACTATATTCTGTGGGCCCAGATGGACAAAAACAACCTGTTGAAACTCCTCCCCCCACTTGCGGGAGGGGCGGGGAAATGGATACATGCGTTGGAGAAGAACACGGCAGGAGTACCGCTAGCGATAGGTGATGTAAAAAGTTTGCAAGTGTCCGCCGTTGGTGATCAGGCAGACGCAGTGTGGGGAAAGGTGGGGTTCCCAGGAGTAACAATGAGTTGTGACCATCACGATGGATCGCCCTTCAACAATGTTCGAGCACAAGTATGAGACGCATTGCGGCGCACATTTCCAGATATTCCAGATTTACATTTAGTAATGGAATGTACGATGGAGGAGAACGAGGATCCCACGCAATTCATACTGCGGGTGCAAGACTTGTGGAGAAGCGAAACTGGAACGGTGTGGAACCAATCCACCGCCTTGTTCTATTTTATAATCAAGAAAGGGCTCCCGAAGGAGGTACAGAAGGCCTTGGAAAAAATAGCTTGGATAGAAGCCAAGGGCTGGCCTGAAATTCAGAGTATAATTGTGCACCACTGCAGGAGGATCAAAGAGAGAGAAAAGGAGATAGCACAAAAAAGGCTGGCAGGTGAAGCGAAACTGGCACAGAATAAATTCGCCACCTTAAATGCCAGCGTAAACACTGATAGAACGAGGGGGATGAAAGTGCGGGAAACAGGCCAGTCGGAATAGCAGCGCTGTGGGCAGCAGGAGAACAAGGACCGAGGAGCCACACAGAGGACGACAGTGGCAAGAAAGACCGGCAAGAGGAAGAGGTGGGTACCGTGGCCAGAGAGGGGGGTTCGGAGGTATGGGGAATAGAGGATTCGGTGGCCAAGGGATGAGAGGAGGACAGCAAGGGTCATGTTGGAACTGTGGGAGATGGGGACACTATTCAAGAGATTGCAGAATGCGGCCTTCAGAGTATTTCCAAGGGCAACCCCCCATGGACAATGAGCAGGTATGGGGATGCCCACACCCAGGTGGCCCCTATGGATTACCAATGGAGGGGGAAGACCACAAGACAAGTGTTAAAACGAGCCCCAAATGCAACAAAGATAACCACCCTCCCAACCACATCACAGTGCATCACAGCCCATGGCAAGACAAAAAACTGTAGGAAATGCCAGCAGCAACAGTTTTGCAACAGCTGCAAACAGTGCACCTGCACCATTCCGTGGCGTAACAGTGGTTGGAGATAATGTCTTTTCAGTGCCAGGACAAGAAAGGTACGCATATTAGGACAGCCCACAGGGAGCACTTGCGTGTCCAGTCCTATCCACCACCATATATGCAGAAGAGGAACCACTAGTGGGGGCAGAGATAGGAAACAAGCAGTTATGTTTATGGTAGACTCAGGAACGGAAAAATCATGTCTTATGGAAGGGCGGTTTCCGCTCTCAGGCAGGAATTTGGAAACACAGGGGTTCTCTGGGGGCTATTTTAAAAGTTCCTTACACCAAAGATCTTGATATAACGGTGGGGGGAAAAACAGTGCGCGCACCCTTACTGTACCACGAAGACGCGCCAATAAACTTGCTGGGTAGAGACTTGCTAAGTAAATTGAACATGACCATTTCATTTACCGAGCGGGGAATAGTGTGTTCCACCCCAGGAGTATGCCCAGTACGAGCAATGTTAATGATTAGTACAATGATGAATGAAGTTGTGGTGCGAGGGATACCCATTGACATAGACATGTTTATCTATGGCCTCAAAGTGTTGGCTCGAGTAGTACCTGAGATAACGAGAAAAGAATGGAGGACACCATCAGACTTTATATTCCGCCCAATTGCAAATACAGGTGTCGTGCCAGAGACGATAATGTCCATAGACATTGAGGCAGTTCAGGTATCGAGTAAAAGTATTGTGGTCATAGGCTTGGACACGCATGGGTGCGAGTGGGGAACTGTGCTATGCATAGATCCAAACATAATGCTAAGAGACTTAACTGACGAAGAATTATTCACTGATAACGAAGATAATGGAGAGATAATAATGGAAATAAGCATACCGTGTGACATCATGATCCAGTACAGAGAGGTACACAACCCACTTATGGCTAGTGTTAATGCCCCACTGACAATATTTGAGGAAGACATGCCAAAAGTAGCAGCAGAAATTTGGACCACAGGTCCCCATGATGTAGGTTTATTACATGAAGGAACACCAATAAAGATAAAACTTAAACCAGGTGCCATACCTCCAAGAGTGAAACAATACCCAATATCCAGAGAAGCAGAGGAAGGGATTAGGGAGACAATAAATGCACTCCTGAACCAAGGTATCATAGTGCCATAAAACTCCCCATGTAACACATCCATCTTCCCGATCAAAAAAGCAAAAGGAGGGGCATGGAGAATGATCCAAGATCTCCGCCCACTTAATGACGTCATTCAGAAAGAGTTCCTGCTAGTGCCTAACCCGGCATCAATACTGTGCAGTATACCCAAAGAATCTACATGTTTTACTGTGGTTGACTTGAAGAATGCTTTCTTCTCCATACCACTTGACCCAGGATTGCAGTACCTTACAGCATTCACACTGGGAAATAATAGATATGAGCATTGCAGACTCCCACAGGGGTATTGCGAAAGTCCGAGTATTTTTAACAGAGTACTACGTGAAGATATTGGAAATATAGATGTAGAGAGCACCATTATACAATACGTAGACGATTTACTCGTCTGTAGCAAAACAGAAGAAAAGTGCAGAGAAGACTCTATAACACTGTTAAACGTGTTAGCTACCAAGGGGTACAAGGTTGATAAAGGGAAATTACAATATTGCTTTGCCGAAGTTGTATACCTCGGACAGTTGATATCAAAAGATGGAAAACGAATACTCCCAGACAGGGCAGCTGCTATACGAAACAAAATAATACCAAAGACCGTGAAGGACATGCAGACATTTCTTGGCATATGTAACTATTGCCGAGCATGGATCCTTGATTATGCAGCATACACACGTCCATTACTGCAAGCATTAAAAGAAGCACAGAAGGGTAGAGCCCCAATAAAATGGACACATGACATGATGGCTCAGTACTTCAGACTAAAAGACCTTATCGCCGATGCCCCAGTCCTCGCGAACCCAGATTATGAGAGGGAATTTTTCTTGTTCTCACACTGCAATGGAACACTGATGACGGCAGTGCTAACACAAAAACATCATTAGGCCACAAACCATTGGCCTATTACAGCGGAACACTAGATGCAGTGATCCAGGGTCACTTTGCGTGCGAACAGGCCCTCGCAGCTGCGGCCTTCACCATTGAAAAAAGTGCCACAATTGTGATGGGATGTTCAGTAACATTATATGCAGAGCATTCATTATTTGTGATTCTTGAGTGGTCAAAATCAACACTAACAACACAGAGAGCAACCGCATACGAGATAATAATTTCAAGCCCCAACGTGCACGTGGTCAGGTGTAAAACAGTAAACCCAGCAACATTCATCACAGAACCATGTACAATGGAGGACATGCAGGAACACGACTGTGCAACCTATGAGGGGGAGGGTGATGATATTCTCAAAGCGAGTGAAAACGCCCTGAAGGAAGGAGAAATATATTTCATAGATGGGTCAGCATCAATAAACCCAGAAACAGGGGAGAAGCATGTAGGGATGGCAGTAGTACGTATGGAGGAAGATAGCTATGAAACAATAGTCCAAAAGCATCTCCCGTCCCATTACTCCGCACAAGCGGCTGAACTAACTGCATTGATTGAAGCATTACGCACAGCCAAAGGATGCACAGTGACTATATATTCGGATTCAGCATATGCAACTACCACAGTCCATTCAGGACAGTTACGCTGGCGTAGAAGGGGGTTCAGATGAGCACATGGCTCTCCAGTTCAGCATGCCACGCTATTGAATGAATTAATAGATGCATTAGCAGAGCCATTGGTAGTGGCAGTGATGAAATGCCAAGCCCATACCAACAACACAGATGCAATCTCATTGGGAAACACGGCAGCCGACGCAGCAGCGAAGGAGGCCTCGTATTTCAATATAACACCAGCAACTGAATGCATTGTAAAAGCAGCCACTGCAGAGCCACTAGAAGAAGCCTATAGTAATAAACCCATAGCACAGCTAATAGAGCTACAGAGGAGAGCACCACTGGAGGAGCAAGGGTTGTGGAGCATGCAGGGGTGCAAACAATCAGCCACAGACCTCGTTTGGAGACAGGAGACAATGGGGAAGGTAGTGATGCTGGTAGAATTACTAGAAGTAGCACTCTAACAGCTGCACTTTCCAGCCCATGTAGCGAAACAACACATTGCTGCAGACATCCAGGAACATTGGTTTGGCCCCAACCTACAGGAACACTTGTCAAAATGTATCATAAATTGTACAACATGTCAAACATACAATTCAGGGATGACATTGAGGACGTTGCGAAGTATTTTGCCACGGCTGGTAGGGCCATTCAGGGAGCTTCACATAGACTACGCCGATATGGGAGAGAGATGTAACGGAGCGAGGTATCTAATTGTGGTAGTATGTCCTTTCTCAAGGTGGGTGGAGGCGGGTCCATGTCCCCACCCAGACGCGAAGTGTGCGGCGAAGTTTCTAGTACAAGAAGTGTTTTCCCGGTGGGGAATATGTGATGTGATATGTTCAGACAACGGCACACACTTTGTGAATGACCTCTTCAAGGAAGTGACGTCACTCTTGGGGGTAAAGCACAAACTGTGTTCCATTTATCATCCAATGGCTAATGGAGTGGTGGAAAAGATCAACGGGCTGCTCATGAGTAAGTTATCGAAATTGTGTAATGCATTGAAGAAAAACTGGGTGTATTGCCTGCCCCTAGCACTGTTCCAACTCAGAACGCAACCATGCAAGGACCACCATCTGAGCCCCCATGAAATTGTGACTGGGAGGCGAGTACACACACCACTCTCCCCGATTAGGAGAACATCAGATGCACAAAGGGATACCACAGTGCTGGGGGAAGAATGTAAGGAATACTTGACTCAGCTGACGTGCGCGGTATGCAGCATAGCGTGACAAATAGCACCGCCTTTTACTGAAAATGTGGCAACTGACACTACCTCGCCAGCTGCAGACAGCCCAACTGGGCCACTGATGCCAGGAGCACAGGTATATGTGAGGAGTTTTGTAAGGAGATGGAATTCACCAAGGGTTCCTGGCCCCTACGAAGTGATCTACAGTAAGCCCACTGCAGTGAAGGTAAAGGGACTGAAATATTGGGTGCACCTCTCAGATGTGAGGAGGGCACGTGATAGTACACTCCCTCAGAGCAAACAGGAATGTGCAAGTGGTACTACAAATGAGATTGAGAAACAATGACAATGTGATTTAATGAAAAAGGAACCTGTAAAGAGCAAAAGTAATGTTGTGTCATCACTGTATTTCTCTCCTGCTATAAAAATGCCTAAAAAAGAGGACATAATTGAAACGAATGACAGAGAAATGTATAACAAAAAACAAGCAACAGTAAACGGAAGTAATGAGTAAACATGAAGTGTAAATATGTATATATAATGTACATACTCTGGTAACTTACCAAATTTATATCGTCCCTCCAGGTGACAAAATGGCCCAACGAAGTACTCTCGCAGAGAACACATTAATGTTAGATAGCAATAGGGATGCCACTAGGGCTAATAAATTCAGCAATGTTGAATGTGTCTTGAAATGTGCTGCTATTTTGCTTTCTGTGATGTTGTTCTTCATGGCCTGGTATTACACTCTTTTATCTCTGGTTAATGACATGCATAAAGGGGGGAGCGGGGCTAAGCTGATACAAGAAGGTTCAAGCCTAATATGGACTGGAGTAAAGACGATTTGGGGAGAAACCTATATCATTAGTATTAACGATACAAATGTAACACAACCTTCAGAACACACCGCAGCAGATCCAACAATTGTCTCCTTGTCACATCCTGGCATAAATATGAGTAATGATTATGAATCAAATGAATATGATGGTGACTATTACTGGCCGAGCAACTTAGCCAACACAAGTATGCATGCACAGACAACCATATAACCTACCTCATATTACGCTGCTGCTACTAATGAGTATACACATGCCATATTCAACAGCAATGATACTGCCTGGGCTGGAATGTTACCAATACATTACCAAAGAGTGAAAAGCTATAAGGAGGGAGGGAAGGAGGGAGGGAGAAGGAGAGAAAAAAGGGGGGCGGGAGGGAAAAGCTACGACATTTATCATGACCTGGGGTTAGATGAAATAGAAGACCCCCGCCACCCTGATCAATCTAACAAATGGTACTCGGACATGAGTGCTACGGCAAAGCAAGCAACAAATGAAAGCTGCTATGTCTGTTCACTCATACCACATGCATCAGGAACACCCAAAATGTTGATTCCACAGGACGTGCCCTCCCGGAGGCTCAATGTTTGATTCACTTAGTTCTGTGTAGGATAAAAAGCACCTTCCAAGCACACACTGTCACTATAGAGAGGTTGGACAATGAGAGAACATGCACGAGCCGGCATCAAGGAGTAATTTGCCTCAAAGAGCCATTTCTTGTCATAAAAGGAACGAGGTATGCAGAAAATAAATGGCACGACGAGACTATCAAATGCAAAGCAGAAGGACTCCGGGGACTATCGGAGGGCACCTTCCAATGGATAAAGGAAGTGTGTGCCCCTATCTGGTCGCAACACGCCACTAAGCTAACATGGATCACAGCGCTGGAAAAGCCTATAAAAATACAAAAAGAAGTACCACACGAACTATGCTTCCATGGGGAAGGAAAAGTGAACATGGGGAGGCAAGGAAATGCAACAAGACAGTAATAATACCTGATATGAAGAAAGGCACTGCAGCACTCATGAACATGTACTGGATTTGCGGCAAACAAGCCTACCTGCATCTACCTGCATCCTGGAAAGGTACTTGCGCCTTAGCCACCCTCCATACAGCCCTGATGGTAATACCAGAAAGTCATATCCAAGGAGCAGCAGGAGAATCGGCTGGCAAATCGGCAGCAGGAGAATCAGCTGGCAAATCGGCAGCAGGAGAATCGGCTGGCAAATCGGCAGCAGGGCAATCGGCTGAGCCATTGACAGAGCCCCAACAAGTAAAAACAGAACCTCCAGCTTACGAACTGTTAGAGCACGAGTTGAAAACGAAGCTATCACGAAGTAAGAGATCATCCAACTATATTTCGTCCGAATCATCAAAACTCCTTTCTGAGATCTCGCAAAAGTACAAGCTCTTCTCATCTGCAGAGACATTTTTCGCATCGCTCCTAGCTCCAGGACTTCAAGCACGAGCGAATGCCAAATGGTTACAAATAGTGCGCTGGGAGCTTATCCAACTGGCCAACGACACTGAAGAAGGATTCAACGTTATCAAAATAGAGCTCCGTGCCTTGCGCCTAATGACAATGCAAAACAGATATGTTCTAGACCTCCTCACGGCGATGGACGGTGGTATTTGCGGAAAAATCGGGGGAGCATGTTGCACATTCATGCCATCTGAAGATGCAGATAACGGGACACTCTCACATGTGATAACAGCAGTTCACAACCTAGGAGAGAGGATGAGGACAGAAGGCGGAGCAGAAGAAAGTACATGGTTTGACAACATGTTCAGCTGGATACCATCATGGGTAAATGTGATGATGAAAATACTCGTTCCTATCATCGTCTTTGTGTTACTATTCTTCTGCGTGTGCCAATTAGGACTCCGGTGTTGTGCAAAAATATGCCTACCTCAACTATGATGATGGTAATAATGGGCCGACCGACAACGGTAGCAACCATGATAGATGCACAAATACAAACAGGGGAACATAACACTCCAAAGTACAGGATGACTGCCATCTATAGGGAATATGGGGACAGGGTCGATAATTTATATCACACCACAATTAAGGAACCAACAGAATTGCAATGGTATAACGAGGTATGGGTAGACCTGGACGGGGATGGTGGGATATACTTAACATGCACTGCAGATGAATATGCAATAAGTGGGAATAGCTTGAGAAGTGTATGCAGAGCATGGATGCCATTAAAGGGTACCCCAGCCTGGGAAGAAGCAGTTGCTGAAGCCAAGTACTACCGAAGGGAGAATGAAAGAAATAAAGTGTCATAATTCGTCACTTTAGATGTAACGAAATGGGGGAATGTGTGGGAGCGAGGGGCCATTAGGCCCCTCGCATCCTTTACTTCTCAGTACAAAACTCAGACCAAGTGCCTCCAGTGATGGGCTCGCCCCTCGCCCTTATGCAATGTCGACTTTGATTAACATTCGCGTAGATGGGACTACTGTGTAGGACACAGGGCATCCATTTTTGTACCCCCTTTCGACTCCATCTTGCTGACTAGGCCTCACTGCGATAGTACAAAAACGCTTCTCATTCCTTTCTCGCAACGACCAGATGCACAGGGCACATGGCCCCCCACCATCGTTCCCACTCTGACTGGAAAACTCTGTGGTTCCATTCTCACGCTGAAGCCGGAGGTATTTGCAACAACTAATAAATGTAACACATCACTCTTCCTCTGAGATCACTGTCCTGCATGTGAACCAGCATGAACTAAGCACATAGCTCGTTCATCTCCACAAACGTGTCCTTGCCCCCGCACCCTCGCCAGTGGAAACTGCCATTATGACCCTGTGTCCCTGCAAGGTATTCCTTTCATGTTGCAGACCACTGGCCACGCCATGATGCCCACCCAGCAGATCTCCAACTAACATTAGACTCCTGCTGCAGTATATTGTTGCCTACCACTAACAAATGCCACATACCAGAGATTCTTGTGAGCACACACCCACACGTCAACCAGTGTATTATAGTGGTCAAGACCCTTAACATAAGGCCTGTATAATCCAATGTAATTGATAGTGTAGATATACATGTGACTTTTATAGAGAAATGATAAACTACTGAAGGACTTTGAACAATTGTTATTTAGTGCATGCAGTTTTTGAGACTATAGTATGTTAGCTTAGTTAGTGACCACCCTGCTTCACAGCGACCTGACCTTCACCCATTCGAAGTACAGATGTCTGACGTCCATCCTCCCGCCAACCAAGCAGCCAACCCGGAGGAAGAGATGCCACCCACACCTTGGGCACCATATGGACTGTCCAATCCACGACCAACGTAGTATCTTATGTTAGTTGCGTCATTCGCCCTATTAAATGTATTGTAACGTTAATTTTTGCAGAGCGCTCGCAGAGAATTTTGAATGCCATTCATTAGATAAACCTTGCCTTGAACTCTCGCAGCCTGCTCTCTTTGCCTCATTCCCCGTCTGGGTGTGTCAGTGTTATTCTTTTGCATGAGAAAGACGGGGAGGGCACAAACACAATAGTAACTCCAGTAACATTATAAATGAATTTCCTTTTGTAGACTTTAACGTCCAATGGAACGATGGCAGCTGCAGGATATCCAGCAGCGCATGTGCCCAGCCTCATTTATGTGCCTTTTCCGTAGTCTCTAGATGCTGCATTTACATCATTAGGGTGATCTCAGTGGAGACTCGGGGTGGTGCCTTCCACCATTTAGTTTACATGGTGTTAAGTGCAGGCCCTCTATTTAAACATTCCTGTTGCTTCCATGGCCTGGCAAGCCCTACTAACAGAACATGGGTAGTATCTGCCCCCCCATTGATTTGCCCAAGGGAAGATTATTTGGCGAACGTACAGGCAGTACTGTCATGTCAGGCTGCAGCTTTCCAGAGGATTTGGCCTACAGCTCCCATGAGCCCCGACTAGTACAGTCAATGCTGAGTGATCATGGGAATAATAGGCCTAAACATCTTGAGAGCCACAGGTTCCCCTCCTCTGACCTAAATGTATCAAGGCCTCCAACTAATAGCACATCTAAGTGCCCATTCCTGGTAAATCTGGTTACACCATGCCATGACATTCTACCTGATGCTTAGGAGCCTAGCACATACTCCATAGTCGCAAGGCCCGGGCGCCATATCTTTCAGAATTGTAATTTATGGGGACTGTAGAGGTCTGGGGTGAAGCTGTCAAAGAAACTACACACTCACTGGAACTATTACTAGTTTGGTTACCACAAAGGCATCCTCACAGGAGAAACAAGATCCATGCACTTATTTGACAAATAAAGCATAATACCAACTACTAGTTCCCTCCTATGTCCCTTTGGGCTCTTCTTTCATAAATGTATTGTGACAGCATACAATGGTTGTGGACATATCCTACTCTGTCCTAGTGAGCTCCCACACATGTTCAGGGACGTAATTTTACCAAAAAGCCAGGGGTAGCGGATTTGACATCACACAACCGTTGACCTCTGATGACATCACAGGAAGTGATGCCATTTGACCCCACCCACAAGTGCCATCATGGGAAGTGATGGCACATGACCTTTCACCACTTGACAAAACAGGAAGTGGCATCACATAGCATTGTTCCTCAGTACACTAAGAAAAACATGGTTATGACATCACTGCACATGTTCCAGTCTGGATACAAACCAATACAGTTTTGGGCCTCCAGCAGCATTGTACGTACTTATAAGAGAGTAGAGTATGGTTAGGGACTGAAGGGGCTCTTGGTCTCTGAAATATTGAGAAGTCCTCATAACCTGGGGATTAGTCTTACCTCTACATGAGCGAGGGCCTCCGTCAGGTCCCAATTAGACTTGTGAATTGCTTCTGCGGCCTGAAGTCGATTTCCGCGCCGATGCGTCAGTTCAAGCAGCTCCTCCCACGAGTTCCTGCAGCAAGGACGCATAATATTGAAAGAGTAAAACCTCAGCTGAAATCAAGAGATGGAAAGGATACAGAGAGGCCACTAACTAGAGATAAGACCACACAGTGAGGGACAGTGACATTAGAATGTTGTGTTCACTAAAGTGGACAACAGAGAAACATAGGGGCCAGACAGATGACCCTATGTCACTGGCCCACCACGACTCCAGTCCTGGAATGTACTTGTACTAATCATTGGTATCCGGTGCTTATGTCCAATGTGTAACTGTAGTGACCCATGACTACAACTCCCAGAATGCATTAGTACGGTAAACAAAAACCAGGACTGGAAAAGTGGTGACCCAATGACATGCAGTAGTTTAGTCAACCAACAGAAAATGAGAGGTGTGGGCATTGGCACCAGAATGGGCAAATTGATGTAAAAGAGGAAAGAACTGCAGAGGCAGCGAGGCAACGAATCACAAGAAATGTAACCATCACAGAGTCAAGAAATGTGCAAGTAAACGTTAGCGGTACTTTCTTACAGCAAAAGGCAGCGATCTCGCATCCTTGCTGGATAGATAGCGCCGTTGTGTCCCACTACACAAGATTTGGCGCTGTCTGGACACGCAACCCATGCCAGCCTGTTGGACAAATCATGAAAACCAATAACAGGCCTGCCTTTATGGAAATAGCTAGTTAGATATATCAGGAAATTAGAACATCTCCTGAGGTATTCAGTGTTTTTGCCCGCCGGGTAGTTCTCGATTTCCAGAAAGGCCAACTCACCCGTAGATTTCTTGTACTATTGAGTTGGGGAATATAGAATGACCTGTTTTTTGTTTTAAAAGCACAATAGATGGAGGTCAAATTTTCGGACCATATGGAGGTCACATTTTTGTTATAGATTGTGCAGGAAGGATGTTATTGTGAAGGCAGGAAATGCCCTTAAGCTGCCCTTGTGTGATTCATAGCTAGCTCCGGATGATAGCTCAGGGGCGACGTGCTCGCCTTGGAAGCAAGACAAAGTGGAACAGCACAGGTTCGATCCCCGGGTCCGCGCTTAGAAACCTCTGGGTATTCCGATCATATCATAGCTAAGTCTTTACCATAATTAGGCGAGGTGTCATGGTTTTGGGTCATAGACAGGGCTTTAGCATCACCTAGTGAGATGACATCATTTTTTATTATAGGCAGTACCTATGCAACATCATTAGGTTTGGGCTCATAGTAGGCGGCATGAAGTAGACAATTCAGCTCCACGGCACATATCCTCAGGAACCAAGAAGCTCTCTCTGCGTCATGGCTCATGTTGCGAGTTGCGCGGTATCCGAGAACCATGATCATGGCAGGCAGCGTCCGGACCAGGGCTGCGGTAAGAAAAACAATGCATGTATGTGTTCCTGAATGCAAGGGTTTGTGTTGGTAAGTGTGCATGTGAATGAGAGTGTATGTTTGTGTGCGTGTGGGTGAAAGAGCATATTTTTTATGTGTGCATGAGTGGATCCGAGAAATTAATGGCTGCATGAATGTGTGTGATCCGGAAGCGTGCCTCTGATTGGCAGGGGAAGGTCTGATTGTACAGTGACAGTCAGGAATTTTTTTTTTTTTGTTGCATGACATTTATACAGAGAATCAAGGTTAAAGACAGCATGATGAGTGTTTTTAGGTGGCCATGTTGGTCTAGATTGGTGGTGTCTGTCTGGCCATGTATTCTTACTATGGCATGGCATTTCTTACTGGGAATAAAGGGTAAGGCACATATGATAAGTGTTTGTATGTAGCTAGACTGGTCTACATTGGTGCTGCCAGTCTGAAAATGTTTTCTTAGTGTGAAATAGCATTTATTTACTGGGCATCCAGGGTAAAATATCCATGGTAAGTGTTTGCCAGTCTGGGCATTTTTCTCATTTTAGCATCGTATTTTTTACTTTGAAACACTGGTATATATTGGCAGAGCCAGCATGGACAAGTGTTATTTTTGCGGCATTACTAGTGTCATAACTGGCATTAAGCATGAGTGTTTTTCTTATATTGGAATTCTGGCAGATTCTAGTGGAGCCTGCATGAAAATATTTTGTATAGTGGTATATATCGTGGGAAAAGGCATCCTGAAAATGCATTGTAAGGTGCTCCTGTCCACTGTTGGTGACCAGGCAGCTATTGAATTTTTTCATGTGTTACCCTACAAAACTGATTGCACGATGTGTGGCTTTTTACCCAATGTTTCAAAGAAAGTGTGCTGCAAAATGCGGCATTTAAATCTATTACATTCTTGGGGGGAGTGCCCCCGAAACTCCTCTTGGTTGGTTCAGGCTCCACTCTAGGCTCAGTCGCTCCCGCATATTGTTGGGAAATATTTACACCCCTTCATTTAAAGAATTCACTAGCCAACACTGAGGGGCTAATGTTCCATGGGGCCGTAACGTTCATGGAAAGCGTAAAAACATCAAAGGCTTTTACACCTTCCATTGACGTTACCCCCATTTTCAATCATTTGTATGGAGGAGAGGAAGGGCGAAACACAACATGCGTTTCCACCGCTTCCTTCCTCTCCACCATACAAATGCTCCAGCATCTGCGCAGGCATGGATTTTCATCCTGGCACAAATTCTGGAGATCCCTATGGGGTCCGCAAAGAAGGCAGACCTCATACGGATCCATTGTACATGCTGCCTGCCATGTAAGCAGGGCACGGAGTATGTACAATTGCAATGAAACCCTCCCCAACATGATTGCATGTCAGTAAGCGTATGTCGGGGAGGGTTTAATTTCAATTGGAAACACTGCTTAGCATCTATGGTAAGCAGTGTTTCCATGTCGGGAGGGTTTCATTTAATTTGTGAGCACCGCTTGGTGCTCACAAACTAAAGTAAATGCTGCCTAGCATGCCATCATGCCAGGCAGTGTTTACTCACTTGAACTGCAGAGTGCAAATGTGAAGGGCAAAAGGCGGCTTAAACACTTGAATCTGATGATGTCCTCACTGCATTTCCTGAAGTGGCCTCTGCCCATGTGGCCAGGGGACAGCAGCCGCTGCCTGGTTGATGACCCTGGGGACGCTATATGAGGGAGAACCACATGGGGGAGGCGACCCTCAGGGGGATGACACACTGTCATCAGAGCCAGTCACATACCCCCATTCCCTTTTAGGGATGGTCCCTCCCTTTCTCATGCCTTGATGGCATTTTGTAGCACTCTCCCTGAACCACTAGCCAAATCTACTTCAAGCATGCCACAATATCCCCCAAAGAATAGTTTATTAACAACTGAGATGAGGAAGAGGCACGGAGCAGTGAGGATTACTCCCAATAAGGCTCAATGTCAACTTCCTCAACATCGCACAAGAAACAGTACAATTGAGTCGAGAAAGAAGCGAGGAGTAATGATGATTACTCCCCACAAGAAGCATGGACAGCGGTCTAGTCGATGGGAACATACATGGTTTAATATCATGCCAGGAAGAAAAGCATGGAGTTCTCCAGCTCACGGTCGAGCAAGGTACTGACGGAAGCGCAAATATTCAGACAGCCACGAGGTGCGAGAGGGCAGCCCGATGAGCAATGCGCTTTGGAGAGGCTCGCAGAAACAGGAGTGGAGCGCGAGGAAGCAAGTTGTGCTTCCTGAAGGCTGCAGAGGCTGGGACATGGTCCAGAGTACAGAAGCCTACCGCAGAACCCAACAGCAGCAGGAAGAGCCACTGGAGCCAGAGAAACACCAGATTTGGAGTTGGGAATGCAAAGAAGCCATAAGCAGAAAGCTAGCAAGCCCAGGGAAAGGGTTGGGACACAGAAGCACTGTTGAAGCACTAGACAGTGGAACTGGGTTCTGGGACCCTCAATTCGAACTTGAGGAAGACCAAGGAGGGAAATAAGAGAGAGACATTGTGCGTTAAGCCATGATGAAAAGTCTACTGTCATTTTTGTAAAACAAGCTGAGTAAATGGATGAAAAGTACCGAACATATATTTTTTGGCAATATGAGCAGATTATTGGAAATTACTGCATGCAGGTCTTGGCAGGAGAGTATTCCAGGCAAAAGTTAAGTATTTGAAAGGAAATGCACACAAGTCCTGGCAGGAGAGTATACCAGGCAAAGTCAAGTGTTTTAAAGGAAGTGCATACAAGTCCTGGTAGGGCAGTATACTAGGCACAGTTAACTATGTGAAAAGAAATGAAAGAGACTATATCCAAGACCTGGAAGGAGAGTACACCAGGCAAAGTCCAAGTCCAGTATGTGTGATAACCTACTATAGAAAGGACATCTTAAGGAAGAACCATGCCCTTCAGATTATGAACTTTTGTCTGGAAAAGAACCTGGCAGGGGAATATACCAGGTGAACTGCAAGTCTGGGACCTGCACCCAATTTGAGATACAATAAAAGGAGAATTCTAAGGATTCTAAGAATTCTAATACCTTTAGGATTATAATCTGCTTTGAATATGAAAAGAAGCCTGGGGAAAGGAGCAATTTCTCTGGGCGTGGATTGTAATTCCAAAAGGAGAGGTACCCTTTTGGACCTCAATGAACTTGATTATTCTCTGTTTGAACTTTCTGGTAGAAAAAACCTGGGGAAGGGAGCCATCCCCTGGATATGTGAACATTGACAATTTGGAACGTTTTGGTTGGATTTATACCTTTGTTTTGGATTTTAACATTTGCACATTTTGAGAGCGAGAGACAAAATCCTTTGCACCTTAGAGTTCGTTTTGGAGCGTGAGGGACAGACTAGGATTTCAGACACAGGACGTATTTTTGCTTGGGACATCTTGACAAAGAACAGACACATTTGTTTTGGTTGAGGTAGGGAAACACCTTCTAGATCAGGGATAGTGAGGCATTTTCCACCCCTCTTTTCATTTAATACAAGTGTGCAACCAAAACAATGAGTCCTCTGTGTCCGCATCTCATTCCTGGCTCTACAAAGTTTCCTTTTACCCTTTACATTTGTTCCGTGCAGTGCAAATGGTGAAAATTTGGCGACAGGGAGCCGCTTACGATACAGTGTAAACATAGCGGCTCCCCACTGTCAAATTACATTTTTATAGAAAATGACCCCCTGAGGGATTACCTACGTGCAAGGTTTGTAATAATAAACCATGAGCACGAGCAATCAGGCCCTGCGTGTGTGTACCTCCCCTCCACCGCATACATATTGTGCACCCTCCCTGAATGAAAAGTGGGGTGGTGACAGAGGCAATCAAACACTTCATTTCTTTCGGGGACTGTGGCCTCCATATCTGAACTCGGCTTTGGCACTGCAAAGCTGTCAGTGTGGCGGGGAGCCATGCTGACAGCTTTGCATGGATCAAAACTGTCACTATCACTCTGCTGCACTGCCCCTGTTCACTGCATATGTGCTCAGAAGCTGCATGTCTCATGGGTATTGTAGCCCGAACCCCCCGGCTCTGCCTCGCCCTGTATCTGTGAGTAGCGGCAGGCACGGCAAGGGGTTTGCGTAATATACCCAGAAGATAGAATTGTGCACAGTATTTGTACAGTGGAGAACATGCCCTGACACAAATATTTATTTATTTTATTTCTGCATTTGTAGACGTGCGCAAAGCCTTTGGGCATCTAGGTGCTGGGTACAGAGGCCACAGGAATGGCAAGGAAACAAAGGGTGAGCAACGATAATATACTGTTAAAAGGGTGAGTTGAAGAGACAGGTTTTCAGCCTTTTTGGGAAGGCATTGTAGGAGGGTTCAGCACGTAGTGGGAGTGGAAGAGTGTTCCAGTGGGTGGCGGCAGAGACATGGAAGCTTGAACCTCCAGATCTGTTACATTTGAACTTGTGGCCAATGCGACAGTGGCTAAATTTGGATTGCAGAGGTCTGGAGGTACTGTCTCTGAGGGAGGTAGGAAGGGGATGTGTTCGCAAGGCATCGGTGGGTGATGGAGAGTACTTTGAAAGTTATCCTTTCTCTGATGGGTAGCCAGGGTACGTTCCTTCTTGCGTATGAGATGTGGTTGTGCTTCTCTGGGTCGAGGGCCGCATGGAGTGCATTATTTTGTATGAGCAGGAGCTTATTGGGGTTCTTCTCAGTAGTGCCACATAGGGGAGCGTTACAGTCGTCTAGTTTTGAGCCAATGATATGGCACAGACGATGGTGAGGTGGTTGTCCGAGGAGTGGAATTGCTTTCTGGCGGTGATACGTTTGGTGGCGTAGGCTGCTGCGGAGGCGATGTGGTTGATCTGGCGTGTCATGCTGAGGGTGGTGTTGAGGTAGATGCCCAGTGTTTTCACGGCTGGGGCGACAGGGATAGTGTGGCCATCGATATTGAATGCTTGGAAGGAGGGGTCGAGTTTAGAGAGACGAGCAGGGGTGCCGACGAGAGGAGTTCTGTTTTGTCATCGTTAAGGCAGAGTGGATGGGAGGCCATCCAAGTTTGGATGGTTTCATAAATGGCGTTTAGTTTGATGGAGTCCTAATGGTAGTTGCAAGAGAGGGGGATGAGGATTTGTGTGTCATTCATGTAGTTTGTGTGCGAGATTAGAAGTGTGTCCAAGTGGTCGAAGAGAGGTTTTATGTAAATGCTGTAGAGGGTGGGGGAGACACAGAAAGCTTGAGGGATACCACAGGAAATGGGTGCAGGAGTGGCGGAGCAGTCGCCAGTGAAGACTCTGGAGGACCTGTTGGCTAGGAAGGAGGGAATCCATTTGGCAGCTTCGGGTGAGAAATGGGTGCAAGTGGTGAGGTGGTGACAGAGTGTTTGGTGATCAACAAGATCGAAGGTTAAATATCAACTGTTTCAGTTCATTTTTTCATCATGGTATTTTTTGCCTCAAGTAAAATACCGCGCAAATTAATTGCAATGCTCCGATACAAAGTTTCTCATGTTTGGGCGTTTCAATCAGAGAAGAAGGTCGAGAACCCACGACAGCCTAGCAAGGGAACAAACAGCCCACAACATTACAATGAACAATTTAGGGTGGGTGCAAGCAGCTATGTGGAATGTGGAGTCTTTGAACATCTGGGACCAGATTCATGAAACTTTGCACCGTTGCAAGTGCAAAGTTGCACAGTATTAGCACTAGGGCAAAGTTAAAAACACCATGACACATTAGAAAACCTTTGCACCATGACAAGTGTAGTTTGGCATGGTATAAGCATCAGGGCAAAAATGGCCCTCGGACAAAAAAGATACATTTTCACTACATTATTGCACCATGACAAGGTTTGCCCTAGCGCTAATTTGGAATGGTATAAGCACAAGGGCAAAGTTTGCCCTGGTGAAAAAACGCATTAAAAACGTATATTTTTTGCACTTTTGCAATTTTTGCTCTGGTGCTGATACCCGGCCAAACTGCACTTGTCAAGGTGAGTTTTCTTATATGTTCCACTGTCTTTAGAAACAGAGCAAACTTTGCCCTAGTGCTAATACCGTGCAACCTTGCACTTGCACTGGTGCAAAGGTTCTGGAATCGGGCCCCTGAAGTTTCCAGAACTGCTGGTTTAGGCTGTCCCAGAAAAGCCGAGTGGCGAAACAGCTCGGAAGGAGCGGGATCCCCTTTCGCTAACTGCACCCTGGGCGTCTGCCAATAAGACTGCGCTGCTAATCCAGGAGAGTGACTCTGGGGAACTTGAGCCCATTCCAAGGGGAGCTGGTGTCCCGCCCAGCCCTCTTGGCAGCGTGTCTGTGTACAGCCCTGCTCGCCCCCTGCCCGGTCCAAGACATATTGGCACGCACAGATGCGGGCACCCACCCTTGGCCACCTGCGCGCCCAGACGCCATAATAACTTTTATGGATATGCCGACGGGTTGAGCAGACTCTGCTGAGACTGCTGCGGCACCCCACAGCTCATCAACGAGTGGTGTGAAATATTAATACTAATAGTTAAATATAGACCCGCCTCTCGCATTACCTGAAAGCACTCAACAGACGGCCAGACAGAGACATGATTACACGCCTCATATCTTTCTCATTGGGGAGGCAGCTTGAATTGAGCCGGTGATATAAACTTTTCTGCTCAAAAGAAATTGGTAACTTTCCATTGGGCTTAAAAAACGGTATTTACAGAAGTGTGGAAGCCCTTCTGCTTAGGACGGACATGGCTCAAATAACCTGAGTGGTATCCCACTTAGGAGGGTCTACAACAGGGCTTTAAGTGGGCCAGGGCCAGTCAGGGCATAGTCCCTGGAATCTCCAAATATTGGCTTTGAGTCAGGGCTCTGCCAGAGCTCCCCGATCTGACTTCCCCAACCAGATTTCTTTCCTGAAATAAAGCAGATGAAAATATGAGTGGAAATACTACTCTTCACCAGTAGATGTCACTTTGAGAAGCATTTAGAATCACATTAGTTAAAGAAGTGTGTTTGTTTTTAAACACTGACGGAAATTACAGATGAATACATTGTTTCATGTTTACAGCATGCATTAAAGTATTGCCATTAGAATGATTTTAAATAGTGGGTAAGACGCCTGAATTTCCTTCAGAAGAACTGTGGGGGTTGCATGGTGCGCTGATACATTTTTATTTGATGTTCTATTTTACATTTGTATTTGATGTTCTATTTTATATTTGATATATTTATTTGGGTCAATATTTTGAAACACATTCATTCGATTTTTAAACATCTTTTAAAGTAAAATGTACTGCTTTTTATTGACTATTTGAAATCTCAATTGGCTCTGTTAGGTCATTTACTTACATATGCCCCACCTCTTGTGATGTTAGGCTGCTCAGTATCCTTTTCAGGACACGCCCCCAAATATTGCATCACGAAGCGTTAGAGCTCTCCCCCCACCCCACTCCTGATTTCTTATCTCGTTTCCCACTTAAATCTCTGGTCTACAACCACTGTTTAGCTCACTGTACCCTTCACAGAGAAATACCCATTTGCAGTCAGTTGCTGCCCGCAATGGCAGCCCAGCACCAAAATGCTGGGCAATTCTCCTCTGAACAAGAGTACCAACAGCAACGCCAGACACCTGTTTTGACCTCTTTGGGCCTCCTCGGTGAGGTGAAGCCGAGCCTCTCTAAGCACAGTGAGCAAGGCGCCCACGTCTGGATTCCCCTCCGTAACTGAGGGGAGTTTTGCAAAACGTACAAAAGTGTGGGAGCCCCTCCACCGTGAACGGAAATGGCTTACATTTATGTGTACATTTTCAACGCCGTTTGAGTTGCAGAGGGAAATTTCCTGATGGATAAGAAGTACACAGGTATCGGAACCTAGGATTCAGGCCGAGTGAATACATAAATCACATTGCTCGAGGCACGCCGAAACTAAGTATATCCCAAGATTGGGGGGAGCTCAAGATAATTATTTGAAGTTTCCTGAAACAAATGAGTCAGCAAATGTCAGTGTTTATACCGATTTCTGCATCAAAAATTCTGTTTAACCAAGAGCATTGACCTTGCATGAGGCATCACGTCTCACTTGTGTGACTTAAGGAGTCTTCCATTGAGGATTCGATTTTTGACAATTGAAAAATACGCAACATATATGAGTCTGGTGGAAGACAGAATTGCCTTGAGAACGACCCATTGGTCGAAACACGTGTCGGCTGTAGATGTGCAGAATTCTTCAATAAATCTCCTTTGATAGATGAATAGAGTGAATACGGAATAAATGGACTCTTTCAGCCTTGTGCAATAGTAGAGATTTGGGTTTGGTTAGACAACACACCTTAAGCCTTATTGTTTAGTTGTGTCCTTTCCGGGGTCATAATTGTTGTCACTGCTGCACTTGACCATTAGTACTAATTTGTGGCAACTAGCGCATCCGTATTTATCACACCCCACGGGCGTATTTTAAGTACATTAAGATCTGTACCACTTTGCAGGGCGGGCTGGTGCAAAATGTAGGTTCAGCACCAGAAAAAAAGTGGCGCATGTTTGTAAATCAGAGTGTGGTGCTTTTCACAACAGATTGTTTTTCGATAGTGCCCGATGGGGCAATTTTGGGAAACATTGTGGCAACCTGTGAATTTTAAAACAAACTGGCCCAATGACATTGGTCAGCACAGTATGCTAAGTGATCAAACTGGCCCAGATTGGCACCCAAAACCGGCCCTCGCAAGATTATCGAACCCGCTGGGCACTGCCCACTTTCTCTGTAGGTTAGCCAGAGCCTCAATGCCAATGGGCATGTGTGAGTGATGAGGGCTCCGCCCATTTGTAATTGAATTACCTTGCCTTTAAAAGCTCCACTCTGGTGTCATTGCAACTCTCTGGCTCTCCCCAGCTGTATCTAACCCTGGCCTATCTATATATTTCACCCCATTTTATATATGACATCAACACACACCACCCCAAGCTGAGGTCTAATGCCTCTCTAACTTCCTTGCCAACTCGTGATAAGGAATGCAGATCTAATATTACACATTGCCACTGCCTTTTCTACTAGTGAATGTCCTGCTCTCTCTGGCTCTCGTTAAAAATCATTACAAGATACAAGTATTTGGAAGTCTTTTGAATTAACCATTCCAATCTGTAGTTGCTTTCCATTGCTGGTTTTTTCTTTAAATTCTGGGACTTGTAGTCTGGGTTTTCTAATGGGAAAATGGGAACTACAAGTCACAGAATGCAGAGCAAAAACCAGGACGGGACAAGCACCTACAGAGTGGAATGGGTAATATTGGCAACTATGCAAATTGCAGATTACTCCTATGATTAGTTAACCATGATTCTGCAGCCATACAAACACACTAAGAAAGTCAGTTTTCTAGACTGCTCTACTGGCTTCATTCAGTATCAGGCAAACCAGAGGAGCTTTTGGAAGTAAGTGAAGACTTACCTTTTGGAGGTGTTATTTTATACCCTTAATCCCGTATTATCTGCCCGCTTCCTGACATATGATCTCGGAATCTAAAACAGGCACCGCTCTATACCATTACATTATGATTGGTTAATTATAACGCGCTTAATACCCGCTGGTTTCTAAGCGCTGACCTGAGGGTCGAACCTTTGTTGCTTAGCGTCTTCTCGCTTCCAAGGCAGGGCACGTTGCCCCTGTGCTATCCGCCCGAGACCGTTGTGACCTTTGGAGGGAACTCTCAGCTACACGTAGCAGGCTTCACAATATCCTCAAACATAATACATTATTCTCTCTTAACAACACATGTATGTATTGCCCTTTGAGTGCTGCCCCTCCCCCAAGATGTCCATCCAGACTGTCAGGAATGAACATATTATTATGTATCTTTGGGAAACTTCGATTCTGATGGACACAACGTCCACTCTGCAAATTTCTAATCTTTGAATTGTCTCTCTTACAGGTTACGACCTCAGAAAATGTAACATTTTACATATATAAGTCTGGGTGGCACTGCCTGCACCCGTGGTTCCATGAGGGACGACTCCTGGCCTCCACCGGAAGTAACAGAGTACAGGGTCTGAGTGCCCTGAGCCCAGACGTTCCTCATGTACCTACCTCCACAGGCGGACTGGGAGCATTCCAAGGGAAGTCCAGGAGGAGAGCAAGCTGATAAGGAAACTGGCCATGAGGCACTGTATCCATCGGAACCAAAATGGAAGGTACGCAACTTGTTCTTCGAATGGATACTATCTTCTCTGCAGATCTCTTATCTTTGGAGGATTCACAGAAACGTAACAATCAATGTTTGAAGGAGTGGTCTCCGCTGCACCAGGACCATGACAAGAAGTCTCAGTCAAAGAGCTGTTGCATTACTGATCTCCCAAAGAAGGCCTCGTGCACACAGTAGCATTTGGAGTCCACCAAGTCACCACCCTGCAGATCTCTTGGATAGGCGCCCCTCTCAGGAAAGTAGCCATAGCCTCACGGCAGCCGGTAGAATGCACCTGCATCCTTGCAGCAATGTCACTATCCATCTGGAGACGGTATGCTTAGTCGCAGCTAACACACTCGAAGCATGTCCAAAGGCAACAAACAGCTACCTGTCTGACAATCCTGTATTCATCATCTGACCTGGTGATATAATGGCTCGGGTCCTCCTTAGGGTCAGCCTTTGCAAACTCTCCTACGTTTTAGATCGATGTGGCAGTGGAAAGACAGTTAGAAGTTCTATCATGTGATTGATATGGAACCCAGTGTTGACTCTCTATAGGAAATGTGGTTTCACTCGAAGTGCCACCTTATCCTCTGAGAACACTATGGAAGGCCTGTCAGTCAACAGAGCCTGTATCTAACTCATCTGCCTGGCCGATGTTATGGCCACCATAAACCCAGTCTTCATGGCGAGGAACTGGCTTACTCCCAACAATGCATCAGCTTAAATGATGGAGCCATCAACTGTGCCAGGACCAAGTTCAAGTCCCACTGTGCCTATAGGGTGCTGGTGGATAACGGACAACCAGATCCCTCAGAAATTGCATTACAATTGAGATTTCAAAAAGGAGCCCCACTCTGGCCTCTGCATAAGCAAGGGCAGTGCAGCTAGGTATACCCCCATGGTAGGCACCTGCAGGCCTTCCTTCACCAGTGAGGGTGGAAGGAGGAGAGCAACAGAGTTTGGACGGAAGGAAACTGTGTGTAATTCGACCATCCACACGGTGGGTGTGCGCTCACCTGGGCTTTTATTGGCATTTTATATGAAATTGAATGAGGGTAGGTCAACCTCTGGAGAATGTGTGGGGCTAATCTGCACACATTTTCCTATGCTCAACGCATGACATACACATAGACCTGTGTACTCAGGGTTGACAGAGTCTACAGGCGTAGCCCTCCCTGTCACATTTAGTTGGAATTTGACACCCAGGAGTACATCAAGGCATCTCAAAAAGGGAGGACAAAACCTTCCGCCTGCCATGGCCAGCCTAATTAAATACCACAGGCTCCATGTATCCGCCCTATCCTTTGTTGGCCCTGCAGAATGGTGGCAGCAATTAAACATAATTAGCATGCTAATAGACTATACTTCCAACAGGCCCACACAGGGCCTAGCTGCAGAGGCTAACAAAAGACAAGAAAACCCCCCAACAACCTTTGATATGCACTGTGTCAACCTGAAGCCAGCACCCACCCCTCAGTATCAAGGGCAGTGAAGTGTCATGTCTGGTACATGTGTTTACTGTAGGCAATTCCTGCAGGGGACTCCTTTCTGAAGGTAGGAGTATATGATTTAATGGATACAGAAAGTCTGTTCTCGCCACAACATCAAGGGAGACATGCCTTTAATCAGGAACCACAGAGAGGTCAATTAACCAGAGAGACCCTTTGATCCACAACAGACAGGAAGATGGGTGGGACTTAGTAGAACATGTTTTCAACCCTTTACCATTCCTGTTGCAAAGCACTCTGGTTATGGCCTCACGCATAACAGAAGATTGTTGGTGGGGACCCAGGATTGGTTCATTAAGGTAGGCGTAGCCTACACCAATTACTCGGCCCTATTTGGCTTTATAAAGAGGGTTGAGCCCCTCTTTTAGCAGATCATCTAAAGGCATCTAAAGGAGTAGCAAGAAGGACTCATTGGGACCCTGGCTGAAGGTACAGTCTGTCTTACATCTTCCACCAGTGAAGGAAGGCCGGGAACTCCAAGAGGGAAGCAAGATCCCTCCCCTAAACATCTCCCAGGGAACAATGCGAGAAACTGAATCCAGAGGACCCTCAGGCAGCTCCAGAACCGGTACCTAACCAGCACACAAGGGTGTCCTGCTAGGCTCTGCAAGCAAGCTTCCTAGGTGGGAAGTGCTAGAGAGTCTCAGAACCTAACGAAGGACAAAGCTGTTGCCTGCAACACTCTCCTCAGCTTTAGGCCGTCCACTTTAAAGGACGAAATGAGCCCAACGAAGAAGCTAGGAGGAGTGCACCGACATGCATCAACAAGCATCCACCTTAAAGGACATTTTTGAGGCAGTCAAGCCCCTTGTGCAGCAACCAACTTCACTGCTGACTGTTGTCCCGCCACAGACACTCACGTCGTCCGAGATGCCTCAACCAGTGCTTCAGACCTGCCAACCAGCACTGAACCGATTCTTGATCCTGAGCCACCGCGTAGGCCAGCCTGCAGCTGTCTTTTCAGCCTCGCACACCGAACTGCCTGCCGCCTGATACCCACAGATGTCTCATGCCTTGAACTCTGTCACAGAAGCTACAAAGCGCCCTGAAACCGACTTGACACTGTCGAGCACCAAGAACATCTACAAGCACAAGGTACATTGTGGTTCTGTCCCTGTGTTCCTATTCCGAAGGCCCCTAGTGACATTCTATGACCCATTGCTCTGTTTGTGCTGAAACCAAGTATCCTTGAACTATTGTGATTAATTTCTTTAGCGCCTACCCTCCTGCGAGCATCCAGAGTGCATCCCCTTTCCTTCTTGAAACTGTCTGTCCTCTGCATTCCTACACAGGGTGGGTTGTATTGTGTAGTGTGCTAGAACTGTCTGTTGTGATAATAATAAAGTAGATATTTGTATACAACCTTGACTGGACTGTCCCGCTATCATTCCATAATAATTGTATTTTTCCTGTGTTGCAGCTAACCAACGATCCACGACCTTGCGGGGATAAGCCTGCTGTTCCATCCACGTTACCAAAATTGGACAAGGAGGTTTATAATTGACTTGCGTTTACAATCTGTTCGGATCCCTTCTGGTGTACTAGAGGTGTGGGACTGATTGATGGTTTAAAAACCGATATTCACCCCTGGACCACTGGTGCCCCAGAAGTCGATTCATCACAGAAACTATGTGGTGAAAGGAGCGGAACAACAGAGGTTGGAAGGCGGGAAACATCAGGTATTTAAAGGAGGAGAACGACCGCTCGTGGCCAGAAAGGATCAGCCAGAATAAAATGAGCAACAGGAGGAGGAGGAGAAAACTAGTAAGGGCAGAACTAGTCAGAGGAGGAAGATGCGAGAGGGCACACATTGCCCACAGCAGGATGATGAGATGAAACCCCCAACTGAGGGGGTTTAGCTAATGGCAACAGGAGGATCACGCGCTTCGGGGATCAGCAATCATGAAGGGCCAGGACCAGTGCAGGGTCAGCAAAGTAGAGCCTGGGGTAGATATCAGGACCCCAGGGAAGGGAGGTGATAAGACTCCCCTGCCCCCCCCCCTTAGGAACCAGAGCCAAAAGGCTGCGTGGCTTTCCCTGCCTAAAGACGTCAAACTACAGCTACGGTTACACCTTGTAGCTGCGACAACAACAGAGACTGGATGTGATCTCCTCCTCAATGCATCTTGCGTCGATGAACCGGAGAAACCTTTTTTCAGAATGCAAGGGACCAAGAGACTAAGGGCCTCATTACACGCATGGCGGAGAACCATGGCGCTATTAGCGCCATGGTTCATGCCGGTAAAATACCGTCACCGCCTTGGCAGAAAGGGGAATTACCGCCCCATTCCAAGGTTGGCGGGGCGGTAATTCCCCCTTCCACCATTGCCCTTCCCCATTCCCATTTTTGCCACATAGGGCATAATGGGAACGGGGAAGGCGCTAATTACGGTACCGCAAATTGCGGTACTGTAATTAGCTCCCTGGGTCCCTTTGCGGGTTGGTTTTTAATGCCTGCAAAAAGCAGGCGTTAAATCCCCCAACCCGCAAAGGGACCTCGTAGAAAGGCGGTAAGGATTTACCGGTACCGGTATTTTACCGGTACCGGTAAATCCTTACCGCCATCCGTATAATGAGGCCCTAAGTGCTGGGGTGGGCCCAAAATCCCTATCTACTTTTGAAGAAGAGCCTTTTTTATTGTTCATACTAATGAGTCTCGGAGGGAAAGACTGTGATGAAGTTTGAGTGGCAATCTACGAAGGAGCTATGCTTGTCCTCTGTGTTTCTTTGGACTTATACAACTGAGGAGAGGCGGCGCTCGAACTTCATTGATTTACATTTCTTTTTCCAAAAGGGTGAATCAAGAAAGGATGCCTACAGACTGATTCTGAAAGACTTCCTTTTTGCAAATAATCCCCTTCCTAGAGATAGAGCAAGAAGGCGGTGAGAGGAGTACCCTATATTGCGATATCACCCGAGGTATGCTTTCGTTGGTCTTTTCTGGAGATTTAAGAAAGATAGAACCAAAGCATGAAGAAAAAAATGAATGCTCAGCCCGGGAGTGGTCTAGCCTGTTGTTCCGTGTCCATGGTATGACAAGGGACAAATAGTCAAAATACTATACATGCTACTCACATTAATCTGCACCATTTAAAGAGTCATATTACAACAGACGATCTTCATGGACTGCATTGAGTAAAATAAAAACCTCTTTACAGAAATGCAAACAACTGTATAAGGAAGCAGCAGCAGATAGAAACAAGAACTGGCAAAGCCAACAGTTTTAGATTTTGTGTAGGCATTTGCCCGGCACTTCTATAATGTTATCCCATAGCCATGGGATGGTAACTGTTGCAAAATGGTGTGAGTACCTGGGCATATTATGGCAGTGCCCGACAAATGCCTATCTAATACCTACCTAATAACTCCCAACTTTGCAGTAGAGGATGTAGCCAGATTGCAAGAATGACACTTTGCTGATTATGTGCCTGCCACCCCCAGGAAGACTCAACCATACAGAAGATGTAAGGCGTGTACAAAACAAGGAAGGAGGAGGGATACTCGGGTGTACTGTCCCCAATGCCCTTCAAAGCCAGCCCTCTGCCTACAGCCTTACTTTGCTTTGTATCCTACAAAGAAAACATATTGGGAGATCGGGTGATTTACTGAAATGCTCATCTTTCCTACAAAGTGACCCATAGACTCTCGATTCATGCAACACCCAATTTACTTGTGTCTTGGAAAAGACAGGAACACCATTCATGCTTCCTCCACTTGAGGCGTGCCTTAGAAAGGGACGCCATTTGAGATGTTGACATTGGCAGATGCATTGGCCACAGGAGTATGAAGGGAGGGCAGGGGGGCTATCAGAGAGCATGATAGAGGTGGGGGCCAGAGGAGTAAGGAACCTTGTATGCCATACGGACCCAGATCAGGACAGAGGCGCATCAGGGGAGACTACGCAAGCCGAGTGCCTCAATTCAGGATAGAGATGCAAAACTAACCAACTCCACTAACAATTTCCCCTTCTGCATACCCCTCTCAAACTCCAAACTAAACACAACCAAAACCTACAGCACAACAAACCTCACAAACTTCACTACATTGCAACAACAAAACAAAAACACATATAGACTCTCACAACAGTAGACGACGACTACCGACCGCAAACACCCCAGGCCCAGCCAACGGACCCACCGGGCTGAGGCCGCCAACAGCACATCACTGCTCTCTTGCACTTCTCCTGCTTCCTCCCACTAACTCAACCTCACCTCCTCTTTCAGAGCCGCCAGAGCGCCAGGGGACCACTCCAGTGGTGATAGTGCGCGATACAAATGTCCTTTAACATTAAGATTAACACAAGACAAAACTTTTGGCTTTGGCATAACTTGTGTTTACAGGATTTAAGTGCTAGGGCATGCACACTCCTTATAAATCAATTGACTGAAGGCACACTTTGTTAAGCCATGATTACACCAGTAGCACATTCATAAATGCAATTAAGCCGTTAACTCTCAGAAGACTTATTTTCTTTGAAATAACAATGGCAGCCATGTACAGCACACGGTTTGATTTTACTCCCTGATAAAGCTAGGTCAAAGAGATCCAAGGAGGATGTGTGGTGGGCGTGGAGGAACCAATGGTGGGCGGGAATGTCCATAGAGATGTGCACGCCATGGGCGGCAAATGAGTGGGCAAATAACAGAACTAACCGAACAACACCCACACGCTGTGTGTCGCTTCTCAGGTCCCAGCTCAACACTCGCTGTACTCCAGTGCAATGGCACTGTAGTGCCACCTAATACTCAGCATGTCCTACATTTAGAATGCCTTGGGTTTTTGAACAGGGGCACAATTACATTTGTCCTGGGTTGCCAGAGAACTACAATGGTTTCTGCAAAAGGTCTTCTCAATAGACATGAAAGACGGACCTGTAGTCACTCAAGCTAGCGATAATGAATTCATTCTTAGACTAGCAAGTGTGCTGCTTGTGAAGGGATTCATAATGTGGTGTTTATAGCCCTAGGCGTGAGTGCTGTAGCAGGTGTTCTCTAACCGCCCCTCCCCCCCAGGCAAAGCCGGGGGCACATGACAAGGGTAGGGGACGCCAGCACCTGTCACAGCCCTCCTCCCTGTAATGCCATCACAATATGTGCATGATGACATCTGTTTTTGCAGGATTAAGCAGATATGTCACAGCGTGTCTGTGCTGACAAGCATCAGCTGAGTGGAGACAATTGGCCAACCTGCTTAGGACCCTGTACTGAGTGCCCCAAGGGTGGGCTGGTAAATAAGGGAGACACTGTGCATTCACATGTTGGGAGTCCAGCAGCAGCAGTAGAGGCGTAGAGAGAGGATAGCCTGAGCAGGCAAGGCCCACCCAAAATGTGTAAATGCCCACTCAGCAGCACTGTGCGGGCATTTGCAGATGTTAATGTCACTGCGCTGGGTCCAACTACATTAGCTTCCGGCCCCACTTGTAAGACAATCCTGGCTACGCCTCTGAGCAGCAGTTCTTGTAACAGTGTTAAAGGCAGCTTTCTGATCTATTGTTTAAAATATCTTGCCACAATCCCAATGTTATCATTAAGAAACATTTCCAGATGCTGTGGCCTTGTGGCCATAGTACGGTCCATGCGCCATCACCTAGCGTGGTCCATGCGCCATCACCTAGTGCGGCCATGCGCCATCACCTAGCGCGGTCCATACACCATCACCTAGCGCGGTTCATGCGCTATCACCTGGCGCAGTCCATGCGCCATCACCATTTGATGAAGTCCATGACATCGGAAATTACTGCGATTAGTACTCTGGGGGCTAACCCGAAGTAGTCAGCAGGGAGATCATGCAGGGCCGGATTAAACCATGTGGAGGCCCCTAGGCAGTCGAAATGTTGGGGCCCCCCTCGCAAACTATCTCCTAATGCGTTTTTAATTTTCTGCACCGCTTTATTTTGATCCATTGTTGCGGGTCTCCTAAAAGAAGTGGGGACCATCGGCCGGTGCCTACTTGGCCTAATGGCACTGCGAAGAAGGGCACCAAGGAAATGTAGTCCAGGCTCAGAGAAGACCTTTCTCCCATGTCCTTAGCATGGGAGAAGGTGCCAGCCCAGGATGCAGAAGATGGGCCAAGCACGGGGGACGGAGGGTGAAGGACAGGCAGAGGGAATGGGGGCGGAGTAGACGGGGCGGTGAAGGAAAGTGGAAGGTGCAGGGAAAGGTACCACTGCATGGCTGAGAGTGGGAGGCTGGGGAGGTTGAGCTACCAGGAACAAGGACTTGTGCAATTCAGCCTATGTTTTGGCAATCCTGATTGGCTGATAAAGACTTTGGGGATTGCGGGGGAGGGGGGAGGCTGTTAGGGAGAATTCCCATTTATGGTTAATTTCCCTCACCTAGTGAGTCCCTCAGCAGCTTTGCTGGATTTCTGGGGGGTTTTTTCTCCACCTGGTAAGAGTGTGAACCTTTTTCCCACTCTTACATGTGTTTTGCCATGTGTATTTCTACTGTTTGTGTGATCTTGGGCTCTGGAGCTACACCACTCCATGAGCCCCACTTTTTGTGTGTGTTACACAGCACCTTCAGTGCAGTGACACAGGGTTGTCTTTGAGACGTCCCCCTGACTTCATTTTTCTGGGGCTGACTACTGTCCCCCAGTAACAGGTAAAGTTGCCATTTACTTTATGTAGTCATTTAAACTGCAGACCCAGTATACCCCATCTTACATGGAATACTGGAAAGGGTTCATTCCTATCCCTTTTTGTCTCTGCCTCTCTGTGCTTTATTTTGCTCCCTTAACACTAAGACTTGGCTGGTGGCTGTGGTATCTACCCTAACTTTTCTACTGCGATCATACTATATGAACGTGGTACTGTTTTAGGCTATTGTATTAGCCTCAAACTTAAACCCGCTTGATCAAATACTTTTTATTTCGGCTCCGGTTGGGTTTTATCACCATTTCTTTTTGTTAAAGTCCTTCTTGTGTTTTTCTTTGCGCGACAAACCAGTTTTGCCTCCTTTGTTCGCCGACCTTTGGCAGGCTTCTGTCCAGAAGCCCTCCTTTGGCGTCTAGGTGTCTAGGTGGGCTGAATGTGAGGGAGGGGTGTAGTCACCCCCTGCACAGGGTCTCCTTGGAGACCCAAGTCGCACTTTGTCTTGATTGGCTGAGGTGGTTGTCCGGGCCAGACAATCCCCCTGCTGAGTGATTGACAGCCAGGCTGTGTGAATGGGGGATTTTGGCATAAAAGGCTGGACTCTTGGGCTGGAAGTCAGAGTCGCCACTGGAACTGCAAGGAACCGAAGAGAAGCGGGGAAGAAGGCAACTGCTGCAACTCCTGAGTCCCGGTGAAGCTCTGCTGCAGTCCTGAGCTATCTACCCTTCAACGACAAGAGAAGATCCAGTCCGGAGTCTTCTTCCCTTGAGCCTGGTGGGATCAACCAGCTCAGCGTCCACAGCCAGAGGATCCTCTTCTTGGTCAAAATCGCTGCACACAGTTGTAGTGGTCCGGATAGCCATCTGAAGAGCCTCTCCTGTTTTAAAGGAGCACACCTTTTATTCACTGTTGCTTTGCTGCTGCTGGCCTCATCCCTGGGTAGTGCAGATCACTCAGATGTCCTCCTTCTTGTCCCCACGAATGAAGCTTCAGGAACCGTTAGTCTGCAGGAACTACCAGGAACAACTGCCGGTGGCACCAGCTTTTCTTCATACGAATAGGGTACTGTGTCTGACTTCGAAGAACTAGGGTGAACCCTTTTCTCCTCACCAACGGCTTGTCCATATGTTCTTTCCCTCTTATAACTTTTGCCTCCCTTTTGACAATATCTAAGTACTCCTGGCAATCTCGAATTGTGAACTGTTCTAACCTTGTGATCCTCAACAACAGGACCCCTGTCCCAGTGACACTGGCACAGGCCTATTGACTTTTATCTACGTTTTTAGAAAGTGTCTCTTGATTCAAAAGTATTGCCTATGATTTTGGTCCCCAATTCGCTTGTGTTAATTCATGTGCTAATTGTGTTTGACTACGGAAACATTTCTTCTCGCAGGTACGCTTCTCTTTCGTAAGACCGAAGTGTCATTACTGTCAAAAAGTGATCGCGTAACAACCGCCAGCAACGTCTTTGTTTCACAACACCGGTCTGTCAAATCCAAAGGTACTTACTTTGCATTGTTCTGCACAAGGGGAATTGGTTGTGTGTAGTGTATTTGAAGTGTGGTTTTAATTTAATAGAAGTGAAGTGTTTTGTAAACAGATGGTCTAAAAATAAATGTACTTTTACTTTTTAACCGGAAACCTTGAGTCAGTGTTTGCTTGAGTCACAGTAATTGTAGTCCTTTGTGTAATCTCTACTACTGCTCATTTCCTCTTGAGATAAGCCTGGCTGCTCTGCTACTGCTACCACTCTAACTGTGTAGTACAGGCGTGTACCAAAGGTGAAATTGTACTACCACCTGTAGTCTTAATCGTGTGTAGTGGTCCCTAAGGGCACTGCCCAGGATTCTGCCTAACAGAGGCATACCATCCACTAACAGCCCACTAACCCAAGGAGGGCAATGGTACCATTTCTAGCCAGTTCGGTCCACCTCCAAGGTCTTATTAACCGATGGCACATGTTTGCTGTAGACTTCTTGCCCCCTAAGAGTAGCACAAAGGTAAAGGGTGATCCTTCCCTGAAACCACACAGCCCTATGAGAGGAACCTCGATATGCATGAACTCAGGGCTGAACCCCAAGCAAAGGAAAACCCTTGGCTGAAAAGAACTCTGCTTCTGCAAAGATGCTGGACGATCAGATGAGCAGAGAGCCACGGGAGAGAGGCAGGCTGAAGCGATGGAAGGCGGAACCAGAGGAAGTAGGAAGTAGGACTGCACTGGGGGTTGCCAAGATAGGTGTACGCAGGAGGCAGAACACTTGGGAAATAGCAATCTGGAAATGAGACTGAAAAGGAGGAAGCTGGTATAGGGAAAACTGTAGAGAAGGAGAGAGGGAAAGTGGGCTAGAAAGATAGAAGCAGAAACAGGGCATTTCAACAACAGCTACCTCAGTCCGGCTCCTATTTAAGTATGAAGCACCGTGGATAAAATTGAGAGGTTCCCCGGAAGTGGTAACTATCACGACAAAACGGTCTGGCTTTCTTTGTTTTGTAATCCAACAGGGTCTTGCCCTGTGAGGGTCCAAGATGCAATCCAAGATGGCACTGTCCTGTCTGGCATGAAGAATTTGTTATCTCGAAGCTCTGTCACTCACCAACGTATCAGGATGCCACAACTGGCATAGTGTTGGGGCCACTGGGCCAGATGGTGCCGGCAGGCAAACACCACCCAGGAGGCGAAAGGTGCCACACTGAGGAGATGGCAGCCTACATGGGCAAAACACCCGCTGCATGACTCTTGCTCAGCTGAGTGGGGTTGTCAAATTACCTTTCCTTTTCCTTAGTATATCTTGGTATTAGCATAATTGACCTAAAAACATTTGACCTAAACCATTTGATCGCATTATTTTGATCTTTTTTCTGGTCAAATGTAATTAAATATATGTATGGGGTGGGTAAGAGTATAGCTTAGGTTGAGGGAGAGTGGGGGGAGTTGCAGGGGGTCTCCCCCCGCATTTTATACCCAAAAAAGGTCAAATAAATTTGATCAAATGTGATTAGGTCAAATGTTTTAGGTCAAATGGACCCAAAAATAGATCTTCATATGATAAAGGCTGTGACAAGGAAGATGAAGTGATAAGGCTCTGATTACTTCCCAATAATCTTTGATACCCTGGGTCTTACTCTTCCTTGTCCTAGACTTGGGTAACCTCCTTCCCACCCATCTGACTGGCCTCTGTCTTCGACCGCTGGGGTCCTGCTTTAGTAAACTTACAGGGTTATAGGTGATTGGTCAGGGTTCTACCAGGACCGGGTAAAAACCTTTTTGTTGAATTTAAATGGCTAGTGCGGTGGCCTGAGCACGGAACATGATTCACTCTTACATGATAAGGACTGTAATGAGGCAGAGTATGTCTTGGTATAATGAAGATTACTCGTACGTATTGTTAGCATTAATCAGGATCAATCATTCGTAAAAATCTTTGGTTTAACATTGAAGACCTAATGGATCACAGAAAAAGAGCAATGGGATAATGGCAATTTCCGATCGGTTCCTTTTATGGAAACACCACAATATTTGCAATTTGCCATGAGGCAGGACTAGTGTCAGTCATGTGGTTATCCTAAATGAAACCAGAGTAGTGTAGAGTTTTTGTAACGCTTCTACACTTCTATAGCAATACAGTCCCCTCCTTTAGCTTTACATTATTTATTTATTTGCATTTTTAAAGCGCTCACACACATCGAGGCGCTGTTATTGGAGTATGTCTTAGTTGTGTATTTATAACGCACTTAATACCCAGAGGATTTTAAGCGCAGACTCAGGGCTCGAATCTGTGTTGCTTCGTGTCGTCTTGCTTCCAAGGCGAGCACGCTGCCGCTGAGCTATCCTCCCTTGATGACAGGTTCTCTTAAGGTTGATGTAGGATGCAGGGATCTTTTGATTGTTTCCACAGATGTATTCACCTCCTGTGCATATAGCAGAGGCCTAATAGTTTCTAAAGATTGTCAATCAATTTAGAGTTTGCGACCAAAGGTTAATTGACAGAACCTTCTTTTCTAATTGTTCTTGATTGTAAAGCCAAAATGTTAGCTGATTTTTCGGCCTTTTCAAATGAATCTTTCTTACTCCTTGCGTCAGCTTTCGATGTCAACCAGCGCGTATATGTCTGCTCCAATCACCATTAAGCCACTGGGTCCTTCTTTAGAAGAGGCCCCATTTCTTATTGCTGTGACATGCTCCTTTTCCTGATGTTTTATTAGCATTTAAACACTCAACAATTAGGACAACCTTCCTGATGGTGATCGATTGAAAACAATGTAACAATACCTTGAAAAAATCCTAAAAGGCACAAAAATACATGCATTACCTGCCTAAAGCTAAGCTCTATCAGTCAGAGCAGAGAATGTTTCTTAAACCAGAACCTTCAGTTACATTAGTATTTTTGGGACAATCGCATTATGAATTCTCCGGTATCCCGCTGGTAATTCCGGCCGGATAACGGGGAACTACTGTACCGTCTCCACCGCCCGATAGCCCGGTATTACCGGGCTATTACAGGCAGCAGAGACGCCGGTAACTCCCCATTCCATGGAGTGTGGAGTTGTCTGAATCACCGGCACCGTTATTAGTAACGGTGCCGGTGATTCAGCCATTTATTTGACGGTAGGGGCCTGAACTCCCGGCAGGTCAGCCCTGCTGGTAGATCAGAGTCCCTACCAGCAGACTTGGTGTTGGCCGTTCCGGAAAGATGACGGTTTACATTGTTACCGGCACCTTATTTCCGGACCGCCCACCTCATAATGAGGCCAAATGTATCAATCAGAGAACCAATCCTCATGCTCACGCCCACTGGATCCGACTCTAGAATTACTATATAGCTGCACTTTACACGAACGACTAGATGTTAGCTGCGTAGGGCATATCCAATCTAGAGTAATGCCACTGAACTCCTGTAAAGGGGAGTAGCCCCATTTTGATACTCATGACATTTTGCAGTGAGACAGCTAGAATCCCACCCTAAGGAAAGTGTGAGCACTGCCCTCTTCCCGGACGAGTGTTGCATGCCACCGTGTCAAGAAAACATAGTGACCCCGGGCTGACATAAGAGTGCCAGTAGGATGCTCTTTCAGGGTCTACTTTTAAAAAAAAAGAACTCTGATCACTGTGCAGCATTGCATCAAGACCTACCTCCAAGCTGCTTCGGCGGGACCGCACCATTGCTATCGGAAGTCTACCCACCCCGCGCGGCAGCATTTTCTTCTCAAAACATAGGCAACGCCACATCGAGCCGCCACGTAAGCAATGATGCAATGCCAGCAATGCTGGCCAAGCTTCCATAAGTATGAAATAAGTATGGAATATGTCTTTCCGCTAACTCTTATTATAAGGGTACATGCTTTAAGCCCCGAACCACTTTATTAACCAACATTGAAACGCTGCATTTCTGCTTTTTAAGATTTAGCGAGATACGTTTATTTTGTTAGGATGACTTAATTCGTTTTATTTTGGACATTATTTGTATCTAACCAGGAGTGACCAATCAAGTCAAGGCATTAGCATCCCTCCAAAGACACATCTTCCAGCCCTGAGGCTTTCATATCTTTCAGAGGGCTCCCAGGGATCCCCGGCTTGACCTTTTGGGATTGACTGTTCAAACTGTAATGAATTTGTGTTTCACTGATTGAAAGATAATAGTATTTGTAGTATTTTTGTGCTGCACAGTCCTTTCTTTATCTTTGTTTCTTGAGTGGTTGCGCCTTACCGTGCCCCGATACCCAAGCACCCTCACACAGTGGTACAGGTGCCACCTTGGCCATAGGTGAAAACGCCCATCTCAAAGAGTTGAGAATTAGGAGGACTGGTCTAGGTGAAGTCCAGTCAAAGGGCCTATTTACAAATTTGGTTGTGCAATGAAAATGTGGTGTTAAATCCGTTAGGGGCACCCTTTTTGGCAGTACCAAATTTACTGCCACTTTTAATGCCCACCAAATGCTGAGATTGGAGCGAAAGTGGGGGTGATACTTCCAGCACATGGCTGCAGGCATCTCCTCCACTTTACCTCCATAAAAAGAAGGATATTCCCAGGCAAAATTACTACCTAAGGTATTACTGCCAAAATCCCATGGACTCTTATGGGCTCATAAAATGGCGATTCCCACAGCCATTGTTTAACTTGTAATTGAGTGGATTTCCTCGAAACTCGTATGAGGTCCAGCGTATGTTAAGTCTTTGACCAGTCCTCTCTCTAAAGAGCAGAGGTCTTCAAACTGTGGGGTGCACCCGCAGCCGTCGGCGCGTCCGCATCTCTGGGGGAGGCGTGAGAGCTGAGCATAAAATATTTAAAAAAAAATGTAAACATATTTTTCCGATTGGAGAAAATGGGCAGGGCTGCTCACATGGTCGGACTGGAGCATAAAACTATCTCAGGCACCAATGAAAAGTGGCCCGGAGTTGCAAATGAATATTCATTCCTTTAGACACAGACTGTTCGAGTACTACCCAAGGGGGTGTTTCTGGTTAAAATGTGATGCAATTTGAGATATTAAAAGAATATTTATTCAGCAACAATGGTCAAAACTACTAGCTGCATAGTGAAGTAACTCATCAAACTGGCCCACATTGGCCAAAAAAGTGGTCCATTTTGACTGGCCCACTCTAGCATTTTGTATTTTTGGTACGGGCATTGCCCTATTGGCCTATAGGCCAGTCCGAGCCTGGCAGCTCATCCATAATGGGCGAGGGGGCGTCCACCCAGTGCCCCCTAACCCATTATGGAGGAGCCAGCCCAGTGAAACACTGAGCACTCCCTCAGCTGCTTTTTCCAGCTGAGGGAGTGCTCCTAGGCTGGCCGAACTGTCAAAGGGAAACACTGTTTCCCTTTGACAGTTCAGTTCCCCCGTTGCACATGCTCACTGAGCCATGTAAGGCTGGGGGCATTTTGCTTTTGCAGCCTTGCATAGCTCATTGGAAATGCTGGCTGGTGCACTGCATGTCTGTATGTGTGAGGGGGAGCTCCTGCGCCTCCTCGCACATTCAGACATAGCAGCCTGGAGTGGGGCATTTCAGCACCCACGCACAGGCCCCTGCAGAAGGTACGTGTTTGTTCATTTATTTTTTATTTAAATATATGGATGGATGTGTGTATGCTTGGGTTATGAGTGAGTGTATTGTGATGGGTGCTCGTGTGAATGATAGAGTGATTGCTGTGTTAAAGTGTGTGTGTGTGTGTGTGTTTGTTTTGGTCCGTTGAGCTCATTTTGGCGAGTAGAGGGTAGAGGGGTGAAAGAGGGTTGTAAAACAAAGGCATTTTAAAAATTCCAAGTTGCACAATCCCCTACCCAAATTCAGCTCTCCTTCTGAGGCGCTGTGGAGCGCAGCAGACAGGGATGGTATTCTTTACTGGATATCTATCATAGATGTCCAGTCAAAAATACCATGATTTCCCCCTTGGCCCCCCCCCAGCACCTTGCATACACACATAATCATGTTGATTGTGTTAGGCACTGTGGGTCCCAGGGGACAGGGATGGTATCTTTTTTCTGGACATCTATCATAGATGTCCAATATAATGCCATCCCCCTGAACCTCCCAGCGCCAATTGCAAACTGTTTGGCTTTTTACCCATTTTTATTTAAGTATGCGCTAAAATGCCAAATTTTAACCCATTATTTAAAAAATATTAACATGGGGAAAACCCCCTAAACGCACCTTGATTGGTTTGGGCTCCCTCGCTGTGCTCGGTCACTATGGCATATCCAGTGGAAATATTTATGCCCCTCCACTTAAAAAATTCACCAGCCACCACTGGCGCTGGGACTGTGCTGGGAGCAGGGTGGGGGGAGCATTGGGATAGTGGTGGGAGCAGGGTGGGGAGAGCCCAGGGTCTGTGGTGTGGTGGAGGGAGCCCAGAGACTGGGTATGAGTGGGATGACGGAGCCCAGCGACTGTGATGGGAGCAGGTGGGGAAGCCGAGGGACTATACTGGGAGTAGGGTGCGGTGATGGCACGCGATAGTGCATAGCCATTTAGACTTACTGTCCATTTGGAATTTTTGGGGGGGCCCGAACTGCCAATATTTTGCTCGGGTGTTGCGCAGGCCTAAGAAGTTTGAAGATCACTGCTCTAGAATGAGCTCAGATTCATTCTAGGGATTGTGGATCAGTAAAGTAGCAGACTGGATGGATGACATCCCAGTTTTGGGGCAGAATTGGCCCTGCAGCCGATGCAGTCAAGTAGTGCACAATACTGGTCAAGTGCTCGGATGCTATTCCCATGGTTACTCCTCTGATAGCAGATGGTCTCTCCCCACTCGTATTTACTGACTAGGCCTTTCCCCTTGCTCCATCACATAGATATGCAGTCCACTTTCAAATCCCAGAACTTCCCCTACTAGGAGGGCAGGCCTCGTGGGGTTGTCTTACCGCAGTTCCTTCTGTTTCTGGCGGATCGCCTTATACTCCGAATGCCCGAGGTCCATCAGGCTGTCGGCGAGCTGCTGGCACGCTGCCACTCTTGGGGCCGATGTTTCCAGCTGATGCTTGAAGATATCATACTTGGCACGGAGCAGCTGCCAAAAGAAAATGAAGGATAAGAGGAAGCTGCACAAAGTTGGACACAACATATCCTCTTGCATGCAGCAACATATACAGGCAAAGAGAAATTAGATACAGGTGGGACTTGATCCCAGTGCTTTGTGTTGCGCTGGGCCCCCCCATTTTGAATAAAATATGTGGCAAGAGGTAGGGGCCAGACTGAAAATTAAAGTCTATGACAGGGGCAATGTTTGAGTGATTACCTTTGCATTAGTAACGTCTCTTTGTGTTGTGGCCCCTTACTAAGCCATACATTCTCAATTCTACTGGGATTATTGTCACAAATATTCCATTAAACCAAGCCGGAGAGATTATACCGCAGAATGGAAAGGGGGTTCTGATGTCTGCCACTGACCTCAAAGCTCAGGGATAAGACATTACAGGCTCATCCATCCAAGCACGCCAATCATACTTCCACCAATTCATAGGGATGCCTTTGCGGTATCACGCACAAAATGGTGGCGTATCGCGTGCATTTGCAGGATATCTTTGTAGAACGATACGTCCGAACTGGCACCCCGTGTGTAAGAAGCAAAGACCAAGTATTGGTGTGGATCTAACATTCTAATAGACGAGAAGGTATGTGTGAGTCGCTGAGCAAACTAGAACGTCCTCCATTGGATTTCAGGAGTAGTCCTCAGACTTTGAATTAATGTAAATTTAAATATCAATGCAAAAAAAGGGTCTTAGGCTCGCACAGATTTTATTTGACTAATTATTTTATATAGCACCCAGTTCCACCGGCTGGTCGATCGATTGCCCTTTAATTCTGGGGCCAAAATAAAGACTTGGGGTGTAAAGGACCAAAACTTGTTTGAAGAAAAATTGATATTACAATGTAGAACATCCTATCACAAGTGAATTCATGAAAAGGTCCGGGAGCTCCTCTACCGAGAACGAACACGGCCAAATAACCTGTTCTCTGGGAAGGTGTCCAGTCGGGAGGGTCTACAACCACACTTTAGCTCGCTGTACCTTACACAGAGGATACATATTAATTTGCTTATCAGTCTTTGTCCCACCCACAAGGGCAGGCCAGCACCGATATGCTATGCAATTCTCCTCTGAACAAGAGTGCCAAATGCAATCCCAGACACATGTTTCAGCCTAGTTGGGCCTCATCAGTGAGATGATGCTGTGCCTCTCTAAGCACAGTGAGCAAGGGGTCCACGTCTGGATTACCCTAGGTAACCTAGGGTGAGACCCCAAGTTCCTAAACATTTAACAAAAGGTCCGGGAGCCCCTCTACCGAGAACGAACACGGCCAAATAACCTGTTCTATGGGAAGGTGTCTGCTCGGGAGGGTCTACAACCACGTTTTAGCTCACTGTTCCTTTCACAGAGGAGAAATATCCATTTGCATATCAGTCTGGTCCCACCCACTTAGACAGTCCAGCACTGAAATGGTAGGCTAATCTCCTCTGAACAAGAGTATTATCAGCAACCACCGACACGTGTTTCGGCCTTGTTGTGCCTCGTCAATGAGGTGAAGCTGAGCCTCTCTAAGGCAGAGAGAGCAAGGGGTCCATGTCTAGATTACCCTGGGTAAGTTAGGGTGAAACCAGACTGATATGCAAATGGGTATATTCCTCCTCTGTGAAAGGTACAGTGAGCTCAAACGTGATTGTAGACCCTCCCGAGTGGGAAACTACCCAGAGAACCGGTTATTTGGGTGTTTTCGTTCTCAGTTGTGGAGCTGCCAGACCTTTTGCATATACTTTTACAAGTGAATAGCAGCAAAACCCACTGAATTTAAAGTTAAACCAATCCCCCACAGGGACATAGGGAGTAAACAAGTTAAGAATGGACTAAATTCCCTCCAATCATCCCTATATACTCAAGTCCGATAGAGAAAAAGATGTGTCTTTGCATGGGTCAGAAACATCTTTTCATCACCTAAATTGGAAAGAAGTCGAAAGTTGAATGATATTTCTGGGATTAAAACCAATGGTAAACATCCCTGTAAGAAACAATACAGCATTTTGCCACCATATGAGAGAAAGCGGACACATCATATACATCAGTTAACCGATAGAACAGCAAAGTGTTCATTTAGGCATCAAGAAAAAAGTACAATGCTTGTCAAATGCTATTTGACCATTGTAAACTATAAAACAACGGAAAGAATGCATGTAAATGGGCGAGGGGTACATTTCATTAAAAACAAAATTGGGTACAATCTAGTTACATAGCAACATCTCAGGCAGTTCTATTTTGTGAAGAAAAAAAACAAATGGACTAACAAGTTCACACATTAGGACTTAAGATTTTCCCCCAACAATAGCACAGAGTGTCTGATTCTGAATTCTGATTCTGAAACTGATGCTACTTATTTGCCCCTGCATTGGGGGCAGGGACAGCTCATCTCGGAAAGCACACCAAACTCAAATGCTGCTGTGAACACACTGGTGTTGCAGACCCAAAACTGGCCGCCTTTTAGGAATTGGTTTTCGGCAGATCTATTAGGCTCTAGATTGTGAATCTTCTTTGTTCACTAATTGGTGTGTTGGCATGCATTATCTCCTTTCTTCAGAACAAGTCTCTTTATATTGCAAGCCCTGAGGAGGACCATAATTGGTCGAAACACGTGTCGACTGACACATCAAGAATAAATATCACTAATACCAACATATTCTCTTGATTAAGTCATTAAAGAAACCTGTGCGCAGGTTGAGATTGAGAATCCCATACACAACTCATTTCCCTGGAACCCTTGGCTGGTGTTCCTGTTGATCACTCTCCCTGCAACCTTGATTTTTGCTGAATAGGAACTAAGGAGGAGAGCTCAGACAAAGAAAGGACCATTATGTTTAGTGCTCTTTCGTATCTCACAATCCGCTGATTCTCCCTCACAGCGCAAGTTTTGGCTCCAGGGTGCGAGCAGATAGAGGAAATGCCCTAGAGTGCCCGGTACAGCAACATCCCAACAATTAGTAAAAGTAAAATCCAAAACAGCGGGTCGAACCTTTAAGTGGATCAATTAACACAGCCCATCACAGCCACACACTCATTCACATCCATGGATGCAATGCCCTTTGGAAAGCCCAACCACCTCAGCTATATAAGCCCAGAGTCACAGTCAGCATTATGGGTGTTTAGAGTGGAATCGGGAATCAGGATTTTGCAGTTAGGTGGAGAGTGAGGAAGGAGAGTGGAGGAATAATGGAGAGAGGAGAGAGGGAGGAGACATGTCATCAGGAGGACAGTGTTCTGAAGCACAATGAGAAGCTTGGTTGGATACATACGGAGGAGGTTTTCTTGAAACAGACATGGGGGTTGGCAGAATTAATCTGGACGAGATTGGTTGGAATCATCTATAGGAACTTTGTTGGAGTTATCTGGATGAGGTTGGTTTGAGGCAGAAGGAGGATGTTAGTTGGACACATCAGGTTGAGGTTGTTTGGAGACATCAGAAGATTGGTTGGAAATTTCAGAAGGAGGTTGGGTTGAGATGCCATGGGTAGTGGCTGATGGTAAACATCAGGAGAAGTGCAGGTATAGCCTGAATATATCTGGCAAAGTTAAGAAGGAACATAAAGGCTTGTTTTGCATAGGACAAGAGGTAGGGGTGCAACCCGGATCATATGGGGTCAAGTCCAAGGTGGGAGGAGAAACAAGCATGTGACATTGAGTCGAGAAGGATGAGGTGCAGGACAGGAGCTGAGAGATGGTGAAGAGGGAAGGGATCAGAACCCTGAGGGAGGTGCTGAATGCCCTCCCGAAGCCCACCATGAAGGGTGGCCAACCTGGGTGCCTCTGCAAAGAGGTTGAAAGGCCAAAGACAGAAGCCATGTGAAGAGCAGAGAAGGGTGGTAGAACCCTTCTAAACAGAAGCCTGACACATAAGAAGAGAGATACCTTAACGAGGACAAAGAAGATGGATGCAGGAAATCCATAAGGCTGAGACAGTGAACTAAGGAACGGGAGACAACTGAGAGTATACAGTGGAACTGCATGTGAACCCCTTAAAACCAAGACGGCGAACCAAGGAAAGAGATTTCAAAGAAGACACAGAAGAAGGGTGCAGGAACTCCTGAAATGACAGACCTGAGAACTAGGTGAGAGAGACCACCAGAAAACCATAAAAGGACACTGCAGGATCCCATTAAACTCAAGACTGAGAATCAATGGAGGAGAATCTGAAAAGAACGAAGAAGAATGTTACAGGTACCTTTTGAGCAAATGCTGAGACCACCGGGAGAGGCTCAGAGAAGGAAGGGGAGGGGGGTTGCAGGAATCCCATTAAGCCAGAACTTGTGCCATGATGCAGGTTTATCTGGAAAGGACCTCAGGGTATGAGAGGACTCATTCAGTTATCTTTGGTTACATTACAGTACTCCGTTATTTTGGCCCACCTGTTTACCCCAAAAGAATGAGCTCTGACTACGTTTCAGTCTTGGCTTGGTCATTGATCCTTGGCACCTTTGTGACAATTAGATATGCAATCAAGTGATGGTAGTGGCTGAAATAATTGGGATGTGCATTGGGGGAGGTATAGCACTCTAGGAATCTGGGGCTCCATTCTGGGAGAAAAAGCAGTTCTTACGGGTGCTCTTGAGCCAGTCTCTGTGGAATGTCATTTAGTTGAGAGAGTTGGTAGTTAGAGTGATGTGAGTCAGGAGGCTGGAGGAGCAAAAATGGGAGCTAGCACAGGGTCATCAGGGATGGTTAGGATAATATGACCCTGGCAGTGCAGAGTGAGTAATAATGTTTATTACTAATTGTTGATGAAAACAGAAGATAGATCCAAGCTCTGGCGCTGCTAATCATTATGGGACAAGACATGTGCAGTAGCCCATCAGATTGGTACCTTAATAGACAGTGAGACCGACTCATGCAGAGTGTTCTGGTATTATCAAAAGGACGATAGATACAAGTTTACAAGCGTGAACCAGAGTTCCACCTGCTAGCTGCAGGACCCCCTGGAAGGGCACAAGAAACAAGTGAAAATGGCAATTGGCAGTTTCATGATTCTGATCAATAAAAGCTGACAAATATGTGCTATATAATATTTTGTTTACTGTGAGGCCAGGTAACCATCCCAAATAAAGCATAATTTGATGATTAAAGAGATATCCTTCAAGTTAATTATACGTTTATTTATGACAGAAGGATCCTTCATCTTCGCACATCATCCAAACATGTATCACAAAAAATAAAATATAAGAATAAAAATGCAAAATTCATCTGCTACTAAATTCTATACCTTTTCCTAAAATAAATTTGACATCCATGTCATCAATATGGATATAACCTCAATAAACCACACAAATACAAACAATAATAAACGTTAAAAACATCTTGACTAAAAAGAAATGTAAATGGCAGTACTTAAAATGTATCTTTTCTCATCTATGCCTCATGTAGATAGCTTAAAACTGCAAAAATGACAGAAGGTGCAGATGTTGGTTTATTGAACCCTGGGCCTCACTTAACGATCTTACACCGATAGCATCCATGAGTGGGATTAACCATTTCCTTTTAATATCATCAAACACTCTCTCCAATGGTTCTCCTTTGAGTCATAGCTTTTGTTTCATTTTCTCTATCTAGTTTTCAAATGCCTTCACGGTCTTGCACCTCCCTATCTTTCCACTCTTATCTCTTTTTATGTCCCATCACGTCCTCTTCGCTCTCAGTCCCATTTTCTTCTTAGTGTTCCTTGTTTTCCTTGTGCCAATTCCTGTTTCCGCTCTTTTTTCCTCTTGGCCCCAAAGTACTGGAACATGCTTCCTCTTTCTCTTCGATTTTTGTCTTCTTTTCCTGATTTCCACCCTCATCTCAAGACTCTTCTTCTCACTAGATAACCTGTGCTTTTCAATATTGTCCTACATGAGTTGCACCGTTTTTACCTCCTTCGGGTTCTGGCCATGGACGTGGAGAGTTCTAGGGCAGACTGAAAGGGGGGATATATATATTATACATTAGCCTGATCCTTGGCAATTGCTGCTTTCTGTTGCTGAACAAACATTCACTGAAGATAGTAGAGGATTCACAATGAAGACCAGGGCAATTACTAATTTACTACATGTCTTGATTCAAGGCTGAGGAGTCTATTCATGCATTACTTGACATGGACACTCGGGTGGACTCATCACAGAAATGTTGCACTAGTAAAAGTGCAAATGTGGACCACATTAGCATTAGGGCAAACATAGCCAAAATGCAAATACATATTCATTCAATGCATGTTTGCAACAGGACAATTAATGCCCTCGTGCAAAAATGAATTGACAGAATACGATTTCGCAATAGGGCAATTTTTACCCTATTGCTAAAACACTGCAAAAATGCAATTCCGTGGTGTGAAGTGTCTGTAATGCAGTGTGAGGGGTCAGCAATGAGAGGCAGACACAAAGTCGTAGTGTCCTCAACATCAGCCATATTTACTAAAAGAAAATGGGGTTGGAAAAAGCCCTATCTTGCCCTAACCAAAAGAGAAGGCCATTGCCCTTAGATCCAGACCCTCGGGGTGGACAAGTGCGGGAGGATAGCCTGAGTGTGGGGTCCTCGGGGAATGGGGGTGAGACATCTGACAGAGAGACGTGGTATTTTGACACACCCCCACCTGACATTCCCTCCACCTGCATAGGGTGTTGTCAGTCCTATCTCATTACCCCCTCCCCAATTCCAACCTGTACCAAGATAAAAGGGGGTATGCGAGAACAAGAAAAAAGGAATTACACATATTATCCTATCATGTACAACAAGGTGATTGTCCCCCTTTTTCTGACAGCAAGTTACCCATTTTTTCCACCATCCCTAGAAGAGACTACGACTCACAGAATTCCTCCCAGAGCATTCTCCAGAAACCACTTGGATGAGGAAAAAGAGCTGTGAAGATTACCCATAGGAACCAATGCACCAGGGATTCCTATGGGCAGTTGCCATTTTGTCCCAATAATGAGGCCAGACAAAATGAGGCCTCCCACTACAACCGTTCCCACTTGAAATCTATCAAGACTCCCAGTCACTATAAAAAGCAGATCACACAAGCACACTTTGAGGGAGGTGGGGATGTTGGATGAATCCGAGGGGCCATGAGGAGAATTCAAGCTGAAAAGACTCTGGAAGGCCTGGAGAACCAAGTACTGCCTAACTGCCAAGCCTGTGAGTACAGGGGAGGCTGTAGTGGGGCGAGGGAGTTCCAAACAGGAGGGCCCAGGCCTTTGAGGGGCAGGTGGTATGACCCTGACCTCAGAAAAACATCCCCTTGTGCTCTTGCTGCTCCCAAAACTGGAAAAAGGAGTGCCTGCTAAGTGGGAGCAAAATAAAAGAAAGTACATTATGGTACTGGAAGTCCAAAGACAATTTTGGTGAGACAAACTGAGCAAGGTGGAACACGAGTAAGAGCAGAACTTCTGGGGCAAAGGCAAAAGTATTGGAGAAGAGCGACGGACCAAGGAACGAGAGCAGTGGGTCGTGAACCCCAGGAGTTCCCTACAGGAGGTAGTTTCCTCCAAAAGGCTGTGAAAGACACACAGAGAAGGCCACATCTCAAAGCAGAACACTGCATTGTGTTTCAAGGATGCAAACGACAATCCCGGGCGAACAGCAGAGTTGGGGAGGCGAGGCCAAGCCTGTGGTACTAACCTCGACTGAATTGGAAAACTGTAAAGACAAGTAAGAAATGCACACAGCAGGTGAGTTGGCAAGCGACCTGAGACACTGGTGTGTGTTAAGGAAAGATTGAAGTTGCAACATTATATCACAAGAGAAGGCTGCACGCGTGTGGATGAGACGCAAAGAAAGGCAGACCTGTGAGTGAACTTTGAAGTAAGGATAGCTGTGAAACCAGCGATACTGAGTGACTGAGTGATCCAGCAAAAGCAAGCAGCCCACTCGAAAGTCTCTGTGAAAGGCGCATTTTTTGTAGCGATACAGTGAATGAACTATAAAAGTGAAGTGATCAAAATTAACACCGAAAGAATGGGAGAGTAAAACGCTGAAACATAGAACTTTCAGTCAAAGTCTTCCTGCGGAGGTCTGTAGACAAAGCCACGCACATTGGAAAGTCTTTGACCTCCGGAAACGGTCTGAGCTCAACTGAGGGAGACCCGAAGTGTAGTAAGTTTGGGGAAGGGAGCCCCTGCGAGTATTGTGGAACTTTTGTTGAAGAGGTCTGAGCCCAAAAGTGGGGTCCGACATGAACCTTTGATTTGAAGAAGTCTGAGCCCGACCGAGGGGGACCGGCATGAACCTTTTGTTGAACGTTGTGTGGAAGATTGGAAAGAGAGACTTTAACGTGGAAGGCCAGACGGTCCTTGATCAACGTTATGAACTCCTTTGTTTTAAGAATCTGAGCCAGAGTATGTCATGCTGCCTAAAGGGACCGCCTTACTCCGTGCTGTTCAACGTGGGGAAGAGAGCTGACTCAGCCATCTTAATCCTTTATGTTAGAACACTGTTTTTCCTTTACATACAATTTTTCCCATGCTCCCATTTATTGTAATAGTATAAGGGCAGGCAATAGGTTTACTTAGTATAGGCCATTTTGTTTTGACTGACACATCTAGGACTGTTTCATTTATTGTTTGATGATAGAGCGTGCTCCCATCTTGAAGAGATAGGGCAAGGCAGGAGTTTATCAACCCTCTTTCTCAATAAACACCCTTGAACATTATATCTCTTTTGTCTGTCTTCACTTGTGCTACCATGTCTCCCTTACAGGAAAGAAAGTCTTGTATAGTTTTTATGATGGCAAAGAAAAATGTTTAACTTTTAACAAAGGCTTGATATAATAGAGTTCTTTTTCAACAGCACCTTGGACTTCCTGGTAAACTCTTCTGCCAGGAACTCCTCTACTGAAATATTCAATTTCAACAAAGATTTATTGAAACAAAAACTCCTTTACAACACAATATTCAATTTCCTGGTATTCTCCCCTGCCAGGAATAATCCCATTTTGGCTCAGTCAAATCCCCCGGGTATCTCTCCTGCCAGGTATCTTTTCCAAAAGGTTCCCTACCGTATGCTCTCACCAGGTCTCCACACAACAGTCATATTTCCCTTAAATATCACACAATTGTTCTTCCTCAGTGGTATAACTTTGTTGACTTCAGTTAGGACTTACATCAATTTCCCCCCTGATAGCATCGCCTATATGAGGGTTTGTCCAAGCTCCTTCTGTCAACCTTTCTTACAATCTCTCTTGGTTCTTGGCAATGCTTGTTCCAGGTTTTAGCCCAACTGACATCACATGTCTGGAGAATTGTACAACTCTTGCCTCCTTGTTTCTATTTCAATGTCTTTTTGTTTTAAAGCAATGCTGGTTCCAGGTTTCCGCCAACTGACATCTCTTATCAGGAGAATTGCACCATATTTGCCCTCTTGTTCTCTCTCTGTAATGTCTACTTCGTCGGTAGTCAAAACCTCCCCTTTATGGTCCGTGTGCCTGTCGGAATGCCCTAGGGTTCCCGCTCTCACTGGGCCAACTCACTAGTGTCTCCTGGCATCTCCAACTTGTGGCACGTTGCTGCGATACGGTATTGCTTCGGGGATGGCTTCTGTGACTTGTCAAACCCTCTCTCAGCTCCTTTGCCGGCCTCACGTTTCCTCACTGGTAAGGTTGCTGCCATTCAATTCGACAGCGCTGCTGACAACCTCTCTGCAGCTGCAAGTGCCTTCGCAGTACTCCTCGCGAGCCCATCATTCTCCTCTGGGTCTGCCGCCACTCCAGTGCATCAGAGTGACAAGAGGCAGTCCGGGAACATCACTCTGCTTCAGCTGGGCTCCCTCCCGTGCTTCTGCCTCTCTCTGTGACGCCCCCCCATCCCCCTTCAACTCTGCAGACTGTGCAGCCTAGTCCAACTTCTCCTTTACCTTCCTTCACCTGCGGGTGATTCTCTGGTTTAAATGTCCCACTCAGTGTATTGTTTGGATAACAACTAGACTGCATGTTCTTCTTGGCAGTATTATTGGTCCTCATTGACTTTTTATTCCTCTTGTTCTTTCCAGTACTTAAAGCATTCTGGGAACTGGAGTCCAAAAGATCACTATAGTGTTTTAAGTTCTTGTGCTGAACACATTTATCAACATAACAATCATCATAACCATCAGGTGCCAAATACGTTTTAGAGGGGTTATACATATGTGAAGGATGAATAAAGTTCTGCTTAAGATGTTTAACAGAAATGGATTTTAAGATCTTACAATTAAATGGTTTTGAAGGATGACAGCAGGCCATTAGAAACTCTGGGATTAGGGTGTCTTCTCCACAGTCAAGGGAAGAATGCCACATCTCTCTTGTCGGACCCATCCCGTCTCCCCGACAGTCATCTCCCATGTGATCCACCCTCAGAAGACCAACCCCAGGATTCAGGATCAGGTAGTGGCTGCCTTCCCCTGGCCACATGGGAGGACACTTTAGGCCTGGGATTAGTGATGACTCTGCAGTATTCATCACAGAGGCTATATTAGTCAGTGGGGTGCTCTGACATTAAAAGCTGATGTTAGCCTGGCTCATTGACCTTTCCGAGAATTACATAGTATTTCAACTCTGCATAATACAGCGTTGGTATGGTGTCCCTGCCCAGATCTCTCCACATATAGAAAATCTGGGCTCCTTTCTGCATAGTCTTTTAGCCAGCCTAGCTAAACTTTAGTCATTTCGTTCCCCCCTGTAAGAGACAATGGATGCATGCACTTTGCCATTTCCCAGAGTATCCTAAACACATGCATACTGTTCTCATACTTTCCCCGTAGTAACAATGGTAATGTGTGTCCTTATATAGCACTGTTATAGGTGTTAATATTACCCAATGTAATAGCTCAAAATGATCGAGCTTAGAGGGATCAAGGGCTGAGCCGACCCTGCTATGTTATTCAAACTTGTCAAGTGCAGGTTGGCACTATGACAGGCGAGCGCTGAACCTGTGAGCTATCCACTCATCGTAAAGATAAGCCCATCTTCTGATATGCTGAACATTCTGAGTATGTGTGTTCTTTATGAAACAGGCAGTGGTGGTATTAAAACCTGTTTTTTGGTCCCAGTGATTATACTGTAAAACTGCTTTAATGTTCATCATCATATGACTTCCAAAAAATGGCAAAAATTGATTTTTTATTGAGTTCTTTAATGCACCAACTCATAGGAGTTGACTCGGGGGAGTTTCATAACGCGCTAACTCACGGGACTTCAAAGCGCCTGGGAAAAACAAAACAGGACATTAGGTACAATACAAAGCTATGACATCTATGCAAGGAGGAGGAAGCGTGGGAAAGGTTACACACTCAAGAAGTCTGACTAGTTACAGCTGGCGTACATAGTGCGGTTGATGCCTTGGCTAAGGTACCATGGGTTACAGATATGATGGTGCTTGCAGGTTATTTATATTAGAAAAAACATAAAACAAGTGGGCATGGGAACAAGTCGGGTAATGTGTAGGTTCCATGTCATTTCATCATGGGATATATATATATTTTGAAACCCCATTAAAAATCTCCGTTATAAAACCGCAGTAAAAACAAAACCTGTGAAATTTCATCCCGTGATGAAAGGACGTTGTACCCCTTTTGTAGGGTCAAGGCAGGTGAATTCGAGATGATCAGGCAATGGCTAAAATTGGCCTTTGGGGCAGAAGTGTTAGTCATAAGGTATAAGTGAGGTAGAGCCAAGTATAGCTGTCATGGAGTGTTCTCTTTGGTTAATGTATGCAGGCATATTGGAGTAAGATCTTTTGGTCATGGAGACAGATTTTCACATTCCTTTTGAACCACTTGAGGGTATATTATGTTTTATAGATTGTGGGGATATTGTTCCAGATTGCTGATGTAATACTGTGCGGGATCTTCCTCTTTGTTTGTTTCTTTTGAACCAGGGTGAGGTTAGGTTGTTTTGGTTTTGATTTCTGTCAATATATCTCTCTTATTGTGGTTTATTTTTATATGGAATCGAAATTTGGGATCATTTATTGTAAATGTATACACATTTATTTGGTACTACAGTCCTGAGGAAGACCTTGTGTAATAAGGTTGAAACACTTGTTGGCTGTTGCTACTATATAAACACATTTTTGGAACGGACTGGTCTATCTACTGAGTCAATGTGACTGAATTTAATATTTGAGTTTAAATGTGATGTGGCACAAGTGATCATTGCATTCCAAAGGTTAGGTTGTTAGCCTGTGATGGTCTTCGTAGTCTTGTAGGTATACATTTCTTTATGTAAGTGTTCAGGCATTTAAGAGCAATGTTATGGAGGATTTGAAACATAATACAGTCGATTTTGTGTGTTTTTTCTCTTTGCAATGAGGGAGCCAGTTCAGGTTTTTCAGGCTTGGTGACATATGGTCCCAGGGCTTGAGTGCCAAAGCAAGTCTAGCTGCTTTAATTTGGATAAATCGCCGAGAAGGGACAAGGACTCTGGTCATCTCCATTTTTGTGCCAATTCCAAGAAGGAAACAATTCTCCTAACAATGTGGAGCTGGAAGTGAGATGTGTGAGCTAGCATGTCTATATGTGGGTATAGTGAGAGTTTGGTGTCCAAAATGATACCTATATGCTGTACCTGGTCCGACGGGGTGGCCGTTTGAAAGATAGAGTTGCTGGGGATGGGAACCCAAAGAAGATCCTCTCTGTTTTTAGAGGTGCTAAGACAAAGATCATTATCTATGGGCCAATCCTGGACACCCTAGAGGAGCTAAATGATATGCTGATTGTTGTCATCAGGCTCTGGGTTCGATCGTACCTGAGCATCCATCATCTGCACATAGCGCGAATGATTTTAAGAAGAGCTTGATAATGTCTATGGGAATTAGCTGGAGCCCTGGGGATAGCACACTTTAAGGGGAAAATGGTTGAGTTGTAATCTCCCATTTTAACCTCCAGGGTCAAGGCAGTTGAAGATACAAGTATCATCTTTCTCCAGCTGAACGTTTAATGTTTGTGTTAGTGTCTGATGGTTGACTGCATCGATGGCAGCTGATAGATCAAGGAGTACAAGGGCTGTTGGTTTGGTGTTGTCAGGTGCTTTCAGAATGTCCTCTTTCCTGAAAAGGAGAGTTCTTTCCATACTTCTGTTTGAGTGAAAACCAGATTGCTTTTCATGAAGCAGGAGGGTCTCTTTAATGTAGAGGACAAGTTGGGAGGTAGTTATCTTTTACAGGATTTTAACTATGAAAGGATTGTTAGATATGGAGCTGTAGCTTTCGAGCATCTCTGGGCCTGCACTCAGCCTTTGGTAGGATGGGATTTACAACGGCAGCCATTAGTGATGTTGGGATTATGCCCGATGTTAGTGACACATTACAAAAATTGCCCAGTGTTTCCACCAGTTAAGCTATGTTTTCCTTGATCAGGGTGGCTGGGCATGGTTAGATTGTTAAGATGAGGCACTGAGGTTGTTTCTTAGTGATATTATTCAGCTCTTCAATTTATTTAAAACAAAACTTTATTGTCATTTTAGATAAACATCATTACTGACTCCCCAATCCCCCACCCGCAACTCCCTCTTCCTCCCCCATCCCCCAACCCGGCCAGAATCATAATTACATGTTTCAAATATATAAATATGCAGCAGATATTCTTGCTCGCATAATATTCAAAATCCTTAAGTTTTGTGGTCACCATTGTTGCACAGTCACCATTTAAATAGTCCAAGACCATCGCCCACTCTTGTTGAAATGCTCCCTGTTCACCCTGCAGGTTGTATGTCATCCACTCCATTGCGATGAACACCCACAGCTGAACTAACCAGTCTCTTACCCCTGGTGATGTTTCCTGCTTCCAAGCGCTTGGAATAACCAGCCATGCTGCTATCACCATTAACATAAAAGCTTTGTTTTAGGCCCTAGTGGGTAAACCAATCTCTGGATCAAACAAGCCACACATCCATTCCCTAGGTGTCAATACGCCTGCGGGGGAAACCAACATTTTTATCTGATTCATAACCTCTTCCCAGTACTTCTTCAAGATAGGGCAATCCCACCATATATGTCTCCAGTCCGCAGCCATACCGCAGCCTCTTCAACATTTTATTGTTTTGTCAGGAACATTTTATGCAATCTTTCGGGGGTATAATGCCATTGGTAAATAATCCTGTACCACGCTTCCCTCATCTGAGTAGACCTTGTCAGTTTGGGGATGTTTTTCCATAAATGTTCCCAATGGTTTCTTGGGAGATTGAACCCTAAAGTCTTTTCCCAGTTGTGCATATATCCCCAGGTCAGCCCCCTCACCTCTTCCATCAGTATCAAATTCAATTTAGACATCATTTGCCTATTGCTTGTATGTGTGGTAATACATTTTTTAAACGAGGTGAGCTCCCTCCCCGCTGCCGCTCTCCCACCTGACCCAGCTAGCCAATGTCTCAATTGATAATACTCCAGCCTATCTTTCTCCAAGAGGCCAACAAGCTGTTTACATTCCTCGAACGTGTAAATGTCTCCTCCCTGCATCATGTCGCGCATCTTTACACATCCTACTTTCCGCCGTTGTCTAAACGCTCTCTGTATCATCCCTGGATGGAATTGAGGGTTTCCAAATAGCAGAGTAAACAGGGATGGGTATGTCTACTACCCACACATAATCAATTCTGGACAGGGACTGATATATATGTGAAAAGCATGTGTATCCCTTTTCATCCCATCTCTTCATCCGTCACACATCACACAATGTTACATTTTCAAAGCCTGTGTGGGTGGTAGTGTTCACTTTCCCCCACCTCGACTTCTACCTATTTTAGGGCCCCATGCCAGGTTAAAATCACCCGTGAGTATTATTTCCCCTCTTGCAAAATCCTCCAGCTTATTTATGACCTCCCGCAAAAATCCAATCTGCCCCATATTAGGCGCGTACAACATTTCCAAAGTGATTCGTTAATATTCCAATTGCATCAGTACAAAAAGATATCTTCCTTCCGATTCCGCCTTGTATCGCACCACCGAGGCCCTAGTGTATCCCTGAGTCCTATCATAAACCCCATGGTCTTCCCAAATGCTTTCGATTGATAGATTCGGGAAAACATATGCAATCTGCCAGCTAATTTATCCATCTTCTTAATGTGTGTCTCCTGCAACATAATAACATCCACTTTTTCCTTTTTGATTATAGCTTCCACGTTTCTCCGCTTTACAGGGGAGTTCAATCCCCTAACATTATATGATATAACCCTGAATATGAAGCCTACCAATATTATTCACTGTCATGATCGATCTATTCCCCTGTAATAATAATTGCCTTTTCCTTCTTACCTCTGCCCGCACCACCCCAGTCCCCCCTCTATCCCCAAGCAACTCCTCCCCCCAGCTACCCATCCCAGGATCAGGCCTACGATCCTAAGATACCCTCGGGAGACATCCCCCAAGCCAAGGCCCAGATTGTTACCTGAGGTAACCCCCACCTGGAAGTATCCTACCACCTTCCCAAAATACCAAGACATCCTCCATCAGCTCTCTGCTCCTGGCTTTCATCAAATACAGCCCCAATTATTTACCCAGCTCCTTTGATGTTTTCATAGCACACTTCTATTTTAAAGGTTTCCTTCTCCACCCCCTTCCGTTCCTCCCCCTTGCCCTCTCCCCAGTGGACCTTTCAAATTTACCCCTCTAACACCCCTCTTCCCCGATACCACAGCCGAATCCCATTGTTGCATCACTCATTGGGTGGATGCCCTCACAACTCTCTCTATGTGTCGCTCTTTTTCCTCCATATTCGACAATGTCAATCCTTCCACACTCAATGTTATATGATGTTGTGTCCCCCCCAAGGTAAAGAGCAGCTCAAATGGAAAAGTCCATTTATATGATATTTGTTTTGCAATCAAAGCACCTGTCACTTGCCCCATATCCCTTCGCTTTTGAAGTGTCACCAATGCCAAATCTTGGTACAGTTGAATTTGCATCCCATTCACTGTAATGTTCCCTTCTGCTCTTTCTGCCCACAAAATGCTCTCTTAATCCATATGAAGTTACTGCATCCAAGACATCTCTAGGTCCAGTACCGGGTTCTCTCCTCCTCTGACATACCCTATGGATTCGATCAATCCCAATGTCTTCTGGTTGTACATCCGTCAAAGAATTTCCAAAGCATTGTTGTACAGTACTTTTTTAAATCTGTGTCCAAAACTGCCTCACTTAAACCTTTAATGAGGATATAAGATCTGCTTGAACAGTTCTCCAAGTCCTCCGCTAATATTTCTAAGTTAGGTGAGACTCTCGATAGTTGTTCTAACAGTTCACAGTTCTGCCAAACCTCATCGGACATCTCCATGAGGCCATGCTCAATAGCATACACTTTTTCGCCCAGCTCTTTCATTTCCCCCTCAACTTCTACCAAAGAGGTTCTCAATTCTTCTTGGAATTTGCAGCTCTTCAATTTTAATGGATTTGAATTCGATAAACATAGTTTATGGTGGCTGCTCTATCTGATCATTTTTGGTGATCAATGTTGGTTTGAATTTTGGCAATGCTATCCTGAAGGATCCTAGCAAAAGAGTTTCCAGTACTTTTGAGGATTTGGGAGGATCACTAGTTTGTTGTGGGTAGATTAGTTCATGGTACATTTTGAAAACCTCTTTAGTTTTACATTGTGCAGAAGAGATAGTTTTGATAGCATAGGTTTTTCTTTCTTTCTTACAATGATCCTAAGGTAGCCCCTGCTATGAATTTTGCATTTGACTTTAGGTGACCTTAATTTCTTGTGTTCTAGATTGCGGTCAGTCCTTTGAAGGGAGGCCAGTTCATCATTTAACCATTTGTTGTTCATTTTGCTTATGGTTTTTATCCCTTTCGGTTTCTTTGGTCCAATGTTTTCCACTGTGCTTGTGATTTCTATGCTCAGTTTTCTAGCAAGAGCGAGGGGTTGTTTACGGAATTAGTGCTCTTCTTGGGCAGTGTGAAATTATTACACAATTCTGTTTGTTGACTGTGTTCCTTTGTCTTTAAACAGTATGGTGTTTTTGGTTGTCCCTTTTGGTTACATTATTTATGGAATGGTTGTGGATCTCCCATTCATTTAGTTGCAGGTGGTGTTCAGACCATGACATTTCCACGTGTATGGTCTCTTTCAGGATTACCTCAAATAAGTAGATGATGTCAAGGGCATGCCCTGCGTTGTATGTAGGCTTGTTAATCTAGGATTTGAACCCCAGATAATTTATGGTTTGGGTGAAAAGTTTGGAATTTGGATTATCTGGTTGGTCGAGCCATGGGTTAATATACCCAAGCATATTAGCCAGTAACCCTGACCATTCGTGGGAAAGAGGCAGGGGGTTGGTGCCCATAGCATGGTAGATCACAATAACTGCCATAAAGATGTTATTGCTGATGAGGCATTTGCACACCGAATTTTCAAAACTGTGAAAGGGCGGTGTGGCCACCTGGGATATCTCTCACCTGTGGGACTTGGTGCTGTATCTTTAGGTGGCATCCACAGAGAAGATTGAATGGCCTTATTTTTATCATGTAGCTTTGCATTGTAGAGGTAAGGATGGTCCTGTCCTGCCGCCACTGTGTCTCCCTAATACAACAGGGAAAGAGACGGAGGCGGGCAAGTGGGATAACGCCACTAAAGGGAGAAAAGCCAAAAATGGCAAAACAAAAACAGATGGTATAATCTGATGTAAGTGTTTGCACCAATGGAGTAACAGACAAGTAGAACAATAGGGCTGAGAATTCCAATAGAATATAGCAGCAGGAGCGCAGCTAAAAATAATCCAGGACCAGGGAGCAACAGAAGTGGAAGGGAAAGGATCCCAAGTAGTGCCGCCGTGAGAACGCAGCGGGGAGAAATCCAACAGACGGGAGGCAGCAGGAACAAAGAGGGAAAGGATCCAAAGCAAAATGACAGGTAAGCAGAGGTAGGCAAGGATCAGCAATTTCAGTAATAGGAGAAATTAGCGTTTTACCCCAAAGACGGAGACCCAGGGGGTTGCAACGCGAAGCGCCGTCAGTCTGCGCTGTATAAAAACAGAACTGACGGGAGGCGCCTTTTTGGAAATATACTTGACCGGCACTCTAGATGCAGCTCAAACGTGATGGCACAACAAAGGTCTCTTCCACCACCTGTGCCACAGCGACCACTGCGTCGCTGCGACAATATCCTTAGTCTTTCTGGGTATGCCAGAGCTACTCCTCCCGCTTTTTGATTAGTTCTATTTGAGACAATGTTTGTACATCCAGGTGGTATTATAGAGTCACTGACTATTTGGTAAGTGTTAATGAACTAGATTTCTATGATTAATGTCAAGTCCAAATGTAACTCTCCTATGCATTGGCAGTCATTATTTGTATTTTTAATAGCTGATGTACTGTTAACTGTGGCTACTTTTAGAAATGTGTTTTCAGATTTTATGATGTGGGGAGTGACTGTAGGTGTGTTGGGTTCAGGCTAGAAGCTGGAGTAGAGACTTTAATAATAACTTTGTCATGGATGGCTTGAATAGTTCCATCAACTCAGAGAAAACAGTTTAAGGTTTTATTTGTGTTTTTATTTATCAGACTGCAGGCTGATCCAACTAAAGGAGGACCCTAACTTGGCTCTTGACCTCCCCTAGGCTCCCTCCCCAATGTCCTGGTATTTCCCAGTGGTGTATTTCAACTACTGATCGGTAACCCTTACTGTTTAAGTTGTCTGACTATATTTGTGGGGGCCTAAAGACTGAGGCAGTATCTACCTTACTCCCTCTGGGACTTTCTAAGGATTCCCTAATCTCTTGGTGCCCCTCACTGTGATCAATGATGTTCAAGGGGGTGCCTGTCTCCTCACACACAATCACACCCACTCACTTTTTCTTTCACTTCTCTAACTTCCCTTGTTCGTCCTGACTCTCTCCTCTTTCCCCATCTGTGTTCTTCATAGTTCCCCTCTCTCTCTTACTTGTAGGAGAGAGGACCTTTTGTCCTACTCCCACCTCTCTCTCTATCTCTTTCTCCTCTTCTGTTTCTTTGTCCTTATCACACTCCTCCCTTCTTGCTCACTGTAAACTCCCTCTCCTACTACCTTCTCCTATGTCCATCTCTCCCCTTCTGTCCCCCTGGCCTCCTCCACTCCTCCGATCGCTCTCTACACTCGTCCCTCTCATCCTACTCTCTCCTATCTCTATCTCCTCCACTGTCCCACTGGTATTCCCATCTTCTGCCTCCTCTCTCTCTCTCTCTCTCTCTCTCTCTCTCTCTCTCTCTCTCTGTCTCTCTCTCTCTCTCTCCACACTCCCTACCTACTCCTACTATTCTCTCCTATCTCACTCTCTCTCCTTCAACAATGATCTCCTCTTTCATTGATTCAAACTTCCTCTCTACTACCACTCACTATAAAACTGGAATTATCAGGGGCTCTTTATTATTATTATTATTATTATTATTATTATTATTATTATTATTATTATTATTATTATTACTATGGCATTTACGGAGTGAGAAGCTAGCTTCAGAAAGCAACAAAACGCTTTACAAGTCATAGGTGGAAGTACACAGTGAGTGAAGCAGAGATACAATGGGGCAAGGAGCTAACAACGGAAGGTGGGCAATTTGACCACTTGTGATCTACAAGCAACCACGCAAGGAAACAGCTAAGAGAAGAGGCGAGTCTCGTCTTAAAGCCCCCACCCAAAGAAGAGATGCCAAATATAAATTAAATCAGGAAATCATATAAAAATATGATACTCAAAAATGCGGTTGTTTCAGGGGTTCTAGGTTTGTTTGCTGATGTTTTTACAAAACAATTATATCGAAAAAACTCTTTTTTTTCTTTCTGTTTGAGGGTTCCCTCTCTAAGCCCCTTTCCCTATATTTTAAATCCTACCCAACCCCTTCTCTGCCCCCTTTATCCCCCTTCCCCCCTCTATATTTCAATGAGTTTTTTCAAAGGATTTATTTCAGTAAAAATGCCATTTAAAAAACTCCTGTCGGCCAAACGATGGTATACGGTTTTGGGCAAAACAATGGGTTTTTCTTGTGTATGCGCCAGCCATAGGTGAGCAAAGACGTTTTTAGAAAGCACTGGAATCTAACCATAACCAAAATTATTATTTTTATTTAGCATATTTTATAGTTTACATTTAAAGTTTTTTTTATGTTGTTTACTGAAAAGAGAAGAAAACAAAATATTAAAACTCTTAATAGTGAAGAAAAACCCCATTCCCATCCAGAAAGTCTAAAATCGCTCCATCGTCATCTGTTTTATTCTTCTCATCTCGGTGAAGCCTTTTCCCCGTCTTCTTCTATTGTTAGTCTCTCAAAGATTTTTTTGATGTAAGCCATCAGAGCTAGAATCTCAGTGTTTCTTCTCCCTTGACACAGGCTGACCCAGAATGAGTTTGGTGGTAATGTTGTTGACTTCTGGTACAAGTGTCCCAGATATAATGTTCGTAAATCCTTCAATGACTCGCATTCGGTTGTTAAGTGTTCTAAAGTTTCAAGTGAGCCATTACAAAGCCGGCATGTGTAGTTTTTCTCTGAGATTACTATGCGTCTCTCGAGAACCTCTTTTGTAGGAAACAGATTAAAACGGAACCTCATGAATTCCTGTCTAATTGTGGGACAGGGACACTATTTATCCCCGTTAGATGCTTATATTTCTACTTCACAACGGGCCAATCATTCCCCCATTCTTTCTTTGTTTTTTGTTTTTTATTATTTTAAGTGCAGTGTTTAAAAATGTATTTTTGTAACAGCCACTTTGTATTTGTTGTCACTCTTGTGATGACATCGTCGCGCTCGGCCATGCAATGACATCATTGCAATGGCCGAGCACAACAATTTATTTATTTAATAGTTTTTTTATAACACACTTAATACCTGAGTTTGGTTTCTAACCGCGGATCTGGGATTTGAACCTCTGTTGCTCTGCGTGATCTTGCTTCCAAATTGCCTCTGTGCTATCCTCCGCTCACAATGTCTTTGAGTAACAACAAATATGTAAATGGAGTAGGCAGTGCCTTTTCTTAATCATTGTGTATGGGATATATCATGCCGTTGTTTTTGAGCTTTTCAACCAGAAGTCTGATACCCAATTGGGAGAAACTGCAGGTGAGTTTTATCAGACTTGTCCTTCTGATCCTGTGGATTGTCCCCCATTTTTATCTTTTCATTTGAATTGATGTTTACTTTTTATTTTGTCCCTAGTGTTCCTTTGAACGTGTACTGCCCCTAATTGCAGCATATTCCACAGCCAATGTGTTGTTGGTATAGCTTGTTGATAGGTATGACATTTTGCAGAGTTTTTTTATTTTCTTATTTTTTACCATTAATCTTAGATTACGTTTGGCACATTTTTTATTTTCTATGTGGCCCACGGCATATCTTCAGCCAAGATATTTTTAAATCTTCTGTTTGGGAACCCTTTTCATATCAAACAGCATATGTATGTGTTGTTTCTCCCTTAGCTGCTTATCTTTACTTTTTTTGTTCACAGACATCGCCCCGATGAAGGACCGTGCATGGTCCGAAATCAATTGGCAATTGTTGTATGCCGACTGATGATCCAAGATGCTAAACCCACATTAAAGTATTATGATTGATTTTTTTCTTAATTGAAATTTCTGTATCTCTATGTAGGATTGAGTGTAGTCTTAACTACTTTGACCTTACCAACAAATATCTGCCATTTTGTGCCAGGTTTGTAGCAGCATAAAGACCAATTTGGAAGGGCTTATGTCCTGGAGGTCTGCAGAAAACGTCCTGCTTTTCAAGAAGGCGTCTAAGACTTCACCTGCCTTGTACAGACCAATGTCCTTAACTGATAGTCATGTAAAATTATTTGGAAACATTGTGTATAATAAACTATCAAAATGGGCCATGGGAAATACAATTATCATCCCCTGCCAACTGTTGTTTTAATCAAAAAATTAGGTACAATTGATTAATGTCTCACTCTCATTCTTCTAATCTTTAAGGGTAGTAACATTGAGAAAGAGAAATGACACCTCGCTTTATTAGACTTAAGTACTGCCTTTGACATTTCTATGTGATTTTTCTGCTTTTTGAAGGCCGTACACCAAAAAGACTGATTTATTTTGACTGATTTTTCACGGCCTTTAAAAGTAAAAGTATCTCACTTCTTTGGGGGCTTTACCCCCCCCCCCAACTACCCAGGAAAGCCGTTCCCCTGCCCACTCCACCCCTTCCTCTCCACCACTGGTGAGTTTTCTTTGAAATGTGGGGTTTCACCCTAAATCCCCTTTCCTCCCATGGCGTCTCACTTCCTCCAAAGCATTGCTCTCAACCCCTACCACAGACACACTGATTCAGACACACAAATACACACAAAACACACACGTTAACATGTTCACCGCTGCCTGACCTTCCCCCGCCCCTACTCCACCACAAACATTCCCCCTCCTCTTCCACACACACAAATAGACAGACACACACAAAATGAAAAGAACATTTACCTGAAATGCCAACGCCTTCCCTCTTCTGGGCGGTCTCGCTTGTCAGCCCCTGCACACACTTCAATCTAGAAGACCACTTGGTGGTGTCTCTTAGCAGGCTTTCTAAATCAATCTTTTTTAAATTTGGATTTTTGAAAAAAGACATTTTCACTTAGCACCCTTCTGACCTGGTTAACCATTACACGCTCTGGAAACACTCATGGATATGATGATCCCAGGGATATTTTGGTCTCTATAGTAGCACTTTATATGAGCAAAGGGTCTTCGGTGAGATGTGGCTGTAGCAGCCAAGGAACAAAGGCATTTAGTATTAACAGGAGACGTGGGGCCATGGTGAGTTCTTGCCTCGCTGATTTTTTTATCGTATATATTAATATGCTGGAAATAATCTTAAGCAAGGTAGCACAGGATGTACCCAAAATAGTCAAACTCCCAGTCCCATTGCTTTTGTTTGCAGATGACGCTGTGATCCTGCCCAAATCTGAAATGTCACTCTGCAAATTATTAGCAGCATTTGAGACATTTTGTGCAAAATTAGATCTAAAGATGAATCCAGTAACATCTAAAATCATGATTGTGGAGACTAAGGAAAGAACAAAAGGGAGCTTTGACATCGAGAGAGTTCAAGTTTCATCTACATAGGGGTGCGTATTTTAGATAACAAAAAATGGTCAGCACGCAAGAGAAAGTCACCGATATATGCATTCAGCAAACTCTGGGTGGCATTTCTACATTTTACAAAAGCCGTTGTTATCATTCAAATCGGTTAGTGTTGACTACTTGTATCATTATATATGGCTGGGGGGTTTGGGGCTTCAATGGTCTAGGTGACTTAATTTGAGCAGAGAATCTCTTCACCCAAAAAATCCTGGAGGTTTCTCCAGCACTCCTACCCTCCTCTCCAGCTACTATGTCTTCCTTTGCCCCCAGCAGCCCTGATGAGAATATTGCCCTACTTCTCAGTGCTAACCCTTCCAGTGACTCACTGTCCCAGCACATTGTGAAGCACATCTCAGTGTTGCTCCACATCTTACTCCTCTCTTTGACTCCTCTCTTGGCAATGCCACTTTTACCTCATCATATAGGACATCTACCGTCATCACTCTTAAGAAACATGGTCTAGATCCTAACTGTCCTGCCAACGTTCACCCTGTCTCTCTTCTGCCACACTATTCGAAAATTCTAGAGCAAATAGTATTCAATTGACTCACTGGGCTTCATTACAAGTTTGCCGGTCCGGAAAAAATGGGTGACGGTAAACTCACTGCACCCTTGTTTCCGGACCGGCAAACTACAAGTCTACCTGCCGGGGCGATCCAACCACAAAGCTCTGCTTCCTTCTGTGGAACCTGTTTCCTAGCACTCTATGCCTCATTAGCACCCTGTTTTCCTTTCTCCCTTCCTTTCATGCACAAACCTACAGCACTTTTCCAACACCCCTACATCCTTAATTCAGCAATTTCTCCACCATCGCGTTCCTATGTCATTCTGTCGGTTACATGTCTTAATAACAAAACATTTTATGAAGAATTCACTTATAACTAAACTTTGGTGTCCAGTTAAAGGTGCAAATACAAAAGGTTTGAATGCAATAGGGTCGGGTCAATAGGACCGAAAACAAAAGGTTTGAATTTTTTTGTTTTTATTATATTTTTTTTTTGGGTTTCCTATAGGTAAAAAAAGCGTTTTTTACCACAAAAAATGGGGGTTGGGGAGGATCCTCCAAAAACAATATTAAAAAAAATAATAATTTTTCGAACCTTTTGTTTTCAGTCCTTTTGTTTCGACGCCATTGTATTTCGAACCTTTTTTTTATAACACATTTTATTGGTTTTTAAACATACATACAGTACACCAACAAATCCCCCCCACCCTCCCTCCCCTCAACGCCCGGGTTGGTTCATCACTCCATTCCTGTCTTGCCGCTCTGCACTTTACTTTCGGGATCTGCATTTCTCACCATGTCCCGTATAGTGGTTGTGTCCATCTCTTTTCCTATTTAACCGGCGAGGTCTATATCACATGGTCTTCTCACTTTCCCCAGATCTTGATGGCTTTTGCCGGGCATCCCCGTGCTGTATAGATTCTATGCTCTTTCGCTGCACATATGTCCATTTCGTTTGACCATTGGGCCACTGATGGGCTTTCCGGGGCCCCCCATTTCTGTGCTATATCGCGTTTTATCAGGCCCATTGCATTGGAGATAAAAATACCCTCCCATTTATCCGGAATGTTCTCATCTGGGGCCCCCAGTAACATTATTGCAGGTTGTGGGATTATTGTGCACCCCAGGGTTCTCGTTAACAGTTGACAACATTGCGCCCAGAAGGTCTTGATGTTAGGCCATTCCCAGAGAAGGTGGATGAAAGTGCCCTCCTCCCTCTGACATTTCAGACAGTTAGGCTCCTCCGCCCTCCCCCAGCGGAATAGGGCCCCTCGGGGGCAGTACACCCTGGGGAGTATCTTAAGTTGTACCAGTCTAATTCTAGAGTCTATTGCGATTTCGCGTGGGTGCATCAGTATTTGAATCCAGTCCTCTGGTTCAATGGGCCCCACATCTCCCTCCTATTTATTTTTGAGATTGACCAAATCCGGAGTGGCGAACGAGTTAATCGCCTTGTACAGAATAGTGGTGACCTTGCCAGGGATGTGTTGTGGTAGTAAGTTGCGTTCCAGAGGTGTGTAATCTGGTATGTCTTCGAGCTCTTGCCCATGTGCATTAATGGCATGAGTTAGTTGCAGGTAGTGGTAATGTTCTTTGGCAGATATTCCGAATCTCTGCTGCATTGTTTCGAATGGGAGGATGGAACCATCCGCAATAATGTCTTCTATTGTGGTTATCCCAGCCTCCACCCATCGGGTCCATACAGCCAACTTCCTTACCTCCTTCAACCCATAGTTGTGCCATAATGGTTGTGCCATAGTGATCCCGTTCCCCCAGCCTATGTGGGTGTGTGCCTGCCTCCAGATCATCGCAATATGGGTAGACATTGTTTGTGCGGGGTGCCTGGTTAGGGTCTGGTATGGTGTTTCCAGTGGTGGGGTGCCTTGGATAATGGGTTCCTCCGCTCTAATCTGTGGTTGTTCGGGGTCTCCATGAAGTAGGTCATTGACTACATTTAGTTGACAGGCCCAGTAGTAGGACCTGAGGTGTGGAAGTCCTATGCCCCCCTCCCAGATGGATCGTTGCAACGTGGTCAACGCGATTCGAGGCTGCCCGCCCTTCCATATTAGTTTCCTGACTAGGCGCTCCAATCGGTTAAATTCCACATTTGGTATGGCCAATGGGGCATTCTGCAGTACATAAAGGAAGCGTGGAAGTGCCTTCATTTTAAAGAGGGCCGATCTGCCCATGAGTGTGAGAGGCAGGAGCATCCAGTGCTGTACATCCCTGGCAAAGCGGTCGATTAGTGGGTGCAGGTTGTGCGCTACATATTCCGAGAGAGTCCCTGTGACCCATATGCCCAGATAGCGGAAGCCTCCTCTCTCCACCCGATATGGCATGCCCCGGGACACTGCCAGGTCGTCACCCTTCACTGGGAACAGGACCGATTTACCCCAGTTAACTCTGAGTCCACTGAATTCCCCAAAAGTCGTCAACATTTGGGTTATGATTGGGCATGCGTAGTCTGGGTTGCTGAGATAGAGTAGCAGGTCATCTGCATATAGGGATACCCTGTCCTCTCGTCCGTCTGGCCAGCAAAAGCCTGACCATGTAGTAACCTGTCGGAGCCATTGGGCAAGCGGTTCGAATAGAAGGGGGGATAGAGGACAGCCCTGTCGGGTGCCTCTGCCCAGTGGGAAGGTCCCAGAGGTCCAGCCATTTACCCTGACCGCAGCCATTGGCGCCTCGTTCAACATTTGAACCCAGCTGAGAAAGGTCTCACCAATGCCCATGCGTCTCATTATCGCCCACAGGCTTTCCCACACCACCGAGTCGAATGCTTTCTCAAAATCAATTGCTAAAAGAGCAAGTGGCGCGTCGAGACTCGGGGCTTTTCCCAGGAGTAGATGCAACCTGCGTAGGTTCATTCTGGTCGATCTTTGCGGCATAAAGCCACACTGGTCCGGATGAACCAGTGAGGAGATGACCTGTTGAAGTCTATTGGCCAGTACCTTGGCCAAAATCTTTGCTTCGCTGTTAACAAACGACATAGGACTGTATGATGTGCACCGGTCAGGGGGCTTTCCTTGTTTGGGAATAACCACAATGTTGGCCATTCGTAGGTCCAATGGAAGGGTGCCCTGTCCTTTGGCCGCCAGGAATAAATCCCGGAGAGGGGCTGCCATCTCGTTGCTGGCCAGCTTCCTCCAGGTCTCAGCCGGGAAGCCGTTAGGGCCCGATGTCTTCCCGGATTGTAGCTGGGACATGGCCTCCATGATTTCGGCCTCGTCCAGTTCCCTATCCAGATGTGTTGTCTGCTGCTCTGAGAGGTGCGGGAGCATGATCTCGTCCAGAAGGGACGGATCTACCGGTGATGTTGGGGCAGCGTGGAGTGCGGCATAGAATTTAGCGAAGGCCTCCGCTATTTCCAGGTCTGTCTGGGCCAGTCCACTGGGGTCTTCTATGATCTGCCTGACATGTCTGTGCCCTTCCTCCCGACGTTCCAGCCAGGCCAATAGTTTGCCGGCTTTGTCGCCGTGTTCAGAGATTCTGGTCCTTGACTCCCTATGCGCTTGCTTTGCGTTATCTAGTGCTGTGTTGTGCAGGGTTGCTCTGGCCTTCGCGAAGGAGCGGTGGGCGTCAGGGGTGGGTTTGGTGACATATCTATTTTCCCATTCCTCTACGGCTTCCTCTGCCTCCATAACTTTCCTATGGTGTTTCCTCCTTTTATTACACTTCCAGGCTGTTATTTCCCCTCTAAGTACCGCCTTATGGGCTTCCCATAATGTCACCGGATCCTCTACCGAACCCGCGTTAATTTCAAAGAATTCATTGGATTTTTCGGTGATGTGTTCCACGAATTCTGGAAGGCCTAAATAATAGTTATTTAGTCGCCAAGTCCTGGGAGGCAGGGGTCTATCTGTCTGGAGCAGTATCTCCAGGGGAGAATGGTCAGATATGCCGCAGGGAAGGAGTTCTGCCGCTTTTACCCTATACGCTTCGGGAGTCGGAAGGAAGAAGTAATCCAGCCTGGACAGGGACGCGTGGGCACCCGAAAGGAAAAGCCCTGATCTGTAGGGTGGAGGTCTCTCCATAGGTCACTTAGGCCTAGAGCTGATGCAAAGGTCACTAGCCGTGTGGGCTTGTTTGGGTTTTGGTTCCGTCTGTGGGTCCAGTCCAGTGTATTACACATAACATCATCAAAGTCCCCCCCAAGGATCCATAGATCAGGCTGTTGTTGCGCCATCAATGCCATGACATCCCTCAAGACAGCATCCCCTAACCCCGGTGGGGAGTATATCGCCAGAATAGCCACCATCTCCCCCCACAGTGTGCCTCTGAGTAGCACGAAACGGCCGCTGGGGTCTAGTTCCACTGCCGTCAGTGCAAAGGGGAGCCGTTTGGGTAGGAGGATGAAGACACCCCGGGAACCCATTGTGTACCCTGCGTGATAAGCTAATCGATAGTTAGTCCTGCGGAAGAATCGGCAGGTCGAACCCGCTAGGTGTGTCTCCGTAAGAAGAGCAATGTCAGGGGAATGCCTGTGTAGGAATTGCATTATAAGCCGACGCTTGATATTTGAGCCCATGCCATTTATGTTCCATGTGAGGATCCTTAAGGATCTTTGACATTCAGTAACTACCATTGGGACATGTGCGTCTCCCCCTGTGACGCCATTATGTTGTTGTGTGTCCATTTCTGTCTAGGAATCCAATTTGTTGTGCCAGATACGTGTGTGATATATATGACTGTGAGAGTACAGTGGTTGTGCCCGGTGGAAGCGTGGGTATTGGGCATGATATGTTTCGCGGCCTTGTGATGAAAATTAGAGTGGTGTAACCTCCCGGAAAATTTCTAACATGTAACAACTCCCTATCCCTCCTCCCCACACTCCTCCCCAACATGAAGTATCTGTCGCCCGAACTCTACTGGCGCTAAAAACTATGTCGCCAGATCATCTTGATATAAACTGTTATTACTTTCCCACCGACTTACTACTCCTTCTTGGGTCGAGTATCTGGAGTCGGGGGGGGTGGCGTTCGCCGATGGCATGGTGTGTTGATTATGATTACATATAATGCGTTTCATCCTTTGTGCGTAGGCAGCGGTGACCCCTTTCTGCTAACAGTCCAAGCAAGGTGTTTGTCATGGGGCCTGCCTAGAAGGCAGTCAGTCAGTGTGCTCTTTTGATATTTCTTTCCGTTGTTTCGTTTAGCCAATGTCTCTGTTAACCGCGCTAGGGATTGGGGGCCCCATTAGGTTCATTCTGATTCTCCAGCACAGGTTGTCGGGTGGGTCTTTCCTCCCTTGGTCTCGGTCTCGGTCTTCCCCTGCGGTTTTGATCGGCCCCGGTCCAGTCTCCTCTTATGTGGGTCGCCGCCCATCTCCATGCCTCCTGGGAATCAGTGAAGTGGACTGTCTTGCCTTCATGTTGGATCTTCAGCTGTGCCGGGAACAGCAGCCCATATTTCACATTCATAGAGTGAAGCTTCCATTTCAAGTGTTCAAAGGACTGTCTGGCCTTCTGAACTTTGTGGGTGTAGTCTGGGAAGAAGGCCATCCTGGATCCATTATATACCACCTTCCCTTGTGTTCTGGCCATCTGTAGGATGGCGTCTCTGTCGCGGTAATTAAGAATTTTCACAGTAATTGTCCTTGGGGGCGCCCCCGTGGTTGGGCGACCCGTGGGCACGCAATGTGCACATTCCACCGAGAAGAAGTTCAAGAAGGTTTTCGGCACGAAGAGATCTGCCAGCCATTCCTCCAGGAAGAGTTCCATGCTGGGACCCCCTGTGCGCTCCGGCAGGCCTAAAAAGCGAATGTTATTGCGTCAGGACCTGCCCTCTCCCTCCTCCACTCAGGCTTCCAAGGTTTTCAGGCGGTTCAGTGTTTGTGTGAGTTGCTGGTGCACAGTGCCTACGTCATCCTCCACGCTAGATTTTCGCTGCTATGCTTCTCCCGTTCGGCATGAGAGCTTCTTGCGGTCGTGGCGATGGAAGAAGACCTCGGTGGAAATAGTGTCAATTTTTTGCTCCATTTAAGAGCCCAAACTGGCGATTGGGGTCATCACGTCCTTTAGTGACAGTGGTTCTTCCATTGGAGGGGGGGTCGTCCCCGGGACCTCCGCGTTTGGGGCTGGCTGTGTGCTCGTGGCACATTGATCCATGGTGTTTTGCGTCGTGGTTTTCTTGTTTCCTTCCTTGCCCATGATGTGGAATAATGTGAATGTGGAGACTAAGGGTGGACTTGTCCCTCACGACATTGTCTGGGCCTCCACTTGTGACCGAGTTGCCCCTGCTATGTTACGTCCTTGTCGCAGTGTTCGCGGCTGCGGCTTCAGCCTCCCCAGGGCTCGGAAAAGGTTGTGGTTGTTGAGCAGGGTCCAGCGCGGGGTTCGAGTCATTATAAACGATTTAACCCTAACCCTTTATCCCACCCCGAAGTGCATTCTTGATAAAATGTTTTGTATGAAATATTCAATATATGTTCATTCTTCATAACATAGAGACTGCATACCATTCTGTCCTGTCCCTGTCCCTAGTTTGTTTCCACCTTCCCCTGCAACATCTGCTCTTCAAGGCACATTCTCTCACCCCGTTGTAAAGGACCCATGTCCTCTGCTCCGTTATTAATGGCAAATTCTGTATGTGTTTTTATGCCAAAAATGCATTGTGTTCCCAGTGATTTTTATTAATCAAAAAAATACATTATTATTAAATAAAACCTTTGTTGAGGAATTATGGTCCAGACACCAATCGCCAAAGGTCCTATGGCTGAAATTCATGAAGGTGACACTTGCAAATAGTAGAAAGGACAGCTGGTTTACATCTCCTGAAGATATAGGAAGGCACTCAGTGAGTAGAAGCTAAGAAAGTATACCAACCATGAGATCATGTGAGCGCTGGATGCAAAACCTCAATATGATCACTGCAACCAAATATTTGGACACATCTAACTATTTAATTAATGATAATGTCCATAACCTTATACATGTGATCAAGGACAAATACTATTCTCTAGACTATGGCTCAACCAGCTGCCGTTAAATAATGATATGCTTAAATGATCTGCCTTCCACCCTACTTTGCTTCCAAAGTCTCTCTTCTTTGGTCTTCTATTCCCTCTACTGCCTCTTCTCCTTCCTTTTCCCTTAGCTGCTCTAATTCTCTTGTTCTGGTGATGTTTACATTTTACCCTCTCACCGATGTGGACATCGCCTCTGCCTTATCTGGGGCTCATCCCATACACCTCCTGATGCAGCTATTCCTTCCTATCTAATCACGCCTAATTATTCAACACTTCTTTTCTTTCTTACTGCCTTCTTCAATACTTATCGTTCATCTTCCACTGTTCCCTCTAACTTTGAGCATGCATCAATCCTTCCTATCCAGAAAAACCTACACGTCATCCCTCCCTGCCTTCTAATTACCACCCAATTTATCTTCTCCCTTTTCTCTCAAAGCTTCTCAAGCACTCACTTTATTCCCAAGTTTCCTCTTTTATCAACCTGCACTGTCTCCAACCTCTTTTCCAGTCGGGCTTTGGGACATGCCACTCCACTGAAACCGCTCTCTCATCGGTCACAAATTAACTTCTCTCCTATGGCCAGTCTAAACATTCCTGTGTTCTTGCACTTCTTGATCTCTCGGCCACGTTTGACATGGTCAGCCACACTATTCTTCTTTCCTCTCTTGCCGAACTGAGCTTTTGAGACTCTACTCTCAACTGGTTTCATTCTTTCCTCTCAGGACGCACTTTCTCTATCTCCTGGGCAGGTCACTCTTCTACCCTTCTGTCTCTTTGACATGATGTCCCCCAAGGCTCAGGCATTGGCCCTCTCCTTCCCTCTATACCTCTTCTCGCAGCTCTATCATTTCTTCTTTTGGCTTTTCTCTATGCAGATGACTCACAGATCAATTCCTTCACTGACTTCCTTCTCTTCCTTGACTGCCTGTGCTCCTGCTGTTAAGTCATCAATGTCCTCCCACTATCTCCACTTGAATCCCTCAAAAATGGATGTTCTATTCTTGGTACTATGTGAACGTTTCGCTTTTTGTAGGTCACCCAACAAAAAGACTGATTTTTTTCGTCCTATTTTGGGTGGCCTACAACAAGCGAAACCCCACATTGCCTCGCCACCTCCCACCAACACACTCCCTCGTGCACCCTCCCCCAATGGGATTTGTTCAACATTGGGGGGTTTCACCCCCTGATCGCCCCTCCCTCAGCACCCCCACACCCCCCAAAAATAAACAAACACTAAAACAAACATGCAACACACACACACGCAACACACATACTGAATCATTCTCTGTCACGGCCGCTTCCGGTTCCTGGCTGCTTGTCAGCCCCTGTGTGCACTCGTGTGCGTCGCAGGGGCTGACTGTTCGATTTAGAAAGACCGCTCTGTGCAGTTTATTCTGTATTTTTAAAAAGGTCTATACACCTAATACCCTATTCTTCCCTGATCTTTCTATTCCCCTTCCATTACCTCCTTGTTCAGTCTTGTTTCCCCCTTATATCCTCTCCACCTCTCCGTTTGCACATAATCTTGGTGTTATTTTTGATTCTTGACTCTTCTTTCTCCTAACATCTCTTCCATGTCCCATTCTTCTCTCTATCAACTATTCAACATCAACATTCAAAATCGCCAGTTTCCACATTCTCTGCTACCGAGCTCCTCATTTACTCTCTATTTTCCAGACTATTCTACTCCTCCTCCATTCTTGTTGGCTTTTTCCGGGATCTCACCTAGCTCCTCTTCATTCATTCTATCATTCATCTATTCGGGTACTCTGTACTCTTCCCCCCTGCAATTCTATTACTTCTGCTCTACACTCTCTACTCTGGCTTTCTTTCGAAACTAGTTTACTCTTGGACTTCCTTTGTATTGTCTTCAAGTGTCTGTATAGCCTTGCCCCTCCTTATCTCTCTTCCTTAATCTCTTTCTACTCCCCTGCCCGATTGCTCTGCTCCCAATCCTTTTTCCTCTTAACTGTCCCCCGTCCCCCTGTGCGCCATCCCGTTTTCCGCTACTTTGCTCTGCTTGGCCCCAAAAATGAGGACTCCCTCCTTCTCTGCCTATGTTCCATATCTTCTTTTCCCCATTTTAAGTCCCACCTCAAAGCTCGCCTCCTCTCTCGCTGATCTGTTGGTTCATTTGTTTCTCACATGTTCATTTCTATCGTACCGTGTCTACTCTGTCCAGTGCTTAGACATTAAGCGCTCAAAAAACTCAAATACAAATACAAAATACAAATACACCCAATGATCGAGGGAGGATAGAACTCACTTTCTCTTTTTTTTGTCTGTGGTATATCATCTTGAGGAAAAAGTGCCTCATACTGCTCACCAGATCCTTCAATGGAGTATGATGCAAAGATTCAGAAAGGCAAGTATTGCCCTGTTACTCCCAGCAGTACTACACACATTAATGACATGTGTGAAGATTGCTGTAAACAAAGGGACTAAGTTAAAGCAACTAATAACTTAGACCCAATTAGGTTCCAGGTGGAAGCTGTTTTTTTTCAGGTTAACGAGACTGCCATGAAATTACTATTTAGAACCATTGAGGCGATATGCCCCGAGATGGAAGCACACCCTGTAGGCAGCGTCCCGCCGCCCAATTTAAGGGCCTGAGTGCAGCGAGGGTCCCTTAACAAGGGGGAGAGGTCGTTACCTACAGGAGCATATCACCATTATCACCCGTGTGGTGCGCTACCCGGGTGCTAATGATATGGAAAACAAGCAAAGTATTTTCTCTCTGTGAACGGGAGGCCTCGCAGCGCCCTGTTCACGGAGAGTAAATACTACACCAACATGGCTGCCATGGAATTGGAAGGCAGGACTCCGTATGGAGTCTCTCTTCCATTTCCATGGCGCTCACACTGGGATAGGAGCTGACAGGAGCTGCGGCGGTGAGTCCCCGCTGCCGCAATCAGGTAAGTGGGATGGGGGAAGTGAGAGGGGGGAAAAAGCAGAGACAGTGGGGGGAAGATGGTGGGCGGGGCAACTGGCCATCAAGTAGCTTGGAACGCAGGCTGACAGTAGAAGTGTGAGCCCGCATTCCGAGCTCCTTGATTGGCTGTCACCCCTGCCCAGGGTGCTAATGCTGATGAAATGTATTGTTGTGTTTTAATGCTCTAATTATTTTTTATTGTGAATTATTATATTTATTGCTGTCATTTCCTTTGTATATCTGTTATGGCATGCTGCCACAGGAGAGCATGTAGTGACTGACTGCCTGGGCAAAGAGAGGGAAGACATTCTATCACTGTTAATATTTTACATTCCTCAGGATCAGACCGAATCGCTTCAAGGGACAGTGCCCTCAGGTCTAAAGGGACCGTTCCCTGCTATGCGACAGGGATAAGTGGGGGAGACCAGGGCATCCTCCCCAAGATAGCCCGAGTCCATCATCCATTAGTGTGAGAGGCAACCAGCCCCCTTGATCATTCCACCTGTAGCTCCCAGAGCTAGGAAGGGGACCTCAGCAGAGTGACTATAGCTCCCCCCTTAAGGGCGAAGAGGAAAAGCAAGCTTTATTGATATTTTATTGATTTCATTTTCTAGGCACACAGAAGGAGGAAAACCTACAAGCTCTTAAGCAAGTCCAACATAAACTGTATTTCTCAACAAGATAGTGTGCAGGGGTCTTTAGCCCTTGGCTCTCTTTATGTTTTGGACTACAAATCCCTCCAGTCATAGTCAGCATAGTCAATGGCGAGGGATCATGGGAGTTGTAGTCCAACACATCTGGAGACCCAAAGGTTGGAGGCGCCTGCATTAGGAAGTGTTTTCAAACTATAACGTAGTGAGCAGAAAAACATATTCACTGGACTCCTATGCAATCGTGCCTTCTATGTATGCCTAGAATACATCACCCGTAGTTTCCATAGTAACAGCTGTCCAGAACGACTTGACTGGACGCAAGATGAGTAGATGGGAATGTGGGCCAATGTGAACCTCTAGTACCTGTCTATGTTGTTACCTTCCTGAGATGCAGTGGGACAGAAGAGACATCCAAGTTTGGGCAGCAGAGAAGTCAAAGACTCACCAGCACATGCTCGTAGTCATTGCCATATTCCTCGGAACCGGCCACCATCATCTGCTGGCGGATCCACTCCAGCAAATCGTTCGATTCCCTCAGGTACTCATGCAAGGTTAGAGTCTCCTCCAGTTTCTTGCTCCTGGCAATGGAGAATGAAAGAGATGGGAGAGGATTACCCAAAGATCTATCTATGTGTGAGCTCTACATGCTAGTAGCTTTCTAACTTTTTTTTAGGATCCTGCTCCAAGACAGAGTTGTCAGGGAAATGTGTCAGTCCCCCATTAATCAAACCCGATAATTAAACTGACATTTTAATTTATCATAGGAAAAAGGCTTCATTTGTGTAATCGGGAGATATGCATTTATTAAAAAAGCAAAAAACAACAGAAGATTTTGCAGCAATGATACTTTATTAGGCTAACTCCATATTTTTGTCTGCTAGCTTTCAAGACCCCATAGATCTCAGTTCTGATTGAGTGAGAGAATCCAAATAGCAGAGAAATTCAACCTAACCACATCAATTCCAGCAATCTTAATTTACACCACCCAGTGCAGTTTATGGAATTGGAAAATGCAATGGGAATATGTGTGCATCCCTCACTCTTAACAAACACTTGAACTCCTAAGCCCATCATTTGGAACGGTGAGCAATGTCTCGCTACTATTTATTCAGGGAATTTGGCAAAGGGCCTCATTATGAATTGGGCGGTATTCCAGCAGTAAATCTGCGGGAATACCACCCAATGAAATTTCCGTTAGGGCCACTTGGTCCAACAAGTTTACCGCCGGATTGCAAGTGGTAGTGGGGGTGTTAGACCCCATTAATTTGGAGTCCATAGGACTCCATGGGGATTTCAGTGCAATTACCGCAGCAGTAATTCTGACGATTTTGCTGATTTTTGGCAGAAAGTGGGAGGATTTACCTCCAGCATGATGTTGGGGGTAAATCCCACACTCCAGGGCCAAACGCGTAGTATGACGGAGCGAGAAAAGTGGCAGTAATTCCACACCACCATACTCGTAACAAGGCCCTTAACTAATGTTGCCACTCTCAGTTCAGTGCTAGATTCTTTGGCCATTAGATCTCCCTGATGAACCAAAGTGTTGTTTGTGTGAACAGTTCATTCACCCATTTATACAGGTTCATTCTCCCACGGGGGCCTGATGTCTCATGGACAGTCAAGGACAGTCAAGGAGGATGGTGCGGGCCCACCACACAAATGTATGAAGAGGTTTGTCAATAACCTCCCTAGGCTCTTACTTTGGAAGGGAAGTTTTGATATTGGGCCGCAATTGGATGGATTTTTGTGGGTCATCAGAATGTGATTTCCATAGGGGTTGATGATCGCATGCTTTACAATATCTCTGTCGTCGTAATTGAAATTGGGTCCTCCGTTTATGAACTTCACTGTCTCTCCTTGTGTTAGGTAGGCCATCCGCCGCTGCCATATTAATCCACTGCCTTACCACCATTAACTGCAGAGTCCCATATCGTTATGCGCATGCCTTAACCGGAAAGTTTCCCTGAGCACGCCAATAGATGCGGCTCGCTTCTCCGCTTCGGACGTAGTGCCTGCTTGGCATAAGCAAGTGTGATTTATACGAGCACCCGCCAGGCGAGACAGCTTCTGCAGGTAGAATTAGCAACATTCAGCTGACAGGCACTCCCTGAGCCGCAGAAGAACTTTAGTTGTAGTCAAAAACTGCTGAGTTGTACGAAATGCATCCAAGAATGTGTACTGGTTGTTGCAAAGTGTGTTCGCCAAGGTGTGCGGACCTGATCAGTATTTAAGAGCTGTCGCCTGAGAACCATGTAATTCACAACGCGACATAGTATACTGTTGCCGCTGTACGATGCATGGACCACCACCTTCCTTAGAACAGCCGGTGTGCATTACGGCATAGAAACCCTGCATCCCAGGAATGGGGGCAGCTGCGCCATATACAGTTTGATTGTTGGTGTGTGTTCTGTCTTGTGGATTGCTTGCACGCTGCTTTTCACTCACTGATCTACCGCAAGAGTCTGTGGCTGATTTTGCCACGACGCCTGGGACCACTTGCTGTTCAACAGTGCCGAGATGCCCGTGGCAAATGTGGCAATGCACTACATGGTCCCATGGCCCTGTAGTGCTCCAGAGGCTGCTTAGATGCCCTGGTGTATACTGCTGTACGCTTAACGTGCTTGGGCCGACGGGTCTGAAAGCCTCTGAGTGGCTCGGGACATTCAGGGGAAAGGTGCTGTTTCGAGATTGAGCCACATGGTTTTTATTTTTTATTTATTTATTTAGATTTGTAAAGCGCACTAACAGCCCATGGGCATCGAGGCGCTTTTTCAAGAGAGTGTCTTAGTTAAAGGAAGGTTACTTTTTTAGCAGCTCATCACTGAAGTTCAAATATTTACTGAAAAATATCAAGTAAATATTTGCAGTGTTGATCCAATATTCTGAGAGCCTTGTTCAGGAGCTCTTGTGTCTGAGGCGGGTCAGACTCCGTCAACAGCTCATGTGATAGGCATCACCTCAAAAATCATAAATGATGTGAAACCCTACCTATTACCAAAGAACCGCCTCAACATTGCCAGAGCCACAATAGGTGCAAAACTGGACTATTGCAACGTCCTACTCCTTGGCACGTCCACAAACAACATCAACCGACTGCGGATAGCACAAAACAACGTCCTCAGAGCTGCTCTCAGAATTACCAGGAGAGAGCACATCACTCAGGCAAGAAGAGACGCCCACTGGCTCCCAGTCAAAGAGTGTATAACATTCAAAGCCCTCACCATCACACACAGATGCATCTCCCAAACTGCTCCAGCTTAGCTAGTAGGAAGAATACACCTAGCACCAACCCACAGACCAAAACACAACAAATATTCACACCAACTCTCAGTCCCAGCCTTCTACAGAGCAAAAGCTGGCGGTACCAGCTTTGAAGTCCTAGCCCCTAAAGCATGGAACTCGCTACCACCCTGCCTAAGGAGTGAGGAATCACTCTCTTTGTTCAGAAAATCCTTGAAAACAAAGTTGTTTAACTAAATCGTATTATTACCTTGCACTGCCTCCAACATTGTTCCTCTGTAACCTTGGAACACCTGCTCGACAATGTTATACATATCTACTGTAACCAATGTTTGTTAACATGTACTAGGTTGAATATTCTGTAAAGGCGCCACGATGCCTCCGGGCCGCTGGGCGCTTGACAAATCCAAATAAATAAATAAATAGGCAGATTCGCCGCCAATCAAATCCTATAACCACGGCATGATGGCCACTCTGCTCACCACCTCGGACATTGCTTAAGACAAGATTCTCTAATTCATCTCCAACTCTCGCCACATTGGCGGGCTCCAGACCAGGTTTCTTCTGCTCCCGCTCAAGCCTCGGTCCAATCAAATCCAACAGAAATGAGATGTTCCTTTATGACGTGGCCAGGTAGCAAACATCTGGCCTGGGCTGGCATTCTCCCAGGGTGTAGAAGGAGAGGAAAGGACGCTTGAATTACAATTTGGAGACCTTCTTAATGTCTATGAAGCTGATCACTGGACGGGAGGGGAGTGCTTTATAGTGGTCACGTTAAATTATGTGCATTTTAACCATGACGAAAAAAGTAGGCTATTAGACCACGAAGAGAGGGTGCCTTCCAAATTTTGCCATTAAATCCAGTCTGCCTATTACATCCAAAGCCTGCTTTGTGGGGGTGAAACCTGAATACGCCCATATTCAGAGGGTTGTAGCCAGCTTTTACCTGCACTCTACCCTCAGTGTGAAATCCTCCATGATTGGATTTCGTGGGTACACATTTGCAGGGCAGCAATCAAATCTAGGCACTCATCAAGTAAGGTGTTAGCTTAACGTGGGTCTCAATAGATGAGCTGCATAGGTACCCGGGCTGCTGAGATTAGTGGGTGGTAAGTTTGGTGGCAACGGTAAATTCCTGAATACTGCATGCTTTATCGCTCCGGCAAATTATGAGTTTCCTTTTAGGAACTCTTCAGAGTTTCCTTTCAGAACTTCAATTCCTGCCTCTGTTGTGTGGCAGTAATTAACTGCACACAAAAGCATTAATGGATGAGATATTACTGCATGTGCTAATGCCGCAAGCGGTAATATGACATTTTCCATTGGAGTTGTATGGAACTCCAAAAGGGGAACAACTTCAGCATCTGGACGACTCTGAATTACGCTTGCCCTCCAGGTTACTGCATGTGGTAATGGCACTATCCTTTGAGCCTCATTACGGGTTTGCCGGTAACCCGCCTTACGATTACCATCGCCCGATAGCCCAGCGTTACGGGGATATAACAGGTGCCGGCAGCTGCGGTAAGTTCCCATTCCATGGATTGCCCCAATCACCGGCACCGAAGTACCACTGCCATGAATGGGGTAATTCTTAGCCGGTAGGGGCTTGAATTCCAGTCAGGTCAGGCAAGCCAGTTGTTCACTGTCCCTACCAGCAAACTCAGAGTGCGCCAGTCCACTAAAAATGCTGCATCCGGTATTACCAGCAGTTCTGCTGACATTGTTGCTGACACTCATAATGAGGCGCTTTAGCTGTGTTTCTGGAGGAAATACTGGTAAGCCCCTAATCAGGCTCTCGATGTAGCCATGTTCAAACGCCTTTCTAGGAACTTCACTAGTCTCCTTGCCTGAGAGTCCTGGGAAAGACAATGGCCCTCATTACGAGGTTGGAGGTAACCATGCCTCATTTAGTGGCATGGTTGCCTCCTTAGCGCATACCGGGCCCGGGTTCCTCAAATGAGGACTTACTAGGCCATGCCAACCTTGGCAGACCCGGTAATTCCTCGTCCGAGGAACCCAGATCCGGTCCATCCCCATTCCCATTCGAGCCCCCATAGGGCTCAATGGGAATGGGGAAGGAGCTAACAATGGGCCCGTTTATAACGGGCCCGTTGTTAGCTCCCTGGCCTCCTCGCGGGACCCAGTAAGGACGGGTCCCGCGAGGAGATCTCGCAATAGGGCGGAATGGTTTTACCGGCACCTGCACCATTACCGGTGCCGGAAAAACCCATTCCGCCAACCTTGTAATGAGGGCCAATGGCAAAATAACACTCATGATGGAGGCGGAAAAAGATCCTGAATCCCTGGCCTGAGCCTTTCGGTGGCAAAATTGACGAAGGGGCTTTAAAGATACTTAAGACCCACTAAAACAAGAATGGATCCGTTAGACACAAAGGCCCTAACTAAACAATGGACTCAATCGGGAATCAAGTCCCAAAGGCCCTGCCCACACAGACTAACCTTTAAAAGCACACATTTCTCCGGTGCCAACATGCGTCGTCTTGCCTATGCGCATAACGTGCCTGCACCCAGGACACGGCCTGCACGCTATTAAGACTATGACATATTATACCTGTTAAAAGAAAACATTTTTAACTGTTCGGTGGCAGCAGAATTTTTTTAGTGCACGCTTTTAAACCTGTAAAAAACATCTGCACAATCAGGATTTTCTGATAATTTGCCTCAATTTAATTCTGATCAGCCTTCAAAACAGGGGTGCCTCACTTTCATGATCTTATATATATTTAAAAACCAATTTAAAATCAATTTGATAAAGCAACACCCTGCTCAGATCCTCAAGAGACATCTGCCCCTCATGCCATCGAATCTTCCTTCCTTGAATATCAATACCCTCTTGGCACGGGCATGGCTTTACCCCCTGCTCAGAACCTAAAGAGGCATATGCCCCTCATGCCATCGAATCTTCCTTCCTTGAATGTCAAAGCCCGCCACTGCATGGGCATGGCTTTACCCCCGCTCAGATCCTCAAGTGGCATATGCCCCTCATGCCATCGAATCCTCCTTCCATGAATATCGATGCCCACATTGCACGGGCATGGCCTTACCTCCTGAAACTCAAGTGACATCTGCCCATCATGCCATCGACTCTTCCTTCCATGAATATCGATGCCCGCATTGCACTGGCATGGCTTTACCCCCTGCTCAGATACTCAAGAGACATCTGCCCCTCATGCCATCGAATCTCTCTTCCATGAATATCGATGCCAGCATTGCACTGGCATGGCTTTACCCCCTGCTCAGATACTCAAGTGACATCTGCCCCTCATGCCATCGAATCTCTCTTCCATGAATATCGATACCCGCTTTGCATGGGCATGGCTTTTAAACTGGGGCTGGGTCTTGGCAGGTCTCAATATGCACGTGTTGCTGCAGGTGCAAGTTACCCATCAGCATGTGCCCCGCAACACGTGGTCTTCTAGAACATGCACATGTGAATTCTGGCTCAGCGGGGTATGGTCCTACTTTTTGGACGTGTAGTAAACAGATGATTAGGGTTACACCTTAAGGTTCAACATAGTTCCCAGCCCGGGGTAACTGAGGCCTGCAGGGCTGTTTCAACATTAAGGTGATGACACGGCGCATGGCACAGAGATGAAACCCATGTCATGGGCTGCCACAGTGCCCTCAGCTGCGTATGTAAAATGTTTGAAGCATTTAATCAGCCAGCAGAGTTCAGGCGTTCACGTGATCATAGTCGCGCTATGAGCCCTCCCTTCAGCTTAGATGTTCTTTGTGCTGGGCCGGTTATTTCGGGGGTGCTGACAGATGCGCTGCTAAAGAACCTAACAAAGAAAACAGCACTAATGTTGCACTGTTTTGGATACACTCCTGCACTTTGTGGTTTGGAGCGACTGAGCATTGAACGCCTCACATTATGTTGGAGTTCCGCCCGCCCCCCATTATCCTAGGGCTCACATTTGTGTTTCTAACTGCACCAGGGTTCTAGCCTGCAACTGCGCTGAATCTGAGATAAACGTTGTCACCTGGGTGGCTCTCCAGACTGACTCCCATGATACCTCACCATTGACTGCTGCCCAGGGCTGATGGGAACTGTAGTCCAAAACATCAGGAGAGCCAAGACTATGCAGACCCGTGTGCAGGATCTAAAGCACTGGGCTGTTGTGATGAGGGGGCAGGGCAGAAAGCCCCGCTCTTATAGTGTCTGGGTAAATACTTTTGTTTTTTTGCTGGCTTGCTAGCCTAGTGTGAACCCTGCCCTGTGGCCTGGGATCATCGGGGAGGGTGCGTGGCGGAAGAGGAGCGCCCATCCTCACTTCTAGCCAACATATTTCATGAAGGAGAGTGTGGTATGTCTAAGGGTTTGATTCAGGCTGGAATTGGGGCGCGTGTGACATCTTTTAAAAGTGAACATTGCCCCACTTTGAGTTAGGCTCTTCTTTTTAGTTTGGGCTATGAGATGGCACTGTAGCACCACCTAAAAGTCAAAACCAAATGCAGAGGAATTTGGAAAGATGGGAGGTAGGATGTGAATGTCATAACTTGCGGTTGGTTGCCACACCCTCTAACGCTCTCCCAGTACTGGGGCTTCAGAGGATGGCGTCACCTTTGGTGCCTCTGGAAGAATCTATAAGCCCCAAGAGACTCAGCGCACTGGCACATATGCGCGCAACCTTCTGGAGCGTCCTGTGGATGTTGCGAGGCCCAATAAAGATGGCCGCAGGAGAGCCAACTACACTGGACAACGTTGGTGTGTCTGTCCAGTTGTTTTGCGTTTTTGTGTATCAGTACACCCGGTCACTGACACTTTGGCTCTGCTGTTGGACTTGTCTTGCCTGTGTGTTTGGTGCCTTATTCTGGTTTCTCTTTTAGACTACGACCTGCTCTTGCCCCTGGATGCCTTTGGATTGCTGATTTTTGCTGTGTTCCCCACTATCTGTTTTCTGGAACTTTTGCTGGTGTGACCTGTGGCAGGGAACTATTGGGATTTCTGGACTTTCCCTAGAAAGGACATAGTAGGGCGGAACCAGTGCCTTTTGATCGACCAGTGCAGCGGCCCTTGTGCGCTTCCTTAGTTGCGCCCTTGTGCCTCATGGGTTGGGCCCTTTGTATTTGTTTCTTATTTGTACCCTTATGCTGGCAGGGCAGTTGTTCGGGCTTTTGGACTTCTGTAAGAATCGCTGCTACCCTGGACTTCCCGTCACCTTGGAAACCATGTGATTTTTGACACAACGTACTGGGGAATTTCTGGACCCTTTGGGATTGGGAGGTGGTACTGTCTCCTATTCTGGGGGTGGTCATTTCTTTCTTTGAAATATCTATATTAGAATCAACTTTGTAAGGTTGTGGCGACTTATTTTGCAGATTTGAACCATCGGGTCCTGACAGTTAAGCGAGACACATAGCGTGTGGTTGGGCTTGTTTTTTTTGCCCACACATTGACCGCCCATGACCATGCCAATGCCTATTCCCAATCCCACCCACCTGCTTGCCCTCCCACACAAAAGACACATAATCCCACGATTTCTGAGCTACTTCTATCATGCAGTAACATCAAACCATGGGCTTTAATGGGGTAGCCATTGTTATTTCTTAACAGTTTTCTGAAAGTAAATGGCTTAATTGCAACTGTAAAACAGCTATTAATATAATAAAAATGTGTTAGCCAAGGTGACGGCAAGTAGTCCAGGGTAGCAGAGATTCTTACAGAAGTCCAAAAGCCAGAACAACCCCCCTGCCAGCACAAGGGAAAAAGGGGCCTTCAGTCATTTTATTTGTAAGGAATATGTGTATCCTCACATTTGTTCCTTGCATTGAAATACTGTTAAAACAAGGATTGACAAAACCAGCAGCTTGGCTCTTTTATAGTGCCTGGCAAATGCCTATTCCCTATCAACACAAAAGCCAAAATATATCTTGGTCAATGCTTGTTAAATCTGGGACACCCCTATGAATGAATAGTTCACTGCTTCTATGAATGAAGCCAGGGTCACTCTAGTTGCTTTGGAAAGCAAGTCCTTGCCATTAGTTTAGTTTATTTTAGTTTAAAGCATTTGTAAAACGCAAAACCTTGGACCCGTGGGCATTAGGGCACTGACAAACACAAAAGCAAAAGCTCAGAGAGAAGACACCTGAAGGGCAAAGCCCAAAAAGGGAAGGGAACAGTTTAAGAAAATAGCCACGTTTTCAATTTTCTTTTGCAGGCTTCTACATTAAGCTGGTCTCTGAGGTCTGAAGGAAGATTATTCCAGGCTGTAGGTGCAGAGAGGTAAAAGACTCCCCTTTTTGGCCCTTCTAGTTCGACTTCTAGGGAGCATAAGATGTTTCTGGTTACTAGATCTTAATGATCGGCTTTTTACTTTTTCCACTATGAGTTGCTTCAAATAGCTTGGCATAGTACCCTGAATACACTTAAAAGTAATCACTAAAAGTCGATAACGGAGGGCCACCAGGGGGTGCACAGGCAATGGCTGCCTGATTCCCGAGCTCTCGCCAAAGCCAGGTCGCAACGGGGATTGAGCCACCCCCCCCGAGAACCGCCAAGGAGAACAAAAGAGCCTGAGCGGGCAGTGAACCCCCGGCGCCCCCCGTGAGAGAAACAGCGATGTTCGGGGACCCCCGAAAGGCGGAGAACCAGAACCGCGGCCTCAGCAGCGAAGACGCCACGGGGGACCTGAGCGGCCGCGGGGCCGGAGGAGGAGCTGAGGCCCGCCGAACCTGGGGGACTGCGTGGGAGGGACCGGCCCCCGCCTCCGTCGTGACTGGCATCCAGCCCCTAAGTGAGTGGACCATAGAACGGGGAAACCGAACCCCCTGCGGACCGGGCACACAACACCTGATCGAGACGGCGGCCTCCCTACACTTCATCCGCGTGGGCGGAGACCCATGCACGGATAGGAGGAAGGCGTATTCCCCCGGACCAGGTCCTGGAGAAGAAGGGGTGGCGACGCTGGGGTCGGGAATCCCCCCTCCGCCACCACGCCTGCCAGCACCGAGAGGCGACCAGCATTTCGGCACTGGGCGAGGGGACCCTCGAGTCCGCACCGCTGCACACCACGGGAGGAGCGCCCCCCTCCCCTCTTCCTCCGCCAGGGACCGGCTCCCGACCCCACGACCAGAGGAGGAACAGACAGCAGGAGAGTGGGCTCGGACGGGCCCCCGCCAGTATCATAAACAGGACGGGACCCCTCCGCGGCAAACAAAGCAACCTCCCCTCCCCAGAGTGCACAGAAGACGCCGAAGGCCCTGGAGCATCTGCACTGGGTGCGAGGCCCCTGCCAGAAGTCGGCGGGGCGTGTGCCCGCCCGGTAGCGATCCCCCAAGAGCCGCGAAGGACCACCGAAGCGAGAGGGGGGTGGTCCCTGTTTGCCCGAGGGTGCCTCCACCAACACAGCACTGGCCGGCCTATGAGGTGATCCCGTGGCCCCCACAGAACCGAGGCATACCCTACGGCGAGCCCGGGGGGTAACCAGATGAACTGGCAAAAGAATCTACAAAAATATTGTTACCAAGAGGCAGGACCCCACAACAATGGCCCGTCCCACGACAGAGAAATGGCCCACTTGGAAGCCTCGGCACCCTCAACGGCGGCAATGGAGAGGGGCTTCGCCTCAATTCTACAGGAGATAAGGGACATGCGCTCCGACATAGCCCAAAAATTCGAAAAAATGGATCAACGGGTTGACAAAATCGAGGACAAAGTCGAGGACAGGCTCCTTCAGATTGAAACCAACCAATCGTCATCAGCAATCCTAGAGGTAGAGACAAATATGAGGCTATCTGCCCTTTCAGAAGAGGGAGGAGTAGAGGTCGAGACAAATAGACGATTTGAAAACAGGGAACGGAGGAACAACCTTAGATTTTTCGGGGTCCCCGAGGCGGAGGGGGAGATGGAGAGAGAGGTCACTTGAGTGGTGCGAGACATTATTGCCCTCCTCTTTGAGGAAGAGATGACTACTGAACTCACTTTTGATCGGGTGCACAGAGCAGGAGGACAGGCAGGGGGACCCCGGTCGATTCTGGCCTGGTTCCATTACTACTCGGAAAAGACACGGGTGCTGGAGGCCGCCAGGAAAGCTCTGGTGATTACCTACAACAATTCCCAGGTCTCCATTTTTCAGGACCTCTCCGCATATACACTGGCCAAACATAGGATATGCCGCCCCCTCACTCATCTGCTGGAAGAGAAGGGGGTACGATACAGATGGGGCTACCCCTTCTCCCTAGCCTTCGAATACCTGGGCCAGCGGACGAGCCCTCCAGGACTACGTGAAGGAACCGACCCCCCGAAGGGGACCAACAGGGTCGGATCAGGGCGGAGCAAATGACCCAGGGCCGTCGGGTAGAAGAAGAAAAAAGACCAGCGCAAGGAAATTTAGAAAAATGAACACGCCTTTTCTGGTGAAGGAAGGAGAGCGAAACGACTCTGAGGTCCGAGAATGAGGAACACAGAGACGATCGGAGCGACTTGACCACTTGCAGGTCGGAATCTGAAGAATTGGAGTTTAAGCCGAAACTAGAGTCCCCTTGAAAAGCAAGTAAAGCGGGGGCGACCGAGGGGACGATGCTGGGGGGGGGGGGGCTCACAAAAACGAGCTTAGCAATGAACGCCTGGCCGGGGAGGGCAGGCTGGTGGACCGGCCAAAATGCCAGAAATGGCGGAACTAACTGGCTGGACGCCGGAGAGAGGGGTGGTGGCACACAAATTAGTTGGGGTTTGTTTGTTTGGGAGGGGTTTGGGGGGCAGTTGGGGCAAAGTTTTAAAAGTGTCCAAACGGTGAGACAATGGGAGCGAGAAGGGAGTAACGATGCAATGCTGTTGACCACTAGAGAAGGAAACATAGATTATGGCTGATGGCGGGCCGGCCCTGGGTGTGGGTACCCTGAATGCACGGGGGCTGAGCACCCCCACGAAGAGGTGCCTGATTTGTAGGGAATTCAGGAGGGCAAAACTAGACCTGCTTTTCTTGCAAGAGACACACTGGGCGAGGGGTAAAGAACCTAAAATGTGAGGGGGGAATCAAAGAGGTCTTCCACGCTTCCCATTAGGTAAAGAAAAGAGGGGTGGCCATACTGGTAGCATGGAATGTAGGCTTCGAGAAAGAGGCCATCCTGAAAGACCCTGAGGACCGATACCTGTTTGTACGGGGCTCCCTACAGGGCTCCCCCCTAATGCTGGCAGTAGTGTATGGCCCAACGAAGGACAAGCCCAATTCTGGGAAGAAGTAAGGGACAGGCTCAAACTGTTTGTACAAGGCCCATTGGTGGTGGGGGGGTATTACAATATGGTTCTAGACCCAACCAAAGATAGAAAGCGGGTAGGCCCCCAAAACCTCAGACCCGCAGATGAAGCCATGGCGCAAAACGTTCAGAGGGTCAATGAGGATCTGGGCCTGGTGAATACAATCCCGACCCCCAGAACAGATGTCCCCTCCTTTACTTACTACTCGACCATCCACAACTCGTTCTCTAGGATAGATTACATCTTTGTGGACAAGATCCTCCGTCCATATGTCGCAGGCTATAGGATAGACCCTGTCCCTTGTTCAGACCATGACATGGTCCAAATTACCTTAGCGGTGGGTTGGTGTGGAGAACGCAGAGGACGCTGGAAATGCAATGATGCCCTATTAAGAGACGAGGTTCACGCCCAGGATGTCCTGGAAGCCATAACAGAGTTCTTTGAGCTTAATGATAACGGAGAGGTGGACACGCACACGCTTTGGGACGCTTTCAAGGCAACCTTACGAGGAGTCCTCATAAAAATATGCCCGCTCTCCCCCCTGATATTTGTCCTTACGATGGAGGCATTAGCCATAGCGATCAGAGCTCACCCGGACATCAAGGGAATTAGAAGGGGTGAGGTTGAATTCAAACTGTCCCTGTTTGCGGATGATATCTTAGCCTATCTGGTAGACCCTGGCTCCTCGCTCCCCCCCTTCCTGACCCTGGTGGCTGCATTTGGGCACTTCTCGAGCCTGAAAATTAACACCGCAAAATCTGTCTTGCTCCCAATGAGAACAATGGACCCAGAGCTAGACCCTCTGGACAGGTCTCATGGCATTACAGTGGGGAAGGTCGCTATACTGTACCTGGGGGACCTTCTCACCAGAGACATATCGAAATTGAGCACCACTAACTATGACCCCATAATGTCAGAGATCACATCTGATCTGAGGAGATGGGGTAAGATGATATTCTCATGGTATGGCCGGATGACTGCAGTAAAGATGAACATATTGCCTCGGCTCCTGTACCTTTTCACAGCTCTCCCAACCACCGTCCCAGCACAGACTTTTAGAGAACTACAAAATGCAGTACGAGACTTTGTATGGCAGGGGAAAACCCCAAGGACCGGGAGGGCCACCCTGACTTTACCGAGGGAGGAGGGGGGATTTTGGTTGCCGGATTTTCACCTTTATTTCTGCGCCGCCCAACTGCGCGTCCTCCTGGAGCACATGAAAGAGGGACTGGGAACGTATTGGTCATACTTAGAAGATATGGATGCCCACCCTCTGAAGGTGCGTGACCTCTTATGGGCCCTGCACAAGACGATGCCGAAACACCTAAAAACCCACCCGACCCTGGGAGTTCTCTGGGACATCTGGAAAGAGGGCCCCTGGACTGCATACCTTACCACATGGCCATCCCCGATGACTTCTCTCTGGGGCCGCCCCCTCAACTTGGGTAGTAAAGGGTTCCGGCATTCCCAAACCTGGTCAGACATGGGAATGGAATGGGCTGGGCAGATGTTTAGAGAGGGCGAATTCCTATCCTATGAGGACCTGAGGGACACTCTCCGATGAGGGTCTCTTTCCATTTTCGAATACCTCAGTCTTAAGGGCATCCTCTGCGACCAGTCATGGGGCCCAAACCTGAGGAGACAGTTAACCCCCTTCGAGAAGCTCCTCAACTCGGCGACCTCAAGAAAGGGTGCGGTATCTAGTATGTATTACATTTTAAATACTTATAACCTTCAGGGTAGGAGGAGCTTCTGCACGTTCTGGAATGATCTGGCGGGAGAAGAGATCTCAGAGGACGCCTGGGCTAGAATATTTAAAATAGCATTTCACGGGAACTTATCCACCTCAGACATGGAACATAATTTTTAGATCTTACAGGGGTGGCACAGGGACCCGGCAAAACTGTCAAAGATGTTCCCGGGGCTGTCACCAAGGTGCCCAAGGGGATGCAGCCAGACAGGCTCCAGAGGCCACATGTGGTGGCACTGCTCGAAAGTACAGGCCTACTGGGGGTCGGTGAGGGGCTGGATAGCGGAAGTAACAGAGGAACTCCTACCACTTAATCCCCTAACGATGTTATTGGGTCTCCACCCGGAGGAAAGGGAACCATACCGATATCCAAGGATGTGGGAAACCATGCTGAGGGCGGGCAGAGTGGATCTCGCGCAGAAATGGAAGAGCCCGGAAACCCCTCAAAGGAAGATTGGCTGAAAAAGGTGAAAAACATGTTTTTGATGGACAAACTGACTGCTATGGTGAACAATGACACTAGTTCATTCCTCACGAACTGGTATGGAGTGCAACAATCCTGAGGTTGGAACGTTCACTCAATTCGAGGTATACATCCCGGCCCGAGCGGGGCAGGACTGGTCCCGAGATGCATGACAATCGACCTGGGAACCCACGACCCGGGGAATGGCGGCGCTAAGTCAGTCAGCGACATGGTCACTATTCGCATCATCTCCAAGGCACAGGATACGGAGAGAACATTAGGAGTCTCCCTGGATGAATGCACAGATCTGGACACGGGGTGGGGGGTGGGCTGGGGTTGGGGTGGGAGGATATAGGGTGGGCGGGGTAAGGGTTCACTCAGTTTTTATTGTTTGTTTTATTAAAAAATGCTAATAAAAACCGAAGTTTAAAAAAAAAAAGTCGATAATGCACTCGTGCCTCCACCGGGAGCCAATGCATTCCTCTTCTTACATCCGACACATGGTTGCGGCATGAAAGCCCTGTCACAGCTCTAACAGCACCATTTTGTATGACCTGTAGCATCTTCCCTTCTGTTTTGTTCAGACCTGCCAATAGGCTACAGTAATAATCTATTTTAGCTCTGATTATAGCTCGGGCAATAGTCTCACCATTTGCCTGAGTAATAAAAGACCTGCGGTGGGCTAAAAGTTTAATATAGTCAGGGATCGAAGTGGGCGGGAGAGGTTGGGAGCGGTACTCCTCTACTTCTTTTAATTAAGTTTTACCGTTCCTATACTTTTATTGTAAAAAGAAACCGTTCCGGAATGGTTTCGTCTTAAAATAAAAGTGTAGCAAGAAGTTGAAACTTGCACTTTCAGTGCACTGCACAGGACGTTTCCTTAAAGAGCAGGCACATGTGTTTTGGGGTTTTTATTTTGCACGGGAGGCGGCGTGGTGATGGGGTCTGTGAGGAGCAGTACAGGCCAGTAGGGAACAGAGTTCCACTACTTCTTTTCGTACACTTCGAAAACTGAATATAGTAGGTTGCCATGGAAACAAGACTCCCCACATGGGCTCTCATAGTCTGCTGCTGGTCAAAGCAACCATTGCCCCCAATAGAGGTGGAGGTAGTGGGCGTGGTATTCGGCTGTGCATGTAAGAGGGGAATGAGTAGCTCCAGCCACGTCCTAACAACACACTAACTTCTAACTATGGGGCCTGCCTCGAGGATATTGATTCTATCACAGTTCCCGTGACTACAAAATCATGCACAAACCCTTTTGGGGTGGGACCAAGTCTGATTTGCATATGGTCTTTCCCCTTTTGTAATGGCTTGGCAGATGGCGAAAGATGGACTACAGGGTTGTTAAGACGAATGCCAGAGGTTAAGATTAATTCTAAACCTAACAGCTATCACCCCTTTGGTTTTTATATAATCACCCCGAGTGAGAATGGTATGTCCAGACGTGAGACCCGTGCCTGCTAGGCCTAGAGACCCAAGCTACTCCTTACTGATGAGACCTAACCAGGCCGAAACATGTCTGGGGATGCTTGTGGTCTCGTGTAGAAGGGATGTGACCAGGCAGTACGATCTGGACTGCCCCTCTTGGGGTGGGACCAAGCAGGGTCGGACTGGGCCATAACATTGTCTCGGGCACCAATGAAAAAGTGGCCCACAGTTGCAAATGGCTATTCATTCCTTCCATCCTTTTGTGACAGTGTTTGACTAGTACCCAAGTGGGAATTTTGGGATGAAATGTGATGCAAATTGTGCATTTTAAAGAATATGAATTCAGCAACACTGGTCAAAACTACTAGCCTCATAGCAAAGTAACTCATCAAACTGGCCCACATTGGCCAGTAAAGTGGCTCACTTTGACCAAAACAACTGGCCCACACCAGCATTTTGTGTTTTCGGTTCGGCCATGGGCCTATTGCCCTATAGGCCAGTCCAAGCCTGGGGCCAAGCCTGATTTGCATATGGTCAGGCCAAGACTAAAGGTCTGGAGGGTCGCCCAGAGCAATGCCAGAGGTAAAGATTCATTCTGAACCTGGCAGCCATCACCTCTTTTGTTTTGCCACAAACTCCATGTGAGACAGCTCTTGAGAGATTTTTGTCCTCGGCAGAATTGAGCATGATTAAGAAAAGGTGTGTAAGTTTAGGGATGCGCCCTATTAATAATGGGCTGAGGAACCAGTGCACCAAGGATGCACCCCTCCAGGTGCATCCCTCTGCCGTGAGCAGTTCCGCAAATCTGGGGAGAGCGGGTGTTTTCTTGCATTTTAAAAGCTCATACACATTCAAGAATGGTATGTGTTGCTAAAATGAGAGAAATCAGGATGTTTCCTCCTGCACCTGTTTGAATCAGGAGCAAGGGGTTGTGCAATGTATGAGGAGGGTCATGTCTAACTTTTCTGTTCATTTTCTTTTAACAGGGACATCTGATCTGTTAATCGCTACTGTCCCACTTGCATTTCCCTGAGGGACAGGGCAGCATATAATTTGCCCTGCCACAGAGCGCCCATGAAATGCATAGGCCACCTTTGGGGATAATGTGAACTGCACATTTCATAGAATCGCTTATCCTCTTCTCCTCTTATAGAGGGCCAGTCTCTATGAACGCAGCCCATTGGGATGGCCATGCATATAATTAATACATATAGTATAGACCTTAATATTGGCCCTGAGTGGTAAGCTGTTAGACAGATGAACAACCCGGGGGAAATCGAAAGTCCCTGAACTCCAGGGGTACTGCCACTCTTTCGGGTGGACCGGACTCACTTACCGTACTGCGGCGCAATCGTGTAGTTGTCGTATCTGGGCGTGAACCCGGTCCTGAGGTCCATCCACCTCGTCATTGCCTATGGATCCATGCAGTAGGAGGCCTTGGCCAGCCTGTTGCAGTTGTTTCGCGAGATCCTGGTATACCGCAATCTCCTGCTCAGTCGCCTGTTAAGAGAAGAACGGGCACTCATGCAAGGGTTCGACTGGTGACTCGTTGACTGAACATTTCTTACTCGGTGACTTCCCAGCTGTTTGGCTTCGAGATCCAATCTGATAACAGATTTGCACAAGTGTGAGTGATGCATAAAATCAGAACCTGGGAGTTTTAATGGATATGTCACCAATTGATTTTAGCCTGCTCTTATCAGGCACCAGTCAAAGCCAATCAACTTGACAGCTAACGGCAACCAATCATCCTGGGACGTGGGATCTGAGGTAGACAGCCTGGGGAGAGGTTTGCGATTTACCCCCTAACCCCACCCATTGACCACACAAGGCCATGCTAGTGTATTTGGCCATTCTCACCCACTAGCTGCCCATCCTGGCCCAAAACTCATCCCCTGGGATCACTTTGGCAGTGTTTGGAATTGTTGGGAGCTATTTAGCTCCTGCTTCTAGCCTAAGTGGGTCTGGTTAGCTTGAACCCAATAGCTACCAGGAGCTACCTTTGGCTCTCCAGGCCAACTGGTGCCTTACAAACAAATATTTGCAGCATTGCCTTTGGGTGTTTGGGAATGTAATAAAGAAGAATTATGACACATCTAGTACACATTTAAACATAATAAATAAATCATAATAGGTAAAAAGTGAAAGTTTGCTTTTCTGTAGAATTTACATTTTTGGTGCTATGGACTCTGACTGTGCAGTTAAGGGGCCTGTTCTTTGATTCTGAGAAGTCTTCTGAAAGATAACAGCTCAATTACAACTCTAAGTTCCTGGAGTAATTAAACATCTCTCAAATAAGTGTGCATTCAGGCATATATTTATTTGCAATATGTGTGTTCTTTTGCCAGTTCCTTGTACTGAATTACTGTTAAAAACAAGCATTGGCACGGCCAAACGTTGTATATAGGCATCTGCCATGCACTGCTATAACAGGCCAAGGTTCTAATACCATTTGCCAGCTGTTGCCATAATATGGCCAGGTCGTACCATTATGGCATTGCTTGGCACATGTCTGTCCCATGCCTATACAACAGTCAAAACTGCTGGATGGGCCAATGCTTGTTGAAGATTGCTGCTGACCAAAAAATCCTTTAGAGATTTCCCAGAATGTCCCCGATATTCTGCCATACCTTCTGTTTATTGATGAGATTTAGGGTCGCCGGCTCGTCCTTGCCATAGTCCTTACTGGTTACGAGTGGCTGCTTTTCTGCCACCCAATTTACTAGGTCAGATGTTTCCGAAAGGAACTAGACAAGAAAAAACAAAATTACCTCTACATTTTCATTGTGGAAACTGTCACATATTGTCTAATTTCTAATATCAGTACCAACTTACAAATATTAATATTAAACAACTATCAAGTATTGCAGGTATAGCAGCACCTAAACATTTGCCAGACTTTGATTATGGGTCTGCAACATTTGGCTCTCCAGATGTTTTGGACTACAACTCCCATCAGCATTAGTCAGTATAGGCAATGGTGAGTGATCATGGGATTCGTAGTCCAAAACATCTGGAGAACTACAGGTTGCAGACGCCTGGAAGATATTCAGATCAATTACATATACAGCTGTCTGAACAAGGCATATTTTAATAGGAATCAGTGCAAGACTTGGGGGTCCATATTGCATCTAAAATAATATCAGGTTTTTATATAGCGCTTCATGATTAATTTCTCCCGCTTCTATGCACAGTAACAATCGCTTTTAATATTACTCTTTTCCTGCTCTCAATGTATCGACCACGGAAGGATCAAGGGCTGAGTCGGGAATGCCAGGAATTTGAACTTGTGCAGTCACGTCCTGCCCCATGTTAGAAACAAGTGGCTACCCCATGAGCTATCCACTTCTACTTAAATGCAGCACCAGGAGAGGTGAGGAATGTTCACACAGGTTGGACGAAGAGAAGTATAATGAGTGGGCGCAGTCTGTACTACAGTACTACCTTGGCCACAAAGACAAATAAGGACAGAGTGCAGTAGCCAGTGTACACTTCTATGCCATCATGAACATGCATGTTTACAGGGAACACCCTTTCATCCCACTTGATGTAGAGTGATGGCCCTGAAAACTAGAAATGCGTGATATTATGCAGCAAAGACTATCCTTAGTGCCAGGGTCGGACTGGGGCATACTGTTGTCTCTGGCACCAATGAAAAAGTGGCCCACGGTTGTAAATGGCAATTCGTTCCTTTTGTGACAGACTGTTTGAGTAGTACTCAAGGTTTTTTTGGCATAAAATGTGATGACAATTGTGCATTTTGGAGAATATTTATTCAGTAACACTGGGCAAAACTAATAGCCGCATGGTGAAGTAACTTATCAAACTGGCCAAAAAAAGTAGCCCACCTTTACTAAAAAGAACTGGCCCACACACTAGCATTTTGTCAATTTGGTTCGGCCATTTCCCTATTGCCCCATAAGCTAGTCCAAGATTGTGGTGTGTCCATTTTCACTGGCATCGTTCCTACTGAACCGCATGCTGGGTAATGTTCCATCCATTGTTTTTCACCCTAGCATTCAGGTTCATGGCAGTGCTGGAAATGGATTCCAAATAGGTGGCAGAGTGATGGGGAGGGGCTAGGCATGGAGGCTAGTCAAGGGACAGCTTTTAAAAAGTGTAAAACACACAGAGATAAAATAAAACAACACCCTCATTTTTATAGTGATCATTTGAATTGGGCACACATCACATTAAAATAAACCAATCAGAATACTTATAAATCATTATAGTAACACGGTGAGCATAAAGCGTATGATTGTAGCTCTATTTTCCTCATCCTGAATCGAAGCCTCAATCCCCAGCATGTAAAGTAATGGGAGTTTAAACAAATCTAATCTGGCCTTCAATTTACTATCAAGACTGAAGGAACATGCACAATATCGTCCTCTGCTTGTAGTCATTATTTCAGACAGCATGCAGCTTTATGATTTCATCACATTTCTAATTATCAACCATCTGCACCTGTTCAGGGACATCAGTGCTTCAACTCACCCACTCACTGACACTTCTGCAGCCGTCTCATGATAATTTCCATTTAATCGGCTGAAAGGCTAAACAAAGATCAGCTAGAGCAGAGCTCTTCCAAGCTCAAAAGGTTGTCTCAGAGGCTGGGGACAGATAATGACTGTGCGTTCAGTATGTGGTGGCTCGGGTGTGGGCTTTTTGCTTCCACAGATTTGAAATCTCGGGAAAGGGTTTTTGGCAGTTTCTGAAGCTGGGGAAATTCAGCCCGATACCAGCACTTGTTGGAAAAAAACATCCTTGAGAGCCATGTTTCCATCTTTGGATATTACAATCCCCTTGGATACCCTGTTTAACCCTGAGAAAGTTCCATTTAATCCCTACATTTCTTTCAATTTGGTGTTTGCGAAAAGACATGACTTAAAAGGGGTTCTATGTGATTTTAGCAAAAACTATTTCAGAGAAGTATTTTTTAACTACAGAAAATCATTGAAAAAATACTGCATTTTATTTCTATTGGGGTCCCGCAAAAACCCATTTCCCTATGAGGATAAGCCCACTCCAACCGCCTCCCTACCCGTTTTATCCCATTACCCCACCACCCATGTATATATTTTTAAAACAGTGCTTTTTGCTGTTATTGTTTTGTTAGAAAATACCTCTTTTACATTGTTTTTGCTGAAATCACTAGGTACCCTTAAAAGGAGACCTTTTCTCAATCCATAGGCATCCTGTACATCAAGCACCTGGTAAGATGTTTCCAGCCTGTTTGGGGTTTTTTATCTGTGTTTTAAGTGGAATTTACATGTCGTTTTTCTGTTGGGGTGCCTGTCCATTGTTAGGAGTTTCCATGGCTTGCAGTTAGTAATCCATAGGCATCCTGTACAGCAAGCACCTGGTAATACCTTTCCAGCCTGTTTGGGATCTCTTTTTTGATTTTTTTATCTGTGTTTGAAGTGGAATGTACAAATCGTTTTTCTCTGCTGTTTCCACTGCTGGAGAGGATGGTCTTGGGGGTGTAGTGCTTTCCTTCTGTTTCTTTTCCTCTCTCCTCCCATCTTGATAGCAATTGGCTGAGGGAGTCATTGGGGGGCTGTCCATTGTCTGTAGTTTTCCCTAGGCTTACAGTTAGTAATCCATAGGCCCCAGCCTTCTTTTCACTCCCTCCGGTTGCCCTGTGTCCTTGGTCACATGACTAGAAAACACCCTGCTTTGCCAGCCCTCCCTGGGCAGCCTTGCCCTGGCAGCCATCAGCTAAGGGCCAGAGGCAAACAGCAGCTGCAGAAGAAGCAGCTCCACTCCGTGTTGCCTGTATTCACCAACAACGCCTGACGCAGACAACCTACAGTGACGGATAAGGTAAGTATGAGGAGTACAGCCATTAATCGACTCCAAAAAAAAAACACCACTCTAGTTACCTATTATCTAGCCTAATTGTGTAAGGTAGTCATTTCTGCACTCAGTGTAAGTATGTAAAATAGCTATACTCTAGAGCCTAAATAATGTACAGTTGCCACACTTCACAGCCAAACTGTTGGTATAGCCTTGTTATATTCCCCTGCTGCACTCTGAGATATAACTGTGCTGTGCCCCATAGTTAGCCATTGTGTTCTGCACCATAGCTAATTTGTGTTCAAAGTTGCAGTGCCATGTAACTAGCCATCGTAAGATGATATGGGCAGGAAGCACAACAATTACTGTGCTTCAGAACCCCAGCCACTCTTACTCTACTAGTACTATATAATCCGGGCTGACATAGTTGGCCTCTGAGTTGAATTATGCTACTCTCCATAGTCAGCCATTGTGACATGCCATATAGGTAGCCATTGTACTGAACTGTGGAAGGAAAAGTGTTGCACCAACATGTATACTTGGGTGCAGACGTCATGCAGGATTTAAATGTATTTTACGGGAAACGATATCTGTATTTTGGGGGAGGGAAATGTGTTAAAATAGACATATTGGGAAGATTAGCAATGCATCTCATTTGGATAGATCTATGAAGAATAGCCATGTGCCACATTTATATATAATTGTGAAGATTAGCCATGTATCACATTTACATAGAATTGTGAAGATTAGCCATGTATCACATTTTGATACCTTTGCGATGAATAGCCATGCATCACATTTAGATGGAATTGTAAAGATTAGCCACGTACAACATTTATATATAATTGTGAAGATTAGCCATGCATCACATTTACATAGAACTGTGAAGATTAGCCATGCATCACATTTACATGGAACTGTGAAGATTAGCCATGCATCACATCTACATAGAACTGTGAATATTAGCCATGCACCAAATTTCACATAGATTATTGGAGATTAGCCATGCATCACATTTACATAGAATTGCAAAGATTAGCCATGCGTCACATTTAGATAGATTTGTAAGGATTAGCCATGTGTTGCATTTACATAGAATTGCGAAGATGAGCCATGTGTCACATTTACATAGAATTGTTACGATTATTCCATGCGTCGCATTTACACAGAAATGTGAAGATTAGCCATGCATCTCATGTACATAGAACTGTGAAGATTAGCTATGCGTCACATTTACACAGAACTGTGAAGATTAGCAATGCCTCACATTTAGATAGTATTGTGAAGATTAGCCATGCGTCACATTTAGGCAGAATTGTGAAGATTAGCCATGCGTCACATTTACACAGAACTGAGAAGATTAGCCATGCGTCACATTTAGGCAGAATTGTGAAGATTAGCCATGCGTCACATTTACACAGAACTGAGAAGATTAGCCATGCGTCACATTTAGGCAGAATTGTGAAGATTAGCCATGCGTCACATTTACACAGAACTGAAAAGATTAGCCATGCGTCACATTTAGGCAGAATTGTGAAGATTAGCCATGCGTCACATTTAGGCAGAATTGTGAAGATTAGCCAGGGGAAAGGATATGTGCCACGGGCAATGAAAACAGAGGGGGTAGGATAGGGGATTGCCACTAACCAACCCTACTAAAAAAAAGCTCATCCTTCTGCCTACACCTCTCAAACTCTGAACTAAACTCACCTCTACAGCATAACAAACCGCACACAGTTCACTGCACCACAAAAATGAAACAAACCACACATAGCCTCTACCCAGAGCACATGGTGGCTACCAACCGAAAAACACACCTACGCTCAGCAAACGGTGTAAATCGAACTGAAGCTTCCAGCAGCATATCACAGCTCTCTTGCTCTTTTTTCCTGTTTAGTCCTACTAACTTATCCCACCCTCTCACCTCTTGCTTTACATATCCGCCAGAGCACCAAGAAACCACGCAGGTGGCAAATGTGCGCAGCATAAGAACATTTAACATAACATAACTTCTTGGACAGTGATTATGCGTTTAAAGCCGAAACGTTGACCCCTCTGTAGACTGCATGCACAAGAACCGTTCCATGCTACACTACAAGTATTGAATTCATATACCGGAATATTGTTTTACCTTAAAATTTAATAAAATATTAGGTCTTTGTCCACACACCATTCCTTTAGTTATTTCCCTTTTCTGTTGCATTTTCACTGACAAGTACCATTTACTAGAAAACAAAGTGGGCCGGGGAATAGTGGGGAAAGGGAGTACATTCCCCTCTAGCAACACGTTGTTTATGGAAAGACCAAGTTAACACCCACCACAATGAGGCTGTTTCACCAGGCGACGGTTGGACTTGGCGATTGTGAAGTCCTGTCGCCTGCTCCCGAGCCTTCCCTGTAGCTGGGCCTAGGGTCGAGTGAGGAGTGGAGGTAGAGGATAGCAGGGGTTTAGTGGCGGGTGGTTAGGTTTAGCAGGGTAGGGTGGAGGTGTGTCGGTGGTGACGTTTAAAAAAAAAAAAAAAGGCGTGGTGTCCACGGACTCCGCATATTTGGGGTATCGTAGATAAGGTACCCCCGTCCCCACCCCCCCCCCCGCTTACCGGAGCCGCCGTCTGTGGGTTTTAGCAGGGCGGGCGGGTTGTGCCAGCTGGGGCCGCGGTTTTCGTTTTCACGGTTTCGGGTTGCCAGGGAGGGAGCAGGAGCGCCGCTGGGAGCCGGGGAAGAGGTGTATCCCTCGTTGGGTGTAGTGTGGGCCCGGAGGGTTTTTAGGGATCCGGTGCCGGCCCGCTTCGCTCGTGGGCGTGAGGGTGCAGTGGGTCGACTGGGGGGGCCGTTGTTTGAGCCCGTGTGTGCCGGGCTTCTCTGGTCCTCGCGTGCGGTGTTGGCTTTCTGCAGTGAGGGGGCAGAGCGGTCCTCTTAAAGGGGCCACTCTCTCTTTCCTGTAGTAGGCTGCAAGGCACTGTGGTGCGGCGGGTGGGCCACCAGGGGGCGGGCTGTGGAGGTTGAATTGCACGGTGAGGGGCCCAGTTAATATTAAAAAAAATTAAAAAAAACACAACAGGCGAGAAGGGAAGGGGTTTTGGTAGGGGTTCTCAGCATCAGTGGTGGGTGGGGGGGGCCCTGTGTGGGTTTATTATTATTAGCTCGGCAAGAGAGCCAGTAGGAGGGGTGCTATCTAGGACTGGGGGGGTTGGCTAGGTGGGGGGATTTCCAAAAAAAAATAATAATACATTTTTTATTAAGATAAGAAGGTTGTTTTGGGAGCGGGGGTTATTTTATCTCCTTTTGTATTTAGTGGTTAGAGCGATTTTGTTGGGGGGTTTCTCCGCGACTAGGGGTTTTTCTGGCCTCGGGTAGGTCCCGGCTCGGGGGCTTAGGTAGCAGGGTGCGGCAAGGGGCATAGTTAGTGTGCCAGAAAGGTTGGTGCACGATGGTGGGACGAGGTGCAAGCAGGGAGGGGTTGGTGGATGCGAGGGGGCTGAGGGAGGCCCTGGCCATAATTAGCAGGGCAACTAAGGCCCAGCTGGAGGGGGTGGTGGGGGAGGTCATGGGTGAAGGGGAGACAAGTGGGGTTAGGCCGCAGCGGAGAGCGGCAGCTGATGGGGCTCTCGCGGCAGTGGTGGCTTGCACCCCCACAGCGGGGAGAGGGGAGGTTTGGGAATCCAGGGGCAGGAAGATGAGGAGGGAGATAGACAGGAGGGCGTCCGGGGAAGAAAGGATTTCGGGTGGGCAGCCACGTGGGGAGGGAATGAGGGATAGCACTAAGGGAGCAGCGAGTGCGCAAATGGAGGTGGCTCAAAGGAACCACGGTGGGGCTATGGTGGAGGTGCAGAAGGGGGTGCAAGGGCAGCGGGGAAGAGGGGGGAAATACCTACGGAAGAGTGCGGGTGGGAGAAGGAGAGGGAGGTCCCCATCAATTGAGGTGGATAGGGCGGGGTGCGGAATGGCCCCCCCGGGTAGGGTGAGTGAGGGCGGAGGGTGCTGCGCAGCCCCCGCTGGTCAAATGGAAGTAGAGGGTTTGAGAGCGGCCCCTACTCGGTCAGCGTACGGAGAGCCTAGAGGGTGCAGCACGGCCCCTAGCAATGAAGACCCCAGGGTGGAGGTCGGAGCGCCTCGCCCGAGAGAAGAGGACCAGGCAGGGGTTTACACGGCCCCACCGTGAAGACGTCAAAGGAGTGGCGGGGTGGACACCCCGGGCTCTCAAGAGGATGAGCAACTTGACTGGGGCACGAGCTCGCAGCCACAATGGTATTTGATGGGTGATGAAATGGGTTTGGAGGATTATGTGGGGCAGTGGGAGGTGGATGGTTATAGGTCGGCGGGGGAAAGGGGGGAGGAGAGAAGAAGTTGGGCTTGGGATATGGAAAGACAGGTGCAGGAGCGTGGGGGGCAAGCCGGAGGGGGAAAGGTTGGCTGGGTGAGTCTGCTGACATGTTTTGTCCCCGCAGTAGGAGCCCGTTAAGGAAGGAGATGAGGAGCATTGGTGTGGACGCAAGGCAGCAGACGGCAGGTGCAGAAAGAGGTGAGCGGGAAAGGGAATGGTCATCTGCATGGCAGAGAGGGGTTCCAGGAGGGGGGACGGGAAACGAAGGGTCGGGTTTGCAAGGGCTGAGGAAAGAAGTTGGTGTACAGGCCATTGGAGCCTTGGGGGTTGAGAAGAGCATTTGCTCAGTGGAGATTCAGACGGACAAGGTGGTGGAGCCATTGGGGCTCGAGGTGCAAGGGGGAAAAGAAAAGGAGGTTGAAGTGAAAGGAAAGGAGAAAAAATTGCCATACATGGGGATAACAAAACCGTTGGGGGCGCACTCGATGGCGGCGACCAGGGTGAAGATTCAGGCGGGGGAATTTGTAGACGTTTTTAAATTGCTCCATAGGGAAGTGAGAGCTAAGGAGGGGTCTAAAGAAGAGGAGAGGGAACTGGCTGCGCGACCAAGGGTACCGGTGACCATTGAGAATTGGACGTCGGCATTTATCATTTATGCCAGTGTTTATTGTGAAAAATTTCCTGAGCGTTGTGTGGCCCTACTTAAATATATGGACGTAATTAGGAAGGCTTTCACGAGTTTTGGGGGTTTTGCCTGGGTGAGGTATGACGAGGAATTCAGAGCGAGAATGGCGGAGGACAGTCAAGCGGTCTGGGGAGAGATAGACATGGATCTTTGGCTGCAATGGATGGCTCTAACGAGGCCTGCCCCGACATTGCACACAGCAAGTGGGCTGCCGGTGCCCTTCCGGCCCTTTCTTGGTCGCCCCGCCCATGAAGGGGCGGGGGGAGGGGCAGAGGGCAGTCCTCAGCGGCATGTTGGGCGTTCAACAAGGACGGCTGCACTAGGACCCTGTGTAGGTTCAGGCATGAGTGTTGCAAGTGTGGTGGAAAACACCCGCTTACGCAGTGCTTCCAACAGGGAGACAGGGGGAGGGGGAGAGGTTCGGGCAGAGGGGTTGTGGGGAAAGGCTTTTACGCCAATTAAGGTGGGGGTTCTGCAAAAATGGTCGCAATTTTATCCGGATAGGGATGGGGCGAAGATTTTGAGTGAGGGGTTCAGTCAAGGTTTCAGATTGGGGTATCAGGGCCCAAGGGTGCGCCAGTGGGCTGAAAATCTGAAGTCAGCCAAAGAAAATGTGGAAGTGGTAAGGCAAAAATTGAGCAAAGAAATAGCGGCGGGAAGGATCGTGGGGCCATTTGATGATCTGCCGGGTGACCTAGTCATATCCCCATTGGGGGTGGTGCCCAAGAAAGCTCCGGGGGAGTTTTGGTTAATACACCATTTGTCGTGGCCGGAGGGCATGTCGGTGAATGACTTCATTGCCCCCGAAGAATGTGGGGTTGTATATGCAAGTGTTGACCAGGCAGTGGAGCTGGAAAGGAAAGAAGGGTGGGGGGCCTTCATGGCCAATTGTGACATCAAAGCGGCGTTCAGGTTACTGCCAGTGCACCCGGAGGATTTTTGGTTGCTAGGTTTGCAGTTTGAGGATCGCATATACGTAGACAAAGCCTTGCCAATGGGGTGCGCAATTTCCTGTGCGCTGTTTGAAAGATTCAGCTCATTTCTACAGTGGGTTTTTTCATTTAACTCGGGTTGGGAGAGTGTGCTGCACTATCTGGAGGATTTTCTGTTCATTAGTGGGGCAGATAGAGAGGGTGAGTGCAGAGGGATGCTCAAGTTGTTCCAGGAGCTAATGGAGGAGTTGGGTGTGCCGTTAGCGGAAGACAAAACAGAAGGGCCTGCAGTGGTATTGACATTTTTGGGAATTGAACTGGACTCAGTGGCTATGACCTCACGCTTGCCGCACGACAAGGTGAGCAAACTGGTGGTGTTGCTGGAAAAGGCAGTGGGGGCCAAGAAAATGACGCTGGTTGACATGCAGAGATTGGTAGGGCATCTGAATTTTGCATGTAAGGTGGTAGCCCCAGGAAGGACGTTTTGTAGGAACATGGCGAGGGCTATGGCGGGAGCAAAGTGCCCACATCACCGGATAAGAGTATCGGGGTCAGTGCGGGAGGACTGCAGAATTTGGCTGCGTTTTTTGGAGAAGTTTAATGGGGTGTCAATGTGGTTGCAGGGGGACCCGGTGACATGGGAGGTACAGATATGTTCGCACGCAGCAGGAGTGGGGGGTTTTGGAGTGTTTTGGGGGGGGAAATGCTGTGCGGAGAAATGGCCTGAACTGTGGTTAAAGGAGGGAAGGAGTATAGCATTCCTTGAGTTTTTCCCACTGCTGGTGGCATTGGAGCTGTGGGGGAAGGATTTGTGGGATAGGAAAGTGAATTTCAATGTGGACAATGAATGCGTGGTCCACGTGGTAAACAGGCAGTCAGCAAGGGATCAGAGGGTGGCAAGACTCATGAGGGAGTTTGTGCTGAGATGCATGGAACTGAATGTGGTGTTTAAGGCAACACATGTGCCGGGGAAGGATAATGGCATCGCTGATGCATTATCTCGTTTTCAATGGAAGAGATTCCATGGATTGGCTCCAGAGGCGGGTCAGGAGGGGCAGCAGATTCCCGAAGAGCTGTGGAAGATAGGAAGATGAGAGCGCTGGCTTTGGTGGAGGGTTCATTGGCCGGGGCGTCTAAGGAGGCATACAGGAGGGCATGGGAGGATTTTATTGGGGGGGGGAGCGCGTAGTTGGAAGGGCAGATGGGATGCAGAAGAGAGGAGGAGGGACGATGTCGTGAATTTCCTCCTGAGGTGTATGGACAGGGGCTGGTCAAGAGCGACAATAGCGGGGAAGTTAGCAGGAATTGCTTTTTACGGGAAGTGGTTTTGGGGTTTTCAGCCGAGTGGGGGGGGGGAATGGCGAGTAGGATGTTGGAAGGATGGGCAAGGGAAAGTAAGAGGGACAAGGACAGGAGGAGGCCGATATCGGCGGAATTGCCGCAGAGGTTGGTTAAGGCAGTAGGGGGAATTTGCTGGTTGGTATGGGAGGGGGAGCTGTTTGCGAGATGTTTTACGTGGTTATTTTTTGGGGCCTTTCAGGTTTCGGAGTTGGTGGGGGGAAAAGGGGGATCTGGGGGTCTGCAATGGGAGGATGTGCACATTACAGAATTGGGTTTGGACATAAGGATTAATAAGTCTAAAACGGACCAGAAGGGAAAGGGTTCCTGGGTTGTGTTGGGGCGGGGGAGTAAGGATTTATGCCCAGTGCTGGCAGGTAGGTTGTGGAAGGAGCGGTGTGGGGTGAAGACAGGCTTGGTGTTCAAGCATGAGGATGGGTCATCGGTTTCAGCGGCACAAGTTTTGGGGGTACTGCGGAAGGCTCTGTGGGTGTTGGGAGAAAAGGGTGAGGATTTTGGTACACATTCATTCAGGATGGGCGCAGCATCGGAGGGAAAGAGGTTGGGTTTCACGGAGGATAAGGTGAAAAGTTTGGGGCGGTGGAAGTATGGGAGATACAAGAGGTACGTCAGGGATTTTCATAAGGGGGATTGTTGAAGGATGGGGGTATAAGTGGGCTGACAACAACGTGGGGTTGGTATTGTATTGTGGTGGTAATTGTGTACTTTCTTTTTCAGATGCTGTGCGAAAGGAGGGGGAGTTGGCGCAAGTGTGGATTGTCGGCCATTCAATTGTTAAATGGGCTGGGAAAGAAGCGGAGAAAAGGGTTCTGGGCAGGCAACTGGGGTGTAGCTATAAGGATGTGGTGGTAAGATGGCACGGGTTAGGGGGCCTGCGCTGGGACCAGTTGCTGCCTATGCTGGCAGGGTTGCGGGAGCGCTACGATGAGACGGAGGTGTTGATCATTCACGCTGGGGAGAATGACTTGGTGAGGGATACTGGGGTGGCCCTGCTAAGGAAAATGAAAAGGGATTTGGTTTGGGTGCGGGAAATGTGGCCTCAAGCGGAGGTGTTGTGGACGAAGTTGTTGCCGCGTAGAGTGTTGAGGGGAGCAAGGAGCGAGGGTGCTATAGAGCGGGCTAGAAAGGGGATCAACAGAGAAATGGTGAAGCTTTGTGCCTCTGTGGCAGTACAGGTGATGGAACATAAGGAAATAGTGTATGAGGGCTTTATGATTTTTAGGGAGGATGGGGTGCATTTGTCGGTTTATGGGAACAATCACTATTTGGTGGACTTGTGCTGTTGGCTGGGAGATTGGTTGAAGAGATGTAAATAAAGTGAAGTGGTGGGGGGGAGGGTGGGGCAGAAAGAACACCTCGGGGGAGGGTTTTTCTGGTGCCGGGGGCATGGCCCCTTTTGATGTGGGGGGAGGGAAGCACAATGGGGGAATGACACGGGAAAGGAGGGGGTGGTGCTGTTTGCACAAGTGGGCCACCCTGGGGGAACAGGTATTGAGCCTGGAGGGGCATGGCCCCAGGGAGAAAGCGGGACGCCTGGAAAAGGGGTAAGAAGATGGTAGGGTCCAAGGGACAGTTAGGGAGGAAATGGCTTTATTTAATTATTTAATTGTTGGGGGAAATGAAAATATGTAATTAGTTAATTGGTTGTTTAAATAGTTCGTTAGTCTGTAAGGCCATGGAGCCAGGTAAGCGTTAATTGTAAGCTTGGGCCTGTCACATTAAAGCGACCTTTTCCACTTTTAAATGAGTCTGGGTTTTTGTGCAGTAAGCCAAAAGGGGGTCCCGGGGGGAACGCGAAGCGTTTCCCCCCGGGAAGTTTTTGGCGCTGCACACGGCCGGCGAGTGGCCGTGGGGGCAGAGCCCCCTCTAGGGTATTTAAGGGGGCAGGGAAGGTTCGGGAGGCAGGCGACGGTTGGACTTAGCGATTGTCCCGCCCTCCCACCCCTTCATTTTGGTTTAGGTTTGGGGTTTGGTTTATTAAAGGTGGGGGGAGGACCATTGGAGGTTGGTTGGTTGGGGTTTTTACGTCCCAGGGAGGTTTGTGAGGGAGTTTTTTGGTAGGTTAAGGGGCGACTGGCTGGTAGTTTTGTGTGACAGGTCGGGGCAGTAGAGAAGTTGTGATGTAAATTAATGTTGCTGATGTGGCAGGTCAGTCTGGCTGCAGGTCATAGGAAGGGGGAGATTGGTGTAGAGGGGAGTATGAGGGTTATTGAAGTGGGTCTGGGCTCTGGGAGCATGGCCCCTTTTGATGTGGGGGGAGGGAAGCACAATGGGGGAATGACACGGGAAAGGAGGGGGTGGTGCTGTTTGCACAAGCGGGCCACCCCGGGGGAACAGGTATTGAGCCTGGAGGGGCATGGCCCCAGGTAGAAAGCGGGACGCCTGGAAAAGGGGTAAGGAGATGGTAGGGTCCAAGGGACAGTTAGGGAGGAAATGGCTTTATTTATTTATTTAATTGTTGGGGGAAATGAAAATGTGTAATTAGTTAATTGGTTGTTTAAATATTTCGTTAGTCTGTAAGGCCATGGAACAAAGGTAAGCATTAATTGTAAGCTTGGGCCTGTCACATTAAAGCGACCTTTTCCACTTTTAAATGAGTCTGGGTTTTTGTGCAGTAAGCCAAAAAGCAAAGCTCAGCTATTTACTTTAGAAAATCATTGATGTTTGTTAACTCATAAAAACACATACCATTGGGTTATCGCAGTAAATGGTTCCTTCACTCATGCATCCATGGGTGGGTTATCTCAGTGAAAGGTTTATTCACTCGTGCTTCGAAAGATGGGTCATCTCAGTAAATGGTTCCTTCACTCGTGCTTCAAAAAGGTGGGTTAACTCAGTAAATGGTTCCTTCACTGATGGATTTATTTATTTATTTATTGTGCATTTGTAAGTGGGTTATCTGTGTGAATGGTTCATTCACTCATGCATCCATGGGTAGGTTATCTGAGTGATTGGTTCATTCACTCATGCACCCAAAGGTGGGTTATCTCTGTGAATGGTTCCTTCACTCATGCATCTATGGGTTAGTTATCTCAGTGAATGGTTCATTCACTCATGCATTCCTGGGTGGGTAATCTCAGTTCATGGTGACTTCACTCATGCATCCAAAGGTGGCTTATCTCCGTCAATGGTCACTCATGCATCCAGGGGTGGGTAATCTCAATTAATGGTCCCTTCACTTGTGCTTCGAAAGGTGGGTTATCTGTGTGAATGGTTCCTTCACTCATGCATCCATGTGTGGGTTATCTCCGCGAATGTTTCCTTCACTCATGCTTTGAAAGGTGGGTTATCTCAGTGAATGGTTCATTCATTTGTGTACCAATGGGTGGGTTATCTCAGTGAATGGTTCCTTCACTTGTGCTTCAAAAGGTGGGTTGTCTCAGTGAATGGTTCATCCACGCATACATCCAAAGGTGGGTTATTTTAGTGAATGATTCCTTCAATCATACATCCAATGGTATGTAATCTCAGTGAATGTTTCATTCACTCATGTACCAAATTGTGGGTTATCTCACTGGATGATTCCTTCACTCATACACCCAAAGTCGGGTTATCTCAGTTAATGTTTCATCCACGCATACATCCAAAGGTGGGTTATCTCAGTTAATGTTTCATCCACGCATACATCCAAAGGTGGGTTATCTTAGTTAATGTTTCATCCACGCATACATCCAAAGGTGGGTTATCTTAGTGAATGATTCCTTCAATCATATATCCAGTGGTCTGTAATCTCAGTGAATGTTTCATTCACTCATGCACCAAATTGTGGGTTATCTCACTAGATGATTCCTTCACTCATGCATCCAAAGGTGGGCTATTCCAGTGAATGTTTCTTTAACTCATACATGCAAAGCCGGGTTATCTCAGTGAATGGTTCCTTCACTCATGCAACCCAAAGGTGGGTTATCTCAGTGAATGGTTCCATCCCTCATGAATCCAACGGTGAGTAATCTCAGTGAATGTTTCATTCACTCATGCTTCACATTGGTGGATAATCCCAGTGGATGTTTCGATTGCTCATGCACCTAAAGGTGGGATATCTCAGTGAATGGTTCCTTCACTCATGCATCCAAAGGAGGGTACTCTCAGTGAATGGTTAATTCACTCATGCATCCATTGGTGTGTTATCTCAGTGAATGCTTAATTCACTCATGCTTCCAATGGTGGGTTATCTCGGTGAATGGTTCCTTCACTCATGCACCCATTTTAATGTAATCATTACATGTTCGACATTGTGTATTTGAAAAAAAACGCACCTCATGTAAATCAAAAAAATGGAGTGCCTGTGGCCTTTTTCGTATACCTCTTTTTTTCTATTTAGTTACGGGACAACAACAGCAAACATGCCATGGACATATACTTCCATTTTACATGTGTTAAACACATCTCTGTGCAATAAGGCTTTGATGTTTCTGAAGTGACACTTTGACAGTGAGAGCAATGATCGATTTCCTCTCCTTTTAAAAGTTGATGCTATGCTTATAGATATCTATGGCTTTTCTGGCAACTACTTCATTTAATTTCATGAGGTTATCTGAACATCTCTTTTTATTACACCCTCTTTTCTCAGGGTAGAGTTGATTAAGATATCACTTTCACCAAAAAGTGAATGAGCTAAGTTTCCTTCAAGCTTAACTTAAAAGTATTCAAACAAGGCAAACCTGCTCTTATATTTCTTACTGAACACCTTCATTAACATGGATTCCGCCAAAATAAATTGTTCCAAAGCAATCAAGGGTTGTGGACTTAGTCCCACTTCCTGTCCACAATCTGGAAACTGGCGAGACAAGGCATCTGCCTTTCCATTTAATCTTCCTGGTTTGAAGGTCACCACAAAATCATAATTGCCAAAAAAACAAAGACCATTTTAGCTACATCAGAGTCAAAGGGCCGCATTACAAGTTAGCCGGTCCAGATTTAATGATGCCAGTAAAACCGTACCGGCCCCGTTTCCGGATCGGCTAACTACGAGTTCTGCGGCCGGTGGTGTTACACCCGCCAGGTCTGACCTGGCGGGCGTAACATCCCCGGTCGCAGACGGACATGGAAACACCGGCACCATTACTTCATGGTGCCGGTGTTTTCACGGCCCGCATTCCCGTGGGAATGGGGAGTAACGGAATGCCAGCTCCGGAATTACTGCACTACCAGGGCCATAATGCCGCGGTAATTCCGGCTTTTCCAGAGCCGGTAATTCATTCCAAGTCCAGCAGGAACCTGCCGGTTTTTCCGGCTTGGTTAGCGCCAGACTTGAAATGAGTCGCCAAGTCTTAGCTGATTTGAAGAAGAACAGATTCCAATAATTTGTTAGAACTATCAGTGTATACCTAACTCCTTTCAAGTAATGACGCAACACTCCGAAAGCTGACAGTCCATAATGGTATAATTAACCTCTGCCAAAGAAAACGTTTTAGAAAAGAAGGTGACTGACTGGATGCAACTAGCCGGTACTCTCATGTCTTTGGGATACAACTGCACCCATGGCAAGGTTTGAGGCATCTGCATCCGCAAAGAAAGGCTTTGAAGGATCAGGAGGCAGCACAATAAGACCAGAGGTAAATGTATCCTTAAGTGGCCAAAATGCTTCCTCCGAAAAATAAATGGTTCTCTCTTAGTCTTTGAAATACCAATCTCACATGAGTTTGATGTTGTTCTAGGTCTTGGAGGAATTCAAAATATCATTAATGTACACAATGGCAAAGATGTCAAAATACTCATGGAGAACTTTAAAGTACTAAAAAGCCACTGGAGCGTTGCACAGACCAAAGGGCATTACACAATACTCGAATAAGCCATATTGGGTCTTAAAAGCCGTTTTCCACTCGTCACCTTTTCTGTCTCGTAAGTTACACGAAGATCCAAGATTAGAGCCCCCTGAATTTGGTCGGGCTTCACAAAAATAAATGGAAGGGGGTACCAGTTCTTTATAGTCACCTTTTTTAGAGTGCAGCAATCAACACAGGATCTCAAAGTGCCTTCCTTATTTGGAACAAAAAGCAAAGGTGAAGCTACAGGGGATTGAGAATGCCTTATGAACCCCTTAGAAAAATTCTCAGAAAGATATTCCTTTAAGCAAACATTTTCCTTTTTGGTCAAGGTATAGACTCTACAACAGGGTAAATTGACCCCCATCTTCAGGTTAATCTCAAAATCCTAAAACCGGTAAGGAGGAAGTTCACCAGATTCAACTTCATCAAACACATTCCAGAACTCCTTATAGCACTCGGGTAACTCCCCTACAACTGTCCCAATAGCGTGAAACAAAGCTCCTCCTTTCATCAAACTCTTAACTGCAAAATCCTCATGAAAAGCAAGAATCTTTTGGACTTGCGACGACAATGTTTCTTACAAAAATCTGAATTTAACTAAATCACTCGCCTACTCCAGTCAAATTGGGGATTATGAAATGTGAACAAAGAATGCGAACACAGTATGCACACCAAGTTTTAACAAACGTTTCTACAGCGTTAGTAGATATTTAGTGAGGTGCAGAGGAGATCTGCACTTTGGTAATAGTCATTTACACGCTTTTTTTAATCTGTAGAGGTAATAATCATGCAGTCACTTGGTTATTGATTTCAGTAAAAAAAATACAATTTATTGATACATGCCAGTCTATATTCAGGTGAATATAGACTGGCATGTATAGACTGCCAAAGTGCAGATTGAGATAACCCCAGTTGGTGGCTAATTAGCCAGTTACTCTAAGTCAACTTTAAGTTATTCCTCTTTGCAGTGTAAGCAGTTCAGACTAGAAATGGAGTACTGAAACAGATCCTCAAGAGTATTAGAGAAAAATTATGAACAATTGATTGCCACTGGCAATAACCTGAGTGTGCAGGGGACGCGAGTGATCCACAGCCCGTGGACACCTCTTTTTCCCTGATTATGAAATGTGAGCCATGGCATACCCAAGATAATCTTCAGCTGTGGGGCATCTATGAGTTCAAACAACATATCCTCACCATGGTTCCCAGCCGAGATCATAATCAATAATGCTGCTTCATGAGTAATTGGTAAGAATGGCGTCCCACCTCTGCGCAGACCGTGCTGCCGAGGAGACTTCCACTGGCCACACTTTAATAATAATAATAATAATAATTTGCATTTCTATACCGCTACAAACCCTCAGGCATCTCAGTGCTGCTTATTATTACCCATGGTGTGTGGTGCTCATTTATCGACCTCAGAAGGATAAAAGGCTGAGTTTGGCCCTGCCAGGGTTTGAACCTGCATCCGCAGGTTCTGCATGGATGTCAAAGCAAGCGCTCTACTTGCTGTGCTATCTTACCAGCTACTCCTGCAACTCTTCCTTTCACCACTGTGCGGATCACATCGCCCACACTTAATTTCAGTTTTGCATTCACCAAGCTGGGCCTTCCCCGTATGGATACAACAAGTCAGGGCACGCAATCAACCATCTGCAAGCCAACACACTCACACGCCAGTTTCTCCTGGCTCTGGACCTATCCGGGCATTCTGCTTTCACTAACCAACCCTGTGCACTTTCTTGCAGATTTACGTGAGAGCCTGCAGACTGCCCCTGGTTGGTAGAGGTGCACGGTATAAATCAACATAATCTCGGCAGAGGGTAGGGACACCATCCGGCTATCTGACTGGTGTTTGTCCTATGCTGCTGCAGACTTTGCGGTCCACTGTGGATAATGTGGTCATGTGGCTATTCAAACTGAGCACAGATTCAGGCAATTGCTGTCCATTAAACCCAAGAGAAGTGAATCCCCAGAAGTTCATCTTCTTTTAAGATGATGGATCAGGTTTCCAAATACTCACGGAGGCTTTGAAGATATTCCCTGAATCTTCAACCTGAGCAGAAGTGGCATGTGTGTATCTGTGACCGTCGTCCAGTGATAAACCTACCATGGATAATGCAGGGCACATGCAGCAGTGAAGAGAAACAGTTATAGAAGCAATTACAGATGAGATACCAAAGCTACCGCTGAGGGATATTCGGAAGAATTCCTATTAAATTCAGTGGATTTTTAGAGGCGAGACAATATCATGGATCCCTTCTTTGCTGAGACCCCAGTACTGCAGATTGGCAGATAAGCTGGGACATGCCCCTGCTCCCAGCAGCTCTCCAGTTGTTTTGGACTATGACTCCTATGATCTTTCACCATTGACTTTGCTGGCTAGGACTGATGGAGGTTGTAGTCCAAAACATCTTCAAAGTGGACCACACGGTTCTTTGCAACCACCTAGAATCATCTGCACACTTTTCACAACAAGCCATAGCTTGGATCCAATCTTTCTTAAATGAAAGAACCATGAGAGTCTTCTCCACCTCAGAAGCAGCTGATCTCATCCCTATCTCATGTGGTGTTCCCCAGGGCTCCTGTGCCTCCCCTACTTTGTATAACCTCTTTACCAAGCCGCTCTTCGATGATCTAGATTGTCTTGTTGTCACCTACACTAACTATGCAGATGACACCCAGATTCTCTTCCCAGTTACAGGGGATTAAGACGAGGATTTGGCCTTGGTGAATAGGATATACTTCATCATCCAGGCATGGGTGGCACTCCATGGTCTATGCCTGAATGATGATAAAACGGAACTCATCATCCTGGGGACCACACCTAATATTAACAAACTTGGCCATAAACATACTTCTTTCGACATAGATGGCAACACGATTAAGGTGATGAAGGAAGTAAAAACATTAGGTTTCTACCTTGATTCCGGTCTCACCTTGACAAAACAAGTGAATGCTATGGCATCCGTCATGGCTTACACATGTAAACTGATCAGATCTGCCAAACCTTTCCTCTCAACGAGCAGTTGTACCACACTGGCAAGAGCACTTGTGCCATCTAAGTTGGACTACTGTAATGCCCTCTACATTGGAGCTAACAAATACATTACTAAGAAAATGCAAATACTTCAAAATAATGCCCTGACAGCAGTGCAAGGAATGACCAAAAGAGATCATATGTCCACAGCTAGGAGAAATGCTAATTGGCTATCTACTCTTGATAAAATCAGACTCAAAACCACTGCCCTAACATTCAAATCCCTCAACAATGCAGCACACTTGTACCTAACTGAGAGGTTTAGCAAAAGATGAACACTCCGACCCACTAGAACGACCTACACCAACTGTCTGACAGTGCCTCTATTCAAAAGAGCTACCATTGGCAGAAACAGTTTCCCTGTTAAAGCTGCCCAACTTTGGAACTCCCTCCCTCCTCACCTCAGGGGGAACCAAACATACCCACATTTCAGACTCAACATTATCAACTGGCTTAAATCCAATGATCTCTAATGCCATACCAGAGAGAGAAGGTTCTCCCGACCTCTCGCACCTCTTTTCCTGTCTCCCCACTAGCCGCCTTATGACTTCCCTTTTTTGTAACCAATAGACTTCCATGATATTCCATCTGTATACATCATTGTATTTTACTCTGTAATTTTCCAACAACGCCATCCTTTCTATTGTAACTTGTATGATATAACTTGCCTATATATCACTATATTATAGGTGTATTTTGCTAAATCTGCTATGCTCTGTACTATAACTTGTAATGCTATTCTGCTTTGTAATTTTGCTTTGTAATTTGTAACTATGTAATTTCCATGTACTATATCATGCAACCATGTAAGCATAAAATACCCTTGTCCTCGCGCACTGATGCCTCCGGGTCTGGTGCGCCTTACATATAAATAAACAAACAAGCAAGGTTGCAGATCCCTGACCTATAAACTTGGTGCATAGTTTGCCTCTCCTAAAACAAACATTCAGGTGTATTGAACATACATGCTGCTCATGATTAACCCCTAACCGTGACACAGGGACTGCATAGTTGCCTCTGGAGCTGCTTCAGGGGGTGCTCTGCAATCTACCTTTTGCAACCCAACGGAGAGTTTCAGAAGACGGGCCCGCTCGTCACACGCCTTCTCCAGCTCTGCCCAGTTGTGCTTGAGATCCTCACTTGTAGCCTCGATCCTCCGGGCGGAAGGATGGCTAGACTTGCTCAGGCTTTTCCCATTCTCCAAAACTCGCTGTATCTGCGGTTTGTGGGCATTGACCTCCAGCTGCAGTTCCTGAAGGAAAAGAGAAAACGATGGAATAAGAAATAGGTAGGGAAGGAATAGGAGTAAAGCGGAATGACAGAAAGGGGCGAGATCTAGGGGAGAGGGGTTTGCAAGAGCCTACGTACAAGAGGCATTAGTGAAATCAAATGGGAAGAGAGTGGATGGCGGGATAGGTTCATGCCACAGTGCGTGAAGCAGTGATGACTGATCTAGTCAAGGCAGTGACATTGGCACAGAATGGACACATTGAAGGCTTCAAAACAGTGTTGACAAAAAAACTTTACCCAAGTGCTTCCCATGTTACTTGTAGAAGGTGGGAATTACTGGTTATTTAAGGAGGGATTTCTGTAAGGGCACACATAGTTCCATGTGTTAATATCCCTGCAAAAATATTGCGATACAAAAATATTGCCATATTTTTGCGGCGATATTGTGCCATGGACCCTGCGGGGGACACACCCGCAACCCCCGCATTATTTTTAAATGTGCGGGGGCACCCCGGCAATCCCCGCTCCCACAAATTATCCCCCCGAAAATATCGCCTGTGGCGAGACAAACAACCATATGTAAGGCAATATTGTTGGTGGAGATAATATGTAGGGATACCGCACACGTGGGTGGCTTTCAATGGACACGTCCCTTTAATATCATGCATCGTGAGGTGATGGGTAAGGAAGACATGTGGCATTATTTAAGAAGAATCCCAAATAATGCCAGAGTGGTTTAATAACCACATTTCAATACAAAATGAACAGATAAAGCAAGTAAATGCCAAATGAAAAGAAAATCTCATGAAAGCGGCAAATCTTCAACAAGGCAGGTGCTGGGCATTAGGACATATTCTGTGATATCCTAGGCCAATCTCTAACCTTTGCCTCAAACAGATGCAACCATCTGGGGTAAACCCCATGCTCTTGCACTAGGTCCCTCATGCTGTGCCCCTGGTCAGACGGGCCATGGCTTCTCCACGAGTATGCGTCGACCCACAAAGGTGCCCCCAAAGGCATCTGATAGATACTGGGGCGAGCCGTCTGATCCTATCCTGATGTCTTGAGCAGCTTTTATATCCCTGAATGCACCTTGGAGCTTACTGGCTTACTGAAACACCAAAGGAGGCGGCATTGGCCACTCCGCCTCCTCTTCCTTCCTTTACTAAGTGGCACACGGATCCCATCCATTTCATGTGGTTTATGGTGCCCCCGCATGCCCTGGGGCAAATAGTGTGCTCAGTTGTGTTTGCTTACAGGGGGCTAGAGGGGGCATATCTTGGCATGCTTGGCCTCCTCTCTCATAGTAGGGTTAAGGGAAAGGACAGCAGATGCAGACCCAGGGACCGAACAGTTCAGCTTGGAAGGACACATCATTGGAAACTCAGAGAAATATATCTTTAATAGGAGCACACCTGCAGAAGCACCCCAAAACAGAGTGGGGCCACCAGGGGTGTTGCTAGGTCTGGAAAAGATCTGGGGCTACTCTAATGTCGAGGCTGTCAGGACTCGGGCTAGTTAGCTCTTTGGTTGTAGGCCCTGGGCTTCTATCTGGGGCTACAACCAAAGGAGCTGGGGCTATAGGCCCCCCAGATCTCCTTTCGCAATGCCTCGTGGAGGCACTTTTCCTACCCTGCACTGGAACCCTCTGTGTCCACTCTCTCCATATCCATCTAAGGGTATCCTTAATCGTCGATCTTCTATATCACTGCATCCCCTTCTTGTACAGGACTCGGTTTCTTGCCAGCTAGGTTGGCGCGATATTAAATGCAATATGGACATACAAATACCCCAGGAACATGTAGAGCTATACGAGAATAGAGGGGTAAGATCACATGCCATTTTCCCTCAAATTGGCACTCCCCCTGATAGTAAAATGAAGAAAATTGTCTCCTCCGGATCCAGCAGGTCAACCACAGATCCCTCCTGTAGGAAACAGACCCAATGAGTCTCATTTATTGAGCATTTCCTTGAAGTAAGTCACTGCAGGCAAGTGTTCCCACATGGGTGCCTGGCTCCCCCTGCCCGGCATATCTCATACACCTCAGAAAAACTGCACTTTATCTTGATCACTATTTTTCTTCCTTTGCAGCCATCGGTTCAGCTGGATCCGTGTTGAGAATGATGTAGTACTGGCTTTGTTGCTATGAAAGCAAGGATCTGCAACCTACATCTCTCCACTTGTTCTGGACTGCGGCTCCCATGATCCCTCACCGTTGATTGTGCTGGTGATGGGATGATGGAAGCCGGTGGATTACATGTTAGCTTCTCGCCATCAGCTTACATCCATTGTTTTGGTTATTCGACCTCTCCAAGGTTAGCACACGTGCCAGTTTCCGATTTACATTCCAGCAGGTGCGTGGTTCTTTGCTTCTTCCGGGTCACCCACCTCAGGCACGTGCACCATCTGTCTGTGCCATGCTGTATTTGTACTCACTTCCTCATTAGTTGCAGAGATCTGAAGCTGCTTAATGCCAACAGTGAAACATCCAGAGAGACCTTATTTGGATCCTGATTGCCACTGTTTGCACTCAGCTCTAACATGGGAGAATTTGAGATCTCTGTCTGTGGGCCTTCGGAGCTGAAGTCCTACTCCCTACTTCAACTTCATGATCAGTTTTAGGTCAAATAAAGTAACTGACCAAGATCCCGGCAGCTCCTGTCACTCAACCATTTAGAAAGAATTGTGGATTCCTTCCGCATGGTGCAGCAGTGCCCGCGTAACCTAGCATTATGGGAGACAGTTTGCGATGCTCTTGACAAGCCGAGACCTATTTAAGCCATTAGCTTCTGGTAGCACTTCTGGGTACCCCATTGGATGTTCCCAAGAGCATCTGTAGGCTACCTAGTTGGGGGCCTCTTGCTAGTGAAAAGGCATGTTGCCATGATCTGGGAAGGCAGAATAGCCCGGGTGCTGAGGTCTGGAGGGGGGTTAGTGCTGATTGTGATGACATGGAAGACACCAACTGTGAACCCAGGGATTGACTGGGAACCAAAAGAGGTCCAGGGTGCAGAGGCCCAGGGTTCAGAGGCCCAGCCAGAGTTCCCTACAGGCCAGTCTAGTCCTGTGTGAACCTCTCCTCTATACCTTCAGCACTAAGGATTTCTGGCAACCGAACAAACACTACTTAATTGAGCTCAGCATTATACCCGAGCATGTCATTATACCCAGAATAGCGTGATTATATAGATTAAAACGGCCATGTGCCCTATACGGTCTCTCAGATAGCTGGCGCCACCTATACCCGGCGGACAAAGGATTCACCTTCCGCTCTATCCCCCATGACACACTCACAAGATTGATTATCTATTCCTCTCTGAGGGCCTAATGAAAATACTCCAGACCGCAGACATACACCCCATTGCATGGTCTGACCATGGTATGGTCGTGGTGGACCTGGACTGGGACGGCCCCGCCCCTCGCAACACAAAGTGGAGATGCAATGAATCACTATGGTCTGACTTGGCCTTCAGGGAGGAACTAGAAAATGAAATCAAACATTTTTTCATAACCAATGACACAGGTGAAGTCATGAAAGTGAACGTATCGGAAACGGCAAAAGGCCACTTGTTGAGGGATCCTCATCAGAGAGGGTGCCAGGAAAAAGAGAGAACGCAATTTAATAGAAACCAACATCAGAAGCAAACTCGACACGGCTGAGAGCCTAGCAAAGACATCCCTGCAAAGTAGAGCTGTATGCCAAGCTGAAGCCAGGGAACTTAGGGAGGAGCTCAAAGCGCTGGAGATAGGTAAGGTGGCCCAGACCCTACAATACCTGAAGCAGAAATATTATGAGAAGGAAGACAAAGCAGACGCCCTCCTTGCGGCTAGGCTTCGTGCGCAGAGGGCAGAAAGATGGGTAGACACGATAGAGAGGACAGATGGCACCCTTATAGATACAATAGAATCTTCCCCAGAAGGGATACAAGAGGCATTTGCCTTCTTCTATGAAGACTTATGCACTAGTGACCCACCTCCCCCGCCGGGGAGTGTTGACACTTATCTTAAAGAGACAGGCTTCCCTACTCTGTCGCACTCCGAGGCCGAGGCCCTTGATGCGCCGGTTACTGGAGATGAAGTCTCCGAAGCCATCAAACGTCTCAAGACAGGAAAGGTTCCAGGGGACGATGGCTTCACCCCCGGTTTCTGCAAAACGTTCAATGCGTTTCTCACCCCCTTCATGGTGACCCTATTCAGCGATATCTTTGAGACGGGCCCGGCGCCCCCATCATTTTCCCAGGCCCTACTCACGGTCATCCCAAAAGAAGGTAGAGACCCAAAACACTGCGGGTTGTATCGCCCCATCTCACTCCTCAACATAGATGCCAAAATATATGCGAGAGTAATCGCGGTCAGACTAGAGACACATGTAATGCTCACCTGGTTCCCACGGAGGCGCGGGCGTGGTCTGGACGGCAGTGGCCTCTTCTAAGGAGATGTTCAGCACCCTGAAGATGGAGTGGGCTGGGTTCCCAAATCCGGCTTGTCTGGCTCGGATGAATACCCTTCTGTGAGCGAAAAGGAAGGGTTAATACTCTGCGGGTTTTGTGTTGATCTCCTGTTCCCCTTCTCACCCTCCTTGCAACCCTTCTCTAATTCCCTGTGGAGACTCGCCTTAGGGATTGAAAAGGTGAGCTCTCCATCCTGCTTCTGATGCAGGGGCGCGTTGGGATCCAGTTATGTCACTGGATAGTAAGTTTGAGTTCGCTTGTCTGTTCCGGTAAGTACCGTAAATGTTTATGGCAAGCTTGAGTCTAACCTGTTCCTCTTTTCTTTTGCAGGTAATGGAAGACTCCGGGCTGAGGACGGTTTCCGTCAAAAACCTGATTTCAGGTGAGTTTTGGTGTAGGCCCACTACTGTCTTTTCCTGTCTCTTTTTCCTTAGGGGCCGGAGTTCGAGAATGCCGAAGAAATGGAGCCGGTACGAAGCAGAAGATGAGTCCGACCTGTAAGCAGGTAAGTTTTAAAATAGTTTGTTTGCTACGGTTCTTGCATTCACTAATGTGATGTTTGCTTTTTCCCCATAGGGGCTGGGGTGCTGAAATCCCCAAGGAATGGCATCGACCCGAAGGTAAGAAGAATTAGCTTGGCGGGTAAGTGCTTCTTGGTTATTTTCCCCTTCTCACCTTGCTTTCTTCTCTTCGTCTCCCCGTAGGTGCTGGAATGCTGCAGGGGAACCGGATGGGCGTCGCAGAGCCGAAGGCGCCACGTGCAGGTAAGAGAAGTGCACCGAGATGTATGCGACGCAGTGAGTTTTTAAAATGATGTCTTTTTGCAGAACGTTGGCGCGCTGAATCCGGAATGCAGCTTCAACAGGTAAGGTTTGTTTTCACCTGTTTCTTCTTCCCTTTTCTATCCTAAGGTGTTTCCAGGATGCTGGCAGGTGTGGTCGAGGACTGGAGCAGGAGCAGGCACGGTGAGCGTCCAGCTGCTATGAGCAGAACAACGCGAAGCGGGGTTTGCTGTCTGGGCGTGGCTTAAATAGCCTTTCAAGTAGTCCCAGGTATGTATCCTTCCACTGAAGGTATGTATCCTGCCACCAGCCACACCCGTGTGGTTAAGTAGTTCCTTTTTCATCTGGAAGTTGTAGAATGATCTGCCGGATAAGGAAATTGCAGCATGGTCTGCCAGGTAAGTTTGCACCAAACACTATTCCTTCCATATCTTGTATGAGCCTGGCGCCGATGGTGCCAGGACTGTTATCCCTTATGAGCCTGACGCCAACGGCGCCAGGACAGAGTCCAAAGAGCCCCTATCTGGGGTGGCTGGGACTTCCTTAGTATACATGTTGCCTGCCTCTGAGGGTGCCGGGCCCTGTCTGGCTCCTTGGAGGTAGGCATCATGACAGTACCTCCCCCCAAGGCCCCTCCCAAGGATGTACTGTCCGGAGGCTTTGGTTTGTGTGGAAACTTACGATGAAATTTTTGTATTAGACGAGGTGCATGTATATGATCGCTTGGTTCCCAAGATCTCTCCTGAGGTCCATATCCTTTCCAATCAATTAGGTAAAAAACCTTTGACTTGGACATCTTAGAATCTAAAATGTCTTTAACTTCGAATTCCAGTTCCCCATCTACTGGGATTGGTTCTGGTGGCTTGAGTAGCCTGGTTCCGGGTTGTACAGGTTTCAACAGTGATACATGGAAAACCGGATGGATTCGCATGCTGGGGGGCAGATCGAGTTTGAAGGCTACCGGGTTGATTACAGCCTTGATTGGATAAGGCCCTATATATCTTGGGTTAAAAGTTCACGGGCCTTTAAGTGGTAGATGTCTAGTCGCCGGCCACACTTGATCTCCAACTTGGTAAGGAGGTACTTCGCTCCGATGTAAGTCAGCATTTTCCTTATATTTGTCCTTGGGCTGCTGTAAATGAGTCTTGGCTTCTTTGAAGGCTCGGTTTATGGTGGCATGTAAGTTATCCACGGCGGGCATTTCAAGGCCTTGAGGTGGTTCAAGATCCGAAGTTCTGGGATGGTGGCCAAATAAGGTATAAAAAGGAGTCGGGCCAGTTCCTGAATGCACAGAATTGTTGTACGCATATTCAGCAATCCATAAAATGTCTTTCCAATTATATTCTGATTGATGTAACATGCACCGTAAGTACTGTTCCAATGTTTGGTTTGTTCTCTCGGTTTGGCCGTCGGTCTGAGGATGGTGGCTGGTAGATAAACGCACATCAACTTGTGCCATTTGGCAACATCTCTTCCAGAACCGAGAAATAAACTGGCTTCCCAGATCGGAGATTAATATGGATGGAAAACCATGTAGACGAACGACGTTCTCAAGAAATTCCTTGGCTAGGGTGGAGGCTGAAGGCAGCCCTTTCAAGCGACTAAACTGGGCCATCTTGGAGAAGAGGTCTACAATTACCAGTATAATATTAAATCCAGGACAAGGAGGTAGGTCAGTTATAAAATCCAGCGATAAAGTGTGCCAAGGTGCCGGTGGGATGTCCAGAGGTCGTAACGGACCGGCTGGTTTTTGCTTTTGACTTTTATTTTGGGCGCACACTGCGCATGTCATCACGAAGGATTTTATATCCTTTCGCCAGGAGGGCCACCAGAAATGCCTTTTAATTTTTTCTTCAGTCTTAGCGATGCCCGGGTGTCCTTCCATTAGTGTCTCATGATGATGGGCAATAACGAGATGTTGCAAATCCTTTTGAGGCAAGAACAGTTGCCCCTGGAAATAAGGTAAATCGTTATTAATTGAAAATCTGGGATCTTTCAGGCTCCATTCTTGCAAGGCTGCAGCGTCGAAAAGCAATTTAACTCTAGTTTGAATATCCTCTACAGTTTGTGAGGAGATCACCCCCCAAATTCCCTGTTCGGGAATAATCGGAACTGAATCTAGAGTTGGGGTAGAATCGCCCATTCCTATTCAAGATAGTGCGCCCGCCTTGCCATTCTTGCAGCCGGGGCAATAGGTGATCACAAAGTCAAATTCTGCAAAGAACAGGGCCCAACGGAGTTGGCGTGAGGATTGAGCTTTGGCCGTTTTTAAGTATTGCAAATTCCTGTGGTCTGTAATTACGGTAACAGTATGTCTTGCGCCGAGAAGGTAATGACGCCAAGTCTTGAAAGCTGACTTGATAGCTAATAGTTCTTTATCTGTGATTGCGTAGTTAACTTCTGGAGCTGAGAATTTTCTGGACCAAAAGGCCACAGGAAGCAGTTGGTTCGAGACTGGGTCCCTCTGTGATAGAACCGCTCCCATGGCTAAACTAGATGCGTCAGTTTCCACAACGTAAGGGAGATCTGGACGGGGATGTTTTAACACAGGTGCGGAGGTGAATTTAGTTTTTAGTTCCTGAAATGCTTGTTCTGCTTCCGTAGTCCATTCAAAGCGTTTTTTTTTTCCGTAAGAGGGCTGTGATGGGTTGAACCACTCGAGAAAACTCCGGGATAAACCTTCAATAGAAATTGGCAAAACCAAGCATGCTCTGAACCCCTTTCACAGAACTAGGGGATGGCCATTTGAGGATCGCGTCCACTTTCCGTGAGTCCATTCGAACTCCCTTTGGCGTTAGGACGAAACCAAGAAACTCAACCTCTGTGACGTGAAAAAAGCACTTTTCGAGCTTTGCAAATAGTTTGTGCTGGCGTAGTTTCTCCAGGACAGCCTTAACATGTTTTCGGTGATCAGATTCCGAGGAAGAGTACACTAGGATGTCGTCAATATATATGATGACACAAACATCTATGAGTTCTCGAAAGATGTCATTCATAAAATACTGGAAGGCAGCAGGTGCGTTGCACAACCCGAAGGGCATCACTTGGTATTCAAAGAGTCCGTATTTGGTGCGGAAGGCCGTTTTCCATTCATCGCCTTCTCTGACGCGCACCAGATGGTAAGACCCTCTTAAATCCAGCTTGGTAAAGATGCAGGCATCTTTCACCTGGTCGAGGAGTTCAGGGATCAGAGGCAGGGGGTAACGATTCTTAACCGTTATCTGATTTAAGGCGCGATAGTCAAAACATGTTCTAAGGTCGCCTTCCTTTTTCGGCACGAAGAACAAAGCTGAAGAAGCCGGTGACTTTGACGGGCGAATAAACCCATTGGCAAGATACTGATCCAAATACTGGCGTAAATGAAGATTCTCTGGTTCGGTAAGGGCATAAATCCTACTACAAGGCGGTTGAGCATTGGGTACCAGATCAATTTGACAATCGTATGGCCGGTGAGGTGGTAAGGTGTTGGCCTGTTCTTTTTGAAAAACGCCCTGAAAGTCCTGATACTCAAGTGGTAGTTGTGCTGACACAGAGGTTACTGAGGCTAGACCCACTTGTGGATTTCCGGAATAACAAGTTTGTCTGCAGTTAGGAAAGGTGATACTCTTTACTCGCCAGACAATTCGAGGATTATGTGCTTCTAACCAAGGGATCCCCAAGATTACCTGAAATTGTGGAGCCTTGATTACGTCGAACACTATGGTTTCCCTATGACCATCTTGGCCAACCAGTGTCATTTCTGTGGTAGAATGTGTTACCAGCACAGAGGCAATTTCGGTCCCATCAACCGTGGTAATGACATCTTTGGTGATTTTTGGTCGGAGAGGGAGACCAATCCTGGAAGCCAATTCAAGATCAACATAGTTCCCAATAGCCCCACTGTCGAGATAGGCCTTTATGCCATGTAATCGTTGAGGCTGCTTTGGATCCACGAGGGTCATTGGCATGACGAAATGCGAGGTCAAAGAGTTTGTCTTCACGCTCGGCAAGCGGACCTCTACGCTTGTCGGGCTTGATCGTTTCCCGAATCAGATTTTGGAAGGTTTTGGTCTGTGGCTCCAACCACCTTCTTGGGTGGTTTTACCGGGCAATTTTTGTAGAAAGTGTCCAGACTCTCCGCAATAGAGACATAACTGGTTTTGCCGTCTTCTTTCTCGTTCTTTCTGCGTTAGGGGTCCTTTTACTCCCCCAATTTGCATTGGCTCCGAAGTGTCGGTACTCTTGGGGTTTGCGTGGGTTTTTACCAAAGCCCGAGTTTCAAATCTAGTCCGATCAGTCTTTCTATTCTGGAGTCTATGATCAAGTTGGATCACTAAATCAATGTATTCCTCGTAGAGTTGGGGTGGATTCACAATTTGAGCCAGAACGTCTTTTAGCTCTCCACGAAGTCCTCGATGAAACAAGGTGATTCTTTTATTCTCAGGCCACCCAGTTTCCACGATCAGTCTGTTAAATGTGGCGATATAAGATAGGAGGTCTTGGTTCCCTTGATGCAAAGACAGAAGTTCGTTATCCAAGGCCTCACCCTGGGCGTGCCGGGCAAATAATCTCTCCATACTAGCCTGGAAGCGTTGAAAGTCACGAAGGATAGGATCGTCTTGATTTACCAACGGAATAGACCAATCGGCTGCACTGCCGCTGAGATACGATAAAACAAAAGCCACCCTAGTTTGGTCATTAGGGAAGGCCCCTGGTCTACATAAAAAGTGTAAACGACATTGGTTCATGAAAACAGCGTATTTCTTGGGGTCCCCCGCAAAACGTTCAGGTGGGGCCAAAGGCATGTTTCCCGGCAAGTTAATTTGCACCGGGTTAGTGGAAGCCATAGGAGTGGACTCTCTCCCGGAAGCAGGTAATGGCGTTTGTCCAGCCTGATTCTGCAAAAGCTGTTTAGCCAGGTCATCGGTTCGTTCTTTGGACAAGATCAGTTCTCTTCGAAGAACGTTGGTTTCTTGGCGGGCGGCGTGAACTTCTGCCCGTAATTCCCCCAATAGTTGGGCCAGTTGGTCTGTTTCGGAAGTCTCCATGGCGCCTGGGTGGGTAATTGTGGGTAGGCTTCGCGTTCTGTAACTCTCACCTGGTTCCCACGGAGGCGCGGGCGTGGTCTGGACGGCAGTGGCCTCTTCGAAGGAGATGTTCAGCACCCTGAAGATGGAGTGGGCTGGGTTCCCAAATCCGGCTTGTCTGGCTCGGATGAATACCCTTCTGTGAGCGAAAAAGAAGGGTTAATACTCTGCGGGTTTTGTGTTGATCTCCCGTTCCCCTTCTCACCCTCCTTGCAACCCTTCTGTAATTCCCTGTGGAGACTCACCTTAGGGATTGAAAAGGCGAGCTCTCCATCCTGCTTCTGATGCAGGGGCGCGTTGGGATCCAGTTACGTCACTGGATAGTAAGTTCGAGTTCGCTTGTCTGTTCCGGTAAGTACCGTAAATGTTTATGGCAAGCTTGAGTCTAACCTGTTCCTCTTCTCTTTTGCAGGTAATGGAAGACTCTGGGCTGAGGACGGTTTCCGTCGAAAACCTGATTTCAGGTGAGTTTTGGTGTAGGCCCACTACTGTCTTTTCCTGTCTCTTTTTCCTTAGGGGCCGGAGTTCGAGAATGCCGAAGAAATGGAGCCGGTACGAAGCAGAAGCTGAGTCCGACCTGTAAGCAGGTAAGTTTTAAAATAGTTTGTTTGCTACGGTTCTTGCATTCACTAATGTGATGTTTGCTTTTTGCCCATAGGGGCTGGGGTGCTGAAATGCCCAAGGAATGGCATCGACCCGAAGGTAAGAAGAATTAGCTTGGCGGGTAAGTTCTTCTTGGTTATTTTCCCCTTCTCACCTTGCTTTCTTCTCTTCGTCTCCCCGTAGGTGCTGGAATGCTGCAGGAGAACCGGATGGGCGTCGCAGAGCCGAAGGCGCCACGTGCAGGTAAGAGAAGTGCGCCGAGATGTATGCAACGTGGTGTGTTTTTAAAATGATGTCTTTTTGCAGGAACGTTGGCGCGCTGAATCCAGAATGCAGCTTCAACAGGTAAGGTTTGTTTTCACCTGTTTCTTCTTCCCTTTTCTATCCTAAGGTGTTTCCAGGATGCTGGCAGGCGTGGTCGAGGACTGGAGCAGGAGCAGGCACGGTGAGCGTCCAGCTGCTATGAGCAGAACAACGCGAAGCGTGGTTTGCTGTCTGGGCGTGGCTTAAATAGCCTTTCAAGTAGTCCCAGGTATGTATCCTTCCACTGAAGGTATGTATCCTGCCACCAGCCACACCCGTGTGGTTAAGTAGTTCCTTTTTCATCTGGAAGTTGTAGAATGATCTGCCAGATAAGGAAATTGCAGCATGGTCTGCCAGGTAAGTTTGCACCAAACACTATTCCTTCCATATCTTGTATGAGCCTGGCGCCGATGGTGCCAGGACTGTTATCCCTTATGAGCCTGACACCAACGGTGCCAGGACAGAGTCCAAAGAGCCCCTATCTGGGGTGGCTGGGACTTCCTTAGTATACATGTTGCCTGCCTCTGAGGGTGCCGGGCCCTGCCTGGCTCCTTGGAGGTAGGCATCATGACAACACATTTACCTAAGTTAATACACACAGACCAAGTCGGCTTTGTAATGGGACGAGAGGGAGCAGACACGATGAGGAAAACATTACATTTGATACATGAGGCACAACGGAGGAGCGATGACACAACGCTCTTGTCGTTAGATGCTGAAAAGGCTTTCGACAAAGTCGACTGGGAATTCCTAGAGAGGGTTTTAGTCTGGATAGGCCTTGGACCTAAACATAGATGTGCCATTAAAACGATATACTCAGCCCCCAAGACCTCTGTGGCAGTGAACGGTGGCTATTCAAGGTGGTTTGCACTGGAGAGGGGGACCAGGCAGGGCTGCCCCCTATCCGCCATACTATTTGTTCTATCCCTCGAATCGCTGGCGCAGAAACTGAGGCTCGACAAAAGGGTAGAAGGAATTAAATTAGGAGACCAGAAATATAAATTAGGCCTATATGCCGACGATATTCTCCTACACACAACTAACCCCCTAAATTCAATTCCAGCAGCTGTGGAGATAATTGAAGAATATGGCAAATTGGCGGGCCTGAAAATCAACACAGGCAAATCGGTCCTCCTCCCGATCGATAAGAGCAGGGATACTGAGGTGGGACGATTCGCGCCCCTTGGGATGAAGGTCAGCCTCACTACTCTGTGGTACTTGGGAATCATTGTAACCCGTGACCTAGGTGACCTATATGAAGCCAACTTCCCTCCGATATTACACACAATTCGAAACGATATTGAAAAATGGACAAGGCTCACCATCTCATGAATGGGCCGATTGAACACCATTAAAATGGTAATCCTGCTGAAGTTGCTCTACCTATTCCAGATGCTACCTATCCAAACACCCAAGGAATTCTTTGTAACCATTAAAAGAGCCCTAAACACCTTTTTATGGCAGAACAAAAAACCCAGGGTCCCCGGTGCTTTACTTCACCTTCGGAAAGACAATGGTGGAGTAGGCCTCCCAGACATAGAGCTCTACTACCGAGCAGCCCAACTGCGAGTGCTAATTCCACACGTTAGATTGCAAAAAGATCCCCAATGGCTAGGCTTAGACAACTACCATCTCCGACCATTTACTGTGGGAGAATGGTTGTGGGTTCCGGGACCCCTATTACGGAATAGGATCAAATATCACCCCATTCCCAGGACTATATGGGCCATATGGAAGCCAAATAAAGGAATGAAAGGGATTACGACATGGCCCTCCCCCTATCACACTTATGGGTAGTGGGAGTTCCGGATGACATCCCCGACCCAGGCAGTTCCCAATCATGGTACGAGGCAGGTCATGAAAGGGCAGGGCAACTATGGAGAAACAAGACATTTATCACCATCCAAGAACTTGAGGAAGCCTTAGACCTGGGCCCACTCTCGGTGTTCCAGTACTTGAAGTTGAAAGGTGTCATGACCGAGAAGTCTGGAAGGAAGCTCTACAAAGAGACCTCACTCTGTTCGAAACAATTCTAGACACTCGCTTAGGCTCCAAGGGCCTCATAAGTGCAATGTACACAGCAATAGTTGAAATCGACACAACCCCCTCAACCACACTGAAACACAAATGGGAAGCAGACCTCGGCAGACACCTCTCTCCAAAGACATGGCTTAACATATGCAGAAGGACCTCGAAAACCTCCATCCCCTGGCAGTAGAAATTAAATGGAATTAAGCTATTATATAGATGGCAGTACGACCCACTTAGATTAACTAAGATGTATCAGGACGTAAGCCCATTCTGTTGATGGGGCTGTGGCTAAAAAGCAGATTACTGGCATATGTGGTGGGGATGTAGGGAGGTCCAAGCGTATTGGGATGAAGTGCTAAGCTGGATCAAAGAGCTGGATGGAGAGGAGAGGGAGAAGCAACCACTCATGATCCTATTCAGTCTGGTAGAGACGGAAGAAAGAACAACTAAGGTACCCAAAATGATACATGGGCTCTTACTTTCGGCAAAGGCCTGTCTTACAACTGTGTGGAAAAAACAACTCTACCAACAATAACCGAATGGATCAATGTCTCCTGCAATATTTTCAACATAGACAAACTAACAGCAGCCATTCACAGTGACCCCACCTCTATTGATAACGAATGGACTGAGTTTCGAGCCAAGTACATCACATAACACACCAAGTGTGCAACACGACACAACTGAATGCCATTCCATTGAACTGCCCGAAGTGCTTATGCCAAACTTGAACATCATATGCAGTGTCGTTGTCTTAACTAATAATTTTGCCCAAGAATTCCTTTGCCAGATTATGAAAATCACTGAGACCGTCCCCAGACGGAAGGGTTGCGGGTTGGGGGCAGGGGGGTGTGGGACAAGTTGGGGATATTTGATATTTTGAATTACCAATATGCAACATATTTTATCTGTTGACCTATATCAAGAATCTTGACCGAATTTCCTTTTTCTTTCACCCATTTTCCTTTTTCTTTCTCCTTTTTTCCTTTTCCTTATTTCCTTTTTCCGTCCTCCCTTTCCCTTCCCACCTTGCAATTGACAAGTTACCTTATTATGTTTGTACTGAAAACTGTAATATCTCTTTGAAAAATCAATAAAACCAATTTTCAAAAAAAAAAACCTTCCATGAATTTTGCCAATGTTAATATAATTTTGTAGCCTCAAGCGGTGCATGAGTTTCTTTTACTAAATGAACTGGACAAAGGGCCTTGGTGTTATTTCTCTTCTGGGTGAACATATAGAAATGAATTGAGAACTTATACAGTTTAAAAACCTCCAGAAATAAATGTCATGTTATTGCTTCAGCATTAGAGATTTGTCTCAAAATGATCCCTTCTGGCTTTTAATTGATATCATTTAAAAGCCTAATTCCATTGTTGAATTATAGTATGTTCTGCATTTATAAAGGTGCACAGTACAAACTGGAACAGAACTACAAGAGCAGGGGTCTGGATACAACTCCCATCAGCCCTAGACAGCAGTCAATGGAGAGGCATCATGGGAGTTGTAGTAGAAAACAACTGGAGAACTACAGCTTGCACACCCATATTAGTAGCACCCACTAACCCCCCAACACTTCCTATTCGTTTGATCAATTTCAGAAGGCGAAGAGGATGAGTCTACCACAACGGGATTCGAACCTGTGACATGAACGTTATAGAGTGATCTTTAAATCGGGTGCTTTACCCAATGAACTATCCAATGATATTTAGTGCGGGTTCCTACTTGTGCCTTATTGGGAGCATCTCATTCCAGACAGTCATTTTTCCATCATTGGACAGGGTTTTGACATCTGTGCAGTAGTGCAAATGCTCGGTAACACAGTGTTAATAACGCAGACCTCAATATCAAAACTTGTCTCCTGTTCTTTCTAGTGGAGGGCAAGACCTTCAATTGCTTGCTAAGCACCAGCGTCATGTTCATCCCAACATCTGCTGGACATTTTCTCCAAACCCTTTGGCTTTCTTAGATATCAGGTTCTTACTTAGTCCAACTATTCCTGGTTTCCTGCATTCTGGTTACATTATCTATTAATTAACTGTTTATTATAATATTTGTATAATGACTGCCTTCTGTCCCAGTGGGATTGCAATAACTAGTACCTCCAGCCCAAATTGTATTGTATTGTATTGTATTTTGTTTTTGTATAGCGCCGGTAGCCCGAGGGCATCAGGGCGCTTGTACATAAAACACCGGTACTACAAGACGAACAGAACATATGAGACAGACAATGGGAACAAGTACTAACCAAGATCTCATGTAAAAAGGTGTGTCTTCAACATCTTCCTAAAAGCAAAGTGATTAACTTCGGACCTAAGGATTTCGGGGACGCTGTTCCACAGTTTAGGAGCTAGCACAAGAAAGGATCTGCCCAGCCCTGTTTTGAGCTTGAACCTGGGCACATACAGGAGGCATTTGCCGCTCGAGCGTGGGTTTCTGCTGGGGTTGTAGGGCACTATGTGTGTTTTCAAGTAAGCAGGCGCTGTGCCATAAAGGCACTTGTGTACCAGGCAGAGAGTTTTGAACTTGATACGTTCTTCTACTCTAAGCCAGTGCAGAGCACGCCTCTCTTCGGTAACATGGTCTTTTCTTTTCAAATTTTTTACTAATCTAACCGCGTTGTTCTGGATCACTTGACAACTGGATAGATCCCTAGTTGCGGCCCCCAGCAACAGGGCGTTACCATAGTCGAGCCGCAAAAGAATGATGTCTCTGGCTATCGTTGCCCTGTTTACTTCATTAAGTAGTGGTGTGATTGCTTTCATAAGCCTGAGATAGTAAGCTGAGTTTTTTTGGAGAAAGTTAGTCTGGGCGTGAGAGTCAACAACTGAATCGACCATCATACCCAGAGTCTTCACCTTGGGAACCACCTGGATAATGGCGTTTTTTATTTGAAAAGAGCTGTACTCTGCCCCTAGATTTTCCAACTGTCAACACTGTCTAAAGAGGTGGGGGAAAATTGGAGGGAAAAGGACAAGTACCTTGTGTTTCTGCAGTAGGCTTTGCGCTGTGTCCAGAGATCTGCCACGGTTACTGGAGCTGGCAATGGGCAGCCGCTCGCTGATCCAGTTCATTTCCAGGTCATAGTAGTGATAGAACTGGTACTCATCCACATGGGCCTGTAGCAGCTCTCGTCGCCGTGCCAGAGGCTCCTGCAAAGACTCAAACCTGCAACGAGTGAGAAAGAAGGTTCAAATAAAGTACCTGAATAGATCGCTGGGGCTGTTTCTCCCACTTGAAAATTGCTGGCTGCACTACCACTGTTTGTTGCCTTTATTATTTATTTATTGTTATTTATCTGTTTCTCCTCTGCTTCGCACTTTCCACTTCTTCCCCCTTCCATGTACTTTTCCCCTCCCCCTCTCCCATGCACTTGCGCGTTCTCAATGTCACGGGGCCTAGTAAGATCGCTGTTTTGTTCCCCCCTGTTCCCCTCCCTTGCCTTGTCACGCTCTGAAACACTTGTGTACGAGCGCGATAGAATTAAATATCAATATCAATACCCTACATTATAGCTTTGACTCCACTTAAGTAATATACCTGACGGGTGGGGGCTTTAGCCGGTCAGGTAATGCACGAGGGCATTAATGTTAACCCCTAGCATTACCAGACCCGGTAAAGCCCCCTGACCCCCGGCTGGAGCAGTTTATTTCTATTAGCATCCCGGCACAGATTGAAAAACAGCATGGTTGCCATTCCTCAAGTTAAAAGATTGCTGCAATGGTCAAGGCAGAAGGGAACTACACATAGTCCCCTTTCCCTTTCCATGGCAGGCCACTGCCAGGTGGAGGAAGAGCAGGAAAACAGAGTGTTTCAGACACCAGCGAGGGACCTGGCAGCTAAGTGGGGTGGAGTGGAGTGGGCGGGGAAGCTGTAAATGGGGATGTAGGTTGGGAGAGGACTTACCTGCTCCTGTCAGGCAAAATGGCCATCTCCCGCTGGTCAGGGGACTGGGAACATGGGATTTAAATGAGATAAGGCCTGCATTCTGAGCTCCCCGCTGGACTGGGTGGTCGTCGGCACCCCCCTCACCCGGGGTGCAAATTCATCTTGACCAAACAATCCACAAACTTTGTTTTGGTTTCTCTGAATGTATTTTTAAAGCTTGATGAAGATTGGTCCATGTGAGGGGGAGATGTCAACATCGTTGCCCTGGACTGGGATTCCATAACAGAAAAACTGCTGTATGGAGCTTAACCAATTCTGAAATTATTCAGGGTTTACTCGAAAGGTTATGCTTTCTAAAATGATTCCGAAACTTCTCAAAAGGTTACGCCTTCTACTTTGAATGGATAAAGACAATTTTCTGGAGCTAAAGGGTCCCATTCGGGTTCATGTGTATACACACAATGCTTTGCTCATGTGGCTCTGAACTGGAGGTGAACTTCCAGTGATGGCTACTGGGTGGCGCTGTGGCATCTGTGACTTGGCTCAAATGGCTTATCCTACTTTCCGACTTTAATCCAAAGGTTATGCCTCCAGATCCAAATTGCAATTAGGAATTAAAAACAAAGCTACATTTGTTCCTGCTAATTTTCCTGGGTCACATATCTGACTTACGCCAGGTTGGAAGAGGGGCAAATCACTACAGGAACAAGCAACTTGGTGTCCCTTTGGGAACCAGCATGCTCCATCTGCATTTGTAGGGTTGCCTCTCACGTGCATTGTCTGGCCATTGCCAGTCCCCCAGACACACTCATTCTGTAAATGCAAACAGGGTTTCAATGGAGGGACACACCCACTGTGCATATAGCTGAAGACCCACTTTGACGCCCCATGCCCAAGGGTGGCCCATCTATAATGAGTGATGGGTGAAGGGGCACTGAAACTGACACCTATTATGGAGGAGCAAAGCCAGCCCAATGAAAACCCTGAACATCTCCTCAATTGCAGCAAGCAGCTGAGAATGTGCTCCTGGCCTGGCGGTATTGTTGTTAGGGAATTCCAAGGGGCCATGCAAGGCTGCAGGTGTTTCGCTTCCCCAGCCTTGCATGACCCACCGGGCATGCAAGCTGAGATACACCAGGCCTGGATGTTCCCAGGAGGTTCTCCTGCTCATCCTTGCAAGTGGGCGGGGCTAGGTTGGGGAGTTGGTGGTGTTCTGGCTCCACAGCACATGCAAGGAAGCAGGAAGTGCGAGGTGTTTCATTGATAATGACTCCTGCTTCCTGGTTTCAGCCATCAGGGTGCCCAGGACCCAGAGGACCATCGCAGCCGCATGACGGCAGGGGGAGTCCCGCGCTGCGGAGGAGCCGAGGCATCATGCCAGTAAGGAAAAAACGATGTGTATGTATGGAAGTATGAGTGCATGTGAGGGGGTTGTGTCTGTGTAAGTGTGCATATGAATGAATGAACATGCGAATGAGAGTACAGTGTGTATGTTGTTCTGTATGGCCGCATGTGTGAATGAGAGTGCATTGTGTATGTTGCTGACTATGGCTGTATGTCTGAATGTGTTTGAGTGTGTTTGAGCATGTGTGTGTGTGTGTGTGTGCGTGTGTATATATATTTTTACTGGTATGGCATTATTAGCAAGGCCAGCATGATGAGGGTTCTTATAAGGTAGTACTGGGCGGTTACATGTGATTTTAACGAATCACAAAACAACAAATTAATTTGTAACGAATCTAAAATTTCTAAAAAAACGAATTTTATTTGTTGTTTTTGAGGGGTTTCTCCCCCTATCCCCCTTTTTATCCATACTTTACATCCACTCCCAAAACTATTATTCCCATTCCCATCTACATATATATAGTTTTAAAAAATGTGTTTTTTTGTACATGTTTTGGGTTTGTTAAAAATTCCATTTGTTCCATTCGTTGTTTTGTATTCGTTACATTCACTGCATTCCATACTGGCCTGCAATGGTACAGTCAATATGGACATGTTTTCTTATAGTAGTATAACAATTTTACTGGCATTCTGGGTAAAAATCCAGCATGTTTAGTGTGCGTACGTGAGGATACTGGCCTACATTATTTCAGCTAGTATGGACATGTTTGCTTACAGTGACATGCCATATTTACTGCCCTTATGGGCAAAGCCAAGAGGTGTAGTGTTCGTACCTGGGACTACATGCCTACATTATTGCAGCCAGTATGTAAATATTTTTTTACAGGAGCTTGGCATTTCTACTGCCATTCTGGGCAAATCCAACACGAGTATGATTAGATGGGGATACAAGCCTACAATGGTGCAGCCCACATGGACTTCTTTGGGCACAGCCAGCATTCAAATGTTTTTACACTGGCAGAGTAATGGCATATATTGTGGGAAAAGGATCATGACAACACGTTGGTCATTGCATGTAATGCCATTCCATCGTAATTTTTCCATCTAAAAAATTTCAAATGCATGCTTGTGGGGGTAAAGGGTTAATTTTTCTTCAGGTGTATTTTAAAGGTTCAAAAATGGGCGTTTGGGTGGGTGTTTGCCCCCCCAAAAAAGAAAAAAAATGCATCCGATGCCAATTTTTTAGATAGAAAAAATTTGATGCAAATGCATCTCGATGCAAGGAATTCGATGCAATGACCATAAACCCACGTTGTATAATGCGCTTGTGCTCTGTTGATCACACAGCATCTTTTGGATTTGTTGATGGGTGGCTTTTTACCCAATTTTCAAGGAAAGTCTGATGTGAAATGTATCAATGTAACTCCTTATTTTTTTAAAAAGTCTCAGGGGGACTATCTCCTATCCACTTGGTTGGTTGGTGCTCCCTTGCTATGCTCGGTTGCTTGTGTACACTGATGGGAAATGTTTACGCCGTCTAATTAAAACATTCACCAGATGCCACTGCCACCCCTAATTAATAGTACATAGGTCCACTAAACCTGGTGGTCCACGGTTGCAGCACAGGAAACGGCACATGCCTTAATGCAGCAGGCGGTCGCAATATTTAACACACAGGTCAATCAAACCACGATCCTCTTTTCCTGTTTGCTTGTACAGGACCATGAAGCAAGCACTGATGCAGCATATCGTCTGGGTTTAATGCACAGGCAAACCATAAAAGGATCATGGCTGCAGGTATCAGTAGCGTAACTCATGTTTACCGCACAGCCTGACCAAGCATGGACCGCAGCCACAAGCCAGTGAGTGGGCTTAGTACACAGGCCCACGACATGCATACCATGGCATGTCTCCACAGCATGTGTTTACCTTATAAATCCTGTAACACGAAGGTTTGGACAATTACCAACTGTGTTCAAGTTGAAGTGAAAGTAATCAAAAAATAGTCTGTTTTCCAAAGCCAGGTAGTCAACCTGTTCTTTGGAATAAAACCACTGTGGTGGAGGGCACAGTTTTGTCTCACAGAGAAAGAAACTACTGTGGGTTTTAACGCCCACAGGGGCAAGGCTGTGTAGGAAGACAGGAAAGGACAGAGTTGAATTCTAAATGTCCCTTCCTGTTAACTTAATTAATTGCCCCCTTATACTTTGTAATACCTTATAAGTCCACCAAACGTATTCCGTAGCTATGTATATTCATGCCAAGTGTTTGATGGGATGAGCTGGGTAAGGAGCCATGGCTACAGATTGCCATCTGTGGTAACTGCATATGCGCAAGTGAACACTTGATAACATGGACAGTCTTTACATAGAAAATGGCCACAAGTCACTGCCTGTACATGGTGGACCTGTGCAGTGAACATGGATAGCCGCTGTTGGACATACTCTGTTTACCACACAGATTCATCAATTATGTTAAAGATCTTTGCTGATGCAGGAATCCCTCTTTCCGCTCTCCAGTAAGCATCAGGGCATTATTTCATTAAAGAGGGGCTAATGTTTTCTTCATGCACAAGGTAACTAATACTGCATAATTGTAGGCGCGGCTGAGGGAACATTTATTTACGCTGCGCTCCAGTCGTAATGTGTCTGCTTGAACTTCTCGCCTCACCAACACTTCCTACACTTCAACGCTGGTAGTCTCTTCATTGTTTCTTGAGTTTTTGACTCCTTGGGAAAGACCCCTGGAAAACAGGTCTGGAATTCGAAGTTACTGAGATGAACGTCAGTTATAGACCATGCCCAACATTCCAAACTGCCGCACAATTCCCTAATCCAATCAATGTCCTGAAGCGGTATATGGTCTTTCAATCTAAAGCCATACCATTGAATACCATACCATCGAAAATGATTCATTGAATTACCTTTCCATCGAAAAGCATATTCATTGAATAATTTTCGATGGTTAATTTCGATGGATAGGATTAGTGTTAGGGTTAGGGGTTAGGGTTGGGGCTACAGTTAGATTTAGGGCTGGATTTAGGGTTAGATTTAGGGTTACCTTAAGGTTTATATTAGTGTTAGGGTTGGGGCTAGGGTTAGATTAGGGTTAAGGTTGGGGCTAGGGTTAGATTAGGGTTAGGGGTTAGGGTTGGGGCTAGGGTTAGGGGTAGAGTTAGCGTTAAGGGGGGTGGGCGTGGGGATTGGGGGACTGCGGGGAACCCCCCCCCCAATATATTAACAAAACAAAAAACGTTACAAGGAGTTGGCCAGTCCCGAAATGTCAGCACTTGACAGCTCCTTGTAACGTTTTAATGTAGAAAATAAAAGCATTGAAATGCTATCTTTTACATGTAAAAGTACATATCCATTAGATGGAAAAGTAATCGATGGATATGTACTTTTAATGTAAAATATAGAATGACAATGCTTTTAATTTCGATGCATCTTTTTCGATGCATTGACATTTCGATGCATCGTTTTCGATGCAATGACTATAAACCTCCTGAAGCTCTCCCTCCATCTTGCAATGGGGCAAAATCAATTTCCTGGCAACACTAGTTAAGGAATTGAAACAAAACACAGGCACTTTCAGCACCCAGATGTAGGATTTGACATTGAAGACCGCCCATCAGACAGCAAATGCATCTTTTTCAATAGTGGTCTAGTTTTGATCTCTGTTTGTCAGCCTTCTGCTAATGAAGGCAATGGGTTGTTCCCACCTGCAGAGTTTAGCTGCACTAATGCCGCCCTCATTTTCAAACCACTTGTGTTTGCTGGTGTCAGGTTTCCTGGTAGAAGTAGATAGGTGCCATTGTGCAACTGTCTTCATACACTATAGGTACAATTGTCTTCATACACTTTGCACTCATTATGCACTCCCTACGCATTTTAGTTCACTGTATGTTTAGGTTATTACTCTTTCCTGGTTAGGGCCTTAACTTGAAATTTACAGTGTCCAGGGGTTTTCCCAAACCGAAATGGAGAAAAAGAACTGGACTCATGATTGGGTGAAGGTGTAACAAAGGGCTACGCAGAACATTCTAAACTGCCATTCTTTGGAGTAGATCCTGTTTGTTCGAGTACGGTGTGTTAGGCCTGTAAAGCAATGTCAGAATCACAGTTTCATCTGAAAAAGAAGGAGAGCAAGACTAAACGGTGGGATGCAGCAGGAAGAGCTGAGATCTCCACCTCAATCTGAGCTAGTGCAGCGCTGCAGTAAATTTAGATATTGCCAGCTTCAAAGTGTTTAAGAATTATGTGTAAATAGTTTCAATTACTAAGATTTTCTTAGAACTGCCTTCCGGAGTAAATAATTCAGTGGCGGCTTGTGTAAACAATTTTTTGTCGGATAGCGAAGGACCTTAACAACATTCTGCGCATGCGCGCGTTGTTTTCTTACGGAGATCGTGAACAGTCAGCATCGGTGCCCTGACTGCCTAGTTAACGAACTTCTTTACTGACTCTACGCAGATAACGTAGAACGTAGCACTTGGATCGAAAAGGTGGAAGCCGTGGTCATCGTGCGCTTGGCTGAGGAAGACGGAGAGAAGTGCATACTTGCCAGCCCTCCCCTTTTTTGGGGGTAGACTCCCGATTATTCTGTGAAAAATATTGCAATTTTTCACGTTCTCCCGCCTAAAATAAAATTTTGCCCAATGCATTCCTATGGCAACATTTTTATCTCCCGATTTTCAGACAAACTATCTATCCCAGGTGCGTCAGAATGTTGGCATGCATGGAAGTGTGAAGGCTCGTGGGCATCGCAATGTGGTTTGGGAAGTTAGAGAGAGAAGAAGGCTCATCTGGGGAGATTGGGGTGGTGCTGCTGAGGAGGTGAGCAGCGCAGCATTGTGTGCGCAGCGACAGTGTGCAAAGTAAAGCGTTTTCTGACAGGCTCAGAGCGCGAAGATTGGCACGCACTAATTCTAGTCTGTCAGAACAGTCACAATATCATTTAGTCTGAAGCGACTCGAGAGTTTGCTGAGGCAAAGTCTGTTAATAAACCCATGTAGATAGAGTTCCCTGGTGAATAGCTGATTTTAGGAAAACTTAGGAAAGAACAGAAGAATCCAGCATTCAGCTAAGAACAGCTGTAAGGCTAATTAAGTCAGCTGAAAGGAGGAGCTCCCAGGAACAAGGAGGTAGTGGGTTCCCGAAGTCAGAGCATCATCAGAGAAAGGACTCAAAAGTATTACAGCAACCTTTTTCCATCACAAAAGCAACTAAGAATCTGATATATAGTTTTTACATTAACAAGGAGGCAGTTCCAGGTTCTACCACAAGAGACTTCCCTGTCTGTAAAAAGAGTTTTTGTTCCCATACGGGAGTTTCTAGATCAGAATAATTTCTTCTGGGCTTTCAGCAGAGGAATCTCAGGTACTGAAGTTTGCAGATGGGTTGAGAGTGGGTGGCGCTTAAAAGGATATGCGCGTTCACCTTGCTTGTCTTTTCTCATTCTTGCTGATTACATTCCACGAGAGGAAGATCCTGAATCTGAGTTTTTATTTGATCCCATTCCCCTTTCCCCAGGGGTTGTTCCAAGCTCAGCTGTGCATTCTGTAGTTCAGAGCGAAACCATTTTGTGGGTCTGTGGGATTCAGCAGTTCCCGAGGCACTTTCGAGGCAGGACCTGTAATAAAATCTAGGCAATGACCTCCAACAATGAGCATAAACTGTAAGTCCAGGTGAAAAGGTATCCAAATTTAGAACCAAAGCATTCATGCTTGTATCCTGGCTTTGCCAGCAGACGATACAGTGTTCCCGGTCATAGCCTCTAATAACTTGTACATTACTGTACTGTCTTCTGTCAAGTTTGCCTTCTCACTTGCTGGTGACATCGTTTAGCCCATTACTTGATCTTTCGTCTTATGTATCTAATGATGAAATTGCAGCGTTGGCACAAATCCCAGCTTTGCCCTTAACTAATGTGTGATCCTGGGCATCTCATTTAATCTTGTATTGCCTACCTTGTCAAAATTGTCAGCCCTTCAGAGGGATTTCCTTCTCAGGGTATGATCTTCAAAAAGGTACGACATCCTTTCATCCTGGGATGTTTTTCGCTAGGTTATATGCCGCAAATTCTTTTTAGAAAAAAACCCATCACATTTTTAGGGGGGGTTAGTAAATTATACATATGGGGTGTGGGGGTTTGGGAATTTATTAAAAAATAAAAAAAATGCTGGGATTTGGGCGAGGGAACTAATCATTTTTAAAAAATTCGATGGGTTTCTTTCATAAAAATAATTGCGGTAAAAAACCCCACGAAAAAACATCCCACAGTGAAATGACATGTAACCTTCAAAAAAGCCTCACGCATGGTTTCACTGGCTGTATTGTTGCTCCCACTATAAATGTGAGCATTGATATATTGCACACCACAGGCCCTTGTTCCTTTGATATCTAATGGCAAAACTATTTGAAAACCATGTCGCATTTCCAATCTCAGTCTGTCTGGATATAGACACCTTCCTGGTAGCTTCTAATCTGCATCCACTACCCATGCTATGGTATGTGTAGATTTTTCATTCCTTCCAATTGATCTCCTCCATGCTTGAGCACTTTTGCATTATGTGAGGCAGCTAATGTGAGTTGTCTGTCTAGTCTAGGTTACATGTACCTGTTACATACAGTCCTGCATTAATACTACAAGTTGCATACTTTCCTGGATGCTATAAATATCCTGTATCTATACTAGAACAGAAATAACCTCTTTGCAGACTGCTAATGTTGGCCTTCAAATGCTACTTGCATATTATTCGGATTTGAGCAAGAATGAAAAGGTTAAGGGGACGTAAAGGGATTAAACATGCTTATTTTGAATGCTATGAGGCAACATATCAACGTATGAGTTGTGTTCGCTACGATGGGGGGGTGCCCAGATGTTCTCGATCACTTAATTCCTTTGGTTTGGTGGAAGGTGGCCCCGAAGATGTCCATGCCCAGAGCCCCAAAAGTTCTTAAGATGGTCCTGCGCAAGGTTTAAGGTTGTGAGAGTATTCTTACAGAATCAGAAGCCTGTTAACACTATGGATGTGGCGAATACTTTAACCAGCTTGCTGCAGCTGGTTGCTGATCTGCAAACCAACATGACAACGGCTCAGTCGGATCTGCATTGTAGACTGGACGCTCTCCAGGAGCTGACGCGTCCGTCTACTCGGGACTCCGAATATTCAGGTGTGGCGGCTTTGGGCCTGGGGTATCCCTTTCCGCAACAGAATCCTGCCCCTGTGTTGATGTCTACCAATTTCCTTGGGCCCCTCCAGAGAGGTTCCAAGGTGATCCTAAGATGTAACGTACTTTCATTAATCAGTGCAAATGGCACTTTCTCTGTTGTCCGGACTCATTTCCAGATGCCACTACTAAAGCAGTGTTTGTTCTTTCCTACTTGGGTGGCACTGCGGCCGCCTGGGCCAATCCATTACTGGAATCTAACAGTTATATGACTGTGATGCTCTAATCGATGCAATGAATCGGGTCTTTGACAACCGTTTCAAATCTCAGGCCACAGATCGAAAGAATTTGGAACTGAAACAAGGCAGTGCCTCCTTATTGCCATACTTGGCCAAATTCAACCAGTTGGCAGCAGAAACTGGTTGGCCCGAAGGTATGAAGGCAGCGACCTTATATAAAGGGTTATCAGATGATCCAAAGGACATCATCACCACTGTTCCTGTAGTGCTTGTGCAATATCCAGAACTACTAGACTTAGTGCTCCAGATGGATGCTCGCAGGGCGGAATGCAAAGGTGAAAAGAAAACCGTACAAGTACCTCTGGCTAAACTAAAAACTCCTGCAGCTATGCCATCTGAAAGCGAACCCAGGCAAATCGGGGCAATTCGCGGATCTTTATCATCAGCTGAAAGTGAACGTAGACGTTTGTCTTATCTTTGTATGTATTGTGGTTCTGCAGACCATTATTTGCAGAATTGCCCTAAAATACCAGTACAGAGACTGGGAAACTCCAGAACTCGACCGCAGTAGGAGTCCCTCAGTCGAGTATTGATCCTTTGGACTCCTTTATCTCAACAGCCTTGTTACCTGTTTTTCTCACAGTCTCCTTATCTTTGTCAGAGAACCAGACAATCCAGACTCAAGTGGTCGTCGATTCTCTGGCCACTGGTAATTACATGGATATTTCCTATGCTCAACCGATAGGTATAGCAGCTATACGCAAAAACTGGAGTTGATCAACGCTGTGCATGGTACTGCTCTAATTTCAGGATTAGTGATCAAACAAACTTCACTTGTTACCATGACGCCCAGTTCTGGAGACCAAGAACACTTATCTTTTGACCTTATAGCGGCACCTCAGTACAAAGTGATATTGGGTAAACCATGGTTACAATTACATAACCCACACATAGATTGGAGTACTCGTGAGGTCTCCTTTTTGTCGGCATACTGTCAAGATTCCTGTTTGAAATGTGATGCTGTTCTTTCTAATTATCCCTATGTGGCTTTTCTTGAGGCTATATCATCTATTGGGCCTGTCACTAAACCATCTGATACCACAATCCTGGTTCATTACAGGGATTTTTTGTACATATTTGATAAAGGCGAGTGTGATGCTGGAAATGCATCGAAGGGACAGGGCCTCCATATTCTTGTCCTTTACTGCGTTTTATTGTGTGTTCTGTTGTGTTTTCCGCACAGGAGTTCATGTGGGACTCCTGGCAGTGCAGCTCTCTCTTTTGGTTTTGGTGAACGGACCCATGGGATACCCTTATGGCACCCATGGGTGGGGGTACAACCCTGTGCCCCTAGTGTATGTTTTTGGGCACCTGTGTGTGGCCCACAGAGCAGGGTACGGGCTGGTGGCAGCTCCGTGCTGAAATTACTAGTGTCCTGAGCGTCCTCCATTTTGGGATGCCCAGGCCCTGTCATTGGAGTCAGTAGATTCCTGATGGAGACAAAATGGCCCCTGTGGCCTCTTGCCTTCCATCACCTGTTAACTTGATCTTCCCGAAGTCCCGGGAAGCCCTGACTGGCTGTTGGGTGGAAGTTCCATATATGTTAGTGTGGGGACGTGCCGACCAGACTGGCTGGAGCCTTCCCAACGACCGTATGTTGTGGGTACACCTGTGGGTGGGACATGGGTGAATGTAGTGTTTGACGAATATGCACCTCTTGTTGTGGATGTCTGGTATCTAGTGTTTGACACAATGATTGAGATAGCCCTGCCCGAAACTGGTATGAATGCAGTGTGTAGTGTTGAATGGCGTGCTACTTGTCGGAATCCAAATTCTGTGTTATGAGTGTCTGGATGGAAAAGAATGGCCTGAATGCACCGTGTGCCTGATTGGCTGACAGATTGCTGGATGCCCTTCGTAGTGATTGGATGCTTGAGTGTGACCCAGCGGAATGAATGGGGGAGCAATAGTATATCTGGGGACCTCTCACTGCTAGGAATCGTGTTCAGAAGTGTTCAGAGGTGAAGTCCAAACTATGAAGAGTAACTGGAGTGAAATTGACGCTTGACCTTGAAGCCCTGCTGGAAGAGAAGGATCGCTGTTGCTCTCCTTCATCAATCTGAAAGCTGCTGTGTCTCCAAGGACTGACCCAGTGAGGACCTGGTAAGGCGCCCTCTTCCTGAGCTACGAGGGACCATCGTGCACCAGCTGATCTTTGCCAAAGCTTCCTGGTAGACAGACCTTCGACAGGCTGCCGACCCGAGACGGGGACTGCCACGGAATACCAAGGAGAAGCACCCGGACTGTTGTCTGCCACTGTCGACAACCGCTGTTGCCGATCGGAGCCGCCATGCTCCCATTTGCCTAAGAACTCTTGATCCAAGGATGCTCTCGTCTGCATCGTCGCTGTTGTATCCCGCTGGAGAAGGCCAGACCGTCGACACACCGAGGAGTAACCACCAGTGGGTTTCCCACCATCCAAAGACCACAGAGACACCAACGACCCGACGCCCTTGCTGGGCCACAGTTCTTCAAACTCTTTGCGGTCCAGAACTATCGACATCGAGGTGCCCCGCATGTCTCTTCCTTGCAGGGTGTTTACGCTTCCCCGTCCACGAGCACCACTAGGAACGAAGCTGCCACTTCACCGTCATAGCTCACCCTGTTTTCTGTCGGACATTCGACGACCCGTGACTCCTGCCTGAAATGGAGGTCACTCAAGAAGGGCCGTCGATTCTCCGACGAGGAACGCTACAACGCCAGGTACTTTGGGTTTGCAGAACTATTGGGAAATTGATGGTGAACAATATATGGACAGGGCTTGTGATATCTCTTTATTATACAGGTTGCCCAGCTGGGGGGATCTCCACACAGGACTGTGTCTCGGTAGGGGCCAGTATTCTGCCAATTGTCTCAACCAACTGCTTTCCTCTTACCTTTATTGCTGGTTTCCTTTACGACTTGATTTGTGTGCCATTTAACCGTCCAGTTGATGCACTTTAAAGAGCTCTAATAGTAAATGTGGTACCACGTAGAATTGTATATTTGCCAATATAGATAACCGAGTACAAAATGCGTTATCATGATATTGTATATAACCTTGAATATTAATTATATAAAGACTGTGTTTCAACCGATACAGTGTGCGGACATTCCTTTGTGGGTGCTTGGGGTCTACACTGTACTTAGGAACCAGCTTGCATCACCTCTTGAGACGCTAGGCCTTGATTGCTCGACCACGTACCAATATTGAGAATCTCGGCAGGGGTCCTCTGTGCCTCTCCCCTACCAGATAGAGGGCAGAAGTACAGACCCCCCCCTCCGGCGTCTTCACAGTGAGGCAGAACAAATACCTCCCCACAGGCCATATGATTGTCCTATTGATTTACTTCCTGGCTCCAAGATCCCTTGTGGTCGTGTATACTCGCTCACGGTCAAGGAAGACCTGGTCCTCAAAGAATATCTTGACTTGGCCCTGGCTAACGGATTCATACGCCCTTCAAGCTCTCCTGCTGCCTCTCCCTTGTTTTTTGTTCCTAAGAAAGAAGGGGACCTTATGGCCTGTATTGATTACAGGGCCTTAAATGCAATCACGGCAAAGAACCAATATCTGCTGCCCCTTATTTTGGTCCTCTTGGATCAGTTTGGCTCCTCTGTCATCTTTATGAAACTTGAATTGTGGGGGGGCCTATAACCTAGTACGAATTTGTGAGGGGGATGAGCGGAAAACATCTTTTAAATCTGTTACGGGTTATTTGAGTATTTAGTGATGCCCTTCGGGCTATGCAATGCTCCTGCCACTTTCCAGTTCTTCATGAACAACATCTTTCAGGATATATCAGCTCAGTACATAGTCTATCTAGACGACATCCTGATATTTTCACAATCTGCAGAACAACATATCGATCATGTTTGCTCCATTCGACAGAGATTAAGGCAGCATTCTCTGTATGCCAAGGCAGAGAAGTGTGTCTTCCATGCTACTGACGTCGAATACCTCATAGTCAAGATGAGTCACTCCAAAGTGAAGGATGTTTTCGAGTGGTCCATTCCTTCATCAGTGAAATCCCTACAATCTTTTCTTGGATTTGCAAACTTTTATGGGAGACTTATCCATTCATTTTCCTCTATCGTTTCTCCTCTTACAGCCTTAAAATGCCTTTTTGCTAGAATGCGAATGCTTAGAAAGCTTTCAAGTGTCTTAAGGAAGCATTCACCTCTGCCCTTGTTCTACAACACCCTGATCTGTTGTTGCCTTTCATAGTGGAGGCGGATGATTCAGATGTAGCAGTTGGGGCTGTCCTTTCCCAGTTTCCCAACATCCCAGTTCTATTCCTCTTGACGCTTCAATTCCCGTGGCAAATCCTGCTGCTTGTGCTTCTGTTAGGGATCTTGTGGCCCTGCATGATTCTGTTAAGGAGCATCTTGTGCAGGCACAAGAGCATGGCAAGTAGTACGCAGACCTTCGGCTCATTCTCGCTCCGGTTTATCATCTGGGTATAAAGTTCTGGTTGTCGACCAAAAACCTGAAGTTACGTGGTGCTGTAAACTTCTGCTATGTTTTGTTGGTGCCTACAAGTTCCTTAAAGTAATCAATCCTGTGGCCCTCCATTTGCAGTTACCAAGAGATTGGCGTGTCCGTCCTGTGTTCCACTTTTCCTTGTTGCAACCTTGTGCACCCACTACTCGTTTGTCCGGATATCTGCTTGAGTGGGATTGCGATGAGGAATTCGAGGTTAACATGATTTTGGACATGGAAATACAGAGGGGCAGAAGATTCTCTCTGGTGGACTGGAGGGGCTATGGTCCTGAGGATCGGTCCTGGGAGCCTCTGGCCAATATTCATACTCCTCTTCTTTTGTCTCATTTTCATTGGACCAGGAGGATGAGGCGTTCTTTGGGGGAGGATACTGTCATGGTTCCCGTTCCTACTGTCCCTCACCGCCATATGCAGAAGCAGACTGCACACATGACCGGCACTAGATGCTGGCTGTTACTATGGTGCCTTCGAGACCATCGGTTTCAAACGGCCCAGCCTTCCTGTGCAGTCATGCCCGCTTCGGTTGCCATGGCCACGCTACCCTTCGGACACATGCATTATCACATGCATTCAGCCGGGATGCTTAAATATGCGTACAATTCAATCGGCTAATGCTCTGATTGAAATATTTCTACGTTTCGTGCTTCCTTGTTCTTCTACGTTCTGCATTGCTTTCCTGGTTACCGATCGCCTGCTCTGCTAACTCACTTCCGGATTGCGTTTCTCCTGTGATTCTCAACCCTGGCTCTTGTAATTCGACCGTGCCTTTGAATTAACCCTTTTTTGAACTTACTTCTTTCTGATTACCTGACTCCTGACCCATTTTTGTACTAAGGATTCCTTACTGGATTTTGTACTTGCTTCCTTGTTGCTAACCTGGCTTCTGACCCATTTTTCTGATTCTACTGATTTCTTACTTGATTACCCATTTGTTTCCTCTCAGAGGGCTTTGAATAATGAATTTGTTGTCATAACTTCTCTGCTTCCTGTTAGTGTGCTCTTGTTCCGCCTGGGAAATACGGTCTTTACTAACCAAATTAACTACCCTTCCCTTGCGCCCTACCTCCTAAAAGTACATGCTCCCTTGTTGCTAACCGGGCTTTCGACCCATTTTTCTGATTCTATGGATTTCATTCTGGATTACCCATCTGTTTCCTCTCAGAGGGCTTTGAACTGTGGACGCCTTGCTATTGTCATAGCTTCTCTGCTTACCGACAGTTCACCCACGTTCCTCCCAGGAAATATGGTCCTTACTAACCAAATTAACAACACTTCCCGTGTGCCCTACCTCCTTAACAAACCCTGGAGGTTTTGCTACTACTCAAATCCAGACAATCTATCGAAGAACCTTTTCTTTAAAGAGTTTTTTTTTTACCACATAAACCTGGTCATCATTTAGAGTCTATTCACAGCACATTCAGGTTAGTCTTTCTTTCACTTGCCTATTATACTTACTTTTCCATTACTCCTTCATTTCTTTTCAGCCTGGCGAATACCTTGTGGTATTGTTTGCTCTTCCAGGTGAACCACCATCCTGGCTGTACCTACTGGCTAGGACAGGCTGGTATTTCATTGGGAAGGTCACCCTCTCTGATGAGTCCTCTTCTGGGCTTTTCTATCATTGTTCCGATCTGGTCATCACCATTCCTGAAGTCCAGAGTGTTATGGTTTGTGTGAGTAGTGTTACAATCAAGTTTCATATAGCAAGTGATTCTGATCACTTGCGATATGGGACAAACAAGCTTGAGGAGAAGATTTCTCCAACTCTGAAAAATCCTCAAGCCAACAGTTACCCAGTGATCTACCACTCAGAAAACTCTTTTGCCAGATCGTACTGCTCTTCTGAGTGTAGTATCTGGCTAATTGAATCATTCTCATATGGGAAATCCAGGATCAGGTTTTTGTGTACAGACACTATTAAGAAATAGTAGAGCTCTGCGCCCTGCCTGCAACACTTAGGGCAATCAGTCGTACTGATACACTTTGCTGATCAATTTATAACTGTTGTCTGCCCTGGTTGAAACTCCAATCTGCCAATTAACAGTTATTTTCACTTGTACTATTTGCTAGCAGGTCGGGTTATGGACATCTTCTGAACTGCTATTAGGGGAAATTCAATTGCTTCCACTTGCATTTTAATTGTCTTTCAATAGGTGCTTAATTTGTTTGTTTGTTTGTTTATTTTACTTGTATAGCGCACCATGACCCAGAATTTGGTCTACTAGTTTCGGTTTATATTTTGTGTCAACAGATGAAACTCCATTATTTATTTCTCTAGACAGATATAGCACTACAGTGTCCAAAACCATAGATTCCAGAACTGAGATCAATAGAGAACATTTATGGGAGGTCCACTTGAATTTACAGCAATGAGGCATGCACACGGTCCTGTGATGAAGTGCTATTAATGCAGCCATACTTCCTCCTAAGCCAGAAGTCTGCAACCTTTGGCACTCAAGATGTTCTTGACAACTCCCATTAGCCCAACACTCTGTTTTCCAGCTCTTCCTCGCCGCAGCATTGGCCACTATGAAAAGAGAAAAGGGACTATGTGTAGTTCCCTTCTCCCTTGACCATGGCAGTCATCTTGATCTGTAGTTTATTTGCATTCAATGGTGGGAAATCTTGAGATTTGTAGTCCAAAACATCTTGAGAGCCAGGCATGCTTGGGCAACCTTGTTCTGCACCGTTGCTTGTGCAACTCTTTTCAATGAACCTGCGGACTACCAATGACCAGCAAATCTGTGGCTTCTGGATCACCTATTCCAGATATAATGCACTTCCTTGTAGCCAGATGCTACAAAATGTAAAAACATTCAAACGTTTGGACGCAAGGTGGCCCATTATTTGTCATGAGCAAGAGGTCCACTGTCCTTGGGCAGTGCAGTCCATCAGCAGGTTGTCTTCTAGATGGATGTGGCATCACTGAGTCCGTCTCACAACTCATCTACCAGTCATAGCGCTCATGAAGCCAAAGTTGATTCATGCGGCATAACTGTACTCGTCCACGACTCACTCAGCCCACGTATGGCAGACAATCATACATTGCCCAACACGCAAACCAACCAACCAACCTTTAGCTCAACCAGGAGGTGGACGAATGCTCCTCTGTGCCCCTCTATATCCTACCCCCGCTACATATCTGTTCTGTTATTACCTCTGAAAAGCGCTCTGTTATGCATCTGTACTGTTTGTATACCTCTGTAAAGCGCTATGTTATGCATTTGTACTATTGTTACCTCTGTAAAGCGCTCTGTTATGCATCTGTAACGTTATACACCTCTGTAAAGTGCTCTGTTATGTATCTGTATTGTGATATACCTCTGTAGAGCGCTATGTTATGCATCTGTACCGTTGTTACCTCTGTAAAGCACTCTGCTATGTATCTGTAACCTTGTACACCTCTGTAAAGTGCTCCGTTATGTGTCTGCATTGTGAAATACCTCTGTAGAGCGTTACGTTATGCATCTGTAATGTTGTTACCTCTGTAAAGTGCTCTGTTATGCATCTGTAACGTTGTACACCTCTGTAAAGTGCTGCATTATGTATCTATATTGTGGTATACCTCTGTAGAGCGCTCAGTTATGCATCTGTACCGTTACCTCTGTAAAGCGCTCTGTTATGCATCTGTAACATTCTACACCTCTGTAAAGTGCTGTGTTATGTATCTGTATTGTGGTATACCTCTGCAGAGCGCTCCGTTATGCATCTGTACTGTTGTTACTTCTGTAAAGTGCTCCGTTATGTATTTGTATTGCTGTATACCTCTGTAGAGCGCTCCGTTATGCATCTGTACAGTTGTGTACTTCTGCAAAGCATTCTGTCTGTAAAGCGCTCTGTTATGTATATTTATTGTTATCTCTGCAAAGCGTTCTTTTATGCATCTGGAACACTGTACACCTCTGTAAAGTGCTGTGTTATGTATCTGTATTGTGGTATACCTCTGTAGATCGCTCTGTTATGTTCTGTACTGGTGTATACCTCTGTAAAGCGCTCCGTTGCTTCGCGAAGCCAGGTCCGCGCTCAATAAATACCATAATAATTATAATAAGAGGGAGTGATTGGTGTAGGCAGGAAGCCTGGGGTGCGCCCACTGATGCCCACTGGGAGGCGCACCTGCTGTTACATCCCGCAGAGCAAACAGGCTGCGCCATTTTACAAGCCGCGAGCACCATTATTATTTAATAATGCACGCCTGCAGAAAACAACGAAATGCACTATTTTGTAAATCGAATGTATATGTAATATTTGATATATGACTGACGTATATGTTATTCATTAAATATATAATGCATGTGCATTATATATAAATAAATAACATATTAAACATGTCACATATATGCGATGAGTATGTGAAATGTATGTTCGCTAGGGTCTCATAGAAGTCCTACAAGCGCCTAAATATGAACCTAAACTCTGCATTTCTGCCTACATTCGAGTGCGACAGAAACGGGGTGCTTATTTTTTTTAGAGGTGGCCTGAACAAATTGTGCAGCACAGTTGTCTTTCAACATCGCCCCCCTTACAAAGTTCCTAAAGATCCCAAAACAGGTATGTCACTGTGGTAGCTGTGCAGAGTTCTGCAAACCTTAAACACCCACGCCTCCCCGCCATTTCTGCAGCTTCAATGATCTATTATTAGGCCATCAAAGTGGTGCATGAACTTCACGTTGCTGCAAGTGCAGCACACAGAGGAGACCAAACACCCAGGCCCTGGGTGAGATACAGATTTCTACTCAGCATGCGCTACAAAAACACAATTTGAGCATGCGCACTTAATTCCCTTTGCATGGTCAAAGACAGAGGGTTCAATTCACAAAGAATTCCATGTGTGGTCTAAAGTTGTAGCAGGTATAAACTGCTCCTGCGCCACCCGCATATTACACTCGCATGCACTTGGCAAACGCAATTCGCACCTTTGGCACAAGGAGCTGTCAACTAGACCTGATGCACAGAAAAAACAGGTGCAATTCCCTGAAGGTCATAAATAACAGGAGGAAGGAAAAAAAAACTTTAATTAAAATGTGTCGCAAAAAGTGGGGTCAAACTTTGGGGACAGCGCATCACTTTAAGTCCAGTGTTTTTTGAAAGATGTCTACATGTTCCAGATCTGACTGGCCCAAGGTTGGAAAAGGAGAGTGGTGTCGCTCATTCTCATTGCCCAGCCATTGGTCCTATTGCTTTATTTAAATGCAAAGTGGGTGGGCCTGGAGGTGATCCCACGCCCGCCAAATAGCTTCCATAGTATTATTTTCCTTGCACCTGGACACAAATTGCCTGCTTCACATTTTTGTGATTCAGTTGTAATTGATATTTTCCCATTCGCAAATCAAAACGTAAGAAACAAGGGCTGGAACGGGGGTAACAGCCCCAGCAGCCCTCGTTTGGGCCTACAATGAGGGCCTTGGAATAGTGTGCTAATGCACCCCGGGTAAAAAAAAGAGTATTTTCATTCAAAGAACGGGACGTCGCATGCGTCAGGTCCAATGAATGAAAATCCTTTCCCAAAATGGACGCCAAGATTGTAGAAGGCGAGGGTCCATACGGAGCCCCTCGTCTATTACCATAGCGGCCAGACAAGCGAGATGACCTGAAGCTGCTGCAGCAGCAGATGGCACCGAACAATCAGGGAAGGGGGGGTTGGGAATAGATTTAAAAAAATAGGAAACGGGCGGATGGCTGGAAGATGGCCCGGTGGGGCGAAGAAGGCAGCCTGTGGGTTCTGTGTAACGGGCTGAGAGCAGAGGTTTCAGCCCACGATCCGCAGAACCTGATTGGCTGTGCCACCCAGCCCGGGTGCTAATTGTAATTTCATTTAATTGTAATTGTGAGCGCCGCATGGCATGGAAGCACGGCAAGCAGCGCTCACAATTAAAAGTAAACGCCGCCTAGCATGTCAGCATGCTTACTCACTTTGCACGGTGGAATGCAAAAGTGCAGGGACAAAGGCAGCATACAGCATGTGCATAGGTACCCACTGCCAAATTTACAGGGAACTCAAAATTGGGCACCTTAGTTAATTGGGGCCACAGTTTGTATATATATCAATTTGTGTAGAGCACTCTTTGCCACTGTTATGTCCTCCTTGCACTGTACAGGTGAAAACAGTGTTTGCACTAGTTTTGGCACTTGTCCCTGCGCTGTGAATTAGTGTCAGTGGTAGACGGCCCCCCTCTTGAAGGCACACGTTGACTTTTGACCCTCAAAGGGCAGCCTTCGCGTTCCTAGTGATCATATTCAAAGCCGGCATGCCGGGGTTGCTAGGATCAGATGAGGCCCATGTCTTGTGATTACTCGCCCATCACAGGCACTAACAGCCGGCTCATTACAGAATGAGAATTACCAAAGCTTGGTGCCCACCCTGATGTGTCATGTAATATGCGCTGCAGCTGTCAGGGGTCAGTCAGAACATGCGGTGTCAAGTGCTGAAGGCTGCCATTTTGTACATGCGCACTTACGTTCTGCAAATATTTCACCTGGCGCCTGTTTTGTTTTGAACTAACTCGACTGCATGAAACATTATTGAGGGGGAAAAAAAGAAAGCAGAACTTGTGCCTAAATGTTAACACCTGCCCAGTGGCCAAACAATCAATGGAAAATGATGTGCACATTACACACAACTTCCATATCCAATTACATTTTAGCATAGAAATATTTTAGTTTGGGTTTGGTGAATCATGAAATATAACACATGACTGGAAATGCGTGCTTCTCTTATGCCCAAAGAAGAAGCAGATATGATTAAAAAAAAAAGAATAGCAGGTTGGAAGGAAAACACGCATTGGCAATGCCAATAGTTTTGGCTTTTGTGTAGATATGGGAAAGGTATTTTCCAGGCATTGGCGTAATGGCACTAACTGGCCATTAATGGTAGCAGCTTAAATAAAATGCTGCACGTACCTGGACATATGATAGCAGTGCCTGGCACATACATATCTAATATCTCTACACAAGCTGAAACTGTTAGCTTTGCTACTGCTTGTTTTTAACAGGACTTCAGTGAAGGATACGCATGCTGCTTATAAATGAAATGGCTAAATGCAGACCTGGTTAAGACATTTGTATTACACCAGTAGCATGTTTACAGCTCCAATTAAGATAATAGCTCACAGAAGAATGCTTTGAAAACACCATGGTAGGCACATTAAGAGCAAAGTTTGATTTTAAGGCTCGATAAACTTAACTCAAAGAGATTCCAGGAGGGTTTGTTTTGCGCGGGGAGGGGTGGGAATTTGATGGGAATGGCCATAGGGGTAGGCATGATCATGACCAGTCAATGGGTGGGCAAATAACAAACAACGCCTAAAAGCAATGTGTCCCTCCTCGTATGCCATCTCTCCCTAGCTGTACTCCAATGTATTAGTTTCAGCATACATGTGCTGCTAATGCGGCACCTTATACCCAAAACTAAACATGCATCTGAATGGATTTGGGGGGCAAAGATGTGTGAAAAGAAACAATGGTGGCATTGAGAGAGAGCAGTCACAGGAACTCTCACCTTTTCAGATATTTGTGTGTTTCTTCCAGAATTCCCTGGGAGTTAAAATGGTTGGTGGCCATTTTATTAGCACAGAAGACGATGGAGTTCATCTTGTTGGCAAGCTCGCGAGCTTCATTCTCCAGCTGGCGGTGGTCTTTCAGGAGGTCCCGACTGGACCTCAAGTCATGACCCGTCTGAGTGTCCTGCAAGACCTTTTCAATCTTCTCAATTTTCTCTTTGGCATCCTGTGGCAAGAGAAGGTCCAGACAACAGTTCAAGTTGGATTGGGTGATATTAAGTCTTGTGACCCCTTGGCATACAACCAAAGGAAAGTAGATACCCCACTACCATGTGTTTCAAAGCATTGGCATACTGCTGACGCACATAGGTCCTCAATATAATGTCAAAGTTGATGCAACAGGCTCCGTCATGTCCCACCCAGCAAACCCCAGTAGAGTACAGAAAACAAAGGTGGAGTATGGATACTGGATACTGGGATTGTGGCCATGACACAAAGTACGGTAGCCATGGGGAAGACCGGTGAATATACTCAACTACTAACTGAGCCCATCTACAGTACTGGAAAGACTGGGTTCAAGAGGAGGAGCGAATACTACTATGGGCCGGCATTCCAGAACCCGCTAGCCAGCAATTCTACCTCCACACAGAGCATCGCATTCATACCCTCTGCAATGTTCTGCTCAGGGCCAAGGCCATTCTCTAAAAGCTCTGCTGACACGTCTATTCTTTGTTAATTAGGTTTCTTTGTGTAACATGCTATTCATAATAGACTGTTTTGCGACTGTTGCAACAGCTTGAGAAACAGAGATTAAAAAGCAAACATTAAAGACTAATAAGAACATGTTAATTACATGCCTCTTGGCCGTTTAGACTCTTGCTTTTCATGCTACTAAATGGCTCTTAAGAAAAACATACTTACCTTTGCAATGTTCGTTCCATTGGATGTTTGTTTTCTTCACCAGATGTGTTATCTTTTAAATATCCCCACCCATCTGACGTAAAATGCAGGAACCTTTTGGTGCTACTTGATTGCAAGAATTGAGCGGTTGCCAACCAGAAACAACATGGTGTAAGCTTTGTGTAGCGTGCACATTACTCTTTTTCTCAGTTCTTCAAGCTATGTATAGTGTGTACATTACTCTTTTTCGCAGTTCTTCAAGCTGTGTATAGTGTGCACATTGCCCTTTTTCTCAGCTCTTCCAGCTATGTATAGCGTACACATTACTCCTTTTCTCAGTTCTTCAAGCTATGCATTGCATGCACATTGCTCTTTTTTCTCAGTTCTTCAAGCTATGAATAGTGTGCATATTGCCCTTTTTCTCAGTTCTTCGAGCTATGTATTGCATGCACATTGCTCTTTTTTCTTAATTCTTCAAGCTATGAATAGCGTGCACATTACTCTTTTTGCCAGTTCTTTAAGCTATGTATAGTGTGCATATTGCCCTTTTTCTCAGTTCTTCAAGCTATGTATAGCGTGCACATTACTCTTTTTCTCAGTTCTTCAAGCTATGTATAGCGTGTACATTACTCTTTTTCTCAGTTCTTCAAGCTATGAATAGTGTGTACATTACTCTTTTTCTCAGTTCTTCAAGCTATGTATAGCGTGTACATTACTCTTTTTTCTCAGTTCTTCAAGCTCTGTATAGCGTGCACATTACTCTTTTTCTCAGTTCTTCAAGCTCTGTATAGCGTGCACATTACTCTTTTTCTCAGTTCTTCAAGCTCTGTATAGCGTGTACATTACTCTTTTTCTCAGTTCTTCAAGCTGTGTATAGTGTGCACATTACTCTTTTTCTCAGTTCTTCAAGCTATGTATAGTGTGCACATTGCCCCTTTCTCAGTTCTTCCAGCTATGTATAGCGTGCACATCACCCTTTTTCTCTGGTCCACTTCCTATGTATAGTGTCTACATGGACCTTTTTCTCAGTTCCTCAGGCTATGTATAGTGTGAGCATTGTCCTTCTTTCTCAGTGGGCCTATATGTTGTGTGCACATTGCCCTTATTGTCAGTTTATTTATGTATTTATTGTGCATTTAATAGGCACTTATACAAGTAAATTGTGCTTCAAAGCGCCCACAGGGCAACAGGGAGGGAACATGGGATGGAAAACAATCAATACACGGGGGGATAAAGACGAACCTACTAGGCCTTGTGAGCATTCAGAGCGTGCATGTGCAGGGAAGGAAAGTGGAAGAGGGGGAGAGGGTAAGTACTGGAGTGCTGGTGCTTGTGAGTGAGCAGCAGGTGTAAGTGCCCGGTGTATGAAGTGCTAGAGAATTTTCATCTGTAGAAATGAATGGGTAAGTGCAGGCCTACACTGGCGAAGTCCAGTAAGTGTCAGGGCAAGTGCTATGTGTAGGCAGAGGCTGAAGTGATTGGGTGTGGCATGCCAGGGCCCCGACTGACACATAAGAGCCCTGGTCACCAATCACAGCCACTGTGAGATTGACAGAGGAGTGAAGAAGGAAAGGAGGAGGTGAAAAGGAAAGTCTTGAGGAACTTCTGTAATTTGAGGAGGTCCAGCACAAGAAGAAAGGAAGGATGAGGCTGTTCCATAAGAGGGAGCCAGCTTAGGATAGAGATGGACCTCCGGCCCTCAGTTTAGCAAAACGCTTGACACGCAGAGAGTTGGTAACAGAGGAACGTAGAGGTTTAGAGGGAGAGTATTTAGTAAAAGCCAGTTGCAGATAATGTGGTCCCTGGCCCCAAACAACCTCATGGATGATGCTGAGGGATTTGTACTTGATCCTTGCAGCAACCGGGAGCCAATGAAGAGTTTTTAGGGCAGGAGAGAGGCGGCCCCTGGGCTTGAGTCCAAGGATAAGCCTTGCTGCCCGATTCTGGTTTAGCTGGAAGGGTCGTGGAGAGGGAGATGGTATATTCAAGAGAAGGCTATTGCAGTAGTCTAGCCTAGAGAGAACCAGAGCTCTGGTAACATTGAGCTTCTGGTGGAAAGTGAGAACATTGAGAATTCCTTTGAGAAGGAAGAGTTGAATGTTGTACTTCTTGGCACTGTCCTAAATGTGAGGGAGGAAGGAAATAGAGGAGTCAAAGATGACTCAGAAGTTTCTGGCTTCAGATGTACATGAAGGGGGAGAGCCCATAGAGGATCTTCCTATGTATATTGTGCATATTGACCCTTTTCTCAGTTCCCCATACTATATATAGTGGGAGCATTGCTTTCTTTTCAGTTCCTCTGGCTATTATAGAGTAAGCATTGCTCTTGTTTTCAGTTCCTGAGGCTATGTATAGTGTGTGCATTGTCATTTTTGTCAGTTCCTCTGTCTATGTACAGTGTCCATATTGACCTTATTCTCAGTTCCTCAGGCTATGTATAGTGGGAGCATTTCCCTTTTCCCAGTTCCGCGGGCCGTGTATGGTGTGCACATTGCCCTTTTTGTCAGTACCTCAGGCTATGTACAGTGTGCATATTGACCTTTTTCTCAGTTCCTCAGGCTATGTATAGTGTGAGCATTGTCCTATGTTCTCAGTTCTTCAGGCTATGTATAGTAACTGTGAGCTTAAGGCCCTTTAGGAACGTGCACATGTAATGGATGGGATCACGCCACAGTAATTCTGATTCCCAATAACAGAACCAACTCAGGAAGATGGCAAAAGTACTGTTTTATTAACAATTATCTAAAACACAGAGATTAAAACGAACAACAACAGACGTGCACTCAGTCTATCAATGATCTCCACAAAAACTACAATTCTTACAGTGATAATGCGTCAGAGTAACGTCATACTGCATGCCAGTGGTGAGAAACCCTATCAAGGATCGGGATTCGTTAAGGAAGACATCTAATTATACATTTCTATTGGAGCTAGAATTGTTATTGGCTGTCCATGATCAGGTGGGAAACTTATGCCTACCTCTAAAAAACATGTAATTTCAGAAACATTAGATACACAGTTTCTCATTGGTCTTCAAACTATATGGTTCTTCGTTATATGGACTAATAAAATTGGTTGGCACGCTTGTGCCATGTCTGGAACATTTGGTTCATTTTAGCAGCATGTAAGCCACCACCCAGGTGCAGGGGGGTAGGCCATGAAGCTACCTCACCACCTAATTAGCCCAACATTTCTCATCACCCATGCCTTTTGCCATAAAATTGTCTTTGTACTTGCCCTTGCAGAATATCCTTGTCTTTGGGAATGCACAGGAGACAGGGCACTCACTATTGTGTCTGGCACTTCAAGTTCAAGCTCTATTTCCATTCTTGGCTCACGTGACGGGAGCCCACGATTTGGTCCATTTTGCAGCTTTTAAATGCTGTAAATTAATTTAAGTTTGGCATCCTTTGTGTTCTTCCTTGCACCTTAATGTGAGAAGGTTCACCCTCTGTATACTTGTTCTTCTTCAGAACAGATAGCTGATCTTTCTTCTTGAATATTCACTCTAGGCCAGGTAGCCTTGCCCTTCAGCTTCACAAGCCTATTATTTTTGCTGCAACACAGTTTTCTTATTCCAACTTCATGGGTTCTGGCCTGCTGAATTTGTGATACCGATTTCCAGTTTCAATGCAATGGCGGCTTCACCTGCATTCTATTCACTACTCATATCCAGCTTCTATGATGACTTAATCTATCTTGCATTTCAGCAACTGTACATTTATCGAACGGCTGTCTTTCTACAGCACTTCGTGCACATTAAATCTTCCTTTTCTATATTGGGAAACTCACTCAATTCTTTACTTCATCATTAGTTTCTTCAGGATCTATATCTCATCTTTAGCCAATATCTCGAGACGTTGTGCACACTTCTTATGACGTCATTCATTCATTGGTTAGCTTCTATTCACACTCTTTCAAGTTTTTCCTCTGCAGGTTATCATCACGTCGAGGGTACATTCCGTAGGGTTGTCTCAATGGGTATCTTCTTTCAAACATTCGCGGTGGTATTGGTATTATGGCTGGTGTTAGGCACAGCATGATTTCATGTTTCCAATAAACGTGAGGTGGGGGGCAGGATCCCCTGCAGAGGCACACAGCTGCTCCTCTACAACAGCATTTACTCTTCTTTTTAGTTCCTCAGGCTATTATAGTGTAAGTGCTGCCATTGTTTTCAGTTCCTCTGGCTATGTATACTGTGCGCATTGTCCTTTTTCTCAGTTCCTCTGGCTATGTGTAGTGTCAACATTTCCCTTTTCCACATTTCCTCAGGCTATATAGAAATATACATAGCGTGTACATTGCCCGTTTTCTCAGTTCCTCAGGTTATGTAGAGTGTGAAGGCAATAAATAGTGTGCACGCTGCCCTTTTTCTTAGTTCCTTAGGCTAGGCATAGGGTGAGCATTGCCCTTTTTCTCAGTTCCTCAGTCTATATCTAGTGTGCACATTGTTCTTTTTCGCAGTTCCTCAGGTTAACTTCAGCATAAGCATTGCACTTGTTCACAGTTCATTAGGCTAAGTATAGTGTGAGCATTGCCCTTGTTCTCTGTTACCCAGGCTATGCATAGTGTGCACACTGCCCTGATTCTCAGTTCCTCAATCCGTGTATAGTTTGAGCATAGCCCTTTTCCTCAGTTCCCAGGGCTGTGCATAGTGTGCACACTGTCCTTATTCTCAGTTCCTTAATCCGTGTATAATGTGAGGATTTCCCTTTTTCGCAGTTCCCTAGGCTATGCATAGTGTGCATACTGCCCTTTTTACAGTTTTTCAGGTTATGTATAGTGTGAGTGTGCACTAGGACCCCAACCGGCCCATAAAGCTGGGGGTTGCCCAATGGCACTTTAATGTTTGAATAGCAGCACCCGTGAGATTCGTACTCTAGCATCAAATCAATAATGACAACTCAATAGTTTGGCAAAGGGAGTCCGTTTAATGACAAGTACAAAAAACAGGGAGTTTCATGAATATCAGCGGTTGCTTGATCTTCCTTCTTGCTTCACAACTCCAACGAACCTCATAAAAACACATCATTTATACCAAAAACTCGTCATCACTGACGTATAATGCTTAAAATGTTGCATGCAATTCTATTGGTTCTAGGAAGTTTACTTTAGTATAGGTGCTATATCTGTATATGGTAACAGAGTGAGGGGATTGGGTAAACATTGTCAGGTGGGGCATCTAAGCCGTACCTTAAAAATGGCCACTGTAGACGTCACTACAATCCCATTGGTTCTACTAACTATAGGACCCTAGATTACTTGGTCCACTATGATTGGGTGGCACCAACCCCACTCATACTTTTCACTTTGCCTAGCAGCATGCAGAATGGTCGACCAGGTGCAGGGTGCTTGTCAGCTCCCCCAGCCTTCCTCCAATTATTGCTACAATCAATCATCACTTCAGTGGTCATGTGTCAATTATTTCACTGTGGTTGGCCTTGAGACTGTGTCTCTTGTCTAGAAAAGTTCTGATATCTTTGCATGGCCCACTGCCATGCATAGGTGTGAAAGTCCCCCTTCTTCTTGCTTGGCTGGCCACGTGATTCAGACACCGTGAAATTGCCTCATTTTTCATGTAATTTGTGTATTTGATTTTTGTTTTAGCCACCACCTGCCGCCGGCTTCTTATCTTGACCTTCTTGAGCAGGATATTCTGTTATTTGCTTCATTAATTGTAGCTACTGTATGTCCATTTTAGCTGATACGACCTTGGCTTTTTGACACGATTTGTCTGCCTAAGTTTCGCTTCTGCCTTTTGTTCTTGATTTATTAAATATGAAACTCTCCTCATGCAGCCTCCAGTAACCTTTGGTTGATCTGCCTTGTGCATAGTGGAAGTATACTTATATAACGTGCTTATTTTGAGGTAGATATGTATAGGTGGCGCTTGCCGCAATCTATCTTACTACTAAGCATAGCAAGCCTCACAATTTTCTTAGCTTTCTTCCGGTTCCAAGCATATGTACATGCGTAAACTAACTGAATATCTTCGCCGTGCTCACAGCATAAGCTTCTTACATTTGACATCGTCCTTTCACTTTAAGTTTGCGATGTCCCTCATCCATGGCGTTTCGTCTCTTTCGTCATTCGCAGGTCGTCATATCTTCTATATGTGAGTCAGTCTGGGTTCTTGTGACGTAAACATTCATCTTCCATTAGGACCTTTTTGGCTTCTTCAGGGACTGTACTCAGACGATCTTCATTCCATTTCATTTGTTGATGTGGTTTTCCCAATGGATACCTTACTGTCCAGGTTTTCTTAGGTGTAGGTACCTCAATGAGTGCGGTTCTTCTAATTGGTACTGGATAGAGCCCCACTGCGGCTCTCTGCTTGTTTATTTGCTCCTCGTACGTCACATACTTCGGCATGAACATTCCTGGTACTTCAAAATGGACGACTGGAGTGCAGGCTGTACTTGGGACCTCTGCTACACTCCCCCCTCTGGGTGATTCATCGACCACTTTCATATGTTCCTTTGCATCCATCTTCTTTGGTTAATGATAATGATAATGATAATGATAATGATGTGTTATTTATATAGCACCTTAATCCAAAGCGCTTTACAGAGCACATATTTACATACAGTATCTGTCAAAGCAGTCGCTATGGATATCAGAACCGTCGGTCCCACTTCCCTCCTCCGACTCCTCACCTGATGAACTGGAGTCCGTGGCGTATCTCGAAGCTTCTCGGTATTGAAGACAGTTGGAAGTTAAATCCCTTCCGCGGTGAGAAGCCACAGCGGCCACTTGTTAACAGTGGCCACTGCAGCTCCATCACCGAAGGTGGGTGAATAGGGGAAAAAGCCAAATGGCAAAAAAAAACCCTCTGTAGAGTTCGATGTGCTGAAGAATCGGCTGGATGGATTCTGAAGTCCAGTAGCAGTCCGGAGCGGCCAATGATGGAAATCCAACGAGGCAAAGTATATGGAATGAGTGGAGCAGGAAGTATGGGTGGAGAGCACAGGTAAGCCGGGAAACAGGGGAAAGTGTGGATGGAGAAAGAAAATGGGATCGAGACCCGAGGAGAGCAGCGAGCGACGGAGCGTTGCTAGATAAGTAAGAGAGAAAAAAATAACAGGGAGTGGAAAGAGCTCTGAAAGAGAAAAATAGAGCGATAGAAGACAAGCGTGCCGCAACAAAGTAAGCAAGCGAAAGCTCAAAGTTGCAACATGCCGTCTGCCGGGAAGATGCAGAGTAAGTCTTCCTGAGCGGGTGACGTCACAACATGAAAAACGTGAAAAAGACTAGACCGCCACCTATGCAAGAGCAGAAAGGCGTGTATCAACCTAATGGCCACTCCGCCGGAACCGTCTCCACAGTCTTTGAGAATCGATCAAAACGATGGGCAAAGATATACAGGCACTGCTGTAGTGAAGCACAGAGCAAATGGAGAATTTTGAGTACTCATTAGTGCACGATTACCATCCCATTATTCAGCACAGGCTGCAGAATTATTGGCGTTGATACTCGTTATTGAGAATCACACAGACCAGGAAGCAACAGTGTACAGTGACTCCTCCTAGGTGACGTCGACAGTGCATGCAGGCTTAGCGCGCTGGAAAAGGAGGGGCTACCTGCGAGCGGACGGCATGCCAGTGCAGCACACAGCCTTATTGGATAGGCTCATTAAGGCACTACAGCTCCCTGTGGGCATAGCGGTCGTGAAATGCACTGCCCACACAAAGGGGACAGATTATATCTCACGAGGAAATCAAGCAGCAGATTCGTGGAATCTCGTCATAAAACTCTTCATAATTTGCGCAGTCATGTATTGGCTCTCCTTCAGTGATTGGTTCTGCTATGAACATTGCTGGGTTCACTATCTTACATTGAATTATCTTAAACTATGGATTCGATATGATCACTTCATAAGCTGAAGCTCTCTGAGATGTCAATGTGCCTTTTGGTTTCTCTAGAATAGCAAATAGCGCATGCTTGATGTACAATGTCATGGAGCATCCCATCACAATGGTTGTAGCCTTCTCTATGGCGAACGCTGCAGCAGCTAAACTTTGTTCAAAGGGGAAGTGGCCTCTCATCACTGGGTCCAAATTCCCACTGTAGTATGCCAGGGGCTTGTACCCCAATGTGGTTCTCTCTGTGACCACTGCCGTCATAATGCTGCCATTCGTGTGTGAAAACAGGTACAATTCCTCTGTATAATTGGAAATCCCTAGAACTGGTGCCGTGCAAATGGCTCTCTTGAGTTAAGTACACCCTTCCTCCATGGTCTCAGTCCATTCAATTTTTCCTTTCGTCACTTGTGCCTTCTTTAGAGCTTGTAACAAGGGCTTGGTATATGAGGTATAGTCGAAGACCCAAGCTCTGATATTATTGCAAAGACCTAGAAAGCTCTGCATCTTCTTTATCGTGTGTGACTTAGCTGTGTTCAGTATGGCTTCAGCCCTTTCAGGGGTAACCCTTTTCCCCTCATGCGAGATCAGCTGGCATATTGTAAAGCACTTCTTGCTGACAATATTGTAACTTCTCTTTGTCAAATGTATATCCCTTCTCAGCCAATATAGTCAATAGCTGAATAGAATCGTGTCTGCACCTTTTCTCTGTCGTGCTGCAAATTAAGATGTCATCCACATATTGCAAGACAACACTCTCTAATGCAACATTGCTTAAGTCCATCTGCACGACTATGTTGAAAATTGAAGGTGACTCAGAGTACCCCTGGGGTAACCTCGTGCTTTTCAGACGCATCTGTCTGAATGTAAATTATGTCAAATCTTGTGAGTCTGGGTGCAATGGGATTGAGAAAAATGCACTTTTCAAGTCAATCACTGTGAAATATTTTGCCTCAACAGGTATATTGCATAGGATTCTGGCTGGGTTAGAGACTAAAGGGAACTCAGCCTCTACTATATCATTTATTGGCCTTAAATCATGAATTAAATGCCAAGTCCCTCCCTTTGATTTTTTGATAGGGTAAACTGCGGTATTGCATGATGACTCTGGCGTCACCAAGATGCCCTGTTCCATCATAGCTGAAATTTTCTTGAAAATTCCTTCATCTGCTTCACTAGACATGGGTTACTGTCGTACTTTGGGTAGAATAGCTCCTGGCTTCAACTTAACCCTTACTTCTCCAACTCCTTTCAATAAGCCTATGTCGTAGGACGAGTCTGTGCCAACATCATTCTCTGAGGAACTTCTCTCTTGATCATTCTCACCCAAAAAGTGAGATTTACCTGAACTGTTGTTTCGTCTCCATCTGCTTGCTCGTCAAACATACCGTCACCAGTGACGTCAGTCCATCTGTACCATTCTTCAATGGTGATTACTGTGCACTATTGTCGGCCTTCGTCATCGCAACCATCCATCAAAGTAATTTTCCCTCGCACTATAGCTGTGTGTATCGTCAAGGGAAATACTTGTCCCTTCTCCTTGTGCATAGGTATTCTTGGCCTAAACAGAAATTCATCTGGGGTGCTCATAGTTTTGTCTGCAAGGTCTGGTAGCCCCGCCATTAGTACGCGTACTCCATACGCAAATATTTCTGGCTCTAATGAGATAGCTCTCATAGCTGTGTGTCCCGCATATGCTCTAATCATCTTGCATATGTTCAAATAGTGCATTCCTGGAGTTGAACATATTATACCCTTCTCTGTGAATGAGATTGTCATGTTTAATTTTGTCATTAGGTCTCGTCTGAAGATATTTACTGGGGTTTGTCTAGAATATAACAGTGGTATATTCATATCACATTCTCCTATAGAGACTGGCAGTGTATCGGTAAAAGGAACACGACTTGTAGCTCCTGTGAAGCCCTGAGTATTTATAGCATCGCCGGACAAGGAAAAGTTGCCTTCACTTATACACGAGCGTGTTGCACCTGTGTCAACTAAGAAGGAATATTCTTTATCCCCTATAACGACATCCACCCTTGGTTCCTGGTGAGGATCTGGTGTCACTGATAGGATAGAACACATCAGGGTTCCCAGTGAGCTGTCCTAGTCCATATACAACTTTTTTCCGTTTTGCGTGAATGGACTTCCTCCATCACCAGTGTTAGCTCTTATTCCAGAGTTCGCAGCCTGTCCTGCACTTACTGTCTGTGACAGTTGCATCGGCAACTGTTGAGACTGTCCTTGTGGAAAACTCATCAAGTTCTGAGGTTGCAAGCTTTGCTGTGCTCCTGGCGTTTGCTGCTGCACCGTGTGATTTTTTGTGCAACTCCATTTCCTCCCTGCTGTAAAAACACAGGTGGAATCACCATACCTGCTCTTGTTCCTTGGTCATTTTGCACCATGCCTTGGCTTCTGCATGTGCGTGCTAGATGCCCTGTCATCCCACACATCCAACATATTGGCGGTGGTCTGATTAATTGCCCGTTTGACATATCTTGATTGCCATTTTGCATGTTTTGAAAGCCTCCCTGGTTGTTTTGAAAACCTCCCTGATCACTCTGCCATCCTCTTGCTCTAAATCCTCTCCCTCTGGGGTAAAACCCATTATTGCCCTGATTACCCTGCTGTGGATTATTGACCTGCTGTGCGTTCCACCCATCGGTGTTAGTGATCATTGCTCCTTCAATGGCATATTTTGCCAAATTTATCTGCAATCATTTTGCCTCTTCGGCTTTTCGTGCAGCCTCCTTTTTGTGATTCTTTTCCTGCAGCAGTCTGCAATAGTACGCTATGGTCAACTGTATTTCAGACCACGGTTTGGCCTCAATTCCCACCAATTTTTTTAGCTGTTTCTGTACCTGATCTGGCAGCCCTTGGCATAATATATGGTAAAGCATGGGTATGTATTTCCCCCAAAATTCACGAGTCTCGAGCACCCATGCATCTTGGAAATTCTGAATGTAAAGCAAAGGATCCTCTGACTCTTTCATTTTACACGTCATTATAGCTCCCATGTCGGAAGTATCCAGATAAAGAAATCGTAATGCTTTCCATACCGCAGCTCTGCAGTTGTTGAATGGCGCTCTGTCGTGCGCTGTTTTAACTGTAGTCACACCAGGGTTACCGGCACGTGTCCACACATCATCAGCTCTATCACAAAGTATGGCGATGAAAAGACCTTTGGTGTCCCCTATAGCTAACGTGTTCCCTCCCGTCATTTTTCCTAGCTCATGTATCCATTTTCCGGCTCCCGATGTCAACATTGGAAGTTTATTTTTCAAGTTTTCCAGATCCATGTGTGGCCATGGAATATACTGTGGTCTTGTTCCTCCTTTCTCGATCAACGGAAATTGTGATGCATAGCCCTCCCTCTCTTCTCTCATCGTTTTTCTGTCTATTGCAGGAGTAATATTTCTGCATCGTTGCCTACCTGGCAATGCCCTTAGTCGGCTCACATAGGGCGGTGGAGACACCCCCCTCTGACCGTAAGATACTTCTTCGTGTCGGTCTGTCTGTGTGGCTGACTCTGATGCCCTAGGTGCAGACCCACTAGAATCTGACCATCTTATCCCTTTCCCCCTGGAGAAGCATTTTTCGTGTCTTCTCTCTTCCTCTTTTTCCTCTTGTTCCTCTCTTTCGATGTCTGATACCGTCTGAGCCCAACTCGTGCAACTTCTCTCCTCCTCCTCACCCCTATTGATTGTCAACCTGCCTACGGACAGTTCCCTATTTCTACTACTTCGGGAGGCGTTCTCAGTGTCATACAACTGAGTGCTTTCCAGACGCTCGTCCTCCGCTTCCCTTGGAGTACTTGTTCTAGCCCCATTTCATCATATATTCTATCGATCGTCTCTCCGATGCTTCGGGTATCGAAGTCATCCTCAATATTTGCTCTAGACGTGCCTGGTAGTAGATCGTACTCAGGAAAGAATTCTTCGATGTCTTCCCAATCTTCTACTGGATGGGGTTTCCTAACTTCTCTTTCCAGATATTCAAGATCGCGTGCTCTCTGTCTTCATTTACGTTCTACATTGTCATTGAATTCTCTGCGCTTCCTTGCTTCCTTTCTGACCCTATCTTCTTCCTGTTTCTTTGCATCTCTTCATTCATTTGCCCTTCGTATTTCCTCATCCCTTCGTCTCTTTATTCTTTTCTCCCATATCTTTTGCTCTTTTTCTTCTATTCTCCGCTGCGCCTGTCTGTTCTGATCATTAGCTGCTTTCTGCTTATGATCGCGTTGTTGTCACAGGTTTCCTTTTTTCTAACCTGTTTTTGCTGCCTTGCGGGATCCTTCGCCGGAGTTTTCTTCCGTACTATTCGGGTCTTGTATAAGCCCGCTCGGCTGTCGTCGGATTCCAGGATTTGTTCAGCTTCTTCGTCTGGGATCAAGGAAACTCCAGGAAGACCAGGAAGGAAGGCCGCACACGGGAGCGGTCTGCGTGGAACACAGATGGATACAGGTACAAGGGGAAGGAAGGAGAAGGAGAAGGAAAGGGTCCGGGAATTCAAGCAGCAACTCAGTTCCAGGAGCACAAACTGCGACGCACGTCTAGCCTAAGCTAACGATAGCGTTGAGACGCACGGAGCCGCTGGGGCGTGGTTCATTTATGGAACGTGCTGCATGGACATAAAGGTCGACAGACCGCGTTCCGTGAATACGGCCATGTTGGGTGTACTATTGCGAGTAACCACCCGATGTGCCATGGACCAGGAGGACCAAAAGGGGCGTGATCGATGGATCATGACAGCATGCCCCCTTCTAAAACTCGTTCCACCGGGTTTGCCTGGATGTATTAGATGGAACTTTCTGAGCAATCTGGGGGAGTTTAGGTTTGAGACTGGTTCCCAGGTACGTTCACTGGGTGGATAGCCCTTCCATTCCACCAGGTATTGAAGTTGTCCTCGCCTATATCTGGAGTCACATATTCGAGACACTTCATATTCTAGCTGGTCATTGACAATCACAGGACTGGGTCTAAGATTAGTCTGGGTGGTTTGGTTGTAAGGCTTCAGTAGAGATTTGTGAAAAACTGGATGGATTTTCTTCCAGGCGTCTGATAGTTTAATCCGAAAGGCCACAGGGTTAATGACTTCTTTTATAGGAAAAGGCCCGTAATATCGAGGAGCCAACTTATTCGGCCTGAGATGTCGGGGCAGTAGCTTCGAGGATAGCCATACTTTATCCCCAATGGTGTAAGAAGGCCCTGGTCTTCTCCTCAAATCTGCATAGTGCTTAGTTTGGATCTGTGCCCTTTCTAGATGTTCCTTGGCTTCTCTCTGTACATTGATGAGTGTTTCAATCCAGGAGTCGACTGTTGGAACTGGTGTAGGGTGCGGAAGGACTGAAGGTAATACCGCAGGGTCGAATCCATGGCTGCAAAAAAAGGGGCTGGTTTTAACAGCCGAATGGTCCGAATTGTTGTAGGCGAATTCTGCCACTGGTATTAGAAGCAACCAATCGTCCTGGACCTTAATAGAGAAACAAAGAAGGTATTGTTCAAGGGTTTAATTCACTCATTCTGTGACTCCATTGGTTTGGGGATGATATCCTGAGGAGAGGGCTCGTTGGATTCCTAATATCCTGCAGAGGTGTTTCCAGAATTGAGAGATATACTGTGGTCCTCTGTCCGATATAATCTTGGAAGGAAGTCCATGCAGTCGGAAGATGTGTTCCAGGAAGATTCCAGCAAGTTCTGACGAGGATAGAACTTATACAGAGATGTAAAACGAGCCATATGAGCGAACAAGTCAATGGTGTCCATGATAGTGGTGTACCCTCTGGATGGCGGTAATTCTACAATAAAGTCTCTAGCGATGACTTCCCAAGGTCTTGTTGGTGGTGTAGGCTGTAATAAGAGTCCTGCTGGTTTCTGGTTGTCATGTTTGTTTTGATTACAGACGGAACAAGATTGAACGTACAGTTGAACATCAGCCTTCATTCTGGGCCACCAGAATTGTCTTTGTATTAGACGGAGGGTGTTGGAAATGCCACGATGACCGGAGTGAAGGGTATCATGGCAGAGGTTTATTATCTTTTGTTGTAGTTTCTGTGTTGGAATGACCAGGTTGTTATTTTTAAACAAGTATCCGTCCTTGGTTCTCAGATCCCATTGATTCCTTTTCGAAAGACCCTTCCAGAGTTCTGAAGTCTGAGTTTGCATGCGAATGTCTTCCAGGAGATTGTTTGCTTGAGCTACAAATATTGTATGAGGAAACATCTTGGGATATGCCCAATCTGCCAGAGGTTCGTAATCTGGACGTCGAGAGAGGGCGCCAGCTGTTATATTTTGTGTTCCGGGAACGTGGTGAATCTGGAACTGGCAGTGGTTAAAGAAGAAGGCCCACCGAGCTTGACGGCTATTCCTACATTCCAAGGCCTGCAGTACTTGTAGGTTTCGATGGTCCGTGCGGACCTGGACAGGATGTTTTGCTCCGAGGAGTAGATGACGCCACTCGGTGAAGGCTTGACGGATGGCTAGCAGTTCCTTTTCCAAGACTGAGTAATGGGTTTCACTGGGAGTTAATGTCCGTGAAAGGTAAGCAACGGGGTGCTCCATCCTGTCCTCGAATAGCTGTTTGAGAACGGCTCCAATAGCGTAGCTGGAGGCATCTGTCTCCACTATGAATGGTCGGTTGACATAAGGTTGAGCCAGGATGGGGGCTTGTGTAAACTCAGTCTTCAACCATTGCAAGGCTTCCTCTTGAGCTGTGGTCCATAGGAAGGGAACGTCTTTCTTTAACAGGTCAATGATTGGTTGGACTATCTCGGAAAAGGAAGGTATGAATTTCCTGTAGAAATTAGCCACGCCCAGGAAAGACTGGATTTGTTTCACAGAGGTGGGACTTGGCCAGGATAATATAGCCTTAACCTTGGATGGATCCATTCCAATGCCTTCTGGACTAAGGACAGATCCTAGGTAGTGTATAGTAGAATCATGGAAGATGCATTTCTCAGGCTTTGCCAGGAGCTTGTTTTCGCGTAGTCGTTGTAACACTGCCTTTACATGTTCTTCGTGCTTGGAAATGTCCTTCGAGAATATTACGATATCGTCCAGATAGACAATCACGAAAAGAAATAGCATGTCTGAGAACACCCTATCCATGAAGCTTTGAAAGACCGCCGAGGCATTAGCAAGTCCAAAGGGCATGACCAAGTATTCATAATGACCGAAGGGTGTTCTAAAGGCTGTTTTCCACTCGTCTCCTGCCCTAATACGAATCAGATGCTAGGCACCCCTGAGATCCAACTTGGTGAAAACAACTGCGCCCCTTACTGCCTCCAGAATGTCCGAGATCAAGGGTAACGGATAGCGATCCTTAAGGGTGCATTGATTTAGACCTCGATAGTCCAGACACGGTCTGAGTTCCTTGGTGTCTTTCTTGGGAACAAAAAACAGTGAGGCCCCTGCTGGGGATTTAGAGGGTCGTATGGTGCCATCTGCAAGATTAGTATCCAGGTATTCTCGAAGAGCTTTCTTTTCAGGTTCGGATAAGATGAACATCCTTCCAAAGGGAATCACAGCGGAAGGTTCCGTTTCTATAGCACAGTCTTCTGGTCTATGGGGAGGTAACGCCTGGACAATGGCAGAGGAGAAAACAGCAGAATATTCCTGGTAGATCTCCGGAAACCGGATAATGTTTGAGACTGAGATTGTACCTTGGTGATTCGTAGGAGGTCCTTCTGATGGTGTCAGAGCAAGGTCTGACATTATGCAGTGGGACATACAAAATTCTGAGCCCAGGAACAAGGAACCCGCTGCCCAATTGATGTACGGATTGTGTTTTTGAAGCCAGGGCATTCCCAAAACCATTGGGTAATGGGCCGACTTGATTATGTCAAATTGTATCCTTTCTCGATGGTGGTTTATGGCAAGTTCGACGTCCTTGGTCTGAAGGGTTATGGGTCCTGAAGAAAGGGGTCTTCCATCAATTGCTTCTACAGGTTGCATGATAGTCCTGGATTCGTAAGGAATATGGTGTTTAAGAACCCATTCTTGGTCTATGAAAATCCCCATAGCTCCACAGTCCACCAGTGCTAGGATGGGATACGTTTCCTTCTTGGATGGTGATAAGAAGGCCTGTAAAATCAACAAAGAATTTTGTCCAGGAGAGTTCAAGGAAGGAATTGATGTGGAGCAGGCATCTCTCTCCAGAACCTGTGCTCCATTTAGGAGCAGGAGCTGGCGTTTCCCGAGCGCCGTGGGGGGGCTATTGGGCACTCTCTCACTAAATGTTTGTCTGATGCACAATACATACACAACCCGGTATGGATCCTACGCATTCTTTCTTGGGAGGATATGGGTCCACGGAATACCCCTAGCTGCATAGGTTTAGGCTTGTTACTCGAAGTGGAAATACCTTCGGGGTTCGAGGGTATCCCAATGGGGTTCTTCTGGAGTGGTCACTTGCTTTTCTTTTTCTCTGCCTTTCTCTCCTGAATGCGAAAGTCAATCTGCAGGGCAATATCCACCAGGGCCTGATAAGAACTTGGGTGCGCCACTCTGGCTAGTTCATCCTTGATGTCTTCGTTTAGCCCTCTTCGAAATAAGGTAAAACAAGCTTCAGAGGACCAATCCGCTTCTTTAGCCAGCTGTTTGAAGCGTGTGACATACGTAAGCATATCCTGGGTACCTTGTTGAAAGTCGAGTAGACGTTCCTGGGCACTGTAGACCTGCTCTGGGCAGTCAAACATGGTCTTCAGGGCCTGTATGAAGCCATCGTAATCATCCAGGAGAGAATCCCCAGAGTTAACCAGTGGGGTGGCCCAGGTCAAGGCATTGCTGGAAAGATGTGAAATAATAAAGCCCACCTTAACCCTGGGCGTAGAAAACTAATAAGGCTTGAAAGTTAAGTGGACCAAACATGAGTCAAGGAATCCACGAAGGCTCTTTGTGGAACCATCATATTTATGAACAACGCCGCCCAGTATTACACTCTCTTTCGTAGCGGATTCACAGGACAACACCAATTGCTTTAAGGCGGGGTTCTCTGCCTTTAAATTTTGCACTTCGGTAGTCAGCTCTTGCATGCCACGCATAAGGTCCTGGATGGTCGCTTCCATGTCTTTGTCGAATTCAACCAGGTGGCGTCTCAATCTGTCACAGGTTTCCTTTATTCTCACCTGTTTTTGCTGCCTTGCGGGATCCTTCGCTGGGGTTTTCTTCTGTGCTGTTCGGGTCTTGTATAAGCTCGCTCGGCCGTCGTCGGATTCCAGGATTCGCTCGGCTTCTTTGTCCGGGATCAAGGAAACTCCAGGAAGACCAGGAAGGAAGGCCGCACACGGGGGTGTTCTGCGCGGAACGCAGATGGATACAGGTACAAGGGGAAGGAAGGAGAAGGAGAAGGAAAGGGTCCGGGAATTCAAGCAGCAAGTTCCAGGAGCTCGAACTGTGACGCACGTCTAGCCTAAGCTAACGATAGCGTTGAGACGCGTGGAGCCACAGGGGCGTGGTTAATTTATGGAACGTGCTGCATGGACGTAAAGGTTCCGTGAATACGGCCATGTTGGGTGTACTATAGCGAGTAACCCCCAAAGTGCCAGGGACCAGGAAGACCAAAAGGGGCGTGTTCGATGGATCATGACAGTTGTCTTTCTTGCTCTTCGCGATATAACTGCTCTCGTCTCTGCCTATCTTTTTTCCTGATCCTTTCATCTCTCAATCCTTTTTCCTTTTCCTTCTCCTTTCTCTGTAAATTGTCTAGCTTCCTTTTTTGTTTTGCGTCCTCAATGCCTTTACCATCGAGTTTCAATAAAATCTGACCTCCCATCCATTTGTTCTGTGTGAATGCTATCTCACCAGTTCTAACCTCATTTCCTTTTCATATTTTGCCCTCTCTCTCTGTATCGAGAGATGTACTTGCTTGTGCCTGGTCTTTTCTCTCGTTCTCGCATCTCTCCTTGTCCGACGGGACCTTGGAGGTGCTATCTCTATCTCTGTCTTTGTCTGGATTTTGTCACTATTTTGCATAGGTGACTAATATGCCGGGCTGCTATATCCCGTGGCTGCTTTGAATTCCCTTAGCGGGTATAATCGTTTGTCTTTACTGTCTTCGCTTTTCATGTCAGATGAGGCGGGTGGCGCAGAAGGCGTCTCACCCCCCTCTGTGCATACGTTAAGTATCCAATCTAATGGCGGCTCCTCTTCCTTATCCTCTTGATACATCTTCCAAAGCTCTAAGCTAGCTAGACATTTGTCCAACTTTTTGCCAGTGTATGTGGCGTGCAAATATGTCATCATATGCTGCAGGACCGTCTTAGACAGCGATCCACCGTGGGGCCATGGCATAAAGATTTTGTTTGCGGTTCCTTTAACCCATTCTGCACTGTACTTTTTCAGCTTAGGTGTGTGTTTTGGCAACTGCTTGCACAAGTGTATTAATGGTGTCATGTCTTCCATGCTTAAATCTGTTCACCTTCTCTATATATAACACGTATGCTTTCCCGTTTCTTTAAACAACTTCAACAATATGAGTGAGCACTAATCGTCGCAAGCTCCAATGCCGTTCTTTTTAAAAAAAAATAATTATACTTTCTTTTTTTAACAACCATCAATTCGTATTCTACACTGTCTCAGCTAAACAATCGCGTAATTTTTATGCTAATTTCTCAAAGGAAATATTTCATTTTATGATGTCACAACAAACAACACATAAGACAGACATTGACAGACTAGACAGACTCCAGCCGGCTACACAAATCTCTGCCCCTAAATTTTACCCTGACATGGGGTGTCAGCCCATCCCTTTTGAGAAAAGCATCTTTAACCGGCTTCAGTTTCCTAGTTATTCCTATTTTAATCAAGACTTTGGATGCAGGGTTCTTCTAACCGCTATATTAAGTGTAGGAATTTGGGTGTATCCTCTCTTCTCGGGTGTCCCCCTCACCCCCGGTATCTCTCTCTTATCAGGTATCCCCCTGGTATCTCTATTTTCCTCCCCTTATATATATATACATTCTACTCTACTTCTAACTGTATTTTTTTTTCTCGCCTGTCTCCATTACCTTCCCTACTTGTTCTAAGGCATGCACTTTTTGCCAAAGCATTCAGTCTTTTTCACTCACTGTTCGCATATTTCCTCTCTGGATGCTCGGGATCACCACCTTCGTCACCGACTCTCCTGCCGTTCACCCGATCAGCGGCTCATAGAAGTGGGAAGGGGTTTTGTCGGGGAAAACACAGGTCCCTTCAGACCTTGACCTGAAGGTTTTTTATTTATTGTAGCCACAGTCTATGGGGAGCTTCATAGTCTACTTAGCCGGATGGCAAAGGACTTGTGATATTGCCAAGGACCTAGAGTTACTTTATGTCGACTGTCAATGAGTGTCTTGTCTAATCGATAATCGATAAACCATCCTGTCTCTGCTACCAAGTGTGCACTAGGACCCTAACCAGCCCATAAAGCTGGAGGTTGCCCAATGGCACTTTAAGATGGAATAGCAGCACCCGTGAGATGGATGGGGATGCAGATTCGTACTCTAGCATCAATTCAATAATGACAACTCAATAGTTTGGCAAAGGGAGTCCGTTTAATGACAAGTACAAAAAACGGGGAAAGTCATGAATATATCAGCGGTTGCTTGATCTTCCTTCTCGCTTCACAAATCCAACAAACTTCATAAAAAACACATAATTTATACTAACAACTCGTCATCACTGACGTATAATGCTTAAAATGTTGCATGCAATTCTGTTAGTTCTAGGAAGGTAACTTTAGTATAGGTGCTATATCTGTATATGGTAACGGAGTGAGGGGATTGGGTAAACATTGTTAGTTGGGGCATCTAAGACCTACCTTAAAAATGGCTACTGTAGACATCACTAAAAGTACGACATCCCATTGGTTCTACTAACTATAAGACGCTAGATTACTTGGTCCACTCTGATTGGGTTGGCACCAACCCCACTCATACTTTTCAACTTTGCCTGGCACTTTGGCACAATTTGTCTCTGTCTGAGTTTCGCTTCTGCCTTTTATTCTTGATTTGTTAAATATGAAACTCTCCTCATTCGGCCTCCAGTAACCTTTGGTTGATTCTGCCTTGTGCATAATGTAAGTATACTTATATAACGTGCGTATTCTGAGATAGATATGTATAGGTTGCGCTTGCAGCAATCTATCTTACTACTAAGCATAGCAAGCCTAACGATTTTATGAGCTTTCTTGCGGTTCCAAGCGTGTGTACATGCGTAAAATAACTGAATATCTTCGCTGTGCTCACGGCATAAGCTTCTTACATTTGACATTGTCCTTTCACTTTAGGTTTGCGATGTCCCTTATCCATGGCATTTTGTCTCTTTCCGTCATTCGCAGGTCGTCATATCTTCTATATGTGAGTCAGTCCGGGTTCTTGTGACGTCACCATTTGTCTTCCATTAGGACCTTTTTGGCTTCTTCCGGGACTGTACTCAGACGATCTTCATTCCGTTTCATTTGTTGATATGGTTTTCTCAATGGATACCTTACTGTCCAGGTTTTCTTAGGTGTAGGTACCTCAATGGGTGCGGTTCTTCTAATTGGTACTGGACAGAGCCCCACGGCGTCTCTCTGCTGGTTTATTTGCTCCTTCGTACGTCACATACTTCGGCGTGAACGTTCCTGGTACTTCAAAATGGATGACTGGTGTGCAGGCTGTACTTGGGACCTCCGCTACATAAGCATTGCTCTTTTTCTCAGTTCCCCAGGCTATGCATAGTGTGCACACAGCCCTTTTTCTCAGTTCCCCAGGCTATGTATAGTGTGAGCATTGCCCCTTTTCTCAGTTCCACAGGCTATGTATAGCGTGCACATTGCCCTTTTTCTCAGTTCCTCAGGCTATATATGGTGTGAGCATTGCCCCTTTTCTCAGTTCCTCATTCTATGTATAGTGTGAGCATTGCCCCTTTTTTCAATTCCTCAGGCGATGTATAGTGTGAGCATTGCCGTTTTTCTTAGTTCCTCAGGCTATTTATAGTGTGCACATTGCCCTTTTTTCAGTTCCTCAGGCTATGTATAGTGTGAGCATTGCCCTTTTTCTCTGTTTCCCAGGCTATTCATAGTGTGCACACAGTCCTTTTTCTCCGTTTCTCAGGCTATGCATAGTGTGAGCATTGGCCTTTTTCTGAGTTTCCCAGGCTATGCTTAGTGTGCACACAGCCCTTTTCCCAGTTCCTCTGGCTATGCATAGTGTGAGCATTGCCCTTTTCTCAGTTTCCCAGGCTATGCATAGTGTGCACACCGCCCTTTTTCTCAATTCCTCAGGCTATGCATTGTGTGAGCATTGACCTTTTTCTCAGTTTCCCAGGCTATATGTAGTTTGCACACTGCCCCTTTTCTCAGTTCCTATGTCTACGTAAACGTGTGCGCACTGCCCCTTTTCTTTGTGCCTTGGGCAGTGTATAGTGTGCACATTGTCGCGTTTCTCAATTCCTCAGATTACACAGTGACTTTTCTGGGCAGAGGCACCAGACACATGGTTACTGAGTGAAGTCTACAGAGAAAAAACATCCATCAGCACAATATAAGGTACATTTTTCTTGCAATGGATTATTTTTGCTCTGAAGATTCTGTATACATGAAAAAGTTCCCCAGCAATACCTAGGATATTGACTAGCAGGAACCTTAGAAACAAAGCATGACGATAGTGTGCTAACCAAAGTATGCAGAGCAGAACATGTGGCTGCTTTGCAGATCTGCAAGAAAAACACCACTCAGTGTAGCTGCTCTAGCTGCTGTTCCATTTTAGGGCACAGGACAAACCCCTCCCTGTTCAGTAATTCATGTCACTGTCTAAGGAGACATTATATATTTGGATACTGCTTCCCGCCATAAGCCATAACCCACAAATGTGTCCCTATCTGCATTGTACACAGGTTGTATGCATGTAAAGACCCAGTCACCACCCTGCTAGGTCTGATCTATGGAGCATTTGCTCATCTTCGGTGTATAGGGAGACAGGACAAAATAAAGATATGTAAATACATTGATTTTAGTGAAATTCTGAAATAACTTTTGGTAATCAAAAGGACCAGAGGCCTCCTTTTCTAACCGTGCTCAGACATTGGGTAACGAAAAGGACACCCCTCTATACAGATTTTCCGGTATCACCCCATCATTGCGCATCCCATCACTGCGCATCCCATTACTGCTCATCCGAACACTGTGCACCCCAAAATGTCAAATTTCTCACGACCGATTTCACTGCATATATATGTGGGGGATGGCTTAAGTTCATGATAAATGTGGGGGATTGTGGGGGCTGCCGGGCATCTCCCACCACATATATATGCTGGAAAATGGGGTAAAACGAAACAAAAACATTCGATACTTTGGGACGATTTTCCTGCCTGAGTCACTGGTGGAGAGCCCTCGGAGACAGTAAACAAAATACTTAGACCTGAGCATTTTCTCCATGTTTATGGTCATATGACTGGACCCATCGCACCATGGGAGAAACAAAATGGTGGGAGACGCTAATGAGAGCAGAGCCCGGAACGACCTGCTGGGGAGCCATGAAAAAGCCGGAGAACGGAACATGCTGAGGAGGTTGGCAGATGCTGCATGCTGGCAAGTAAGCGACCCAGAAACAGTAGGCAGCGGCAACAACAGTGAGCGCTCTCTTATGAGGAACGCTGCCGAGATGCGGAGCTGGCTGGAGAGTCCCAGAGGGAGAGGTGGAGAACTATTTGTTGAACCGGGCTAAGAGGTGAAGAAGGTCGAGAGATGACATGTGCGCATCAGATTTGCCTACATTTGAAAGGCAGAAACCCAGAGATCTATGTTACTGGATGGCACGCCCACACCTGTGCGAGGCTCTGCCCACCCGCCCCACCTACATGTGAAAAGAAAAAGCGAAACACTACACATTGTGGTGATGTAGCGCCGAATATGGGTGGGATTTCTGAACCATACAACATACCTCCATGTAATTGGCCACTAATGGTCGTTTTCTAGCCAATCACAGAGATGTGGGCGGAGTTACTGGGACGCCCGGAAATCCCAGAGACCAGGAGATGGGCGTGGAAACCCAGAGGCTAAACCCAGTGAATAGGCAGGTCTGGTGTGTATGAGAAAGGAGATATTTATGTACACATTTTTACATTGCCATTCTTTTAGGAACTATTTAAAGGTTTTAAGGGTTTCTTTCCTCTTTTGATGGAGATGTATTACTGTAAGATGTATTGCATTGAATATGCCTGTTTTGTGACTTTGTGAAGGATCATAATTTTGATCAAAACACAAAGCAAAAGGAGATGTTTTGAGAGCAAGGAGCCACAGAGAAGACTGGGGCTGGAAGAAGTACACATTGAGGTCCTACAGCTGAGTGAGACAGAGCTGATTAGAAGCCTGGGAGGGAGGAGTGAGCCACTGAGACCGAACGCCAGACAGGAGAAAGGCTGATGAGGGAACTGGAGAGTGGAGATGAGATGGAGGAAAACGCTGGAAAATGACAGCACCAGGAGAAACACGAGAGAGTAGGTGCAATGGCCGGCAAAGTGATGTGACTTGCAGGACAAGACCCTAGTGATACCAATAGCAGAATCAATGCATGCAGAGACTACGTCAAAGTTCCTCGAGGCACTGGATAGAGGTCAAAATGGAGAATCAGTACATTCTGGGAATTTGGAGTCCCAATTCCCAAATATATATAATAAAGGAACTGAAAAGAGAATCAATGGATGGTGGGAAATGAAGTCCAAGCTCCTAGACACTTCCAAGAAGGAGACTGTGCTGGGAACCATTTTATGCTGGGAACTGAAGCCAGATTCCCAGGTACTGTAGATAAAGAGAGTGAAACGAGAACAATTGTATGCTGGGAATTGAAGTCAGGCATTTCCAGCCTGCTCTGAGGGAAAGATTGACCTAAGAACCGTTGTTTGAGGTGACTCGCAGTCCAAGATCTCAGAATGCTCTCAGAATGACATTGATCGAGAACCAAGGTCTGATGGCAACTTAAGTCAAGATCTCCCATTCAACTGAGAAAAAGGCTGATAGGAGAACTATTGCATGTTGGTAACTGAAGCCAAGTTCACAGACACTTCTGATAAGAGATTGAAATAAGGACCATTGCAGGCAAAATCTGCAGGCCAAGTTCCAGAATGTATCTGAAAGAGACTAAAAGGAGATCCATTGTCTGCTGGGAACTGAAGTCCATGTCTCAAAAGGGATTGGATGAAGAGACCGAATTAAGAGCCACTTCTGGCTGGGAGTTAAAGTCAAAGTGTTTAGCGATCTTGTATTTAAAGGGGAAGAGAAGCATGGCCATTTGGCAAGGAAAGAGTACTTGAGAGTTCTGAACCACCTGACTACATTTATTTCTTTACAAAACGTGTGAAATGGATTCCCTCCCAAGTCAATGACGACTGTCAGAAACCTGCAAATCTTGATGGGCCGAGAACTTACATTCGAGTCTCTGGTAAATGCCATTATAAGAACATGTTTCCCCCAGCTTCATGTGACGGTATGCATCATTCCCTACACATCCTTGACACACAGGACTATGGAAGTTATCACACTTGTACTCTCAAGCTGGACAATGCCAGAGGTCTGCAACCAGCAGCACTGCAGAGGATTTGGACTATGACTATCATGATCTCTCGTCATTGACTATGCTGGCTAGGAATGATGGGAGTTGTAGTCCAAAATATCCATTAAGCCAACGCTTGTAGACCCATGGATTATGCTAACAGCCTCTATGTTGGACTTCCAGAACAGCTACTCAGACTTCACAGAGTGAAAAAAGTGGCAGCCAGGCAGCTGTGGAGACTGAAAAGATAAAAACACAACACTCCATCCCAACATACACTCCACTGGCTTCCAGTCAAGTGGAGGATCTAGATGAAACTCTAGGCCTCACCCCCTACAACTTTCTCGCCAGGAGCCCTGTAACCATCCCTAGGAAATTCAGCCAATGGCTACCCCCCAAGAGACCTTTCATTCAGTAACGATGCATCAATAGAGGTGCCAAGCTCCAAATGGAAATGGCTGGGAGGATCCTTCATCTCCTTCTGCCCACCAAAACATAGGAAACCTCTTCCCGAGCACCTCCACACAGTAGATGACTGTATGACCTTCCGAAACCAGCCAAATACCCAGCAAACAGCAACACAATACCAGCACTATAACCACTTAATTTAAAGCTAGCTTGAGATCAGCACCTATCATCCACCTACTCGCAGCAATATGGACCCAAGGGAAGACGCCTAAAATGAAACAGACAATAGGAACCCACAAGCAATTCCTTGACAAAGACTGTTGAAGAATGAACTGAGTTAACTTCAGGCAAAAGAAATCAGAGGCTGCCAATTACCTCTCTCATTGATGGCCCTGAACACTCCGCCACCCCATCACACGTACCTTTCATATGTCTACTTCCATTTTCTTCCCGACTCCCCTCTAAAATCGTCTACCAAATTTCACTGCTCACAAATAACCCTAAAAGGCTACCCCAGCTCTAACAATTTGACTCCAACATTAATAGAGCTAAGATGGCCGCCAGTGGCAACCCTTTAGACACAAGGCCCAACCACCCCACCCCCAAACCGTCCAAGTTGTGGAAGCTCTCTGCCCCTGTGCCTCGTACAGCTGAGCATTGCATGTCGTCACAGGCTGCATCTAAAAGTCGTCCTTTGCTCAAGAGCCCAAACTTCATTCCAAAACTGTCTAGGGGCCTCATTACAACCCGGGCGGTAAGTTCCCTACTTTACCACCATGGTGTAAACTCTGTTTACACCATGGTGGATGGCGGATTTACCGCCCCATTCCAAGGTGAGTGGGGCGGTAAATCCCCATTCCCCATTTACCCTTCCCCATTCCCATTTTTGGCCCATGGTGCATAATGGGAGTGGGGAAGGCGCTAATTACGGCACCGTAAATTACGGTGCCGTAATTAGCACCAAGGCGGGTTAGCGCCTTGCATTTTAATGTCTGCTGAAAGCAGGGGTTAAAATGGTAATCAGGCGTTAAGGGTTAAAGGCGCCAACGGCGCCGTTAAACCCTTAACGCCTGGGTTGTAATGAGGCCCTATATGTCTGATGCTGTGCACACAGTTTGCTGTCAGGGTGACTATTCTGGCAGAGGAAATGAGCACCTCAGATGGAATGAATGTTGGGATTAGTAGCACAGACATGTTTGATAAATTGGTGGTCATTCTTATGTTCCCAAAATGCAGTCTGTTTTCATGCAGCCAGCATCCTATATGCAGGGCACGCGCATCATTTAACACTTAGAACCGCCTCCCTCGGCCCCCAGTCCCACACACACAACTAATAATCCCCCCCCCAAAAACTAATGGGAGGGGCATGGGGGTTCCCCCAGTTCATGTTGTCCATTTCCAGTACTGGATGCAGCTGCTGAGTCACCACTAGTGGCTTTCCAGTTTCAGCACTGAATGCAGCTGCTGAGTCACCACTGGCTCTCTAGTTTCAGCACTGGATGCAGCTGCTGAGTCACCACTAGCGCCTCTCCCGTTTCAGCACTGGATGCAGCTGCTGAGTCACCACTAGCGCCTCTCCCGTTTCAGCACTGGATGCATCTGCTGAGTCACCACTAGCGCCTCTCCCGTTTCAGCACTGGATGCAGCTGCTGAGTCACCACTAGCGGCTCTCCCGTTTCAGCACTGGATGCAGCTGCTGAGTCACCACTAGCGCCTCTCCCGTTTCCGCACCTGCAACACGTGTTGCACCTTTTATTTTGGTCATTTACAGGCCAAAAATGTAGAGGCTGCAGGAGTACTAATACTCGCTTTGCTGCCTCCAGGGCAATTAACAGCATGTCTACCAGGGACTGCTGCAGGGCAGTCCCCTTAACAAGGGCACGTCCATTATAATTGTTCTTTTTTGACTTACCTTTCCGGTATCAGGCTATCAGCAAATGATCAGGGTAATGGGGCATTTGCATCTAAAAGGCAGAAGGAGAGCCCCACTTAATTACAAATAAGGTGCCTTCTTCCAAGGCAATTAACACTAAAGCGTGGTGTATAGTCATGGTGTCTGCCATAAAAGAAATATAAGGGCCTTAAGCACTGCTTCCTGGTAGTTATAGTCTTTCATTCAGGATGTGGAAAATGAATCATAATCTTCCTAATATATGGATTTATATATTTTCAGATGGTTGATTTGTGCACTTTGCAAGCAATCTCTGTAATACAGCAGTTTTGGCGCTCTTGAAGAGTGAACATTTAATATTTGTACCATCTAGAGTTCAGAGGGTATGTGTTCAAGGGCCTAGATTTCGAAGCAGTTCAAGTACTGTCCTTACTGCTTAATGAAATGGTGTTATCCTGGCCAAATTATTTAATCTCACTGGGCTTCATTTTTTTAGAAAGTGCAAATTGCATGCAGAGGGTCACTAACTTTTCCACTTACACACTGTAATATGCACTGCTTGCAATTTTCAGCTTTTGTAGAGTGGAATGCAAAAGTGAAGTGTAAAATGAAGCATAGCCTTATTACACCTCGCTTTTGCACTCTATTTCACAAAAGTGTAAATGCCACCTGCATGAAACGCAGTGGTTTTGCAGACGAGAAGTGAAGGAGGGTACATCCTTCCCCTCCAATCTCCCACTGCAACATATGACAGAGGTGTCCCGGATCAGAAAAGTGAGGCATAAAAGGCTTACACCTTGGTTGTATACCTCACTTTACCGCTCCAGGACACAGGAAATGAGCCACTGTGTCTTATCAAGCACCAGTTGGGAGTCCCTATAAGTGATTAAGTTCCCGCTATTCATAAAAAGCCTCTGTTTAAATGGGGCAGATTTAATGTTTTAGGGATAAACGGGTGTCCTCATTCTCCTCTGCTACAGTCCCCTCATGAGGTCTCCTGGAATTGGTTTATTTTAACACTGGCCCCGCCACAGTTACCTGTCACTTGCTTTGACTATGGATGGAATTGGAACAGGTCCAAAACAACTTGGGCACAAAGCATTGACTCGCAATCCTTTTGTGGTTTGGGGATATTGCTTCCAGTACTTTTTAAAATATTTGATGGAGAAGGTGGCTCCCCCGCCTCCCAAAAAAATAGATATATCTCCCATGGTGCTTTGCAGGATGAGGCGTTTCCAAAATGGAAAAGCTGCCATCTCCCCCCCACTCCCCGATGCGATGGATAGCCACAGCTATACCCCCGATTATCGTAAAACGAAAAGCAGAAAAATGACATTTGGAGGTGGAAAAACTGTGAAACAGCATCAGGGATGGAGGTGGGGCACAATGTGAAATTTGGGAGTTGAAGGTGGGTTAGGGGCCAAGTTTTCAGCACAAATGTTTTCACGTAGCCGCGGTTATCTGCTCCGATAAACGCAGCTATCAGAGAAAATGATATCAGGACAGCAGTAAAGTGCGTCACACGGAACAACAAGTGTTTGAAGTGGTATGGGAGAAGGCTGGGGAGGCAAATGTGAGTTGGTGGGAGTGGGGAACCTTGCCATGAGCAGGGGGGCCTTTTGTGAGTGAGTGAGTGAATGAGTGAGTGATTGAGTGAGTGAGTGAGTTTTTCCTGATAATCACAGCTAATGAAAACTACAGATAATCGTGGCTATATTTGTAGTTCATTGACATTATAGCTGTGCTTATGGAGAAAACGTTGTCTTTTAATGGATTTCTATACAGCTACATTGAAGTCTGGGGTGAAAAATCACTGGCCAGAGGCAGGAGTGGGCACGGCTGAAGGCCTTACTAGTGAGCAGGGAGCCATTTAAAAAATACAGTGGGCACGGCCAAATGCAGTGGATGCTGGCCATGGGCAGTTAGTGTTTTAAAATATACAGTGGGCATGGTCAAAGGCTTTGGCTGCTGGCCACGTAGTGCAGCCGAGAAAAATATACAGTTGACAGCGGCACTGAAAAATGACCACTGGTGCTGGAAAATATACAGTGGGCATGTCCCATGGTCACTGGCACTGATAAAATATGCAGTGAGCCATGGATGAAGGCCATGGCCACTGTCCATGGCCGAAGGCCATGGTTAATTGCGCTAAAAAACATACAGTGGGCAGGGCTGCTGACAATGAACAGTGGCGCTGAAAAATATACAGTTGTCACGGCAGAAGGCCGTGGACAGTGGCGGTGAGAAATATACAGTCTCCACGGCCGAAGGCTGTGGCAACTGCCCATGGCTGAAGACCGTGGCCACAGTGCATGGCCAGTGGGGCTAAAAATCATACAGTGGGCATGGCCAAATGCTGTGCCCACTGGCGATGGCCATTGGCACTGAAAATATACAGTGGGCATGGCATCTGGCCACGGACAAAGGCCATGGACAGTGGTGATGAGAAATATACAGTGGAAATGGCCAAAGGCCATGGTCATTGGCACTGAAAAATATTCAGTGGGCAGGGCCACGGGCCATGGACAGTGGCTATGAAAAATATACAGTCATCACGGCCGATGGCCATGGGCAGTGGTGCTGAGAAATATACAGTCTGCACGGCCAAGAGCCGTGGCCACTGCCCATGGCTGAAGGCCGAGGCCACTGACCATGGCCAAAGGCCATAGCCAGTGGCGCTGAAAATCACACAGTGGGCACGGCCGAAGGCCGTAGCCACTAGCCACTGTGGCCATGGCCAATGGTGCCGAAAAAAACAATGGTATAACAAAACCCTTGAAATTCAAGGAAAAAGTTTAGCTGAAGTGCAGTTAAGATGACTAAACCTAAGGCAACAAAACCCTTGAAATTCAGCGCATTGGGACACTGAAGACTGGCTTAACTCAGCATGTTCCTGTTGCAAAGCCCAATAGCACATATATATTATGAGAGAAGGGATTCACAATGCCATACAAAATGGCACTATGGGGTATATGGCATTATGTGGGAGATCAATGGGAACATGCCGATTTAAGCCGGTCCTAAGTTTCCCATTGAGCTGAATTTCAAGGGTTTCATTGCTTTGCATTTAGTCACCTTAACTAATTTTCAACTCAACTTTTTCCTTGAAAAAAAAAAATATATATATATATATATATGGACTGCAGGACAATGAACATTAATTTCCTCAGTCACCAAAGTACCTTGGGAAAGGCATCGTTCTTCCAAGCAGTGGAATGAGTAAAAACATGAGCTTTCGCCCTGCAGTTATGTTGTTGGATGTTGTATAGCACAACTTCTGCAAGATCAATGTCTTTTGGCGCCTCAGGATCTGCAAGAGGTGGGGTATGGGACAAACCTATGTGTAGAAGGAGCAGGGTAAGGTTGCTTTGTTGTACTGTTAATGTGCACACATCTCTATGGGAAGGTAGTGTGGATTCTAAGTGTTTGATTGTTTGCAGGTTGTCTGAAGCAGTTGTTAGTGTCCGCTTCAGGTTATGTAAAATGTTTACGTGGTTGTCAATGCATACTATGCTAGTGCACACATTCAGAGCCCACACTTGTCCGTCAGTTGCCAGAACCCTACATTCTAATTACCCACTGACACATCAAAAACACTTCAACAGTAGAGCAATTCAGACGCATATGGGATTATGGTAGAATGCAGCTGGACATGCGCCGTGAACTAACAGGAAGTCCTTGTGCACTACCTTAATGGGAGTTTATTGTTCTTCCTCTTAAAGGTGAAGTATGGGGCCTGTCAGAGGAGCAGTGGCGGAGCACAGGGGAAAGAGGGTGGTCGCCCATCCAAGCTCCTTCCATGTGTCCTAATGCAACCCCTAGCACCTGCTTAGTCATTGACCAGATTTGACATTGAAGCTTGCAATTACATGCGCGAGGGTACCAAGCACTAATGCATGGAAACCAAGCATGGTCAGTGGAGCTTTGTGACACACTCCTTGCCTTTGCTGATCTCCAGGCCCTTTACTTTCATTGGGGCTGGAGCCTAGAGGACATTGGTGCCGAATTGCTAAATCTCTACTAATCCCTTCTATTTTTATCCATTTACTTTCTTTAAATGCCCAATAGCATCTCTACCCGCAAACCTACCTGGACATGACGTAGATGCTGTTGTTTTAAAAATGTCCCTCGCCCCTATGGTTCCATGTTGCAGCTTCTTCTGCCTGTCTTACTGGTTTGGACTGGCTGATGCCTTGACAAGGACAATGTCTCATCACACTGAAAAGGTATGATTTATTTTTAAAAACGGTACCATTTGTTTACATGTTTGCATGTGATGATTGTAATGTTTGTGTACATGTAAACGAGTTTGAATGAGTGTGTGTTTGTCTATGTTTGCACATGTGTGTTGAGGGACCCACACCTTATTTATTATTTATTTATTTTCTCATTTATAAAATGCACTAAACCCACGGGCATCAAGGCACTAATAGGATATTGAATAGGATTTACTGTTGAATAGGGGAGTATACTGTAGGCACCATCATTAAAGTGTTTTTACAGTGGTAATACTGGCATATATTTTGGAAAAGGCAGCATGAAAAATGTTTTACAGGGCTGTGATTCCATTTATCGTATAGATAGGTATCATGAAAATGTGCTTTACAGTAGCACTGCTGGAATATATTGTGGAATGATCAGCATCATGAGAGTGTATTACAGTGGCAATCTTGGGATACATTTGGTCATCAGTAAGTGTTTTACAAGGCAAAGGTGGCAGATATCATTGACATAGGCACAAAGAACTCTTGCATCACAGTGACAATGTCAGCATATATTGTGGGTACATGCATCATGAAAAATCATAAAAATGCTCCTATGTAGTGTTTGGGACCTGGCATTCATTTAGACTATTTTTTTCACAAAACCAATTGTAATTTGCCAGGATTTTTACCCAGTTTTTAATATAAAAGTGTTGATGTAAAATTCACCATTTAAAATCATTATTTCAAAACTGATGTTTGGGGTGGTTGGGAAGAACCCGGCCTATGCCCCCCTCACATTGCCTCAGGCTCCCTCGTTACTCTTGGTCATTCACACACATTCTGAGAAAATATTCACTCTCCTCCAATGAAAAGATCTACAGCCGTCACTAACCTTGTTTCATTTATACTGGAAGAGCCTTACTAGCATCCCCAGTCCCCCGACACCAAAAGCTGCCTCCATTACTGAGGAGCAAGTAGACGCATATACCTTAACTCCCGCCCCTCACCGCCATCACACTGGAACAGCAGGAGAAGAGCTGCCTGTGGGACACCCTGTGCTGTCCCTATATTGCATCGAGTGTGTGAGAGACGTTATGCACTCAGACAACCATACCGAATGTACCCACACGTTGAGAGAGTGGATGGATTTCTGCATGCACCAATGTATATTATGTTGCATTGAGTGAAATCTGACAAGAGAAGAGTGATGTCATGAAGAACATATATAAGAATATGTTGAAATTATATGAAGATACTTCAGAATGGCGATGTAACTGAAGCAACAAGAGAAACATACAAAATGATAATGTAATCATGTATGCAAGAGAAGATAAAAGTAACTTGTGTATCAATAAGTGTAAATACGCAGCAATGCAAAGCCCATAGGTATCTAGGCACTGGTTACAGGATGGAACAGTCATATAGAACCGGTGAGGCAGTAGGGATAGGAGGTCAGTTGAACAACAAAGTCTTGATATGCTTCCTGAAGACATTGTGGGAAGGTTCGCCTCTCAAGTGTGGGGGAAGCTTGTTCCACAGTGACGGTTGCCCAGACTGAGAAGCTGGATCCCCCAGATTTGGAGTGCTTGAACCTTGGCGTGACAAGGCGATGTCTGTGGGCAGTTCTTATGGGACTTTCTGAGTCATGTTTTTTAGTTTGTCCGCAAGGTATCTCGGTGCGTCATTCAAGAGACATCGGTGTGTAAGGGAGAGAATTTTGAAGTTCAGTCTGTCCTTAACAGGGAGCCAATGGGCTGCTTTCCTAGCTGCTGATATATGGTCCTATCTGCCAATATCAAGAGCAGCTTTGAGCACATTGTTTTGGGTTGTTTGCAGTTTGCAGAGGCTTTTCTCTGAGATGAGTAAAGAGTTACAATAGAGAGGTCTAGATCCTATGAGTGCTCAGGCAACTTCCAGGCGATAAGTAGTGCTGAGGAAGGGTTTGCTAGCGTTGATTAATTTCATGGCATATCCTGACGCCGGAGCAATGTGGTTGACCTGGAGGGTCATAGTAAGCAATGATTCAAGGTAGACCCCAAGGGTCTTGACAGAGAAGGTAACAGATATCATGTGGCTATCAATGGTGAAGGATTTGTATTTTGGGGGTAGATTATTAAGTCTTGCTGGGCTCCCAATGAGTAGGAGTTCATTTTTATCATCATTGAGGCAGAGGTTGTGTGTGGCCATCCAAGATTGAATGGTTTAGTAGATTTTGTTGATTCTAGATGTGTCTGTCTGGTGGTCACCGGTGATGGGGTAAGAATTTGGGTATCATCTGTGTAATTTGTGTATGATATTGCCAGGACGTCGAGATGGTCAAACAGCAGCTTGGTGTACATGTTGTTACAGGGTAGGGGACACACATAAGTCTTGGGGCACTCTGCAGGAGTTGGGTGTGGAAGAGGCAGTGGCCTCCCATGCAAAACTCTAGAAGATCTGTTAGACAGGAATGAGGTGATCCATATGGTAGCTTTGGGGGAGGAATAGGCAGCAGAGGTGAGGGCTTGACAGAGGATCTTGTGATCTACAAGGTAAAATGCTGCTGAGAGGTCAAGGAGTAGGAGGAGCAGGGAGAGGGTGCCCGAGTCATTGGCGTGGTCAAGCAGTTTTTTGTGGTCAAGGAAGGCTGTTTCAGTCCCATGCTTGGGACGGAAGCCTGACTGGCGGGAGCCTAAGATATGGTATTGTTCAAGGAACGCTTCTATTTGTAAATAGGCCAATCTGTCCATAAATTTGAAGAGGAAGGGGACTGTAGTGATGGGGCGATAATTCAATGGGCAGGCTGGCTCGAGGGCAGGTTTTTGCAGGAGCAGTGAGATCCAGGATTCCTTGAGTGCCAATGGGATGGAGCAGGATCTGAATGAGGAGTTAATGATCACTGCAATGAGAGGTAGTAGAGATTCAGCACATTCTTTGACCAGGGATGCAAGGAATGTGTCCCTCTTACAGCGCGATTGGCTTAAGACCGGAGATGGTGTTTGCAAGGGCTGTGTTTCTGATAGGTTGGAAAGTAAATAACAGGATCTCATCCCAAGTTGGGCAGGGTGTGTGATAGGCCATAAGTACGGTGGCTTGTTTAACTTGTATTTTAGATTGTAGCTTTGTGATTTTGCCTGTGAAGGTGTTTTGGATTTTGTTACACCATGCATTGTCTTCCTGGACGTCATCCGCTGGGGAGAGGGGGATTCTAACTTGCAGAGGATGTAGAAAATCTCTTGCGAACTGGATGCTGCATTCGCAATTCTGTTTATTGTAGGTGGAGGATTTGGAGGTAAGGATCAGCTGTTTGTATTGGTGCAACAATTTAAAGAGGTTGCTCTTATTGGTAGGAGTGGGGTTTTGCTGACAGATGGCTTCAGCCGTTCTCTTGGCCGCACTTGCGGTTCGGTGCTCCGGTGTGAACCATGAGTTACGATGGGTTGGATTCTTAGACTTCTTCGCTTTGAGAGGTGCGAGGTGGTCAATGGTCTTGAGGAGCAGCGAGTTATAGTGGTCCACAATGGCTGTGGGGTCTTGTGTGGCGGGGAGAGGTGAGTTGATGAATGGAATAATGTTTGCGCTAGTCAGGTTGCGTGAGCTACTGGCCATGATAGTGCTCGGGAAAGAGGCTAGTTTGGTAAGTTTGCTAGAGTCAGGTATGGTAAATGTGAAAGTATGGTGGTTTGATCAGGGTCATGGTCTGTTGGATAGGATGGAGATGTTATAATTGTGATCTAGTACCCACTCAAGGTGACATCCATGGGAGTGTGTAGAAGATGTGATAGTTTGGGTACAGCCAATAGCCAACATGGAGGTGGCTATGGTCGTGGTGTCTGTGTCATTAAGGTCACTAAAGCCCAGGTTGAGGTCGCTGAGTACCAAGAGTTGTGTAGAAGGTTTGAGGTTGGTGTTAATAAGATGGGTAAGGGCTTCCCTGAAGGAGGCAATGGGGCCAGGTGGGCGGTATATCAGATGTAGGGTGAGTGTGTTATTTTATGAGCATTTGAGCTTGGCTGAAAGGAAATTGCAGTTGGGGATCATTGTTAAGTTGGTTGAGTACAGAGAGAGGGAGTCTTTGAAGATAAAGTCTACTCCTCCTCCTTTTTTTCTGCCCTATCGCACCAGATGATGGCATAGCCATCCTCCGGTGGCAAGGATCGCCACGATTGGAAAATGGACGCCGGCTTCTGTGAAGATTCATTCAAACTATCTCAGAAACAGACCAGAGTGAAGAGTCAGGAGATGCTGTAAAATGGCTTTGTGCACAAATGAAGAAGAGCCTATGTTGGCCTAGGATCCAGGATGCTATTTCAAGAAATGACTGCATGAGCACAATGAGAGGCAGACGGATAACTTCACGAGCATGAGACACATTTCTCTTAGATCAACAAAGAAGAAAACACATGCGTGAGCCAGGTATTGGATCATTAACAGTGAATAAAGCTCATACACGATGTATACATTCTATATGTAGAGATGTTCCCCTAGCCAATCCCTCCTGCCAGCAGGTTTTAGGTTTGCCACGTAGGATGACGTCATAGATGGGATCTGAGTTGATCACTGTGGCAGAATTGTCTGTGGCAAAATTGACCATAGTCAATTTTTCTGCGATTACAATTTTACCTCATCCAAACTCACCCAATCTATGTCCCCCCACACCCTCAATACACCCCCCATACCCTCACTTACCTTTTCTCATCCGCTGCCTCTCCTGACCCTGCATCGTCAGTTCCGTCCTTCCAACGCAGGTCAGATCCAATGCCATAGGGGCCCCTATGGCGTTGGATCTTTTTTTCTTTTTTTTTTGTCCCCCGCTTCCAATCTGCAAGAAGGTGGGGACACCCCCGCAACTCCCCAAGGCTAAAAATACCAAACATGGGGAACACCCCTGCTACCCCCGCTCCCCATGTTTGGTATTTGTGACCCAATTTGATCGAATCAAATTGATCGAATGGTACTGGCCAAATTCGGTCATATGCACCTTCGATCGATTTGATTCAATCAAATTGGGCAATAACAATAGATGACGCATATTAGGTTATAAGATGTCCGTGTAATCAGGTTTGTGTGTGTGCAAACGTCAGCTGATGTTTGTCAGTGTATCCTGCTTTATTAAAATCAGAATAAAGTAGTACTTTGCCATATTCTTTGATTCAGTCCTGTTATTTGGTCTGAGATCTTTTATTGGTAATTCCATCTAGCACAAGAGACGCTTCAAGGTGCTAGAGCACACTTCTCAACAAGTAAGGACTGGGACAAGGCTCACCCAAAACATATTCCCCCGAATTCTTATATGAGTAGCAGCAGCTGTATAACCTCGGAAGTCCAACTTTCTTCATCTCCTCTTTACTTGTGTTTCATTCTCCTCTCTTGTTTTTTCCAATGTAGTTTAATTTTTAACATTCTTTTTTTAATACAAAGTGTGCTCATATTTAGTTTTAAGGACAACACCCACATTAATATTAAATACATTACTTATTTTTCATTGGGGTGTTTCCACAAAACCATGCCACATATCAGGCACACACCTTGATCATACAATAGTCACCAAAATGTATCCACACAACCATTGTTTCTCAATTATCAAACACATTGAAGAGTATGCCAGAGTCTCCTGTGTTTAAGGAGCACTCTCCCACTAGAGGTTCCAACATGCAATGTGCACAATCGGGACTGTCTAAAAGTGGAGCCCCTAGGCAGCAATGCACCGTTTTAGGAGCATGACAATTTCACAGAGTGTGTACAATGAAGGTTAAAGTATTAGGTTTTACAAATGTTAGATAAGACCTCACACATTCAAGAAGCACTGACGGTTCGCCAGTTGTGTTAAGCGCAGGATGTGCTTTCCTGTTCCAATACTCACTCACTCTATTCACTGCTTTATCACTCTCCCCCCGTATGTGTATCTTACACTGTCAGCAGCATGCAATTGTTTTACACGGGCAATGCTAGCATATATTTGTTGGACAGGAGTTAGAATTTTCTTTGGGCATGCCTGATTTAAAAGGGGGGGTAGCATTAGCATATATTAGTAAGGATACTGGCAAATTTCTAAGACACTGAGACTACTAGAGGATATACAGGGCCTGATCACGACTTGTCGTATCCCGGTGGTAATAGCACAGGGATACCGCACAACGTTAATTCCATTAGTGCCACCTGGTCTGGCGCTATTAGCGCCGGATCACGGGTTGGGCGGTAACAGCAAATCCCCATTCCCTATTGGGTCCAATGGGGCCTTTTCAGCGGTATTACTGTGCACTAATACTGCTGGTGTAATTGCACCAAAAATGGGGCACTAAATAGGATGTTCACCTCCAGTAAAAAGCTGGAGGTAACACAGCCCATTTAGCGCCCAACTCGTGTTCAGGCCAGCCCTTAAATGTGGTGATATTAGCGTTACTGCCGCATTTAAGTGCTACCGCCCAACTCGTGATCAGGCGCTGTGTTCTAACAACCAGAACTAAAGGCACTAAGGGCCTCATCACGAGTTGGGTGGTATCTGGGCATAAATACCACTGAGCGGTATTTGCGTTCACGCCAGGAGTCGTGGCACAAACAACGCCCTATCACGAGTCGGTGGGCACATGCACGTGGCCAGGGCTTAAACACCAATACCGCTCAGCAGCAATAGAGGCTGCCCTATCACGAGTCAGCGGCACCCCACAACATGCGCTAATAGCGAGCGCTAATACTGCCACAGGAAATACGTCACCTCTGGAATGGGAAACAAAGCAGCGCCCATTTTGGAAATCACAGTCCACCGAAAATCAGAGCCCCTGGAAGCCATCCAATCCAAAAAAGAATTGAAAATGTCCCAGGAGCATGTGAGAGGCCTGGATAGGCTGTGCAGGCCCAAGTTCTCTGACAGTGAACTGGCAATACTTGTGGAGGAGGTGATTTCACACCAGGGTGAACTATATGGGCACCAACAAAAGAAGACAGGGCCCCAGCAGTGTAACAAACTTGGGCGGAGATCAGTGAGAAGGTCGCTGCGGCGGACCGTGTCCCCAGGGATGGCAAGGACTGCCGCAAAAGATTTAATGACCTGCAGGTCTGTGTGCAGGGCATCCTGGGGGAGGTCCTCCACCACCACCACCACCACCAGAGCTGGCCCTATGCGAAGAGAAGTGTACCACCCTCATAGACACAGTCTCCATCGAGGAGTGGGATTAGTGGAGGCAGGCACCGGCACCCAGGAGGCTGGAGGTGAGTCACCCCCCATGGCAAATTGCATTGTGAAGAGGTCACCACTCCATCTCCCAGTGTGGATACCCGAGAGCCGGGCATTGTGAGTGGGTGCAGTGCATGGGAGCGACTACCGGTACCCACAACAGCAACCATGTGCCAGTGCTCCTAAGCCACCTTTGTGAGCCAGAGTCGTGGGTAGGGCACCTAATGGACACATGCAAGCACCATGCAACACACAGCCATGGCGGGGGCACAGCATTGCCCCATTGCCAGTTGGGTGTGGGCAGTATAAGCCCCCCACTGAGTGCGGCATGCCAGCTGTGCATGTGCACCATACGCATGCAGGTCATGCAATGGCCAGGACAACAATTCCAAAGTGTGTCTGCCATCACATACGAGGCCCCAGTAATACCAACCCATTGCCAAATGTGAACAGGCCAGGCCCAACTTTGAACCAAACTGCCCTGTGCAACCCCCCCCCTGTAAGTACTGAAATGCATGTGAAAATATGTGAGGGACTGCGTCCTCATGCCATACCCTATGTTCCTACAGACACGCAGGCATCATCCAGGGCCAACGTGAATGACGAGGAAGTGGGCCCATCCCAACACGCGCCCAGCGTGCCTCCACCAGCACCACCACCATGCGAAGGGCCCGGCAGGACACACCAAGGCTGAGGACCCACCCCAGTGCAGCAGTGTCACACCATCTCGGCGCTCCCAAGCCACCAAGGCCTCACCACCTCAGTGCTCCCAAGCCACCAGGGCCTCATCACCAAGCCCGCACCAAGCCACCTGGGCCTCACCACCTTAGTGCTCCCAAGCCACCAGGGCCTCACCACCTCGGCACTACCAAGCCACCAGGGCCTCGTCACAAAGCCCCGCCCAAGCCAAGGCTGACCAGGATGATGTAGTGGAAGTGGCCACGAGTGCAACCACCCTGGAGGAGGGAGCATCAACCAGTGATGAGCTACAGACTGGATCTGCCCTGACACAGGTACACAGTCCGGTGCAGCAAATGAGCACTCCAGAAGGGACCCCTGACCATGGGGAGATGCACAGCCAAAGTCCACAGGGCTGGGCACGCGCTGCCCCGCACGCACAACAGTGGCGGGTGAGGAGAGGGCATTCGTATTCCTCATCTGCTGGCAGTCCCTCCATCAACAGCAGCCCCACCAGACATCCCAGCCCCTACATTGACAGCAGCACCATCAGACAGCCCAGGCCCTCCAATGACAGCAGCCCCACAACACAGCACAGCCCTGCCCGGGCCACAGCAATGGGTCCCGCAGGTGCCGTCATGGCACTCCTGGATGTCATAGAGGCACTCCAGAGGAGGATCGAGGACATGGCCGGTGCCATCAAGGCCATCAGCTGTCTAATTAGGGGGGTGGCCAAGTGCATAGTGTGTGACAATTCATGCACACGTAAGGCTGTGGCCGCAAGCACTGCCGCCCTCACAGGGTTTGGCCAGCGAGTCTGTGAAATGTGTAAGCGGAAATCTGCACAACAGATGCAGGAGTCTAACAATCTCCTCCGCCAGCAGCAGCAGTTGGCTGCATCTGTGCCATCTACCTCCACCAATCCACCCCCACAGAGGGGTCCCTACAGGCATCACCAAGGTGTAGATCACAGCATCAGTTGCAACGCCGGTCACCTGTTGCTGGTGCATGTGGGAAGCATCCACGTCCCCATTAGATGGACACTGCACTGTTGGCCTGAGGGCCGGACACATGGACACATTGGCACTGGTTAGGCGGTGGGGGGGGTCTGTGTGCTGGGGAGTCTGTGTGCTGGGGAGTTGGTGGGGGGGGTTAGTTTCACATTCATTAAAGCCTGCTCAAGCCTGAGATAATGCAAGGACAATCATGATTGTGTACAAGTGCTTTTTATTTTACATGTGCTGGTTGTGGTATGTGTGCATTCACCATGCTAAATATAATTGTCTATCAGCGCGTGTCTGGCCAATCTCCCCTCCCTCACCCCATCCCTGTGTGCAAGAGCCCCGGTCATATGCTCATCATCCCTGTCATCCCGTGGGGGTTGCCCATCTGCATCGGGGGTAGTGGCAAATTCCTTCGGCAGCAGATGTTGTGCAGCATGGCACAAGTGAGGACTATCTTCCCCACTTTTTCCGACGCATACATTTGTGCCCCTCCAGTATGGTCCAGGCTCCTGACTCGTGCCTTCAATAGTACAAATGTCCGTTAAATACAGATGCGTGTCCTACTGTGGGCATGGTTGTATGCTTGCTCTGCAAGTGTTTGGGGATTATGCACAGGGGTCATCAGCCATGTGAGCTGCAGGTATACGGATTCACCTGCATAGGATCAAATGAGTGCATGTGGCCTATGTCCCTTCAATGGGTGTGTACGGACAAAGCATTATAACACTATGCACTGTGATCCTCCTTGTGTGCAACATGGACGTGCAATGTGATTGGTTAATTGGTGTACATCCATCATGTTTCATGCCATGCATCATGTGACCCGTACATGCACCCTATGTGGTTGAGTGGGCTGTCCTGTGGCAGCTGACAGTTGGCTGCACATGGGATGCCTGATGTGGCGCTGATGGATGCTGCTCTATGTGAATGGGGTTTTGTGCACCACTCCTATTCATCATGTACGGTCATGTAACCACTTCAACTTGGAATAGGGTGTTGTCATGTTCCATGAGTTTGTTCTGCAAGGGTGCCATGACGCTTGTGGCCCACTTTCCACCTGCACCTCTCCCTGTGTGTGATTGGCACAGTGGTGCATCCAGACCCTCAGGATGGGGCTATCGTCATGACTGGATGTTCAGGGAGAGTGGTAATTTTTATTTGGATGTGGCTGTCTCAGTGGATGATGGAGAATTAGCATCATGGCCCAGATTTTATTTTTGTTTTCATGCATGTTAATGTGCACTCATGGGTCTCTCTATCTGGGATGTTCATGCCTGTGTTTGCTACTGATCATCAACAGTGGTCTAGGGGATGGGGAGTGTATTCCTCTCACTTTGCATTCCTGTGTGGTGCCCTGGGTGGAGTTGCTTTTGGGTGTCAGGGTATAAAGCAGCACTGCAGCACAGACAAGGTCCATTGTGGTTGTCGTGGTCCCATGTTTTATGGTGTTTGGAGCAGTGTGTGGCCATCACCTTGTTTGGTTCCAGGTGTGGTGGCCTTGCGCAGGTGCCCGTGTGTGCCCCCTGTAAATGGTACTGGTGCTGTGGTGTTGCTGGCTTTGGCTCATGGTGGCATGCAAGGCTTACTGTGGCTATGCCCCGACCCCTTCATTTCCTGTGCTTTGACATGAATTTCTGGCAGGGTTTGTACTCACCGACTATCCATGTGCATTGTACTCTGTGCCTCTCCATGTAGGCCAGCAGTGTGCTATTGCGCAGCACCATGGAGTCGTGGGTGGATCCAGGGTAGCGAGCGCAGCAGTGGCTGATGGTGGGGTTCGGCCCACAGGTCATCTGGACATTCATTGAATGGAAAGGTTTTCTATTCCGTCACGCTGCCTCATGGGCCTGGGGTGGAACCAGTGCAACATGTGTGCAGTCGAGGGCTGCAATTACGTTGGGCACTTGTGCAATCCCATAGAATTGTGACTTTAGTTTATTCGCCTGTGCCTGGGTGGTGGGCAATGCCATAGGCCGGTTCATATGGCGCAGCCAGAGACGTTTTTATGGGAGGGCAAAAGGGGCACTTGCCCCGGGCCCCCACCTTTGAGCTGGGCCCCACAAGGCTGCGTGATCAAAACAAGTAAGATTCCATTGTTCACCAGACTTAAATAGCACACGTTGGATATTGTATGGCATGCTGCTTAAGCTCTATTCCTATTGCCTGCTGGTTGTTGACAAGTACATTCTGCCTTGATCAATTCATCATGTAATGCTTTCTGTGTTCACTGTGGTATACCGTCTGTGTGTTCACTACTGCACAACTCCTGTAGCATCCTTTTCTTCCTGGGGAAATTATGTTGACCATGTCTAATAGCCAAAGCTGAAATTCATATTGATAAATTGAGTGCCACAATGGTTCAGAAGTTAGCTCAGTGTGTTAAGCACTCATTGCAGAGATATGGGTTCATACGTAAGATTGGAATAGCAAATTTCAGCAAGGCTGGCTGAGCCTTTTCTGTGACTGAAGTTTATAAACCTTCCTGCATATGTACTTGGTTTTGCAGCACAGCGGGTGCTATTATGAGCAATTTACCTGCACCAGATAGGGCTTGCTATAAAAACTAACATGTCATCCGTTTGGTGAAGGTCTATAAATTGCTTTGTTCAGATGGAGTGTTGTAAAACCTAGACAATCGCCTCCAACGATGACCATAAACTGTCAGTCCAAGAGGTGAATAAGTATCCAAATTCAAGACTGTGGAACCAAAGCGTTCATGCTTGTATCCTGGCTTTGCCAGCAGATGATGGTGATCCTGGTCAAATCATATAATATCTCTTGCATTACTGCGCTGTCTTCTGTGAGGTTTGCCTTCTCTCTTGCTGGTGGCATCGTTTAGCCCATTACTTGATCTTTTTTCTCATGGCGGCCATTTGAGTGGAAGGGGTGGTAGACAGAAGAGAGCGGACCAGATGTTGTAGGCTTCAGGCAAGCATATTTTAAAGTCTGCTCATTGGACACAAATAATTGTTTGCTTGTTCATAAGAGTCAAAGGTTTTTCTGCAAGTTTATAAATGACAATTTCTTAAACCAGTGTTTCGGAAGTATTTAAAGCTTTAAAATACAAAAGACAAACCCAGATTAAATCTGTTAAATCACATCTGTTGGTATGCTGGTAATTATATGCTTCCCTTGATGATGGAGAGAATGAAGTTAAAGTCATTCCCATTTTGCGTAAAACACCCTACTATAATATTTTGTTTTAAAACATGTATGTTTGCTAATGTGATTTGTGTACTTTCCAAGTTTTATAAAATGAGATTATTTTGGTACATGGTAAGAACTGGAATAGAAAGGGTTCAAATGCAGACATTGCAGAGTTGGTACACATCCCAGCTTCACCCCACACCAATGTGTGATCCTGGGCATCTCATTTAATCTTGTATTGTCGAACCTCTAAACATTGTCAGTCCCTAAACCTTTCAAAATTGTCAGCCCGTCAGAGTGATTTCCTTCTCAGGCTATGATCTATAAAAAAGCCTCACTCATAGTTCCACTGGCTATAGCGTTGCTTCCACTATAATAGTGAGCATTGACATATTGTACACCAGAGGTATGTGTTCTTTTGATCTCTAATGGCAACACTATTTGAAAACCATGCCCCACTTCTAGTCTCAGTCTTTCTGAGTACAGACACCCTCCAGGCAGCCTCTAATCTACATCCACGATCCATGCTACAGTATATGTAGCTATCTCTTTCTTTCCAATTGGTCTTCTCCATCCATGCTTGAGCACTTTTGCGTTCTGGGAGGCAGCTAATGTGAGTTCTGTCTATTCTGGGTTACATATATCTGTTACATATGGTCCTGCATTAATACTACAGGCTGCATACCTTCCCGGCTGCTATTGATAAAATGTCTCCTGTATCTATACTAGAACAGGAGTAACCTCTTCGTAGACTGCTAATGTTGACCTTCAAATGCTACTTGTTTATCATTCTGATTAGAGCAGACTGAAGAGGGTAAGGGGTCTTAAAGGAAGTAAACATGCTTATTTTCAATGCTGGAGGCAGCGCATCAACCTATATGTTATAGGTTGTGATTGCAACGAGGGGGAGGGGGGTGCGACCAGATATTCTTGATCACTTGATTCCATTGGTTTGGTGGAGGGGGCCCCAAAGATGTCCGTGCCCAGGGCCCCAAAAGTGCTTAAAATGGCCCTGGGAGTAGCAGTGCATTGAGCACCGGGCCCAGGACTGCACTAAATGTGGAATGAGCCATGCCATGCCTCATTGCTACTGAGTGCTGAAAGCTGACCGTCCCCAGGTACTGCAGGACTGAAACGAGCTTGACGAGTGGGCACACCGGTGCAGGCGGCAATCCCGCTCCCAATGTCCCCTTCAATTTTGGTCAGCAACTGTGTGATGGAGCCCCCTCCAGCCTGTACTCTGCTACCAACTGGCCAACAGTCAGGGCCCAGGGTGATGGCCTGACGCAGGGGATGGCTGCACCCTTGCTGGGGTTGGTCTCCACCTCCTCAATCCCCCTCCCCTCTGCTCCCTGTGCCCTGGCCTGGTTGTCAAGCTTCTGTAGCTTCCGGCGCAGCATGTGGAAATCCATGTCGAAGTTCTCTGCTACACATGGCATCATGGTTTTGGCAAGTGTGTTTGGGGTCTGGGTGGGTCTTTTGTAGGCCTCTTGGGTGCATTGTTTGCACCTGTGGCGTTATTCCTGTCACCTGGGTTCATTTACCACCAGCAGGCGGCTGGGGGTATTTCCAGCGGTATTAGCTCCGGTTTGCGCACTAATATTGCTGGTACTGCACTTGTGATAGGTCTATGATAGCGCTGTTTGTTGTCGGCGCTATTACAGCCAGCTGTAATAGCATCGGCGGTAAGAGCACGAACAGGATTACAGTCGTGATCCGGCAGAGCGGTATTGGTGGCGCTAATACCACTACCGCCGGATTTAAGGGCTACCGCCTAACTCGTGATGAGGCCCTAAATGTAAATATACATTTAAGAGCTGCTACTGTGTTCATGCTAGTATCATGGACAAACTCTGTTTTTGAAATTGTATTGGTGTAAGTCTTAACATCATGTTTGGGGCACTCTTTACTGATACCCCCAGCTCCCCCTAAAGAGTTGTGGGACCCGCCCCCAATGTCATGACACCCCCACCGTGGTGCTGCACTTTTTCCCTCCAGTGAGGTGCTGCACTTTTTCCCTCCAGTGTGAGTCGTGCATCCATTTTGTACACGCTAGCCTCAGAAGGTCTTGCTGTGCGTCTACCCCATATGATTAATTGGGACGTGTTGAATTTAAACAAACCGTATCTAAATACACGTGCTCTCTTCACACGGAGAGAACCTAGACAAAAAGGCAGTTACTGCAGCTTAGACACAGTCACGGCCAAACGAGCTGCTAATCTTGCAGGTGCGGTAATGAAGCGCATACAGCTGTTTAGAGGACAGTATTGAAGATGGGTGGGGGAGGGGCTGGTCTTAGCATTCAGAGGGAGACAGCTGCTGGGCCTGTTACTGCCGGCAGCACTGAGCTCTTCTGGGCAGGGCCCGCATTAGTCACAGCGGCGTGGCAGTCTGTGAGACAGGCGGAACGCAACATTAAGATGGCACTGCCGATAGGCCTGCGTTTCTCGGATTGTGGACATGCTTAATTTCCCCAAGTATGCCAGGCTACCCCGTCTGGCTGTAATAAGACACTGCACTCACTGCCAAGTGCATAGGGTGACCAGATGACTCTGTGTCAGCGGAAAAACACTGTTGCTCCAGTCCCGAGCCCTCCTTTTACGGATCACTGGCACCAGCTACTCTGGTCAAATTGAAACTAAGATTACAACCTCCAACATGCTTAGTTTCTTCAATAAAAGTCGATCATGAACATGTTGTAGATATGAGTGTCATTACCTCCATGTCCACTTTTCCTCGTCCCAGTACTTACTTCCCGAGGCCCCTGCCTCCGACACAGGACCTTCTTCTATTTATTTTCTTCCATATAACTCCTCCCCTTAATCCCCCACTTCCAGGTTACAATATTCAAGCCGGAGCATGCCCGCCCTAGGGAGGGAGAGGAGGGTTGTCAGTACTGTGACGAGGAAGAGTAGGACTAGAAGTACTGAAGATTACCAGTAAGTAATCAGAGCATTTTCTAAACTCACCCGGTTCATTGAAGTGAAGTGTAAATGCAAGGCCTAAGCTCTTGACGCTTAACTTTAATGACTCAGGGATTTACAATTGGACTCGTGTTCTGGACGAAGTGGACATTTTTTTCGCTCCACTTCATTTCTCGCTCCTTCATGCAAATGCTGGCGCATAACGCCTGCATAGATTTCCATGCTAGCCTTGACATGATGGATTCCTATGGAATCCGTCTGAAATTACCATTTGGTAAAAGCAGGTGGCTTCCATAGGAATGCATTGTAAATGCTGCCTGCACAGTGTGCTGTGCAGGTGGAATTTCCACTTTTCCAATAACGTGCTCAAAAAGAAAATAGTAAAGCCGATTTCGCCTGCTTTACTCATCACTTTGCCACCAGATAGTAGAAATGAGGACATTTGCACAGAGGGAAAGCTTTGCACCATTCCGAGTTTGGAGGGCCCGTATTCCTCCTTCAGGGAACCCGGGCCCGGACCTTCCCCATTCCCATTTGAGCCCCCATAAGGCTCAATGGGAATGGGTGTGGGAGCTAACAACGGCCCGATTACGACCGGCTCGTTGTTAGCTCCCTGGTTCCTTCGCGGGACCCGATCTCGATGTCTGGTAAAACCAGACGTCCACATCGGGTCCCGCGAGGGAACCTCGTAATAGTGCGGAATGAATTTAACGGCGCCGGGACCATTACCGGCGCCGTTAAACGCATTCCGCAATTGTCATAATGAGGCCCTATCTGTTCTGTGAACAGATTGGTGAATTATTGCCGACTGCCGAGAACGTTTTATGGTAACACAAACCGAAAACGACGATGTGCTTACCCCTTTAGCTGCTTTCTGAACAGAATGGCAAATTACTGCCGACTGCCCAGAACGTTTTTTTATGCTAACATGGACCGAAAAGTACGATGTACTTACCACTCTAGCTGCTTTCTGAATAGATTGGTGAATTACTGCCAACTGCCCACAACATTTTACAGTAACACGGACCGAAAACTATGATACACTTACCACTTTAGCTGCTTTCTGAACGGCTTGGTGAGTTACTGCTGACTGCTGACTGCCCAGAATGTTTTATGGTAACACGGACCGAAAATTACGATGTGCTTACCACTCTAGCTGCCACACTGCAAATGTTTTTTCGAGGCTGAGGGAGCCAGGATCATTTACAGACACGTGCAAGTACAACAATGATTGACGCAGGTGAAGGCGGCCATACACAGTGGGCAGAGCCGAAACTAGTTGGTTTCTAATAACGCTACATTTTACAAAAGCCTGCACTCTGACAGGACTCTTGTTAAATGTACACATTGTTTGCAAAAGCCTGAATGTTAACAGGTTCTTTACATGCATTGTACCTGGTTTTGGTATAAAATTGCACCTATTGGTGAAGATACATGCATTTGACATGAAGTTGGAGCTATCTACCCTAAGAATAAGAAATGTGATGTTTTTAGACATGTTTTCATTAAACTAAGCAAGCTGCTTAGATACACCAACTGCAATCAGCACTCCATGTTTGAGTAGCTACACATGATATACATAGGCACCCCAACCCTGCCAACTGCATAAACCTTCCCAATGCCTCCAAGTTATCCAAGAATGCGGACATCTCACACAAAGCAAACTCCTATGACACCAGAATTCTGAACTGAAGCTCTAATGCCAAAGAACTCTTCTCTATCTTAAGAGAATTGGAAAACCCTGTCTCTCCAAACACCCAGACTACGGTTGACAAATCTTGGTGCTCCATTATCCAAGATGCCTTTGCTAACAAAATGTCCCTTCTACACAACAAAATAAATGCAAAAAACCCACAACTAGCCACTAAGTCCTCACCCAGACTGCCCTGAGGCCCCCAGCCCTCCTAATCCTCCATCACCATCACAATTCTCTTTCTCCTAAGTAACCCAAGCAACTGTCCTGATAGCATCCAGCCATTGAAACCCTCTAACTGCAAGAGATTCTCTTGCCCAGCACATATTGTCAATCTGTGTGCTACTACCGTGACCCCCATCATTACCGACTACGTCAACACCTCCATCTGGGAAAACGCAGTTCCCATCAGTATCAAAACAGCTTGGGTCACTCCGCTCCTCAAAAACCATCACTGGACCCTCCCTTCCCTGCTTACCAACTACAGCCACATCACCACCACCCCCTTGTTCCTCAGCATTCTAGACCACATTGCCTACTCCAAGTCAAACAATTCCTTGAACACCACCAACTCCTAGGAGCAAGACAGTCTGGCTTCCACCCCAAACATAGCACCGAAACATGGACAGCATCCGTGACAAAGGTAACCTAGCCATTCTTCTCCTACTCAACCTCTCAGCAGCGCTTGACTTTGTGGTCCACGACACGCTATGCCAGCACCTTGGCTCACATTTCCACTTCTCCACAGATGCCGTCACCTGGGTTAAGTCATTCCATAGTGAATACACCTCAAGAATCTTCATTGATAATTCAGCAGATTACCCTATTCCAGTTCCAGGTGGTGTTCCCCAAGGCTCCTGCCTGTCACCCACCCTCTACAAGACCTACTCTAAACCCCTATTCGACATCCTTGACTCCCTTGGCATCATATACACTAACTTTGTTGATGACACCCAAATCCTCATCCCTATTACAGGCAACTATTTTTTTTTTAAAATGATTAATTGTTATTTTTTTTTATTATGTTGCAACCGAAAATCTGATTTTCACATACAAAACAGATAAAATCACATGTATCATAAAATTCAATATTCATACATATGTTTTTAAATAACCAAGCAGAAAAAGAAAGGACAAAGGAGGGGAAACGACACATATTGTGACATCAAATTTAACTTCAACAATACTGTGGTGGAATAAACCCAGCTTGCTCTAGGACATGGACCACACTTATCGTCAATGAGATCTCCTGGTCAGCAATCAGTCTTTCCCAAAACATCATTGAGGACAAACGATCGATTGAGTCAGTAAAATGAGCAAAGTACTTCTGTCTAAGGCTCCACGTTCCTTGACATTCTCTTAGAAGATGTGCAATAGTCTGTCTACTTGGGTCTTCACAACCTGGGCACAATATTTTGGCTTTCTCCTTCAACCCCCAGCGTGCTAACACAGCTCCAGTCTGGACTATATTGAGTCGAACTCTCAAGAAGTTCTGCCTCATTTTACATTTGGACATTTTAACAGGTATTTCGGTAAAAAGACCAACTTTTTATCACCTATGGAAAAGGAGGCAGCTACAGTTGATCCGTGCATATGGTCTATTGTGTTAATCCAATCCATAGTAATCAGAGTTCAGATGTAACAGGAGATCTTCATACAAAGTATTTGCCAGAGGGTTTGTTATCTATCGATAAAGGGACAGGAGCCTCCACTCCGCCTGTGATCTGAGGGATCTGAGACCCAACTCGTACCTCAAACTTGTCATTGAGACACTGATCGGCAACCCCAACACTTTTTCCAAATGGCACCTTCAATTTTCTGCCAATTCAGGTCACAAGCCATTGGTTTAGATTCAAGACCATACTTAAGTCCATGTACGATTTTGGACATATAGAAACTTATCACAGGCATTAGGGAAAATGTGCCATATGGCCTATTTACCTTCTGCATCTGACACGTTAGCTGGGATGCGTTGGCGAAAAAATCAAGTAGATTTTGACTTACTGTCGGAATCGAATACAAAGTATAGCCCAAATACACCAACTCCTCAACCACTGGGATTATATGGCCTCCTACTAACCAAATGTGTTTATGGCCTTGAGTCTTGCTTTTGCTAAAGATTATTCTCTTTGATTTCCCTGGGTTGATGGTCAAATCATTCTTCTTAATGTAGATATCCAGAGAATTTAACATCCTCTGGAGGCCCACAGCTGTATAGTCCAGAAGAACAATATCATCGGCGTACATTAGCCATTTGTAGAATTTGTGCCAATTTTTGGACATGCTAGTGCCGCTGAGTCTATTTCTTTGCCAAAGTCTGCCATATAAAGGTTAAATAAGAATGGGGCAGTCATGCAGCAAACACCTCTCCTTAGTTTGACATAATCAGACTGTAGGCCTTCAGTGTTTAGTCTTACTCTGACTGTGTTACCCTCATGAAAAGCTACCAGCATGTTCACAAGGGACTTTGGAGTTCTCCACCTATCTAGTTTTGACCACAGATGATCTCGATTTACCAGATCGAAAGCACTAGAAAGATCAATAAAAGCGCTGTATAACTCTGGTGCTTTCTTATTTTCAGGTTTCTCCGTAAGAGTAGCTAATATGATGCCATTTAGGGAGGTAGAATGGCCCCTCCGAAACCCAGTTTGTTGTTTAGACAAGATGTCATTTTGCTTGGCCCATTTTTCTAGTTTTCCTAGCAGAAGACTTGAAAAAAGCTTACTCTCAACGTCCAGTAGAGTGGTTGGACGATAGTTTGTTGGATTCTTTCTATCCCCCTTCTTGAAGATAGGAATGATAATAGCAGACTTCCAAGAAGGGGGAATCGATTTTCTCCTTAATATTTCCAGGAAGAACGTCAACAAAACTTTGGCCCACAGATTTTTATTACCTTTTAGAACTTGATAGGTTAGTCCATTAGGCCCTGCCGCTCTTGAAGATGATGCCCTAGATATCAACTCAGAAACCTCATCCTCTGAGCATTCCAGAGACCAAGGTCCATCTATGATCTCATAAACACATTCTCCCTTTGGTTTTTGGAATTGTTGGGATAGGTAGTTCACCCAATCTGTTTCAGAGACTATATTCGCTTGACTGGACAATTGATTACTACTTTCCGAGTTGATAATTGCCCAGAAACTGCGAGATGTATTATCGTAGAGCACCTTGAGCATCAACTCACCATCCTCCTGCAGTCGATTTATTTGGCGCTGTTTAGGCCAGCTTTTACAGTTATTTTTAATGATTTTTATCCTTTCTGTTAGCTGACCTATATCTGAGACTTCCCCCGTGATCAACCTTATTTTATAATGCATTTCTCGTTTTTTGAGCCAGGTGACTTCGTCAAAGGTATGATTGTGTGCCAAGGTCTTCCGCACAGTCACACCTTGCAGACACTCTATATACCAAAGAAATTTATGAAAGCCAAGGGCTACACTTGTGTCTCAAATCAGCGGATTGCAGATCCCTACAAGCTAGTAGGAGACCATCATTTAGATTCACACCATCTCTCTTATATGTGACCAAGTCATTTTTCTGGTTATTAACCAATACAGACTGTAGCAGGAACTCAGATTCTTTTGTAGAACACCAGGAGAAAGAAGCTTCAAGATGCTTACCATCGCTAGTTCCACCATCTCTAATAGCAAAATGTGTGCACATACCAAATGCAGCCATGAAGATAAAAAAACATAATCAATGGTAGATGTGGCCTTCCCACGGCTCCATGTTGAAGCCGGGGGAAGGTCCCCTTCAATCGATCTATTTGTCATCCTCATGTCCCGACAACGATCTTCTCTCCCTGAATGATGCAGTTTTGTTTTTTGGTTTATCTACCACAGATTGATCAAAAACACATTGTGAATTCAGGTCCCCTGTTACTAAGACTGGTATCCCTGGAAAAAGCATGTTTGCCTGGGTCAAAAGATTTGCCAAATGTTCCAGATATACTGTAAGTTTTACACAGGCGGGGTTCCGGTATAGATTTATAACTATCAATTTCGTTAACCCCTCAACCGATGATACAGATAAAATAGCAGCCAGAATACCCGCCTGACTTGTGGGAATAAACTCTGCCTCGACTATGAGAGTGAGCTTACACGCTATTAGCAACCCACCTGATGATCTCCGTGCACCGGCGTAGTGGCGGGATGATGTAAACATTTAAAGCCCATGAGTTGAGGGGAATTAGTTAACCAGGTTTCCTGAAGAAAAATTAGATAATTATTACCAAAAACCTCTTTCCTCATGGTTAGATTTTTAAATTAACTGGAACCCCGCGTGTTCCAACTCACGAACCTCAGATTTTCCTGACTAAAGAGAATCCTTTCCAACTCCTAATCCCTCAAAAACCTGGTTTATAATCTCCGGTAACATAGACCATGCTACATTTGAAGATTTGCCTTGAGAGCTTGAGCTGTTATTTGCTGGCCCACTCTTGAATTTTTGCTTGTCCTTAACACCCCTGACTTCTAGTTGACCTTCCTTCCTTCCCTTCAACTCTAATTGTGGCATGGAGGTGTGAAAACCAAACCATATCGCTGCAGAGACCCTATCGCGGCCAGAACAGCTTTCGCTCCAATCTTGGAGGAAAACCCAACTTCCACCACATTGGATGTTTGTTGATCGGGGAACATTACAAACTCTATGTCCTTTGATGAAAACAAGTAAAGTTCTGGTATCTTAAAAAAAAAAGCCAAAATAACCCTCTGATTCAAGAATTTTGTGTTGACTTTATGCTTTGGACATGAGAACCACAGTCTTGGTACTGCGAAGGGTGAAGCTTCCTCTTGAGAAGTCCCAGGAACCCTGCCACACGGGCTGGCATCCTCTAAACAAATTCCCTTTGTTCCTTCAGTTGCTTTATCACAATGCCCCATACTACTGCCCTCATGTGAAGTTGAGCCAACTGCCAACACGATGTCAGACTCAAGCTGAGGAATCAGAGGCTTGACAGATTGTAGGTCTTTCTTTACTGCATCCATAACTGGAGCTTTCTCTTTTCCTGACCCCTTAAGAAAAATCGGGGCCAATTTCAGAGCATTGCCTTGCTGTGGAATAATCTTTGGCGCCAGTTGTTTCCTTGGGATGAAGATTGGGGCGAGTTGTACTGATCTTCCCACTGCAGTGCTTTCCTTATGACCAGTCATTGGATTCCTTGTTTCTCTGTCAGCTATCTTCCCCTACCCCCATAGGAGGGCCGACAGCAGAGCAGAGGCACCTGACTTGTCCTCCTGTATATTATTTGTCTGGATTCAAATGGTCACCTTGCTAATTTCCAACATCTCCATTTGTTTCTTCTGTCTTTTCTTTTGATTTGTTGGTATAGTATGACCCTCCTTTGATCTTTTTTTGGGTTGCTCTGGCTGTTCCATCCCATCTTTTCTTGGTGCTTTACCCAGCAAATTGCCCAGTGCATTCATGAAACTATTTAAACCAGAGTTCTTTATTTTCTTAGCTTTCATGTTTTTAGTCTTCTTTTCTCTGGAGGCCATAGTTGACCTAGGAACTAAAAACAGCCTTTTCTGGTTTCTTTCTTTTGGCCCATCTTCTCCTCCGATAATTTTGCTGTGAACTTTCCTTCCAATCACCTTCTTCTTCTTTCTCCTTGGGTTCAGAAGGGGAAATGACCTCCCATGCAGGGTTCATTGTTTCACATGGTTCTAATTCCACCACATGAGCAAGTCTTCGGAATTCTTCTAACACAGACACTGAAAGGGGAGTGTCGTCGAAGATGCGAGAAACTCCATCTTCTATTGGAGATGCATCACCTCTCGGCCCAAGATCTTTACCCCCAGCATTCAAACGTAGGAGTTCTGTTATTAATATTGTGTTTCTATATCGACCAAACCCATCTCTTTAGGGTTTCCTTAATCCCAGTTATTTCTGTTTTTTGTTTATTGATCTCATCTGAAAGAGTTGTGAATGATGGTGTAATCGAGGAATTGATGGCATTTCTTTAACCAACCATTGAAAAATCACATTGTTCTACTTCTTTAGACATTTCAAAAAGTATGCCTGAATGGGATTGTACTACACCTTTCAGCATTTCGAAAACGTTGACCAGTGAATTAAGAACAAAGCTCAGAGCTACCAAAGTTGCTTAATTTGGGCTTGAATCGTGAATTAACCCACCTGGAGAAGTCTGATGAATGACATCATTTATCCTTTGGGTTGGCGCTTTTGGGGCAGGTTTATTTGACTGTTTTGGTGGAATAGGAGAGAGATTGAGAGCCTGGGTGAAGTCAAGTCTAGGAGTCTCGATGTTCATTATTTTGTTCCCTACTAAGGGCCTTATCACAAGTTGGGCTGTATACAGCCCAACTGTAATAGCCCTAGCACCGATCGGTCCGGCGGTATTACCATCGGATCACGGGTTGGGTGTTATCGGTAAATCCCCATTCCACATTGGGTCCATTGGATTCAATGGGGAATTTTTCTGCGCTAATTATGCGGGTTAATACAGCCAGCGGTAATACAGCCGAAAACAGGGGATGTTCACCTCCAGAGAAGGACTGGAGGTAAAACAGACCATTTAGCGCCTAACTCGTGATAGGGCCAGCCCTTAAATGCGGCTATAATACCGTAACCACCGCATTTAAGGGCTACAGCCCAACTCGTGATGAGGCCCTTAGTGGATAGAATGATTGCTCCAAAGAGCCTGCATGCAAATCACCCAAGCTCCTATGTCTTTGCATGCAAAAACATTCCTTGATTTATTTCTTAAAGTTGTTTGCTGTGAGAGTAAAGTCTTTTTCCAGCCTTCAATGTAGATTCCAAGGTTGTTTCCCTATTCACTCCATCACAGCTTGGCATCTGTATGTTAGCCACATTGTGCACTTGAGCACTTACCAGCACTTCTTGTACTGCCAGAATGCTTTGTTGCATTTGTATATCGCCCGTGATTCCATGGCGTTGGGTTTGCATTAAGAAAGAAGAACCCTACCACTCAGGAGCGTTTAGATCGTCAGTAAGTGTGCCGCTACCGCAAGTTGTATCTTACCAACATGATCTATTTTGAAGTGGGAGTGCGCTTTGTTGATTGGCTTTCCGTGTGTTCTCGCTGCATGCAAACCCCCAGCCGGACGCTTTCCCATCAATGGATATTTATAAGGTGACACTATGTAACACGGACTTGTGATATGTAAAGGTTAGCTGCTTGGCTTGAGCCGTCAGCTCTCTCACTTAATTGTCTCTCTTCAGAGTCTAGTGCGTGCAATCAAAAACGCTAACCTTAAATTGCTATTAGAGTTTGATACAGTGAGAAAGAAAAGGTTTTAGCACATGATTGTGTACACAACTTACTTGATGTCACTGCTCTGTGGAAACTGCAAGTAGAAAACACCAAAAGAGAAAGTCGGGTGTGTTCATACAGCCCAAAGACTCCACAAGACTCTGTGCCGACTCCTCACCGCTCAGCGGTGAGACGGGGTCTGTGGGGTATTAGCTCCGCCTCCTCTAATGAGGCTAGACAATAGACTCCTTCTGCAGGAATTGAAGTCGGGTATAGAGGGAAATCGCTCCTCGATCCGCTTCCTCAAACAGCTCCACAAGACTCTGCGCCGACTCCGCCGACAGGCAACTATTCAGCTGACACTGCTACCATTAATAGTGTAAATAACACTATTCAAAATTGAATGCCCACTCATAACCTTTGCCTCAATGACGACAAAACAGAACTACTCATTGTAGGTTCGCCCCACCGCCACAAAAACCTTGACACAGCCTCTTCCTCATTTCCAATTGATGGCATTGCAATACCGGTCCTCAAGCAGGTAAAAAGTTTGAGGTTCTACCTGGATGCAGATGTGGGAGGGCGCATGGCCCTGTGTTCACAACATGACAGAGCCCATAAGGCTGACTCTGGATCCAAGGAAATATGAAGAACAGCAAAGAGCCATGAAGCCAGAGATGAGAAACCACTTGCTAGCATGTGACGAGCCACTATGCCAGGGGCCTGCAACCTTTGGCTCGCCAGATGCTTTGCATTGAAGCCCCCCCCATCAGTCTTAGCCAGCATAGGCAATGGTGAAGGATCATTAGAGTCATGCTCCAAAACATGTGGCGAGCCCAGGTTACCAGCCCCTGCAGTGTGAAGGAGCATTGAGAAAAAAACACCTCATAAGCACTGGAGTTGTCAGACACACCGGGCCCAGACTATTACAGACCGAACAATGCGGGACAAGGACCACAACTGTATGGGCACAACAGAATACAGGGGACACTGCTGTATTAGCAAAAAGGTACAGAAGCATTAATTCAACCTGGAAACATCAAGGGAAGTTATGTTCTAATAACGTAGAGTGAGGATGAGAGAATCTCCATGCCTCTCTGCTCTTCTTCAGTCCCACCCTGCCTCCCAATACTACACCTTGAAGCAGCGGGCACAGGGCAGTACTTCACGCAGAGGGTAAAGGAGTCGCTAGAGTAGGAAATATTAGCCCTCATTACAACTTCGGCGCTAAACCATGGCGCTATAAGCACCATGGTTGGTGCCGGTGTTGTAACGGGTCCGCCATGGTTCAATGGGGAATTACCACCCCATTCCAAGGTTGGCAGGGCGGTAATTCCCCATTGAACCATGGCCCTTCCCCATTCCCATTTTCGCCCCATAGGGCTCTATGGGAATGGGGAAGGCGCTAAGTACAGTACTGCAAATTGTGGTACCGTACTTAGCACCAAGGTCCCTTTGCGGGTCCCTACTTTAACGGCTGGTGTAGACCAGCCGTTAAGGTCGGGTCCCGCAAAGGGACCTTGTAATCAGGTGCTAATGGGTTAACGGCGCCGCAGCCTTTTACGGCACCGTTAACCCATTAGCGCCAGGGTCGTAATGAGGCCCATTGTTTCAAGTGCCCACCCGGGCAGCTGGTCAGTGGTGAACTGAATCCCTGTGAGCCAGAGACACAGAGAAGCAAACACTCAACTAACCAGCAAACTACAATGGACAAAAGAGCCCTTCTGGAAGTGAAGAAGGCCAGTGGTAGAAGTGTACCAAAAAAAGTAGTGGACGTTTGGTCTCAGCTGGGGAGAGGGTAGGCGGAAGCATAGTGCAACATGTCACACAGTGTTGCGGCCGGGGCATTGCAATAGCTAAGTGACTAGTAACTAAGGCTCCTATTACAACTTTACACTTGCACAGGGATATGAATGGACAAATCCTCTGTATAGAATGGTGAACATGGTGGTAAAAAGTAGAGGAATGGTAAACAAGTAGTGGAACACTGCTCCTGACCGTTCCTGCTCACTTCGATCACCGCACATGGCGTGCATTTAAAGCACCACACTAAGCGCACACAGGGAAAGGAAAATTAAGAGGCATGGGTGGATATTCCATAGGGCATGAAGACAGTACTCTAGAAAGAACAGAAGCAGTGCAGTCGGATCAGATGTCATGAAGATCTAGTGATCCAGCAGACGGTGTCCTCAAAAGTGACTGAAGCAATGGCCAGAGGTCCAATCAGGAAGATACCACATTCATGAAGCAGCTTTCATATTGATTGCAAACCAAGCTGAAAACATGCCCTGATGCAGCAGTGTCATAACGATTGGCTTGCTGCAACTCAATGAGGCCTCAAACACAGAAATCCGCAGTTTGAGCCGAAACATGTCGACACTCTTTGCAGTTGGACAGAGAGATAAGGCTCCGCCTTACCTGAAGAAGTTCCATGAGCTGTTCCTGCTGCCCAGCTTGCCTCAGCTTGTCTCCTCTCTCGGCCATCTTGCTGTTCAGCTTTGCCCACTTCTTGTCCAGCTCCAGCACCTTGTCACCGATGGCGTCCTGGGCGTAATGACCCTCTTTAATTAGCTGATTTCCAACCTGCAGAAACAAAGGCAATGACTAAGAAGGATCCAACAAAATGTATGTGTGTGGATACGTGTTTCTCAGTGCTGACTACATGCCTCTCCAGACACACTGAAAAGCTGTTACCGCCGCAAGATCCATCCACTTGCCAAAAGCTAAAGGTATGGTGTATTCACACACAAGCTGATGGCACAGTCCACTAGCTGCAGAATTATAACACTAATGTCTGGTAGATGTACTATCCAAACTTTATTATTATTATTATTATTATTATTATTATTATTATTATTATTATTTATTTTTTTTATTATTTTTTTAAAATGTATGTAATGAAAATGACAGGGAAAACAATGCATTCATGGCACAAAATGCTTACAAAACCTCTGAAGATTGATTTACAGAGTGGAGGTCCAGTGTCCTTGACAATGGGTGAATGGATGTGGATATAAGACGAGATGATGCAGGGGAGGTAGAAACATGAACCAGGCAAGAGGACAGTAGAGCATGCCGTTAACGTGGGTCAGTGGGTTACGCGCTTGTTGCTGTGATCTGTGTTTGATCTGTAGGTTGCAGGTCCAAATCCCAGCACGGTCAACTCATCCTTCTGAGGTCGATAAAGAAAGTACCAATTTCGATTGCATAATAATAATAATAATGTATGAAAATATGTGCCATGTAAAGCGCTTTGGATGAAAGCGCTATATGAATATCAAATTATTATTACTATTCGATATGAAGGGGATAGAGGAGGAAGTGCTAAGTGTTAGGATGAAGGGATAAGTGCTGTTGGGTTGTCGTAGTAAGGTCGGGGAGAGGAGAACAGGGAGATGTGGTGGCGTAGAATGCTATGCAAGAGGTTATCCATAAAAGCGGAGAGGTAGGAGGTTGGGTTTAATTACAGATGGAGGTCGACTAGAGCGGAGAGGGAGAGGAAGAGCATTCCAGAGTAAGCTAGCGAGGAGAAGAAGAGAGTGGAAACGAGAGGGAGCGCAAGGGGCATGTGAGGTGGCAAGGAGGTGAGCCGAGGATGTTCGTAGGGAGCGAAGGGGACAGTAGGGGGTGAGATGGGCTGATAAGTAGGGTGGGGCAAGTCTGTAAATAGTTTTGAAGATAATGAGAATGAGTTTATACTTTGCCCTCTGCCTCATAGATAACCAGTCTATCTCACGAAGGGCTGAGGAAGTGGAGGTGAACCGTGGGAGGTTGAAGAGCGTATGGACAGCAAAGTTGAGGACTTTGCAGAAAGGTGAAAGAGCAAAGTTTGGAAGGCCATAGAGGAGGCTGGCACAGGAGTCAGATCGACAGAGTACTCAAAAGAAGAGTAAGTGCTAAGCAGTGTTGAAGCTAAGAAGATGTATTTTTCTAATGTTGAGGAGTGGCAGATTTGGAGAGGAAGAGCGAGAAGTTGTGAGATGGGTCGAAGATGACACTAAGGTTGCAAGCAAAGTAGGGCAGGTAGTCAGGAGAGAAGAATAGAAGGGAGGGGGGATCACCTGTTTGGATGGGAGTTTAGTTCTAAACATTGTATTGCCAATTCTGAATTGATAACAGGCCAATGAGTGGAGCTTGTCCCATATCATGCGTTGAGAATCTATGCAGCATAACATTTGCAAAATATCAAAGCTTGCCTTATGTAACATCATGCATGTAAATGATAATTATTTATATAGCAAATCATTATCATTATATATAAATATCGAAATAAACCTCTAACTATTTTCTAATAAGAAGAATGAAATCCATTTGAAAAAATTATTAGTCCTATCAAACAGGAATTAAATGGTCGTCGAATGAAGGCACATAACACAACTGGTGTCTGCCAATCAGGCACTAAGTTACAAAGGTGGGGAAAGTCAAGACAAAGAAAGCATAAAACACGAACATCGACCTTTCACCTATTTATCTTTTCAACAGTAATCTGGATTTAAGCATCAATACAGCAAATATCTAAAAGTTTTTCTCACTCGACTCTTAAAAAATATTTTACAGAAACACATTGCTATGTAGACTGTTAAAAATTGCGTTTTTTGAATGGCAGTCAGGTATTTTTGAAGACGGTAGCACATACACGCAATAAACTGCCTTTCACAAATAATACATGCATGTTGTTGTTTTTAAAGCATCACTGAATCGCCAGGGGGTGCAGGTTCAGGATTGCAGCGCCCCCTGGTGGGTCGCACAGGTTCTGTGTGTAACAAGCTGCCAGTGCATTCAAGGCCGGGTCTAATTTGATGGCTAGTGCGAGACATAGGTGGGCGTCTGTGAAAAGCAGGCCCTTGCAAAAAAGACTGGAAGCAGCTCGATGGTGCAAGAGGGTCCCGATCGGTATGTTTGGGCTAATCCCTGCTTTTTGACTGGAGAGTGTGCCTGAGCAAGGGCATTGACTTTTGGGTTTCCGGGTGGGGGATAGAGGGGAACCAGCGGAAACAAAAAAAAGTCCCATTGTAACTATAGGACTTTCACGAAATTGGCCTTTAGCGGGGGATGCTTTTAAAAATGGCGTTTCGGGCCTCAATTTTTGGGCATTTGTTTTCTTGAGGGAATACCGGATAACAGTAGGATGAATATGACTTGTAATCATGCGGACCGACCGGGGCTCCCGTTAATGACTGCACGCAGTAACGGTCACTCGGTTTGGCGGCATTGCCTATAGGGGGAGACGTTATGTATTCTATGTGAGCTGCTACGCATGTGGTTTTTGAGTCCGTTGAGCGAGTGACCAGAGGGCTCCCATGAGGGAAATACTCTCCTGGGGTTCATGGGGTGCTGGGTAGCCCCCCCCCCCATCCCGGTTGAGCGCAAGCTAGTGCCAGAAGGGAGGCCATCCTCTGGATGGACACAGAGAAGGTGTTATCCCCTGAAGGACCAACAGTAATTCAAGGCCCTCATCAACAGTGAACCCCAGTTTGCTGAGTTGGCTTGAAGGTGATGGAGGTTTGCCAATGTCGGGGGCAAAAGGAAGCGGTGTAAGATTATCATCTCAAGGACGTATACCATAGGACAATGTAATCACAGCCGACTGCGTCTCACCGAGAGAGCAACATTCATCAGGCAGTCCACGGCCCAGCTCAATTTCCCAGGTTCTTCCGAAATGCAGATAGGACTCGGAATGGAAGCCACACATGCATGAGATTATCATAGTCGATTTTGTGACTCTGCAGGACTTGACCTAACGGGGCGTTGTTAATGTTGCTGAGGGTCGGGACCAATGCATAGCCTTCACCGAAGGAAATGAATGCAGTCGCAGATCAGACGCCAACCAGTTGGGCCCTTCAGCGGAATGATGTAAACCACTGCAGGGATTGGCCTCCCATTCAGGAGATGAGGGAAAATGGAAAGGCCAATGGTGTTGAAGGCAGCAGAAAGATCAAGGAGGATTAAGGAGCAGGCATTGCCCTGGGAGAGCAATTCTTGTCTTATGTTCATTAGCCTGGTTTTCCTCCACCGTAAGTATTAGAAACCGTATTGCAAGTACCTCCAGAAAAGGATGTTTTTTGAGGGTCTTGAGCAGCTACTGTAGTTTCCAAAACCTTTTGCCAGGCCTTTAAGCCTGTGATTGGCCAGAGTCATTGGGTTCGTTTTTAATGTTTTTTGCCACTGTATCATAATGTAACAGGGTTGCGATCTTTGTAATGCTAACTAAGAAGCTGGCACTGGGGAAACCGGCAGTGAGTCGTGTTAAATGTTGAAGAAGACTGGTCCAGCGTGATGATTTGGCCACTGCAGATGTCATTTGGTGCTGCCGAATGCTTGCGGTGACCCAGGAACTTGGCAACTGCCTCTTTGAAGGCCTCAATGAACTCACAAAAGTTGTGGAGCATTGCAACATTTTAAAAGGTGTGGAATGAGTGAGGGGATTTTATCTTAGATGAAAGTCATGAGACTATTGCAAATGCTTTCTAGGTGGAACAGATGAGTCAGGGACAGAGTAGGTCTGCTCACAGTATGATTAGAAAAGTTCTTTGATAGGCTTTTCCCCTCTGCCGTGCCTGATTGGAAGTACACCTTGATATGCCAAAGATGACATTTTTGTAGCTCTGGTAATGGGGCATCAAACCACATGGTCGATGGGTCAGGCAGATATAAAGCAGTATCTTTCAAGGTCCCGGCCCCTGAATTTAAGGGTGAAGATCATCAGAAACTAATTTATTTGAAACGTTTTTTATATCTTTTATTTCAGTTTATTACAAACTTTATTTTACAATTCATTCCATTTAATTTGTTAAATCTCTCTCACATTTACACCCTAAAAACAGAAACTAAAAACAGTAAAAAGACGAAAAAGAGAAAGGGGAGATATCAAAATGAGTTGTCATCATCATCATTTCGCCATTACCAAAACATCAACATTATTTTGCCAAAAACTTCCCATAACATATCCACTATCTACATGTATCATATCATTTTTGTGGTAAGTATACAGAATATCTTCTTTCCATCTCAACAATAACTTATCAAGGTACTCAATTACTGCACAGATCAACATAAAGTTCTTGCCAGACAGGAGCGCAATCCACCACTCCTCCATGTTCCCATTTAGGGGAGCAAACTTTCCCAAAAAGACACTTCTTTGGATTTTTACAGCCAAACATTCGATGACTAAATGTCTTAAGGACTCAACTGAAATATCACAAAACGGACAACGGTTGTTTAGGGTGTTATCGTCGTGTTTTAGGAATAGCATCTCCTTGGTTGGGAGCAAATTTAGATGCAATCGCAAAAACTGGTATCGATGATATCTGGACGGAAACCTTTCCAGATATTTCGGAATTTGATTTACTCCACGAGCTTCGCCACCTAGTTCTAAACTAGATGCAAGTTTAGACCTTTTATTGGTAGTGTTGATCCAGTCACAATTCATAAGCTTTTTTTGGACAGCACACAGGTTTTCCCGGAGTCTCTCGATGTTCGTTCCAGCCTATGCCAACTAAACATGAATCAATTCCGACCACTCTTTCAACTGGCCTTGGTAAGGATTTTCCAGGGTCGAATTCAATATTTGGTAAGGAATCGCTGATGACATCATTGTCATTTTTCTCAACATTGACATTGATTTCCAGAGCACTGTGGAGAACAGGGACTGCAACCCAAGTTCATAGCGAATGGCCGAGATTGATATGTTATTTGGTAACCGAAGTACCTTATGCCAAAAGTGTGCTTCCAACACATTCCACGTCACGCTATTGATGTTAAAGCCAGCTTCACAGCTGAAGGTTATCGCGGCTACAACTTTTTGTTGGTAAAACATAATCACTGGTTTGAGTGTGAATTTACCAAAATCTGAATGTAATTTTGCACCTTGCAATTTAAGTTCTTCATTTTTATTTTCAAATCATCAATCCAATGCCATTCTCTTATTGATTTGTTGAAAAGAATACCTAGATGTCTGATATTATCTGTTCTTTCAATTTGGTGACCAGCTGTGAACCATTTATAATTTTTGCCTTTCTTTCCGAGATTCATAGAAAAGGTGACAATTTTTGACTTTTTGACATTTATTTCCAAGTCATTTCTTTACAAGTAAGCCTCCAGGTTATTCAATAATCACTTTAGACGAATCTGTGTGGAATCTACCAGCACTAGATCGTCTGCGTATGTCGCCCAACTTATCTGATGACCGTTTATTCTAGGTGGAAAAGAATTACACTCCAATAGTGCTGCTGGTAGATCCACAATATAAAACTTAAAACATTAAAGCTACTAAGGGGCTGCCCTGCTTGACGCCCCTTTCAGTAGGTATTTTGTCTGTCAATTCACCTTCAGTATTGAATCTCACTCGGATTGATGTATTTGAGTGGAGTTGCTTAATAGCTTGTAATAAATCTGGGAGGCAATCCCACCTTTATTTCCTCCACAGAGTATTTCTGTTCACGCTGTCGAATGCGTGACGCAGATCTACAAATGCCAAGAATACATTTTACCACCTTTTAACGTTTCAAGTTTCAAAAAATTAAGCAATGTTAAGTTCAGCTCCACCCCAACACCTTTGGTGAAGCCTGTTTGTCTGGCATCTATTATTCCACCATCGGTAGCCTATTTGGCTAATCTTTTTTCCAAAAGGAGGCAAACACTATATCAATGAGGTCTAACAGAGCAATCGGACGGTAGTTGATCGGATTGGCACAATCTCCTTTTTTGAAGATCAGCACAACTAGCGCTGATTGCCAATTTGCAGGAATTTGCATCGCTATGGAGATTTGTCTGAAAAGAATTCCAATAAAAGTGGCCCATTGTTCTTTGTTCTTCTTTAACATTATATTGGATAAACCATCGGGGACAGCCACACCAGAGTTTTTGAATTTTGAAATTGCTTCTTTTATTTCATCTTTGGTGAGACATACTTTCCAGGGTACTATCTTCTCCATATATGTATCAACGTCATGTGGGGTCGGATTTCTGAACACATTCGTAAAGTGTTTTACCCACTTGTCTGCATTTACTTCAGTACTTGTGTGCGCTTTCTGAGTTAATGAGCCATTATTTATTATTGGCCAGGTTTCCCTACTTTTACTTGCACAAATTAGTTTTTACGCATTTCTTCAGCATGCTCTTGATCGTGAGTTCATTTAAATGAGATCATCCAATTTCTGTATTTTTGACGACACTTTTTTCTTTCCTGATAGAAATGCACAGAATTGCAAGGCTTCAGCATCTTGATGTCATACAGCAATTTATTCTTTGCCTCTGCAACTTTTTTGCTATAAGGATATCTGTGTTTGTGATGGTCGACTTTGAACCCACTTCCTGTTCATTTAAATTGTAATAATAGTGGACCATAGTCGAGCATTTTCACACCATTTATATCACTGGTTGATAATTTTGTTGATAAGTCGGTGATATCCTTCCGGCTAATTCTTATATGGTTTAGACCTTGGTTTGTTTCCAGCTCCCCCACAAAGTGATCTCCAACCAGTGTTATTATGGTTTCCCAAATCATATTTACTGCATAATTTTCGCTGTTTTTCATCTTTGTTATGACCTGTTTTTTTATTTTATGGGAGAAGTTACTTGAAGACCAAATGTCATTGAGCGTTTTATGGCTTCCATTCCTATGCCATTTATGTCTAGCCGGGATGTCACCGCTTGTCTGGCCATTCAACATTACACAGTTTGTAATGGCTAAGTCTTGCATCCAATGTTTGCCTCAACCATCTTTTGGGTTTCTATTCATTGTTTTTAAATGCCTGTTGGCCTCACCCCAAGAAAAATTCAGATCGCCACACACAATTATGTATGCGTTGTAAAATTTCAGCATACAATCGTCAATCAGAGACATAACTGATGAAATAAACTTCCCAGAGGAATTTTTTGCAGGATTCCAGTACGTGTTCACAATCTACAACTGCTCTCTTGTATTATTATCATTATAGGAAAATTGTATAATCATTCCTTGGACAAAAGTATTTGTGTTTGACGATTTAATTACAGCCCAATTTACTTTGTTTTTTACCATGGTTAAAAGGCCAGAGAACGGATGGCCAGTTGTGTTTTTCATTGCTGCATTTAGTAAGACTGTCTAACCATTGCACACTGGAATTTTCACGCCACCAGGTTTCCTGGAGGCCTATTTCTGAATGATTTCCTTTCCTTAACTCATCCTCTTGAAATAAATGCAGGAAGCCTTGTGTGTTCCAAAATATTATTGAACATTTCTCGTAGGTTGCAGTTGTTTTTAGCTAATGTTGTTTCAATCGGGTTTCTTTCAGCGCTATCAATCTTTGCGAATTTTCATCGTGAAGTCTGTTAGCATCACGTTCAGATCTTCTTCTCTCATATCTTTCCTTGAGGATGCGTCTTCTTTGTTCATTCTCAGACAGACCATTAACATTTGATGTTCTACTACTCAGGACTTTTTCAGATTGACGGTTTTCAGGTTCTTTATATCCACTTAACTCATAACCAAATGTTAAAAGTTAATTTCTGGCCGCTCTTAGGGCATTTTCGATCAATTGAGAATGCACATGGAGACTAATCCAATCAGAGCGAGTTTCTGAGGCATATTCCACTATGTCAATGTCTTCCATTTTGATTGTACTCAATGATGGCACACAATGTAAAAGTTTCATTGTATTACGTCTGTTAAGATTCACCTCATTCTTTTCGCACAGGACATTTACCAATTGCAATTTTCTGGAAGAATGAGAATTCTCTCTATGTGCTGCATTGTACTGTAGGATTTTTTGAGCCTTTCCTTTGCGCCTGAGACCAGGTGAATTTTGAGTCATTTGTGCAGGCATCAACTGATGCTCTTGGAGCCGTCTTTTTGTGAACAGGCGAGGTCTTCCTGTTCAAAACTCTTACATCGAGTTTTCGGGTTCCGACCCCAAACTTATTACATGGTGGACTGTCTACTCCCTTTTCATCTGTCGACTCCAATGACATTTCTATGGGCAAACTACTTTTCTCGTTGCCATCAGCCAGTGCATCGACGGAAGTATTCCACTCGTCGTCTTCAATAGAGTAGTTCGATAAATTTGCAAGGTTGGTTGATGTGAATGTATCATTGGGTTCCGGATAATCTACTCTCTGTCTTTTATTTGCATTACCAATCATTTTTGGTGGGACTTGAGGCATTAGTTCCCTTTTATTAAGTTAGTTACTCTTGTCACTTTTGTTTTTTTGGGTAGTTCGTTCAAATATTGATGTTTGAGGAGTTGTCAAGTTTCTGATAAACTTCTTTGAACTATTAGACTTGCTTTTTGGTCTTGTGTCTAATTTCGCAGACGTGGCTTTGGTTATGCCTTTGGTTTGCAAAAAGGCCTTGTTACTCATTGCATTAGTCACTGATGGTTTTTTTGTCGGTTCTGTGAAGATTCCGAACATGACTGCTTTGGTTGCCACTATTTCAGGAAGTAATTGTCCAGAATTATTCGTCACTCCACAGCTTGGTACGTTCTGCTTGGATCTGTACATTGATTGAATTCCGAAAGAGAATTTATTGGAACTTGGCACAAGTTTGTTACAGTGGTTTTGAGGTATTGATGGAACCAGTTCTGCCGGTTTTGCGGCAGCAACTACCGCCTTTAATGGCAGCTGGCAGGAAACTCACAGATTGGCCATCATTGTGGGGTCTTGTCTCTGGGTTTCTCTCAGTTTTTTGGCATTGCTTGAGGCATTATATCGAATTGACCCACATTGATAGTCTCTGTTGAGCAGATATTCTGATCAGCCACTGCAGTACTGGCTGTCTTTCTACAATTGCAGCCACGTGACTCAATGTTCGGAATCATTTTATTAAAATGATGCCTCATCCACTTTGTACAGTCAATTACAGCTTCCATGAGCTCCGAATTTTGGACCGTCTCTTTCCTTGCCAAGTCGCTTAATCTATGGTGCCATTTGGAAGACGTTTGCATCTTCAAAATCAAGCTTTTTATGGCTGTGATCAGTGAAGACTTCTAGTGCACTAAGTTTAGAATTCATCATTGCAAGCAATGAGCCCTGGTCCTTTAATCTTTAATTAATTGACTCATATAATTTAACAAAAGGCACCATGGAAATTGAAGTGGCTGCAAACACATTATTGTGGATCTGGAGTCCAGCTGCCACTGATAGATGATGTTTGTTGCTTGACTCAGCGTCATCGCCAGTCAAATGTGGCATAATTGATTTTTAACATAAGGGTACTCTTCCCTCTGAGGTCTATCAGATACAACTATTACTTGTTCTTTTGTGTTTTTTTTAAGTGAGACACCTGTCTGCTCGTAGTTGGCATTTGGGTGACTTTCACTAGCCGCAGCGTACTCGTCAATTCTTTACGAGGCCTTAGTGATTCGGGCTGATTCACCTTTAATGGTTCTCCTCTGTAGGTTTTAGACCAGTCGATTAGGCGAAACGTCCGACACTGACTGCTTGTGCTTTCCCATTTGCCGAAATTTCACAGCTAGCGTTTAGTCTCTCTTTTAACTTTAAAATATCGGATTTGAGGCGCTCAGTCAGCCACACTTCTCTTGCGGCAAGGTCTGAATAAGGAATTCGAGGCTGTGTCGATTCGTATCTTCCTTTGACATTGGTGATATCGGCGAGGAAACTCTGTTTTTCAATTGACTTATTTGTTTGCCGGCACCCATCATCACCGTCATTTCTGATCAGCAGCTTGACACTCTTAAGAGACGCTGTTCTCTTTTCTTCAACCACTAAGCCGTTACTGAAGTTCTCTTTGCTATTTTTTGGTGACACATTTATTTGCAAGCTCGTGTTCGGCAACATTATCGTTTTGCAGATCAGTTTCCGGAGCTATAGTTGGAACTTTGTTCGTTGCCATGCTAAAGTTGAATTGATTGGCCATATCAGAATCAGTGTCAGTATCAATGTGCAAGTTCATAATACCATCGACTTTTTCAATTGATTTATCCACTGAATGACGAGTGTTGTTTAGGGGGAGGAGCTCTGATAGGTCGCCTCGAACGTCGGCCTCGCTTCGCACCAGCTTTTTACTAAGCTCGGCGGGCTCACTCAGTTCCATCAATTCTAACTCAGTAATGTCTGCAATAGCATGCCCACTTCCATTCCCATTTCCTTTTGGTTGCAACAACGCGTTCTGAATTGATGGATTCAGAGGCAATTGTAAAGAAGCTGGAACGGACACACCACAGGGAGTTGAATCAGTCGTTAAGGAGCGGGAGGGATAGAAAGAGAGGTCGGTAATGTACACCCACGAACTCGGTATGACTGTTCCGTGTCAATTTCGAAATCATTTCCACACTCACCTGTGTCACTATGCGTTCCAGTGTCACGATTCAGGCGACGCCGCTGTAGCAGTGTCTGCCGGGTAAGAGGACGGGCAGCGTCAGGCATTTTCCTATGCCTCGTGGGATGGTTAGAGGAAATTTCAATATGAATGGATTTTCCTTGTACCGGCATTGTTACAGCCTTCAGTCTTCCAGACCCGAAGACCCAAAAGACTCATTGCTCTGCGGCTGGAGTCAGATTTTATACGTTAATGGGCAGCAAAAGGGGACTGTAGCAGCAGCTCCTTCCAACAGCAAAGCAAGTAAGTCTCTTTCCTAAAAGACTTGTTGAATTCAAAAGGTGAAGATCATTAGAAACCAATATATTAGAAAAGATTTAGAGGTTTTGTATTTCCTTTATTTTAGGGAGCACTTTATCAAGTTTGGGTGTAGTGGTTGCATTTGTACTTTACTAGGATGCCCAAGGGGAAAGTGGCCGACCAAAGCAGCGCATGACACAAAAGTATGGGTTTGGATCTGTTTATTAAAGTTGTCTGAATGGGAATGGGGTAAACGCCTATGGGGACTATGGGTATATCTACAACTAAAAAGAGTATTCCCATCCTGGAACAGTGTCAGGGTTGGATAAACTCTGAGGTGTAAGTGTTATCTCTCTACGAGGGATAACGGTCTCCCTCTGGATTGCTATTCGGGATACAATTTCAGGGATATGGCATCCAGCAAGCTTCTTTGCACTATCACATTCTCAGATATAATGCACCTAGCTTGGTTCTTCTCAGGGTACAGCACACAGCTCGATTTGTTGGCACGTTCACAGTCACAAGAATATGGTGCCCAACTCACTACTTGTAATCCATCAAGGGCTACAGCATCTGGCTCACTTCCCCCTGCTCCTAGAGATATGGGGCCTAGCTCACTGTTCTGAAATATTGGTCTTAGCTCACTCTTCAGAGATATGGGACATAGCCCACTGTTGGGAGATGTGCGGCCTAGCTGACTGTTCAGAGGTATGAGACATAGCCCACTGTTGGGAGATGTGCAGCCTAGCTGACTGTACAGAGATATGGGACCAAGCCCACTGTTGGGAGATGTGCGGCCTAGCTGACTGTTCAGAGATGTGGGTCCTAGCTCACTGTTTGGATATGTGCGGCCTAGCTGACTGTTCAGAGATATGGGACATAGCCCACTGTCGGCAGACGTGCAGCCTAGCTCACTTTACAGAGATATGGGACATAGCCCACTGTTGGGAGACGTGTGGCCTAGCTCACTGTTCAGAGATATGGGACATAGCCCACTGTTGGGAGACGTGCAGGCTAGCTCACTGTTCAGAGATATGGGACATAGCCCACTGTTCGGAGACATGCGGACTAGCTGACTGTTCAGAGATATGGGACCTAGCCCACTGTTGGGAGACATGCGGCCTAGCTCATTGTACAGCGGTATGGGACCTAGCCCACTGTTGGGAGACTTGCGGCCTAGCTCACTGTTCAGAGATATGGGACCTAGCCCACTGTTGGGAGACATGCGGCCTAGCTTAATGTTCAGAGATATGGGACATAGCCCGCTGTTAGGATATATGTGGCCTAGCCCACTGTTCAGAGATATGGGACATAGTTCACTGTTGGGGGATATGCGGCCTAGCTCACTGTTCGGAGATATGGGACCTAGCCCCCTGTTGGGAGATATGCGGCCTAGCTCACTGTTCAGAGATATGGGACGTAGCCCACTGTTGGGAGATATGCAGACTAGCTCACTGTTCAGAGATGTGGGGCATAGCCCACTGTTGGGATATATGGGCCTAGCTCACTGTTTAGAGATGTAGGACATAGCTCACTGTTGGGAGATATGGGCCTAGCTCACTGTTCAGAGATGTGGGACATAGCCCACTGTTGGAAGATATGCGGCCAGGCTCACTGTTCAGAGATATGGGACATAGCCCACTGTTGGGGGATATGCGGCCCAACTCACTGTTCAGAGATATGGGACATAGCCCACTGTTGGGAGATATGCGGCCTAGCTCACTGTTCAGAGATATGGGACAAAGCCCACTGTTGGGAGATATGCGGCCTAGCTCACTGTTCAGAAATGTGGGACATACCCACTGTTGGGAGATATGGGCCTAGCTCCCTAGCTCACTGTTCAGAGATGTGGGACATAGCCCACTGTTGGAAGATATGCGGCCAGGCTCACTGTTCAGAGATATGGTCCATAGCCCACTGTTAGGGGATATGCGGCCCAACTCACTGTTCAGAGATATGGGACATAGCCCACTGTTGGGAGATATGCGGCCTAGCTCACTGTTCAGAGATATGGGACATAGCCCACTGTTGGGAGATATGCGGCCCTGCTCACTGTTCAGAGATATGGGACCTAGCCCACTGTTGGGAGATATGTGACCTAGCTCTGATATGCGGCCTAGCTCACTTTACAGAGATATGGGACCTAGCCCTGTTGGGAGATATGGGCGTAGCTCACTGTACAAAGAAATGAGAAATAGCCCACTGTTGGGAGGTATGCGCCTAGCTCACTGTTCAGAGATATGGGACATAGCCCACTGTTGGGAGATATGCGGTCTAGCTCACTGTTCAGAGATATGGGATATAGCCCACTTTTGGGAGATATGCGACCTAGCTCACTGTTCAGAGATATGGGACCTAGCCCACTGTTGGGAGACATGCGGCCTAGCTCACTGTACAGAGATATGGGACCTAGCCCACTGTTGGGAGATGTGCGGCCTAGCTGACTGTTCAGAGATGTGGGTCCTAGCTCACTGTTTGGATATGTGCGGCCTAGCTGACTGTTCAGAGATATGGGACATAGCCCACTGTCGGTAGACGTGCAGCCTAGCTCACTGTACAGAGATATGGGACATAGCCCACTGTTGGGAGACGTGTGGCCTAGCTCACTGTTCAGAGATATGGGACATAGCCCACTGTTCGGAGACATGCGGACTAGCTGACTGTTCAGAGATATGGGACCTAGCCCACTGTTGGGAGACATGCGGCCTAGCTCATTGTACAGCGGTATGGGACCTAGCCCACTGTTGGGAGACTTGCGGCCTAGCTCACTGTTCAGAGATATGGGACCTAGCCCACTGTTGGGAGACATGCGGCCTAGCTTAATGTTCAGAGATATGGGACATAGCCCGCTGTTGGGATATATGTGGCCTAGCCCACTGTTCAGAGATATGGGACATAGCCCACTGTTGGGGGATATGCGGCCTAGCTCACTGTTCGGAGATATGGGACCTAGCCCACTGTTGGGGGATATGCGGCCTAGCTCACTGTTCAGAGATATGGGACGTAGCCCACTGTTGGGAGATATGCAGACTAGCTCAATGTTCAGAGATGTGGGACGTAGCCCACTGTTGGGAGATAGGGGCCTAGCTCACTGTTTAGAGATGTGGGACATAGCTCACTGTTGGGAGATATGGGCCTAGCTCACTGTTCAGAGATGTGGGACATAGCCCACTTTTGGAAGATATGCGGCCAGGCTCACTGTTCAGAGATATGGGACATAGCCCACTGTTGGGAGATATGCGGCCTAGCTCACTGTTCAGAGATATGGGACATAGCCCACTGTTGGGAGATATGCGGCCTAGCTCACTGTTCAGAGATGTGGGACATACCCACTGTTGGGAGATATGGGCCTAGATCCCTAGCTCACTGTTCAGAGATGTGGGACATAGCCCACTGTTGGAAGATATGCGGCCAGGCTCACTGTTCAGAGATATGGTCCATAGCCCACTGTTGGGGGATATGCGGCCCAACTCACTGTTCAGAGATATGTGACATAGCCCAATGTTGGGAGATATGCGGCCTAGCTCACTGTTCAGAGATATGGGACATAGCCCACTGTTGGGAGATATGCGGCCTTGCTCACTGTTCAGAGATATGGGACCTAGCCCACTGTTGGGAGATATGTGGCCCAGCTCTGATATGCGGCCTAGCTCACTTTACAGAGATATGGGACCTAGCCCTGTTGGGAGATATGGGCCTAGCTCACTGTACAAAGAAATGAGACATAGCCCACTGTTGGGAGGTATGCGCCTAGCTCACTGTTCAGAGATATGGGACTTAGCCCACTGTTGGGAGATATGCGGTCTAGCTCACTGTTCAGAGATATGGGATATAGCCCACTTTTGGAAGATATGCGACCTAGCTCACTATTCAGAGATATGGGACCTAGCCCACTGTTGGGAGACATGCGGCCTAGCTCACTGTACAGAGATATGGGACCTAGCCCACTTTTGGGAGACATGGGGCCTAGCTCACTGTTCAGCGATATGGGACCTAGCCCACTGTTGGGAGACATGCGGCCTAGCTCACAGTTCAGAGATATGGGGCCTAGTCCACTGTTGGGAGATATGGGCCTAGCTCACTGTTCAGAGATATGGGACCTAGCCCACTGTTGGGAGATATGCGGCCTAGCTCACTGTTCAGAGATATGAGACCTAGCCCACTGTGGGGAGATACGCAGCCTAGCTGACTATTCAGAGATATGGGACCTAGCCCACTGTTGGGAGACATGCGGCCTAGCTCACTGTACAGAGATATGGGACCTAGCCCACTTTTGGGAGACATGGGGCCTAGCTCACTGTTCAGCGATATGGGACCTAGCCCACTGTTGGGAGACATGCGGCCTAGCTCACAGTTCAGAGATATGGGGCCTAGTCCACTGTTGGGAGACATGCGGCCTAGCTCATTGTACAGCGGTATGGGACCTAGCCCACTGTTGGGAGACTTGCGGCCTAGCTCACTGTTCAGAGATATGGGACCTAGCCCACTGTTGGGAGACATGCGGCCTAGCTTAATGTTCAGAGATATGGGACATAGCCCGCTGTTGGGATATATGTGGCCTAGCCCACTGTTCAGAGATATGGGACATAGCCCACTGTTGGGGGATATGCGGCCTAGCTCACTGTTCGGAGATATGGGACCTAGCCCACTGTTGGGGGATATGCGGCCTAGCTCACTGTTCAGAGATATGGGACGTAGCCCACTGTTGGGAGATATGCAGACTAGCTCAATGTTCAGAGATGTGGGACGTAGCCCACTGTTGGGAGATAGGGGCCTAGCTCACTGTTTAGAGATGTGGGACATAGCTCACTGTTGGGAGATATGGGCCTAGCTCACTGTTCAGAGATGTGGGACATAGCCCACTTTTGGAAGATATGCGGCCAGGCTCACTGTTCAGAGATATGGGACATAGCCCACTGTTGGGAGATATGCGGCCTAGCTCACTGTTCAGAGATATGGGACATAGCCCACTGTTGGGAGATATGCGGCCTAGCTCACTGTTCAGAGATGTGGGACATACCCACTGTTGGGAGATATGGGCCTAGATCCCTAGCTCACTGTTCAGAGATGTGGGACATAGCCCACTGTTGGAAGATATGCGGCCAGGCTCACTGTTCAGAGATATGGTCCATAGCCCACTGTTGGGGGATATGCGGCCCAACTCACTGTTCAGAGATATGTGACATAGCCCAATGTTGGGAGATATGCGGCCTAGCTCACTGTTCAGAGATATGGGACATAGCCCACTGTTGGGAGATATGCGGCCTTGCTCACTGTTCAGAGATATGGGACCTAGCCCACTGTTGGGAGATATGTGGCCCAGCTCTGATATGCGGCCTAGCTCACTTTACAGAGATATGGGACCTAGCCCTGTTGGGAGATATGGGCCTAGCTCACTGTACAAAGAAATGAGACATAGCCCACTGTTGGGAGGTATGCGCCTAGCTCACTGTTCAGAGATATGGGACTTAGCCCACTGTTGGGAGATATGCGGTCTAGCTCACTGTTCAGAGATATGGGATATAGCCCACTTTTGGAAGATATGCGACCTAGCTCACTATTCAGAGATATGGGACCTAGCCCACTGTTGGGAGACATGCGGCCTAGCTCACTGTACAGAGATATGGGACCTAGCCCACTTTTGGGAGACATGGGGCCTAGCTCACTGTTCAGCGATATGGGACCTAGCCCACTGTTGGGAGACATGCGGCCTAGCTCACAGTTCAGAGATATGGGGCCTAGTCCACTGTTGGGAGATATGGGCCTAGCTCACTGTTCAGAGATATGGGACCTAGCCCACTGTTGGGAGATATGCGGCCTAGCTCACTGTTCAGAGATATGAGACCTAGCCCACTGTGGGGAGATACGCAGCCTAGCTGACTATTCAGAGATATGGGACCTAGCCCACTGTTGGGAGACATGCGGCCTAGCTCACTGTACAGAGATATGGGACCTAGCCCACTTTTGGGAGACATGGGGCCTAGCTCACTGTTCAGCGATATGGGACCTAGCCCACTGTTGGGAGACATGCGGCCTAGCTCACAGTTCAGAGATATGGGGCCTAGTCCACTGTTGGGAGATATGGGCCTAGCTCATTGTACAGCGGTATGGGACCTAGCCCACTGTTGGGAGACTTGCGGCCTAGCTCACTGTTCAGAGATATGGGACCTAGCCCACTGTTGGGAGACATGCGGCCTAGCTTAATGTTCAGAGATATGGGACATAGCCCGCTGTTGGGATATATGTGGCCTAGCCCACTGTTCAGAGATATGGGACATAGCCCACTGTTGGGGGATATGCGGCCTAGCTCACTGTTCAGAGATATGGGACCTAGCCCACTGTTGGGAGATATGCGGCCTAGCTAACTGTTCAGAGATATGGGACTTAGCCCACTGTTGGGAGATATGCGGTCTAGCTCACTGTTCAGAGATATGGGATATAGCCCACTTTTGGAAGATATGCGACCTAGCTCACTGTTCAGAGATATGGGACCTAGCCCACTGTTGGGAGACATGCGGCCTAGCTCACTGTACAGAGATATGGGACCTAGCCCACTTTTGGGAGACATGGGGCCTAGCTCACTGTTCAGCGATATGGGACCTAGCCCACTGTTGGGAGACATGCAGCCTAGCTCACAGTTCAGAGATATGGGGCCTAGTCCACTGTTGGGAGATATGGGCCTAGCTCACTGTTCAGAGATATGGGACCTAGCCCACTGTTGGGAGATATGCGGCCTAGCTCACTGTTCAGAGATATGAGACCTAGCCCACTGTGGGGAGATACGCAGCCTAGCTGACTATTCAGAGATATGGGACCTAGCCCACTGTTGGGAGATATGCGGCCTAGCTCACTGTTCAGAGATATGAGACCTAGCCCACTGTTGGGAGACATGCGGCCTAGCTCACAGTTCAGAGATATGGGGCCTAGTCCACTGTTGGGAGATATGGGCCTAGCTCATTGTACAGCGGTATGGGACCTAGCCCACTGTTGGGAGACTTGCGGCCTAGCTCACTGTTCAGAGATATGGGACCTAGCCCACTGTTGGGAGACATGCGGCCTAGCTTAATGTTCAGAGATATGGGACATAGCCCGCTGTTGGGATATATGTGGCCTAGCCCACTGTTCAGAGATATGGGACATAGCCCACTGTTGGGGGATATGCGGCCTAGCTCACTGTTCAGAGATATGGGACCTAGCCCACTGTTGGGAGATATGCGGCCTAGCTAACTGTTCAGAGATATGGGACTTAGCCCACTGTTGGGAGATATGCGGTCTAGCTCACTGTTCAGAGATATGGGATATAGCCCACTTTTGGAAGATATGCGACCTAGCTCACTGTTCAGAGATATGGGACCTAGCCCACTGTTGGGAGACATGCGGCCTAGCTCACTGTACAGAGATATGGGACCTAGCCCACTTTTGGGAGACATGGGGCCTAGCTCACTGTTCAGCGATATGGGACCTAGCCCACTGTTGGGAGACATGCGGCCTAGCTCACAGTTCAGAGATATGGGGCCTAGTCCACTGTTGGGAGATATGGGCCTAGCTCACTGTTCAGAGATATGGGACCTAGCCCACTGTTGGGAGATATGCGGCCTAGCTCACTGTTCAGAGATATGAGACCTAGCCCACTGTGGGGAGATACGCAGCCTAGCTGACTATTCAGAGATATGGGACCTAGCCCACTGTTGGGAGACATGCGGCCTAGCTCACAGTTCAGAGATATGGGGCCTAGTCCACTGTTGGGAGATATGGGCCTAGCTCATTGTACAGCGGTATGGGACCTAGCCCACTGTTGGGAGACTTGCGGCCTAGCTCACTGTTCAGAGATATGGGACCTAGCCCACTGTTGGGAGACATGCGGCCTAGCTTAATGTTCAGAGATATGGGACATAGCCCGCTGTTGGGATATATGTGGCCTAGCCCACTGTTCAGAGATATGGGACATAGCCCACTGTTGGGGGATATGCGGCCTAGCTCACTGTTCAGAGATATGGGACCTAGCCCACTGTTGGGAGATATGCGGCCTAGCTCACTGTTCAGAGATATGGGACGTAGCCCACTGTTGGGAGATATGCAGACTAGCTCACTGTTCAGAGATGTGGGACGTAGCCCACTGTTGGGAGATAGGGGCCTAGCTCACTGTTTAGAGATGTGGGACATAGCTCACTATTGGGAGATATGGGCCTAGCTCACTGTTCAGAGATGTGGGACATAGCCCACTTTTGGAAGATATGCGGCCAGGCTCACTGTTCAGAGATATGGGACATAGCCCACTGTTGGGGGATATGCGGCCCAACTCACTGTTCAGAGATATGGGACATAGCCCACTGTTGGGAGATATGCGGCCTAGCTCACTGTTAAGAGATATGGGACATAGCCCACTGTTGGGAGATATGCGGCCTAGCTCACTGTTCAGAGATGTGGGACATACCCACTGTTGGGAGATATGGGCCTAGATCCCTAGCTCACTGTTCAGAGATGTGGGACATAGCCCACTGTTGGAAGATATGCGGCCAGGCTCACTGTTCAGAGATATGGTCCATAGCCCACTGTTGGGGGATATGCGGCCCAACTCACTGTTCAGAGATATGGGACATAGCCCACTGTTGGGAGATATGCGGCCTAGCTCACTGTTCAGAGATATGGGACATAGCCCACTGTTGGGAGATATGCGGCCTTGCTCACTGTTCAGAGATATGGGACCTAGCCCACTGTTGGGAGATATGTGGCCTAGCTCTGATATGCGGCCTAGCTCACTTTACAGAGATATGGGACCTAGCCCTGTTGAGAGATATGGGCCTAGCTCACTGTACAAAGAAATGAGACATAGCCCACTGTTGGGAGGTATGCGCCTAGCTCACTGTTCAGAGATATGGGACTTAGCCCACTGTTGGGAGATATGCGGTCTAGCTCACTGTTCAGAGATATGGGATATAGCCCACTTTTGGAAGATATGCAACCTAGCTCACTGTTCAGAGATATGGGACCTAGCCCACTGTTGGGAGACATGCGGCCTAGCTCACTGTACAGAGATATGGGACCTAGCCCACTTTTGGGAGACATGGGGCCTAGCTCACTGTTCAGCGATATGGGACCTAGCCCACTGTTGGGAGACATGCGGCCTAGCTCACAGTTCAGAGATATGGGGCCTAGTCCACTGTAGGGAGATATGGGCCTAGCTCACTGTTCAGAGATATGGGACCTAGCCCACTGTTGGGAGATATGCGGCCTAGTTCACTGTTCAGAGATATGAGACCTAGCCCACTGTGGGGAGATACGCAGCCTAGCTGACTATTCAGAGATATGGGACATAGCCCACTGTTGGGAGATGTGGGCCTAGCTGACTGCTCAGAGATATGGTACCTAGCTCACTGTTCAGAGATATGGGACCTAGCCCACTGTTGGGAGATATGAGGCCTAGCTCACTGTTCAGAGATTTGGGACCTAGCCCACTGTTGGGAGATACACGGCCTAGCTGACTATTCAGAGATATGGGACCTAGCCCACTGTTGGGAGCTGTGGGCCTAGCTGACTGTTCAGAGATATGGGACCCAGCTCACTGTTCCGAGATATGGGGCATAGCCCACTGTTGGGAGACATGCGGCCTAGCTCACTGTTCAGAGATATGGGATCTAGCCCACTGTTGGGAGATATGCGGCATAGCTCACTGTTCAGAGATATGGGACGTAGCCCACTGTTGGGAGATATGCGGCCTAGCTCACTGTTCAGAGATATGGTCCATAGCCCACTGTTGGGGGTTATGCGGCCCAACTCACTGTTCAGAGATATGGGACATAGCCCACTGTTGGGAGATATGCGGCCTAGCTCACTGTTCAGAGGTATGAGACATAGCCCACTGTTGGGAGATGTGCAGCCTAGCTGACTGTACAGAGATATGGGACCAAGCCCACTGTTGGGAGATGTGCGGCCTAGCTGACTGTTCAGAGATGTGGGTCCTAGCTCACTGTTTGGATATGTGCGGCCTAGCTGACTGTTCAGAGATATGGGACATAGCCCACTGTCGGCAGACGTGCAGCCTAGCTCACTTTACAGAGATATGGGACATAGCCCACTGTTGGGAGACGTGTGGCCTAGCTCACTGTTCAGAGATATGGGACATAGCCCACTGTTGGGAGACGTGCAGGCTAGCTCACTGTTCAGAGATATGGGACATAGCCCACTGTTCGGAGACATGCGGACTAGCTGACTGTTCAGAGATATGGGACCTAGCCCACTGTTGGGAGACATGCGGCCTAGCTCATTGTACAGCGGTATGGGACCTAGCCCACTGTTGGGAGACTTGCGGCCTAGCTCACTGTTCAGAGATATGGGACCTAGCCCACTGTTGGGAGACATGCGGCCTAGCTTAATGTTCAGAGATATGGGACATAGCCCGCTGTTAGGATATATGTGGCCTAGCCCACTGTTCAGAGATATGGGACATAGTTCACTGTTGGGGGATATGCGGCCTAGCTCACTGTTCGGAGATATGGGACCTAGCCCCCTGTTGGGAGATATGCGGCCTAGCTCACTGTTCAGAGATATGGGACGTAGCCCACTGTTGGGAGATATGCAGACTAGCTCACTGTTCAGAGATGTGGGGCATAGCCCACTGTTGGGATATATGGGCCTAGCTCACTGTTTAGAGATGTAGGACATAGCTCACTGTTGGGAGATATGGGCCTAGCTCACTGTTCAGAGATTTGGGACATAGCCCACTGTTGGAAGATATGCGGCCAGGCTCACTGTTCAGAGATATGGGACATAGCCCACTGTTGGGGGATATGCGGCCCAACTCACTGTTCAGAGATATGGGACATAGCCCACTGTTGGGAGATATGCGGCCTAGCTCACTGTTCAGAGATATGGGACAAAGCCCACTGTTGGGAGATATGCGGCCTAGCTCACTGTTCAGAAATGTGGGACATACCCACTGTTGGGAGATATGGGCCTAGCTCCCTAGCTCACTGTTCAGAGATGTGGGACATAGCCCACTGTTGGAAGATATGCGGCCAGGCTCACTGTTCAGAGATATGGTCCATAGCCCACTGTTAGGGGATATGCGGCCCAACTCACTGTTCAGAGATATGGGACATAGCCCACTGTTGGGAGATTTGCGGCCTAGCTCACTGTTCAGAGATATGGGACATAGCCCACTGTTGGGAGATATGCGGCCCTGCTCACTGTTCAGAGATATGGGACCTAGCCCACTGTTGGGAGATATGTGACCTAGCTCTGATATGCGGCCTAGCTCACTTTACAGAGATATGGGACCTAGCCCTGTTGGGAGATATGGGCGTAGCTCACTGTACAAAGAAATGAGAAATAGCCCACTGTTGGGAGGTATGCGCCTAGCTCACTGTTCAGAGATATGGGACATAGCCCACTGTTGGGAGATATGCGGTCTAGCTCACTGTTCAGAGATATGGGATATAGCCCACTTTTGGGAGATATGCGACCTAGCTCACTGTTCAGAGATATGGGACCTAGCCCACTGTTGGGAGACATGCGGCCTAGCTCACTGTACAGAGATATGGGACCTAGCCCACTGTTGGGAGATGTGCGGCCTAGCTGACTGTTCAGAGATGTGGGTCCTAGCTCACTGTTTGGATATGTGCGGCCTAGCTGACTGTTCAGAGATATGGGACATAGCCCACTGTCGGTAGACGTGCAGCCTAGCTCACTGTACAGAGATATGGGACATAGCCCACTGTTGGGAGACGTGTGGCCTAGCTCACTGTTCAGAGATATGGGACATAGCCCACTGTTCGGAGACATGCGGACTAGCTGACTGTTCAGAGATATGGGACCTAGCCCACTGTTGGGAGACATGCGGCCTAGCTCATTGTACAGCGGTATGGGACCTAGCCCACTGTTGGGAGACTTGCGGCCTAGCTCACTGTTCAGAGATATGGGACCTAGCCCACTGTTGGGAGACATGCGGCCTAGCTTAATGTTCAGAGATATGGGACATAGCCCGCTGTTGGGATATATGTGGCCTAGCCCACTGTTCAGAGATATGGGACATAGCCCACTGTTGGGGGATATGCGGCCTAGCTCACTGTTCGGAGATATGGGACCTAGCCCACTGTTGGGGGATATGCGGCCTAGCTCACTGTTCAGAGATATGGGACGTAACCCACTGTTGGGAGATATGCAGACTAGCTCAATGTTCAGAGATGTGGGACGTAGCCCACTGTTGGGAGATAGGGGCCTAGCTCACTGTTTAGAGATGTGGGACATAGCTCACTGTTGGGAGATATGGGCCTAGCTCACTGTTCAGAGATGTGGGACATAGCCCACTTTTGGAAGATATGCGGCCAGGCTCACTGTTCAGAGATATGGGACATAGCCCACTGTTGGGAGATATGCGGCCTAGCTCACTGTTCAGAGATATGGGACATAGCCCACTGTTGGGAGATATGCGGCCTAGCTCACTGTTCAGAGATGTGGGACATACCCACTGTTGGGAGATATGGGCCTAGATCCCTAGCTCACTGTTCAGAGATGTGGGACATAGCCCACTGTTGGAAGATATGCGGCCAGGCTCACTGTTCAGAGATATGGTCCATAGCCCACTGTTGGGGGATATGCGGCCCAACTCACTGTTCAGAGATATGTGACATAGCCCAATGTTGGGAGATATGCGGCCTAGCTCACTGTTCAGAGATATGGGACATAGCCCACTGTTGGGAGATATGCGGCCTAGCTCACTGTACAGAGATATGGGACCTAGCCCACTTTTGGGAGACATGGGGCCTAGCTCACTGTTCAGCGATATGGGACCTAGCCCACTGTTGGGAGACATGCGGCCTAGCTCACAGTTCAGAGATATGGGGCCTAGTCCACTGTTGGGAGATATGGGCCTAGCTCACTGTTCAGAGATATGGGACCTAGCCCACTGTTGGGAGATATGCGGCCTAGCTCACTGTTCAGAGATATGAGACCTAGCCCACTGTGGGGAGATACGCAGCCTAGCTGACTATTCAGAGATATGGGACCTAGCCCACTGTTGGGAGACATGCGGCCTAGCTCACTGTACAGAGATATGGGACCTAGCCCACTTTTGGGAGACATGGGGCCTAGCTCACTGTTCAGCGATATGGGACCTAGCCCACTGTTGGGAGACATGCGGCCTAGCTCACAGTTCAGAGATATGGGGCCTAGTCCACTGTTGGGAGATATGGGCCTAGCTCATTGTACAGCGGTATGGGACCTAGCCCACTGTTGGGAGACTTGCGGCCTAGCTCACTGTTCAGAGATATGGGACCTAGCCCACTGTTGGGAGACATGCGGCCTAGCTTAATGTTCAGAGATATGGGACATAGCCCGCTGTTGGGATATATGTGGCCTAGCCCACTGTTCAGAGATATGGGACATAGCCCACTGTTGGGGGATATGCGGCCTAGCTCACTGTTCAGAGATATGGGACCTAGCCCACTGTTGGGAGATATGCGGCCTAGCTAACTGTTCAGAGATATGGGACTTAGCCCACTGTTGGGAGATATGCGGTCTAGCTCACTGTTCAGAGATATGGGATATAGCCCACTTTTGGAAGATATGCGACCTAGCTCACTGTTCAGAGATATGGGACCTAGCCCACTGTTGGGAGACATGCGGCCTAGCTCACTGTACAGAGATATGGGACCTAGCCCACTTTTGGGAGACATGGGGCCTAGCTCACTGTTCAGCGATATGGGACCTAGCCCACTGTTGGGAGACATGCAGCCTAGCTCACAGTTCAGAGATATGGGGCCTAGTCCACTGTTGGGAGATATGGGCCTAGCTCACTGTTCAGAGATATGGGACCTAGCCCACTGTTGGGAGATATGCGGCCTAGCTCACTGTTCAGAGATATGAGACCTAGCCCACTGTGGGGAGATACGCAGCCTAGCTGACTATTCAGAGATATGGGACCTAGCCCACTGTTGGGAGATATGCGGCCTAGCTCACTGTTCAGAGATATGAGACCTAGCCCACTGTTGGGAGACATGCGGCCTAGCTCACAGTTCAGAGATATGGGGCCTAGTCCACTGTTGGGAGATATGGGCCTAGCTCATTGTACAGCGGTATGGGACCTAGCCCACTGTTGGGAGACTTGCGGCCTAGCTCACTGTTCAGAGATATGGGACCTAGCCCACTGTTGGGAGACATGCGGCCTAGCTTAATGTTCAGAGATATGGGACATAGCCCGCTGTTGGGATATATGTGGCCTAGCCCACTGTTCAGAGATATGGGACATAGCCCACTGTTGGGGGATATGCGGCCTAGCTCACTGTTCAGAGATATGGGACCTAGCCCACTGTTGGGAGATATGCGGCCTAGCTAACTGTTCAGAGATATGGGACTTAGCCCACTGTTGGGAGATATGCGGTCTAGCTCACTGTTCAGAGATATGGGACATAGCCCACTGTTGGGAGATATGCGGCCTTGCTCACTGTTCAGAGATATGGGACCTAGCCCACTGTTGGGAGATATGTGGCCTAGCTCTGATATGCGGCCTAGCTCACTTTACAGAGATATGGGACCTAGCCCTGTTGGGAGATATGGGCCTAGCTCACTGTACAAAGAAATGAGACATAGCCCACTGTTGGGAGGTATGCGCCTAGCTCACTGTTCAGAGATATGGGACTTAGCCCACTGTTGGGAGATATGCGGTCTAGCTCACTGTTCAGAGATATGGGATATAGCCCACTTTTGGAAGATATGCAACCTAGCTCACTGTTCAGAGATATGGGACCTAGCCCACTGTTGGGAGAGATGCGGCCTAGCTCACTGTACAGAGATATGGGACCTAGCCCACTTTTGGGAGACATGGGGCCTAGCTCACTGTTCAGCGATATGGGACCTAGCCCACTGTTGGGAGACATGCGGCCTAGCTCACAGTTCAGAGATATGGGGCCTAGTCCACTGTAGGGAGATATGGGCCTAGCTCACTGTTCAGAGATATGGGACCTAGCCCACTGTTGGGAGATATGCGGCCTAGTTCACTGTTCAGAGATATGAGACCTAGCCCACTGTGGGGAGATACGCAGCCTAGCTGACTATTCAGAGATATGGGACATAGCCCACTGTTGGGAGATGTGGGCCTAGCTGACTGCTCAGAGATATGGTACCTAGCTCACTGTTCAGAGATATGGGACCTAGCCCACTGTTGGGAGATATGAGGCCTAGCTCACTGTTCAGAGATTTGGGACCTAGCCCACTGTTGGGAGATACACGGCCTAGCTGACTATTCAGAGATATGGGACCTAGCCCACTGTTGGGAGCTGTGGGCCTAGCTGACTGTTCAGAGATATGGGACCCAGCTCACTGTTCCGAGATATGGGGCATAGCCCACTGTTGGGAGACATGCGGCCTAGCTCACTGTTCAGAGATATGGGATCTAGCCCACTGTTGGGAGATATGCGGCATAGCTCACTGTTCAGAGATATGGGACGTAGCCCACTGTTGGGAGATATGCGGCCTAGCTCACTGTTCAGAGATATGGTCCATAGCCCACTGTTGGGGGTTATGCGGCCCAACTCACTGTTCAGAGATATGGGACATAGCCCACTGTTGGGAGATATGCGGCCTAGCTCACTGTTCAGAGGTATGAGACATAGCCCACTGTTGGGAGATGTGCAGCCTAGCTGACTGTACAGAGATATGGGACCAAGCCCACTGTTGGGAGATGTGCGGCCTAGCTGACTGTTCAGAGATGTGGGTCCTAGCTCACTGTTTGGATATGTGCGGCCTAGCTGACTGTTCAGAGATATGGGACATAGCCCACTGTCGGCAGACGTGCAGCCTAGCTCACTTTACAGAGATATGGGACATAGCCCACTGTTGGGAGACGTGTGGCCTAGCTCACTGTTCAGAGATATGGGACATAGCCCACTGTTGGGAGACGTGCAGGCTAGCTCACTGTTCAGAGATATGGGACATAGCCCACTGTTCGGAGACATGCGGACTAGCTGACTGTTCAGAGATATGGGACCTAGCCCACTGTTGGGAGACATGCGGCCTAGCTCATTGTACAGCGGTATGGGACCTAGCCCACTGTTGGGAGACTTGCGGCCTAGCTCACTGTTCAGAGATATGGGACCTAGCCCACTGTTGGGAGACATGCGGCCTAGCTTAATGTTCAGAGATATGGGACATAGCCCGCTGTTAGGATATATGTGGCCTAGCCCACTGTTCAGAGATATGGGACATAGTTCACTGTTGGGGGATATGCGGCCTAGCTCACTGTTCGGAGATATGGGACCTAGCCCCCTGTTGGGAGATATGCGGCCTAGCTCACTGTTCAGAGATATGGGACGTAGCCCACTGTTGGGAGATATGCAGACTAGCTCACTGTTCAGAGATGTGGGGCATAGCCCACTGTTGGGATATATGGGCCTAGCTCACTGTTTAGAGATGTAGGACATAGCTCACTGTTGGGAGATATGGGCCTAGCTCACTGTTCAGAGATGTGGGACATAGCCCACTGTTGGAAGATATGCAGCCAGGCTCACTGTTCAGAGATATGGGACATAGCCCACTGTTGGGGGATATGCGGCCCAACTCACTGTTCAGAGATATGGGACATAGCCCACTGTTGGGAGATATGCGGCCTAGCTCACTGTTCAGAGATATGGGACAAAGCCCACTGTTGGGAGATATGCGGCCTAGCTCACTGTTCAGAAATGTGGGACATACCCACTGTTGGGAGATATGGGCCTAGCTCCCTAGCTCACTGTTCAGAGATGTGGGACATAGCCCACTGTTGGAAGATATGCGGCCAGGCTCACTGTTCAGAGATATGGTCCATAGCCCACTGTTAGGGGATATGCGGCCCAACTCACTGTTCAGAGATATGGGACATAGCCCACTGTTGGGAGATTTGCGGCCTAGCTCACTGTTCAGAGATATGGGACATAGCCCACTGTTGGGAGATATGCGGCCCTGCTCACTGTTCAGAGATATGGGACCTAGCCCACTGTTGGGAGATATGTGACCTAGCTCTGATATGCGGCCTATCTCACTTTACAGAGATATGGGACCTAGCCCTGTTGGGAGATATGGGCGTAGCTCACTGTACAAAGAAATGAGAAATAGCCCACTGTTGGGAGGTATGCGCCTAGCTCACTGTTCAGAGATATGGGACTTAGCCCACTGTTGGGAGATATGCGGTCTAGCTCACTGTTCAGAGATATGGGATATAGCCCACTTTTGGGAGATATGCGACCTAGCTCACTGTTCAGAGATATGGGACCTAGCCCACTGTTGGGAGACATGCGGCCTAGCTCACTGTACAGAGATATGGGACCTAGCCCACTGTTGGGAGATGTGCGGCCTAGCTGACTGTTCAGAGATGTGGGTCCTAGCTCACTGTTTGGATATGTGCGGCCTAGCTGACTGTTCAGAGATATGGGACATAGCCCACTGTCGGTAGACGTGCAGCCTAGCTCACTGTACAGAGATATGGGACATAGCCCACTGTTGGGAGACGTGTGGCCTAGCTCACTGTTCAGAGATATGGGACATAGCCCACTGTTCGGAGACATGCGGACTAGCTGACTGTTCAGAGATATGGGACCTAGCCCACTGTTGGGAGACATGCGGCCTAGCTCATTGTACAGCGGTATGGGACCTAGCCCACTGTTGGGAGACTTGCGGCCTAGCTCACTGTTCAGAGATATGGGACCTAGCCCACTGTTGGGAGACATGCGGCCTAGCTTAATGTTCAGAGATATGGGACATAGCCCGCTGTTGGGATATATGTGGCCTAGCCCACTGTTCAGAGATATGGGACATAGCCCACTGTTGGGGGATATGCGGCCTAGCTCACTGTTCGGAGATATGGGACCTAGCCCACTGTTGGGGGATATGCGGCCTAGCTCACTGTTCAGAGATATGGGACGTAGCCCACTGTTGGGAGATATGCAGACTAGCTCAATGTTCAGAGATGTGGGACGTAGCCCACTGTTGGGAGATAGGGGCCTAGCTCACTGTTTAGAGATGTGGGACATAGCTCACTGTTGGGAGATATGGGCCTAGCTCACTGTTCAGAGATGTGGGACATAGCCCACTTTTGGAAGATATGCGGCCAGGCTCACTGTTCAGAGATATGGGACATAGCCCACTGTTGGGAGATATGCGGCCTAGCTCACTGTTCAGAGATATGGGACATAGCCCACTGTTGGGAGATATGCGGCCTAGCTCACTGTTCAGAGATGTGGGACATACCCACTGTTGGGAGATATGGGCCTAGATCCCTAGCTCACTGTTCAGAGATGTGGGACATAGCCCACTGTTGGAAGATATGCGGCCAGGCTCACTGTTCAGAGATATGGTCCATAGCCCACTGTTGGGGGATATGCGGCCCAACTCACTGTTCAGAGATATGTGACATAGCCCAATGTTGGGAGATATGCGGCCTAGCTCACTGTTCAGAGATATGGGACATAGCCCACTGTTGGGAGATATGCGGCCTTGCTCACTGTTCAGAGATATGGGACCTAGCCCACTGTTGGGAGATATGTGGCCCAGCTCTGATATGCGGCCTAGCTCACTTTACAGAGATATGGGACCTAGCCCTGTTGGGAGATATGGGCCTAGCTCACTGTACAAAGAAATGAGACATAGCCCACTGTTGGGAGGTATGCGCCTAGCTCACTGTTCAGAGATATGGGACTTAGCCCACTGTTGGGAGATATGCGGTCTAGCTCACTGTTCAGAGATATGGGATATAGCCCACTTTTGGAAGATATGCGACCTAGCTCACTATTCAGAGATATGGGACCTAGCCCACTGTTGGGAGACATGCGGCCTAGCTCACTGTACAGAGATATGGGACCTAGCCCACTTTTGGGAGACATGGGGCCTAGCTCACTGTTCAGCGATATGGGACCTAGCCCACTGTTGGGAGACATGCGGCCTAGCTCACAGTTCAGAGATATGGGGCCTAGTCCACTGTTGGGAGATATGGGCCTAGCTCACTGTTCAGAGATATGGGACCTAGCCCACTGTTGGGAGATATGCGGCCTAGCTCACTGTTCAGAGATATGAGACCTAGCCCACTGTGGGGAGATACGCAGCCTAGCTGACTATTCAGAGATATGGGACCTAGCCCACTGTTGGGAGACATGCGGCCTAGCTCACTGTACAGAGATATGGGACCTAGCCCACTTTTGGGAGACATGGGGCCTAGCTCACTGTTCAGCGATATGGGACCTAGCCCACTGTTGTGAGACATGCGGCCTAGCTCACAGTTCAGAGATATGGGGCCTAGTCCACTGTTGGGAGATATGGGCCTAGCTCATTGTACAGCGGTATGGGACCTAGCCCACTGTTGGGAGACTTGCGGCCTAGCTCACTGTTCAGAGATATGGGACCTAGCCCACTGTTGGGAGACATGCGGCCTAACTTAATGTTCAGAGATATGGGACATAGCCCGCTGTTGGGATATATGTGGCCTAGCCCACTGTTCAGAGATATGGGACATAGCCCACTGTAGGGGGATATGCGGCCTAGCTCACTGTTCAGAGATATGGGACCTAGCCCACTGTTGGGAGATATGCGGCCTAGCTAACTGTTCAGAGATATGGGACTTAGCCCACTGTTGGGAGATATGCGGTCTAGCTCACTGTTCAGAGATATGGGATATAGCCCACTTTTGGAAGATATGCGACCTAGCTCACTGTTCAGAGATATGGGACCTAGCCCACTGTTGGGAGACATGCGGCCTAGCTCACTGTACAGAGATATGGGACCTAGCCCACTTTTGGGAGACATGGGGCCTAGCTCACTGTTCAGCGATATGGGACCTAGCCCACTGTTGGGAGACATGCAGCCTAGCTCACAGTTCAGAGATATGGGGCCTAGTCCACTGTTGGGAGATATGGGCCTAGCTCACTGTTCAGAGATATGGGACCTAGCCCACTGTTGGGAGATATGTGGCCTAGCTCACTGTTCAGAGATATGAGACCTAGCCCACTGTGGGGAGATACGCAGCCTAGCTGACTATTCAGAGATATGGGACCTAGCCCACTGTTGGGAGATATGCGGCCTAGCTCACTGTTCAGAGATATGAGACCTAGCCCACTGTTGGGAGACATGCGGCCTAGCTCACAGTTCAGAGATATGGGGCCTAGTCCACTGTTGGGAGATATGGGCCTAGCTCATTGTACAGCGGTATGGGACCTAGCCCACTGTTGGGAGACTTGCGGCCTAGCTCACTGTTCAGAGATATGGGACCTAGCCCACTGTTGGGAGACATGCGGCCTAGCTTAATGTTCAGAGATATGGGACATAGCCCGCTGTTGGGATATATGTGGCCTAGCCCACTGTTCAGAGATATGGGACATAGCCCACTGTTGGGGGATATGCGGCCTAGCTCACTGTTCAGAGATATGGGACCTAGCCCACTGTTGGGAGATATGCGGCCTAGCTAACTGTTCAGAGATATGGGACTTAGCCCACTGTTGGGAGATATGCGGTCTAGCTCACTGTTCAGAGATATGGGATATAGCCCACTTTTGGAAGATATGCGACCTAGCTCACTGTTCAGAGATATGGGACCTAGCCCACTGTTGGGAGACATGCGGCCTAGCTCACTGTACAGAGATATGGGACCTAGCCCACTTTTGGGAGACATGGGGCCTAGCTCACTGTTCAGCGATATGGGACCTAGCCCACTGTTGGGAGACATGCGGCCTAGCTCACAGTTCAGAGATATGGGGCCTAGTCCACTGTTGGGAGATATGGGCCTAGCTCACTGTTCAGAGATATGGGACCTAGCCCACTGTTGGGAGATATGCGGCCTAGCTCACTGTTCAGAGATATGAGACCTAGCCCACTGTGGGGAGATACGCAGCCTAGCTGACTATTCAGAGATATGGGACCTAGCCCACTGTTGGGAGACATGCGGCCTAGCTCACAGTTCAGAGATATGGGGCCTAGTCCACTTTTGGGAGATATGGGCCTAGCTCATTGTACAGCGGTATGGGACCTAGCCCACTGTTGGGAGACTTGCGGCCTAGCTCACTGTTCAGAGATATGGGACCTAGCCCACTGTTGGGAGACATGCGGCCTAGCTTAATGTTCAGAGATATGGGACATAGCCCGCTGTTGGGATATATGTGGCCTAGCCCACTGTTCAGAGATATGGGACATAGCCCACTGTTGGGGGATATGCGGCCTAGCTCACTGTTCAGAGATATGGGACCTAGCCCACTGTTGGGAGATATGCGGCCTAGCTCACTGTTCAGAGATATGGGACGTAGCCCACTGTTGGGAGATATGCAGACTAGCTCACTGTTCAGAGATGTGGGACGTAGCCCACTGTTGGGAGATAGGGGCCTAGCTCACTGTTTAGAGATGTGGGACATAGCTCACTATTGGGAGATATGGGCCTAGCTCACTGTTCAGAGATGTGGGACATAGCCCACTTTTGGAAGATATGCGGCCAGGCTCACTGTTCAGAGATATGGGACATAGCCCACTGTTGGGGGATATGCGGCCCAACTCACTGTTCAGAGATATGGGACATAGCCCACTGTTGGGAGATATGCGGCCTAGCTCACTGTTAAGAGATATGGGACATAGCCCACTGTTGGGAGATATGCGGCCTAGCTCACTGTTCAGAGATGTGGGACATACCCACTGTTGGGAGATATGGGCCTAGATCCCTAGCTCACTGTTCAGAGATGTGGGACATAGCCCACTGTTGGAAGATATGCGGCCAGGCTCACTGTTCAGAGATATGGTCCATAGCCCACTGTTGGGGGATATGCGGCCCAACTCACTGTTCAGAGATATGGGACATAGCCCACTGTTGGGAGATATGCGGCCTAGCTCACTGTTCAGAGATATGGGACATAGCCCACTGTTGGGAGATATGCGGCCTTGCTCACTGTTCAGAGATATGGGACCTAGCCCACTGTTGGGAGATATGTGGCCTAGCTCTGATATGCGGCCTAGCTCACTTTACAGAGATATGGGACCTAGCCCTGTTGGGAGATATGGGCCTAGCTCACTGTACAAAGAAATGAGACATAGCCCACTGTTGGGAGGTATGCGCCTAGCTCACTGTTCAGAGATATGGGACTTAGCCCACTGTTGGGAGATATGCGGTCTAGCTCACTGTTCAGAGATATGGGATATAGCCCACTTTTGGAAGATATGCAACCTAGCTCACTGTTCAGAGATATGGGACCTAGCCCACTGTTGGGAGACATGCGGCCTAGCTCACTGTACAGAGATATGGGACCTAGCCCACTTTTGGGAGACATGGGGCCTAGCTCACTGTTCAGCGATATGGGACCTAGCCCACTGTTGGGAGACATGCGGCCTAGCTCACAGTTCAGAGATATGGGGCCTAGTCCACTGTAGGGAGATATGGGCCTAGCTCACTGTTCAGAGATATGGGACCTAGCCCACTGTTGGGAGATATGCGGCCTAGTTCACTGTTCAGAGATATGAGACCTAGCCCACTGTGGGGAGATACGCAGCCTAGCTGACTATTCAGAGATATGGGACATAGCCCACTGTTGGGAGATGTGGGCCTAGCTGACTGCTCAGAGATATGGTACCTAGCTCACTGTTCAGAGATATGGGACCTAGCCCACTGTTGGGAGATATGAGGCCTAGCTCACTGTTCAGAGATTTGGGACCTAGCCCACTGTTGGGAGATACACGGCCTAGCTGACTATTCAGAGATATGGGACCTAGCCCACTGTTGGGAGCTGTGGGCCTAGCTGACTGTTCAGAGATATGGGACCCAGCTCACTGTTCCGAGATATGGGGCATAGCCCACTGTTGGGAGACATGCGGCCTAGCTCACTGTTCAGAGATATGGGATCTAGCCCACTGTTGGGAGATATGCGGCATAGCTCACTGTTCAGAGATATGGGACGTAGCCCACTGTTGGGAGATATGCGGCCTAGCTCACTGTTCAGAGATATGGTCCATAGCCCACTGTTGGGGGTTATGCGGCCCAACTCACTGTTCAGAGATATGGGACATAGCCCACTGTTGGGAGATATGCGGCCTAGCTCACTGTTCAGAGATATGGGACATAGCCCACTGTTGGGAGATATGCGGCCTAGCTCACTGTTGAGAGATATGGGACATAGCCCACAGTTGGGGGATATGCGGCCCAACTCACTGTTCTGAGATATGGGACATAGCCCACTGTTGGGAGATATGCGTCCTAGCCCACTGTTCAGAGATATGGGACATAGCCCACTGTTGGGAGATATGTGGCCTAGCTCACTGTACAAAGAAATGAGACATAGCTCACTGTTGGGGGATATGCGCCTAGCTCACTGTACAGAGATATGAGACATACCCCACTGTTGGCAGATATGCGCCTAGCTCACTGTTCAGAGATATGGGACATAGCCCACTGTTGGGAGATATGCGGCATAGCTCACTGTTCAGAGATATGGGATATAGCCCACTTTTGGGAGATATGCGGCCTAGCTCACTGTTCAGAGATATGGGACCTAGCCCACTGTTGGTAGATATACGGCCTAGCTCACTGTACAGAGACATGGGAACTAGCTCACTTTTGGGAGACATGCGACCTAGCTCACTGTTCAGCGATACGGGACCTAGCCCACTTTGGGAGACATGCAGCCTAGCTCACTGTTCAGAGCTATGGGACCTAGCCCACTGTTGGGAGATATGCGGCCTAGCTGACTATTTAGAGATATGGTACCTAGCCCACTTTTGGGAGATGTGGGCCTAGCTGACTGTTCAGAGATATGGGACGTAGCCCACTGTTGGGAGATATGCGGCCTAGCTCACTGTTCCGAGATAAGGTCCATAGCCCACTGCTGGGGGATATGCGGCCCAACTCACTGTTCAGAGATATGGGACATAGCCCACTGTTGGGAGATATGCGGCCTAGCTCACTGTTCAGAGATATGGGACATAGCCCACTGTTGGGGGATATGCAGCCTAGCTCACTGTTGAGAGATATGGGACATAGCCCACAGTTGGGGGATATGCGGCCCAACTCACTGTTCAGAGATATGGGACATAGCCCACTGTTGGGAGATATGCGGCCTAGCCCACTGTTGGGAGATATGCGGCCTAGCCCACTGTTCAGAGATATGGGACATAGCCCACTGTTGGGACATATGTGGCCTAGCTCACTGTACAAAGAAATGAGACATAGCCCACTGTTGGGAGATATGCGCCTAGCTCACTGTACAGAGATATGAGACATACCCCACTGTTGGCAGATATGCGCCTAGCTCACTGTTCAGAGATATGGGACATAGCCCACTGTTGGGAGATATGCGGCCTAGCTCACTGTTTAGAGATATGGGACCTAGCCCACTGTTGGTAGATATGTGGCCTAGCTCACTGTACAGAGATATGGGACCTAGCTCACTTTTGGGAGACATGCAGCCTCGCTCACTGTTCAGCGATACGGGACCTAGCCCACTTTGGGAGACATGCAGCCTAGCTCACTGTTCAGAGATATGGGACCTAGCCCACTGTTGGGAGATAGGCGGCCTAGCTGACTATTCAGAGATATGGTACCTAGCCCACTTTTGGGAGATGTGGGCCTAGCTGACTGTTCAGAGATATGGGACCTAGCACACTGTTCAGTGATATGGGACCTAGCTCACTGTTCAGAGATATGGGACATAGCCCACTGTTGGGAGATATGTGGCCTAGCTCTTTGTTCAGAGATATATTGCTTAGCTAGGTTCTATGTGATTATCTCGAATATTAAAGGCTTCACCAAAAACAGACAGATTTTGTTTGGCCGATTTTGGGCAGCCTTTAATATTCGAAATACATCAACACCCCAACACCCTGCCCTTTGAAATCGAGGGTTTCACCCCGAACCCCCCTTCAACCTCTGCCCCACCCAACCCCACTTCACACTCAGACACACACATTTTCCCCAGCCCCCACCTCACATGCAAATACACACAAACACACGCAGACACACTCCTTCTCCACAGCCCCCTCGCCGCCACAAACACTGTCCCCATTCATACACAAACGCACGCAAACACACACTTACCTGAAACCCCTCTTCCCCTGCCCATCTCGGTCAGCCTGTGAGCTCCTGTGCGGCAGGGATGTAACAGTTAAGATTGAAAAAGACCGCTCCAAGAGTTCTCAGGGCGGTCTTCTAAATCGGTCTTTTTCATTTTCAGGAAAATGACTTTTTTACTTAATACCATCCAGCTCAATATTTGTAATCCATCCAGGGCTACAGCATCTGGCTCACTTCCTCCTGCTCCTAGACATATGGGGCCTAGCTCACTGTTGGGAGATATGGGCCTAGCTCACTGTTCAGAGATATGGGACCTAGCCCACTGTTGGGAGATATGCGGCCTAGCTCACTGTTCAGAGGTATGGGACCTAGCCCACTGTGGGGAGATACGCAGCCTAGCTGACTATTCAGAGATATGGGACATAGCCCACTGTTGGGAGATGTGGGCCTAGCTGACTGCTCAGAGATATGGGATCTAGCTCACTGTTCAGAGATATGGGACCTAGCCCACTGTTGGGAGATATGAGGCCTAGCTCACTGTTCAGAGATTTGGGACCTAGCCCACTGTTGGGAGATACACGGCCTAGCTGACTATTCAGAGATATGGGACCTAGCCCACTGTTGGGAGCTGTGGGCCTAGCTGACTGTTCAGAGATATGGGACCCAGCTCACTGTTCCGCGATATGGGGCATAGCCCACTGTTGGGAGACATGCGGCCTAGCTCACTGTTCAGAGATATGGGATCTAGCCCACTGTTGGGAGATATGCGGCATAGCTCACTGTTCAGAGATATGGGACGTAGCCCACTGTTGGGAGATATGCGGCCTAGCTCACTGTTCAGAGATAAGGTCCATAGCCCACTGCTGGGGGATATGCGGCCCAACTCACTGTTCAGAGATATGGGACATAGCCCACTGTTGGGAGATATGCGGCCTAGCTCACTGTTCAGAGATATGGGACATAGCCCACTGTTGGGAGATATGCAGCCTAGCTCACTGTTGAGAGATATGGGACATAGCCCACAGTTGGGGGATATGCGGCCCAACTCACTGTTCAGAGATATGGGACATAGCCCACTGTTGGGAGATATGCGGCCAAGCCCACTGTTGGGAGATATGCGGCCTAGCCCACTGTTCAGAGATATGGGACATAGCCCACTGTTGGGAGATATGTGGCCTAGCTCACTGTACAAAGAAATGAGACATACCCCACTGTTGGCAGATATGCGCCTAGCTCACTGTTCAGAGATATGGGACATAGCCCACTGTTGGGAGATATGCGGCCTAGATCACTGTTCAGAGATATGGGATATAGCCCACTTTTGGGAGATATGCGGCCTAGCTCACTGTTCAGAGATATGGGACCTAGCCCACTGTTGGTAGATATGCGGCCTAGCTCACTGTACAGAGATATGGGACCTAGCTCACTTTTGGGAGACATGCGGCCTCGCTCACTGTTCAGCGATACGGGACCTAGCCCACTTTGGGAGACATGCAGCCTAGCTCACTGTTCAGAGATATGGGACCTAGCCCACTGTTGGGAGATAGGCGGCCTAGCTGACTATTCAGAGATATGGTACCTAGCCCACTTTTGGGAGATGTGGGCCTAGCTGACTGTTCAGAGATATGGGACCTAGCACACTGTTCAGTGATATGGGACCTAGCTCACTGTTGGGAGATATGAGGCCTAGCTCACTGTTCAGATATATTGCTTAGCTAGGTTCTATGTGATTATCTCGAATATTAAAGGCTTCACCAAAAACAGACAGATTTTGTTTGGCCGATTTTGGGCAGCCTTTAATATTCGAAATACATCAACACCCCAACACCCTGCCCTTTGAAATCGAGGGTTTCACCCCGAACCCCCCTTCAACCTCTGCCCCACCCAACCCCACTTCACACTCAGACAAACACATTTTCCCCAGCCCCCACCTCACATGCAAATACACACAAACACACGCAGACACACTCCTTCTCCACAGCCCCCTCGCCGCCACAAACACTGTCCCCATTCATACACAAACGCACGCAAACACACACTCACCTGAAACCCCTCTTCCCCTGCCCATCTCGGTCAGCCTGTGAGCTCCTGTGCAGCAGGGATGTAACAGTTAAGATTGAAAAAGACCGCTCCAAGAGTTCTCAGGGCGGTCTTCTAAATCGGTCTTTTTCATTTTCAGGAAAATCACTTTTTTACTTAATACCGCCCAGCTCAATACTTGTAATCCATCCAGGGCTACAGCATCTGGCTCACTTCCTCCTGCTCCTAGTCATATGGGGCCTAGCTCACTGTTGGGAGATATGGGCCTAGCTCACTGTTCAGAGATATGGGACCTAGCCCACTGTTGGGAGATATGCGGCCTAGCTCACTGTTCAGAGGTATGGGACCTAGCCCACTGTGGGGAGATACGCAGCCTAGCTGACTATTCAGAGATATGGGACATAGCCCACTGTTGGGAGATGTGGGCCTAGCTGACTGCTCAGAGATATGGGACCTAGCTCACTGTTCAGAGATATGGGACCTAGCCCACTGTTGGGAGATATGAGGCCTAGCTCACTGTTCAGAGATTTGGGACCTAGCCCACTGTTGGGAGATACACGGCCTAGCTGACTATTCAGAGATATGGGACCTAGCCCACTGTTGGGAGCTGTGGGCCTAGCTGACTGTTCAGAGATATGGGTCCCAGCTCACTGTTCCGAGATATGGGGCATAGCCCACTGTTGGGAGACATGCGGCCTAGCTCACTGTTCAGAGATATGGGATCTAGCCCACTGTTGGGAGATATGCGGCATAGCTCACTGTTCAGAGATATGGGACGTAGCCCACTGTTGGGAGATATGCGGCCTAGCTCACTGTTCAGAGATAAGGTCCATAGCCCACTGCTGGGGGATATGCGGCCCAACTCACTGTTCAGAGATATGGGACATAGCCCACTGTTGGGAGATATGCGGCCTAGCTCACTGTTCAGAGATATGGGACATAGCCCACTGTTGGGGGATATGCAGCCTAGCTCACTGTTGAGAGATATGGGACATAGCCCACAGTTGGGGGATATGCGGCCCAACTCACTGTTCAGAGATATGGGACATAGCCCACTGTTGGGAGATATGCGGCCTAGCCCACTGTTGGGAGATATGCGGCCTAGCCCACTGTTCAGAGATATGGGACATAGCCCACTGTTGGGACATATGTGGCCTAGCTCACTGTACAAAGAAATGAGACATAGCCCACTGTTGGGAGATATGCGCCTAGCTCACTGTACAGAGATATGAGACATACCCCACTGTTGGCAGATATGCGCCTAGCTCACTGTTCAGAGATATGGGACATAGCCCACTGTTGGGAGATATGCGGCCTAGCTCACTGTTCAGAGATATGGGACCTAGCCCACTGTTGGTAGATATGCGGCCTAGCTCACTGTACAGAGATATGGGACCTAGCTCACTTTTGGGAGACATGCAGCCTCGCTCACTGTTCAGCGATACGGGACCTAGCCCACTTTGGGAGACATGCAGCCTAGCTCACTGTTCAGAGATATGGGACCTAGCCCACTGTTGGGAGATAGGCGGCCTAGCTGACTATTCAGAGATATGGTACCTAGCCCACTTTTGGGAGATGTGGGCCTAGCTGACTGTTCAGAGATATGGGACCTAGCACACTGTTCAGTGATATGGGACCTAGCTCACTGTTCAGAGATATGGGACATAGCCCACTGTTGGGAGATATGTGGCCTAGCTCTTTGTTCAGAGATATATTGCTTAGCTAGGTTCTATGTGATTATCTCGAATATTAAAGGCTTCACCAAAAACAGACAGATTTTGTTTGGCCGATTTTGGGCAGCCTTTAATATTCGAAATACATCAACACCCCAACACCCTGCCCTTTGAAATCGAGGGTTTCACCCCGAACCCCCCTTCAACCTCTGCCCCACCCAACCCCACTTCACACTCAGACACACACATTTTCCCCAGCCCCCACCTCACATGCAAATACACACAAACACACGCAGACACACTCCTTCTCCACAGCCCCCTCGCCGCCACAAACACTGTCCCCATTCATACACAAACGCACGCAAACACACACTTACCTGAAACCCCTCTTCCCCTGCCCATCTCGGTCAGCCTGTGAGCTCCTGTGCGGCAGGGATGTAACAGTTAAGATTGAAAAAGACCGCTCCAAGAGTTCTCAGGGCGGTCTTCTAAATCGGTCTTTTTCATTTTCAGGAAAATGACTTTTTTACTTAATACCGCCCAGCTCAATACTTGTAATCCATCCAGGGCTACAGCATCTGGCTCACTTCCTCCTGCTCCTAGACATATGGGGCCTAGCTCACTGTTGGGAGATATGGGCCTAGCTCACTGTTCAGAGATATGGGACCTAGCCCACTGATGGGAGATATGCGGCCTAGCTCACTGTCCAGAGGTATGGGACCTAGCCCACTGTGGGGAGATACGCAGCCTAGCTGACTATTCAGAGATATGGGACATAGCCCACTGTTGGGAGAAATGGTGCCTAGCTCACTTCATCGTCTTGCTCACTTCCCCCTGCTCCTAGAGGTATGTACCTAGCTCACTGTTCAGAGATATAGTGCTAGGTGACTGTTCAGAGACATGGTGCCCATCTCACTGTTCAGAGATGTGGTGCCTAGCTCACTGTTCAGAGATATAGTGCCTAGCTCACTGTTCAGAGATTTAGTGCTAGGTCACTGTTCAGAGACATGGTGCCCAGCTCACTGTTCAGAGATATAGTGCTAGGTCACTGTTCAGAGACATGGTGCCCAGCTCACTGTTCAGAGATGTGGTGCCTAGCTCACTGTTCAGCGATATGGCACCCAGCCCACTGTTAACTGATACATTGCTCTCCTCACTGTCCAAGGATATAGTGCCCAGCCCAATCTTCAGAGATATCATGGGGTCATCTCCCTGTTTAGGGATATAATACTGAGCTCACTGTTCCACATCCTGGGTTTTTAATCCTTACCAGGTTTTTCAGACTCTCAAGACTTTCAGATTTTTCAGGTCAAAAGGCTTTGTCAGGCTTCGGAGCTTCCCAAAGAACCTCAGCTTCCTCCGCTTTTCCATGCCCCTCAGCTTTCTTGGAGCCTGGATGCAGTCTTTGCTGCCCCTGTGGGTTCCTCACTCCTGGATGACTGCTTCTCCCTCTTTCCAAAGGTCTCTGGCTTATATAAGCAACCTTCCCCCCCATTAAACAATTAGCCCCATATTAGTTACGTTTTTTGTGTTTGGTTATAGTTTCTGCTGTGCAGGAGACTGCAATTGAAGCCATTCGATTGAATAATATGAGGTTAGCAGCGGGTACATGAAGTGCATCTTGTGCGGGTGTTGATGGCGCGAGCCGGGGGTCCTAACTGAATGTATTAGCTCAGGAGAAGCACCAATTTGGAGCATGTTACTACGTTTTTAGGTGATATGTATAAAAGCTCTCACCAGAGCGGAACTGATATTGTTTGATGTGCGCAATCTTTTGAAATTGCTGGGCAAGAATGCATCGACATGGCCTTCAGTTGAACTTTTAAAGAAAAGCACCTCACGGTGTGAGGTGCGTTAATACACACAGAAAATGCAAGAAGTAAAGAACTTCATTTGTGTTTCTGCATTGTAGCAGCACATGTCGATTGCTGCACATACGGTGCGGCCTAGGTAGAAGAGACTGCCTAGGCTATTGATTTCATTTGGATGCATAACATATTGATTATACTCTTTAAGGAAGAAGAATATGCAGATGGGGGGCCAAATCTGACACCCATGCCCCCAAATGACTCTCAACACGAAGGCAGAGAAATGACAGATGTGCCTCACCTTTAGGCCCATCACTGCGAACTTCAATGTACCACAGGTGTGAGAAGTGTTATTCACTCATACAGCCATTCAGACCATACCCAATCGATGACTTGGATAACATGGAAAGGACATCGATCAAGCATGTCGACAGACTACAAAACCAGAAATCAATGACGTCATCACTGACATCACGACGTAGCCGCATTATACATGAAGTACGTATTCATCCATTCATGAAGAACATAAACATGCACTAGTTTATAGCATATAGGTACGAATCACATGCTTATGACTCACGTAGGTAGAGAACGAATACACATACATATCTTTATACTCATATCTTTTGCCAAAGCTGAAACAGTACTCATATAGCTTGCACATGCTTGATTGCTACTAACATGGAGAACCCATAGGGAATGATATAGAAGCTATAGATCTCTGAAATGTATGGCAAAGGATATACAGGCTTCGAGTACATGGAAAAGCTGACATGATCGGCTCAGCCAGAGGCGAGCAGAAACAGAGCGCTCGGCCAAGGACAAGTGGAGATGGGAAAATTCCAGTTACCAAGACAATGAGCCACCTGCAGAAAATCAGGCAAAAATCCTCATAATTACAAGCAGGACATCTTCAGTTCATGGTCTCACCACAAGTGACCCAGCCAAACAGGACAATGCCCATTCAACCAAGGTAGACAAAGAGGACTGTTCCCATCGAACCAGAAGGGAAAAAAGATGCAACAGAATGCACTCACGCAGGCTTAGGTGATCAGAGATGGCAACATTAGGGAACACTTCACACCTCCATGTTCATTCCCATTTCCTTGAAAAAGTACACTCAGTCTGGTAAGTGTCCAGGGTCCCAGCAGAGGTGTAGCCAGGATTGTGTAACAAGTGGGGCCTGGAGCTAGTGTAGTAGGGCGCACCCTAGGGGGAGCCTGCAGAGGGACATAGATAGGGACCCCAAACCATTCAAGGGGGATTTATTAGAAGAGCCAAGTCACCAACAATGCACATAAGATGTTTCCAATGAATTTTCATAGTAAAGTACCTTCCCCCTACACCAACCTCACCTTTAAATAATAACACTCAATTTGGCTTTGTTGCACCCATATACGCCAGTTAAATATGGCATGTCCCTGTTAAACATTGTTCATGGTCCATTGACCCTCCCCGGGCCCAGAATCAGCAAAAAAAACAGAGATGAAAAGACTGAATGGGAGATATGACCGAATTTCAGGCGTTTAAAAATATCAAAAGGCCGAAAAGTTTGACTAAATCCCACATTTGTTGGTGGGGGCTGTGTGGGTGTCCCCTGCACCCTTGCTCACTATATTGTGAGTGCGGGTTGTGGGGGTGTCCCCGCAGCCGGTCCCGAAAAAAACCCAATAAAAAAACAAAAAAGAAAGGACCCTGTGGCGCCCGTTCCTGATCACAGAAGTGAAAGGGAACAGGCGTTGTAGGGACACACTTTCATCCACCAGTCACATACCCATACAGTTTGTCTGTCATTCACACAAGTACCCTGAACATTCATACTGCATTCTCATTCACACCCGTTCTCGCACCAATGTACACCATTCACACTGCATATTAATTCATATGAATGCACTTACAGGAAGTGGCGTCACATAGCATTGTACACTACGAAAAATATTGTTACAATATCACTATAATGTGATGTACATTTCATACAAGAATGGATCACCATATGTATCGTTAAGATCAGTAGGTATAGGCCCATATTACCAAATTACTGTGAATGCAAGCAGACGTCCATGACCAAATGATAATGATGTGTTATTATATAGCACTTACGCTTAATCGCTTTATATAGAAAAAATATACACCCAATATCACCCAACCTGTGTTGGTACTCATTTATCGACCTCAGAAGGATGAAAGTCTGAATTGAGGCGTTTAAGAACAGACTAAATCAGTGACTCACCCCCTGAAGTGTGCATGAAATAAACCTTTAATGAGTCTAGCAATTATTGTATAGAATTCCAGAAAGACACATTATTTGGTATTCCTATTCTTTCTTATTTAGGGTCATTGCTGAAAGTGTTAGACTTGTGGCACCCCTGTTCTTATTTTTTTTAAGGGGCCTGAACAATAAAGCCAGCCACTCCAGAAGTAAAGAGCCACATGGTGCTGGCCACAGCCCAGGAGCTTGTAATACAAAAAAGAAAAAAATGAAATTATTTTTTCAGTTTCTTTTTTTTTTAGAGGTCGCAAGGGAGACCATAGAGGTCGTAAGGGAGAACTTAGAGGTCGCAGTTGTGACCTCTGACGACCTCTAAATTATGTCCCTGCTTGGATCCCTGAAACCCGAAGCACAGAGAAAGAGAAATAAAAAGGAACTCGCCCGACAGAGGCAATACCCAAAGAGAGAAACAGAATCGGGATGACTCCATTCCAAGAAACCGAAAATAAACGGGGTGTATGGGGTTTTCTTAATCCTGTGTAATCAGTTTATTTGACCGATAATCGCCACAGCACATTTAAAAAAAAAAAAACTTTACTTCCCGTTGACTTCACAGTGGTATGACATTGTTATATCGTTTTTTGCCGAAATATTTGGCCGAAAAAACTCATTGAAAAATGTGGGGCGGGGGGAGGTAAGGGCAAGTAAGGGGTAGGGGGTTGGGGAATAAGGACTAGATAATATAGAAGGGGGATAATGGGGTGAACCCCCAAATAATGTTTAAAAAATGTTGATGCGTTTTATCAGCTGAAAATATTCAGCAAAATACTCCATGAATAAAAACTTGGCAATCTAAGAACATAGAACCGCTGTAGCTACACCACTTAGCCCTGAGGACCAGTATAACTAAGATGAGCTATCCCTCGTGATGCCATGGATGCTACCAGCTAAATTACTGCCTCTAAAGCCTAAGGAGACATTAATCCCTACTGCGCATCCACGGGAGCCGCCCCCGAAGGATTGAAAGTTCCCTTTACCTATACAGCACACAAAATGTACAATCGACCCGCCAGGCTTTTTAACAGTTCCCTGGAAACAATGGCTGGATTCTTTTCTACCCGAAGGATGCAGGTTGTGGGAGATTCAGTGATGACCACAAGGATGAAGCATTATGGCACAGTCTGGGCACTGAAGCACTTGGTTGCTTGGACAACATCCCGATGATGGGGTGACTAGACCCAAAGGTGAAGATGGGGTGATTGACTGATTCTGAAAGTCTTTAGATCGACCGCCGATGCTGCAGAATCAGCATTATCTTGTCTCGGGAGGATAGCTCAGGGGCAACGCGCTCGTCTTGGAAGCAAGATGACGCAGAGCAACACAGGTTCGATCCCCGGGTCCGCGCTTAGAAACCTCTGGGTATTAAGTGCATTAAAAATAACCAATTAAAATAAAATAAATTAAAAAATATACTAAAAAATACATTTATCTCTGTCGCAGTTCAAGGGTGAGCTGGTAGACAATGGTATCACATCCTCGAGGGCTTTAGAAGCAACTGCCCATGTCATGGGAGTACAGGAGGAGTAACTATGGTATCATTTAATGATGACAGACCTAACACTAATATCCTGGAGAGATTGTGTCTGGCTGACAGCCCTTCAAATCTAAAGGCGAGAGACACCCCCTCGCATATGTACATACACACACATGTTCACTTACACACATCCTCGCAAGCATGCACACATACATTGATACCTACATACATTTATTTTCAAATTTGTTTATTGACATTTTGCAATAATATCAAACAAGTTGTGTACAATGGAGCCAATCTCAAATAGTTATAAACATATGTTTAACTTAACGTAAAAAAATTACAAATACAAAAACAAAACAACATTAACTGTCTCCATATTCTGGCCGTTTCATATTTCGTTAACTGTTTCGGGGGGGAGGGTGGGAGCAAAGGGGAACCATCCGGCAACTACAATAGGGAAAAGGCTTCTGCAAGGTCTCTATCCTCTGCAGTACTTCCGCTGCTGCTGGCTTTATGACAGGTCCCACATGGGCCTGGATTAAGTTCCGATTCAGGGGGGTTTATCATCCGAGGGGTGGAACATGTGTCTGGTGAATTTCTTCCAAGCCTCGAGTGACATACTAGAGTGATCCATGGATCTGGCCACACAGTCCTCCCATGCCACGGTCTCGGCCAGCACCCACCGTTCAGTTTCTTTGTGCCATAGTTTGAACTGAGAGCCCATGGGTTTCTTCCAGGCCATTGCTATAGTTCTTTTGGCCAGTACGCACGATATGTCCATGAGCCTTGTTGCATGCTTGAGTTTGGCTGGTCTGGGGTAGGTTCCTAAGAGGCACTCGCCGGGTGTCCAATTATATTTACTCAGGCCTGCTTTTTTGCAAGTTTGTTGGACCCTGTCCCACAGAGCCCTTGTCCTGGGGCATTCCCATAACATGTGGATCAGATGTGCTTTTTCCCCCTTGCACCAGTTGCAGGTCGGTTGTACCTGGGGATTGAAGGTGGCTTTGTGGCACGGGGTCAGGTAAGTTCTGTGTAGTATGGTCAACTGAATCTGTCTAAATCTATGGTTTCTGGACACCGTTTTGGGAAATGTGAGAGCTCTGTTCCACTCCCCTTCAGTCATTTCCCGGCCTATATCCTCCTCCCATTTGCTTTTTATTTCCATGCTCTGAGGATATGGCATGTCGATCAGGTGGCCATATATTTGCGAAACGGGTTTACCGCCCTCTCCCAAGTTGTACATCAAGGTGAGGAGTGGGTCTGTATCTGGTTCCATCGGCCACGAGTCCCATTTGCGTCGGGCCACAGCACGAGTTCTTTGGTACCACAGAAACTGGCCAGTATGTATGCCTTCCGTCTCCTGCAGCGAGGTGAACTCCCTGAAAGTGCCTTCATCATACAGATTTCCCCAGGTGTAGATCCCTTCCCTCTCCCAGAGCCTGATATGTTTCAAATCCGAAAGTGTTGTGCATAGGTCTGCGATCAGGGGGACTTCTGGGGTATAGGAGTTCCGTGAGTTAGTGAGCATTTTCGCCCTGTGCCAAACTTTCCTTCCCAGGTCAGCCAAAAAGGGTAGAGTTCCCAGCAGTTTGGATGGTGCCCAGACCAGTTCTTTCAGATGGAATTGGGGCAGCATGGCCTGTAGCAATGGTGTTTCAGATGTGGGTTCATCATCTAGCCATTTGGTCACAAAACTAAGCTGTGCTGCTATGTAATATTTTTCAAGGTTTGGAAGTTGAATACCGCCTTGGCTATATGGTAGGGTTAGCAATTGCAACGCTATTCTATGCCTGCCTTTACCCCATAGAAACTCTCACAGTATGGTCTCAGGCAGTCGGAAGAAGGGCTTGTGTATATAGTAGTGTACATTTTGAAACCCATAAAGAAACGTGGGAGAACGATCATTTTAGTTATCGAAGCCCTGCCCATCATCAAAAGGGGGAGTTTCGCCCAGAATGCCATTGATTTGCGCAGGGCGGGGAGTGCTGCGTTTGTGTTTCGTTCGTGCATTAGCTCGGGGGTATGCATAATGTGCACTCCAAGGTAGCGGAATGACGTATTCTGCCACTGGATCCCAACTTCAGGGAGTGCTTCTAAACTCTCTGTATTCAGGGCCGCTAGGGGGAACATACAAGACTTTGACCTACTAAAACTTAACCCAGAGACCTTGGAATAATTGTCCAGCACTTCTAACATGGTTGGTACGTTGAGGTGTGGGTCTCTGACGGATATGAGAACGTCATCCGCATAGAGCGAGATGATGTGATCCACGTCTCCCAGTCTAATGCCTGCATCGAAGAATTGCTTTCTAAAGTAGACAGCTATTGGTTCTAGTCCCAGTATGTAAAGCAATGGGGATAGTGGACAACCCTGTCTAGTCCCCCTGCATATATCCCAGGCCTCCGACACATACTTCCCAGATTTCACCCTTGCCTTACGTTTAGCATACAAGATGTTAATCCACCTGATAAACCTGGGACCAAAGCCAAACTCCCCAAGTACTGCCACAAGCCATTCCCAGTAAATGGAGTCAAACGCTTTGACTGCGTCTAGGGACAGCAGCGCGTATGAGTCCTTATCTTTATCGGTTTGCGCTATAATGTGCTGCAGCCTGCGTAGGTTCATGGATGTATTTCGGCCCGGCACGAAGCTGCAGTGATCTGGGTGAACTATGTCTCCTATTATTCTAGACAGCCGCTTCGCTAAGATCGTAGTCAGGATTTTAACGTCATAATTTAATATTGCAATCGGGCGATATGAGTCACATTGGTCTGCCCGTTTATTGGGCTTGAGGATCGGGATCACAAGCGTCTCCCTCATACTTTCAGGTAGTATCCCTTCTTCGTATGCCTCCTGGTATACTGCGTGTAATAGGGGGGTCAGGGAGGACTCATACGTTTTAAAAAACTCAGTGGGCAACCCGTCTGTTCCCGGTGCTTTGCTTGTGGTCAGGGATCTGATTGCATCGGTAATGTCTTCGGGCGTGATTTCTGCTTCTAGGGAGTCGGCTTGCTCAGGGGACAGTCTGGGGAGCCCTATCTCTTCTAGTGTTTCTATCAACCGTTCATGGGGGACCTGCTCCTCATGTGAATACAGGTGGGTGTAAAAGCGAGAGAAAGTGTCATTTATGCCCTGCTGCGTACAGTGTGTGTTTCCATCCTCATCTTGTAGTGAGGTGGTGGGGTGTTTGGGGTGCTCTTTACGGCAGAGCCAGGCGAGTAGTCTGCCCGGTCTGTCGGCCTCAACATGTGCTCTATTTGTTCTGGCAGTATAGTCGAACTTTTCCAGCCTGTTCCACGCAGCTATGTTCCGCTCTCTAAGTTTCACAAGCTCCTCTTCCCTCTTTTGGGTGTCTACGGGTAGCCTCAAGTCACTCAATCTGCCATTCCACTAGGTCTAGTTCTTTCCTGAGCAGCTTCTTGATACCTCCCGCCTTTGCAATTACTTCTCCCCTGGTTACCACCTTTAGAGCCTGCCACACTGTGCTATTGTAAGCTACACTACCGGTGTTAACCTCTAGGTATGCATCAATAGAATCGCGTAATTCTTCTCGGAAGGCTGGGTCCCTCAGGGCGTCTGTGGGCATTTTCCACATGGGAATGGGGGATCTGGGCCCTCTGTGGTTCCATGTTATCAGAAGCGGGGAGTGATCAGAGATAGTCCTCCCCAAGTATTGAGCTCCCTCCACCCGGGGTAAGTGTTCCCTGTCTATGAATATATAATCTAGTCTTGTGTGTAACTTATGTGGGGATGAGTAGAATGAGTATTTGTGTGCTTCAGGATGTTTTTCCCGCCACACATCTGTCATTTCCAGCCTCCCCAACATGGTGGATAGTGCTGTTGTAGCGGTCGATGGGCCTCCTAGATGTGGTGTGGATCTGTTCAGCCGTGGGTCATGTACACAATTAAAATCCCCCCCCCCTAAATAAAGAGATTGTTCCTGTACTGTGCACCTCTAGGGTACAGTGAGTTCAGGTAGGAGGGTATGTTATTGTTAGGGAGATAGGAGTTCATGATGCATACTGCTTCTTGTTCAATGAATCCCCAAATTACGACGAACCCACCTTCCGGGTCTATCTCAGTTTTGTCCACCCGGAATGGGAGCTTTGGGTGAATCCAGGTGTCGACCCCTCATGCGTATTTAGAATAAGTGGTACCAAACCCCTGTCCGCCCCAATGTGTTTGTAGCTTGGCCACCGAGTCCGCCGTGCAGTGGGTCTCCTGTAGTAATGCTATCATTACCCCTTTTCTGTGCAGGTAGGTGTTAATCCTGCTCCTTCGGAGGTAAGTCCTTAGGCCGCTTACATTCCATGTCATTATTTTTATGGTGGTCGCAGCCATAGGGGTTTAGTAACGGATCTGTTGCCCCCCCTTTCCCCGCCTCTGCCGCCCCCGGGCCTGGACCTGTTAACCAGGGGTCGGTCTGTGTTGGGGTTGGAGCGCGAGTCTCATTGTTTCCTCCCTCCCTTCCCCCCTCCCTCTCAGTGTCAATTGGAGACTTATTAACATACAATCCTCATTCTAGTGAATAAGGGCAACAAACCTTTCAACTCAAAACTGCCCCCAGCAGTTGCCTCGAACTTGCAGTGCTCGGGGGCACCCGATCCTTCCAGGCCTTTCCGGGCCTCCCGGTGCGGGTGGTGTGTCAGCAGTCGGCCTCCACGTGTTGCAGGGGGGGTGCGTCGGCTTCGTTGTTATTCGCATGGGTCAGTGCGCTCCTGCCCGTCATGGCGTACATAGAGTTGTAGATCTCAAGCGGTCCGGTATTCATTCGGCAGTTGTGCGAACCTTCATTTTCCTGTCGTTTGGTGCTTTCAATGGCCTGTGACTTCATGCGCAGTGCTTTCCTTATCGTCAGCATGGTTGTTGTCCTCAAGCCACATATTTGCCGCTGCCGGAGTCTCAAGAAAGATAGCTTTCCCCCTTGTATAGTACCTTAAGGCGGGACGGGTACAGTAGCATGTACTTGAGGTTTAGCTTGCGCAACCTAGCTTTCACCGGTACAAATGAGTTCCGTGATCGCTGCACCGCGGGGGTATAGTCTGGGTAAATGACTATTTTGGCGCCATGTTTCTCCATCTCCCCTCCTTCTCTTGAGAATCTCAGTATAGTCCGTCTGTCGCGAAAGTTCAAGACTTTTTCAATAATAGGGCGCGGCCAGGAGCCCGGATGGGGCCTCTTCTGAAGTGATCTGTAGGCCGTTCTATTGAGAAACCCTGGGTCAGTTTGCCGGCCCCGATTTCTTGCATTAGCATCGTTTCTACGAATTCGGTCGTGTCTGGGCCCTCCGTGTCTTCCGGTACCCCCAGGATTCGGATGTTGCCGCGGCGGGCACGTCCTTCAGCGTCCTCTGATCGCGCCTCTAGCCGCGCTTCTTGCAACTCAAGGTCTTGGACCTTAGATTTAAGTTCTGTGGTGTCGTTAACATTGTCCTGGAGCGTTGCCTCCGTTGTGGTCACCCTTTCTGTAAGGTTACGGGCGTCCTGTCTCATCAGTTGCATGTCCGACATGATTTCATCGATCCTGGTTTCGATGGACGTTCGTAGCGCCGCTATGGCTTGTAGCACTTGCGTATTAGTCGGATCGTCCTCCTTAGCTGTCGGGGCGTCTGCTGCTTCTGTCCCCTGTTGTTGTTTCGCCCTGACCGTGGTGAAGGAGTCCATGGTCGCGGTTTTTAATTTGCTTTTGGGGGGCGACATTGCCTGTCTTTGGGCGTGCTCCGCGGCCTTTTCCCGTTCAGCGGGGACGTGTATGTAGGGTCGATTGCGAGGGTGGTCGTTGCAGATGGAGAGTGGTCAGCCCGCGGATGTTCCCGAGGGAACCGCCCATCGCCTTCTCTCTTCTTCGTGTCTCTCCGTGTCTCTCGGGGCCTCCCGCCAGCCAGCGCCTCTCCTGCACGCGGTCTCGCGCTGAGGGTCCCCGTCCCTTCGTCTCCTCCTCCCGGCACTCGGTCTCGGAGATAGAGACCCGGGTCACAGCCGGCCGCGGGGGTCCGTCCCCCCGGGGTGTCGCCGGATCACTGGGTTGGACGCTGTGGGCCCTCCTCTCTCGCCTCCGGAGGCTATCCGCCCTCCAGCGGTGCGTCTCAGATGGGACCGCGCCGCCATTTTGTTCGGCCGGGTCCTCCTCTCTGTTCACTTCAGATAAGCGTTATCTCGGTCCGATTTTCTTGCGGAAACTTCGTTGAGGGTAGGGAAACGGTTGTTCTTCCCATAGCTACTTCAGGCATGCTTGTTCAGCTTAAGCAGGCCGAACGATTCGGTCCGTTGTAAGTTCTCGGACAGGAGCGCGAAGAGAACACGTCCTCACTCCATGCGCGTTGGCCATGCCCCCCCTTGATACCTACATACATTCCTCGCACACACGCATACACACAAACAAATACATTCTTCCATTACCTTTTTTCCCTCTAGACTCACCACGCCACCGCCTCCTCTGCCTCTACATAGGCCTCCGGCTCCTGCACAGACAGAAACCAGGAAGCAGAGATAGTTGTCCGTTCTCTGTCTCATCTGCGCAATGCATGGATTTCCCGGAGAGCGAACCCTGCTGCTCAGGCTGCACAGTGTCAGTTGTAAATGCCCTCTCCAAGCCTGGGGATGGCATAAGAGAGCTGGCTTTGTCACAAAAATCAGGCAGAATGGTCAACATTAAGGAGGTCACGGAGAAGGGAGTCAGTCTCGAAACTGTTCCAGTTTATGTGACATGATATTCAGTGATTGATGGCATGACAAGTGATATTTGGGTTTGCACTTTCCGATATGGAGAAATGTACCTTGGCACAGTCATTACAGGAGTACGGTTGCTATTCAGTGATGTAAAAATCGGGAGTTGGGAGAAAAACAAGTCAAGGGTGTGCCGCGCTTCACAGGTTTGGCCATTTATTCACCAGTTGGGTAAAGTGGAGGCTAACCATATTTTCCACTAGACCTTGAATTAAATAGCGTTGGGGTCAGTGGCCCAAATGTTAAGTCACCAAGAATGAGTATCTAGCGACATAAAGCATGTGATGTGCCAGACCACGACATTGGCTTGGACGGAGTCAAGCCATTTTTGAGGGGGTGGTATTCGAAGACTCAGATGAAAGCCCAGGTGGGGCTGCATAGAAATTGGAAGGGGTCAGAAGGATCATCCTATTCATCTCTGCTACTGGGTAAGGGCTTATTTCACTGAACGTTGTATTTCATTGAGGAGATTTGGTTGATCCCAAATCCATTGATGTTTTTTTTCTTTTAAGCCATTCGGAAGCAAATATATGCAGGGGGAGAACCCCAAACAGCACTCCCTGGCCCCCCACCTTAATTATTACCTTTACCCACCCCCACACATATTTGCAGCCAAATTCAGCCAGACAAAATCGATGGATTTGGCTTCGACCAAATCTCCTGCGATGAAACCTCCCCATCCCTTTCTTTACTGAAGCTTTATAATAGAATAGATCAGACCCAGCGGGCCACAGAGTGCCGCTCAAAGGACAGTTTGTGAGGGGGCAGGAGGGGCAATAGAAAATGGTAGCTCTATTTTACACCTTTCCACTCTTCCGGCAGTGAAACTTGCAAACATGTACACATGTGTAGGATGGGATACAGGAAAAGCCAGACCACAGTTTAATCCTGTTGACTGCCCCTGCTTCCGGTTGTGGAAAGATTGTGGGTCAGTCACCTTCTGTGTGGAATAAAAATAAAAATGCAAATGCAAACAGTTGCATTATATGGCGTTACACACCGTTTGCATGGACACCTCCGGGGGTAATGGCCCGGTAGCCTGAGTTAACAGCCCCAGCGAAGTGAGGGCACTTAACGTGGGGCCCGGGCCATTACCCCCCGGTGTTGCCCATGGAATGGGTGCATAACGCCATTAGCACCATGGGTTACCGAAGCGGTAAAATGGGGTGCTAAAGAAAACAGATTTTTATTCATTGAAAGAGACACCGTGCCCGTCCCTTTCAATGAATGAAAATCCTTTGCTAAGATGGCCGCCATGGTTGTGGAAAGCGGCGCGCCATACAGAGCCCCTCTTCCATTACCATGGCAGCCTGGAAATGCGAGCGGCAGTGAAGCTGCTGCCCCGGCTGAAGTCGCTGCCACAACAATTAGGTAAGTGGGGTAGGGGTTTGGGGAGCAATTTGAAAAATGGGAGGGTGGGGGAAGGTGGAGCTGCAGGGCAGGGGAGGCAACCAGCGTGTTCCGTGGAACGCAGGATGAGATCAGAGATTTCAGACCGCGATCCACGGAATCTAATTGGCTGCGCTCCCCCACCTCCGGTACTAATAAGAAAGCAAAGGTGGGAGGAAGGATAGGTGGGTGAAGGTGTTGAGGGCATATAGATGACAGATAACTAAAAGGACAATGGGGTGGGGTGGATAATCCAACAAAAGGCCATACAGTGCAAATTAGCCGTTGATCCAATGGGTAGAGACTATGACGGGCGAAAGAAAGAGAGGGAAACTACCTTAGAAAATACAAAGAAAGTCCCTTCTGTAGAACCTTTCGATGCATAGTTCGAAAAGGCATGAACAGACACAGGGTAGCGAGAGCAGTATGTGAGCAATTAGCTCTATCATACCAGATACTTGAAAACTGGTGCAAGTGGCACAGCGAGTAGAGCGCTCGCTTTGACATCCGTGCAGAGCCTGCTAACGCAGGTTCGAATCCCGGCAGAGCCAAACTCATTCTTCTGAGGTCGATAAATGAGCACCATACACCGTGGGTGACAATAAGCAGCGCTCAGATACCTGAGGGTTTGTAGCGCTATATAAATGCCAAATTATTATTATTAAGTATAAAAAAATGCACAGAGGATGCACTTTTTTATCTGCGCTAGTTGGAGAAAATGCCCCACCCCTTATTCTCAAAGGTGACCTGCACATTTCAGGGGGGGCTGTGGGGCAGGTCAAAAGATGTTCTGGCCAGCCCCCTTGCCTACATGAGTGTATGTAGTGCACTGCTGACAACATTGTATTGCAGGCTTCCTGCATTTTACAGCAATAAGCCCTTGAAGGGCACGTCACTGTGTAATATACGGATCCTGGCAGGCAAAAGAATAGATTATGTTGGGCCTTCATCTACTCTTTATGCCCTATGCTCTTTAGATGAGAGGTTGGAGCTGAGATCAACAGCCAACGCCCAAAAGAAACACTTGCTCTGATGCATCTGGATTGGCCCAGAATGCCCCACAATATCGGTTGTTGAGAACCGATTGGCAGAGCTGTTCCCCACATAACGTGGTCTCCTTGGTACTTGACTTCACCTACCAAAGATGCCCAGCCAGGGGCGATTGGCTAAAGGAAACAACTGTGATCTTGCCTTGCCCTCTCTCTCCTTTTCTAAGATGGCTGAACTTTGCCAAACTAGACAAACAAGCTGTTGCTACTACTGCTCCCCCCACTCTCCTCATATCTGTAAGTGGTATACTACTTTTTCTGTTCTTCCACATAACATAAATCTGCATGGAATTCATCAGGCTGGCGCTGAGTATATTCAGGCTAAATTGACCCCCTATTTACCATTTATGTCTCTCTGTATGGCTTATCAGCAGCCTCTGACAGTTCCACGATTCCGCAGAGCACGGGCTGGAGGCCGAGCTTTCTCGATTCTGGCACCTGCTATGTGTAACTCTCCCCCGGCCCAGCTGTGGGTGTTGAGTGACCATTTGGGCTTTCAGAAAGCTCTAAAAACCTATCTTTTGTAAATATTTTATTTCCTGTCTTTCTGCTGTCTACAGAGGCTTTATCTCATCGCTGTTTTTCTTCAGCACTTATATGCCTCTAAGTCGTAGTTTAGCACTTTAGAAATGCTTTACATTGCATGTATGTTCAATTATGGAAACACCTCCTCCATCCACATACCACCACCCTCAGTCCATCTAAGTCTGTCTAGTGACAAACTCCACAGCTCCCACCCGCCACCCCCGCCAGAGCTAACCGGTCACTTTAAATTGTCAGCACCTCTCTTAGAGAAGCCCATGTGCCTGTCCTTAACTTGGAATAGTTTTAGTGCCTCGATACCCACTTGAACATCGCTCCAAGATGGCCCTACGCTGCTATCAGAGCCTCCCACCAGATCATGTGAGGTGGACGGGAAACAAGATCCCACAGCCCAACCTAAACTTTTTCATTTGAGGACGCAATGTACCCTCTTCTCTTGCCAACATCTAGCACCATTCCTACTTCCCAAACGCCCTTCGCAGAGAACGTTATCCTGATTTCACTTAATATTGCTCCCTTAAAGCTATGGGGCCTCCCACTTGGTTCTTGCACAGGGTCCTCTATTCAACATTCACCACTTCACCTGTTTGGGGACTAAACCCCTCACTCCAGAATCTTCATTAGTACCCGGCGAGGGACAATCAGATTGTTACGAACAATCTGATTGGCCCATGCCGGGTCCTTACCCAGCCGACAAAGATTGACTGCGTTCTGGTGGCTGCTGTTCCAGACCTCAGCATCTGCAGAGCACCTTTGCTTTCCTTGTCAGGCCACCAAGGAAAGGGAGAAGGAACTACGTGTAGTCCCTTCACCCCTTTCCATGGTGGCCATTTTGTTTGTTTAGTTTTTTCTCTATGTTTTTAATGGACACCATGGAAAGGGAGAAGGGACTACGTGGAGTTCCTTCTCCCCATTCCCTGGTGGCCCTTTTATTGCTGTTTTCTCAAGTTTAGAAATGGTTTCAACACTGTTTCTGAACTCGAGAAAAAATGCTGTAAGTACCCCGGTACGACGTGCTGGGGTACTAATAGCAATAGAACCCTCAGAGGGGGCATTACCGGTCAGGTAATTCCCCCTGGGAGAGGCATTCCCCTCTTCTGAGACTTAAGTTACATGGCATGACTAAGGAGATCAATATTTCCTAAAATTCCCCAATCATCAAGTACCCTTCCAGAAAAGCTTTTAGTTGACAATGATTAATGCCATAATCAGCAATTTAGCAATCAGCAATTTATATGACTGACAGTCTCATTTCATCTCATTAACCATATCATCTGGGTTTTGGGGCTGCTGCCTTTTGCTGCTTTTTGTACAATAACATGTGAACAACTTGTATTTTTAGAATACATCTTCGCAAAAATGCAATACCTTAGCAAAAAATAGAAAAAAGAAAAACAGACAGAAACACAGGGAAAGATGTAGGTTTGCGTAGAAGGTAAGAAAATAACGGGTATGTGGAAACCCTCACAAAAGGATCAAGTCAGGAAGAAAAGGGGGCAGGTCCATGGAGATGAGGTCATTAGCCTCGTCTTCGTAGATTCAAAATCAGCAAGCTTGTGTAGATACTGGTCATCTCATAGAAAACATATTCCCCATTCCAAGGAGCCAAAAAGAAAACAGCCAACGGGGCAACTTTACACGGATCTGAATTCATCTTCAATATACACACTAATGGTAAAATCATGACCAAACTGGTGAAAAACACCTCAGGATGGTAGATAAAATCTTACCCAAGCTCAAGTTCATAGGTCAAATTACCCCTTGCACCGAACAGTGAGCGCCTCCACTTCAAAAAGCGTTAACCCCAAAAAAATACCATCTTCCTGAAATTCCACATATCTCTGTTGTCTCTAACTCATGAAACAATATTGGACAACATGGTCTGCCATTGACCCTCACTCCAGGATCCATTCATCCTGTCCCTAGGATTACCACCCACTTTCTGCAAACTGCATGAACAATTCTACCAGACCCAATCAACACTTCCATAAACGGCAATAATCACACATGCCACTACTTGGAAAAGCCCCTGTCCCAAAAGAAACTCATTGATCGCCTCTGCCAAGAACGAACCATCCCCTGTGACATGTGCCAACACCCAAACTAAATGGTTCTAAACCTACTATTGGAATAGATTCTAAGATGGTGGTAGATCAGCAAATCTAAAATCGCTCAATGTTAGCAAGCTTATAACAGGGCAATCATTGGGCCTAGTGGGAGACAGGGTTTTCCAATAACTACACATCTCCTCTGGTCACCCTGTTGGCAGACAGTTTCACAATTCTTGTGAATGCTATAAAAGGTAAAGTGTACTACTTAAAATGCTGGTGGTAGAACTGGTCCACACCCTCCCAAATCCTTTCTAATAAACATTGATGAGAGATCTATACAACTGGCTCTACTGCAAAGATAATACGCACACGCTAGACCTCAACATGTGCTCTTTGGGACTGGTGCAACATATCAAACAAGCCAGTCACAAAAAAGACAACACTCTTGATGTTCACTTTGAATGCAATATATCCATCACAAAGAAAACTGCATTCTCTCTACTTGTGGCCCCTCTCTCCCTGGCTCGTCAACCACTACATGGCACCTTTTGCCCACTGCATCGCTACTTTCTGCACCAATTTTCAATGCTATGCGGAAGACACTCGGTTCTCTTTCAGGCTCCCCTCAGCGACCTCTGCTTCTTCTTTCATACCAGACTGTCTGGCCGCAATTCAGGAATGGTGTGCCACCAATGATCTCTGCCTTAAGGCCAGTAAGACTGAGATCCTCCTTGTTAGGACACCCGCTCCCTCCTTTCTTCTCTCTCTGGCCGACCACTCTGGGCCCTCTTCCTGCTCCTTTGTGTGAGGCTAAGAACCTTGGTGTTATCTTTGACTCCACTCTCTCCTTCTCTCCTTACATCTCTGACATCTCTCAAAAGTCAAACTATCAGTTGCACCTCTTCAGAAGAATTGTTCCTTTTTTCACTTTACCCCAGAAGCTCACTGTCTCCAGAGCTCTTATCCTCTAGAGGCTGGACTATTGCAACAGCCTCTTTCTAAATCTTCCTGCTTCTACTGTGCAACCTTTACAACTTATCCAGAACAGGACTGTGAGACTTGTCCTTGGCCTCAAGCCCAGGGATCGTATCTCTCCAGCTCTGAAATCTCTTCACTGGCTCCCCGTGGCTACAAGGATGAACTTCAAGACCCTCTGCATTGTCCACAAGGCTTTCTGGGGCCTGGGATCACTCTAACTCCAACTTTCTCTTCCAAACCATATTGCTTCTCAAGCTCTCCGCTCATCCACCTCCAACTCTCTGAGGCTCAGACGCTTCTCCAAGCAGAGAGTTGGGGTTCAGGTCCATCTCTTCGGCTGGGGCCTTCCTCTGGAACAGCCTCCCTGCCTCTCTCAAACTTGAGCAGAACCACCGGCGGTTCCGGAAGCAACTCAAGACCTTCCTTTTTGCTTCCGCTTTCTCTCTTCCTCTCCCCTGCTGATGCACCTCGCTGCTCCACGCACTGGTCACCTGGTTACCCTCTGAACTTGGGCCCAGGCTCCTGCATGTCCAGTAGCCCTCACACTGCCTCTGGGGCTCCCTAGCACTTAAGGGTCTGTATCTGCAACCCTACAGTCCCTTCTCTCTGCACTTATGAGCCACCCGCTGGCTGCACTTGTGAGTTAACTGCACTTCCCTCCTCTCCTCCCCCTGGCTTGTGCACGATCTGAATGACACAAGGCCTCGTAAAATCGTTATTTTGTCTTCTCTTGTTTCCCCCTCCTTGTCTTGTCACGTTATAAACGCCACATCATATATCATTAAGTAAATTTGGACAGATTACACATTTATACTTGAGGATTTAATCAAGTTAGACCAACTCCTAGATCATTTATCAGGCTGACATCTAGCCAAGCTGGTCCTCTGGGGACATTTGAAGTTATACATTTTCTGACATGTTCAACCCTAACAATGTTATCAGTATACCACATATACCCCAACACATTACTCCATATAACCCATAAACTAGAATGGGCCACAGATATTATAGCACTCCTCTCATTCAAGAAGACTGAAGATCCCTTTGAGAACCTTAGAGATAACTTATTCACCCTAGAGGCTGCTCCAAAGTCATGATCTGCCAAGCTTTGCCAACCGTATGCTAGAAGATCCAAACTTCAGAATACACAAGCAACTCACAAACCTGAACAAGTAAAAATAGATCTAATTCCTTGGAACAATTGTCCAGGGCTTTGCTGCATTTTTCCAGGGGAGTGTGGGGGGTGGGGGGGGGGAGAAAACCATGTAATCTATATTTAACACATGTTCTGACCGTGCAACTGCACAGGTCAACTTCCTGACCTCATAGTGCAAATTCGGCATCTTCCCCTAATATCTTGAAAGACACAATCTTCCAATTAGCAAAGAAAATGAAGCCCTGACAAACCACTGTCCACTATATCTAGCATCAGTCACCAATCAACAAAAAACAACTTGAGCCCCCTCATTACTAACTGCAACTCCTCCCCCCAGGTTGGTATAATTCGGGATCCCCTGATACAAGCACTCATCACTCCCATCTTAATGAAACCCAATGCAGATCCCTCGGCCCAAGCCAACTTTTGGTCCCTCTCCATTATACCTTTCCTTGTCAAATTCTTAGAAATATTTGCACCACACTTACACGCAGAGTGCAAGTCTAACAATCTATTCCATGAAAGCCGATATTGTTTCCATGCACAAAATTACTGGATATCAAAGATTCCCTCGTTAACCACATGGACAACAAAAAATCACGCTATACTACTGATATTGGACCTCATGGCATCGTAGGACACAGTCGCCAGTGGGATCATCAAATGACTTACCCATTTATTCGAGGTGGACATTCCAAATTACACCTGATTGAAACATTTATCAGTTTCTCCAACAAAAGGCACACCTTGTCCAAGCTGGATTTTCTAAATTCTCCCTGCTTGGGTCTGCCTAAAAACCTACTCAGATACAGCTTGTTATGAACGGGAAAGCAATAACCGTCTAAGAAATGAACACTGGCGATCACATCTCGCGAGCCCTGAACGTGTTGGTACCCTAGTGAGAAGAGAATCCAGTTTAGATCACTCTGCGTCACCCACCAGTGTTACTGAAAAATGAGGCCAGAGTACCTATCAGACCGTCTCCCATACTACCAACCAGGGAGACAACAAGGAGTAATGTTTTTACCAGGGACTCCAAACTAATTTACAGTAGAAGCTGGAAGAAGACTGCTAACCATCCAAGGCTCTTTGCTATAAAACAATCTGACACTGGGTCTTCATCAACAAAGACACTAAAAGCTGGACTATTAAAAACAAGCATTGAACTAATGTAACATGCTAGCCCGGCATCTCCCAACCCCCAAAGAGAATTTTGTGTTGACCCCTTTCCTGCTGTTATAGCTTGGTAATGTGTGACATGTTCATAGTACCTGAACAATGGTTGGCTAGTAGGAAAGACCTATGTTGTAACCCCTTACCTTTGCCTTCCTCTCCACCTTTCTTTATTCTATTGGTCTTCCCTTTCCCCTAGCGCCCTGAAGCGACTTACTATGAATGTGGCACAATAGAAATCAAAATAAAATATAAAATGAACAAAGGTATTTGTAATTAATGTGCCATTATCATTTCTTAATTCATACATTGTAGTTCTAACATTTCTTTAATAAACATCCATGGCTTTCATGTATTTTATTGCCAGTAAAATGCTAATATTAATACTGTTTGTTTTTATTTATTTTACGCCTTTGTGTTCATCTGTATGGTTACTCATTAGGTGGCAAGATGTTTTGGACTGCAGCCCCCATAATCCAGCACCACAAACTATGCTGACTAGGGCTGATGGGAGTTGAAGTCCAAAATATCAGGAGGGCCACATGATGAGTAACCATGCGCTCAGGTATAATTTGCTGCCGAAGGTCTATTACTATACCTATTGGTCTATGCACTTTATTGCCTTTATAGGGTGTGCAACCTTTTCCTCTCCAGGTGTTTTAGACTAGGACTCTCATGATCACTCAGCATTGACTATGCTGGCTAAATCTGATTGGAGTGGCAGTCCGAAACATCTGGAGAGCCAAACGTTTCAGATCCCTGAAAAGCTGTTTATTCCTTCTGCTGCTGCTTTTGGGATGTTTAGGAATTATTCTTTTTTCTTTCTCAACAGGATTTACTTAACCTGATTTTAACCACAATTGTTGCTAATGTTTGTTAGATTAATAATCTGTGTTATTGTACGTTTTAATTGGGCTCCTTTAACTGAGGTCATCTATTTTTGGGTACTTCTGTTGTCATTACAGGTTATGACACCTAATAGCAGCTAACCCTAATTTACTGTATTAGTATGTAATGTTTTTCTTTGTGTGTATTTTAATGGATGCGAATTCTGAATAAAGTGCACATAATGATGGCAGTGATAAATAAAAATAAAAATCAGTCAATCCGTGATTGGTTACTCATTATGTGGCCCTCCAGATGTTTTGTACTTCAACTCCCATGATGCCTCAGCAGCATATTCAATGTTTAAGGAGCACGAAAGCTCTAGTGCAAAACATTGCGAGGGACACAGAATGAGTAACCAGATGAAAAGAAGTTAGACCGAAAAGCTTTGCAGATAACCTTGTGGCAGACGCTGCGAGCCTTCTGTAAAAGTTAAGAAAAGGGACTTTTCCAGTAATATATCAGTTTGAAGCAAGAAAATCTATAATGGATGGAAGAGATATTTAACTGCCAAATTGCTATGGATCAATGACATAATTGCAGCAAAATTGCAACTCAAAATGGTGGATCGCGATTCGTCCAGATACAATCACGATATCAGTCCATTGAACAAATATATGTCTGCCAAGAGGGGCGCAGAGTACTCAAGCCGGACCTAACCTGAGTATACTTTTTTAATGTATTAATCTAGATTTCATGTTCTGCAGAAAATACCTGAATTAAAAGAATAATTTTTGAGGTTGAACAGTGCAAAGCATGGTCTGTGACTAACCAAGATGGCCGACAGTGTCCATGTCCATACATCATAATAGAAGCTAGCGATGTGGCTATTCGTCGAGTTTAGAAAACATTTCCATTCACCACAAGTCCTGGTTGCTGAAACTAGTAAATAAAATGCAACATTGAATGGCAGCTGCGGCATGACCTCCAATACATTTCATACACCTAGTATTAAATCATCATTTAGCGAGGTTGGCCACTTACATTTTTAAGCTGTTCGAAGTGGACCTGGTGGGCCATCATTTCTTTCTCAGCTGCCTCGTGCCATTTGAGCTTGCGCAGGATGTTGGTCGGATCACGGTAGGACTCATCCAATGCAATTTTGTATTTCTCGTCCATCCACAGAATGAGCTCCGTAGCTTCTCGGTTGAACTCCTGTCACAAAATATAGGGCATGTTGGAGAAAACATCCAAGGCTTTCAAGGGTATAGTTCTCAATCTATTGAGACAAACACAATGTTGGTTCCATGTGATAATGTCGCCATGAAAAAGTCGTCATGTAGATTACTTTTTTTCGTGCACCCCTAAAAGCCATCCCCTACATATTCTAGGCCGGGTATAATTTTCTATTATATTCTGCAGTCATAGGGCCTCATTACGAGGTGAGCTGGAATGGGTTTAATGGCACTAGTAATGGTGCCGGTGCCGGTAAACCCACTCCGTCCTATTGCGAGGTTCGCTTGCGGGACCCACTCAGAATGTCTGGCTAGACCAGACGTCCTTAGCGGGTCCCGCAAGGGGACCAGGGAGCTAATAACAGGCCTGTTATTAATGGGCCCATATTAGCTCCCGCCCCATTGCCATTGAGCCCTATGGTGGCTGAAATGGGAATGGGGATGGTTTTTTTCAATGAGGAATTACCGGGTCCTCCAAGGTTAGAATGGCCCGGTAATTCCCCCTTGAAGAAACCCGGTCCGGGAACCCGGTATGGAGGCAACCATGCCCTTATTAAGGGCATGACTGCCTCCATACTCGTAATGTGGCCCATAGACTATTTGGGGAAAGTGCATGATTTACTTTGGAGTGGAAATTTGGGGAAATGTCACCTCCTGGCAGCCCATTTCCCAGGCGACTTTATCCCTGGATAAAACAAAGTCTGCTTACTGTGATGTTTAGAACATTTGGTATAAGTCAATCAAAGGGTTTGGCTGTAGACCATTGTTTGGGAGATGGAGAGAGAGGGCAGTGAAGGCTTCAGAACCCAAGTAAACAAAGTAAGGATTTTCCTCTTTGCTAATGTGGATCGGAGGAGACGTGGAGCTTCTCAATTATAATATGTAATTCACTGCAACATGATTGTGGGCTGCTAATGGTCTGTCTTCTAAGGGCTGCGCCTTCATTAAAAACATAACACTGAGTCCAGCATTTCCGGAACTGGAGGATCCTTAGTTTGTCTGTCTGTTTACCAAGAATGAAAAACTGGATTTACAACAGGTTGCAATTATCGTTTCCCTTTTTCTTATCTTTTCTCTTTTTTATTCTTTGTTGTCTTCTCTGTTAGCCCCTGGTTGCCACAAAACATGCCTCATACAAAGCAAACAAATAACACTCAAATCAAATGCTACCACAGCACGCCACCAAAACAACTAATTGTATACACCTGCATTCTTCTCAACTGCTAGCCTGCACCTGCTCACACACTACACCAATTAATTCAGTGCACAATCTCAAGATCCACTCTTCCTTACAGAAACAGGGCTCAAACCCCACCCCACACCTCTTATCCCTCGCATGCTTCCCCCACACTATCCCATCCACCAGAGAGACCGTGCACACAAACAAGGTGGTGACCTTGCCACCATATATAAAGAGTAACTTTCACAGAACAACCTCAAATACCCCCATGCACATCCTTTGAGGCACTCTCTCTCACTTGCTCCCCTCCATCACACCAACCTCCACCTTTGTCCACCTCATTTATCGCTCCCCAACACACAATCCCAACTTCTACTCCCACCTGCAACAGTATCTTCCTTGGCAACTTCAACGCTAGCAGTTCCCGTCCAGACAGCAACCCCATATTTGTATTTATTTATTTATTTCTAACGCGCCATAGCCCGCAGGCATCAAGGCGCACAGATAGACAAAAGTAAAACAAGACATACATGGTCAGCCACTATTTATTCAAAGAGAAAAGTTTTCATGTTTTTTCGGAAAGTATTGTATTTTCTTCTGCTCATACGGATGTAGGTAGGTTGTTCCATGCACCCACAGCTCTAAGGGGAAAATATCTACCTTTTCCCTCTAACTAGTCTGGCATGAGGAATGGTCAGGAGATGTTCTGAGCTTGATCTAAGAGTCGTGTTAGGTATGTATTGTGTCAAAGTGAGTTTTAGATATTCTGGCTCCTTCCCATGTATGCACTTATGGGTTAAGGATAATACTTTGAACTGAATTCTTTTTGCCAGCAGCAGCCATTGAAGTTTCTTCCGATAGTTGGAGATGTGTTCTTTCCTAGGTACATTATGTATTATCTCGACGGCATCATTCTGAATGATCTCTAGCTTCTGGATATTTCTTTTGCTGGCTCCACTAAGTAAGGCGTTAGTTACAATAGTCTAGCCACAGCAGAATTATAGCTCTGCTCTGACTAGGGTTTCACAATTGTTTTGCAACACTAGAGGATTTATTTGTCTCAGAATTCTAATATGATGGTGTGTATTTTTGGCAATATTGTTGACATGGGCGTCTGAGTTCAGAGATGTCTCAAGTACTATACCAAGCGTTTTTACTTTGCCACTACCTTAATAGAGCAGTTGTCAAGATTAAAGCTGGCATGAGTTGAGTTGAGCTTGCTTCTAGCTTTGTTTGTCCCAAAGATCATAAACTCGGTCTTTGAGCTGTTTAAACACAACCAGTTACTAAGCATCCATTCCTGGATGAATAGGTAGATGTCATTCAGCTTAGTAGTACCCATGCGATAGTCACCACTTAGATCCATAGTAAGCTGAAAATCATCAGCGTAGTTACTGAAATGGAGACCCTTAGTTTCTAGTATTTCGCATAGGGGCTTTATGCATATGTTGAAGATGGCCGTGGAGATACAAGCCCTCTGAGGTACTCCGTAGCTGATAGGGGCTGGATCTGAACAGGCAGTGCCCCAACATATTCTGGAAGTTTTTTCACTAGAAAAGAGCTCATCCATTCAGTGGCATAGCTGGAGCAGGTCCCTGAAGCAGCTAGTGTTTCTAACAATCGAGGGTGAACCAGCAAATCAAATACCGCAGAGAGATCCAATAAGATGATCAGCCCAGTCATTCCTTCGTCTAGTTTCTCTAACATGCGTGTCTGTAAATCCAGTAGGGCACTTTCTGTCCCATGATTACTACGGAAGCCAGATTGTTTATGGTGGAACGGTAATGAAGTTTCGAAGTGCGTCTCTAATTGAAATGTGGCTGCCTTATCCAGAATTTCCAGTAAGAATGGGATGCTTGTTATTGATCGTAGGTTTGCTGGATCTTTTGTGCTATGTTTAGGTTTCTTAATGATAGGGGTGACTGCCACTTCCTTGATGGAGGTAGGTACTTTCCTGTGGAAAAAGGAGGCCTTGATGAATCTGGTAAGAAAAGGGGCAAAAATACCAGTGTTTTTGAGAATGATTTTGGCAGGAAGAAGGTCTCTTATGCAGGAAGTGGGCCTAGTAGTGGCTTTTGGTGGTATCTAAAATAGAGACAGGGTTGACACAAAACCCAGGGGACATGTTCTTATTTTTTTGATCGATGCCAGTTACTTGCTTGCATAGTATTCTATTGGTGTTTAGATTACCATGGATTTTATTACGAGCCAATGGAAGCTTGTCCTGGAATGCTTTTTGTACTATGTCACAGTCATCCTTGTTGCGATCGATGGACTGGGTAAGGGCACTTGTTTTTTCCTATGATTTATATAACTCAAATAGTTATTTGAGTTATATAAATCATATAACTTATGATTTCTTAATATTATTTCCTGCATTTTCGATTTGATCGTTATAATAGAGTTTTTTTTGCCTCAAGGATCTTTTCTTTGTATATCTTTTCTACTAATATCCATTTATCTCTATTTTCCTTGTTTTCATTTTCTTCCCATGGCCGCTCAACCTATCTTTTCAGCTTTTTTAAGGTATTTAGATCTGGGGAAAACCAATTTTGCTTGTTGGGGAAATTGCGTTTTTTTTTGGTTTAATGGTGCTTTTTTGTCAAGCAAGTTAATAACCTGAAGGTCGAAAATATCTGCTAGACTGCAAGGGGTTGTCAAGATCTATGGAGCTGTTCATGATAAGTTGCATGCAGGTTTCAAGTTCAGCAGTGCAGCATTTTCTGTAATTTACATTTACAATTTTCTTGGGGGGATCACGAGAAGGAATCCCTTGGTCCAGCAATTGGAAGGTGCAGTCGATGATATAATGGACTGATCAAATGCAAGGATAAGTGATAGTATTCATTATTGTGATGTTGCTAGCTGGTACCCAATCCAGGGTGTGGCCTCCTTTATGAGTGGGCTCTGTGGTGTGGACTATAAATCCTAAATTTGCAAGATGCTGTTCCAGCTCAATGGCTTCATTATCTTTGACATCCCCTTTTCACCGATTCAAATCTCCTAAAAGTATTGTGGATGAATTAAGACGGTTCAAGGGGTTGAGCAATTGACCCAGATCCTCATTGAAAGAAGGAATGTCGAAGGGGGGTCTGTAGATGAGAATGGTATTTATACAATATATTTTTCCATGTAGAACTTCACATCCAGAACAGTCCATTTGTTACTCAAAAATACCTATCTCTTTCCTACTTATGATGGCTACACCGCCTCCCCTGCCCTGCAATCGATTTTTGAAAATTATTTTGTAACCTGGGGGAGTTGCTAGATCTATGCTAGGGCCACTACTTTCCTGTAATCCAAGTCTCTGTGAGGCACATTATCTTGTTGTCTAAGATATAGTCATGTACTTCCAATGCATGTTTTGGTAGTGATCTAGTGTTTAGCAGGGATAGTTTCAGAAAACCTGGTGAAGTTTTCATGTTTTTGTCATTAATCAGGGGGCACATTGGCCTACAATCTATGTAGGATGTTGTTGTGTCATTTTGCACGGAGGTAGGGGGAAGCGAAACGGTATCTGCAAGAATTTCTCCATTTCGTTTAGTAGGTTCAAGTAGAAATGTGTTTTCCTGGTAGCGACACATGTCAAGGGAAAAAGAATTGTAGTCAACGCTCAGTTGTTTTACCTGCATTGTTAGTGCAGAACCTCACCGCACACCGCGTACAGACGCGGACCAGTGCAGACCAGCCCTAATGTGCCGAAAAATAAATGAGAAGTTAAAGCCCTGCGCTTGCAGGGAATTGTAGTTTTAGTTAAAACTACACGCCAAGTCGTAATGTCAGGCTCACTATGATTAGGCAATCAGGAAGTATACTAATTAATATCCTCACCCCACTCACCCTCATGACCACGCACAATTCAACCCTACCTCACACATGCACACACCTGGCAATGCCCTAGACCTTTTTATTTCAAGCAGAAATCATGTCTCGAAGGCACTCAGATTTGATTTTCCGTGGTCAGACCACTTTGCTATTCATGTTCACTGTATCATACAAGATCCCGCTCACCAGCCACACATCCCCCTCGCCCAGAAGACAGACAAACTAAACACATTACAAACATAGCCTTAGCACCCTTCATACCACACCCTCCTCCACACACACACATCCCTCCACTCTTCTCAACAATTACAACACCATCATCACACAGTCACTCAACAAAATTCCCCTCCTCAAGTCACAAAAACCCTGCAGCCACCACCATAAACCACGGTTCAACAGCTCCATACTCTCAGTCAAGCAGGATGGCAGCTGCCTAGGAAGAGCCTGGCAAAATAACCCATGCCCACCATGTCTTCTGAATGAGGGCAACATTCCTAAATCTTCTGTGGAGTTACATGAACCATTTTCCTTTCAATATTGCTATTCATCACATTTGGAGACCTTCTGTTTGTCACTGAAAGGATCATAAGTACACCAATGAACTCTTTGACTGCCCTTAATATGTCCATAAATGCCTGGACAAATGGCTCAGTGTTGCCCTTGGGACCAAATATGTTCAAATTTGGTAGGACTGGCTGATCTGTGTGCGCACCAAGTCCCCGAGATCGTAGCCAAAGCTTGTTTAGGAACTGCAGCATCTGGTGAGACCTAAACACTGTTTGGAACATTAAATGAAAGGTTCCTGTTCATCCACGTGGTCCCAGATGGAGAGTTTGATTCCAGCATGAAATCCATTCTTTCTTAAATCTCTGCGGGAAGGCCTTGAAGTGAGGGTCAGTAACGTAGCACTGAAGACAATAAAGCAAGTAGATTCTTGCAAACCATTAACCTGAGCTACCACCTCAAATGAAATGTCCCTCTCACCATCCAGACTACCAGGAGCTGACAACAATTGGAAACCTTCAGACAATTGTGACAGTGGCTATGGAAGCCCCTCCCACTGCCACCGACATTGCTTAAGAAAAGAGCGATTATGGACAAAAACATTCCGGATGCTGCTGGTGCCCATGTTTAGAAAAGTAAACCTGCACTGTAGAGCCTCTTCTGATCGCTCAGCCACCCAAACCCTTCTATCGCTGCCGGTTATGGCTTCCTTTATAGGGTAGTCTTACCTATACAAGGTCCAGATACCATTGGACTTGGACCGCGATTCAGTACTTGCAGCAATTAATAAACTAAAGAGTTCAAAGGCACCTGGCCCTAACGGCCTGACAAACGTCATCTTGAAAAATGACGGTGAAGTGTGGAAAGACTTATTAACCCTTCTGTTTCATAAGGTATGTCAGGAATGCATTATTCCTTGCATCCAGAGCGAGGCTGTTTTGCTACCAGTCTTTAAAAGAAATTCCTGACTGGAGCCTAAACATTTTAGGCTCCTGTCGATGTTGGATCTTACTGGCAAATGATTTGTTGCCATGCTTCTGAGGGAGCTCAATAGCTGGGCTGAGGACAAGAAAATCCTGAGACCTTTCCAGACTCTTTTTCGCAGAGGCTCCTCGACCTCTAATAATCTGCTAGCCATAACCCTATTAATTAATGCGCAAGGAAAAAGGGCAACCCCCCACTTTATGTGGCTTTTGTGGATGTTCATGCAGCCATAAACCGTAATTTACTGTGGCATACACTGGCAAAGTGGCCTGTTCCGCCCTTATTGCTGAAGATGGTCGTTCAACTGCACGAGGGTAAGAGAGTTTATGTTCGTCTGAGCAGCAGAGGGGCACGCACAACGAATATACCAACTTCTAAAGATCTTAAAGGAATAGTGCGCTCGAAAATATTATTGTCCCTAGGGTTCGGGCATGTGTTTTTAAGCATACGTTGATCGATCGTTCAAACATTTCCTATGCACCTTACCGTAGTTTTCCTCTTTTGTACACATGCGAAAGTCTAACTCAATATACAATTGCATTCCCCAAATCTGCAATACAACGCAATATATGTTATGCTTCTTATTTTTTTTTTTACACATAGGAAAGATCTTAGAAGCTAGAATCTGGAGAATAGACTGGAGACATGACGGTCATGCACAAAGGTCATTCCTTGGCAAGCAGTTGGGGTGATTGCAGAAAAAGTGGCATCCTTCTGGAGCCGTGGTGTGCCCTGTAATTCAGCTTTAACAAAATATTAAATCATCCATTAGGGGAAGATTGAATGTGAACAAATGTAGACTTCATTCCACTGGTTTATCACACTCAGCCTGTACATCTGGCATTTGCTGTGGTTCAGTGACTGACGCAAGAGTTTATAATTTACCTGAAGTCTCAGGGCATCCAGCAATTTGTTCTTCCTCTTTTGACTTTGCTGGTTGAGCTGGTCCAATCTAGTTTTGGTGTCTGCCACACGCTCTTCTATCCTGGAAAAGTAAACATACATTTATTTAGGTTTGCTATTTTTGAACATGTTGATTTTCTGATGTCAGACAGGAGTCAGAACTGTTTGCCAGGGGCTATATCTTTGTACTGAAAATAATAAGTAATTATTGCAATCTATTGCCACATGCATGAACGTTAAACCCAAGAATGTTGGATCTTTTGGTCCATCCTCGAGAGCTTCAACCTACAGGATTTTTAGGAGATGCACTGTCAAAATTGACAGTATTCTATGTTTTCCTATAAGCACTGACCATGCAAGAGAAATGGGCAGAGCCTCAGCACAGCCATGAATCGGGATATGACGCGACAGAGCAGTGCATGAAGGTAATTGGTTAGTAAGCATCGGGAAGCAATAAGGCAGTCGGGCTGTGATGTTAGTCTCTGCTTGGGGCCCAGGTACGCCCAGTGATGCATGACACAGGAATAGGGGTCACGAGTGTACTGGTCACCAGACCATGATGTATGATAGAGAGATATGCTGCAGGTGGAGGGTGTCTTACTTTTACTGGTTGGCCGGAATCATACTGACCAAGCATGGTGCTGTAAGGCCATGCCCCTAAAGGTTGGAGAATTTTCTGTTAGAAAGTTCATTGTTAATGTAACCAACTAAATGTATCTTGCTGATTTTCTCTATGAACGTTATTGTGTAAAACCCTCGAAAACCATGAGAATTCTTTGCTCGGGGGGACTCTTTGCTTGGACGGGGATAGTCTGCTCGTTTCCCTGTCCACTACTGCACAGTGGTATGGAAACAAACTTGACTCTGCTGTCACTGCCAAGGATTCCCTTATTTGATTAATGAAGTGGTTTCAATGCCACCGACAATATAAATACCTCCTATTTCTGGCATGGCTATCCAGAAAACATGGAGTGGATTTGGCTCGTGAGGTCTATCCTTGGGGACATATGCCCAAGATCAATAAAGTTTTTCACTGACTTTTCTTTGCATATTTTTCTCAAAACTTCCAGAGGTCTGTTCTGACTTTTCTTAGATTATTTATAAAATTGGCAAATTATGGAATCGTGTTTTATGATTTTTTAAGATTCTTCGGATGAACCTAGGATTTGTTAGCCGGATCTGCTAGACTCTGACTTTCCCTAAATTTGGTGACCAAAATAACAAACTTCAGTTGTATTTCCAGTCCACTTTTTACAACTAATTCACTGTAGGGAAATTTATTTGTAAAAAAAAAAAAAGAAAATATGGGTAATCCATCATCTGAACATTCTGGGTCTTACACTGGAACGGCAAAGTGTCCGTTCTGTGCAAGTCGGTCTCCATGCTGTCTCATCAAATCCACACGGTGGGTCAGAGTGGTCAGCAGATTCTGAAATTCTTCATGCCGCGTCAGCAAGCTATGCACCGTACCCAATTCGCCCTATAAAAGAAAGAAAAAGCACAAGGAACAAATGAAGTACAATTTTACACATCCCTGTGGGATAGAAAAGATACACTGGCCAGTGCATCCTACACACCATTTAGTGAATTCCCCGGGGGTTCATGTAGATGCACACAACTTTCATGGGTTTTGATTCTTTGGTTATGTCCTTTCGCAAAGCGAGGGATGTGTAATGCAGAATATCATCGGGTGGGTATATCTTCCCCTTCACATTACTTAATATGCTTTTCTGCCTCCATCCCCATTCAAGTGCTTTGATTTGCAGCCCCATGCATGCTTCAGCTCCATCACAGACCGCACCACCAGGCTTTATTTACACTTTTAATGTATGCCTGGCACAGTTGGTCATGTTGCCTAACTTGCTATGTGAGTTTCAGCAAGTGACCTGGGACAATATACATTTGCAACTGACAGGTCTGACATAGTCCAATGGCTAACCTTGCTAGTGGATGATGGGGCAGCAGAGGGTGCACGGTTCCACCACAAGCCATGCGATGCCTGGCATTGGGGTGACATAAAGAGGAACCCTTGGACTGCCACACCAAAACAAAGCGTGGGATACAGGGGGTTGGCCCAATGCCACTTTAGGCGATCCTGGTCTGTTAAGGGAAACAAGGATTGGCAGTTCTACAGAGCTAGCAGTGCCTGCATGTTTGGGTCCCTGTGCATGAGTCTGGGCATCACATTTAAATCTACATAGAAAAAGAGCAAGACCTGAATAGTACAGGAAATTATAGAGGCAGTCAGGCAGTCATCAGACAAGGCCCCCACTGGCCCTCCTACTGATGAGATCAGATAAGATAAGGAAGTCCACCCTCAGGGCAGGAGCACGGTGTGACAACCAGAGAGAGGACTGCGCAATGGATAGTACCAGCAAGCCCAAGTCCCACATCAGCCAAACCTAGGGGTGGGGCCCATCAGCCAATCCCTACCCCAGATGCTTTAAGAGACATGCATGAATTCCCTCACATTAGAGAAGATGGAAGGGGGGAAATCCACTGAGGAAGGGCCTATGGCAGGAGGTAGTGGGTGTCCGGAGGAGGAGATCATTTGGAGAGAGCTGGAGTGATGAGCACAAGGAGCTGGAGCAGAGGGCTAGAGAGGGGACCTAGGAGGCAGGGCCGGGAGGGGACCCAGGAGGCTGAGGTAAGGAGGGGATAGGGCACTGGAGGAGAGACTAAGGGGAATGGGGAGCATATTCCCAGAGAACATGGGCAAGGTAGACCCAGGAGGTCAGGAGACAGAAAGATCCAAGAACCTGGAAAGGGAAAGATCCTGGAGGAGGTGAAGTAAGAGACCACAAGGACTGGGAAAAGGACAAAGCGGACTGTAAAAATAACCCATTGCTCTGGGGTGAGAAAGACCCAGACTGTTGGGAAGAGGGAGACCTAGATGGCTAGGGGACGGAACATCTCAAATGATGAGGAAGAGAGTCACCCAGAGGGCTGAGAGCAGAGAAATCCAGAACATTGGGAAGAAATGAAGTCACGGGCTAGGAAAGGAGATATTTAGTAGGACGTTGGGGTGAGGAAGAAGAACTGCTTAATGGGGAGCTAACAAATGTTGAAGAGAGCAGGAGTGTAAAGGGAGGGAGCTAGAGGAAAGAGAAAACAAGTAGGTAGAATCATTATTGAGAGTGGCAAAGATGAAGGGCTGGGGAAGAATAACGAGAGGAAGGGGAGGTGGTAAAAAAGAGTGCAGAAGAGATGTAGGAGCTAGAGACATTAGATAAGAGATCCTTCGGTAAGAGCTGCAAGATTTCAAAGAAGAGAGGCAGTTGAGGTTGAAGAGCCAGTAACCCAAGGCCCTGAGGGATGGAAGGAACAAGCGCTTGAGAAGGGGCACTACGGACTAGTTGGCCTTGTGTCTTTCTGTGGCTCCCGTCCTGGGCAGGCCAGGTCCAAGATACTGATGACTACAGTGCAGTCTTGTCATCCTGGAGGAGGAAGCCTCCTCACCATCTATTAGTTGTGGAAGAACATCACCAAGGAAGCTACACCTCGAGACTGAGACTTTGCTGAGATCTATCGGGAGGGACACGCAAAAGCCTTCAGAAGGAACTGAGAGATAGTTCTTGTTTCGCTTAATCCAACCTACACATAACACCCTCAAAACTACTGTTTTATCATGTAAAGCCAGGGGATGGAACCAGAACCCTGGCTTAATAGAAACTGAGACCGTTTTTGCTTTAGACCACTCCCTGTCCCCACCAGCTCCCTTTTGCTTTGTTAGGACCGAGAGACATTGATTTTTGAGTGGATTCCAAGAACATTGTGGGGTAAAATATGGCCCCAGAATGTCAGATATAGAGAGGCCATGCTAGGCCCCTATTGTGAGAGTGAAACTGGCTGATGTTGAGACCCATTGGAAAATGCAGGCCAGTTCAAAACATTGTTTTCCGAAATAAGGCCTAGTAAATGAACAAAAATGGGCCTATTTTAACTTTAGTAAAATACAAAGACACTGGGCCTCATTACGACCCAGGCGCTCGCGTAATGAAGGGTGCCGGTACGGGACCAGCACTGTTCATTACGGGACACCCTATTACGAGGTCCCCTTGCGGGACCCGCTCAGAACGTCTGGTCAGACCAGACGTCCTTAGTGGGGCCTGCAAGGGGACCAGGGAGCTAATAACGGGCCTGTTATTAACGGGCCGTTATTAGCAGCTCCCTCCCCATTCCCATTGAGCCCTATGGGGGCTCAAACAGGAATGGGGATGGATTTTTTCAATGAGGAATTACCGGGTCCTCCAAGGTTGGAATGACCCGGTAATTCCTCATTGAATGAACCCAGTACTGGAACCCGGTATGGAGGCAGCCATGCCCTTATTAAGGGCATGGCTGCCTCCATACTCTTAATGAGGCCCACTGAGTTGAAGGAGAGTGTGCCTTAAAATTGTAATATTGCTAGCTGTGTCCAATTGAGTCAAACAAAAAGAAACAGTTGGTGCTGTAGATGTTGACTTTGTGTACATTGGGGAAAGGCACCTTTGACAGATTTAAAACCGCATCAGCGCACATGGAAAGAAAATATACATTTGAAATACGGCGCATTTGGAAGATAAAAAGGAGGAAGGATGCCTGACATTTAAGAAATAAAATCAAGTGACAGATTTCATTATCAGGAATAAAGAGCTTAATTTTCATCATATAAAATCACAGCACGTAAAGAGAAAGGCCTATTTCGTTTTTGTAAAAGTGAACACTGGTTTCTTATGTTAACTGTGGTCGATCTGTGTGAATTAGATTAATAATGAATCTACCTCTGTTCTAATATAGTAGAAAAGAAAGATTGTATTTATGAACGGCAATGTTACATGTTAAACACATTGTGTCAATGTAAAAGGCTATTCCTTTAGAAATATGTATGTAGCTCGTTTTCCCCATTGAACTGGAAGGTCTGGGCCTTTGAAGAAGATCGGTATTGGGCAGGTGGCAGATAAGCCAGCCAGCAAAAGTGACCTTAAGGTCAGGTCTCCCCATTAACTGTGCATTAGCGTCAAACAAAAAAAAATGTTGAAGGCCAGGAGGGGGAGGGCATGATAACATGTGCCAGCCAGATGTCCTAATCAGGTCACCCAAAAGAAATTAAACCTAAGAAATGGTGGAGGCTGGTGTGAAACTCAGGGACACTTGTGGTGCCTTGCCATTGACTAACATTGAATACATTTTCTTGAATGAAAAGCGCATTGTGTGTTCCACTGAGCTCATCCAGGGTTCATATTAAAGAGGATCGCATTGGTGGATGCTCTCCATTAGTGTGAGGGGGTGAAAGCATGTATACCCTTAGCACAATTAAAGACAAATATTTAATTAATTCCCATAGGGTCATTTATCATGGGGTGATGTTTTTGTCAAAAATCGAAATTGACAAAAGATTATCCCAGTGCACTGTAAATGACTCTAGTTTGTAATGTAATCTGCTAACCCTGCTGTTCAATTGAATGTGCTGGTGTCCCCAAAACGAAAATCCCAACATCTTGCATTCCCTTTGAAAACAAATTGTGCAAAAGGAATGGTTCCTTTCAGTCCAAACCAGAATCCCAAAGCCTTGCATTTTTATTATAGGAGTGGTGCAAAACGAAATTCCCCATGTATTCCCTTGTATCCCAAATCAGAATCCCAAAACATTGCATTTTACCTACATAAAATACCAAAACGATTTTTCTATTGTGTTCCCAATCCCTTGCCTTTAAATCAGAGGGGTCATATCTAATTGATGCCAGTAGGGTGGGGGTTGCTGGGAGAAAGGAATATTGTGCCAAACGAAGCAATCACTGTGTGTTTTGTATGTTCCTATTGTTTAATTTTCAAGAAATATGATGTAAATTGTGACTGCAAACTTCAAAATGTTACCTGTGACTTACAGCAACTGAAAGTCCTTTAAATCTATGTTAGTCAATTGGTGCAAGACATTTGATTTGTGACATTGTGTAGTGCCACAACATTGATGGCTGATGTTTTGGTTGCTATTCTTCTTTGTCAAACCTTAAATAAATATATATTCTTACTATACAACGGCCTGACTCCTAGCTCATTGGTGGTACAGAGAGTATTTGTTCGGGTGGTGCCAGAAAGGTTGAAGGACTCAATAAAGTTGAATCTGTATAAGCACTTTGGGTGCGTGCCACCTTGCTTGGGGGGAAAAGGAACTCCCTGAGTTGAGTGACCACCTAATAAATCATGACAACATACTGATGAATCACCATCTTTTGTGGTTTTTGGTGCAAAATCCCAGGTTATGGGAATTGATTTGGCTTACCCCTGTAAATACCCGAATAAAGAGCTGTTGAGAAGGCCAGTTTATGTCTGACCGATGTTTAATCTCACTGTCCCTTGTGACACAGGTTACTTGACGTTGCCGCAGGGTAATAGAATTTGGTTGCAGATGAGCACTGCAAGACCCATGCTTTCTGATTGTACGATCGGACTGAAAAAAAAGTCGGACCGTACAATACGACCGAAAAATGCTACCACCAAAGGTTCAAACACCAAAAGTTCGAACCTTTGGTGGTAGCATTGCACGTAAGTAAAAAACAAAAGACTGCGGGGGTGTCCCCGCAACACCCCGCTCACTATACTGTGTGGTATAGTGAGCGTGGTGTTGCGGGGGACACCCCCGCAGCACACGCGCGAAAAAAAAAAAAATGAAAACGGGGCTGCAGGGGTGTCCCCCACAACACCCCGCTCACTATACTTTACAGTAGAGTGAGCGCGGGTTGCGGGATTGCGGGGGAAACCCCTGCAGCTCCCGTAGTATGTAAGTGTGTTTGCATGAGAAAGGTGCAAACTTTTGGTAGTGCGCACCTTTCTCATGCAAACTTTCCAGCCGCGGCAAAATCAGCGGCTGTCGGAACACTTAGAATCAACACCTTACCACCAGCCATGCTCACTGGACTAAACATGCAGAATTTACTTGATAGCACATATCACTATAGGGTTTTTACGACTTGAGTGTGCATTTAAGGCTTCAGTACGCAACTAATAGACTGCCAGTGAAGGCAAACTACATATTCACAAATGTTACCCCTCTACAGAATAAGCCCCACTGTGGAAGCCACACCCCTGAATCAATCATGACCTGTCAAGCAAGCTCAACTAAGTGGTGGATATAGCCTAAAGCATCAGATGGGGGTAATGGGCGAGCAAAGCATCCGGAGGAAGTACACACTTTAAGTAGAACAATCCTATGCGTGTAGAATGGAATTAGAGAGGGGATCAGATCACACGATGTACACCCTCTGGTTCCTATTTACTTTTAAGGTCTGATGCAGGAATAACACAATCTACTGCCATGCCAACGGTGGTCTACGTCTCCCACAAACCACTAGGACGTGCAGGTTTACATTTAGGAAGCCTAAAATCGTGTACCAGAATCCATCTTTGCTGTCCACCACATTTGCACCTATTGTAAAATTGCTTAAATATGGTTCTTTGGAGCATATCCTGTAAGACGATCTGCCACAACTATCACTGTGGACATTGACCGTCAACCTTATTTGACCGTCTTGACCTGGATTGCATTACAGCCATGTGATGGACTTGCCACAACTGTCACTGTGGACTATCTGTGGACATTGAGAGAAATGGTCTGACCAAAAGTGCCAGTGCATGGAAAGTCTATAACATGGCTGTAATGCAATCCAGCTGAAGACTGTCAAATGAGGTTGATTGTTTAGAATGACCAACACGTGTTTCAGACACAACGTGTTTCTTCAAGGTCTCAGCTCAATTAATGATCTGTATTGGAACATACTAAAACAACTATTCTGCATCGATGCAACCTAGTACCTTGTGGGATTTTTGTGGACATTTGGCAAATGTATTTGCCTTCTTGTTTCTAACATCAATGGGATGTTACATTTTGATGGAAAGCAAAAGAAAATATACTTTATTTATTTATAGATTCTTTTCACCATCAAATTACCAGAAGGCCTAGAATCTTGCTTTCAAAAATCCTCTGCCTACAGTTAAACTAGCTTTCGAAAGGAGGGAAATAGGTTTGTGTAAAACGTGCTACACTGGATAGTCAGCAAAGCACTGTGGTCAAGTGTCACATTTATTTTGTCTCAAAGTGGCATTATTGTTTTATAAGACAAGGTTTCTTGCACATACTTGGGTTTCTCCTGGCTCTGTTAGTGTTAATTACTCTTAGGGTATTCTCTTCTTCCTCTGTGCTCCTTTCTTGATAGTGCCAATCTCGAGTTGGTTTTTCAAGCTCTTCCATACTTCTGAGTCCTTCTCAGGTTCATACACTTCCAGGTTTCTCTGCACTCCTCGACTGTTTTTAAACGTTTCAATTGTACTCTCAGGTTCTAGGTGCCTTAAAGAGTTCTTATCACCCCTTTCAGGCTCTTTTAAAAATACACCAAAGCCTCCCTCAGGTTTGAGGTGTCTTTCAGACTTCTCAGTGACGCCCTCAGGTTTTAGGTTCTTCCAAAAACATCAACACCTGTCTCCGATTATAGGTGTCTTTCTAAAATGTATCTATGCCCCTCTCAGGTTCTCTGTATCCTTTAATCTTCCCAGCATCCCACTCAGGCTTCAGGCACTTTCTGGAGACACCTACCAATGCCCATTTTGGGTTCAATGCATCTTTCAGACTTCTCAGCTCCTTGCTTATGCTTCAAGCACTTTCTCAAACTTCAATGCCCCTCTCTGGTTTTAGGTTCTTTTCAGGGTTCTCAAGAGGTTCTTTCCATATCAGCCGCCCCACGTGACATTGGGCCTCATTACACGGATGGCGGTAAGGATTTACCGGTACAGGTAAAATACCGGTACCAGTAAATCCTTACCGCCTTACTACGAGGTCCCTTTGCGGGTTGGGGGATTTAACGCCTGCTTTTTGCAGGCGTTAAAAACCAACCCGCAAAGGGACGCAGGGAGCTAATTACGGTCCCGCAATTCCCATTGAGCCCTATGGGGCAAAAATGGGAATGGGGAAGGGCAATGGCGGAAGGGGGAATTACCGCCCCGCCAACCTTGGAATGGCTAATAGCGCCATGGTTCTCCGCCATCCGTGTAATGAGGCCCATTGAGTTAATGGGAGTCAGCGCCTGTCGTCAACAGCTTCTCTGAACAGCAGGTTGATGCTTCTGTCTCCTGCCACAGACAACCGACTCTCTTTCTTTACTCCAGGCGTTATGGATGGGACCCGTTAAGGGACTTCAGAGCTAATAACGGTACCGCAAATTGCGGTACCATTATTAGCTCCATCCCCATTCCCATTGAGCCATATGGGGGCTCGAATGGGAATGGGGAATGGTTCCAAATGGGGACTTACCGGGTCCTCCAAGGTTGGAATGACCCGGTAAATCCCTATTTCGGGAATCCGGACCCGGAATGCGGTAAGGGGGTAGCCATGGTGCTATTAGCACCATGGCTACCTCCTACCTCGTAATGAGGCCCAATGTTTAATGATAGGGAAGTGTCAGGGGTATGTAAGCAAAGTCGGCCATCTTGGATTTTGTTATTTATTTTTTGGAAGCACCACATGGAGCTGCTTAGAAAACATCTAGGTGCAACAACATGGTTGAAAGTCCAGTTTCTAGGTAACTCAGCATTTTCTCTTCTGGGGCCATGGGCATTTTATCACATTACACAACATTAAAGTCAGATCTCTTTACCTGTAGATCGTCCACCCTGAGGAAAGCCTCGTGGCCGGATAAGGCTGCATTAATGCGATCCGCTTCTCGGTGGAAGAGCTGCAGCTCCACCGCCTCTTCCAGCTTCTTCCTCCGCTGCAGCCACATCTCACCAAGCTTGCGATTCTCCCTGGAAAGCCGGTCGACTGACTCAAGCACGTCTGCGGTGCTGGTTGGCTTGCCATCTGATACCTTCTTACCCAATTCTGCCAGCTGCTTGGAACTGCCGGGGACAACAGAAGAAAGAGAGGACTAACGACTCTCAATGGAAAGACCAACACACTGAGATGCTCAAATAGTAGATGGAAGAAATAGCAAGAGCATTCATTTTCTTTTCTTCCGATTGGGCCTCATTACGACCCAGGCGCTAATGGGTTAACGGCGCCGTAAAAGTCTGCGGCGCCGTTAACCTATTAGCGCCTAATTACGAGGTCCCTTTGCGGGACCCGACCTTAAAGGCTGGTTTTACCAGTCGTTAAAGTAGGGACCCGCAAAGGGACCTTGGTGCTAAGTACGGTGCCCCAATTCGCGGCACCATACTTAGCGCCTTCCCCATTCCCATTGAGCCCTATGGGGCAAAAATGGGAATGGGGAAGGGCCATGGCGGCATGGGGAATTACCGCCCCACCAACCTTGGAATGGGGTGGTAATTCCCCATTCCGCCATGGCGGACACCGGCATGGACCATGGTGCTAATAGCACCATGGTCCTCCGCCTGGGTCGTATTGAGGCCCATTGTCATTTCTGTCAAAGTGTTAAACCATATTAAGGGTGACTTGAGATAAATTGGAAGCCGGAGTTCATTTTGACATTGGTTTGGAAATGTATATTGGCCACACAGATGAGAATAACATGTTGATATTTGGTTTGGGTTGACACAATCGAATCTATTTGGTTGTAGGAGAACTGGATGAACTTTATTTTTTTGACAGGTTCATTTTGCTACATTCATATGCAGGGGGAGACCCCCCTTAGACTCCCCTCCTAGCCCCCCTCCATTACGTATATCCCTAAACCAGTCCCTCACACATATATGCAGCAAAATGTGCAAAAGAAATTGCCACCAAATCTCCAGCTCAGTGATCTGCCAATCCTGAATATTTATAGAGCACAAGCCAGAGGGCCATAGCCAGCACACCATTTCCCATTGCTTGGGTTGTAGGTGCTGAAAAGTGCAATGTTACAGAAGCATGCGAGGACCTGTACTTAGATGGGGAGGGACTATGTATACTTAATCAAATGAGTCATTTCTAGTGTCACAATACAGAGTGATGTGGGTATCGGCAGGGTCAAACCGGGACAAAACATGTCCGGGCACAAATAGAAAAGTGGTCCACTATCACGCATCACTTTTCATTACTTTTGCTGCAATCTAAGTCGTATCTGGGTGCATATTTTATTCAAATGTATGCAAATAGTGAATTTGTATGCATATGAGGTCAAGATCATTAGTAAAAAGTACCAGTTGAAAAGTGCATTAACTCATCAAACTGGCCCAGATTGTGCACAAAATGATCCCACACCAGCCAGATGGACCAGCCCTTTGAGTACGGGAGTGAGGTGCGGGGTAGGACTGGGGCATAACATTGTCTCAGGCACCAATGAAAAAGTGGCCCCCAATTGCAAATGACAATTTATTCCTTTTGTGACGTACTGTTTGAATAGTACCCAAGGTGGAGTTTAAAAAAATAAATAATGTGATGCACATTGTGCAATTTAAAGAATATTAATTCAGCAACAATTATCAAACTACTAGCCTCATAGTGAAGTAACTCATCAAACTGGCCCACTTTGGCCAGAAAAGTGGTCCCCTTTGACCCAAAAAACGGTCCCACACTAGCATTTTGCATTTTTGGGTTCGGCCATGGGCCAATAGCTTTATAGGCCAGTGGGAGCCTCGTGAGATATACGATAAAGGTGTGGCGGGGAAGTCTAAGGTAAAGCAGGCTTTTCTGAGCTCCGTTCGGAAGCTATGGAGAGAAGGAAGAGGACTCATGCAAAGAGCAAGCAGAGGAATGTGTCATGGCGTGCAGGTATTGAAGAGGAGCGCGGATCTCCCTGTCTCTTGTTGCCGTTTAGAATACCTCATTCCATGGTGTTTCTGATGCATGTTGACCACATAGGTCCAGGGAGTGGGTGTGCCTTATAGAATTGTATTTCTAGATGTGGAGGCCTTTGCAAATAGATAACGCAATGCACCTCAAACTTGAAGCAGGCTGCGAGTGGGAGCCAGGGTAGACCTTTCAGAATGGGGTTGGTGTGTTGGAATCTGCATTCTTCCAATGATCTGGCAGGCGTGGAGGAGGATGTTAGGAGAGTTGGAATCAGGAGCACCTGACTATTGCTCTCATTAAGGTCTGCAAGGATGAGGCTTATCTTGTGGAGCAGAAGTTTCCCTCAGCCAAACAAGATGATGGCACAGGCAGCCTCAATCTAATGGTACCCACAACGGGTCTCCAAGCCCGGCCCGAGAGCAAGAGAGAGAGAGGGAGAGAGAGAGAGAGAGTAGAGGAGAGGAGAGGAGAGAGAGAGAGAGAGAGAGAGAGGAGAGAGAGAGAGAGAGAGAGAGAGAGAGAGAGACAGAGACAGAGACAGAGAGAGAGAGAGAGAGAGAGAGAGAGAGAGAGAGAGAGAGAGAGAGAGCAAACCAAACCAGGTAATCACCTATAACATGGCCAAGTGTTAAAATTAAATCAGCACTGTTTCGAGCAAGACTTGAGGACAGCCATACAAAGGAATTTAATGAAACTCCCCTCTTGTTTTCACAGGAATAGATTTCCTGGATTTAGGTTGGAAGTGTTTGATCTCCTAGTCTGGATGGGTCTACGGCTGAACACGTGTAGACAAGAGAAGAAATTGCTTGCCAAGGTGTCGTTAACTTAGGCTCATGTTCTTCCTGCCTGAAGATATGCAGTTATCTGCTACATATCTTGAAAAAGGTCCAATTTCAGAGAACTTGGTCAATCTTTGTCTTTGCATGCGGAAAACATGATTTGGCCGAAATGCTGAATCAATTTTACCTACCCCACCGAAAGACCTAAAATACATACCACCAAATGTTCGAACTACAAAAAGTTTGTACCTTTTGTGGTGTGTATATTTTGGTGGGGTAGGTTAAAAAAAAAAGGAAAAACAAAGGCTGTGGGGCCTGCGGGGGTATACAGTATAGTGAGCGGAGGTTGCGGGGGGAACCCCCGCAGCTGCCTGAAAAAAAAAGAAAAAGAAAAGGACCCTGCATCGCCAGTTCCCCATCACGGAAGTGAAAGGGAACCAGCGTCGTAAGGACACAGCGCGTTGAGTTGAAAGGTAAGTGGGGGGTTAGGGGGTGTTGGGGGTGTGTGAGGGTGGGGTTTTTTTCAGGGGTTAGATTTTGGGGTTGTTTACCAAGGAATTTCCACATGAGAAATGTACGACCATTTATGCTTATTGTAGATTTCTCATGCGGTCATTTCCGTGGCAGACCTTTCCGTCATGGTAAAACAACCACAATTCAGAAAATAAGGTTCTCTTGGCGTGATTACTCCTATTACTCTCCTGCAGGGCCATGCATCTCCTTACTTAACCCACCTCTCCTTTGCATGCTCGATCTCCTTCAACAGGTACTGGTGCTCCTTGAGAAGCTGCTCCGCGGAGGTTACATCGGATCCCAATTCATCGCTGCTTAGCTTCTCCTTCACACCGTCCACCCAGAGCCGATGCTTACGATCCTCCAGCAAGAACATCTGGTGGGCGTGAGCCACTTCCAGGTTCCTTTTCTTCTCTGCCGCCTGCTCCTTCAGTTTTGTCAGAAGCTTCTCCATGCCCTCAACCTGCTTTTGGATTGCCAAGCTCTCGGCCGGACTGGTGCTTCCAATCCTAGGGAAGAGCAAAAGGTCGTCTTCAATACACCTCAGACAGCAATCGCAAGAGGTGTGAAAGCAAGTTCAATAAATAAGCAAGATGTTTCCTAATGCAACCATCTCAGTTAACTCATGAAGATCTGTATCTTATCGGGTGACATCTTTTGCATACCAATATGAACTTATTTTTGCTTATCTTATACATTTGTGTGTGACAGCAGTACTGCTGCTTAAGCAAGCATGCTACCATTGCATGCTGAGAACCATTTTGGCATTTCATTAGTATTTTATAGAGATTGGCTTAATAACCTGGGATCCCAAACCTGGACAAAATCTTTTAGGGTACGGATGCTTTTAATTGCAACTGCAAATGTATTGGAGGGCAGCACCACCCAGTGCAGGAGACTGGTACATATGCTTGCATCCATCCCTGCAGAGAAGCAGAGAACCAGCCTTAAGCACCCTAAAAACAGACAAATAATTCCAATAAAAATAAATAGGGAGTATAAATGTCCCCAACAACAATTAGGACACACAGGAGACTCCCCTGTGTTTTCACCCACACAGCTACATGGATATGTTCGGATGCGTGGAACCAGCAGAGCGGAACCCATGGGAGGAGCTCTAATACATGGATATGTTCGATGAGTGGTACCAGTAGAGTGGAGCCCATGGGCGGAGCTCTAATACATGGATATGTTCGGATGAGTGGTACCAGTAGAGTGGAGCCCATGGGAGGAGTTCTAATACATGGATATGTTCGGATGAGTGGTACCAGCAGAGCAGAACCCATGGGAGGAGCTCTTATACATGGATATGTTCCGATGAGTGGTACCAGCAGAGCGGAACCCATGGGAGGAGCTCTAATACATGGATATGTTAGATGAGTGGTACCAGTAGAGTGGAGCCCATGGGAGGAGTTCTAATACATGGATATGTTCGAATGATTGGTACCAGTACAGCGGAACCCATGGCAGGAGCTCTAATACATGGATATGTTCGGATGAGTAGTACCAGCAGAGCGGAACCCATGGGAGGAGCTCTATTACATGGATATGTTCGGATGAGTAGTACCAGCAGAGCGGAACACATGGGAGGAGCTCTTATACATGGATATGGTCGGATGAGTAGTACCAGCAGAGCGGAACCTATGGGCGGAGCTCTAATACATGGATATGGTCAGATGAGTGGTACCACTAGAGTGGAACCCATGGGAGGAGCTCTAATACATGGATATGTTCGGATGAGTGGTACCAGTAGAGTGGAGCCCATGGGAGGAGTTCTAATACATGGATATGTTTGGATGAGTGGTACCAGCAGAGCAGAACCCATGGGAGGAGCTCTTATACATGGATATGCTCGGATGAGTGGTACCAGAAGAGCGGAACCCATGGGAGGAGCTCTAATACATGGATATGTTCGGATGAGTGGTACCACTAGAGTGGAACCCATGGGAGGAGCTCTAATACATGGATATGTTCGGATGAATGGTACCAGTAGAGTGGAGCCCATGGGAGGAGTTCTAATACATGGATATGTTTGGATGAGTGGTACCAGCAGAGCGGAACCCATGGGAGGAGCTCTTATACATGGATATGTTCGGATGAGTGGTACCAGCAGAGCGGAACCCATGGGAGGAGCTCTAATACATGGATATGTTCGGATGAGTGGTACCAGCAGAGCGGAACCCATGGGAGGAGCTCTAATACATGGATATGTTCGGATGAGTGGTACCAGTAGAGTGGAGCCCATGGGAGGAGTTCTAATACATGGATATGCTCGGATGAGTGGTACCAGCAGAGCGGAACCCATGGGAGGAGCTCTTATAAATGGATATGCTCGGATGAGTGGTACCAGCAGAGCGGAACCCATGGGAGGAGCTCTTATACATGGATATGCTCGGATGAGTGGTACCAAGAGAGCGGAACCCATGGGAGGTGCTCTCATACTACTGTCTAATCTGAAGAGGAATTATAAGGTGAAAGGGCATCTTTTCATTTGCATGAATTCCGGGGTGCAAAGCAGATGGGTATAGTTTCACCCACCTTAAAAAAAAAACATTCGGAACGGGAATTACTTTTTCAATCGCCCCAAAATCCTTTAACTCCTAGCTTAAAAAAAATAGAGAGTGAAATACTGCTGGTTGAAAATTCACTGCTCAAATCACACATAACATAGAAACTGGTGTGTTGTTTTTGAAAGGCTATCCTTAGTGGGCAGCATGGCCGCTCTCTGCCCTGTACATTCTAGCTCCCGGCTTCAGCAGTGGAGCACAGGAACAGGAAGCAGGGATGGAGGTTTCAATGACGTCACTCCCTTTGATTTACAGCCTTTCTGAACCATAAGAGACCTCAGGGAGCCGTGTCAGAAACCAAGGCTTGCGCCATTCTGTGTATACCCTGGGCTAAGAGAGCCTGATGCACTACCTGCAGAAGGCCACTCTGCGCCTGCAAGAGCAGCAGCCTGGAAATGCTAATTTGTGGTTGGTGATCTTTGTGCTCTTGATTTGGTTTCAGAAACACCTGTGGTCTTACCTTGTCCCTTTTTCTTATTGATGCTCTCCTTCTACCTACCTGGTACTTGTCTGTCCCCTTGTCTCCTTGCACTCTGAAGTGAACATTTGGCACAGGGCGCATTACAAATGTCACCAGGCCTTACAGGAGCGTGCTTCCCTTTGCCTCACGTCTGCTAAATTAAGCAGGCAGCAGACTGAGCTTATTGGCCTCTCCCGCTGGGCTCCTCCTTAATGGGTGGTTCCGCGTGGCGGGTAGGAGACGCAACTCTTTGTGGCCAGATCTGTAGGAATGATGGCCAGCTGCAGGACCTCAGTATTGGATTTTTAGAAGGGATAGCCGATTAGCTCATTCCAGGCATACTCACCAGGACTAGTAAATGGGCAACAATCGGTGGGAGACGGGGTAGAACCTCCCACAAGCAAGGGAGGTTCCTCTCTGAGGGAAAAAAACATGCCACCAGTCCTAACCCCACCCTACAGAAGACCGGGAGCTACGGCTCACAAGGGATTACACCCTTAACGAGCTCGAATGGTGATGAAATAAAGAAATGACACTTCTAGCCACAACCCTAAGACTATGTGAAATTTATTAGCAAATGGGTAAAAAGTACAGGTTTAATCAAAATAGTTTTCCTACTCAATATGCTGAGGGAAACGGACAAACATAGAAACGGAGGAACCATGTAATAACTGGGACGGCACTCTTTCTAGAAAACAAAATCTGTAGAAAGAGTACCAGGACTTTCTTCAAAATGAGACTGTAAACCTTTCCAGCTCAGTCAATGGTGAGGGATAATGGGAGTTGTAGTCCAAAACATCTGAACAGGCATAGGTTACAGATGCCTGCTGTAAACTGAGAAGCAATGGCACGCCATTTTTAAAATACTGAAGACACTCTGAAAGACCCCGTGTTTAACTGCAATGTGAGTGGCCTGTGCGTCCTGGTCTCTTTTGCAATTGCTATAGAGCTCTTTTGTGAGGTGGATTAAAATAACTGAATTTGCTATATCCATATTGTAAACAACAAGGCACGAGAAAACAAAAGTCTATGTGCATTAAAACGAATACAGCTTACAAACAATCATGATACATGCAAATAGACATATATATAAACACATAAATGATGATTCAACAATATTTGTTGACGTTGGAGTCCAAATTACCAGCACATAACAAGAAATGGGTAACACATTTGGTTACCAGTTGAGCTTACGATTTTGCTATGCTCTTGAGAGAGGTGATTTTGTACTCCAGCGCATAAATGTCGTGCTCGGTATTTGCCAGGGAACGCCTCTCCGCTTCCAGGGCCATTGGGGTGGTGCTTGCCTCTGCACTCTTAAAATGGTCCAGCTTCTCCTGAAGAAGCAGCTGCAGGCTCTGGCAGTCTTCTAGAAAGATCCTCACATCTGCGACACCAAGCAGCTCACAGTCTTTCTGCTCCCTCAGGGCTTCCAGATCTTTCCAACTGGAGGAATTACAAGAAAACAGCGGCGTTACAAGAACAGCGGCCTCGGTGTGCTATTCTCTGTGTTTGGGAAGCGATGTCTCTTCCATAGCTACTCAATATAAAATATATGAAGGGATTAGACATTTCTAGATGTATTTGAAGACTGTGGTTTGGAGTTAAGAAATTCTGCATCCAGCATATTGTGTGGCATTGCCCTACTGGCTCAGTGCTCGTCCGCACCTTTTAATTTGATCTGGGGTGATATCTATGAATTGTGCGGGTCAATACACATTTTATATTTTCCATTGTTGTGGATATTGACTTGTTCTTCCATGACCTATTTCCTTTATTCAATTCTTATCTATATCATTGCTTATAGCGTGAACAGCAGAGCTCTTTGCCATGAGAGGGTGCTGGCACTGGAACATATTTGTATATTTGCTGTGTAGATCATTGGAGGAAAATAACATTTCCCTTGTCATGCGATATTCAGCTATCATCTACATATTGAAGGATTCCATACGCTAAGCGTAGTGGGTTTGTTTGTTGAATACGGTTTCTGATTACAACAAAATACCCTCTGCTTCCTTCTAAGCCCCTCCTCCCCCCGCGCCCTAGAAGCTGTTGACATCTCGAATTCCGAATACCCTTGCTTACAGGACACCGTACCTGCTTCTGGAGGTGCTGTGCCGTGCCACATCCAAAATGTCTACTTCAAAAAGTCCTGACTGTATAGGACGTGACAAAGACCCCAGCCTATTTATACCAGGGGCCAAGAGTGAGATGGTACAAGCGGCTGTGTACCACCACGAGCGAATGGTTGTGGGGCCCGGAGGAAGTACAAGAATGGATCCTCAAATCACCCCGCTGGGTCCCCACAGTAAGGCCGGGAGCAGTCAAAGGGATGCCTACACCCTCAACTCCGTTACTGATAACCTGGAAAAGGGGAACAAACCTCAGCACCCTTCAGGACAACTTTAACAACAGTTCTGCTGAGCCATCTGCACCCACCAAGCAGACCCACACCACAGGTGTTGGAATGAAGGCTTTTCCCTCCAAACTGCAAGCTTTAAAGTTCACCAGAGAGGGTTTGGACACTTTGTATCATTCTTCAAAGCTACCAAGGACATCAATTGAATTAATCCTTTGAAGCCAAGGGGTTTGTGGGACACGCGTTGTGGTTTAAAGAACACGTTAGAAGAAGACTTCAAAGGGAAAGAATCGGTCAGAAACATCAAACAAATGCTCTCCCATTTGAACAACGTCAGCTGGGGTTACAATGTGGCAATGCCTCCTGTAACTAAAGCTTTTTCCATACTTATAGGTCCCTACCTTACCAAAGGTTTTACGGACTGTTAATTTGTACGCTGTGAAGACAGAGGGGTATTCTTCCAAGAAGGCAATCACAGTGGAGATCCAGAGTGGGGGATAGGATATTCCACACGTGGTAGGACTATTTTGAAACCCAAGATGTCAACCAGCCTTATCATAACCTCATGTCCACTCCCCTGCAAGCCACATGACCACAGGCACAGCCCAATTTGAGACCAGGCTAAACTATATTGCACAGGGGTCACCTATCCTCCAGTGCCCTTCCTTGAAGCAACGAAAACACCCTTGGAAAGTGGGTGAGCTGGCAGTAGGGGAACAGCAGACCATGGGCAATGCTATTGGGGTTACCTGGAGTGCCAAGAGCCTAAGGTGGAGACTTCAAAGGAGAAGCTGATGAATAGTTAGGCAAAGAAGAGATACGGGGAACATCCTAGAAATGTTGGAGAGATATACTAGTGTGAGGAAGGAGGGAGATATTCTTGAGAGGTCAGAGGGAGACTGTGGGTACTAGGAGGAAGAGAAGGGGTTTAGTTGTTTAGAAGGGACCCAGAGGGATGTCATTTTGATGTGTGATGGATTGCCATCTGTTAGGGGGGGGGGGGGACCATCTGAGTTTTTTTACTAATGAAATGATGAAGGTATTTCTGTCTCTGAAAGTAAGGTCTGCTAATGAAACCCCCCATTCAAATTCCCCCAAAGTGACAGGCAAGCATAATGCATGCATGCAACTCTGCTGGGCTTCTCTCCTGACACATCTCAGCAGCTGCCTTTTTAGTTTGGCAACATGGCAGCACAAATCTCCTTAAGCCGCGATCTACCCTTAACCATGGGCAGTCCTGAATCAAAATTAAATCTTATAATTGTGTGCTTCGTGAACCTGCTGTCAGATGACAAATCTAACTATATGCCATGTCTGGTTATGACATGGTGGTCTGGTTCTTCTGGCAAACACCTGTTGGTGTCGTTTTAGTGCCAAATGGATTCCAGCAACCTTCCTTTCAATGTCTTCTATGTGTTCACTGTCTTGGACTGAGTTTCACCCAAAACAGATAATTTGGACTCTGGCCCAGAAAAAAGTATTTGCCTTCCCTGGGAAAGGGTTGTCACTGCCCAGGAAGACAGGGACTGCTACTAGGGGGCAAGAAAAGATTCAGTGCCTCAAATAATAGGCTCTGCCAGGCCAGAGGAAATCATAGCAGGGTGGCAATGAACAGAAACTCTTTGATGTAGGCAGGCCTTTTCCCTCAAGCATTCCAAAGGAACATTTGGGTTGACCCGCTGGCTGGAGAAGGCCTACTGCAGCTGAGACAGCTGGTGCCCAGGAACCTGCTCACTGGAGGTGACAGAACCGTGCAAGTGCTCTCAAAAACCTTCCTGGCTGGGAAATATATATGAAAGAACCTACCTTGCCCCTAAATACTATGAACTGCGTCAATCAGCAACCAGAAGTCACGAAACAGCTTCAGTAAATTTCGTGCTTACTCGACCATCTGAAACTGTTTTTTGTGGTGCTGCAAGCAAGCGGGATGGCTTTAATAGTTATCGTTTTCAAGTTGTCTTTGCCCGGTCTCAATGTGACTCAACCCAGTGGAAGCTATCGTCTGGATCCGTCTCAACGCCGACTCCACCTAATGGAAGCCAGCAACTCACCTGTCTCCATACGACTCGACTCCAGTGGAAGCAATCATCTTAACTTGTCTCAGCCTTCTGAAAGCAACACCAGCTCAACCCATTGAAAGCCATTGATTTGACCTGTCTCAAAGCTGACTCAACTGCGTAAAAGCACCTATGTTGTCTCAGGAAGATAGCTCAGGGGCAACATGCTCGCCTTGGAAGCAAGATGACACAGTGCATCACAGGTTCGATCCCCATGGTCCGCACTTAGAAACATCTGGGTATTAAGCACGTTATAAATAACTTATCATATAATGTCATATCATATATGATGGTGAGCCCCAGGAACAATAAATACATGTATTTGAAGTGGTTATGTTCACCAGGTCCACCTTAAAGGACCCTAGTGACTAGTAATATCCAACTGCACCTTTTTAAAATATATCTTCGGTGAATTTGGCTTTGCTTCTGAAATTACTGCCTACGCATCCCTGTCTTCAGACTCAAGTGCCCCTTCATTTCAAATCTGTCTATTCTGTCTTCCTTTACAGAGTTGGGTCATAATGTTTTTAATTTGTTTGTATGTGAGGTTAATTAAAGTATTCTATATTTATTAAACCTTGGGTGGACATTTTTATTTTATTTTGGTACCACTCTACTGTTGTTGTTTGATCTGTTCCTTTGCTAGCTCCCACATCCTGAAGAGTTTAGCCTGCCTCGGCCCACACTAACTTAAAGAGGCGAAGGAGGTATACCTGTCGGGCTGCACCTGTTTCACATTTATGACTGGGATCACTGCTTGTTTAGTATTAGTGGGGGGCTGAGTAGGAGTTTATTTCATTGTGCTCCTGCAGAGCAGTACTATTTCGGCACACTGGTGGCCAGGGGCTGGATCTGGTAAAGTCTGTGCCTGTATCCTAGATAGCCAAAAGCAAAGACTGTAAAGGCAACGTTAGAAACACTGCCAGGTGATTTTCTTTTAGTTTTGTAAAATAGAACTGAACATGGATTCAGTGACGGTCCTGAAGTCCAGTGCCCTTTGCAATCTATGTCATGCAAGGGGAATCCCCAATGACAGTAAGATTAGCACACCCTAAATGCTGAAAAACCTCCAAAGTAAAGGTGCCAGAGAAGACTCAGGGGGTGAGTAGTGATCTAGCGCTCAGAAGGCAAGTTCCTATTCTAGTGGGGGGCTGGTAGTGCGTGGGAGCAGCGATTGCTGCTCCCACCACCCTTCTTCTAAAAGTGCGGCTAGTTTGGTATTCCAAAGATCCCATGTCTCAGGTAAGTGCCAAGCTTCAGTTAGGTCCAAAGCCTCAGCCAGACACCAGGGTAGTCTCACGGGAGTAGAGATGGCTGCTAGGAAGCTCCTTCTAGAGGAAAGTGGGGTAGCTCTAGCAGAGAAAAAGCAAAGGGAATTAGCAGCCCTAGCAGAACAAAAGCAGAGACATCTGGTAAGTCTAGAACCACGCACGCCAGAGCTTGAGGGAAAAAGGCTCTGATAGGTATTTTCTCTCAACACGAGCTCCCATAAGAAGTGATTCCTAACAGGAGCTCCAACTTCATATCTGCAGATATGAAGGCAATGTGGGAGTAGTGTGGAGTTACTTATACGTTCTTTACAGCTTTAAAGCCCCAAACTAATGGACCAATGTAGAGATGCAACAAGACCATGAAAGACATGACAGGTGGCTTGGAAGTGTCCCTGAGGAGAACATGGGGTTGTTTTCCTGCTATTCACCTGCATAGAGGTGCCATAGATCAGAGTAGGGTTCAGTCCCATTGAGTTTCTGTTTGGCCATCCTTTGAGAGATCCTCTAGGTCTGATCTAAGACGAATGAGAGGGTAACCCCAACGTCTTTCCCACAACGTAGTGAATCATGTCTTGGATTAAGATCCATAATGGCCCAGTACATGGAAGAGTCTACTGAAAATCTGAAGGCTAGCCAGAAGTTTATGATAAATCAAATCAAATCAGATGGAAATTTGGAATTGGGGCAGTTCTAGCAGAGCTAAACTCTGAAAGGATTGAACAACATGTTGCTTACATTAGAAGAGAGAGGGAGCAGGAGAGGGGGAGGGAAAGAGGGAGGAGAAGAAGAGGGAGTGGAAAAGAAGGGGAGGGAACGAGGGAGAGGGAGTGGGAGATGGAGACGGATATGGAGAGGGAAGGGAGATGGAGAGAGAGAAAGCGGCTCAGAGAGAGAGAGACTGAGCCACAACTGATAAAAGGCTTTGACGGTAGTTTGGGCTGTGTGCAAGTTGAAACCCTCCATTTTTGGGTCTCACTTTACTGTTCAAAGAGACCACTGGCCCGTGATGTGGTTAATGGTCATGCAGGGAGAGAATACAAAGTTGTTGCGGTGGGCCGTTTCCTCAAAAGGATTGAACACGGACACCCAGCACAAACCTGGATTTCAGCACTCCATAGCAGATGGACTCTGTAGATACTTTCTCCGTGATGATGAGCTAACGCCCTAGAAGGGTGGTGTTCCATTATTTTTGGCTGGGGGCGTGTGACAGAATGCCATGTGTTGGTGAAACAGCCTGAGCTTTTTTTGATTTGTATTAATAAAACGATACGAGTAGTTCCGTCACTGAAAGTCAGGTCTGCTAATCAGTCCCCCTTTCATAATGGTGCATGCAAGTAGTGCATAGTGCACACATGCAACTTGCTGAGCTTGCCTTCTGACACCTCTCAGCAGTTGCTTTGGGGTTTTGCGACATGGCAGTCACAAAGTGACATGGGGATTTCTGTCAGCAACTGTTGGAACCAAACGTCCAGCAGTCAGGATTTGCCTTCCTAAAAACTCTGGACCCCACAATGCAGTGCTAGAAATCAAAACTAAATATAAGCCATTTCTGGTTATGACAATGTGATCTCTAAGACTCCACAATTATAATGCCCAAAACCTCTTGACATTATTTTATTATAAGCTTGGTTTCTAGTGACTCAACTGGTTAGAGCCTCCTGTGTATTTACTGGCGGGAGGTGTCCGGTCAAAGTTTCGACTCAAAAGGGTCGAATGACAAAAGGTTCGAGTCAATTTGACTGAAAACAAAAGGATCGAATTTTTTTTTTTAATGTAATTTTTTTTTGTTGCTTTGGTATAGGTAAAAAAAGGTGTTTTTACACCAAACCCCCCCCCCCCCCCGCCCAAAAAAAAAAAAAAAAGTCGACCCTTTTTTTTCGGTTGAATTGACTCGACCCTTTTTGTCATTCGACCCTTTTGAGTCGAAACTTTGACCTATAACCCTGTCTGGAATTATTTTTTCCTAAAAATCTATTCAGGCTTCATCCCAGCAAAATCCTTTGTCTTCCCGGGGAAAGCATGGTCACCTCCCAGGATGACAGGAAATCCCCTAGAGGGCAGGAAGAGGTCCACTGCTGCAATGAGCAGGCTCTGTCAGGCAAAAGGATGCCACATCACAGTGTTAATTAACAGAGGCCATTTGATGTAGGCAGACAGAGAAAGAAAGTGAAGTGCAGTAGACCAGGAGAGGATTTTCCAGCCAGAACTCCCGAATTTCCTGTCTCCCTCCCTCCCAATGTCCTGCAGCCAAAGCACTCTGGGTATGACATCACCAGGCAAGAACATTCTGAAACAGATGTCAGGATTGGAAACCTTACAGAAGGATAGAAGCGAACCAATTCCCTGTGACCTTTTGCCTACCTAAGGGAGGTGGACTCTCCTCTTAGTTGTTTAATATTTGGGTACTTGAAGCAGAAGGATTCATCTGCAACTTGGTTGGGATTATTGACTTCCTCAAAGTCCTCAGTCATTCAGGTGAAGACCCAGATCCCCAAGGAAGTGGCAAGCACTTGCCCTTAATCATCACACACACATTTTGGTTATGACCAGCTGGTCCCAAGAACTTGCTCACTGAAGGTCACAGAACCCTGCCAATGCTCTCTACAGACTTTCCTGTTTGGGAAGTGCAGAAGAAAGAACTCATCTTACCTCTGCAGACCTTCAATGAATTTCCCGCAGCAACCTGAAGTCAAGCAGCAGCTCTGGACCCTGTTTGTAGCCTCGTTCTTTTTTTTTAGCTGCTTGACCCATTTGAGATGTTTTTAGAGCCACTGTTAACACCCAGAGCTGCCTTTGACAATCACCGCTTTTTTGAGCCGCTGACTCAATCCATTGCGCGCCTGAGCTCCAGTGTTTTCAAGTGAATCACTATTAAAGAATTGCATTGCATCATCAGAACCTTTCGAGCTGACTCGACTGATTTCAGATACTGACTCAACATATTGCCAGCTAGTTTCTCCATCCTAATTCAAGCCAATCAGCGCTACAGGACGATCCAGTGAGAATCACCGACTTGCAATGTCTCTATGCTGACTAGACGATTTTAAAGTACCAGAGAAGCCTGACTAACATTGTCGATCCCCAAAGAAAAGCATTAAACGCTATTTGAAATAGTCCTATCCCCTGGCCAGACTTGAAGGGTCCCAGTGACTTGTAACCCCCCCCGCCATAGCTTTGACCCTTACTGATGAAATCATTGCCTGTGCACCACTGTCTTCAAACCCAGAGTGCCGCTTAATTCCAAAATCTGCATTGTCTGCGTTTTCCCTTACGGTGGTGGGTCTTTAGTGTTTTTATATGTTGTGTGTGTTTTCTAGTTTGATTAGAATATCCTTTGTTTATAGAACCTTGGTTGGATGTTCTTTTATCTTGGTGCCCCACCAATATTGTTGTTTGGTTTGCTTCTCTGCCAGCTCCCACCCTTCCTGAAGAGTATAGCATGCCATCTTATTTATTTATTTATTTTATTTATTTATTACATTTGTTACTCGCCCAGACCCGTGGGTATCACGGCGAAAGATTCAATAAATTGTAGCATTTTTATACAGTGTTGCAGTTACCGTCACACAGAACATATTTAACTAAAAAGCAAAAATCATGTAACCACATTTCTTATACTAACTTCCAATTGGTCAAAGTAGCAGGTCACATTTTGTTTGAACAGTAATTGCCGATCTAAAGGGGGCCCCTGGGGAGCATGAAGGACGTGGGGCTATGTTAGCTATTTAAATTCAGGGAAGGTTGTAACCAACGTGTTCTGTTAAGTTAGTATGTATTAAATAACCAAGTTTCAGTGCTTTTTTGAATCTTGGTAGGGAGTCCTCATATTTGATGCTAAAGGGAAGTCCATTCCAGTGCGATGGGGCTAGGACTTTGAAGCTACTTCCTCCTGCTCTACTGTATTTGTAATGAGGAACTTCCAGGAGAGCCAGTTTATTAGATCTCAGTGTCCTACAGGAACTTTATTTCTTGATGGTGTGATTGAGGTAGCTAGGCGCTTTGTTGGTGATGCATTTATAGACGGTGCTGAGTGTTTTGAAGATAATTCTAGCTTCAATTGGCAACCAGTGGATTTCTCTTCTGATTCTAGATATATGTTCAGATTTCTTTATACCTAGAGCCGCTCTAAGGGCTTTGTTTTGTAATAGTTGGATTTTATTTAAATTGGTTTTGGAGGTCCCTAGGAAGAGGATATTACAATAATCCAGTTTCGTTAAGATCAGCGCTCTGGCCAGGTTGATGCAGTTTGAGGGGGTGAGAAATTGGCGGCTGAGTGAGATACGTTTTGCTGTGTAAGCTGTGGAGGAAGAAAGAGCTGCTATTTGTTTGTGGATAGTGAGGTTGGCATCTATATATACACCAAGAGTTTTAACTTGTTTGAGTACTGGGATTTGTGTACCGTCAATGTTAATGTGAGAGTAGTTGGAGTGGAGGGTACTTATTCTTTTTTGGGAGCCCACGATGAGGACCTCCGTTTTCTCATCGTTAAGGCAGAGATTATTTAGGGCCATCCAGTTCTGAATTATAGAATACACTTTGTTGATAGTGTCAGTGTCCTGGGTGTAGTCACCTGTGATGGGGATGAGGATCTGGGTGTCATCTGCAAAGTTGGTGTAGATGACACCCATATCGTCAAGAGCCGAGAAGAGGAGTTTAGTGTAAGCATTATAGAGGGTGGGCAAGAGGCAGGATCCCTGGGGGACTCCTATGGGTACTGCTATAGGGTCCGCTGCATGGTTACCGATGGCAACTCTGGATGTGCGGTCCGTTAAAAAAGATTTGATCCACCGAGTAGCGTTAGTAGAGAAGTTAAAATCTTTTTTTAGGGTGTCGCAGAGTTTGTCATGGTCTACCAGATCGAATGCTGCTGATAAGTCCAGAAGCAGAAGGGTGGCTAGTTTGCCTGAGTCTTTGATAGAATCCAATTGGATTTTCAAATCCAAGAGGGCTGTTTCTGTGCTGTGGGTGGGCCTAAATCCAGATTGTCTGGCTTCTAGTAGATTCTTTTGTTCGAGATGGGTTTGTATTTGGTTATAAGCTATTTTATCGATGATTTTAAGCAGGAAGGGGACAGTCGTTATAGGTCGGTAATTCGTGGGCACTAATGGGTCTAATGTGTTTTGTTTTAGTAAAGGTGTGACCCACGCCGCTTTGATGCTAGCTGGGACCTGAGTGGTGTAGAAAGAGGCATTCACGAAATTGGTGATTATAGGTGTGAGCGTAGGAGCACATAATTTAATTAGGTGAGTTGGAAAATGATCTCCTTTGCAATTTGAAGCTTTAAGTTTAGTTATGGTATTAAGTACTACATCATGTGAGACTGGTGAGAAGTTGAAGAGCTGGGCAGTGTCTACTATGTTCAAGGGAATTTGGTTAGACGTAGACGGCTTATCGGAGAGGAGATTTCTTTTGGAGATGATTTTATTTTGTAATAGTCTGATTTTGGATGCCAGCGCATCTTAAATAGTGGTGCACCATTCTTTACTTGGTTGGACTGGGTTAATTATGGGGATCGGGTTCTCCAACTCCTTGAGTATGGTGAACAGTTCTTTGCTGTCAGAGGATGCATTACTGATTCTAGTGTTGAAGGCATTTGCTTTACAGGTAATGATGGCTGATTTATAGATTTTGTTAACAGAGTTGAATGCTTCCAGAGCTTCTGAGGTATGGGTTTTATTTAGCCGGTGTTCGAGTGATCTTTTAATCCGTCTAAGAGAGACTAGTTCCTCGTTAAACCAGAAAGAGGATTTTTTGTCCTTATGTTTGGTTTTGTTAACACAAGGAGCTAGAGTATCGATTGTACTGGTAAGACAATTATGATACATTTCAGCTAGGGCACAGGGGTTTTCAGTGTTGATCTTTATATTGTTGAGAGAGGTGGCTAATAGAGGGTTGAGATGTTCTGCTGTAAGTTTCCGGGTGTTTCTTGTTACATAAGATTCCTCTACAATAGCTTTAGGTAGGTCTGGTTTGTGGCACAGGATAGAAGAATGTATACTATGGTGGTCTGACCAGGGTAATGGGTTTATGGAGTCTATGGATCCTGAGTGGTAGTATCCAGTCTAATGTTCTCCCTTTTGTGTGGGTAGGGGCGTTCACTAGTTGTGTGAATGCCATGTCTTTTAATGCACTGTGTAGTGCTTCAGCTTTGTGGTCTTGGGTATCATTGAATCCTAGGTTCAAGTCCCCTAGGACTAGACATTTTGTGTTTGGTTTAATAAGTGGTGTTAGCAGTAGAGGTATATCTACGTTTGGCTGAGATTTAGCATTAGGTGCTATATAAATAGTTATTATGTTTATAGTGGTCTTATGATTTGTAGCTAACTTGGCTAGCAGGACTTCGTAACCGTCTGGGTAATCGATGGAGCAGGTTCTTATTTTGAGATGGGTTTTAGCAATAATAGCTACTCCCCCACCTACTGATTTCATTCTGTCTGTCCTAAAGATGGAGTAGTCTGGAGGAATGGCAATAGAGAGTGAGGGTCCTGAAGCTTGGTGGAGCCAGGTTTCCGTCACTATAAGTAGGTCAAGTTGTTGTTCAGTGATATAGTCATGTATTTCTGTGGTGTGAGCAGGTATGGACGTGCATTAATGAGAGCTGTTTTGAGGTGTACAGGAGGGGATGGTTCTTGTGGTAGTGTGGTGATCTTTTTGAGGCATTTGGTGTGGGTCACTGGTGGAGATGCGTTTCCTATGATGGCAGAGGAAGAGGAGGCACTTGTGCTGGGAAGGTTTGAGAATCGGGATCTTAGTCTTTGGGGTCTTAAGAGTCCTAGTAGTGGGATTTGTTTTGTTGGCTTGAGTTTAGGGCAGTTCCTGATCGGAGAGCATAACGTGGTGACAGTCCGAGATCTAAGTCTGGAGCGTCTAAGTGAGCTAAGGACCGGGATAGTCGTTTTAGGTGGATTATTAGTAGTAGTTGAATAGGGAAATCTGGTTCTTTGTGGCTTTTGGATCCCTGTGAGGTCTATAGAACCATTAATCAGGTGGCGATCTTGGGGAAACGGATTGGTTAGAGGCAGGAAAGGTGTGGGGCAGGGAGTGGGGTGATGGCGGGGGCATGCTACTCTAGCGAGGCCATTATCTAGGAGGATAAAGTGGGAGCCTGTGCAGGGTGTATCATACGGTACAATACAAAATGGAAACATCATGAGTAGTAACCAACCTGGCATGGTTTGGTTAAGTGAAGAGGGCTGGCTAGGAGCCGGCTAGCCGTAGTGTAAATGGAGTGTCACACCTATAGAATGGGTAAGGGCAAGTGATCAGCACAGGAGGCTGCTGTTACGTGAATAGGGTCTAGAAGTGCCAAACTGGGCGGTGACAGAAGCGTTTGCTTAACACTTTATCAGTGAGCTAGGGTACTAGGACAGTTATATTCTGGAGAGTAGAGGCAAAGGCCGGGCTTGATAATGACAATCTGAGCAATCTAAGGCGGCTATGCACCTATGTGCTGGACAAGGCAAAAGTAGTGCTGACTAAACACATTAAAGCAGTCTAAAAACGACTGTGCACCCATGTGCTGGACAAGGCAAAAGTAGTACTGACTGAATACCTTAGGGCAGGCTAAAAGCGACTGTGCACCTATGTGCTGGACAATGCAGGAGTATTACTGACTAAGCACATTAAAGCAGGCTAAGAACGACTGTGCACCCATGTGCTGGACAAGGCAAAAGTAGTACTGACTGAATACATTAGGGCAGGCTAAAAGCGACTGTGCACCTATGTGCTGGACAATGCAGGAGTATTACTGACTAAGCACATTAAAGCAGTATAAAAGCGACTGTGCTTGAGACAGCTGCAGTAGCAGTGCTTGCTATGGACCTTACAGGCATATTATGTACTGCTGTGTAAAAATCGAATGCATGATATACCAATGACATTGAAGGAGACATGGGAGTGCTGTGTTTAAATGTAGTATAAGCTGCTAAATGTCACGCTATAGCGTTTGGAGCGTTAAAGTGCATGTTCACAAGTAAGTACACACATCCATGCCTACAGCGGAACACATATGGGGTACAGCCAAGATAGGGCAGTGGGAGCAGTACGCTATGCTTGGTTGATATGGTGTGAGTCGATATGAATGAAAAGGGCTTGTATTATCATGCCGTGTTAAATAGCATTTGGGGTTGTTTATGGAATGTCTCACCGTAGTAGCAACGGTCCTGGAGAGGGAAGAGGCAAGGCACACCAAGGGAGCTTAGACCTGAGCAGCCCACAGGGTGGCACGCTCGGTCAGCTCAGTCAGGTGCCTTTATTCCTGTGCCTTCCTTCTGGCCTTGCTACCTTAAAGAGGCGAAGGCGCTATACCTGTCAGGCTGCAATGTTTCATATTTAGTAGAAGCATGGGGAGGAGGGCTGAGCAGAACTGTTACCTTTGCACTCCTGCACTTTGTGGTGTGCACTATATAAATAGTCATTATTGGGGTTTCCAAGTCTAATAAGATTAGCAACCTAAAATCCAATCTCCCTGTGTTTCTAATTATTCTACCTAATTTCCTGTTGGGGGCCGTGGATAGTATTTGGATAATTAAATAATATGTTGTAAAGGTGTGTCGTATATCGCCATTTGCCATGCCTGGTGTCTTCACTCCACATAGATATATGTTGCTGCACGCATAGAAGTCCTCCAGCTGTGCCCCTTGGTTAGTTTAAACCACCTCTTATTCAAAGTAATGGATTGTCTCGGGAGGATAGCTCAGGGGCAACGTGCTCGCCTTGGAATCAAGACGACACAGAGCAACACGGGTTTGATCCCCGGGTCCGTGCTTAGAAATATCTGGGTATTAAGCGTGTTATAAATAACCTATCATATATCATTATGTGAAGGCTATCCCATCACTGTGAGCCTCAACCAATGAAAGCCCTTCCCTGCCGTGTAGTCCCATTTGCCTGGTGACTGGATCTCCACAAGTCAGAACCAGTTCGACAGTCATACGCACCTCTTGTTGATCTGTTTTTGGAGTGCTTGGATCTCATCACGTTTGTTTGGGCCCCTCTTCCCAAACTCGTCGGCGAGGCGGTTGATCTCGTGCAAACGTGCCTTTCCTGCAGCCAGTTCCGTCAAGAAGTTCTGAAAAGAGGGACACATAGGCCATACCTGAAACCTTCCCTGAGGTGGAACATACATTGTGCAGACCACGGCGGCAGGCAAAACCATTTCACAACACCCTGCCCCATACACCACACTTCCAAAGACAGGCTAGGAACCCATGAACTTCCTAAAGGGTGGCTCTCAGGGAATTTTGACAACCTGCTGCTCTTGCATCTGCAGACAACTGACTGCAATAACCCGGGCCTTTGTCCATTACTATGCCAACATACATCACTCTTACTCATTCCTCTTGGCCTCTTCCTTCCCCAGCCAGTAAGGTGCAGAATGAGACATGTCTTCCTTTTGGCATAAAAAGGCTGCAGATTTATTTTCACACACATAATAAAAAACACAACAAACAATTGCGAAAAATAGTTCCGAAGGTGCGGCGACTGCACTGTGTCCAAAACCTGCTTCCCCCTTTTCCCAACTCCCCCAACCCTTCGTGCCTGAGACCCACCTGCCCCTGCAGGTGCTCCTGGGCTGAGAGAGCACCGTTTGTTTGGGGGAAGCTGAGCCCTCATTGCTACCTCATTGCTCCCACCAGACGCCCCTGCCGCTTAGGCTCCCAAGAGGTGCTGGTCCGAGAAGAGCAAAGACCCTTCCGTCTTTCCCATGGCTCATCCGGAGTCTGTCTCTTGTCACTGGTTGCCAAAACACTGCCTCACCGTCCCGTGACGTCAATGGCCAAACCTCGCCGTAGCTGTCTCTTATGCAGGGTGGGTGGAAAACGAAAATCCTTTCCTGCTGCGACGGGCGTCCTTCTGCTGAGGGCTGGATGCTTCCTGCAGCCGGATGCCCGTTGCTTATATGGGGCTTGGCCCGCCCCTGTTCTTTGTTGCCCTTCGCGGGCTTTCCCAGAGCTTTGGCGCGCTTGGCCTTATTCCTCCCCCTTACCCAGGGAGGAGGGAGGAGGAGGACCCTGCCCGAGTTATTGGGGGGCCTCCTCCATTTTGTCCTTCCTTCCGTCATCACCTTCAGTCTCGAACCACAAAAGACGTTTTCTGCAGCTAGAGGGATTTGAGGTGGCTTGAGGTACAAAGAGAGAACTTCAAGGCACTTCAGAGGCCCTAATATACCAGTAAGATGCTGTGGCTCAGGGGAATCTTTGGCGCGCTGCAGACATCTGTGTGCAACTCCTAGATCACAGGTTTGAATGCTGGAGGGCGGGACTCATCCTTTCACCCTCCTGAACTTGAAGACATGAGTGCTGCTGAGTTGGGAAATCACTCCTAATATTGTGCCAAGAAACTATTCCTTTTGTGTTGTGTGCTATATCAATATAGATCCAGTACAGCTTGCAGGAGGCCAACTCGTCACAGGCTTTTCCCACCGAGACTTTGTTAAGGGGTTAACCCCTACACTCACCATCTACGCTCGCACCCCTTTTCCAGCTCTTAAAATGTGCCCGAACCCGCACCCCTACATAAAATGCAGTGAAAAATGCGGCAAAACATCTGGAACGAGTTGGCCCCCCTATGAGTTGGGCTGATACCATCAATATAGCCTCCACATTGCTCTGTGCACTGTACACATCTGTGCACTGTACACATTCTACCAGACTACACTGATAACCTTCCTTGAGTTAAGATCTGAGGCAGCCAGTTGGTGTCCTCGTTTTATCCCACTCATGTAGTGTCCAGACACAGGGCATCATTATGAGTGTAGTAGTAATTTGGCAGTAAATCTGCTGAATTACCGCCAGACTCAATTACCATTAGCCCAATTGTTCCTGTGGGTTTACCACAGGATTACAAGTGGCATTCGGGCATTGTTAATTGGCATTTTTGGAGTCTCTAGGAATCCATGTGGATTTTGGCCGAATTACAGTGAGCGGTAATTCCGCCACGCTAAACCCGCTGATGTTTGTCCTTAAATTTACCTCCAGCATGATGCTGGATGAAAATCCTCCACTTTAAGGTCAAACCTGTAGTTCGGCGGTACGGTATAAACAGCAGTAATTCCGGTGTCCAGTCAATTGGTCGAAAAAAAACTGGTCGACTGCAATTTGGTCGACGCAATTTGGTCGAAAACCAAATGGTCGAATTTTTTTTTTTATTTATATATTTATTTTTCGGGTTTTCGTTTTGTAAAAAAAGGGGTTTTTAGAGAAAAAAAGAGGGTTGGGGGGACCCCCCAAAAAAATTTAAAAAAGGGTTAAAATAAAAAAAATAAAAAATTCGACCATTTGCTTTTCGACCAAATTGGTTCGACCATTTGTCTGGTCGACCAATTTTTTTCGACCAAATGTCTGGTAACCGTAATTCCGTTACTGACAAAAAAAGCGGCGGTAACGGAATTACCACCAGTTTTTACCCATAACGCTGAACTTGTAATAAACGCACAGAGTATGGTTACAGGAGGACGCTTCGTGTTTTGTGAATCATTTGTGGTCTATATTAAGTGTGCTGTGCATGAAATCTTTAAAGAGTAATAAGAAGGCCATTTGCTACAGCACATATCCACCGGATTCCCTGGGGCAATATTGGGGATATTTCCCAACTCATGGGCACTCATTTAAACAAATTAAGAAATGTGAAAAGTGTAGCTCTCGGGCGCCAGATTCAAACTATAGGTTTCGCACAGATCTATCACACAGATGTTTTCAGCAGGTCCATTGCCCCAATGAGCTGTCTTCCCAAAAATGAATAGGAAGTGTGTTTAGATTGATTTAGTGCAATCTCCTCATCCTGCATGCATACTGAGTTGCAGTAATGCTCAGGAGGCACGCGTGATGAGGCATGCATGCACAACCAAAGCTTGTTGCCACCACACTGATGAGCCCAGTGCTCAAACACGAGCATTGGCAGCGTGTGTGGCTGCATCGGCCCAAGCGCCTGCATTTCCTTTACAAAATACCTCTTATTGACCGTGCTATAATGCTCCAAGGAGTGTGACTTAAATACTGCGGATGAGACTATGGACCTCATTACGAGCACAGTGGTGTGGTAAAACGGCAGTAATTCTGTTACCTCCACTTTACCACTGAATTTCTGCACTGCCATACTATGCGTTTGGAGGCAAAGTGGAGGATGTGCTGCCCGCATTTTGCTGAACCTAGATCCTCCACTTTACCCCCACAACTCAGCAGTGGTACTGCTCGAGCTAAATCCGATCCAAAAATTGGGATCTGCACTACCATACCATGACTAGTAATCCTGTGTTGATGTCACGGGACTGAGTGGTGTTAATGGTAAATGAGTTTGGCAGTAATTCCACGGATTTACCGCCAGATTACCATGAAACTCCTAATGAGGACCATTGCCTGTTTCAGGGTTATTCACAAGCACGCATTGTGTATTCTGGTCGGTCTAGGCAAGGACAATAATGAGCTCTTCAAGTGCCAAGGACGAGTATGCTCGTCCTTTTTGCACGGACTTGCATAATAGCCTGGCACTTAAGGGGCATTCCTCAAAGTAAGTGTCTGCAGATGCTTACTCTGCAAAAGGCCTTCCAGAGCTGTAGTTGTGCATGTCCTTGCTTAGACCAAATACCATATAGAACACCTGCATGTAATTAGCCTTCCAGTTTCTTTTTTCTGGGTGCCTTTGATTTTTTCACCAATTTTTCACAGATTTAACACTTTCAACATTTCTTCTATGAACAAACACAAACCAGATAGGAGCACTAATTAAACCAGTACATGTATCACAGATGTAGACATTTTTCAGTTTCACATTATCTCACACTGTAATTACTTCATCTGTTGTCAAGCACAATATATATGTAATAAAATGCACTTTGTGGTTCCATGAACACAATAAAATCGCCATTCTGAGTATGGTGGTAATGATAACAATTTGTACTATTTAAAATACCACTAGCTTTTAAAATAAAATAAACCTAATTGTGAGTTGGTTTTGTGTAGGGTTTGTATTGTGTAGGTACACAGAAAATACTCCATTCAGTAAGTATAAGCCAACCAGGCAGTACTTTCTTTGTACCCGATGTGGCACAAATAACACACAATCCCAATTTGGGGCTCATTACCAGTTCAGGCTGTGCAGTAAAAAATTAGCAGTCATTCTGTTACCACCACTTATTGGGGCGGTAGTGGAATTACTGTCACTTTTGCCGCACCGCCGAATTCATAGTCTGGAGGTAAAGTGGAGGCTTCACCTCCAGCTTTACCACCAATGATCGGCAGAATTACCACGGCGGATTTACCACTCGTAGTAATTCTGCCAAAATCCCATTGGAGTCATAAAGACTCCAAAAATGAGTATTTACACCACTGTGCCACTGTTGGATATCCTGGGTTAAGTGCCTGGGACCCAGTGGAAGTAATGGTAACTGATTTTGGCTGTAATTCGGTGAATTCACTGCTGAATTACCACCAAACTCATAATGGGACCCAGTTAGGTGGTATTTTAAAAACAGGAGGTTTAAGAAATACCACATGTTTTTACCATTGCGACCATACTCAAAATGAGACCTATGCCCTACTTTGCTCCGCTTGGAAATAATTCCTGAATTACTTAATGTTCTCAAGGGCTTTCCCCCTTTTGGTATTTAAACTCTAAGCTTGTTTTTCCATCACATATGTCGTGATATAGATACACACCTGGTACTTGTGCTGGATGACATCCACGTTATCAGACTTGGGCTGGAGCGCTTGGAAAACCTTCTCCTTGTCATCCATCCAGGACTGGAACTCTCCGCAGGAGCCGTAGAAGCCATACAGATGGATGGCCTCCTCGAGGGTCTTCGTCCTGTGCTTTATAGTAAAGAGAGGTGTAAGCGTGCGCATCGGTGATGCTGAACATGGGTATGTTACGGCTAAAGAGACGGGAATCACAAGCAAAGTGACAGTGGAAGGAGGAGGATTCAGAGTATGGACTGATGAGAAAGGGGATAGGAAGATTCTATTTGGTCGAATGCAAAACCATCCAGTTTTTTTGACTTGTGTGTGGATGAAAATATCTGTGGGGGGTGGGTACGGATAATAATTAAGGGGCGGGGGGAATGGGAGGTCTCCTCCCCGAATATACTAACGGCCAAATGGATTAGAAGAAAAAGAAAAATGGATGGTTTGGCAATCGACAAAATCTCTGCGATCATATCACAGAGAACCATGAGAAAGACAGTGTGAGCCCGCCCCTTGCTTCCACAGGAGCCCCCTCCTTGCTTCCCCAGGAGCGTCGAATGACTATGTCTTATCACTCACACTTCAGACATTTGTTTTGTTGGAGGCAAACGTAGCTACATTGTAGAACCCCGGCCCTTTTTATGGGACATCCCTCTTTAATGCATTGCTCCAAGGAAAGGCAGTGAAAGCTCCTCACTTGGCTGTGTCTTCTGCACGATCTCTACCTCTTGAATTTTGCAGCTTAATTGCGGTGGCACCCAGAGATAATTAGGTTACATGCCTGACCAGATGCTGCCAATATCTATTAGCTCATTCACGTTCTCTCACTTATGCCCGCTCCCGCTCATGTTCCAGTCACCCCCCCCCCCCTCCTCTGATCTCCTAACTAACCCCAGAGCTCACCCGGAGAACTCCATCCCCTGAAAACTCTCCTGCCTACTGAAAAAGGATGCTTCTGGGCAGTGCAAAGAGCTTTGGTCCCTGGACATTTCTCTAGACTTGGTTCAGACCTTTGTATAGTTTTCCATCTGGTGGAAGAAACCCTCAAATGTGATGAAGGCTCAAGTCATCTGTGAGAGATTGCCATAAAAGGATCCCAAAATAATCATCCTAGAGAAGACGATGAGCACCTTTTGGAGGGGAACATCTAGGAGAGTGATGAGGCAAAAGTGTCGAACATGCCTGGAAGGGATAGTGTGACTAGTCCAGGCATTGTCTCGGGAGGATAGCTCAGGGACAATGTGCTCGCCTTGGAAGCAAAACGACACAGAGCACCACAGGTTGGTTCCCCGGGTCCGCACTTAGAAACCTCTGGGTATTAAGCGTGTTATAAATAACCTATCATATCATATCATACAGATGAAAAGCCACATCATGTGGAACAGTAATTGTCCAGCTAGCACTTTCACTTAGACAATGCAGGGTCCTAAGCTAGGTTAGATTTCAAGAGTACCATATTGCCATATTTTTCAGAGCTAATTTAATATATGAATTACTTTCTCAATTAGGTATGATTGGAAGACTACATTTGATCAAATATTAATACTTTGGACAAGTAAAGATTTACAAGTCTGATCTGTCATAAGTGTCTTTGGACAGTTTGATTGTTCCTCCATCTAACACAGATTAGCTGGTAGCATGGCTGTTCTATTTAGGAAGCAGTGAACACCAGAACATTGGCTCACTTGTACGACACGGTAGAGATCCATCGATCCCTGGAGGCCCTATATGGGAGGATCGATAGGACTGGGGCAGCATCTGCGCTCCTCGATTTTATAAAGAGAAAACAATAAGCGCAAATTATCAGTCCATTACGACCATATATATACAGTGATATTTTTGGTGGGGATAATATTACCCGATACCCCTTGTACCGGCTCTACGGGCAAAAGTAGGTTTTCGATAGCCACACAAAGAGTGAATAATCTCTCCTTCAAGTCACCAGCCTAACAACGCAAAATGGCAGCACCATAACTGCATCCGGATGAAGGAGAGTTTCATCTCCCTCAGTTGGGTCAAAATGGCAACCAGGGTGCCAGGCGGTTTCAACGCTGAGACGATCCAGTTAGAGTATTTCATAAGCCTGGGAACAGCCTAACCCCCAAAACAGAAAGCGGAGAGCTTTGAAATAATGTGCACTTCATACCACACCTTCTCTTTCACAAATAAACTAAGTGGTTGGGGGCATTATAGTAACATAAAGGCCCCTGCGGTCAGGGAGCACCTGAAATTCCTATATGTCAACTATCAAGGGTCATTGGTGCAAACCCTGGTTGTAGAGAGTATGGATCATAGCAAAATAATGTACAGCAGCTTGCCCCAAAATCCCATCTACAGGCTATGATAAGTGCAAAATCAAGCTGCATGGATTGGCAGGCATTTCATTGTACCCGCTTGCTAGAGCCTCACCCCCACCCCTGGAGTGGTGGTAATGCCCACCCAGGGCTGTGGCAGGTGTTGCAGATGAGAATAGTGCAACCCTTGATGTAAAGCTCTAGAAAGGGCTAGATCTCCGCACTGACAGGTTACTATTAGACAGCAGTATTGTGGCAGGCCTTCTCCCAGAACATCCAGGAACCAATTCATATCACACTTGTGTACATTCTTAACAAACAATATGCAGTCCCCAGTATTAGCAATAAGGTAGTTGAATCTATAGACCTGCCATTCTACTCGCCTCTTATTCGGTTCAAGGATTTTAAAGCCTGCAAACATGCACCCACATATAGTGTCATCTAAAATATGTCACAATAAAACTTAAAGATGTATTCACAGTAGTGTTCTCATAAATGGCGAGCCAGTAGACAGTGCAGGGTTATACCAACCACTGTAAAACCATTGAATAGAAAGGGCTAGCAAACTCTGTCAAAAACCCATGGCTTCCAAGGGCAGTTACCTATAAACAATCTAAAGCCATGGAGTAAACATACATGTTAAGTAGTACACATCCATCTCCTTTCAGTCCACTAGTGCATATGTGAGGCCAATTATCCTGGCCTGGGGAATGGCAAGAAAGAAGCAGGAATAGTTGTGAGCTAACTTAACAAAAATACTTCTTGGCACCTATTGGCTAGCCAAAACTATGGAAAAGAAAAATATCTGAAAATGGGTAAGAGGGCTTTATTCCGCCCCCGGCCCCAAAAATAGAATGAGGAAAAAAATTGAATCTGGAAACAGCGGTCAAGTGTCAACTTTAGGCAGAGAAAGCAGATTTACTCCGTTTTGGTAAACGCATTACAATAGCTGCTTGTTCTTACCAAAGACAATCTGAATCCTATTCATCCCTGAGGGCTAGCGCTGCCTCCCAGCTCTGTCAAGTCAACCCACATGGAATATGAGCACCAAGTTATTCAAAAGCTCTGTATCTCAGATTTTCTCTGGAGCTTGCTTTATGGGCTGAAGCCAGACTTATCTTCACCCCACCTATTTTCCTGCCAGCCAGTCCTGACCTGGAAGTGTTAGTGACTTAATCTCAGTTCTAATCTTTTGAATATAGCAAGGAGGTGTCTTTCCCTTTGACCTCCCATTGATTTAAAAACAATAGTGCTAAAGTTATTCATGGTAAGTAATCTGGATATCCTCCCCAAAAACCATAGTCTTCTCTCCTCCCAAAACCGATGCTGCCCACAGCAAAGATCAGACTGCCCACCCTCAAAAACGGAAACCTTCTGGGGGGGGTGGGAGGATGGTAGTGTTCTCATAAGCTTCCCATTGATTTAAACATAAAAACAAAAAAGAACAGTCAAAAATGTCAACGTGATGATGTCATAGCATAATCTAGGGTTTCTTCCCATGATAACTCCCACAATAAGCACAGCCAACCGGCTGCCTGCTTCATAAGGTTCACATTATGAATCCGCCAATGTATTCTCTCAATGCAGTTGACTTTTCAAAGTGGCTGAAAATCAAATTGAAGCTAAAAATGCATAAATTATAATGAAGAGCTCCAAGTGAGCTTGAACATGTGTTTGTTTGGATGCTAGAGCGGGCGGTTGAGAGATTATCAGTTTACGGGTTTAGCTCCAGCCGCCTCCTGCACTCTTGGGAAATATATATCTGAATCTGTGGAGATGGGAGAACCTCCTTTTTCCAGGAGAATAAGAGAAGCAGAGGAAGAAGGATTGACTCCAGACGATCCAAACAGCGAGAAACAACCAAAACAAAGGGTCCGGGATGAGGCGCTGACAAATCCCACAGTCAGGGAAGAAGGTCAATCCAATGAGGATTGACTCATGGAGATAATGGATGGTGTGGTATTATCAATTGAGAAAATCAGGCTGACAGTTATGGAAATTAAAAAATAGCCACATTTGGTGAAACAAAAGGCAAATCACATTGTGGAAAGAGTGTCCAATTCAGTTGATAAAATTGTCATTTTAAAGGAAAAGGTAGCCTTGCTGACATTACATTTGGAGATGGCAAACAGAAAGATTACTGATCAAGAAAATTATAATAGGAGATCTAACATCAGAATAACTGGTTTTCCAGAAGAATTAGAGAAGGGGAGGCCAATTGAATTCCTGCAGAAAGTTTCGGCTCGACTTATGGAGACTCAGTAGGGCCATAGGACTTTGGGCCCCATACCACCCCCTTGCCAACTTCCCAGAACATTTAAAATACGTTTTTTTAAGATTCCCAGTCAAAGAAATGATCATTAGTAGAGCAATGGAAATGCAAACAATTATGTGTGGAGACAATCGAAAGATTATGTTCTTTAATGACTATGGAAAAGCTGTGGTGGGACAAATAAAAAGGTTTAATGAAATCAAAAAAATAGCACGAGAAATGAAAGTGTAATATTATATGGTGTACCCATCAACTTCTAAACTGGTCCCTGATGAACACACTCACCCTTTTACTGAACATGAAAATGCTGGAAAACTACTGCACAAGATGAAGTCTTAATGTTGCATTTACCTTTTCTGTTAAATAGGATTGATGTGCTGTAGTACTTGTTTTGTTACTTAAATTATATATGGTAGTCTTTCTTCAGATTGCTATTTATTATGTCTGTTCTTCTTAAACTGTTGTTGGTTGTAGAGCCTTCTGGTTATTGATTCTTCTTCTGTTGTGATTGTTGTCTAATTCAATTTCATTTGGTAAATATTAGATTAATATGTCAAATTGAGACATTCAAAATGGTGCTGTCATACTACATCAGTTACCATTTAAAAATGTGGGCATTCTAAAAACTGTGACGAGTTATGAAGGACTGATATGATTCATAACAAGTAGTAGGTTTATGTGCTTGTGTATACCGCATGACATGTAGACTGTTAACAGAAGAGCGGAGCCGGTAATGCCTCTCTTCCTCTCGTTATGCGACAGTGGAATGTTTTAGAAAGGCGCAAGGGATGATTGTTGGTACGGTCCTGTGGGTTGATACGGTAAGTGGCACCCTGTTGCAAGTCGTACTGTGTCATGAATTGGGGGAATGGCCTTCCATACAGTGAGTGCTACCACAAAGAACGTTCCTTTTTAACCTGGACCAACCTATGGGCTGGAACCCTAAATTGGTTGATGGTAGATCTTAGATTACATATACTTGAATTTTTCTCCAGTACTACACTTAAATAGAGAGGTGATTATCCTGTCATACACTTCTGTTCCTTTTTTGTATCAAGAAAGAGGGCAACACACAACTGTATGTCATTAAAATTAGGCAGTAGGAGACACCCATTAGGTATAAGGCAATAAACACTAGCATTAAGTGGCCAAGTAGATGCAGGGTCAGTCGGAAGACAGTAGGATAGTGAAGAAAAAACTGTCTGAACCTGTCCTACCCTTGAGGTTTTAAGAGAAAACCCTATCCCTAGGAAGCCATGATGTGCCGCTTACAAACAGGGGGAGCCAGTAAAAGAAGTCAAAAGAGAATTCATTTTTGAAAAAGCAACAACAACATGAAGGTTGTTGAACTCCTGGATATCCTTGGTCACTGTAGGTCCTCACAGAGGAAGAATGGGCAAAAAAAGGGAAAAGATGTAAAAATAAAAGTAAAGTTTACACCTTGGTCTAGAGATCCAAATGGATGGGTACGAATCTAGGCTGTCTATTGTGGGTACATTACACCTTTACTATCCCATAGACAGGTCGAGATTTCCCAAGGTGACTCTACAAGTAAAATTATAGAGGAAAAGAGCTCAACACCATATTATTAAATTGCTGTAGTCCAAGCTAATTAGTCCAGCAAATATCCCCTGGTGGGGATGAGGTGAGCCAATTTCAGGTGAAGACAAAACATGAAGACAACATATAGGTCACGTTAGCCGTAGCTATTGGATGTTTAAATAGTAGGAAGGGACGTGAGACCTCATAAAAAGACATAAAACAGGTTGTGCATGGTAAAGGTAGAGTATGTTTTGGTTCTCCACCATGTAACAACCACCGTCTACCGGTTTCAGTGGTATAGTTTTGGTGTAACCACTTTCATCAGGACAGTCTTCTAAAACAAGGGGGACATTTTCTCTTGCAATGCTCAATATTCCATCACCATATTGCTGCCATGGGGTTTTAAACACTTTACCCCGTTTTCTAGTGCCAGTACAGGAAGGTTCATGAGAGAAACCTTAACCACTGCAACAAGATGTATCAGTGTGCATTGCGTTGTGTCATATTTTCCGACACAGCGCAGCTGTTGTAACCCCCGAGACTACGGGGAAGCTGTGGTCGGATGAAAACGTAAATGGAGTCAGCGCGATGTCACGTGATTACAGTCACGTGGACATCTCTAACGCTCCATTCCACGTACCCGAACCGGAAGTTCAAGTCCCCGTGCACATCAGCCAAATCGAGGCTTGTCAGTCAGGCAAGGCCAGGCAGTGCATTGAGCTTAAAAGACCATGGGGAAACAGAGCACACAGCGCCGGCAAAAGTAAAAATGATCTTATTGTCACACAACCTTTTGGTGAGAGTGACAAGATCATCTGAATGGCTGGTGCAGTGGTTTTATCCTACCTACTTTTGTTCAATTATTACTCCCAGGCTGTACTCACAACCACGGTAGTGCAATGAAGGGTCACCATTAACCCAAAATGGTGCCAGTGTTTTTTTTTGGGCCAGTTCAAGGTGGTTTGTTCTTTCCTTGTCCTTCTTCTGCCATGTAGGCTGGCTGGGGGAGGTTTTGTTTTGTCTTTTGTCTTTGGAGGGATCCCTTTGTGAAGCCTGTCAAGGTGCCAGTTTGTCTGTCAGGACAGGGAATAGTGGAGGACTCTGAAACTCTGCTGTTCTTTGTCTTCTGCTGTGCCTGCCTGGAACAAGTTCCAACTAGGAGGCTGGACAGCCACCGCCCATAGTTTCAATGATGTATGGGTGCTGATTGGCTGGATTCCTGCATAAGAAGCATGGACCCTGAGGCTGAAGACAAGCTGACCAATGGATCTGATAAAACAACAAGGAGAAAGAGGAGAGACATCCGCAGCCACTTCCAGATTACCACAGATGCCTTCTGAGTAATCAATGCTGTCTGACCCCTTCTTCCCAGCATCAGGAGAGCCCTGAAAAGGATGACTCTCTCCCTCAGACTGGTCGGTCTAATGAGTCTCAAGACGACCTACATTTTGAGCCATCCCACAATGAGCTGTGAACTTCACTGGCTGCAAACCGCCAATACTCTGTGACCTGTGGCCATTGTGCAGTGCATCACCTTCCGAAGATTGAATCCTCCCTAAACTTTGGAGGACTGCAATTGGACCTCTAGAGGCAAGATACCACTCCTTGAAGTCCCCTCACCAGAGTGCTGGACTGAGAAGGTGAGACAAATCGACCGGATGGTAATCGTTCTTCACTGGTGCTTTGAAAAGGGTACCAAAGCCACAGAACCATGAAGAATCCTTTGTCTGGAGCCTCTTCACTCGACTGCTGCTGCAAGATCCATGCCAGCATCCCTTCTTTTGTCTGCCTGTCCAAGAATCCGGTGACCTGGTCTGCTGCTGCTGCATTGTGGGCACATCATGCTGCATCCTCTTCCTCATGTCTAAGGTACTATGAGACTCCTTGAAGAACTTACCTAGAGTTGCTTTGCTGCTCCTGTGTTGATGGAGTGCTGATTCAGGTGTTTGGGAGTTTGCCCATGCATGTTCCCCCAGGCCTAATGCGTGTGTGCATTCAGGGGCCTTATCTGATGTCCCTGAACGTTTTTCCCAACAAAGAGTGTTACTTATTTTCTCCTGAAGACTTCCTCTGGAACTTTGGACTTTTTACAGCTTGGGCCTTGCTTGTTTGACCCTCCAATCTGACCCTGCGACACTCATAACTAGATAGCAGCGGACTACTAAAGCAAAAGGCCTATGTGGAATTATTAAAAGTATTTACCTGCTTTACATTGGACCTATTTAATTCCTTTTTATCTGAAACAGTTATTACAAAAGTATTTACCGTACCCTTTGAATTGCATACTGCCATTCACAAAGTGTTACAAAAGTGTTTAATTACTGTAAATGTTGCATTGGGTATTCCAAGTTACTTATTGTGTGTTATAGTACTTACCTTTCTGAAGAATCACATTTACCTTAGTGTACATATAAAATAACCCATTATTTGTGTATAACTTTTAGTGTGTCAGTGTTTCTGTGGCTTATGTGTATACTCTAAGTTCTTTGTACCTCCCTACAGCCCTTCCTCCCTCCTAAAATAAGCCTGGCTGCTCAGTCATTGCTACCAACAAAACGTATGTGGTTCAGGCATATGCTAAGAGTTGGAGCACAGTGTCCCAAGTGTGAGTCTTCTCAAGTCCTATCTAAGGTGGACTTTTGTAAAACGCCCAAGCAAAGAGGTGGTCCAAAATTAATCTCACAATATGGGGTAAGATTGGTACTATTAAGATGACTAGCTTACCCAAAATATTACATCTATTTAATTTAACATGCTTCCAATACATCTCTCAAAGAAACTGCTTAAGGGAATACAGAAAGTGTTCAATGGTATCTTATGGGGGGAGCAGATCTTGCCCAAAAATTTAGATTTCTACCATTCTACGATCTGTGGATGAGGATAGATTTGGCTTCCCTGGTGCTGCCTTCTCTCTACATAGTCTTCACCACTGGATTAATGTTTTTTCAGAAAGAAACACTCCCATGTGGGTGAATATAGAACGAGACTGAGTTTCAACACGATACCATTTGATTGCCTCCTAACAATGAACAGTAATCTTCAGGTGGAAACGACCCCACCTGCAGTGCGCCATGTTATCACAGCCATGTTATCACAGAGTGGAAATATGCAAACCAGGTCACTGGTGAAAAATACCTGTTATCTGGAGAGTCATGCATATGGAAGAACCCAGGAATCACGTCCAACAATACAAAACTACAACGGTGCTCTTGACAAAACGCTGGCACCTGGAAGCTTAAACACACCCTTAGTGGGAATTCAGTTGAAGACTTTGGGCATCATTACAAGAATGGAGGTAGCCATGGAGCTATTCGCTCCATGGCTGCTTCCGTTCCGGGCTCCATTACCGGGTTCCTGCAATGGGGACTTACCGGGTTACTCCGACATAGGAGGACCCGGTAAGTCCTCCATGCAGGAACCCATCCCCATTCCCATTTGAGCCCCCATAGGGTTCAATGGGAATGGGGAGGGAGGTAATAACGGGCAGATTACATCTGGCCCGTTATTGCCTCCCTCTTCCCCTCGCGGGACCCGGAAAGCACGCCTGGTTTTACCAGGCATGCAATCCGCGTCCCGCGATGGGAAGCTCGTAATCGGCGCTCCCGGAATGAAGGGGTGCAGTGATAACGCTATTACTGTCGCATTAACTCTCCACCCAACTTTGAGTTGGCTGGAAAGTTTGAGATTTACCTCCAGCTCTGAACACCCATTTTCTTCTCTACTGTCGCGGCACTATTAGCAGTGCGGTAAAAGCACCGACCACTCCCCATTGGGTCCAATGGACCCAATATGAATGGAGACTTACCGCCCCACCGCAACTCGGGATCCAGCCCTAATAGTACTGGACCGAGTTGCAGTAACACTATTTGCATTGGGCGGTATCCCGGCGGATTTACCACAGAGATACCACCCAACTTGTGACAAGGCCCTTAGTGTGTGAGAACTAACACTTTTGTTCTTTGCATAGTTCTGGACTAATAGCTTGATTTGGTTTGTAAGGCATTCAAAGCTGCTTATGTAAAATATATGATATGTGAAATCAGAAAGTTACAGCCAAACTAAACCCACCTTAAAATCTATCTAATGCTGGCAGTAAAATCAATAATTAAATTCACAGTCCTGTCACCATGCACAATGCCTACTGGTTCAAAGAGCCAAATAAATGTCCGAAACTAGCTGCATTGGGCCAACTGGTGACCTGTGGTTGGACAAAAACTACTAAAAGGTGAATGGAAAGAGAGAAAGACAGTGGGTACGATATGGTAGCTGTGCGCTAGTGACCACTCAGGATTCCAAAGTAATCTGTGTTACTAACCGGCAGCGAACACCCAAGTCCCACAAACCCACCCACTAATGTTTGGAAATAGTAAAGAGAAATGTGTGGTTTGCGAGGGCGACTCGCGCTCACGGTATCTTAATATTTATACAGTTGCGTGATCTCATTAGTAATGTACAAATAACAATTGATTCTAATAATATGAGAGATTTATTCCAAAGTAAGTCCAGCCTAAGTCCTAGGTGAATGGTGCTCACTAGGAGTAAAAGGTGAAAGGCTCTAAGATGCTCTCAAGTTAACCCTAAGAGCACAAACTAAGAAGCTGTTCTTCAAACAAATCTTGAAACATATTCTTTACACAAGCTTTCAGTGGTTGCTCTGACCTGGAATTACCAAACTAGCTTAAATCCCATAATAAAATCACCCATGAACTTCAATCTCACTCCTGATCACAACCCATCAGCCCACAATTGCCGCCTTTGGTGGATCTCAGTTAAACAAAATGGGGGAGAGGGCAACATTCTTGACCCTCCTCGACTCTAGATGCAGTTTAGTGGCAGTGCAGAAACAGTCCAATGATGCAGCAATTGAAGAAAGATTGATGGAGGACCCTCACTCATTTCCAGAGTGATCTATAATGCCCACAGACGTGGTGGCATCATACCAGAGGCCAGGTAGGAGATGAACTATGCCATGAAGAAATCTGAAACGTACTTCCTCTTATTCCATTCTGATATGCCATGTTCTCAAATGTTTAAAGCACTGTGGTGAAACCAGTTTAGAAATATAAAATGTGAATAACTCTATACGGATGCTTGAGGAGAACAGGGTTCCAATGTTCTATATCTACGGATGTTCGGGGTAACGAGGAGGATGGAGCTGGAGCTAGTTGGGAAAGAACTTCAGAAGTTTGATGCATTTCTAGACATCCTCAAGTCAGCAGCACACTGGCTGACTCTGTATTGGAAGAACGTCCTCTTCTGGGGCACTAATATTACACTAAATAACTATTTCAAATAGGAATTTCCAAGAATCTTTTATCGCCTAACGAAGGCAGCATCCTTGACCAGACAAGTGGCGAATGGCTCTTAAGGGTCATGTTTTACTGCTTTCGGATTGATTTGACTGCCATGGGTATGACCACTGAGCAAAAACTCAAGTTCTCACTGAGTCTATTCTCCAATTTTACAGCATGGTAACTGCAGTAATAAAATACCTGTGGAGAGAAAATAGCTTATGTTGAGAGGCATAAGGCAGTATTCCATCAAATAGCTCATTTACGCTTGATTAGGTTGGTAATATCTTACGCCAATGTGGATAACTTCGATCAGAATAGTTAACAAAATAAAAGCCTAGGAACACACTCACGATCAAGACACCAGTTCCCGTTACATTGTAAACAAAGTATGTGGAAGTTTACGATCATACCTCAGAAAGGGTTTGAAGATCCCGATAAGCTGAATCAATCCCGTTCTGTGTCTTCCTGATATAGTCTGGGTCAAAATGTGGGTCGTTCATAAGCATACTTGCGTCGTTGGCCTCTGGACCAGTCTGTGCTTTGAAGTGCTTCTGCAATGGTTGACTCCTCTCCGCTGCTGGGCTGCTCTGGACTAAGGTCCTCATCACAGTCACTTTTACCACCTTTTAAAATCACAAACAAAACTGTCAACAGCAGTAACTTGTCATATCTAAGACTACTGTGGTCCAGCATCCCAGACACATACCACAATTTGAAAAATCATCACAGGCCGAGAAAGTATCACCTCTATATACATAATTGCCAGATTGTATTCAAGTCACAGCAGATAATGGAGAAGGACAATTTACCTGGAATATAAATAGAGGTCTGGGGAGATGCTTATCATTGATTGATTAAAATGACAGTAGGGATTGGGATACTCCATAAGATATGGGGCATTTTGTGCTGTAGCCATAAACAATGGGGAAGACTTTCACAGGATGAAGTCTAAGGTAAAGAGCAGGTCAGTGGGTGAAGATATGTTTTTTCCTCTAAATGTTTAGGTTTTGGGGTCCTGTACAATCAACGAGATGCCCAATGTGGCTCAGTTACCAACCAACTGATGTTATGTTATTTGCATTTATTAAGCACAACTTTCACCAAACAAATGGCATCTTGAAACATTTGTGTATAGGCGCGTTATAAATGCCTTATCATAGCATATCATATCATATCATATCATATTCCAGAGATAGAGAGCTCAGGCAGAGAAATAACTAATTAAAGAAAGTTCTCCAAGGCGTGACGGAAAATAAGATGGTTCTCAGTAGCACAAAGTGCTATGGGAATAGAATTCCGCAACTTGGCCGCGGCAACAGAAAAGGCACGCCTATCCATGCATGTTCTTGGAACCCACGAAACTTGAATAGTGAACGATGTTTGAGAGCGCACGGGCAGCAACAGTACATAAGGAGAAAACTGGAGTTGAAGATACTCAGAGCTTATGAAAAGCCTGGTGCACAATGCACAAAGACTTAAACTGAATTTGCTTATCAACTGAAAGCCAATGTAGTTGGCACAGGGTTGGGGAGGTATGCGCCGTCCAAGCAACATGTGCCACAGTCCTGGCTGCCGTATTCTGCAGAAATTGTAGTCAGCGGATCAAGTAAGCCATCTGAGCAAGATAAAGTGAATTTCAATAATCCATCGCACTCATAACTCGAGAGTTAACCACTGGAGCATGCAATTGAGAGGGGATGAAAGGTAATAAATACCTTGCGAAGCATCCTCAATTTGCAATGACCACTCTGACATACAGAAGCTATCTGATCTTTCACTGAAAGAGATGATAGCAGTTGGACACTAAGATCCTTTGCTGCCAAAACAGGAGTAGAAGGCTGGCCAAGGGCTGTTTTCCAGAAATCTGTAGTCCAAAGAGAAGAGTGAGAAGAAAAAGAAGAAGAAGAGGGAAGGCCCATGAACAGTAGCTTCGTCTTGTTTCCATTCAATGGGTTGGTTGACCAACACATTGACACAGACCTAAATCGGTCATGTTTGCAATGAAAAGAGATGCCAATTTATCACAGCCATTATTAATTGCAAAATGAAAATCACCTACAAAAATCAAATTGGAGTATTTCTGCTGCAGTTAAGCTAAATATTCGGCAAAAATGTCGCAGAGAGATGGATCATAAGCTGGAGGGCAATAAATAATAAGAACATGATATATTGAAGAGTCAGTAATCACCACACAAATTAAAAGTGCCTCCATGTTAATATTGAGTTCAAGGGGCACAGTTAGAGTTATAAAAGAAGATTTAAAAATCAACGCAATGCGACCACCAGGGTTGAGGCAGCTCGATCACAACGAATAATGCAATGGCAGACGGGGAGTGCTTGGGCTACTGCTGGGCCAGAGTGCTCAACTAGCCAGGTTCCCGTAAACGCACAGTAAATCAGGTTTATGGTCATCGAATAGATTGCAGCAGGCTAAGGTGTGTGTCATGAGAGCATGTACATTCCGTAAGAAGCAGTGAAGAGGCTCAGTTAATGGCCGAGATACTGACCTATCTGTTTGGAAAATATCAGAAACCCAGTTGGAAATATGGTATCAATGGGTGCAAGTGGAAGCAGGTATACGTGCAGTAACTTTGGTGGAACCCTAACCATAGGGGGTGCCACAACATCATTACACCATGGCCCAGCAAGTGCACAAACAGGCACAGGTGGGCTTGCCATTTTGCGCACCTTCGGTTTGCATCAGGCGTGCCCAATGCGCCTGACCGCTGCGCAGGTGGGTCTCCCGGGACATAAATGCCGAGCTTGAAGGGCGGGTGATCCGCAAGGTGATTGGAAGCAGTAGAAAATGAAAAGATTCTACTGTCAGCAGATGGCAGTGAATTAATTAAAACAAAATACAAAATCCCTAAAACACACAACAGTTAGAATTAGGATATTTGGGGAAAGGGAGGGTGGTAAAATAACAAGGTATACATTTAAAACAGCACCGAAGCCTAGAAGCCTCTAAAAGGTATTACAAGCCTCTTACTTTCTTAACTGATGAAGAATGTTAGAGAGTGTGCATGAACAGGAATGCTTTTAGCTTTTTATTCTCACAGACAGGCGTTCTGGTGTAGATCTTTTAGGTTCTGGTGTAGATCTTTTAGGTTCTGGTGTAGATCTTTTAGATCCATTGGGAGCAGATTTAATTTCTGAGCTGTGGTAGGCCAGAAGAAGGAGGCGGATAAAGAGGTGGCATTTCTACCTGAGATAAATTGTAGTCCAATAATAAACTAAAGGCCAATCTATCCCTACCAAACAGGGGTTTTCCATGTCTACAGAATCTAAATAGGGTGCGTGTCGTTAGTGAAGCTGTCCAAATCAGAATAGTCCATCCTCCATCCAAAACTACCCTACTTTGACCCTACCACTAATTATTAACTAACAAGACAAAAAGCGGGTTCCAGAAGAATGACACCCTTCTCCTGCATATGATTTCTCAGCCTTAAGAGTTTCTCTTGGTGTAGTTCTTTGTAATGTACTTAATCAGTTCCTTTAATTCCTCAAGGGGAGGGACTCTTCCACCTTCTCTCGGGTAACCCCTGTCTTGACTTATTTACAGTTCCTTGCTTCTCTACTCCAAGGTCTTGACCTCTATTCCTTTGGGTTTATTTTGTCTCAATATCTTTCTTACTTATACTTGTTTCACAGTCTCTCATTCCACAGAGACCAGTGTCCAGATCCCTTGTACCACTTGTTATGTTCCAAACACTTCCACTCAGTGAAACCACCATAGAGGTTCTTCTATTCCCCTTTGATATTGTCTTGGTCGATCTTCCCAACCACTGAAACAATTGTTACCAGTTTTTTGACTCTCTTCAGTGTCCTTTCTACTTTTACAATCATTGGGACAATTGTGAGGTGTCCATCTGTCTTTGATATATACTCTGCTGCTTTCACACTGATTGGGGTGAGTATAATGAGTCCCTTGATTATCGTTATGTGTTCTGTGACTTGCACAGTTACTGGGATGAGTATGATGAGTTTCTCGGTATTCGTTATACTCTTTACTGCTTTTCCCATTACTTAGATGAGTATGATGAGTCTTGCGGTATTCGTTACACTCTTTATTGCTTTTAGCATTACTTAGACAAGTATGATGAGTCTCTCAGTATTCGTTATATGTGTTACTATTGTTACAGTTACTGGCATGACTTTCTCAGTATTCGTAATACTCTCAGTTGTTCAGAACCTGCCCATGGCCCCTCCCGAGTCTCCCGTTGTTCCCGTTACCTCTAGCTTGTCGGTTTGGCGTCACCGGTACTTCCTGTGGGGTCGAGGTCACGGCGTCTAGAAAAGGGCTTCTGGCACCGTCCTATTCTTCTCTGCTTTGGATTGCACAGCTCCACAGAGTATTCTTCTTGATGGTCTCCGTGTTGTTGCCAGACCACGCTGTCCACTTCCCTAAGGGCACGCTACCACCTGGCAATGCCTGCCACTCACACAAGTCAGCTTCCTCTTGGCTCCTGCACCTCTTAGTTTCCTCTTAGTTCTCCACATCCTCTAGACTGAGGACTTCCTGGAATGCTCCGGCTTCTCTTTCACAGGTTCGAACTTCCTGGACTTCACCTGCTCAGTGAACACAACCTCCTAATGCAAGACCTTCTTTGGTTTTTATGCATCTCAGAAGGGTCCTCCCCAGTGGAGGATTATTGTCCTTCTCCTCTTTCTCTGGAGTGTTCTTACTTACTCCATAGTTCTCACTCTTCACAGTATTCCCCATTTGCCATAGATGAGCGATCAGCATTACTCCCCCTTTCTTCTTCGCAGTAGATTGTAATTGGCCTCTAATATTGTAAGTGATATTATACTAGCAGAAAGTGGTCCGTTCTGGTTGTGTCTTCTGAGGCAAGGATGGTCTGAGGGCTTCATCGGAAAGTGGGGCAGGGAGTTCCTTCACAGAACGGGAGTCCTTGTCCCCAAGACAGAGTCTCTCCTTGTGGGGTCCTGCTGACCGCCACCCCTAGGGGGAATGTTGCATAGCAGGCTGACCTCTGTAGCCTCACATGGAAGGACTCCCTTCTGGGGAGAAATGACAAGATCCTGTGAATCATCAAAGAGCTTAAAGAGTGATCAGGAGCTACCTCATTTTTCTATATTGCTGGATCCAAGTCAGGGACTTCAGTTCACCAAAATGTCCTGGGGGGGGGGGGGGTGGTGATACCATGCATTCGTTGACATCACAGGAAGTCACATCACATGGCCTTTGTCCCAAGGACATCACAGGAAGTGAAACCAGTAAAGTTGACAAAAACGACAATGTGTAGAATTAATAAAATTACAAATTGTTTTATAGCTGACACAAGGCTATTGCTTTCAACCATACATTAACTATGGTGTTGCCTCGATATGCACACGTCGTGATATACTAGGGGTTCACCCAAATGAACCCTTATAGGGCAGGAGCACTACTTCCTTATGCAGTACAGCTTCATATGTCCAGTTATTGCCATTTTATAAAATATGATAAACACTGCCTCATATGCCAGTCTTTGCTATATTATTCTACGTGCTGCCTCATATGATATTTATAACACGCTTAATACCCAGAGGTTTCTAAGCGCAGACCCTTGGATCGAACCCATGTTGCTCCGTGTCATCTTGCTTCCAAGGCGAGCACGTTGCCCCTGAGCTATCCTCCCGAGACAGTGATACCTCTAGCTTGATACAAGTAGTGCCATATTATGCCAGGTTAAGACTTATATGCCTCGTATGTTCATATGCAAGTTACAGCCTCATTAGTCCAAGTGTTCTGACCATATGCCAAGGGCAGCTACACTCTCCCAGGTATTGTCATCTTATGACTAGATACATGATTCAACGTGTTGGTCTTTTATTGAGCAACGTGAAGAGAATCACTGGTCTGAATTTGAGAAGGAACGTTAGGTCCTATGAGGTGACGTGATTTTCTCTGGTGTCACACAGGTGGGTCTTGTGTAGAAGCTGGGAAGCGTGCAAAGATAACCTGCTTTGCTTTACCCAATTACCGAGAAGACCCCATCTCCAGCCATACCATCCTATGGTAAACAGGATCATAGTAGGATTTTTTCATTGATTTCTTTCATAAGCCGAAATGGTTGTTTGTGTTTAACAAAGCAGATATGGAAAGCATCAAACCACATTCTAAATCAATCTGAAAATATAAGATGGCAATGAGCGCACAGATATTCATGTAGAGAAACGTATCTTCAATGCAGACCTTTCCTTTTGGGTGAAGATGCTCACCCCTGGGTAATTCCTTTCACAAGCTCCTTTCAATTTTCACATTCACATTTCACAAGCTCCTCGTCCCTCTTCTGGTACCTCCTTGCCATTCCAACATGTGTTCATTCACCCGCCCACCTTAAGCTGACGCCCCGTAAGCAATGGGTATTTGGTCATCCCACCAGTATCCTGCTCCCCAACTCTTCCTTCCGCACCCTTCAAAACAGCTCTTCTCTTTACCTCATCACCCCTCTTTTTTACCAAGTCCTCCTCAAACAGCTCTCTTTTAGACACATACGGTGTCTGTTTATTTGCCACCCGCACCTTGGCGCCCATTACTACCACCTCCTCCTTGACTTCCCCAACCCCCTTCTCCTAGATTCCTCCCCCTCTTTAGCCATTATTATTATTATTATTATTATTATTATTATTATTATTATTATTATTATCATTATTATTATTATTGTTATTGTATTTATTGAGCGCAGACCTGGCTTCAAGAAACAACAGAGCGCTGTCCAGAGCTATAAAACAGTACAGATGCATAACGGAGCACTTTTCAGAGGTAACAACAGAACAGATACACAGTGGGGGGATACAGGTTCACAGAGGAGGGGTACAGCTGTACCAAGTAGCCTGGAGGAGAGGGGTGGCATTGTCTAGTGAGTCAGGTGGCGCGAGGGGCAATGTGATGGCCCAGGTGTTGAGACCTCTATTGCCACCTCCTTCTTGACACCCCTTTTACCTCCACCTCCTTATACACATCTGCTCCCACTGGCACCATCACACCACAACCTAGTCTCTCTCTCCAGTATCCTCAGTATTTGGTCCAAGCACCGCCCCCTCCGCCCGATGAATGGTACCGGTAGCATTCTGGGTGTCTCCCAAGTATCACCTGGTCACCTACCACAATACATGCCTAACTACTATGACCCTCTCCGATGTGCCCATGGTCCAACATGGGTGGGGGGCTCCTGATGATAGTATTGGATGGGGATTGTAATGCCCACATTGGAGATCATAGAGCTGGACAAGAAGATGGCGGTGAGGAAGATCATGGCCTGGGATTTCTGGGCTTGCATACGCTCAACTCACACCAAGACAAAAGAAGAGCGGGAGAGGCGCTCCTGGAGGTCAGGGAAGGTGATTGAGAAATGTAATGAAAGGACCTGCTAAGATGTTCCACCTGCTTCCCCACATGTAGCACGGGGGAGGAAACTATTTATTGTACTACCAAGTCACACGGTCACCCCTGAGAGGTTGTCCTAGCGCTGGGTAGACTTTGAATACACATCTAATTATAAAAAATACAGGCTGATAAAAGAAACACATAAAGGACCAAACAGGGAGATCTCCATGCAAAAGACTGAAGTAGAAGTCCACAGGTGATCCTGCCAGGAACAGGTATCACAAACAAGATGAAAGGCTAAGCAATTCGGCATCTTGATACCATAGTCGAGAGCAGTGGATGGATAGCCCACTGCAGAAGAAAACTCGAAAAGGAGCCAGAGGATGTGTAGAAGATAGGTCAGCAGGACGACCAGGAGAGGGGGAGGGCGGATTCAGATAAAGTCGGTCTTCACTGGGGCCAGTGCCTGCCCTGGTCCCCAAGCAAGGTTGCTAAGCGGCAGCAGAGGTCCAGAGATGTGACAGGTCCAGTGAGGAACCAAAGGGTGCCTTCTTCTTACTGTGCACAAAAGCTAAGAGAGAGGCTCACGAATAGCAGCAAATGGGGAAAGGTAGGTCTATCATGAGTGGGCAGGTAAAGTGAGAAGGTTCACAATGGCTGAGATGGGAGAAGTTGCCTGTGGAGTGTAAGGATATTTGGCGTGTTACAGTACAGAGTACAGCAATACTGCACAAGTAGCACAATTTTTTTGCAGCACCACCACAAGGGTGCGGTGCATTGCTATATGGGTTGCCAGATTAACAAGGAAAGACAGGCTATTCAGTCAAAAACGATTTTAACATATAAGATGCAAATCTATTTTTACAGTTAAAAGCACACGTGCTCATTTAAAAATGCACACTATTTTTCACCTGAAATGCCTATATTGCTAGAGACACATTTGAAAATTAACAGCTAACCTATTAACAATTAACCTGACTAATAAAACCTTATTTAACATAACCCACTAATAAAATGTGTTCTCCACTGCAGAATTAGGCATACTCTGAAAACCATTTAAATGCGTGTGCAGAGATTTTTTCTTCTCTTCTCTGCCTGATTCTCCGTGTTTTTGTGCACAGTAACTGCAGGAAGAAGGAAGTCAGATTTGCAACAATTGCAAATGTATAAGCGAAGCTATTGTTGAAGAGTAGGAGGATGAGAGATGATGGATTTCATTGGGACACGTCATACAGAGGGCTGAGAGGAAAGTTTTAGTGGGCAGTATCAGGGAAAAAGACAGGTAGACATCTTTCTGCACTATTGGGGAGAAGCTGGCTGTGGGGCTCCTGACTGAATGCAGATTCCTGTGTCCTGCTGCAGTCGAGATTGGGGAGAGCTGAAAGAAGGACCTTTCCACTGGCTGAGGCATTCCTATCTGCAAAAGCTGAGAATTCCAGGCAATGACCCCGGTTTGAGAAGGCAAGCGTTCCTTTTTGCTGGAGTTAATCTTCAAGGGAGACACATTCACAAAGAGAACAGCCAAAGAGAACAACTAAAAAGATAAGGTAATGAGAAGTGTGGGAGCTGAGTGTGTACGGTAATATGCAGTCAGTGTAGGATTCCTGTGCGTGTCTTAATCAAATACCAATGTTGCAATTTGAGTTCTGTTCTCCGCCACGCTCTTTGCAGTGTGTCATAAACAATGCTTTTACTGTACCATTTTATTTATTTCTGTAAAGAATGAGATCGTGTTTAAATGCAACTTTTATAATACAGAAAAATATTTGAAAACAGACGGGTGGTGTATTTTCTATTTACCATTACAATGCCGATGATGTGGGGAGATTTTTAAACAGTGCAATGGTCATTTTAAGACAGATGTGTGCATGGCAGAATCAGTATGAATAATTGTGAGTGACTGTAGTATAGCTTGTTGGAGGTACATGAGCCAACGGGAAGAGAGACTCTCTGAACATAGCTCCCTACCGTATATAAGGTAGTGGAAATTACCACAAGACTACCACATATAGCTCTCTGTCGTAAATAAGTCAGTGAGTTCGCCCATGGTGGCACACCAACACTATCACTGGAAAATGTGGTATTCCTAGAATGCAGGTCTGAGGTCTCTCTAGTGATCACACGAAAAATCTAAGCAAAGATAAGGGATTCTGGACATTGGGGCCACAAATAAAACAAGGGAATTATGCTCACCAAAATACCACCAACCACGTATACCAAATATGCAGGTCTGGGTGCTGAAATAATGCATGTCCATTGTATTATTGTTGCACATGGCCAAATCTGAATACAAAGAGTGATTATTGCTAAGTTATTTTTCGGCGGTAATAAAATACCGTCAGGCCCCAAATCTCCACAAAATACCCTACATATTTATGGTGCGTTGCAGGCCGGGAAAGTGATCATAGAGTACCTACTGGGCGTGGCAAGCGTGTCTCACACTGCCATTTGCACATTAAAGGGAACCCATTTTATAATAGCAGTGTGCCACTAAAAACAAATTTCAGAATGTCACAAAGGGAAACCACATTCTCAGATCTAGTGCAATATTTAGAGACAAAGTTATTTGCACATGGAAATTGGTCTTCGAATAGCACGTTAGAATGGAGTAACCGCATTCAGGGTGAGGTGCAGAAAGAAAAACTAGACAATATTTTTGCAGAAGGCAGCATAATTCAGGTCTGCCTTACAAGATTATTGAATGCAGCCGATAAAAGTGCAGAGAAAGACTGTTTAATACGGCTATGCGGCAAAATATGGTTTATTTTAAACAAGTCCCTGCGAATGCAAGAGAATGATATTCAGCTAATTAACAGGTTAAAGACTGAATTAGAGGGGGCAAGTAAAAATCAGGAAATGTTGAGAGCAGAATTGGATGTATGCCAAAAAGACATGCAATTAAAATGCAGAGACTTTGATACTCAGTTATCCAAAAGCAAGAAACAATTTGAAGATAGTGAGCAAGAATTGGCACACTTAAAAGCCTTAGTGGATCACATTAGGCAGGATAAAGATGAGGTTGTTTCAGAAATGCAGATTTTACAAAAAGAACATTGTGAAAAAGAAGGTGATCTCCAGAGTGCAGAACAAGAAATGATTAAAATGATCCAAGAAAGAGACAAGAGAAATAAAGAGTTCAATGAATGCCAAATGCAAATGTGCGAAATGCAGGAGGTGATTAATAAAATGAGTGATGAAAATAATTATTTGCATGATGAAGCCAACAGACTCCTTAAAAGTGTAAGGACTTAGAACAGCAAATGTGCATTCCCAGGTCCCAGGAGAGGCGGCAGGGTACCACATTCAATGGAGTGGAGGTGAAGTCTAGCTCTGCCCAAAGAGCTAGTGCCCCAGTGACTGGGCCGGTGACTGAACTTGGTTGCAGCGCCCTTGGGGGATTTGATACTCCCATTGGGGGCAGTCACCAATCTCATACACCTGAAAACAGGATTGACTCACAAAATAGTGCAATTCCATGCATTGCAACAAGTAGCCCCATAAAAATAATGAAATCCATTAAAGCCCTGATCAAACCATTTAAAAAGGGAGGTGAATGCTGCATTGAGGATCACTTAGAAGCGGTGCATGACATTTTTAAAGCACTCCAGATACCTAAGGAACAGTACAGACAATATTTTCATTTAACTTTAGATGCCCCGACGGCCAGCATCATAAGGGGATTAAATGAACAGCAGAATATGACATGGCTGGAGTTTGAAAAAGAAATTAGGCGTCATTTTTCTCCTTTTCAGTCATTGCAGGAGGCAAAGAAAGTCGCGTACACAATTACTGCTGGACCTAATACATCCCTTCGCCAATTTTTACAAGACTTAAAAAGAGCATTCTCTCGCTTTGATGTATCTTTTGACTCAAATTCCAATGAGTTTAAAACTGCATACTTCTATGGGCTACAGAAAGACATCATATCCCAATTGGTCCGTGAATTTGACCGTGACAAGTCCCTTGAATGGATTGTACATCAAAGCACAAAGCTATATGAGGTACTCTATTGTCAGGGTAGAGAAAGTGATAAAATGAAAGATACCAGGCATAAATCTAAAGAACCCTCAGCCACAGTAATGGAAATCAGGTCAGCCAAAATGTCCCTTGAGTCTGCTCAAAGTCAAGGTAAAAATAATGTGACACCTGAACAAAGGGGTAATCAACAAAGATCGCCATTGCCTGTACCAATGTTCCAAACACATGATCCTAGTAATAGAGAGAGCTACATCAGCCCTAGGTACTTAGGGGATAGACCCCGGGTAAGATACCGGTCTGATATGGCAGGTATGAACAATAACCAGAGACAAAATCAAGATCAAAGAAATGATGGTCCCTACCAGTCATTGGGGACACAGAGTAGGTTTGATCCCAACACCATGATATATGGTAATCAGGATAGGCCCCGATATGTGGATCGATTTACTGATAATGGAAATCAACATAGGGGCCAGTACCCACAATCTGAGAGACAGGACATGAGGCAACTACAGTCCACGCCAGTACGATGATTCCCCACCAAGGGACTATAATCAAAGGATGGGTGCAACCCACTCCCCTCCACAAATGAATCAAGAGTTCAGAAACCATCCCAACCGGTATCAATCACCTGAGAGGTATCAGAATAGATCCAATCAGGGGGAAAACAACCAATATCGACCTAGGCCACAGAAAGAGGATCCTAGAGAGATGGAAAGGTTCCAGTGCCTTGAGGCCCAAGTGAAAATGTTAGCTGAGCAAATAGGAAAGCTCTATACAGCGCAAAAACAACCTTCCAAAGAGGGGGCTGATGGCCATAGCAATGACCGGGGGGCTTCCGAAAAGTGACTAAGTACTCATGATAACTGGAGTGCCAAAATGACAGATTGCTCTGATATAATTTTGCATAACGACTCTGAGATGCCTAATGGATTAAAAATGAAAGTACCAGTAAATGAAATTGTGACAGAAAGTGCAAATATTTCTAAAAAAGAGGTACGGTTTAGCTTAGAGCTAAATAAAACAGTAAAGATTTGCACAAATGAAAAAGAAACATTAGGAATTCCAAAAGAACAAAGGAACAGATTTAAGAAAAATGACTCATGCATGGGGAATACCAGTGAACAGGGAGTAAGTGGGGATGCCATAGCTCCTTCCCTGGGCAAGCAAAACAATGACCAAACACAGACAGAAAAAGGAAATACTCACAAGGAGGGTACAAGTCAATCACCTGAAGAATTCTTTGAGCCACATATTTTTGAAGAGGCTGGAAGGGCTGGTATTACACTAAATTATCACAAATGCACAGAATTAAAAAAATGACAAATTGCTGAATGATGTTGTTACACATGTTCAGTTGGAAGGTTGTAATGTGGTCTCTGATGTTACCCAGATGGATGGGCGAACAGTGGCCACACTCCAAAAAACCTCTGAACATGGAGAAATGAATAAAATATCTCGCACAGAAATGGGTAAAAAGGAGGGAAAAATGTCTTTTCATTTACCAATGTGCTTAGCCAAAAGTGAAAAAGACCTGAGAAAGGTGAGCCCTGAAATCAGTAAGAATTCACATTTCTTATGTGTATTAGAGGAAGTTGAGGACAGATATTATGCACCCATCACTGTAGAAGAAAAATGCCACACCTTTGCTATGATTGACACTGGCGCACAGGCCACAATTATGTCCAAGGAGCTGGTAAAGAGTATCAATGAAGGGAGGCCTCCACAGAGTCAGATCACAGTGAAGGAAAATCAAGGCCCAGTGCATAACTTTAATGGGGAGAAGGTGCCCATCATAGGTGTAACTGAGGTTGACATAAAAATAGGAAAGCACAGAATGAAACAAGAGGTATTGATCACATCTATTTGTGAAATTCCATTTCTGATGGGGACAGATTGCCTGAAAAGATTGTCTCCTCTCATAGATGGGGTGAATGGAGTGCTGTGGTCCTTAACCAAAAAACCATTGAGGCCTAAGAAACTAAAATCACAAAACAGCAATATAAATGAATGTCACACCGTTGCCAAAACAAATGATGCTGTGGAGGTATATCTCCAGAATAGCTGCATACCTAGTGTCACTGTTATATTAATGTGTCAAGACAAAGATCAGAGCGACAATGAAAAACTACCTGTACAAATATACTTGGACCCAAGGAAAGATTGGCAGACTGCTATAGATGAGCACACATTACGTTTCTATTTAAAAGAGAATACATGCAAACAGAATACTGTTCCTAAAACAGATTCAGAAAAACACATTACCACTCTGGCAGAAATACACATGGAAGATGAGCAACCATGGGTTCACGTTGGTATAAATGATTATCTTAAAACAATAAAAGCCACTTTAGCGCTTGAACATGAAAGGAGTTTCATTAATGAGAAATTGTTGCAAAAAATTATGGAGAGAGAAGAAATCCCGAAATTTAGGATTAAAAACCAATATGTTTCTGGGTTGGACAGTCCAGACTTTGAAAACCGAATTACAGGCAGATGCATGCTTAAAATTAGCATTGGGCAGAAAACAATTTACCATAATGTATGGATAGTGAGTGGAGCACAAAATGAATTTTACATGGGCAATGACATCATGCACAGAATGTGTATGGTGTTAGATTTCCTTAATCAAAAAATATGGTCACGCCTAGGTGGGCCGGCACCTGAATTTGAAGACAAAAGAAGGGCTTATCATTGTGCACAACTGGTTCCTTATGCCATCGAATTACAAATAAGGAAAGATACTATTATTCCTGCATTTACAAAACAGTTTGCAATAACACTGAAATGCAAAAATGGGCAGCAGATGAAAGGCTCTGATGCATTTGTATGCCTGAATGAATCCATAAAACAGCAAGGCCTGGATTATGAATACATTTCATTGGTAGACATTGGTGAGGGATCTGTAAAAATCATGGTAAATAATAAAGGTTGTCAGGATATTCATTTAGAGGAAAACTCCCCATTAGGAATGGCCATACAAAAATCACATTATACGGCAGATTTAAATAACATGGTGATTGGGAATATTCCTGAAAAATATGTAGATGCCAAGGGCGTGTTGCCAGAACACCTGGACTCTCAGCCCAAAGGAATATTTAAAATTCATTCTGTGTATCCTTATGATTCAAATGAGACAGTGTGTTGCCATCAAGAGGATTGCATAATATTTAATTTAAATGAAAATGAAACAGGAAATCAGCCCATTGAAGTGGAAGCTGATATGCCAAAATATTTAAAAGTGGCAGCTCTACAAAAAGACACAGCCACACAGTTAGAGGAAAGCGCTGAGATTCCTTTACCAGAAGAGTTTCCAGAATTTTCCAGAATGGTAGAAGAGCAGATCTCCTTAGCGGATGCATGTGACAGCGATGGGGATCGAAACGACCTGAGGGAAATATTTATGGAGTTTAAGGATGTATTTGCAAAAGATGCTTATGATTGTGGTTTAACTGATTTACATGTGGCCACACTACCAGAAGGTTGTAGCAGAAATCCAGTGTTTGTACGCTAGTATAGACTACCGCTGGCATGTTTAGAATCATTGGCAGAGATTATTAAAAATTTGGAATCACGGGGAATAATTAGGCCCATTCATAGCACATCCAATACGCCTATTTTTAGGTGTGTTAAAGCCAAATGGTCAATGGCGGCTGTGTGCAGACTTAAGAGAGTTAAATAAAAGAGTACCAGTATCTAGATGGCCACTACCATTCATTGATCAGGGCCTAGCTCAGATACATGGTTCAAATGTATTTACCACGTTAGATCTCACATCTGGATATTGGTGTGTGCCATTGGCAGAGGAGATACAACACTTATTTTCCTTTACATTTGACAGGACTCAATATGCCTGGCTTAGAGCTCCGTTCGGGTACATCAATAGTGGGAGTGAATTTGGCATATTTTTGAGAAAGGCCATGCCGGATGCAGCGGAAAGAGGAACAATAGTTTATGTGGATGATGTCCTGATAAAAAATGAAAGCCTAAAAAGCCATTTTGATGAAATAAGACATGTACTTGGCCAATTGCAGAAAGCAGGCGCCAAAGTATCTTTGCAAAAAGCACAATGGTGCAAGAAAAAAGTGAACTTTCTAGGGCATGAAGTGACTGAACATGGGCTAAATCCACAAAGGAAGAAAATAGAGGCCATACAAAGATTAAAAGATCCTAAAAATGTGAAAGGAGTAAAAAGTTTATTAGGGATGACAGGCTATAACAGAAAGTTCATTGAGAATTATGCAGAAATCACTCAACCATTGACTAAACTGCTTAAACTAAATACTCCCTGGAGATGTGAAAGAGAGCAGTCTGATGCAGTGGCTAGATTGAAGGAATGTCTTGTAAAGGCACCATGTTTAGCATACCCCATAAAGGACAGGGATTTCTTTATAGAAATAGGCTTTTCTGAACATTGTATGTCAGCAGTGTTATCACAAAAACACGATTTGAATCACAAAACCATTGCATATGCAAGTAAGGCATTTTCCCAAGTTGAAATGAAATTTAATGAATGTGAAAAGGCCCTATTAACCACTGTGTGGGCGCTACAACATTTCCGCCCCATTGTTCAGGGAGAAAAGGTGATTATTGAAACAAATCATCAACCTTTGCAATTTTTAGAGAGTAAAAGAATTAGATCAGGCAATCTAGCGCAATCCAGAATCACTTCATGGACGCTGGCATTACAAGGTTTTCCCGTAGAAGTAAGATATGGACAAAATAAAAAGAGCCCAATTGCTCAAGGGTTAGCTGACTTACATGACTGTGCAGCTGAACAAATACCAAATGAAATGGAAGTGGAAGCTAGTTTACAGGAATTTGAACAATCACCACACAAAGCTTTTGATGAAAAAACATGCAAGGATTTGCCAACTGTATATGTGGATGGTTGTGCTTTTCACATTGAAAATGACAGTAATAAACAATTAGTGGCAGGAATAGGAAATGTCTGGTTGAAATGTGAAGGCGTTCCTAGTATAGGGATGAGGATTGGAGATAGGAGTAGTCAGGTGGCGGAATTGGCAGCCATCTATAAAGCAATTGCTACTGCAGTTGATAAAAAGTTCAGTGAAATTGTCCTGGTGACTGATTCTGACTATGCACGGAATAGCTTTGTGGAGTATTTGCCTGGTTGGAAAGCAAGAGGCATGGTTACATACAACAAAAAGCCACTTAAACATGGAAAAATGATACAAGCCATAGACAAATTGGTGTCAGAAAATAATTTAACAATATACTGGAGAAAAATTCGTGGGCATTTAAAAACACCAGGAGAGGATAAGGAGGGAAATGATAAGGCAGACCATCTGGCTAAGATTGGGGCTGTGATGGGAGAATTGCTACATATTGATTATTTAATGGGTGAAATACAAATTGATGCAGTGACACGTTCTAAAGCACCAAAGGAGATAGATCAACCGGAGGTGCAGTGGAGTCATGACACGCCAGACCAAGATTTGATTGAGGCACAAAAGAATGATCAAATTTTGGGAATCTATTATAATCATTTGATAGATCCTGAACAAAATCCTTTAACAGAAAAAGATTGCATGGGAAAAGAAGAGTTGAGGGTGTTATTAAAGAACAAAACACGAATCAGATTACAGGATGGACTCATGATTAGAGAGTCCATAACAGGACAAATACAGTGGGTAGTACCCCTTTCATTCAGAGGACTAATGCTACACCATGCACATGATGCCATAACTGCAGGCCATAGAGGTTCACAAAAAACATTAGAAATACTAAAAGATTATGCTTACTGGCCTCATATGTCCCAAGATGTGGAATTATATACTAGAGGATGTCTAGTATGCGCCCAATTTAAACCTGCTTCACCAATGCATAGAGCACCATTGATGAAAAGAGGCCTAACTCTCCCATGGTCAGATTTGCAAATAGACTATGTAGGTCCTTTAAAAAGGTCGAGCAGGGGACACCGTTATATTTTGAGTGTGGTATGTTTGATGTCGAAGTGGATTGAGTGCATTCCTGCACCAGATTGTAGTGCGCAAACAGCAGCCACATTACTGGTGAACCATGTGTTCTCAAGGTTTGGGTTGCCACAAAGAATTGAGTCAGACAGAGGAAGTCATTTCACAAGTACTCTAATGAGTAAGGTATGGCAAATACTAGGTGTGAAAAGGAAACTACATATCGCATATCGGGCGGCGTCTTCAGGTACAGTTGAAAGAAGCAATAGGTCTGTTGTGGATATTTTAAAGAAATTTGTGGCAGAAGCAGGTTCCAGCTGGGATTTACGTTTACCGTTGGTTCTGATGGCAATCAGGTCGACTCCTGCCAAAGCAACAGGTGTTAGCCCCCATGAGGTCTTGACAGGTAGGAAAATGGTGTTACCACAACACCTACTATACAGAACACATGAGCAAACTCTAGTGAGTGCATCCACGGTTCATGAATATATTGATGAACTGAGGAGGCATTTGCAACATGCATTTGCTTTTGTGCAGAGAAATCTGGAAAGGGCTGCTGACAGTGCTAAGTCATATTATGACAAAAAGACATCAGTAAAGGAATACAATGTAGGGGATCAGGTGTACAAGTTTCATTTTGGAAAAAGTAAACAGAAAAATTCTAAATTTCTAGCAGCCTGGCAGGGGCCATTTCGAATTATAGATAAGGTTTCTCCTGTAGTGTATAAAATTTTGAAAAATGAAGGTGAAACAGCAATAGAGCAGTTTGTCCATGTAAATCAAATCAAACCATGCCATCCCAGACATGAGATCAGGCGGCTTGAGCATGTAGAAACAGATAAAATCACTTGAACACAAAAAGAGAAAATAAATGGGTACAATCAGGAGGCAGTGACAAAGAAGTTAAAAAGTTGATTGTTATGATGGCACATAAACACTGTAGTATATGTAAAATATAATATAAAATAAATATAAATAAATAAATAAATAAATAAATGCACATATAATGGAAGCTCATGGTTGGTGTGCAGAGAGAAAGTGTATTAAATATTGAATGCTGTTTTATATGTGTTTGTTTTCTTTTAACTTGTGTTTAATTTCAGAAGAAAGAAAAAAAAAACGAAATATTTTTACCAAGCATGTTTTTTTTTTGGCAAAAGGATGAAGTTAGTATTGTGCTATGTACGTAATCTGTTTATTTTCTATTTTGATTTAGACAATTAACATTATTTGGTCGGAGGTTCCGGGATCAGAGGCCACGGGAGACGATGGAGTCCTGGAGTCCCCTGGATGAAGACCAAAAGATGCCTGCCTCCAGGTGGAGGTGAAGACAAAATAACCGGAATGCCAAAAGAGATGACTGCTGTGGATTCAAGATTGCCCAGATGAAAGAATACTCGAATGAACCGAATAACATCGCTGGTCGGGACATACCAAAAGAGACAAAACAGAAGTTCCGGCATATGAAGTTCCACGTATTTATTATTTTAATTATTTATTTTAATTTGTTATATTAATTATTTGTTTTAGTTAGTTGTTTTATTTCATTGTTTTTAATTGACTTGGAAAATTTAAACTTAAAGTAATGCCACTTCCACTGAGAAGGCAAATGTGGAACATTTTATGAACTGATGGACTCAAATGAAATGTTGATTGCAAATTTTCATTGATGCACATGAATATTCATTTTGTTGGATTGCTATATTGTAAAAAAAAAATAGAACAAGTTGTTTTTAGGAATTGGCTTGGATATAGCCAAGTTCTAAAAACAAAAGGAGGGTATATGTAAGGATATTTGGCGTGTTACAGTACAGAGTACAGCAATACTGCACAAGTAGCACAATTTTTTTGCAGCACCACCACAAGGGTGCGGTGCATTGCTATATGGGTTGCCAGATTAACAAGGAAAGACAGGCTATTCAGTCAAAAACGATTTTAACATATAAGATGCAAATCTATTTTTACAGTTAAAAGCACACGTGCTCATTTAAAAATGCACACTATTTTTCACCTGAAATGCCTATATTGCTAGAGACACATTTGAAAATTAACAGCTAACCTATTAACAATTAACCTGACTAATAAAACCTTATTTAACATAACCCACTAATAAAATGTGTTCTCCACTGCAGAATTAGGCATACTCTGAAAACCATTTAAATGCGTGTGCAGAGATTTTTTCTTCTCTTCTCTGCCTGATTCTCCGTGTTTTTGTGCACAGTAACTGCAGGAAGAAGGAAGTCAGATTTGCAACAATTGCAAATGTATAAGCGAAGCTATTGTTGAAGAGTAGGAGGATGAGAGATGATGGATTTCATTGGGACACGTCATACAGAGGGCTGAGAGGAAAGTTTTAGTGGGCAGTATCAGGGAAAAAGACAGGCAGACATCTTTCTGCACTATTGGGGAGAAGCTGGCTGTGGGGCTCCTGACTGAATGCAGATTCCTGTGTCCTGCTGCAGTCGAGATTGGGGAGAGCTGAAAGAAGGACCTTTCCACTGGCTGAGGCATTCCTATCTGCAAAAGCTGAGAATTCCAGGCAATGACCCCGGTTTGAGAAGGCAAGCGTTCCTTTTTGCTGGAGTTAATCTTCAAGGGAGACACATTCACAAAGAGAACAGCCAAAGAGAACAACTAAAAAGATAAGGTAATGAGAAGTGTGGGAGCTGAGTGTGTACGGTAATATGCAGTCAGTGTAGGATTCCTGTGCGTGTCTTAATCAAATACCAATGTTGCAATTTGAGTTCTGTTCTCCGCCACGCTCTTTGCAGTGTGTCATAAACAATGCTTTTACTGTACCATTTTATTTATTTCTGTAAAGAATGAGATCGTGTTTAAATGCAACTTTTATAATACAGAAAAATATTTGAAAACAGACGGGTGGTGTATTTTCTATTTACCATTACAATGCCGATGATGTGGGGAGATTTTTAAACAGTGCAATGGTCATTTTAAGACAGATGTGTGCATGGCAGAATCAGTATGAATAATTGTGAGTGACTGTAGTATAGCTTGTTGGAGGTACATGAGCCAACGGGAAGAGAGACTCTCTGAACATAGCTCCCTACCGTATATAAGGTAGTGGAAATTACCACAAGACTACCACATATAGCTCTCTGTCGTAAATAAGTCAGTGAGTTCGCCCATGGTGGCACACCAACACTATCACTGGAAAATGTGGTATTCCTAGAATGCAGGTCTGAGGTCTCTCTAGTGATCACACGAAAAATCTAAGCAAAGATAAGGGATTCTGGACATTGGGGCCACAAATAAAACAAGGGAATTATGCTCACCAAAATACCACCAACCACGTATACCAAATATGCAGGTCTGGGTGCTGAAATAATGCATGTCCATTGTATTATTGTTGCACATGGCCAAATCTGAATACAAAGAGTGATTATTGCTAAGTTATTTTTCGGCGGTAATAAAATACCGTCAGGCCCCAAATCTCCACAAAATACCCTACATATTTAGTGGGCAGGTAAAGTGAGAAGGTTCACAATGGCTGAGATGGGAGAAGTTGCCTGTGGAGTAAGGTCAGCAGAGGGACCAAGAATGTGTTATTTGTTTGTAGATGTATCAGCGCAGGAGGCTATGCATGAAATGGGCTTAATAGACAGGGATGAATCCAACCACAAGCCTTTGGTTTTGTGCCTTGACTTTCCTGGTGTAGGGATTGCAAACAGTCTACATCAGCAGAAGGAGGATTTTATAAATGAGAGTGGTAGATGGCCTCCAACATGGAATCTATTAAAGCAATAGAACCAGCGGAGGGAGGCATTACCAGTCGTGTTATGCCCCTTGGGCGATAATTACAAGCCCCAGAGAAGCGAGGGCTTTAACGGTGCCCCTGGGACATTACCTGACCGGTAATGCCCACCTGTGAGGGTTTTCTTGCTATTAATACCTCGGCACATTGTAACTTGGTACTAATATATTTTCACTCGAATTGAGAAACGGCATGGAAAACATTTCTCGACACGAGCAAAAACAATTGCTGCCATGAATCGGGAGAATTGACTACACGCTTCTCCCTTTCCATGGCGGACATTAAAAAGATAAGAAAAAAAGAAAACAAAGAAAATGGCCACCATGGAACAGGGCAAAGGGACTACACATAGTCCCTTGTCTCTTTTCATGGCGGACAGATAAAGATATGGAAGGAATTTGTGGGACACGGCACTCCGAAGTGCAGAAGGTGAGTCTTTGTCGGCCGGGTAACAACCCGACAAGGAGCAATCAGATCTATTGATACAATCTGATTGTCGCACACCGGGTACAAATAATGCTTAAGGGATTAATGGAAAGTGTGTTGAGGGTCTGCGATACCCTTATGTTAGCATCCTGCTGCCTGGAGCACTGCCCAACCAGGTTGTCAGAAACTTCTTAGGGTTAGGAAGGAAAGCAGCAGAATATATGAGTGGCCAAGTGAGAGGAAGACTTTTAGGGATTATGCCACATGGTTCTACATGGAATGCAGGGTTGCAAAATTGCAATTAACTACAGGCCTGGGGGAGGCTTCTCATATCTCCCAATGGGTATTCGCTGAGATCTGCTCTCGATATAACCAATATATCTCTGAAAGGGTTGAGGAAGTTCATAAACAGGCTAGGCATAGCCCTAAAAATAGGGTTGTGAAGTCCTTTTGAAGAGTTGTTTCTACTGTTGACTTCAAAGAGCGATGCCTGAGGCCCCATCTGTGTCGCAGGTGGATTGGATTTTCTTCCTCCCCTCAGTATGCAGGCACGATGATGGGGGTAGCAATGCTTCCTATGCAGTCTTCTGGCTGCACTGAATACGCCTCTGCCCTGTTCCCTTCTAGTTTGATGACGAGCCCTGAGGCCTGATACAATTCCGTCTGCGTGTATTATGTTAGATAGTGAAAGACATATCGGGGCTCATTCTGAGCCTGCCGGTCCGGAAACAACGATGCTGGTAAGCTTACCGGCACCGTTGTTTCTGGACCGGCATATTACAGGTCTGCATGCCGGAGCCACTGTGCCCGACAGGTCGGACCCTGTCAGGCACAGCGGCAACGGTATGCAGACGTCACAGAAGCACCGGCACCGTTAACACCGGTGCCGGTGCTTCCGTGGTTACCACTCCCATAGAGTCCTATAGGACTCTATGGGAATGGGGAAAACAGTTTACCGGCGCCTGACTTACCGGACTGCCGGGGTTGTAATGCCCTGGTGTTTCCAGCAAGTCAGGTGCCAGTAAATCATTACGGGTCCGACGACTACCTGGTGGTTTTACCGGCACGGTTACCACCCGACGCGTAATGAGGCCCATTTACTTGTGATGTGCTCCCGGACAGCTGGTGGAGGGCTCTAATAGTTTCAATCTTTAAACAAGGCTCTCTGCATGATTCCACTTGGTATAGAACCATCTCACTGCTGGATGCACCATCAAAGGTGCATGGGAAGTTACTCTTGGGGCTAGAACAGAAATGGTTGGGGAAGGCTTCAAAAGGTTGACCTGAGCAGGCAGGTACCATGGATATGGTGATAAACTAGGCACGTGACATCAAAGACACCTTTACATTTTTAAATATTATTAGCAGGATGGTTTTGAATAAACCATCTCTGGGACTTTGAGGTCATCTATAAACCAACAGGCAATTCCCATCTCCCATCATCAATTTGGCCATAAGGGATACACTTATCAGACTCAGGGCTGGAGCAAGAATCTTGCTTCTAGCCTTACTTATGAGGTTCAGGGTTATAATGCCTAGCAAACGTCTTGCCCTTCTTGTTCAGTTTCCAGGGGCATCAGTCAATTACTGAGCCACAGAAAATTTCAAAGACGAAAATACTGAATTTCGAAATACACATTTCCCACAATTATATGTGTGTGGGGGCAATAGGGTAATACATAATATATGGGGAGTATGTGGAGTGGACTGCGGGAGGTCTCCCCCTGCATATACTTGCAGAGAAATGTGAGGGGGAAATAAAATTGGCATTTTCGTTTTTGATTTTTTTTCTCAAAGTGATCACATAGATCCGTTTCAGGGTTGTAGTGCCAAGCTCTAGCATTCCCAGAAGTCTTCAGAGATATGTGTCCAACTCAAGCTGTATCCAGGAAGATAGGATATAGCTCACTCCAACTCCTCAGTCCCACTGTGCTTCTGGGGATATATCTGCCTGCTGGCCATATAGCTCCTTGCCTGGTCTCTCCAGGGATATAGCGCCCAACTCGCCCTGCAGCTCTAGCATTCCCAGGCGTCTTCAGAGATATGTGTCCAACTCAAGCTGTATTGAGGAAGATGGGCTATAGCTCACTCCACCTCCTCAGTCCCACTGTGCTTCTGGGGATATATCTGCCTGCTTGCCATATAGCTCCTTGCCTGGTCTCTCCAGGGATATAGCGCCCAGCTCGCTCTGCAGCTCCGGCATTCCCAGACGTCTTCAGAGATATGTGTCCAACTCAAGCTGTATCCAGGAAGATACGATATAGCTCACTCCAACTCCTCAGTCCCACTGTGCTTCTGGGGATATATCTGCCTGCTCGCCATATAGCTCCTTGCCTGGTCTCTCCAGGGATATAGCGCCCAGCTCACTCTACAGCTCCAGTGTTCCCAGACATCTTCAGAGATATGTGTCCAACTCAAGCTGTATCGAGGAAGATAGGCTATAGCTCACTCCACCTCCTCAGTCCCACTGTGCTTCTGGGGATATATCTGCCTGCTCGCCATATAGCTTCTTGCCTTGTCTCTACAGGGACATAACGCCCAGGTTGCCATGCAGCTCCTTGGACTGTGTCTCATGGAATATAGGGATATAGTGCCCAGCTCGCTATGCAGCTCTCACATGGTACCATCAGAGATATAGCCCACAGCTATTGCAGCATCTTGCACCATGCCTGCATATATATAGGGCCAGGATCAATCAGAAGCACCAACACTGTGCCTTCAGGGGTATAGTACCCACGTTGCCCAGTAAACCTCCTCCAATGCTCCACGTCTCTTCACTCTGATCTGCTCTCACATCCTCCCACCTTGGGCTTCCATTCATCTCACACACACACACACACACACACACACACTGCCCCACTGATGAACAGACCTTTATAGCGGTGGGCTCACTGCAATTACCCGCAGCTGATGGCTTGCTTATCCTGAGTCTTTGAAAAGTCCCAATGGTCATTTTGAATTCAGGCTGGGGTCCTGCAGAGCCTTGGGCATCCGTGTGGCTCTGCGCGGCGGCCTGTGAGCTCCTTGTGTGAGTTATCCAAGCTTCTCCCCACATTGTTCATGCTCCAGGAGTAGGGTGCACTATACCGGCAGATCTCGGGAGGATAGCTCAGTGGCAACGTGCTCGACTTGGAAGCAAGACGACGCAGAGCCCCACAGGTTCGATCCCCGGATACGCGCTTAGAAACCTCTGGGTATTACGCGCGTTATAAATAACCTATCATATCATCCTTCGCAGGCCTTGCTGTGTCAAGGTTTGCCAGTCTCTGCATCCCAAAGGCGCCATTCTGATGTTACAGCCACTTCAATGAATCAGTTGCCCTCGATGTGATCTCCCCCCCCCCCACACTCAGCGGACAATACTGCTGCATCGAAACAGGAATTGATAAGTTGGGGTACAATCAAATCTCACAGGTCCTCCAGTGAGCTGCCTTCACATGGACAACTACTTGCTCCTACATCGTGAAGTAGCAGAGTATGCAGGAGCGGAGAGGGGTTCTTCGCTTCTTGCATTTATTGACCTTTTACAAACACCCCAATACTGCGTGCAGGCACTTACTGAGGAAGTTTCCCAACAGTCCTCAGATTGGGGACCTCTTTGTGGGATACATTTAAGTCCGGCCTCAGAGACACTCGATAATGTACTATTGTTGGGAAGCGTCTTCTTTTTAAGTTTTGGTTCCATCATGGGGCCAGAACCTATCAAGGCGCAGGTCTGGTGGGTGGGCCAGGATGTTACGGTGTTATTCCGGTAGAGTAAACATGTCGCTTTCTAGATTGCCTTGCAAGCCAATAACATGGCTGTCATTTGCTGCTACACTAAACCAGCTTGCGTGAGATTTCTTTTTCCAACAGCATTCCATGCAATGCGATTGCAATACCCAGCTATAACGAACCGAAGGAATTCAGTGGCCATTAAAGTCCGCCATACCGTTAATATTGATGAGAAAATGGGAGAAGTTTGCATATGTAAATATTTCCTCAAGTTAAAGAAAACTGGACACATTTTTGCAGCTTGAGATAATGGTCAAAATTGTACATGTGCAAAGAAACACCAACGGCCCTGCATCAGACCAGTTCAGCGCTGGAGTCAATATTTTAGCATTGTTTCAAGGGTGTTGTTGGTTGCTCTCACTAAAAAGGAAGGAGGCCACTGGTTGCTGTCTCTATGCTGTTTATGCTGCTTGCGCTGTTTAGTAAAGTTCCTTTTACTGGAGTCTAGTGAGGAATGTAAACAATGGTGGGGTCCTAGAAATGCAGCAGCATTTGCGTGCAATCCAGCCTGCAAACGAATTTATTTATTTTATTTATTTGCATTTTTAAAGCGCTCACACAGCCCGCGGGCATCGAGGCGCCGTTACAGGATTTGTTTTGTTGATGTTGTTGCATTATTGGTTTTTTTGTTGGTTTTAGTTACGTATTTATAACGCGCCTTAATACCCAGAGGTGTCTAAGCGCGGACCCGGGGATCGAACCTGTGTTGCTTCGAGTCGTCTTTCTTCCAAGGCGAACACGTTGCTGCTGAGCTATCCTCCCGAATGTCATCGATATCTTCCAATGCTTCAAGCATACATATACAACTTACTTGCACGATTCCAGGAGGACAGTACTGACAGCGACTCTCTTAAATGGGAATCAAACCGTAGTGCCTTACTAGTTGCTGTACACAGAGCAGCCTTGAAGCAGCTACCGTTGGAAGGAGGGTCATATAGATGGCAGAGCTATCTTCATAGCTTTCATCACCCCTAGGAAATGGCGGATAAACCAAAGTATTGCCATTCGTGGCAAAGGGATGGAATAGGCACAGAACTAGTGACGAACGTGTTCCTGGAAGAGAGTGATCATGGAAGAGAATCTCCTTGGAAGAGCATGTCCACGGAAGAGCATGTCCATGGAAGCAGGTGTCCATGGGAGAGTGTGTCCATGGAAGACAGTCTATGGAAGAGCGTGTCCACGGAAGAGCGTGTCCTTGAAAGAACTGAAGATGGGAGGTCGAAATCCACCCCTGCCTCCTACCCCGCCAGTCACACGAACTGGAAGAAGAACCAAAGGAATCATGACCTTTCATACCATTCCAGACCAGCCCCCACTGCTCCCCTGACTGACAAATACATTGAAAGGTAACCAGTCTGCCAACCCTACAGCGCAGGACCAGCACCGACAATGCCTAGAGTGGATGAGGAGTCACCGGACGCCGCTAAGGACACTTAAATTGACAGCCTTGACTAAAGCGCCAAGGAGACATGCTCAAAGTCGTTAGAGACCCCACAATATAGCAGTGTTAGACATAAAGCACACGTGCCATCTGCGCAATGGGACACAAATCGCACCCGAATGCATGAAGAACAAGTGCCTCCAGTTCTATAAGCTAGAGGGCGGTCATATATACATACTGTCTTTTGCCTTTATTATTGTGTCATTAGCTTGACTGCAGTAACGTGAAAACCGGAAGAAGCAAGAGAGATCCTGTGTAAATGCTTGCAGATGCTTACGTGCAACTAACTCTATGAAATTGCAGGAGCACCTGGGGGACCTGACAGCGCCATTAAAAACAACTCACCTTTGGATACTACAGAACAGCACAAACATGTTAAGAGCTATGCCCTGGATCAGGAAATTACAGCAGGTCACAACCGTCTGAGCAAAGGCTGAGCCGAGCTGAATTCAGCGCAAAAAGAAAAACAACTGTGTGGGACAGTGCCCTCTGCCAAGGCCACCAAGACACAAGTGACTTTGCAGTCCCTGAACTGCAGTAACACCAGCACAGAAAATACAAATAATTCCCCACTAATTCAGACTAATTCAGAGCTGCAGAGTACAGAAACTAGGCCTCTGAACACGTGGTCCGGCCGAGCTGATGATAAACTGAAACTAGTAGCTGGGAAAGAGACGCAGACTCACGCATCCAGACAATGGCTTGCAACAAAGTCGTTACAAGAGAAGCTGAGTGTTACATGATGAGAACGAGCACTCTCATAGTCTGTGGTGGTCCAGACATGGTATATTGCAGACACATAGTTGCTTTTATTACCTTGAAAGGGTACACTTTGAGCTGAGAACCGATTTGGGTCCCCGGCCTGGCGGCGACTGCACTAGCCAATCACAGTACATGACCCTAGGGGTGGGTAGCCATGGGCACTAACCAATCATCAGACACTCACACTGCAACATTGTAGAAGTAGCATTTTTCAGGGAATGGTCCAGGCCTGTCACCTGACATGGGAGAGCCAGTTAACTAACAGATATAGGGGCTGCTATAGGAGAACTACCACTCAACACCCAATCCACTCACTCGATAGGTTTGCTGGAGATGGGCCCAGATAGTGATGTCATGCTGACGACATAGTGCTACAAAACTGGCCTGCGAGCCAGAGATCTTTGAGAAGTTCCAGGAGCCTTTTCCTTTTACTGATCCATGTTGGTTTTTGGCTGTAATAAACTGCAGTTTGAACTTGCTTTCTGTTTGGACCTGCATTCTTTTTGTGAAAGGGAAGGAGTTAGGCATTCCATGAGTTCTGAGTTTGCAAACTCCTAGCACCCCTCGACCTGCCTGGGAGTTTTACCCTAACAAGTTGGTAGGCAGAGGATGGTTGCCTGCACCAGCCCGGCACCAAACTGAACCCTTTGCCGCCGAGCCTGAGAGACTGTGGGACCCTGGCATGCATTTCAAGTGTCCATAAAAGAGCTTGTCCATCGAAGAGCATGTCCATGAAAGAGTGTGTCCATGGAAGACAGTATCTATGGAAGAGTGTGCCCACGGAAGAGCGTGTCCATGGAAGAGGGTATCCATGTGTCCACTTGCAGCGGCATCATCATAGGGTGCCGCACAGGCAACTGACCTAAAACCCTGAGCTATAATGCAGCACCTCATATGAGGATTTCAAGTATCAAGAAAGTTCACAGACTCCCCTAATATGTTAAGCCTCCTGAGTTTCCCTCTTAGACAACACTGGGATTTTATAGCAGACAGCTTATCAGCAGCGAATCCGATTATAGTCTTGCTTCCAGTACATACCTCCCGGTGATAGAACAAATAAGAGATTCCAGATAAAGCATAGGTGGCCCTCTGTTATATGCCATACACTCACAGAATGCTCATATGTTCTGTTGGAATGCCCGCGCGTTCCAACGATCTCACCTAGAACGTATTGTGTCATTCCTGTACTGGCGGTCCTCACCTCTGGGGGCCTTTTATAAAAGCTCATCCTAAGCTTATTTGGTGTTGTGCCTCTTTATCCTGTACACGCCGGCCAGCCCTGCAGCCCGCAGCCAAACGGCGGCCTCTCACTCACGGCTGCACTTTACGCCGTTGTCTGCTGTTCGCCTCCCGTCCTGATCGGCCGCACCAGAAGAGCGATCCCAGTCTGCAGGCAACTCAGCAGTGGAACCGCATTAAAGAAGGTACCTCTTTGTTTTATTTTCCGGGGGTTTGCGTCTGGCAAATACTCCCAGAAAATAAAAATAGAGAGTAAAAATACTCCCAACAAAAAATAGGAAACAGACACATAGGACCTTGCGTTCCTGCTGTCACCCACACAGCTCCATGGATATGTTTGGACCAGTAGGGCACATAGTACCACAGGAAGAAACTACTATTACTACCTAATTAGAAGAAGTAAATACGTATCTTTTAATGTATATGAATAACTAGCTGCAAAGGAATCATTATTTTAAAAAAAGTCTGTTTTCCAGTTAAATGTGTTTTATTTGCTTATAAAATACTCCCATTGGGAATTGGATTTACATTTTGACTCTCTAAAAAATCATTTTACTCCCTCTCATCTGGAGCACTGGTTACAGCACATCATGTTGTAGAGCGTTTACCAAGTTGGCATCACTGACGCTCCTCAGACACTCCTCTGACACTTCTCAGACAGTAGCAAACGGCAATGCAAAGAAGAAACGGAAAACCATGAGGAAGAAAGATGCATACCCTTGGTTCTACCTCGGTGGCGTAAGTCACAGGCACAGAAACCTTCCTTCCTGTCGGGTCCTTCAATAGCCATGTGTCTGGATTGGTTCTGTCCAACAGCTCAAGGACGTCCCCTCGATTCAAGGTGAAGTCATCGCCTGCGGTGAAACAGGAGATGCTTATGAAGCAAGTCTGTCATTTCACATCATTAATTCCAAATGAAGAAGAGGGAATTATTCAAACGCGTGCTGCTGCTATTAATACCCAAACACAAATTGTTTTTTTTCAGCAAATTTGAAACCAAATAATTGTTACTTTTACTGGGGTGTCTGATCACAGAATAAGTCATTAGGTCCAGCTGGCTACCCAATTCTCTACCACTCAGAGTGACCAAATTATTCTGAGAATTGATTGGCATATCCGAGATCCAATAACCTCATGCAAGGGAGAGGTGAGCCATGCTGTGAAGTTTGTCACAGGAAATTCTCCACTGCAGGCCTCACAACCCTTAGCTCATCCAATTTGTTGGACTACAAATCCATTCAGCGCTTCCCAGTTTAGTTGATGGTGAGAGGTCTTAGAAATTGTGGTCCAAAGCATCTGGAGAGCTGGAGGCTGCAGACCGCAGCTCTTTTACTTGCCTCAAAGGGGTCATCCGACATGCGCATTTTATAGATAGTCATTAAAGCCCATTTGCACGTCACCTTTACCCACATTCCAGGGTGCACTCAATGTTCGCGCCACCCACCAGATGCAGCACCATGACACAACAACTGAATGTGGACTCTGAAAGTGACAGGAAATGACGTCTTTCCTTACACGCAGATCCCTCTTTAGAATTGGCAGTAAGTGGTAAACAATGCACTTATGCATTTTCCCTGCTACTCCATGTTTGTATTATGCACTCCCATTTGCAGATGCAGACCTCTAGGAGTCCCTGATCAGTGGGTGAGTCCTGGATGACACGCTCGCCCATGCAATGTGAAGACTTGGGAGAATACATTGCAGGGCAGGTTAGGGCTGCAGCGCCCTCGACGGCACTGTAAACTCACCAGAATCACATGGCAGAGAGAGGATACCTTTGAATGTATTAAGACAGTCATAGGGTCAGCTGAGGCGCTCCACCAACCGAACTGGGGCAAGCTGAGCTCACCAATCCGTGCATGACCTTCCTGTGGGCGTGTAGAGTCAGCCTGTTGTGATTGGACGTGGGGTCTGTCTGAGTGATATGAATAAAAATTAAAGCAGGTGTGGATCCTGAGCCCCTGGAATATAAGGCTCATTGTGAGATTGCCTGTGCGGAAATAAAATACCAGTAATGTGTACCGGCACCTTTCCAGATCGGCATACTACAAGTCTGCCGATAGGGGCTGTGATCTACTGGCAGGCCTGACCTGCCGGTAGATCGGGCAGACCATTGCCGCAATCACCAGTACCGGTATCACTTGTGCCGGTGATTGCGGCATCCCCATCCCACAGAGTCGTATGGGAATCCATGTGGATTTACCAGAGTCTCTGCCAGCCGTAATATCCCGGTAATACTGGTATATCGGGCTGCGGAGACGGTACGGTAATTCCCTGGTATCCCAAAATTACCAGAGTACCCGCAATGAGGCCCAACATGCGAATCCGGTGTGCAAATCCCTGCTCCAGGGAAAGGCTGGGTATTAAGTAAAAAAATATTTTTAACTTAGTCAACAACAAAAAAAGATCAATTTAGAAGGCCCGCTCTGTGAACGCACAGAGTGGTCTTTCTAAATCAAACTGTCAAGCCACTGCCGCACACGAGTGCACGCAGGGGCTGACAGGCATGGGCAAGAGAGGAAAGGAGTGTTGCATCAGTTAAGTGTTTAATGTTTTGTTCGTGTGCGTGTGTCTGTGTGTATGTCTTGGGAGTGAGTGAGTATTGGGTAGGGTTGGGGTTTTTAGGGTAGGATATGAGGGGATTTAGGGGGAATAACCCCCCCCCCAATTTAATAGAAAGCCGGCAGAAGAGGGTGAGGGTGGGGAGGGGATCGACTTCTGAGGGCAGGGCAGGAGGGGTGGGCCGGATTAGGATATTTTGCCAGTTTAAAGGCCACAGAAAAACAGCCGAAATAAATTAGTCTTTTTTTTGTTTGACTTTTAAAAAATACAGCATATTCACATCATGTTCAGAGCACAGTCAGAAAGAATCACTAAAATCACATTAAATCAAAACATGATTCAAATCAGCGAAATTAGTAGACATATGCAACCTCGAAAAACAATTCCCCTGAAGAAAAAAAAAAAAAAAAAAAAAAAAAAGATAAACAATTAAAAACACATTTAAGGACATTACTCCATATTGAGCATCAGGTGGCATCTTCACCACATAAGGTAACCGGTTGGATTACTATTTTCAGTTACCATCTGGTTTTTATAAAAATCAATTTTACTTAAAAATTGTAGAACTTCTATTGACAATGAGGTCTCTACACCCAAACTAAATCTGTTCCAAAAGACTTGCGTATTCAGCCAACCACTGCAATCAACAAAGCGGCCAAACGGCGCAACCTAATTTCGTAAAATGCATCACAAGTGATTAAACTATGTTCCAATGCTTGTACCTCATTCTGATTTGTGCGTTTATCACAGTACATAGTCAAATCCTCACTGCTTTGACACACCTGGAGAACCTCCCTAATATTCAGTAGGTTTAATCTGAATCTCAGAAATTGGTTTCGCCAGTAGGCGTTGGGAAACCTGCGAAGGATAGGTGGGCATAGTACCCAATGGCCTATCAACTACGGAGAAGGAAGAGTGTATTTTGAAGCTTTACATACAATCAATCGTGGCAATCCAATCTGAAAGATGCAAGGACTTTTTTAACAGCATTTGGATTAACAGACAGAACATCAGTCAACTGGTGACAGTCCCTTAGGATTAAGGTTGCAAAGCTTCTAGGTTTTTGTAAAGTGGCAGGTCTCCCTTCAGCCATTGAGACACTTAATTCTAAAAACATTGAGCCAGCAGGCGGCAACAACGTTTTATGGTACAGTGTAAGGATCCTCCAACAGAATCAGCACTCGAAAGATGCCAAACCCAGTTCAAACCTCAGCGAGGCCATTGGGAAACTAGGGGGAAGTTTGAAGAGCCACTCACATCAAGGTGCCAGGCTTTTTCAGTTTGACCATGCTAGATTGGTTGCAACCTTCCCTTACCTTCTGTTACCAACAACATTCATTCCTGTATACACAGTCTCTTCTTGACTAGACCACTATTGACTTAGGCTTGGGAATCACAACATTGACATTCTGGAGTTTAACCTGGGGCACAACGTAAAGAGATGTCTGGGCAAATAAGCCGTAAAACTTTGTAAGATTGCCTGAGCACACTCTCAAGACCCCCTCATGCATCCAACATTATATTGAATACTATCAATTCTCCAATTCAGGCTTGGAAACCCAACCCAACTTCCTCAACACCTTAGGATATATCTGATTCGTCCCTTTTGTAGAACTATGGTCCACCTAACAGGACTCCATGGAAAGCCGAGTAGAGATACACTTGGCATCAGAGATGTGTTTTGAACTCAACTTTATTATAATAACACAGATAAAGTTGGAGTAATGCCTATGAGGCCCTGGAGTGTATCTAGAAAGGATATCGTTTAGTAGAAAGGTGAGAGGACTTGGATAATAAAAAGGTTATACTCCCCTTGGCTGTTGTGTGCCCTTGTATGTAAGATTCCGAACCTTCAGAAGTTCTTGTCTCCATGGAGACATCTTATTTTACAACTGAGATTGGCAAACAATGGCCAAAAAAAGATCCACAATCCTGTCCTTATGAAGCCCTCAGCCTTGCTGCTGCCTTATGTTGTAACAAAACTCCAAAGGACTGGCCAACATGAATGGTGTAAAAAATCCCCATACATTATCAGTTCACCCCTATGTTAAGATAACCAGATAGAGCAATATCATGTGCCGATTACTCTCAGCCTGGTCCCTTCTCACCCTTTCTGCTTTCAGCTGGGGCTGCACTCAGGCACCTTTGGAGAGTATAGTTTGGTGTTCCTTGTCGCCTGCATCCTTGAGGACAGCTATATTCTTGGCTCATGGTCCTTGGAGCATCTTGTAGGTTTGGCGGGAGACCCTTGTGGCCTCCATGTGTTCTTTAGAGCAGGGTATATGATTTGTGGTCTTGGGATTTACTCCCCTGGCTTGGTGATTCACTGGCCCAGGACATTGCATTCAGGGCCTCTAGAGGTGGGTTCCTAGACCTACTATTTCCAGAGTGCAACCCAGGTCCTTCCTCTACCCTGGATCAATTATTGGTATTCTCTTGTCCCAGAAGTCCTCAGGTTTCTTGAATGCCCTGTCCGGGTTGCTCCCCCTGTTAGAGTTCTGGATGGGTCACTCAGGTTCTTCTACTTTCACTTGCCGGTGTTTGCTGTGAGAGCATGCAGTGCAGCCGGCAACCAGCAGCGACCGACAAGGTAAGAAAGGCCCGGTCATGGGGGAACAGCCATTACTGCTCCCCATGTAACTGTCCCTCCTCTCTTATTACTTATATTATCTAATTCTGCAGTCTGCTGCACTTGGCAGTTGTATGTTATCCATATCTGGTGTTGGTGAATTGTCATAAGTTGCCCGTGGGGCTTCTACCCCTCCCAGCTAAGTCAAAGTGCTGTGCTTTTCATTTGCTACTGTGTTTAAAAATACTGCTTTTTCCATCTTTTCTAGGAAAGTCGAATTATGCATGGTTTTTCATTTGCTACTGTGTTTAAAGACTATGCTTTTTCCCTCTATTCCTCTATCTAGGTTCTTCCACCGGTCCAGACATCTCGCTTCTAGGTGTCGTGCTTTCTGCTGTACGATGTAACCTAGGCCATTTTTACCTTTCTGGACACTTGACTTTTGATTGTTGCATTGCTGTGTGGTTGTAGCTACTGTCATGCCCTGCAGTCCCTCCCTCTCTTCCCCTTCCGTATCTCTCCGCACTCTTCCTCAATGGCGCTCTCAATCTCCCCTATCTTCTCTAATTGCTATTCTATCACCTATCTTATCCCTCTGACGAAGTCTGGAAGGAAAAGGTTCAAGAAAGATCTCCTGATCTCCACTCCAGGCCTGCCAATCGTGGACACCTATATCAACACTTTTTCCAGGCAGACTTTCACCGAGCATCCTACTTGTCGTTCCTTCTCCAGACCTTTGGATTCCCCTTATGGTCTATGTGCTCCCCCCTTTCTCTTCCTATCCCATTAATGGTGGCACCCATTGAGAGGTTCTCTTGGCATCCTTCCTGTCCTCTATGGTCATTATTAATGTCTACCTAAAGGGCACTGTCATTGTCATGGGCTTTCAACCCAACCTCCTACTTTTTGATAGGCTTCTTCCGTCTCTCATCAACTTCCTCCCTCCCCTCTCCTGTCACTCCTCTTTCTGCCACCCCTCTGGCCGCTCTGCCAACTCTGACGGTTGCCACACTTCTTCACCTTTCCTTGGAAGACCTTCAAAAGTGGCAACCTGCTCTACTTAGCTGCCCTCAACTCTTGCTCTGCCGTCAAACACTCCTCTGGCGTCTGCCTCCTCCTTGAAGACCTTTAAGTCCTCGCTCTCACTGAGACGTGGTTCACTGCCAGCTCTGTCACAAGTTTTGACCCTCTCCTCCCTGAGGGTTACAAGATCCTCTCTGAGCCCAGGCCTAACAGATCCAGGGGCGGAGTGGCCTGATCTTCCCTGAGTGGGTCCCTGCTACTGTCATACCCACTCAAGCCTACTCCTCTTTCCATTGCCTTGTCTGCAGGCTTGCTGTCTCTCCTGGACTCTCTCTGACTATGGCCACCATCTACAAACCCCCTGGCCAGGTCTCCTTCTTCCTCTCAGAAAGGGCTGACCTGACCTCTTCTCCCCTGGCCTCCTCCTCCAAGCTTCTCCTCCTCAGAGACTTCAATATTCACATCGACTCCCCTGACTTGGCCTCTGGGCTTTTCCACCTCTGTGACTTTCTTTTCTTCCCCATTCTTTCTTCCGGTCCGACACACTCAGGCAAACACACCTTGGATCTCTTCAGACATCTCTATCTCCAACCCTATCATTACTCCTCTTTCCTGGTCTGATCACGCTCTTCTGTCCTCTCACCTGGACCTCCTGGGTCCCCCGGCTAAGCCGCTAACCACTCTGCCAGCCTCCTTCTCCGTCATTCGGCCTATGAAGTGAGTATCAGTTGCCTTCTTTGCCACCACCTTCACTCCCCCTCCTACACCTGCTGCTGACTCTCACTCTGACACAACCCTTACTAACCTTCAACTCCCATCTCCAACACTCTGGACACCCTTGCCCCTGTCATGAGGATCCGCATGAAACCTGCCTCCAAATGCAACTCCTGGTATGACTCCAACTTGAATGCTCTGAAACGAAAGTGCAGAGTGGCTGAGCGGAAGTGGCAGGCTTCGTGCACATCCTCTGACAAACTGGCCTGCCATCTGCTCCAAAGGCAATACAGACTCTCCATCTGCTCGAAGAAGAGGGCCTATATCCAAGCCCGCATCTCTGCAGCCACTAACAACATGGCTTTACTTTTAAAAATCTGCAAGGATCTCGCCAACCGTACTGCAGCCTCCACTTCCCTTCTGCCTTCCCTGGCGCTCTGTACTTCTCTGGCCTCTCACTTCAAACTCAGGACATCTTGTCCTCACTCTCTTCTGCTCCGTACCCTTCTCCCTCACCCGCTCTTAGTCCTCCCTTGGCCCCCTCTGCGCTCCCCTCCTACTCTCCTCTTTTTCTACCTTAACACCTGATGAGGTTTCTAGACAAGTCCGCTCTATGAAAGTCTCATCCAAACAGGTGCTCCCCTGCTCCTCCAGAACTATCAAGGACAACACTGTCTCCCTTACTCCAGCCTTGGCCGATTTCTGCAATCACTCCTTTGCCACTGGATCCTTCCCCTCACTCCTCAAGCACTCCCTTGTGCACCCTCTCCTCAAAAAGCCTTGTCCCACCCCTTCCAGTCCGGCAAACTACTGCCCTTTCTCCATCACCCCCTTCCTGGGGAAACTCTTGGAGAAGCTGGCCATCTCCCAGCTTATCCACCACTCTGAATCTGTTGGTTGTCTCCACGACCACCAGTCTGGCTTCAGAGCTGCCAGAGGCACGGAAACTGCTCTCCTGAACACCAGTGAAGACTTGCTCTCTAATCTTGATTCCAGCTCTCCTTCCGTTCTCATCCTCCTTGACCTTTCCTCTGCCTTTGATATGGTCAAACATGCCACCCTGATAAATCAGCTATGTGATACCCTTGGCATCACAGACCTTGCTCTGGATTGGGTGACCTCCTTCCTCTCGGACCGACCGTCACAGTTTCAACTGAGCCCTTTTCTCTCCACCATCTCACTCTCCATCTGCAGTGTCCCGCAGGGCTCTATCCTCTCACCCTGGCCTTTCAACATCTACCTGGCCCCTCTAGCCCATTTGATCTCCACCTTCTCTTCTAACTTCCAATGTTATTTGGATGACACGCAACTCTCCTTCAAGCTTCCCTCCTCTGTCTCCTCCTCCTTCTCTCTCATTCCTGACTGCATGTCTGCTATACAGGCATGGTGCACTGCTAACAATCTTTGCCTTAATTCCAGTAAGACAGAGATCCTTCTCATTGGGACCCCTGTTCCTCTTTCCCTCCCACACTCTGACCCCATTCCATTGCCCCCCTCCCCTCACCCTCTTGTGAGCCAAAAAACCTTGATGTTATCTTTGACTCCTCTCTCTCCCCTTCTCATCTCACATCACAGACCTTGCCAAGAAGGTCCACTTTCAGCTTCACCTCTTTAGAGGTATTCTCCCTTTCCTCACCTTCTCCCAGAAACTCAATGTCTCCAGAGGTCTGGTTCCCTGCAGGCTGGACTACTGCAACAGCCTCTTGCTCAATATGCCTAACTCCTCCCTTCAACCTCTTCAACTAATCCAGAACAGGGCTGCAAGACTTATCCTTGGTCTCAGACCCAGGGACCACATCTCTCCATCCCTGAAATCTCTCCATTGGCTCCCGGTTGCTGCGAGGATCAAGTTCAAGACCCTCTGCATCATCCACAAGGATTTCTGGGGCCTGGGACCCCGCTACATCCAACTCTCTCTCCCCAAATACCTCGCTGCTAGAGCCCTTTGGTCGCTAGCTCTAACGCTCTGCAGATCAGTCACTTTTCCAAGCAAAGAGTGGAGGGTAGATCTCTCTCCTCCGCAGGTGCCTCCCTCTGGAATGGCCTCCCTGCCCCTCTCAGACTTGAGCTGAATCTCTTTAAGTTCTGGAAGCTTCTTAAGACCTTCCTTTTCTCTTCTTCCTTTCCTGACTGGCTGCCTGGGTCCCTCAGATTCTTACAGGGCACCAGGCCCCCTAGTCCAGTCTACCCCTGCACTTGGTCTCCCCTGACCCCCCTAACCCACCCTCATTGTACACTTGCCCCCTAGGCCCCTCCTGCCGCACTTGCTTGGCTGGGCCTGCACCCTTGTAGCCCTTCCAGCCCCTTTCCTACCACTTAGCTCGTGGACCTTCCTTCCCCTGCACTCCCTGCTTTACCCTGGCTCTGTCCACCTGGCCTCCCCTGGCACTCGCTCTCTCACTGTCCCTCCCACCCTGACCGGCACTCCCTCCTCACCTATCCCCTGCACTTCACATTACTGCACTTCCACGATCCAAATGTCACAAGACCTCGTAGGATCGTTTTTATTTTGTCCTCGCTGCTCCCCCACCCTCTTGTTATGTCGCGCCTCGAAACACTTGTGTATAGGTGCATTATAAATACCCAATAAATAATATTACAAAAATAACTAAAATGCCAGGTCCTCCTAGAACATTCTTGATTGTGTGTGAGGTGACACAGGTATTTATGCCCCCGCATCTCTGGGTCCTTGTCAGGCAGATGATATTATTTCTGTCGTCTTCCTACCACTGGCAAGCCTTTGGACCTTTTTCTCATTCTCCCTTTCTCACAAAGGAAGCAGGGACAAATACTTCCGTATCCCTTGGGCCTCATGCCCTTTTTGGGCCTTTCCAATACATTTTGTCTGCCCTCCAATTGGGCTGGATCTCCTCCCCCTCTTCCCATAGGTTATTCCTCTTTGGGTTTTCAAAACTGGGGGCTAATTGGGTATCTCCTCAGTATCAGTCCCTCCCATCGACTATGGAGCCTGATCCGGATTTGATAAATATGACATGATATGATAGGTTATTTATAATGCACTTAATACCCAGAGGTTTCTAAGCGCGGACCGGGGATCAAACCTGTGTTGTTCTGTGTCGTCTTGCTTCCAAGGTGAGCATGTTACCGCTAAGCTATCCTCCCCAGACTATCTGCAAGCCTTGATTCCCTTTAATCAGGACCTGCAAGGGTTTAAAGACTGGTGAGATAGTCAGATCCATGTTGGATCCTATGCTGTGGTGGGATGCAAAGTTATGCATCCTTGCTTCATCATGACCTTGTTTCCACCGGTGCCATTTGTTCCTCTGTATTTTTCTCCCTGCTCAGATAGTGCTTGTTCAAATCTCTGTTGAACGCCACATGCTCGTGGGGGCGGACCCAACTTAATATGCTTCCTCCTAGGGTTTTTGGGAAGGGATGTCCATGAATAAATCGAAAACAAAATGTCTGAGGGAAACAAAAACGAAAGTCATTTAAACGAAAATGACTTTCGGGTTTCTCTCCTGCAGACATTTCCGAAAACCTGCACAACCCACTTTCCCCCTTACTGACCTTTTGGCAGCACACATCTAAGTGTGCCACCGCCTCCGCCATCCCTCTGCAATGCCTGTTTCCTTCACTGACGTGCATAGGAACTGGCGCCGCAGGGTCAATTTTCTTTCTTTTTTTTCTTAAACTTTATTGTACTGTGTGCAGGGGATACCCCTGCAGCCCCCGGTGCCATTATAGCGAACAAGGGTGCGAGGGACACCCCCGCAAACCCTGCCCCACTTGTTCACTATAATGGCACAGAATGGTATTCTTGTTTGAAATCTTGGCTTTTCGAAATTTTCGAACGGACGACATTCGAACAAAAATCCCATATTATTTTTTGGTTATTTCTGTGGATATCTTTTGGGAAGCACTGCAGATTCGCAGTTCACCTGATAAGAATACCACCATTCTCCTGAGAGTTCTGCCGACCCATTGATTCACCCATGGTTGCGTGGCCTCCTGAGACCTGTAGTCCCCTACTTCTCTATCTTCCACCTCGGGATTCTCTGAGGGGTACTGCATGTCCCGAGGAGTATCCGATGCACAGCATTAGACCTCCACTGCCCTCAGGAAGGCACATAGGGTAGAGGCCAGACCAACTCTCTTCCTAACAGCCGCTACTGAGTTTACGGCCTGTTAAGAACGTGCATATGTAATGGATGGGATCACACAGAATAACTCCAAATCCAAATAACTGAACCAAATCAGGAAGATGGCAAAGTACTGTTTTATTAACAATGATCTAAAACAGGGAGTTTACAACGAACATCAACGGACGTACACTCAGGTTCTCTCAGCGATCTTCACAGAAATCATAGCTTTTATATCAAAAATATATCAGTGGTGATGTTATACTATGTTGCAATAACGAAAAACCGAACAAGGGTCGGGATTGGCTTAAGGGGAACATCTAAGTATATTTTATATAAGAACTAGGATTGTGATTGGCTGCCAACTGTCAGATGGACAACATATTCTTGCCTCTAAAACATGTCATCTTCAAAAACATTAGATACACAGTTTCTCATTGGTTTTCAAACTATAAGGTCCTTCGTTATATGGACCACTACAATTTGTTGGCACGCTTGCGCCAGGTCTGGAACATTCGGTTCACTTAGCAGCACCTAAGCCCAGACTCAGGTGCAAGGAGATGGGGCAGGACACTACCTCCCCACGCAATTAGCCGAGCATCTCTCATCACCCATGCCTTCTGCCATGAAGATTGTCTTTGAACTTGGACTTGCAAAAGTATCCTTGTCTTTAGAATACATGGGAGTGAGAGCACTCACTATCGTGTTCTGGGACTCCAAGTCCGAACTCTATTTTCATCCTTGGCTCATGTGACAGGAGACCACGATTTAGTCCATTTTGCAGGTTTTAAATGCTTTAAATGAATTAAACTTGGCACCCTTGATGTTCTTTCTTTGCATCTTAACAAGGGATGATTCATTCTTCACACGTTCGCTCCTTTCCAGAATAGATTGCTGACCTTGGCTGCTTCAGTCTTGACTCCAGGCCAGACAGCCTCGTCTTGCAGCTCCACGATTCTGCTTATTCTTGCTGCAATACAGTTTTCCCTTCCCTCTTCATGGGTCCTGGCTTACTAAATTCATGATACCGATGTCCAGCTTCTATACAATGGCGGCTTCGCTTGCATTCTATTCTCTACGTATAGCCAGCTTCTATGATGACTTAGTCTACTTACGTTTCAGGATTTGTACAATTATTGAACGGTTGATTTCCTGCAGCATTTTGTGCATGTGGGATCTCCTTTGTCGCATTTAATTCATCATTAGTCTCTTCAGGATCTATACATATTCTTCAGCCAGTATCTTGGGACGTTGTACATACTCTTTTGTGACGCCCTGGCTTTCTTTTTTTTCTCATCAGTTTACGTATGTGGATTATTTTCCTCCTGCATGTACACCTACCCTAGGGTATGCTTAAATAACACCACCTAAGGGTAGCCATCACACTACGTTGATTTGCAACAAAATTGGTTACAAATAGCTTTGACTTCAACAGCCAGGACACCCCCTCTTTGTATACATTTATCTATAGCCCTTCTGTCCTGGGTTTGTTTAGGGCTCTCCCTCCTGTGTATATTGTGAATGAGGGGAGGGCCTTCAGAACAGGCCCAGGGAGAGGACCAGCCTGAGGAGGAGCCACAGTAGGTGGCTGACCTATCTGAGAGAGAGGAAGAGAAGCAGATGATAGAGAGGGTCGGTGAGGTGGCTGACGAAATACTTCCTGTGACTGGCATAGCAGAGTCCTCTATCCTTTCTAAACAGCCCACATGTTCCTGGGTGTGTGACGTTTTGGCCCTGACACCATGGAAGTCCATCAGGGAAATGGAGCTTGAAATCTTCTGCACGGTGGAGGACAGTGGGAAGAGGCAACTGCGAGCAGAAGGAAAAGGGCAGAGGCTGCAGTCAAAGGACAATGGGCCTCATTACGAGGCTGGCGGCCACGGAATGAACGGTGCCGGTAAGGGACCGGCACCGTTCATTCCGGGCTGCCACATTACGAGTTCTGCAGCGGGTCCCGCTCTGGACGCCTGGACAGACCAGACTTGCAGAGCGGGACCTGCTAGCAGTCCAGGATGCTAACAATGGGCCCATCATTAACAGGCCCATTTTTAGCATCCTCCCCATTCCCATTGAGCCCTATGGGGGCTGAAATGGGAATGGGGGCGTACCAGGTCCGGATCACCGCGAAAGGGAATTACCAGCCCCTCCAAGGTCGGAATGGCCCGGTAAGTCCCCTTTTGCGGGACCCGGACCCGAGTTTGGGGGTAGCCATGCCGCTAAAAACAGCATGGCTACCTCCAAACTCGTAATGAGGTCCAATGGCTATGAGGAACTAGATTCGCCGGTGGCACAAACATTTCTACCTGCTAACAAGTAAACTCCCTCAGTGGAATCTGATAGTGACCTGGGTGCCATCATCCCTCTAGCAGTGGTGAGGAGAAGGGAGTGGGTCCTAGCTCTTCCCAGGTCCATGGTGCAGCATGGCGGGGACATTGAGCATGCCGTGCCAAAACCGGTTACATGTGATTTTAACAAGCTAAAAAACTAAGAATACATTTTTAACGAATCCAAAACAACAACAAAAATATCAAATTGGTTTTGTTTTCTTTTTTTGGGGGGTCCCCCCAAACCTCTATTTCCTCTCATCTTGTTTAAAACCCCCTCCTCACAGGATTTAACCCCTTATCCCACCCCCACATTTATATATATTCTTACAAATTCGATTTTTTTTCATTTTTTGATTCGTTAAAATTTCATTCTTCGTTTTCAATTCGTTAAAATCACTGCCTGCCACCAAAACCCCATGCACCAGTTCAGCCTGGCAAATGGGTGCCAGCAGCCCCGGCAGTAATGGCCACCATTTGGCCCTTGTTGTCGGCACCAGCCAAACAAGCCATTGGAGTTGGTGAGCATTGGAAGCACTAGTCTTTCGGGAGGATCCCCTCAACTACATTATGAGGCATGGAGGTAACGACTGCCGTTAATGTGGGCAGTCCATTAGTTGGGTAGATCTTGAAAGCGTAGTGATATGCGCAACCTGAGGAGGCACAGGGAACCCCACCACCCTTCCCTCTAGTAGGGAGTTGTGCAGGGGGAAAGAGTAAGGGTGTCATGGAGATGGACTGGGTACGCAATGAGGATTCACACCATGAGAGTGGAAGCAGTCTTTGGGATAACTTTATGAAATGCTCTGTTGAAGAGCTTGAGAACTATAATGGCTTGTTCCACCCAGTGAAAAAACAGAGAAATTTAATGGGGTTGTCCTTTGTGGAAATTCCTGAGATATTTAATGGGCGACTAAGCACTGTGAAAAAACCCAAAGTCCTTAAGGGGTGACTGCACCCTGTGGGAGAGCCTGAGAACCTTAAGGGGTAGATGTGCTGTGCCATTTGTGAGAACCAGAGAACCTTTGTGGGTGACTTGTTGTCCCTGTGAAACAGAACCTGAGGTGTTTAGTGGGGCACTGTGCCCTGTTAAAAAACAGAGAAACTCTAGGGATGGCTGCACCCTCGGGGAGAAACTGAAAATCTTAAGGCGTGACTGCGCACTCTTGGAGCATCCAAGAACCTTAAGGAGTGTCTGTGCATTGTGGGGAAGAAGAGAACCTTAGTGGGTGGCTGTGGTGTGATCATCATGAGACAAAACAAGGATTAAAAAACATTACTTGCACAATAGGAAATGGCTCGTATAAAACAGCAACTGGTCGAGGCCGTCTCCCAAATACATGCAACACAAACCAACCTTCTCCACTTTTCATTGTCGGACATGTAACAGGTAACAAATCATTGTCATCGTCCGATCTGGTACCTTGGCAATGGGTAGATGTTGTTACATATTCTTATGCTGTAAAGAGACTGTTCATTTTTATAAATGTCAATTGTTCAACATGCGGCACTGCAAAGGTGCTCCAGTGATTGGAGACATACACCTGGCTGGACTAAAAACCTGCCCGGACTTCAGACAGGGGAGAGAGGGCAGCTTAGTGATTTAATAGCAACTCACACAAGTGCCATTTACCAGACAGACAGCTTGCTGTAGCAATACCTCCGCGAGTCATCCTCCATTCCCAGGAGTACCCGTTCCCAGGAGTGCTTGCTGTACCAATACTGCAGCGGGTCATCCTCCCTTCCCAGGAGGGCTTGCTGTAGCAATACTGCAGCGGGTCATCCTCCCTTCCCAGGAGGGCTTGCTGTAGCAATACTGCAGCGGGTCATCCTCCCTTCTCAGGAGTGCTTGCTGTAGCAATACTGCAGCGGGTCATCCTCCCTTATCAGGAGTGCTTGCTGTAGCAATACTGCAGCGGGTCATCCTCCCTTCCCAGGAGGGCTTGCTGTAGCAATACTGCAGCGGGTCATCCTCCGTTCCCAGGAGTGCTTGCTGTACCAATACTGCAGCGGGTCATCCTCCCTTCCCAAGAGTGCTTGCTGTAGCAATACTGCAGCGGGTCATCCTCCATTCCCAGGAGTGCTTGCTGTACCAATACCGCAGCGGGTCATCCTCCCTTCCCAGGAGGGCTTGCTGTAGCAATACCGCAGCGGGTCATCCTCCCTTCCCAGGAGTGCTTGCTGTAGCAATACCGCAGAGGGTCATCCTCCCTTCCCAGGAGTGCTTGCTGTAGCAATACTGCAGCGGGTCATCCTCCCTTCCCAGGAGTGCTTGCTGTAGCAATACTGCAGCGGGTCATCCTCCCTTCCCAGGAGTGCTTGCTGTAGCAATACTGCAGCGGGACATCATCCCTTCCCAGGAGTGAAGAGTCCAGTAGATCGGCATCAAGCATCTGTGCGGCTCATGGTGCATTGTCTGTTCATGTTAATGACCAAACTATATTCGTGATGCCCCAGTCACTAAGACGTGTGTCCCAAAATATCTGCTCCCCGTACGCCACGCCTACACTGCTCATAACGCTTTTAACAGGTGTCAGGGATGTGCTGGCTTGATGCCATCAATCTTGAGCTTGACATTCCCAGTGTACTTAGCAACATTTGGGTTGTTTGGTGCTCTTCCTGCTGTCTGTGCACTTTCTCCAATTGATGTTGATACACTCCAGCAAAGCATCCTTGCAAATGTGCACAGTGCCCCCTCCTGGTGAGGCGTTCTGTGAGTCCTCCTCCACCCAGACAGGGAGATGAAAACCGGCCACTTTTTCTTTAAAAAATGGGTCCATAAAGCAGGTACCAAATTGTATGATTGAAGCCAACAGCCTGTGGATTCCCACACAAGGTAGAAAGCAAGACCCTCATCAACTGTACCCTATCGGTATCACCGCCACGGCATAGGCCCTTCCCATGTTGATCAGATTGAGCTCAAGCAGGCCCACCATTGGGCGAACCGGACTCAGAGAAGACTTGTGATAACAACCCACTTGGCGGCCTACTCGAAATGATAGTAGCACAGAACAGGTGCACAGTAGCTTCCAATGGCATGGTGCTAGAAATACCCCATCTAGCGCTCTCCTGTGAATTTTGCAGTAATCTGTGATGGCATTGCCCTACTCATGTAGCCTGTCCAACATGTGCAATGTACAATTCCAACAGGGGGGCAGCGAGTTCTGCAGGTTGCGCAGTGGCACCCTTTGTCTTACCTGCAATTGGCACAGTTCATTTTTGGCACGGTAGGTATGGCCGAAATGGGAGCTGATCTGTGCCACAGCAACCATTTCTTTCACATGCTCACCAATCCTTGGGCTCATTAAGAGTATGGCAGTGGAGGAAAAAAGTGGCGGTAATGGAATTACTGCCACTTTTCCCGCTCCACCATACTATTTCAGACTTAGCTTTTACCTGCCTTTTGGAGGCGGTTCTTCTTTCGAGCAGATAAGGTCGTTCCTCTCCTGATGCCAGGACTGCCTGGATGAGAACAGGACAGGTGGGCAACAGGGGAGGCCTGACCCAAAAAAAAACCACGACTGAGTGCAAAAAACCCTGGGTTTCGAGTATGTTGTTTTAAATCATAAGCAGCGATGATCAGATCTTGTCCTTTCAGGCAGTAGCAAAGTTTCCAAATAAAGGAATCCAAGTTGGTATGCCAAGAAACAGTAATATGAGTACAATAGGATAAAGTAGACAAGCTTTTAAGAGAGAAGGAAGTGAAGCCTGTGCAGCGCCGGAACGAGTGCTGGAAAGGGCAAGGAAAGAAAGGAATCACAGCGTAAGGCAACGTGGAGAATGTAAGCACTGGAGAAGCAGGGAAGGAAGTGGAGGCAATCAATCCAAGGGCTGGAGAGGGAGGAACAAGAAAGGAAACTAGCATTACCGACATCAAGGAAGTTGCAACGCATGGTGGTGCATTGTGGCTGCATTTTAACATCCGGGTTCTGAGAATCCTCCTCTGCTATAGAGAAGGCAGAGCATAGGATGCATGGCGGCCATGTTGTGGATGGCAAGTATGCGCTGTGGAGTGGTTGGCAAAGGTTTAGTCCACCAGCGATCCCAGTGGGACCACGGACGGTATCGAGTTCTATGGGTTTGGCCCTGGAGTGGTGGATTCACCTCCAGCATCATGCTGGAGGTAAATCCTCCCACTTTCCGTTGAAACATCAGCAAAATCAGCAGAATTACCACTGGTGGAATTACAGCACATAATCTGGCAAAATAAATCTGTCTTTTTTGTGTTCAGCCTTGAAAATGCTGAAATATTACATTGAACCGGCATTCTGTGTAGGCATTCGGCTTGTCTGGTTAATTGGGAATTGGTTCTGCTCTCTCCAATTGTGTGCAACTGACAAGAAGCTACGATCACCAACTACGATTCTGCATTTTCTATATGTATTTACCAACGAACGGTCCACGATCCAGTTCAGGATTTGTCTTTTGGGCATAAGTTGTGCTGCGACTTCCACTCCAAGCCTTGACTTGTGGACGGTGTCAATACTGGGCAGCAGTGTTTCTCCCTCTCATCAATTGGCCGTGTGTGTGTCTATGAGAGTTCTGCTATGACTATGAAGTCTTTGCCAGATATATGTACTACGCACATGTGCTCTTGAAGTTTCCAGCCAACTTTGAGAGGACTTGGCTAAGTCTGGGGTATCCCCCATTTCCTCCTTCAGATATCACAACATGGAGCAGGCGGCTCACTCCCAACCCCAGAGTTTCCTAGCGACTTCATCACAGTATGTATGTATTGAACTTTTCATTAACGTAACACGCACAGCCCGTTGACCACTTCAGCACACAGATGAACAAGAAAGGGGACAAAGAGGGGTGCATGAAGAATAGATCCAGGAGATGGCTGTATTAATGCTGAACAGTTGATGCTTGAACCGTACCACCTGGTCAGCATGGTGAAAAAACCCTTGGAGATTTGACGGCGATTTCAAAAATACATCTCAAAGTGAGTCTTCTGTATCAATGAGATTAGTGGTGCCACAACAGTAAAAATACCCACAAGGAAGCATACTTTTTTAAATGTAGCTGTAACACCTGGGTGACTAAGGGCCTCATTACGACCCAGGCGGTAAGGGGTTTACGGCGGGGTAAACAGCGCCGACCCTTACCGCCTGATTCCGAGGTCCCTTAGCGCCATGGAGGATTTAACATCTGCTTTTAGCAGGTGTTAAAATCCATGGCGCTAAGGGACCTTGTTGTTAATTACGCCACCGTAATTTACGGTGGCATAATTAACGCCTTCCCCACTCCCATTATGCCCTATGGGGCAAAAATGGGAATGGGGAAGGGTAAATGGGTTAATGGGGACTTACCGCCCCGCCAACCTCGGAATGGGGCGGTAAGTCCGCCAACCATCATGGCGTAAACATAGTTTACGCCATGGTGGTAAAGGTACGACCCAGGCGGTAACTTACCGCCTGGGTCGTAATGAGGCCCCAAATCTTGAAAAGGACGTTATACACAAGGTAAACAGATTTTATTGGTATTCAGTGATATCATCACTGGGAAAAAATATTGAGAGTCACTCGATATTCTTTTAAAGGCACTATCGAACACTTTCCCCAAATATTGTAGGGCTGGACTTTATGTAATTGCACCAGTCCTAAACTATGTTGGGAAAGCTGTTTGGTGCTTTTCCAAATAATATCGAGTCACCCTCGATGTTTGTACCAGCGATTATATCACATGTAACCATTTTGTTCAGTCTCAACTTCCATCTTTTTCTCTAAAAGTGGACGAGCAGAAGCTCTGCCTGTGTATATCCTGTCTGGCAGACAACATGTCACAGTCTTAGTCTCAGAGAATGCTGGCCTAAAGGGAGACATTGGAAACATCCTCCCAGGCCCTGTCCAATCACAATCTTCATAAAATAAGTCAAGCGAATAGGAAGAGCTTTTTCCCAAAAGTGGAGAAAGTCATTTAGGTACCAAGAGAAAATGCAGATGAAAAAGCAGATGTTCACTCAGAAAGTAAGCTGGCATTAAAAGTACTTGAAATTGAAGGAGAAACTCCCAGACTCTGCGCCAAATAATCAAGTTATTTTATTTGTAAATCATTCTAAATCAGATGCCCTCTCCATGATTACACGTATTTCGGCTCGGGTGAGCCTTTCTCAAATCAGGGCTATTACTACACAAACATAATTCAGCAATACTTTAAGCAAAATGTCCACGTGATTATTATCAGGTAGTTCATAAAAGGGTTAAACCCCAATGTTCAAATCTCCTGCAGCTCCTGTCCCAGGCTTCGGCTGAAACTGTTTTATGAACTACCTGAAAATCATCACGTGGACTTTTCGCTTAAAGTATTGCTGAATTATGTTTGTGTAGTAGTAGCCCTGATTTGAGAAAAGCTCACCCGAGCCGAAATATGTGTAATCATGGCGAGGGCATCTGATTTAGAATGATTTACAAATAAAATAATACAAAATAACTTTATTATATGGTGCGCAGTCTGGGAGTTTCTCCTTCAATTTCAAGTAATTTATGACGGTTTGGACTTTTCTACCATCACACTCCAGCAACCTGCGACACGGAATCCAAATCTTTTTTGTTGCACCACAACCTATTTCATAGGAGACAATCAGGTATTGAAAGGAGTCGCCTGGCGGAGCAACTTTTCAATAAAGCCCCTTTTTTTCTGATGGCATTAAAAGTAAATAATAAAATATAAGCACGCATTGGCAAAGCCGGCATTTTGGGGCTTTTGAGAATCCAGGGAACAGGCATTTTCCACTGGCACTGGCAACATGTCATTACCTGGATATCAGATCACAATAGCTGGCAAATGGTGTGAGCACTATGGCTCATAAAGGGAGTGCAGGAGAAATGACTATCAAATGACTAATAAAAAGCCTAGATTGTTGGATTTGCCAATGCTTATTTTGAACAGAGAAGGAACCATTGAAAGGGCACATATATTGCTTAAAAAAACAGGTGGATTAAGTAATCACTGGTTGAGGCATTTTTAGTACACTAAGAGATGATTTCCATCTGCAATTAGGCCATTACCTTTCAGAAAACTGCTTAGAGATATTGGCAGGCCTATAGCTTGATGTTACTGCATGAAAGAGCTAGCTGAAAGAGGTACCAGGTTTCAGGTCATGAGACAAAATTTGCAAAGGAAGTTCTACAGAAGAACAAAACAAATTACAAAAGATTTGCAGATCGATCTAGGCGGAAACTCTGCAATAAAAGGTGGGAGAAAAAGTTGGTCTATCCACTAAGGGTCTCATCAGAAGTTGGGCGGTATCCCATTGGTAAATCTGCCGGGATACCGCCCAACACAATTACTGTTACCGCAATTTGGTCTGGTGCTATTAGCACTGGATCCCAGGTTTCGGGGGCAGCGTAAGTCCCAATTTTTTTTCAGTCCATAGAACTCTATGAGGCATTTTTGGCAAAATTACTGTAGCAGTAATTGCGCTGAAAATCAGTGGAAAGTCAGCACATTCACCTCCAGCTCAGAGCTGGAGGCGAATCCTCTGAGTTTTCCCCAAACTCGGTATTGGGCGGTGCAGTAATGCAGAAGTAATAGCATTACGGCCACATTTTTACCACACCGCCCAATGCCTGATGAGGCCCTAAGAATATTCAAATAAATGAAAAGAATAAATGTTGTGCACGTTTTATTGGCTCTTTGAAGATCCAGGAAGTGTTAACTCCTGTGACAGTTAAATTAGGGCTCCCACCCCACCTAAAGATTCACCCGACCGTTCATGCAAGTCTTTTGAAGCCTTGTCGAGGAGAAATTCGATTGGGGACATCCCTTCCCCCAGTAAGCATTGAAGGCTCGTAGGAGGAAAATGAAGCACAGGTTATCCTACATTCCCGAATTTGCAAGAATAAGCTGCAGTATCTAATTGACTGGAAGGGATATGGTCCTGAGGAGAGTTCATGGGAAGTGGCGACGGATGTGCACGCCCCTCTGTTAATGGCTAGGTTTCATGAGGAAAATCCAGGCATACCGGGCCCAGAGACCAGGGCCAGAGAAGGGGCCTTGTGGGGCGGGGGGTACTGTCGTGTCTCTGTCAAGTTCTTAAGATGTGGGAGAATTTATAGCCTGTTGAAGGAGTGGCGATTATGTTTGAATGAGATACAGAAAGAGAGAGAGTAAGGAAAATGTATGAGTGATTGGGAATTCTTTCAACATGATTTTCCTTAACAATGGTATTTAGGAGAGTAAAAGAAACCCATTCCAAGATGGAGAAAGAGAATGTGGGAAGTGATTGGTGCATTATCAGCCAATGGATGAATATGGAATGTTGTAAAGGCTTCTAAACTGCCTTTCATCCAGAGATTTATTTTAAGCAGGTCCTAGTTGTGTGGAGCTTCTTGTGAGCCATTTCTGTTTAGGTTAAGAAGCTGATTTTTACGTGGGACAAGTTGGAGAGTTCATTAGTGGGACCTTTATTTTTGTGTGTACAGTTATATTATCAGATGAAACTCCTTCTGTACAGGTTAAAAGTGCATTGATGAAAGACTGTTTACTTAGTAGGATATGCAGAGGATTTTCTTTGCATCTGGCATTCATTGTGAGAAGAGTGAGAAGTACGAATGGCGGCTTTAGCACGTGATTAACAGTGCGCAAGTTACCCATTCTACGCCAGCCGTGGATTGAGTTGGTTAAGTGCAAGCCAAAAATGGAGTGTGTGCAAGTTACCGTGGCAGCCTGTGGATTGTGTTGAGCTTGCTGTATGCTTGTTGAGTCGCGTAGACCTTCCGTCAGTTTGAGGAAAGCACCTTGTATGTGTTACGTGTGACAAATGTGGTCAACAGAACTTAGTATTGAGACTTGCATAACGCATACCAGTCTCATTCTAAGACCTGTAAGCAGCGGTTATGCTAAAGATGACTTTGCAGAGGCGGACAGCGCAGAAGGATCATTGAACTTTGCAAATCCATTTTTCACTCGCTCCAGAGCATCAAGGGTTATGGAGAAGAATGAACCTGAGAACTTGTATATAGTTAATGATTGCTGAGAGCATCAGTGAACCTTATGTTTGGGAAAAGAAAACACGCACATCAGCTTAAGCACAGGCAATTTTCATTATGTGTATTAAATGAAACCCCTAGGCTTTTAGCAGAGGATTACAGGTAAAGTAGGAGTTTGGGAGTGGGGGGGGGGGGGTAAGATAGGAAAAAGGTTCATGTACATTGATGCTGATTATTGTTGTTGTGTTTTATTGTAGATTCCATCCAGAAAGTCTGTAGGTAGAGTCGAGGTGGAACCAGGAGGAAGCTGAATTTGTTTTATTATTTTACCCAATTCCCTTTCCCTTGCTTTGACCTATTACCCAACTGACGTCTAAATACAGTTGTGGGCCAGTGCCTGGTGAGGGTTTGTGGAGCCAGCAACTCCCACAGGATTGAGACGAGTGGGACCTGATAGGATCATGGATTTGCACCAAAGGGTGCATCAAATCCATCTAAACTTTTCAATCATTCAGAAACCATGTCATCACATGGATACTGAACAAAACCAACACTACCTTGTCCCACTCATGACACCACATACACATACCTTTAGCACTCACTCTCTCTTACCTCTACGCTTTGATTGTACTGTTTTGTACCACAAATATGTTTAAACCATCTAAACTGTATAAATTGTATAAGTTGTAAAATATATCTAAATGTATAAACTGTATCATGTAACCACTTACCTAAGCGCCCTTTTATCCTAGGTCTGGCGCGCTATATAAATAAATAAACAAACAAACAAACAAGTCTAGCTTGGTATTGTAGTTCTTTGGATTCAGTCCAGCATTAGGGTGATTAATGGTAGCGGACATTGATTCTTCAATGTAATTCGATTCAAGGCTCAATAATAAATACAGGTGCATAACATGTCATCCTTATTCAGAACAAAAAACAAGGGCGAAGCTGCTGGAGACTAGGATTGTCAAATAAATCCTTTCTCAAAGTTCTCATACAAATATTCTCATAAAAGTTCATTTTCTTTTTCTGTTGATGCATAAATTATACTACACAGGATTGGTGCTCCCACCTACAGTTCAATTTTGCAGTCATAAGGACAAAGTGAGGGCAACGCCCCTGCTTGCTTCTCATGCAAGATGTCCCAGAATTATTGGTAGCACTCCGGCAACTAGCCTATAACTGTCCCTATTGCATGTTCCATTTCTGACCCTTCTGTGAGACATATTCCAATCTCCTGACCAATACTTGCTACAACTCCACAGAACTTATCTGGAGATAGTGTCTTGACAAATTTTAGACTTCAATTTAATTGTACATCTTCCCCAATAAATATTTGGATTATATAAAGTGAACCAGGGCATCCCTAAAATAATCTTTAATTGGGGGGCATCAATAATTTGAATACTCTTTCCTCCAAATTGGCACCCTGAATGTTATGTTATGTTCTTATGTTACGTTGATTTATACCACTACCACCCAAGAGGGCAGGCGTGTTAGTGAGGATAGGATGATAGGATAGGTTCAGAACCAGGAGAAACTGGTATCTGTGTGTGATGGCTTGCGTGCACATTGGTTGCGCGGCCTGGCTTGTTGTAACCGTAAGGTTAACACTCTGTACCTCAGCTGTTTACTAGTGTGTATGTTGGGTGTGTGAATCGTGTGCGGTTAGGGTGGAAGTATAACATGCACACTGGTTTGTTGGATCCATAAAAGGGAGTCCAGGGTCGTGGTTGTTTGTTACATGCCTGAGAGAGTTGTGTTAGTGTGTGTATCAGTGAATTTGTGTGTGGTTAGGCTCGGGTTTTATGGATTGTGTGCACTGGTATGTTCCGTCTGAAGTTAGGTCCAGTGTCTCTGAAGTTTGTTCATTGTGAAAGTTAATGAATTGCTTGGTGTGTGCATGTGTTTTTTGGCTAGACCATAGTCATGTATCGGGTTGTGGGTAGTGTAGGAGGAGCAGGAAAGGGTGGATTGGTTAGTGCATTGCTTAATCTCAACAGTACCTCCAATATATGTCTTCAGTGCTCATCCTGTTGCCACTTAGTGGTACACTCCAACACTTCCGGCTAAGCATTGCTGGCTGTCCCCTCCAGCTCAGGGGGCTACCTTCCCCCAACTTGTTCCTCTGAGTGCAATAGATCGGTTGCACCCAGTCAGCCTATAGAAACTCAACAAGCATTATTTGGTAAAATTGTGCTTTGGCTTGTTGTAAGATTGCCATCTAAAGTGACACATGCCTGGTCTTCACAAACCTTCAGTAAGTGATACATGACTGAAACTACCGTAACTATCTGGAGTGACGCATGGTTAGTCTACATGCTTCATTTGAATGCGTTACATGGCTGGTCTTTCCAGAATGTCTCGATGTTTGCGGGTGGGGTGTCTTTCACATATCTGTCTGTGATGCATGGCTAATCTTCACTGATCTCTCTAGCTCTTGTGCATGACTGGGAGGGGGGCGGTGGGGCCTTTTTGTCCTCCTTTATTTCTCTGCTATTGTCCTGTCTCTGTCCTATTGTCCCTTTGTGCATTTCTGTTGGTCCCGTTTGCTTTTGCAGTTATTTTCTCTTTGTGCTGGTTATTGGCAGTTAAATAACCATGTTTTTAGTTGTTTTTTGAAGGTGAGGTAGTGTTCTGTGGTTCTAATTTCCTAAGCATTGTGCTCCATAGGTTAGAAATTAAACATGACAATGCAGCTCCTCCCAATTTCCTTTTTTCCCTGTATTGTTTTGTCTCTATTTGGAGGTAGTTGCTTGATCTTAGGTCTCTTCTTGGTTGATAGCAGGTGATTTTGGTTTGGAGACATTCAGCTCCTTGTCTGTGTAAGGAATCTCCATCCCCAATAATTCTGTCCTATGAGAGATAAGTCCTGATGATGGTTGTGTCCCATCTACCGCTGGGACCTGTTCTGGTGTTGGCTTTTTCACTATTGGTATTCCCAAGTCTCCTGCCAGTCCCCAATATAAAAAGTTCCTAGTGGCTCCTGAGTCAATCGCACATGGATCTTCGGATCGTAACTTTCCACCCCAAAACAAGGATACATTGAGTGTGATGTGTAGAAATGTGGTAAAAATGCAGGTTCAGCGTGGTAAAAAGGTGCAGACTTGTCAGCTGCGGGATTAGCCCATTAAGATGGGATGGGGCTTCATTGATAGCCACGCAGTTCTATGCACTACGATGAAGAATGCCCTGAATAATTGAGCTTTAAGCAAATAACATATAGGCAGTAAAGATGGGTTGCAAGTAATTATACAGGGCTTAACATTAGGCAGAGGAACTGTGAACAGGCCTCAGAGCATGCTTTTCATTAGAAACAAGTTCACATTTTATTAACTTGCTTTGTAGCCACAGAGGCTGGCAGCACATTGCAAATTACAGGTTTCCAGGATCATACAGTAAGAAATGAACAGCCTTCGATACTATCGAGGCCAGAAATCAAAGCTCATGGGTGCCGGAGAAAGGCAGTGAATGCACAATCATTTTATAATTCAGCTTATTAGTTCATGAAAATGGTCTACTGACATTTTAAAATGTCCCATGGTGGTTTCGAATTGCCCCTTTGCACATGTGAGCCTGGGAAGAGGTTTGAAGAGTTCCTAAAATGCAACATTAAAACAGTAATTTGTCAATGGTTCAAGGCTCCTCCAGGGTCATGATCGGTTGTATTCCCATGCGAAATGGATGGAGATGACCGGCAGCAGATGAATAAAGATCAGCTGGTCATCTCAAATGTCTCAATGTTTTGGCACTATGATGTGGGAAATGTGGGTTTTAATGTGATGTCACAGAGGTGGTCGAGGGTGGTAATGCAAGGTTTGCAGGACCCAATAATTTCAGGATACTGTAAGTCCCACTATACGGGAATGACGTAGCTCTACCAATTAGCCTCACATGCAGGACTAACCTAAAGTTACAATGTGGTTTGATGCTAATTGGTTTGTATGGTTATAAAAGCTCTTGTCTTAGGGGCGTTTCTTCGACAGCGCCTTTATGTAGTTCTGTTGCACGTTCTGTGTGAATTTTGCTTTCCCAGATGCATCAGGGGGCCGGAATAAATTGTTTTGCTTTTTGCTTGGGGTATACTTCTCTTTTGGATTACTTTTGTAATTTATTATTGGTGATTTCTGAGGCAAACCGCTGTACAGAACTACCGCTTGAATACTATTCATTACCTGTTGTGATGGTCGTCCCTGACTAATTGGAAATCTCCTAGGAATGCAGGGACAATTTCCCAAATAATGGGTGGGTAGGGGCCTGTAGGTGGTGAAATTGGCAATATCGATTAACAAGGCCATGGGCGGTCAAGAGAAGGGTTAAAAATCCAATGAACACCTGCAGGCTGTTTGTTCCTCCTCACATCCCTTCTCATCCCCATCTGAACTCCTATGCCAATAGTTTGGACTTATAGGTGGGCTGTACCACTTAATAGCAAAACTAAAATAAATGGCTTAGCAGGCATGTGGAAAACAAGCACACCGTGTGCAAGTCAAACTAGAACAGAGATGACAATTCCTCATATATTTGAAACAGGCAGAAGTGTCTGGAGATCATCAAATGAGGATAACAATAAAGAGCTAGGGTGGCCATCCATGGCCATGAATTCTTTAGTCCTGAATACGCCATGTAGTCTCCTGTCTGATGTTTGGCCATTGACTCTATGATAAAACACGATAGTCAAGTACCCGAAGCTCGACTTTGATACTGACAGAGATTCTAAAGTGTGTATATCAATAAAGTACACAATTTCAGGATACGGAACAATTGTATACTTGCCAAAATTGAAATGTTCTGGGTGAAAAGGAGAATTATGCATTAATCTACTGCGGATAAACAATCAGTGAGAGAAAGGTTGGTAGAGAAAATCTGAAACTTTTCCAACAGTCGAGGTTAAATAGGGCAAATCCTTCAAAAGAAGGCACGATTGGCGGCTTAAGTCTACATTTTCATCAGTTGTCAATGATGCACTACTATTATTTTTTATTGCAGATACAATGTTACCCATTATTGTTGGGTTGTGTTCTTACCTCTGTAGGTGAACCGCATCTGCGCCTGTGGAATTTGGTACTTCACTATTGGAGGGGCTCCCGCTGCTGGGACCAGATCTCTTCCAAGGTAACTTCTGATTGGAGTCCCGCTTCCACTTCCCTTACTCCTCATGGCTTCTTCTTGTGATTGGCCATTGGTCTCATTCTTGTTCTCCCACGCTTCAGCCTGTGAAAGGCACGGGTTGCACTGTTAGGAATTTCCCCCGCTTCAACCCTCCACTCGCATGGTGCCACACTCTGCCTCAAACAAAACTAATATTCAAAGTTTCATCCTTAGTACACATCTCTCTTAGAAACAATCAGTGGCTAATGTTAGTATGTTTAGTCAGTTGAAGGTGTTTGCTGAGCACCAACTGTTTCGCTGATTGCGTTCATTTCCCCATTTTCCAGTATGTAAAAGTAACAGGATTAGACTGGGATTCACATTTCAGATTTACACCAAAGTTGGTTGAAACAATAGGCAAAGATATATGGGTTGAAAATGATTCATCAATATTAGCCCACAGGGAGGGCACTTGCATGTATTTATTGACCAGTAGTGGTTTTAGAGCGACACAAGGTAACACCAAAGGTTATACTCCAATTGCAGTCAATATCTATCGTACAGCACCTCCCCCATTGGAAAACATTACAATTTAAGCACATAGTACTACTGACCAGCTTTTACCCAATCGGAATTCTTAGAATGCAGTCAATAACAACTGGTATTAACCACATTTCAGACATTCAGACAAGAATTGCAGTGTCATCAGCAAGATACTGGTGCGTTCTGACATCTTGCACAACTCCTGCACTCCCCCAGACATACAAATGGAGGGCGGCACCCCGTCAGTAGCACACTTGCTCTTGCGTACATGAGAAAGATCCACGATGCGTGCTGCTTCTTGGTTCCTGTTCATGCAACGATGCGAGCCGGGGCTCTCTGGAGGTGGCGACAGAGCTGAGTCTGGACTGGGGCTACATGTAGATAAGATTTGTATTTGGTATACATTCAAATGTGTGTGTGAATGAGTGAGTGTATGATGTATGGGTGTGTGTGAGAATGAGTGAGTGAATGTTGTGTGTGACTGTTTTGTGAGCATGTGTATATGCAGAACCGGGGAGCGGATGAGGGGTGGGTTTGGAAGGGGGGGTTGCCAAACACAGCATATTTTAGTGCCCATTTCTAATAGATGACCAGTTAAAAATGTTAAAAAAAACAAATTATGATGTTGTATTACGTGGCTAGACTGGCATTTTAGGGAAACCAGTCTAGCCATTTCTTAGTGTGGCATGATATCTTTAACTAGGCATCTAAAATCAAACAATCATGTTGAGTGTTATTACGTGGCTAGACTGGCATTCTGGGCAGCTAGTCTAGATATTTCTTACTGTGGAATGCCATTTTTTCTAGGCATCTATGATAAAGCAAGCATGATGTGTTGTTCCGTGGCTAGACTGGCAGTTTGGTGCCAGTATGTTTCCATATTGTGGCATGACATTTTTAATGGCAAAACCAACTGCATTGTGTTCTTAGGTGGGGGTACTGACATGTATTGGCAGAATCTGCGTGGATCATTACTAGCATTTGTCAAGGGTTGCAGTCATGCTGCTTGGCAGCCAGTTGAGTTGAAACAGATTTCAGTTTAGCTGTAACTGCTATTGGGTGTTAAAGTGGAGACATGTGCTTTAACTTCACAAACAACAGTTGTGGAATGGTGGAAATGGTTGCAAAAAGTAGTGGAACTGTTAACAGTAAAAAAAACAAAAAGTAGTGGAACTCCATTCCTGACTGTATCTGCTCACCTCGACCACTGCCCATGATAAGTATCAGCAAGAAGACATTTTACATTTATCAACTACTTAAATATAATGCACCCCTCACATTGCAAACTACTTATAGCCTAAAGACCCAGCACTTCAGGCACTACCTGAAATTAGAAAAAATACGCAATTGACTAAGTCCAGGTAACTTCACTGTCAACACAGATAATAAAGATGGCTCCTGAAAGACACAATAAAAAAACTGTACAGTTTATGAGAAAATAGCGCAACTTAACGACGCAACCATAAAATACCAACATCAACCAACTTGAAACAGGAGCAAAAAATTTCATGAAATCTAAATTCCACATAATGGGAAAGGAAACACACAAGAATGTTCAAAGCTTCCAGATCTGCCAGAAAATCGCAAACTTTTGTATTTGTGATCGATAGAGCGATACCGTCCCCAGGCAAAATGCATAAGGTCAATCTCCCAAAAATTCGATACGTTCGAGATTAAAGAATCTGGCGCTTCTGATTCATTCAAACAGATGCTATTCTTTTGTCCAATAATCACAAAATATTGGTTTGATCTATCATGAATTAATATGGATATTCTACAAATTAAGCAGACATTATGGCTGAAGGAATACTTACTTAGCACACTGAACGACGAATCACATTCTTCCTCTAAAACATACTCAACTCTTGGATTTACTACTGACTGTGACCACTCAAACTATTACATGCCACTGGAAAGATCAAGAAGCCTGATCTTATCGGGTTTGGTAGAAATGAGTCTACCTGACGCACAGACTTGAATAAATGGTAATCTGAGACCCCTTTTCACGTGCAGAATTTAACCAAACAGGGATCGCCTTGAAGGCCTTTTGCAACCACTCACATTGCTTAGCATCTGGCCAATCTCAAAATACAGAAGTACGCAAATCTCCTTGAAATAAATTCCTATATAATACCTTGAACATTCCAACATATCATCAATAACGTATAATACATCCATACATATATGAAGCTGAGCTACCTAACTCCGATGGTTCCCCCTTGACATGCTACAAACATCAACTGTAACTGCTAAGAAAATTCACTATTTCATGCTTTTAGGAAATATCTTATATGGACTAATAGGCAGGACTAACCCATAACCGGGCAACACACTCCAGAATTGGAGTGCCCCCTCTCCATGGAGGGCAAAATACATGCTCTTATCAACCCCTCCATCCCTTCACACTTTTCTACCAATCACGAGCCCTCTACTCTGCTCTCTATCGCTCCCTTTCTCCCTCCTATCTCTCTATGCACTCTTCATGTTTCTTCCGTCCTTTCTCCCATCCTTCTTTACATTTATGGAATAAACAGTGCCAAATCAAGATTTGACAGTGGTTTGCACCAAAGTGTTATTAGAACAACTTATGTATGTTATATTGGAATAATTCCTATTTCGTTAATCGTCTTTGTAAAGATGTTCTTCAAAATGTCTTTAGCTTATAATAATGTTTGTAAAAGTTGGTATATTTATATGATGTTGGTTGAATGTACTGTTCTGACCTATCTACAACCAAACATGGAAAATGTAACCCTTACTCAGTTTTTTTGTTTCATTTACTTATCTACTGACTTACTAATGAATGACGGTTGAAGGCAATTTTATAGAACTGTTTCCTTGTTTTAAAACTAGCAATAAATATTATAAACAGAAGAAGAAAAAGTAAGTGGTCTATACAGATTGTGCCTGATGTTTCTGATGTAAAATAAAAAGCCAAATACAAGATGGCCGCTATGGAAATGTCAAGGGAAACTTTAAGGAGTCCCTTCTCCATTTCCATTTCTGGCGACCTAAAGGGGCATGGAGCAGCCAATAGGTGGCCCGTGAGGAAAAGTGACTCATAGACGGTTTGGGGAGGTGAGGGTGGGTTGTGGGACACACTGGGGGCTAATGTAGAGGGTAAGATGTGGGCTAGCTGGAGCCCTATGATTGGTTGTTCATGCTACCACAGGTACACATAGGAGCAATTGGCTGTACAGCAGGCATTGCAGTTGTGCGTGATGGTCAGAATATGATCAGTATAATGCCATTAACCAGAGGAGCAGTAATTAAAAAAGAATTACTCACTACTATCTATAACAACACATTGCCACTAACAAACATTTCATAAAAGAATGTTAAAATGCATATGGCTTCAAAGCACATTTGTAAGAATTTGAAGGAAAAAACAAAGAAGCAGGAAACTTCACATGAAGAGACTGTACATTGAGAAATCCCAGCAGTAACAAGATGAAATGGTTGAAATCAAATAAAGCATACATTACTTTGACTATACTCATCGAATGACAGGGAACCTGCTTAGCTTTTCAATCAGTCAAGAAAGCGATTTTAAAATAGAAAATGGCATGGCTAGACAGTTTGGGCCTCATAATGAGTTTTGCGGTAAACCAGCGGTAAATCTGCAGATTCACCGGCAAACTCATTTACTGTTACTGCTACTTGGTCTCGTGGGCTTACAACGGAATGACAAGTGGTAGAATGGTGGTTTAAATCCCCATTTTTGGGTTCCCTATAACCCCATGAGATTTTTTGTCAGATTTACCATGAGTGGTAATAATGTGTGGTAAATTGGCTGATTCTGAAAGTGGAGGATTCTCCTCTAGCGTTTTGCTGAAGGTGAATTCTCCACTATACCTCCAGCAAAATGTTGGAGGCAAATCCTCCACTTTACCTCCAATCACAGATTTGCGCGGGCATTCAAAATATCATCAATTCCTTTATCACCAAAAGAAGCGGCGGTAAAGGAATAAACACCACTTTTTAACAGTACTGCAGAACTCGTAAAGAAGCCATGTGTGTAAGAGTCGCCTTGTTGAAGACTAAGAGCAGACCTGGGAAATACCTGCCGACCAATGCTGTAACCGCGGTCCTTGGGCAAGGTCAATGCAATGAAGGCATAGTAGCACCCTAGCGCCATGTTGGATGAGGTCTCAGTTAGGGTTACATACCATGAGAGGGGCCTTCTGGCCCGCACTGCTTGCCAGCTCTCCCAAGCGCCGGACTTCTGAAGAGTAGGCTGCAATCTCCTTCTGAAGGCGGTGGTGGCGCTGCAGCAGGGCCTGCGCACTGGACTCGTCCTTGCCATAGTCCTTGGTCGTCAGAAGGGGATGCCATTCCCGCAGCAAGGAATCGGCGTCATTCGACTCAGAGAAATACTGGCGGAAGGAAACAGTGAGAGGTCAGCGAAGCACATTCCTGCAAAAACCTAGCATCTGTCCTTTGATTAGAAGATAGAAGTCCCCCCACACTTGCGAAAACCACTTACAAATCAGCACACAATCCCACCAGCAGTGCCAGCGTCTGCTGATTTAAAGGTGCGCCAGCTTCAGTGGCATTCATGGTCTATGTGTGATAACCACCTACTTGGGGGAGACAAACTTTCCCAAAGTCAACACAGAGAAAGCTTCTTGGCAGCTTGCTGGGCACCACACTCCAGACTCCCATACCTTTCTGCCAAAGTACTTGTAACTGCTGATAGAGGTACTGTGTCAATGAAATACATGATAAAGCAACAGTGACATCCATTTGGTTCCTCCACCCAGTAAAGAAATTGACGAAAAAAGACTATACTGTGCTTTGAAGGACCCCTTTTTGTGCAATAAACAATGAAGGAATCGACTTCATGCACCTTCTTACCAGACACCACGACGCTGAGAAGAAACTGTGGTTATTTTTTACAATCGCCCATAGAGAATTGCTCTCAAAGGTCAGGTACACCTGCACTGGAGCCTCAACCGTTACCCAAGTGATCACTGACGGGCCACCATGCAGTGGAGTAAATTTCACAATATGTTGGGTGGGACATGACATCTGAAGAAAAAGGGCCCCAGACGAATGAATGGGGACAAAATGGTGTGCCATGAAAGTTGGGGAAGACAAACACCCCTGTGCCCCCTAAAATTACGTCCATGCCACCAGGGCAGGAGGTGGAGAGAGAGGGAAAGAGAGACTGAGCAGTGTGTGTTGGGGATTGGTAATACACTTTCCTTGATTAACCTGCCTTCAGGAGACTGGTATCTCCCAACGCAAAATGGAGGAAGGGGGCTGCGAGGCTGATTGAAGGTTTTGTTACTTCTTGCCCATTTGCAACCTCTGAAAGTGTCTAGGCCGCCTTTCAACCAGATCAGCTAAAACCCAGGACCCAATTCGATCTCCCCCAAAGCCTTAGACCATTTACAGGAGAGAATATACACAGAACTCTTGAGGCCCTGTTCTAAAATAGCTATCCTCCTACCTTTCCGCCCGTTCCTTTACTGTCTCATGGGGAGGCCAGACCTCTCCTTCCTTCCCTCTAATTTATGGTGTTCCTCAAGGCTCTGTACTTGGCCCTTTCCTCTTCTCTCTCTACACCTCTCTCATTGCCCCTGTGATCTCCTCCTTTGGCATTTCCCATCATTTTTATGCAGATGATACTCAACTCTTTCTCTCTTTCTCCTCCTTCACACCTGACATCCATCTTAAACTCTCCTCTTGTCTCACGGCCATCAAGAACTGGATGTCCTCCCGCTTTCTCTCTCTCAACACCGATAAAACCGAAGTCCTTTTCTTCCCCTCTAATACTCTTCCCCCTTCCTCTCCTCCCCGTTTTATCAATTTTCCTCCTTCTGATCTCCCTATCTCCACCCATGCTCGCAATCTAGGCGTTCTTTTTGACTCCTCTCTTAACTTCTCGCAACACATCTCACTCACCTCCCGCTCCTGCCGATACCACCTCTATAACATTCGCAAAATCCGTCCCTCCCTCACTTTCCATGCTACTAAACTCCTAGTCTCTTCACTCATCTTTTCCCGTCTCTTCTACTGCTCCACTCTTCTCTTCGGACTTCCCTCTTCTCATCTTGCCCCTCTTAAATCCATTTACCACTCTGCTATTTGTACCCTTTGTCTCCTTAACCACCGTGATTCTATCTCCTCTTCGCTCTCTCACCTTGGCTGGCTACCTTTCCACCCACAACTAAAATTCCACTTTCTCTGCCTTGTTTTCAAATCCCTCCATGGTCTTGCTCCCCCTTATCTCTCCTCCCTTCTCTCCTTCTACTCCCCCCCTAGCTCCCTTCGTTCAGCTGACCACTTCCTTCTCATTGTACCCCCTTCCCCCTGCGCTTCTTCCCGGTTCCGCTCTTTCCATCTTCTTGCTCCTCTGCACTGGAACTCTCTCCCCCTCCTTATCCGATCTTCCACCACCCTCACCTCATTTCGCACCTCCCTTAAATCTCTTCTTCTCCATCCCCCTCCGTGAAGCCCCCTCCTGCCCTCTCGTATCCCCCCTGATTTCCCCTCTTCCATTCTTCTCCCCCCTCTCCCTTTACTCTCTCTCTCCCTTCCTTCTACACTTTTTCAATCCTTCTCCTGGTCCCCTCAACTCTCTAACTCCCACTCCACTTCTCCTCCCCTCAGGTAATTGCTCTTTACACTGTTTTATGGAATGATTCAAGTTGTAATTTTTTGCTCACACTGTTAATTTGTTGTTATTTCTGTGTATTTGTTGTTCCAATGTACAGCGCTTTGGTGCAAAGCGCTCTATAAATAAATAAATCAAATCAAATCAAATCCTGGATGGTCACCTTCCTGATCCTGTATAAAACTGCTGGGGGCAGCGGTCTAGGAGTGCCGCTGAACCCAAAGTGAATGCCTGCAATCTGTGCTGCTCTTCGCCTCCCACTCATTCACCTAACCCATTAAGTGTAGGCTTTTAATAAAATTCTGGGTGAGAGAACGGTATTACCCAAATTGACCTTTTACAAATGAACTTTTGCACAATTTACCGAATTATAGTGGTCCCAATTGACCTTCTGCACAATTGACCTTTATATTATTTTAGTTATTTTATATATGTATTGGGTTGGTTTTGGATTATAAATAATATAAGGGGATTGGGTGGTGGGTTGCACGGGGTTTTGGGTTGGGTGGGGGGTGTCGGGGGGTTCCCCCGGCATATATGTCCTAATTGACCTTCTAAATCAGGTCAATTCTCCTGAAGTCAATTCTCCCGAGGTCAATTCTCAATTGTGAAAAGGTCAATTAGTATACAACATTGAGAACAGCTCCCGGAATAAGGCCTCTGAACAGTCTGTTTCACAGGGTTCCGATGAGCGGAGCACGCATCGTGTTCGTTCCGGCAGGATGGCAGGGTCTGAGGCCTGAGTCTCAGGGCTCTGCCATGAATAGGTTCTGCATGAGTGGAGCCTGGTCCCGCAGACCCCTGTGAGCCTCTAGTGTGGAACAGTTACTACCTCCCTGTGTCATGCCCCGGTGTTCAATATCTCCACATAGCCATGGGAGGAATAGCAATTGGAGGTTGCCGTGGCGCTTGTTGCAGCGGAAAGCGCAAAAGAACTACAACATCCAGCATTCCCTGCCTAAACATGGTCACGTGATGCGGAAGCGACGCACCTCCCGACTTCCAGTTGGAAACACTACTAGTAGCAGTGAGACACGCTCCTGAGGTGCTCCTTAACTGTGTTGTTCCTGTCACGTTAAGTCGCTTATGTATTTTTGACTTCATGGTATCCTGATCTTTTAATGTGCTCTAAGGACTGGCTTTTGCCTGAATCCTATCTGGTCTCTGTTCGCCTAGTCCCCTTCCCCATTTGCTGACTTCCCCGGTTATCGTAGCTCAGGATTTCCCTCCCGACGCCGAGTCTTCTCTTGCCCTTGGATTTGTTTGCTACTTCTGGAAACTCCAGTACCAGCCTTGTTCTCCGCTTGTACACTAATTTTCTACTCACCCGCTACCCCGGCACAGGGATTTCTTCCTCGCTAAGTGCACTACCCTTCATTCTCCTCCCACTGCCTTTCCTCTCCACCGCACCTGGGTAGAGAACACTGTTACCTTTGACAGACTAGCCCTGCATGCACTTCCCTCCGGTGTGCTTTCCGGCTTCTTCCCGCTATCCTCTTATGACCATTGGACGCTCTGCTGTATTTCACCATTCATCTGCTGCATCATCATCGTTTGGTAACCACTGGATGCTCTGCTGTATTCAATTCCGGTTACCCACTGACTACACAACGATACCTCGGTGACCCCTGGATGCTCTGCTGCTCACTCCTTTTGGATCCGACACCAACAACTCATCTGGATTACCGAGCTTCTATTCCATCTGGATTTGATGTGACTTTCTGCCCTCCTTACCGATATGGCATCCGCCTATGCTACACTACATCAGCGTATGGATGTCTTACAAAGTTTCGTACAGCCTCTTCCTCCTGATGAGGAATTTGGGGATGTCGCGGCTGCCGCAGCCCCTCCGGTCCAACGAACCCCACCTCCTGCCCCGGCTCCCTTGGTCCTTCCTGGGCTTTTCCCCTTGGCTCCGCTGGAACGTTTTATGGGAGACCCTAGAATGTACCGGACATTCATCAATCAATGTCAGTTACATTTCCTTTATCGACCTTTGGCTTTCCCTGGTGCAACAACTAAGGCAGCTTTTGTCTTATCGCATTTAGGCGGCACGGTCGCAGCTTGGGCCAATCCGCTATTGGAGGCTGATGATCCAGCCCTATACAATTTCGAGGCCCTGTTACAAGCCATGAATGCCGTGTTTGATGCCCGGTATAAGGCTCAGGCACCCGATTTAGAGTTCCTTGCTATTACTCAAGGTAAACAGGAATTGTTACCGTATCTCGCTTGCTTTAATCAGCCAGCTGCAGAGAGAACATGGCCTGAACAGAAGAAAGCTGCAGTATTCTACAAAGGCCTATCCGAGGAATTAAAGGACGCATTAGCTGTTGTGCCATCCATTCCTTCGGTGTTCTCCGAACTGGTAGACTTGGTCTTACAGGTAGACGCCCGTCTCCGGCAGAGACGGGGAGAACGCTGAGTTCCCGAGTTGCGTCTTGCTAAATCAACTCCATCTGCCCCTACGTCGTTAGGAGATGTAGAACCCATGCAAATTGGGGCCACTAGAGGCCCACTAACTACGGCAGAGCGAGAGAGATGGGTCACGAATAACCTGTGTTTCTATTGTGGCCGAGCTGGCCATTATGTTCGTGTGTGCCCTAAAAGACCTGCAAAAACGGAGGGAAACGCCAAGACTCGTTCTTGAACGGAACCGGAAGGATGAGTGTACCCACAGACGGTTCGGGTGATCCTTCTCCGTCATTCCATATATACTTGTTGATGTGTTTTTGTACGGCCTCCCCCAATGTTTCCTTCTCTTGTCCGGTCATGGTGGACTCTGACGCCAGTGCAACTTCAAGGATGTACATTTGGCCAAACAACATGGGTTGCCTACATATCCGAAAACCAGGCCTGAAGAGGTACAAGCTGTGGATGGTTCATGTCTGGTTTCAGGGCATATCACAGAGCATACGGGCCCTATACATATGTTCACCTCCGAGGGGCATTCTGAATGGATTTTTTTTTATCTGATTTCTAAACCTCAGTTCGGGGTGATACTCGGTCTTTCATGGTTAAAAAGGCATAACCCCGTCATTGATTGGGTTCAACAAACGGTGCAATTCACATCTGATTATTGTGCCAAACAATGTTTGCTACATCATCCTGAGGCAGGGCTTTCACCCTGTCTAGCAATGGTGGCCAATGTTTCTTCCATCAGCGCTACATTGCACAACCCTGCTCCGGAACTGCCCTCAGTGTATTCGGAATATAGGGATGTTTTGACAAGGGCCTCTCAGAGAAACTTCCGCCTCATCGGAGTTATGACTGTCCTATAGACCTGGTGTCCAGGGCAGTAATTCCCCATGGTTTTATATACTCCTTAACTCAAAACGAAGAAGAGTATCTGCGGGAGTACATCGACAAAGGCTTGCGGTTTGGGCATATCAGGCATTCTCAGTCCCCAGCGGCCTCTCCAATATTCTTTGTGCCCAAAAAGGAGGGGGATCTTCGCCCCTGTGTGGACTACCACGCCCTCAATAAGATCACCATTAAGAACCAGTATCCATTGCCGCTCATTTCCGAACTGCTGGATAAACTGTCTTCATCTTCGGGGTTTACCAAGTTAGATTTAAGAGGCACGTACAATCTTGTACATATGCGGGAGGGTGATGAATGGAAGACCGCTTTTAAAACCAAGTTTGGTCTTTACGAATACCTTCTCATGCCCTTCAGCTTGTGCAATGCCCCTGCTACATTCCAACATTTTGTCAATAACATTTTATGCGACATGTTGGACTGTTACATGGTGGTCTATTTAGATGATATTTTGATCTTCTCTGACACCTTACCACATCATGGGCAACATGTCCGTTCTGTTTTGCAATGCCTTCGGGAACATTAATTGTTCGCCAAACTGGAGAAATGTGTTTTTCACACTACTTCAGTGGAATTCTTAGGATCCCGGATATCAGACCAAGGGGTACACATGTGCTCCTCTAAGGTGCAAGCTGTATTAGATTGGCCCATCCCGACTACTGTGAAAGCCCTACAATCATTCTTGGGCTTTGCCAATTTTTATAGGCGGTTCATTGCCTCTTTTTCTGAAAAGGCTGCTCCACTTACTCGGCTTACAAGTCCGTCTGTCCCGTTTTGTTGGGATCAACAAACCCAGGAGGCTTTTCGGACACTCAAAGAGGCATTCACTTCCGCCCCTGTCCTGCAGCATCCCAACCCGTCTCTTCTTTTTATCGTGGAAGCGGATGCATCTGCCATCGCTGTAGGGGCCATTCTCTGACAGGTTTGCCCCTCCACACGGCGGTTGCACCCAGTTGCATATTATTCCAGGGCTCTGTCTCCAGCCGAACACAATTATACCATCATGGAAAGAGAATTACTGGCTATCAGAGCCGCGTTCAAGGAATGGAGACACCATCTTTTGGGTGCCGCCACCCTGTTCTCGTGTACACTGATCATCGCAACCTACAGGCTCTGTCTCAAGCCAAGTGTACCAACGCCCCGCAAGTACGATGGCATTTGTTTTTCTCCCTGTTCGATTTTACAGTCACTTACCAGCCCGGTTCTCTACATGGTAAAACCGATGCCTTGTCTTGCATTGGTGTGGGTGTTGACACTCCCAAACCAAAGCCTACTACACTACCCACTGGGGCAGTGGTCTGTGTCTGTTCGGTCTCTGTTTCTCTTCTAAGCCGACTAAAGCAGTGGGCCATTGATCACCCTTCCCTTCTAGACAACTTGGGTGTGCAATTGGTGGCGGAACTTCCCTATATCAAGGGATTGTTATATCTCCCGGATGTCTGTTCCAGAAAGCTCGCCTTGGAATGGTCTCATGATTCCCGATTGGCCACACATCCGGGCTAAGCCAAGATTTACGATCTGTTACGGCGTTGGTGTTTCTGGCCTGGAATGAAAGAAGATGTGAACCATTATGTCTCTCGATGTTCCATCTGCGCTCAGTGTAAAAGACAAACCGGAAAACAAGTGGGGTTGTTGATGCGGATGCCCTTACCACCTTGCCCCTGGCACACTGTGACCCTAGACTTTGTGGTTGAGTTAACTGTTGTGAACGGCATGTCCTCCATTTTGGTGGTGGTAGATGTCTTTACCATGTCAAGGGATTCCCTCGGCCACCCGGGTGGCGGTCTTGTTTTTTGACCACATGGTCAGGTACTTTGGACTCCCTACAGTGATGATATCAGACCGGGGGTATCAATTCACATCTCGATGTTGGTGTGCTTTGACCACTTCCTTGGGCATTGACGCACGCCTCTCCTCAGCCTACCATCCACAGACTGACGGACAAACTGAAAGTACCAATGCCACCATGGAACACTATTTACCTTGTCTCTGTTTGCAACATCAATCGGATTGGTTGTCAGTTTTGGGGGCCGCGGAGCTCACGTATAATAACTCCAGACACTCTTCAGTAGGCTGTTCGCCTTTCTCTGCCATGTATGGGCAGAATCCCAGGGTTCTCCCTCTCACCATGCCCTCTCTGGAACAGGTACCAGCAGCGAATTCCATACGAGATTCTTTGGTGAACATTCGATCAGCGGTTTCCGCTCATCTGCACACTGCTCAGGCACATGCTAAGAGGCAGGCGGATAGGCGACGTAGGCCTGCCCCTGTTTACCATTCTGGTGATCTCGTATGGTTGTCAACAAAACATCTCTCCATTCGTGGAAAGCGCAAGTTGTTACCTTGTTATGTGGGTCCATATAAAATCATACGCTGCCTCAATCCGGTTGCTGTCTGTCTGGACATCCCGGCACATTGGCGAGTGCACCCGGTCTTCCATGTTTCTCTCCTTCGCTCTGGTGTTTGCCAATACTTAGTGGGCTGGAAGGGTTATGGCCTGGAGGACAGGACTTGGGATCCTGCTTGTATAGTTCATGCCCTATGTTTATTGCGCACGTTTTGGCTGGAACGTCAGCGTATTGCCTGGGGTAGTGGTCCTTTGCGGAGGGGTACTGTCAAGGCCGGGTGTTCAATATCCCCATCTAGCCGTGGGAGGAATAGCAATTGGAGGTTGCCGTGGTGCTTGTTGCAGCGGAAAGCGCAAAAGAACTACAACATCCAGCATTCCCTGCCTAAACACGGTCACGTGATGCGGAAGCGACGCACCTCCTGACTTCCAGTTGGAAACACTACTAGTAGCAGTGAGACACGCTCCTCAGGTGCTCCTTAACTGTGTTCTTCCTGTCACGTTAATTCGCTTATGTATTTTTGACTTCATGGTATCTTGATCTTTTGATTTGCTCTAAGGACTGCCTTTTGCCTGAATCCTATCTGGTCTCCATTCGCCTGGTCCCCTTTCCCCATTTGCTGACTTCCCCGGTAATCGTACCTCAGAATTTCCCTCCCGACACCGAGTCTTCTCTTGCCCGTGGATTTGTTTGCAACTTCTGGAAACTCCAGTACCAGCCTTGTTCTCCACTTGTACACTAATTTTCTACTCACCCGCTATCCCAGCATGGGGGTTTCTTCCTCGCTAAGTGCACTACCCTTAATTCTCCTCCCACTGCCTTTCCTCTCCTCTGCACCTCGGTAGAGATCGCTGTTGCCTTTGACAGACTAGCCCTGCTTGCACTTCCCTCCGGTGTGCTTTCCTGCTTCTTCCCGCTATTCTCTTATGACCATTGGGCGCCCTGCTGTATTTCACCATTCATCCGCTGCATCATCATCGTTTGGTAACCACTGGATGCTCTGCTGTATTCAATTCCGGTTACCCACCGACTACACAACGATACCTCGGTGACCCCGGGATGCTCTGCTGCTCACTCCTTTTGGATCCGACACCAACAACTCATCTGGATTACTGGGCTTCTATTCCATCTGGATTTGTTGTGACTTTTAGACGCGCCCTCGTGCCGTTCAGGTTAGGTTGTTGGGACATTTGGATTTGGAACAAGACTCTCTTGGGACCTGGTTCTTCCTTTTCTGCTACTCCTCCTCACAAGATACGTAGGTTCTTCACACTCTTCTCGGACGCAATAGGTAACAGTGGGGTAATCTGGGGGTGTTGCGGAGTGTTGGACCAGAGTCTTTTTGGTATTGATACTGTGTTATTGTTTTCCTTCCTTCTAGTACTGTGGCTGCTCCTTGACTTTTCGCTCAAGCCCCTGGCCTAGCAGGTACCTTTTCTACCCTACAGGCAGCACTCTTGTGAGAAAGGTTTTTCTGTCTTCGGTCTACGGTTGCTGGTTGTTCAGAGCCGGCTCACCCTCTTTGTCCAGCAAGACCACAACACCCTGCTACTCACTCAACACCCTCAAGGGAACGCGAATGGGACAAAATAACAAACTTAAACTCTCCTCTGCTCTTGAGTGATATAATGGAAATAAAAACAGATACAAAAATGAGTTCTCTCTTCTCACACTCCCTCCATCAACTGCCTTCCATCCCCTTTTAACTAAACTTCCCTCTTACCCGATTAGCCCCTAGCTATTCCCTGGAGGCTCAAGCGGTTGCTCTTATAATTGGAGTCTTAAATTCTGTGCTCTTCTATCCATACTCTTGTGAAGGAACTTGCTCTTGAAAACCTAGCACTACTAACTCTCCCTAACAGGGGCCCAACTGGTTTCCCGTTCCATTCTAAGAATAGTGACTTTCATTAAAATAGCTTTTCCCGTGGGGTGTCAGGGCACAGGAGCACCTGCATACGTAGTGTCCCTGCTCCCTAACCAAGTGCTCTTAAAAGGCTCGATAATGTTGGCTACTCTTTCCCTTTTAACACTGAGTGTGGCCTCTCCTAGGGGAGGGTTCATCAGTTTGTAACTTTTTCATTAAACACTCTTATATTTGTTTACGTGTTGCTCTCCAGGGCTGTTTCACACTCTCGCTTCTGAGTAACTTGAAAACTGCTGTTGGATTGTCCAGTGCTTTCAACAAACTACTATAGTATTCACAAGCGGACACCAGAAACACAGAGCCCTTGTGCTAGTACGCTGCACTGTATTCCCCTGAGATCTCCTGAGTTCCCCAGAGAAGATACACTGGTCACTGACAGGCGCAACGTCGCACGCTCCAGATATTTCCTCAGGCACCGCCTCAGGCTGCTTTCTATGTCTTTGCTCCATGCGCTATTGGTGATGTATGGGGCTTCCGCATTCGCGGTCTGTCACCTGAATAATTTGCTTAGAGATAGCCACTTACACTGCCAAGTAGCAGTGAAGACAGCATAGACATCTTGACAAATAACATGCCTTTTCTTTTTTTTTCAAACAAACTTTGTTAGGTTTTCAATAAATTAATTAAACAGTTCAATTTTATGGCTTACATAACAGAAGAGACAAGGAATATGACTGAAAAAGGTCAGGTTGAAACAACAGGAATAAAAAAAGGGGGAGGTAAGAATGGAGATAAGACGAGGAAGGCGGAACAAATGTCAGAGCCCAAAGTCTCACCATAGTCCAGTTCAATCATCCGTAAAGTTTGTTAAATGTACCCCGCATATCACCATAGTCCTCAAACACTTATCGCTTATGATAGGGGACTCTTTTCCTTGCGGCTAGGATCACTAAAGTAGGCAATCAATCTTCATATGTGAGTTTACCTTTGTCCTTCCAAAGACGCAGTATTGCTTTTATTTTGCTAATATAAGGGCTCTATAGATCCATTTCCTTTTCACATCGGATATACATTGGCATTTTGGAATGAGACCCAAAACACATGGAATTGGATCTCTGGGGAACATGAGGTTCATAACCAGAGCTATGCATTGAAGTACCGCCTCCCAAAAGACTCTTACTTTCTTGCAAAACCAAAACATGTGAATACTAGAACCTTCTTATCCTTTACAATACCAGCAAAGGTTATCAGGGAGCAATTTTCTTAACAACATTTTTTTCGGGCACCAATGAAAATAGTGGACAATTTTTTGTTGCATGTAACGTAGCTCAAGATCTACTTTTCAGTGCACTGGACCAGCACATATCTGATTCCAATCTGCTTGTGTAATCTCTGTGACAAGGTCTTCTTCCCATCTCATCTTACTTTTATGTGGTGCTGGATCTATCTCAGTGGAATTAAGGAGACAGTGGGCCTCATTACGAGGTTGGGGGTAGCCATGCCGGTTATACTGGTTATACTGGCATGGCTACCCCCAAACTCGGGTCCGGCTCCGGCTCCTGCAAAAGAAAATCACTGGACCATTCTGACCTCGGCAGGCCCGGTAATTCCCCTTGCGCCGAAGCGGGAGCCGGTATGTCCCCATTCCCATTTGAGCCCCCATAGGGCTCAATGGAAATGGGGAGGATGGTAGCAGCGGTACAGTTCATAACAGTACCGTTGCTACCATCCAGTTCTGCTCGCGGGTGCCGTGCAGTGCGGCACCCACAAGCAGAACTCGTAATGTGGCGGTACAGTGACAACGCGCCGGCAGCACTACCAGCGCCGTTGTTACTGTACCGCCACAATCGTAATGAGGCCCAGTATATTGTAGCTGCAGAGAGAGTTGACACCTTCAAAGTTTAATAATAACAGGAGGGTAATGCATTTTTGCATTCATGGGAGAGAAGAGATTCGCAAATAATTCTTTAAGTTTTAAGTTGCCGACATGATGTTGCTCCCTCAAATTCTACTTATATTTAAACTTGAGGAAATTGAAGCCCAACAGGGTGTTACCATCAAGAACTTGCAATTGTAATTGGTTATTTATAACACGCTTAAATACTGAGCGGTTTCTCAGCACAGACCCGGGGATCGAACCTGTGTTTCTCTGCATCATCTTGCAGATGTACTCCAGGTGCAATACATGGGAGGGAGCTTGGAGGAGGCAGGAAAGAAAGTTAGTATGGTGTAGCAGTAACAGTGAATTAACAGTGCTTTCTTTTACAGGCCTGAGCAGTTTGAATAGAATGTCTGGTTTATTACTGTATCCCATTCCCCTTTCCCACAGGGGTGTAGAGCGTGCAGCAGATTAGGTGTGTTGCATGTTGAATGCTCATGGGGATCGGCGGGACCAGCGGCGCCTGCGGTCTACCATCTCTAGGGGCCTAACACTCATCCGGTGGTTAATTTGCAGTGTGGAGAGACTTGAAAAAAAGTACTGACACGCCTCTCTGGCATCTCCCAATCGTTATCCTCGGCACGACATTCTGTTATTTACCGAGCAAATGTATCCAAAATTGGGGGTGTTTGGAAGAGTAGATGCCTGGAAGAATAGCATTTAGAAACGTCATCTGGACCCTGCGCAGAATCATGTCGCCTGTACTGGTCAAGTGAATTGAGAGGGTGCTAAGTGAATGCACAGTTGACCTTGTGGAATTGGGGGGTACGGTAGGGATGATTGTGCGTTGCCCAGTCAGGGCAGGCGCTAAGCAACATGGCTCTTATTGTGTGATGCCTCATAAAAAAGAAAAATATGGTACCCAAGGTTGTTCTACCCAGGTTTCTGATATTAGCGGTCGAGAGAACCAGAGTTCACAGAGGCAGGCTTTGTATTGGAGAATGATGCCTTGGTATCCAGTGATTTTGACGAAAACAACTTCAACGAGGGATGTTTAACTGAAAAAAAAATCTCAGAAACAAATACAGATTTTTAAATATATAAATATGGGGGTGCGATAACTGGTTAAAACGGGCAGAGAGGATGTTGGGGTGTGGTTAAAATCACAGGGAAACAGGGGCTTGGGGGTGTACCCCCCAAATAGAAGGAAAATAAATAGCTGATTTTTTTGATAATTAAAAATCCCTCGTTGATTTTTTTACTCGACAAAATTACATAGAGCCTGACTCCTCAGGTCAAGGAACTGGAGGGTTTATGTGAGGGGTCAGTACTGATGATAAAGACAGATATATATGCCGTGCCCCTGATACGAGGGTAGAACTTAGAATTAGTTCAGTTTGCTGGTTGGGTGTTGTCCACTATTAGTGTGGAGGTGTTTATGGGTTGCAGGGGTTATTTGTGGCATATGAATAGTCTTTGTGCTGTTACTGTCCTTGCTGCAAGTTTGTCCCTGATGTTTTCTGATGCTGAAAAAACACACCTATGAGAATTTTAACTCTGTGTGTTTGGGACAATCTGTAAATAAACATTAGGGCGCATCTATAAAACATTTAAAGCATAAAGGGTCATAAACAATGGACAAAATGATAAGTTGGCATCTCCTATGGAAGTTAGATTTGCAGAACGCTATGTTCTCTATGCACGCTATGTCAAAAGGCAATGTAATTTCTCTGATCATCTTGGAGAAAACCACCCCATTGTCTTTCAGGTGCAATAGGGGGCCGGTGGGGTATATACCTTATCCAGGGGTACTGAACAGACATCTTTGCTTTACTTATAAGGCACAGGTAGCTATGTGGTCGTGCACCCTCCCGGCCACATTTAAAAAGGAAGATGTCTAGCATCAAGGCAACACCACAAATTGCTAGCTGTGGAATGCACTGTATTCAATACTCTGCATACATTTCTGCACGCAAAGTAGTAGACCAGTAGTGGACGCAGCTTTTAGTGCCGGGTGGAGGGGGGCCAGATAAAAGGGTGCCAGCAGGAGGCTGGGGGGTGCACAGTGCACTGTAATGGCTTCTCCAGCCAGGGCGCCGGCGAGGGAGAGAGCACATGGGGCTCCGCGGGCCGAGGCCTGGCTGCATAGCATAAATGAAGGAAACGCACACAGTGGCTCGTGGTGTGCCCGGAACTCCCTCCTCCTGGTGGGGCGGGGCTTTTATTCAACCCGCCTTGCGTCCCGCAACGCAGTGACGTAAGGCGTACATAACAGGCACCAGGGAAAAGTGAGGGGGGTGATGTCGCTCCCCCACCCAGCCCTCTGGATACGCCACTGTAGTAGACTGAAAAAGGCTACATAAAGCATGGAATGCTGGGAAGTGTTTTCTCCCCGAGACAGTCGAGACCAGAGTGTCCGCTTTCAACAGGAAAGGTAGACGTGTTCTGCAGGCTTGAAAGCATTCTTTTAACTTTCCACTCCATCTTTATAATGCCTGTCCAATCATGTGACCACCAGAAGATTTAATGGAAATCCCTGGTTGTGGAGTAAGCTCATGAGAATTTGATGGGCAAATTTGCCATTGACTGCAATACGGCACATGGGGACAGTAGGTGCAAATGTAATTACAAGGCTTGTACATAAGTCTTAAGGTTTGGCTTTGCCAATGCTTGTTTCATTTCTCTTTGACATGCAAACTCCAGTATGGCCTGCAAGGATGGACTGCTGCAGCAGGAAGATAACATGAGCTTTTGATGTCTTGACACAGAATGTACTGAAGTGCTGAAACACGGCTGGCGTGTACTTTTTCTGTTCCCTTATTCACGCTCGCTCTCAGTCTCCTTCAGTGTTTTGAGAAAGCCTAAGATCTTTAAGTCTTTAAGTGAATTATGCAGGTATGCAACATAAAAGGGGGGGAGGTTCCTCTATTCCCTGTTTCTGTGAATGTCTTTCTGCCCCTCCCCTCGCCATGCTGAGCTAGCCGCCAGCCAGCCATCCTCACATTAGAAGTGCAAACTGACTTCGCAATTATTCTCCCAAAGTCAGGATACACATTGAAATTACAAAGTTCTCCTCTGGTGCTGGAAGCATATGTTGCCTTTGGGGTGATGGAGGTATGTGCGTTATGGGGTATTTACTCGGTTCCAGGTCATTTCATAGTCTTCCTTTTCATCCCCAGGCTTTTTAACGGGCACATTCCATCGAATGTGCTCATCGTTTTTTTTTTTTTTTTTTTACTATTGCCCATCTGCCCAAACCCTTATTTGCCCTTTCCCACCCCCCTAAAAAAATTCGATGTGCACATTTAAAAGCCTGGGGATGAAAAAGCAGGCAATGAAAGGACGTCGTACCATTTACTCTATATGTGTTCTCCCTTTACCAAATTCACATGAGGCTGCACACTCTCCCTGGCTATTTCTGGAAAACCCTGAAATAAAAGAGGCCTCTGGAACTATTTTTAATTAATTTACTAAAATGCTTTTCTTCTTGTTCCTGGATAAAGGCCTAACCTGGGGGTCACTGTTGGTGCAAATTAGTTTGGGTTTCCTCAGGTTTTAATGTCATTCCACCTGGGTTTTTACTGTGTACCGTGGCTTCATCAAAATAAATTACAAAGAAATAGGTATATGTAGAGAGTTGGGGTCTAAAGGGGTAGGATAGGGTAGAAGTGGAGTTGGGTAAAGTGAGTTGTAGGTCTGTCGGGGGAACCTGCCATGAAAAGAAAAAAAATGACGAAACCTGCCTCTAAGTAAATCACCACATAGTAATGTATTTATATGATATGATATAATGTGGCATTTATAACACTCTTGTACACAAATGTTTCTAGGCACGACAAATAAGGGAGGACAAAATAACAATCTTACTAGTCCTTGTGTCATTCAGATTGTGCAAGTGCAGGGAAGAGGGAAGGGGAGACGTGCCAGGGGTTAGGGGAAGGGGGAAGTGCAATTAACTCACAAGTGCAGCGAGAAGGGACTGTAGGGTTGCAGATACAGACCCTTGAGTGTTGGGGAGCCCTGAGGCAGTGCAACGGCAACTGGACATGCAGGAGCCTGGGCCCGAGTTCAGAGAGTAACCAGGTGACCAGTGTGTGGAGCAGTGAGGTGCATCAGCAGGGGAGAGGAAGAGAGAAAGCAGAAGCGAAAAGGAAGGTCTTGAGTTGCTTCCGGAACCAGAGGTGCTTCTGCTCAAGTTTGAGAGAGGCTGGGAGGCTGTTCCAGAGGGAGCCACCAGCCAAGGAGATGGATCTGCCCCCAACTCTCTGCTTGGAGAAGCGTCTGACCCTCAGAGAGTTGGAGGTGGATGAGTGGAGAGCTCGAGAAGGAAGATGTTTTGGAAGAGAAAGTTGGAGGTAGAGCGGCCTCAGGCCCAAGAAAGCCTTGTGGACAATGCAGAGGGTCTTGAAGTTGATCCTTGCAGCCATGGGGAACCAGTGAAGAGATTTCAGAGTTGGAGAGATACAATCCCTGGGCTTGAGGCCAAGGACAAGTCCTGCAGTCCTGTTCTTAATAAGTTGTAAAGGTCGAAGAGTAGAGGCAGGAAGATTCAGAAAGAGGCTGTTGCAATAGTCCAGCCTAGAGAGAACCAGAGCTCTGGAGACAGTGAGCTTCTTGGCAAAAGTGAGAAAATGAAGAATACCTCTGAGGAGGTGCAGCTGATAGTTTGACTTCTTAGAGATTTCAGAGATGCGAGCAGAGAAGGTGAGCGTGGAGTCGAAGATGGCAACAAGGTTCTTAGCCTCATAGGAAGGAGCATGAAGATGGCCCAGAGTGGGTGGCCAGAGAGAGAGAGATGAAAGGAGGGAGCGAGTGTGCCAATGAGGAGGATCTCAGTCTTACTGGCCTTAAGGCAGAGATCATTGGTGGCACTCCATTCCTGAATTGCGGCCAGGCAATCTGGTATGAGAGAATAAGCAGAGGTGGCTGAGGGGAGCCTGAAAGAGAGCTGAGTGTCATCCGCATAACATTGAAAATTGGAGCAGCAGCGATGAAGTGGGCAAGAGGTGTCAGGTAGTGGTTGAAGAACCAGGGAGTAAGGTTAGACCCATGGGTAAAACCACAAGTAGAGAGAGAGATAGAAGAGAGGAAAGACCCCAGTTGGACCAGAGAGGGTCCGTCGGTGAGAACAGAGGTCAACCAGGCCAAGGCCTGATCAGTAATACCAAGTTTGTCCCGGAGACGATTGAGCAGGATGGGCTGGTTGACCGTGTCAAAAAGCAGAGGATAGATCATGGAGAATGAGGACAGAAGGGCGATTAGAGTCAAGATTGGAGAGCAAGTCTTCACAGGTGTTCAGGAGAGCAGTTTCCATACTTCTGGCAGCTCTGAAGCCAGACTGGTGGTCATGGAGGCAACCCACAGATTCAGAATGTAGATGAAGCTGGGAGATGGCCATCTTTTCCAAGAGTTTGCCAAGGAGTGTTGGAGATTTGGCGATAGTTTGCCGGGGAGGAAGGATCGGCAGAGAGCTTCTTTAGAAGGGGGTGCACAAGAGAGTGTTTAAGGGGGAGGGGAAAGCTCCAGTGGGAAAGGAGTGATTGCAGAAATTGGCCAATGCTGGAGGACGGGTGTTGATGTGGTCCTTGATAGTTCTAGATGAGCAGAGGACAACCTGCTTTGATGAGACTTTCATAGATCAGGTTTGTCTAGAAACATTGTCAGGGGTGAACAGGGGAAAGGAGGAGAAAGCAGGAGGAGGGACGGACTCAGACGGGCCAGGAGTGGTAGAGGAGGAGGATGAGGAGGTAGAGGAAGAGAGGATGGACATTAAACCACGTAGAACCGTTTTCAAAGGGTGTGCGCAGAATGTACCTGTCTAGCTTCTGCCCTAATCCCCCTTATCTTGCTGTGGTCAAATTATCTAGGTCTGGGAGCCCGTATTGGAGGAACTACATTTATTTTTATTGAACACCAATGGCTCGCATTCATATATACGAAAAAAGAGCGCAATCCCTATTTTTTACTCCATTTTGATGGATTTCCACACAGACCACACATATCTATGGTCGGCATAGAATGAAAAGTAAAGGTGGGGGAAAAGGAATACAATGTGGAAGGGAACAAAGAGGAGGAGGGAAGGGGTATGGGAAAAGGGGTGTCTGGGTGGAGGAAAAAAGCATAAAGGTATTAAAAGGGTTGCCAAGGGCTAGCAGACTGTCCAATGTTGCACAAAGAGCTGGTTGTCCAGTAGCCTGAGCTGCTTTCCGGTTCACTCTGCTGTCACCTGCTAACCTAACTAGGAAACCTCAGCTCAGGGTAGTGGTTGGAAAGGGATGTGTTAGACACACATATTTCCCAGGCGAGACCAGTGACTGCCTAAGAGGCTCCCCACAATACCCTGTGAATCCTCAAAGGTTTACTAGCAAAGCCCAATGACTGCTCCGGCGACAGCGATATTTAGCAGAGACTGAATGTGATACTGAGGGCCACTCTAACCAGGAAGTGTCTTTGGGGTCACCTACTTATCCATACTACAGAAATGGCCATGTGTGGCCCTTCATTGCAGATCGCAGGGTGCACCGGTGCCCGCGTTGTTGGTTGAAACACTCCCCCTTCGTTCCTAGGTGAGGTGAGATGGACTTACTCTGGCATAAAGCACTATAAGAGCAACAAGTATGCCTCAATCGTCTTTAAAAATCCTGGGTCAAAAAGCCAACATGAATTAGAGAACATCTTGAGCCCATCACACAACCAAACACTGTGTGTTATTAACTACCTCTTGCTCCTCTAAGTTGCTTTACATTGACAACGCATTTGCGTCCAAACAAGCTTAGAACATTCCTTCCTTCCAGCAATCCTGTTCTGTGCTCCATCTTAATGGATCCACATGCCCCCAGGCTATCACAAATCATCCTTTTTAAAGCTCACCATCCCTAAGTCTGTGACACTTAGCCCACCTCCCCATCCTCTTCTTCCCACTCCTTGTTCTCCACTGACTAAGGCCTGGGGGGCGCCCACTCGTAAGCAAGACAAGCCGCTCTGAGACCACTATGGTAGAGATATGACTGAGTATAAAAGCCATGTGACATAACATAAAATAACACAACATATAGTGAGAATTGAGCTCAGTAGTATCACCAAGAAATCTCACTGTATCGCAGCGTTCGAAAGCTGTAGAAGCACAAACAGGCCATAATGCACTCTCAACAACCTCTGTGAAAGTACACCACGTTCCTGTAAAACCATGACATTGTACCTAAAATATAATACCAAATATATTAGAAAAAATAAATGTCTTCCTAATAAGTGTTAGTACTCGGCAAGGATAAAGTGTGAGACTATGAAATGTCGGTGTCAGGTAATAATGTCCCCATACACAATGTCTCTGGGAAAAACCATTGGCAACATCATATATGGTGACATTATGTATGGGGACAGGTTGCGGAGATGTCCCCTGCTCTCCTTGTAAAATAAAAACATAAAAATAAAAAAGATCAAGGTTATGGGGGGTGTCTCCCACATGTTCAATGTAATAATGTCTCTGCAAAAAAACTGCGACTTTTTTGACAACAGACATTTTTGCGGGGGACATTATTACATGGAGCCGAAATGTCTGTGTGTCAAGTCTGGTCAGGAACTGAAGAAACAAAATGGAAAATAGAGAAGCAGTTTTGTGGATCATCATTTTTTAAACAATGAAATAATCATCAGTGGCACCTTGGAGAATAGCAATAGACTTTTAACCACATGTACATTAACCCACAAAAAAGAGCGCTCAATTAGATTCTTACATGGCACACTTTTATAATAAATCATTTCCATTCTGCAGCAAATGTTGCAAAGTATCAAAATTAGACTGATGAAGGCAAGGATGACATTTTTCAGCTGCGATGACAGATGGAAAGTAAAGACAAGGCAACACTGTATCACAGCACTACTCAAGGGAGCACAAGGCAGATGATGACATGCATGACTAGGTCTGAGCAAACTTACCTCGGCATGCTCTGAAGAGGATGCTTTTCTTGGTGGGCTTCTCGCACCCCTGCTGCTGATTTAAGAAAGACCCTTGCCTGGCCACAGGAGAAAGAACACATGTTCTCTTCCCAGAGGAAGAGTGAGGAGTTCCGGGTCATGGTAAGAGCAGCATTTAGATTTTTGGGGTGGCATAACTTGGATGTGGGTGTCTATGAACATGTCAGCTATTTTTTGCTCCTGCTCACCAATTGGGCTGGTGTGTTTTGGTTCCTACCTGTTTAATAAGCGCTGCCACTTGTAATCGAGTTTTGCGATTGGCCACTTCATCCTGCAACCGTCTCCACTTCTTCTGGAGGCCATCGGTCAACCTCTGGATATCACCCTGGTTCGTGGTGTCTCTCCGGCACAGGTCCTGGCCCCGCCTCACCAGGTTTTCGCCTATTGATTGGTGAGAGCTGCACTCGGCCTCGAGAGCCTACGAAAAGAAACGCCAATGATGCCAACACATTGTTCTCTTAGACATCTTAACAGGGCAATCTTGTGCAGAACAGATTGAGAAAATGACTCCTAAATGAGGAAAACCGTGATAGCATAAATAACAACTTCAATGTAACTGGCCAGTTCTTCATTTGCCAGTCAGTGTGTACTTCAAAGGGTTTGGGTCTGTTTGACCTAATCACACTGGATCAATTTTATTTTACCTTTTTTCGGTCTAAAATGCGGGGGGATACCTCCCGCAACTCCCCCACTTCCCCTCAACCTAATCTATACCCTTACCCACCCCATATAAGTATTTAATTCAATTTGACCAAAAAAAGATCAAAGAAATTCGATCAAACGTTTTATGTCAAATGTTTTTAGGTCAATTATGCTAATATCCTTCAAAGTGGTTCAGTACTCCAGTCCAAATAAAGACAACTTTTACATTGGAACTACCCTCACTGGAGTTCAATTCCAGTTCCAATCCCTGGAAAATGTTAGGAAAGCTTAAGTCCTTGTAGAAGTTGCCAAATGTGGCTAATACGTTGTTTTCGCTTGAGGCTACTCGGATGGCACGTGTTTCATGGTTGGATGATAATGGACAGAATTGGTGGTTGAATTGCGAGTCCTTGTTGTGGCATAATCCAGCGTTGCTGGTTGACAACAGGTCTTTACACCGGCGGAGACGGATCCTGCAAGGTGTGTTGAAGATAGGAGATGTTATGCGTAGTGAAAGTATGATGAGCTGTGCTGCACTATGCCGTAGGTTTCAATTAGGGAGGCATGAGCTTGGGATGTATGGAGTACTCAAGTGGCTGCCATTGCTTAGAGTGGAGCTGGGATGCACTGCGGCGGGATTGAGAGGCAGAGTTGATTTGTAATATTTCAACGTAACATTGGGAGTGCCTACTGAGAGCGGGTTTTAGAGCAAAATTTGATCTGAATTTGGGACTGATTCATCAGAAGATACTTGGGTGCCTATATTGCACACCTGTGCGCACGCACGCACAAACTTAGAATGTTGGAAAATGATCTGTGCTGTGGTTGTTGCATGGAAAAAGGCACTCTATTGCATGTGGAACTGCACACAAGTTCGAAATTATTGGACGGATGCTTTAGACAGGTTAGATTTGATATTGAAGGTGTCCTTTCCTAGATCACCGATGCCGGCTTTCCTACTATCCAGAGTGGACAGGTGTGATCGCTGGCAGCCATTATTGCTGGATTGATAGACAGCTCATGGTGGTAGTTAAACTGATTTTGATGTCTGGAAGACAAGGAAATAAACGACTGGGTGAATGAATTGCAGATAGTATCTAGCTTTGATAATGTGTTATCAAGGCAAGACAGGACTGAGGAGCATTTGAATCTCTGGACAGCCTTTAGTGAGTGATATGGGTAGTTTTAGACCAGGTATTCATGGGGGAGGTTGGACTGTGTGTTATGTGAGCAGATGTATGAGTGTTTGTGGAAATTCCTTTCTATGTTTCTTGTGTTTAGGCTCAATTTAGCTCAGAATAAACTGTTTTGACTGCATAGTTTTTTGAGACATATTAGATATTATTGTAATATTTCATTTATTTGCTTATTAGATTTATGAATTATTTGTAATTGCGTTTAACTATGAGACATTTTAATTACGATGTGTTCCTTTGAAAATGTGTAAATTAAATGAACATACAAAAGAAAGCGTAAGCTCTTCCTTAGTTGGGGTCCAGTTCCCACAGTCTAGCAATCAATGGGCCTCATCACGAGGTGGGCGCTAAGGGATTACCGGCACCGGTAAGGTACTGGTGCCGGTAATCCCTTAGCGCCCTACTACGAGTTCCCTTTGCGGGTCCTCCCTTAACGCCTATTTTTTCCAGGCGTTGAGGACGGGACCCGCAAAGGGACTCTACAGCTAATAACGGTACCACAATTTGCGGTACCATTATTAGCGCCTTCCCCATTCCCATTGAGCCCTATGGGGGCTCAAATGGGAATGGGGAAGGGCCTTGGTGAATGGGGAATTACCGGTCCTGCCAACCTTGGATTGGAATGGACCGGTAATTGCTCCATTCACCAGGGCGGAGTCGGAACGAGTTTGGAGGCAGCCATGGCGCTAATAGCGCCATGGCTACCTCCAACCTCGTAATTAGGCCCATGACTCTACTGGCAGCTTCCACTCCTCAGTGCCTCAATCCTGCTGTTTTTCTGTTTGGGAAAAACAAGTGCGACAGGCTTGATGACATTTAAGCAAGTTTACACATTACTTTGGCCCTAGACGTCAACTTTTTAGTGTGGGCTCGAGGGTCACTTGTGAGTTGCACACACTCCCATGCCCCGCTCTCCAAAAATGTGCATATTTGCAAAATCGCAATACGGCCCTAAAAGGGATACAATGTGCTATGAACCCACCACATTGAGGCTAAATTGCATTAGAATCAGGTTCAAGTTCACTTTAGTTTACCTTTTGCAAAGGTTTGAACAGTGTAGATAAGTGTATTTGCAGCGAACAAGATGACTGCTCCTTGGCTGTCTGTTTGCCTGGCGAGCACTTTCAGGTATTTGCACCACTAAGTGGGAATGTGTACTTTATTGCACTTTTGAGTTACCCAATAATCAGGGTTGGGAAGAGGTGGGATTGCATTGGGGTGTCTTGTGGTCTTGGGCAAAATAGTTCTGAGTTTTTGTGTTCACCATCAGTGACTTTCTTGGCATATTGAAGCATCTTTAATGTAATGGAGATGAGACAGTCTGGCACAATGTTACATCTGGTTCCTCAGTGCAGTCTCATTTTACTATATTCAGAAATGTGCTTTACTTTTAACTGAGCCCTACCAATAATTGTAACAATGACTCCATCACATTTAAATCACTTTATTTTTTCCCCCACGGACTAACAATTTTGTATCATGACATACAGTAACGGAACATGTATGTTTCCCAATATTAGACACTTGAAGTGGAGAAGCTGGGATTTGAACCCTGTCTGCAAATTAGGCCCCTGAATTACCACATATCTCCTCATCTCTGGTTGTTATAACTATTTAATAAATCAATCTGACAAGTATATACATCCTTAAAGAAAGAAAATGAGTAAAAAGAAAATGAGTATTGTCCCCATTCAGAGTGGAGGTATACAAGAAACTGAAATAATGAACGTTTTATAAAAACGCTCTGGGAACAGAGTTCAGACCGGTTTAGCTCTGCGGTGTCTTGCTTCCAAGACATCGCGTGGCCCCTGAGTAAGACTCCCAGCTCTGAATGCTACCTATTTTAAGACTAATCAGTCTCCTCTTGGTCCTGCTTCTTAATTTGAAGCCTTAAAAGGAACCCAACTTGCAGCCTGCACGATTTAAAGAACCTGTGGCGTTACCAAGAAAGAGCAAAGAAAACCCTTTTTGTTCATGGCATCAAGGAAATAAATGTAAAATGCCACAATGGGTCAATTTGTGGTACTGTGGAAGTGTCTTTGAGGAAGATGCATATTTTGTGAGGTAAGTGCTCGAGCGGGTTTGCAGTTTAATTGCGGGCCAGAGTCGCAGGTCTGCTGGCAGTTATGCTTCAGCTCTGTCTCACAAGGGTTGGCGTGTCTTGGGGGTCGAGTTTACAATTGGCAAACCCCATGATACCTATTTATGTCCCTCACTGCCCCCCATTACGCTGCCCCCACAGGGTGTACCTCTAATCTGTACCCCTCCCCGGAAGGTCTTTAAGGCTAGCAACCTTCTCCATCTCGCCACCCTAAATTCTCGCTCGGCTGTTAAACACTCCTCTGACATATGTCACCTCCTACAAGAACTTGACCTTGATGTCCTCGGTCTCACCAAGACGTGGTTCACGGCCAGCACTGTCACAGGTTTTGACACTCTCCTCCCCGACGGCTACAAGATACTCTCAGCCCCCAGATCCAACCGGCCTGGAGGGGGTGTAGCCTTGATCTTCCCTGAGTGGATTCCTGCCTCTCTCATTCCCACACAAGTTTACTCCTCTTTTGAATGTCTAGTCTGCAGGCTCTCTCTCTCTCTCCTAGCCACTCTCTTACTGTTGCTACTCTCTACTGCCCCCCTGGTCAAATCACCTCTTTTCTCTCGGAGTGGGCTGACCTCTCATCCTCCCTCTTGGCCTAAACCACTCAACTTCTCCTCCTTGGTGACCTCAACATCCATCTTGATTCTTCCTGTCCCTCATCTGCTCTCTTTCGTGACCTCTGCGATTCCCTCTCCCTCTCTATCCTTCCCTCCGGTCGGACTCACTCTGCTGGGCACATACTTGATGTCTTGATCTCATCCGGCCTCCCCTTCTCTACCCCCCCTTACCACTCCTTTCTCCTGGAGTGATCACTTCCTCCTCTCGTCTCATCTCCCCATCTCCTCCCCCCAAGCCAAGTTCTCTCCTAGATTGCCACCCACCTTCTCGCATATCCGGCCCTTGAAGCGTGTGTCCGTTGAGGCCTTCGCTGCAATCTTCTCCCCACCCCTCCTCCACCCCGGATGACTCACACCCTGACACAGCCCTCTCTCTTCTCTTCTCCTCTATTTCTGCTACTCTTGATACTCTTGCCCCCAACATGAGGATCTGTTTGAAGTCCAAATCCAAGTGCGATTTTTGGTATGACTCTGACCTAGCTACACTTAAACGGAAGTGTAGGGCGGCGGAAAGGAAATGGAGGGCTTCTTGCACATCCTCTGACAAACTGGCCTGCCGTCTGCTCCAAAGGCAATACCTACTCACTGTCCGCACTAAGAAGAGAGTCCACATGCAAGCCTGTATCTCTGCGGCATCTAACAATTTGGCCGAACTCTTCAAAATCTGCAAGGAGCTGGCCAATCCTGCTGCAGTCTCCTTCCCTTATCTCGCCTCCCAGGCTCTTTGCAATGCCCTTGCCTTTCACTTTATCTCTAAAACCCAGGACATCCTGTCCACCCTCTCCTCCTCTCCACCTCCTCCCTCTCCTTTGCGACTTGCTGACCCTCCCTCAGCTACCCCCATACCCCTTTCTCCTCCTTTCCTCATTTCTCCCCTGATGAGATATCTAGACAAGTCCGATCTATGAAAACCTCATCAAAACAGGTCCATCCCTGTTCCTCTAAAACCATTAAGGACCACGTTGACACCCTTGCTCCGGCCCTTGCCTATTTCTGCAACCTCTCCTTTGCCTCAGGATCCTCCCCCTCCCCTCTTAAGCACTCCCTTGTGCACCCTCTCCTCAGGAAATCCACTGCTGATCCATCATGTCCGGCAAACTACCGCCCAATTTCCATTACTCCCTTTTTGGCTAAGCTCCTGGAAAAGCTGGCCTTCTCTCAGCTTAATTCCGACTCTGTTGGCTCCCTCCATGATCAACAATCTGGCTTCAGAGCAGCCAGAAGCATGGAAACTGCTCTCCTGAACATCCGTGAAGACCTACTCTCCAACCTAGATTCTAAAATTCCTTCTTACTCATCCTACTTGATCTCTCCTCTGCGTTCGACACGGTCAACCATACCACCCTGCTCAATCGCTTCTGTGACAACCTGGGTATCACTGATCACGCTCTGGCCTAGCTGACCTCTTTTCTCTCTGATCAACCCTCCCAGGAACAACAAGGGTCCTTTCTATTTTCTATCTTCTTCTCCACATGTGGTGTCCCCCAAGGGTCTAACCTCTCGCCCTGGCTATTCAACCAATACCTGGCAACTCTCAACTGCTGCATCTCTATTTTCTGCTCAACTTTCCAGTGCTATTCTGACGACACCTAACTCATTTTCAGGCTTCCTTCTGCCTCCTCCTCTCCTTCCCTCATCTCTGACTGTATAATCGCCATTCAAAATTGGTGTGCCGCCAATAATCTATGTCTAAATGCCAACACGACTGAGATCCTCCTTATTGGTACACCATCTCCATCCGTTCCTCTCACTCTCTGGCCGGCCTCCCTTGGCCCTCCTCCTACCCCCACCTGCGTGGCTGAGAACCTCAGGGTTATCTTTGACTCTGCACTTTCCTTCTCCGCACACATCTCTGACGTCTCCAAAAAGTCACATTTCTTAGTGCACCTCCTTAGAGGTACTCTGCCTTTCCTCTCCTTCCCTCAAAAGCTCACTGTCTCCCAAGCTCTGGTTCTCTCCAGACTGGATTACTGTAACAGCCTCTTTCTAAATCTACCTGCCTCCACTCTTCGTCCTTTACAACTAATCCAGAACAGGACTGCGAGACGTGTCCTTGGCCTCAAGCCCTGGGATTGTATCTCTCCAACCTTGAAATCCCTTCATTGGCCCCCAGTGGATGCAAGGATTCAATGTAAAACCCTCTGCATTGTCCACAAGGCCTTCTGCGGAATGGATCCAAAATACCTTCAACTATCCCTCTGTAAATACCCCCCCTCTCGAGCCCTTCGCTCCTCTACTTCTAACTCCCTCAGGGTTAGTCGTTTTGCAAAGAAACTAGCTCGGGGTAGATCTCTGTTTTCGGCTGGTGCCTCCCTTTGGAACAGCCTCCCGGCCACCTTGAAATTTGAGGAAAACCATCTGCGGAAGCATCTCAAGTCCTTCCTCTTTGCCTCTGCCTCTGCCCCCCTTCTCTCCTGTCGATCAGTTTCTTCTATTGGCATTGTGCACCTGGCCACCCTCTGTAATTTGGGCCCATGTACCTGCTCACCCTGCCACCCTCCTGCACTGGCTCCAGGCCACCATCTGCACTAGGGTTCTGTATCTGTACCCATACAGCCCCCCTCCCACGTTTCTTCTGCACTTATCAGATAGACCTTTCTGACTAGCTTTCACCTGCCACTTGCTGGCAGCACTGCCATGGTTTATCGCCCTTATTTATGCATTGATTTATTTATTTTATTTAATATTTATTTCTGTTTTCTCTCCTTTGCTTCGCACTTTCCACCCCCTCCCGCTTCCATGCACTTGCTCTTTCTTAAATGTCACTGGGCCTAGTAAGATTGCCGTTTTATTTTTTGTTCTCCCTTGTTCCCCTCCCTTTTTGCCTGGTCGCGCTCTGAAACACTTGTGTACGAGCGCGATATAAATAAAATATTTAATTTCCTTTAATTTACCCTACCCTAGTACACCGCCCCTAAACAATGCGGTTAAACGGCCATTCGCCAAATGTGGTGAAGTGGCCACTGCGAGTTGGACAGGCACCTCATTCTTCACAGAAGATTTAAAATATTTGAAACCTTATTTTTGACCGACATTCATTGCGTTAGGAAGATCCATGGTCCAAATGACGCTCGGGTGCTCCGGTTGGATAACAATTCCAAGAGCGATCATTAATTCAGAAGAAAAACATGTTTATAGAGCTTCACTGTCCACAGACGCCATCTACCGTCCATGCATGGACATTGCATGCGCTGCCTCCCACAGCATATGGATGTCCCTGGAATCCCCACACCCCCACCAGGAAATGTGAGCTGAGGGGTGGGCCCGATTAGCTCAATACTTTTCTGTTAGTCGGAGAGGGGAAAGAAGCCTTTCCGGACACCAGCGACTTTAAAGTTTTACTGTGTTTGTGCAGAAAAATGGAATTGCACAAAAGCAGCAAAACTTTAAAGCTGCTAGTTTGAAGAAAGGCTTCCCTCGCCTCTCTGCCTACAAAAATTAAATTGACACATCGTCCCCCTCCCCACAGATGTGTGCTAACATTATATGTTCTTTCACATCTGGGGGGAGGGGCTGGTGTGCACACGTGCTTCCTGTTAGGCAGAGACGTGAGGAAAGCCTTTTCTGAAACTAGCAGTGCATGTTAGCTCATTGTGCATGCATGTATGCATGTATGCATGTGTGCAAGGAGTGTGCATGTAATGTATGTGTGAATGAGTGTGTGTGTGAGTGAGTGTATGATGTATGGGGGGCTGGGTGTGCATGTAATGTATGTGTGAATGAGTGTGTGAGTGAGTGTATGATGTATGGGGGGCTGGGTGTGCATGTAATGTATGTGTGAATGAGTGTGTGTGAGTGAGTGCATGATGTATGGGGGGCTGGGTGTGCATGTAATGTATGTGTAAATGAGTGTGTGTGTGAGTGAGTGTATGATGTATGGGGGGCTGGGTGTGCATGTAATGTATGTGTGAATGAGTGTGTGTGTGAGTGAGTGTATGATGTATGGGGGGCTGGGTGTGCATGTAATGTATGTGTGAATGAGTGTGTGTGTGAGTGAGTGTATGATGTATGGGGGGCTGGGTGTGCATGTAATGTATGTGTGAATGAGTGTGTGTGTGAGTGAGTGTATGATGTATGGGGGGCTGGGTGTGCATGTAATGTATGTGTGAATGAGTGTATGTGTGAGTGAGTGTATGATGTATGGGGGCTGGGTGTGCATGTAATGTATGTGTGAATGAGTGTGTGTGTGAGTAAGTGTATGATGTATGGGGGCTGGGTGTGCATGTAAATGAGCGAGTGTTTGGTAAATGGAATGTGTGAGTGAGTGATTGTGTAATTGTGTGTGCGCCTATGTGTAATGCTGGGCTGCTAACATTTGATAATTGGGCCCCATGCCAGACAACCCTTGGGGTAGAACAGAGGGGGCAGAGCCTCCAAGTTTGCCACGCCCATTTTCTAAAGCTGCCCCTCCTATCACCAGTTAACCACCCAAAATATAGGTTTTGTTGTGCCTCTGCCTGGAAACCAATAGACTTTCACTTACGGGGGACTGGGCGGGGTACCTTTCTATCTGTCACCTCTGCCTCTCCAGATTCTTACCATTCGCCCATATCCACAGCCATTCATTCATGCATTAAATCAGTCACTACGATGGGGAGACTTACAGAACTCATGCAGATGCTTTCAATGTTAACCACTGTTCATTTTATATTTCACGTGCGCTCTCTTTTACGAGTCCTTCCTTTACATAATTTCCAAGGTGAAGGATACTTTTTGTGCTGAATGTATGAATATGTAGAGATTAAACAGAGACAAAGAGCCTGCAAGATGTGTGTATTTGAAACAATGGCCACCTCTTTCCTCGTACTCAACAAGTCCAGTCGTGTTGCTCTACTCAGTTTGATGACCGCGTGAGGATTCTGAAGCCATAATCGGTTTATGGTCTTTTCATCGGAAATAACGCATCGAAAAGGAAATACATCGACTGAAATTCAATGATAATAAATGCATTGAAAGTCTATCTTTTACATTAAAAGTGCATATCCATTGAAACTTACCCATCGAATATAGGAATGGGCAAGTTTCAATGGATATGTACTTTTAAATGTAAAAAAAAGCATTTTGATGCATTTATTTTTTACGTTAAAACGTTACATGGTGCTGTCCAGTGCTAAAATTTCAGCACTGGCCAGCTCCTTGTAAAGTTTTAGCATGTATTATATATTGGAGGGGGTTCCCCTCAACCCCCCAAACCTCACGCACACACCCCGCACACACCCCCTTAACCCTACGGTAACTCTAGACCTAACCCAAACCCTAAACCAACCATAACCCTTAATCTAACCCTTAATCTAACCCTAAATCTAACCCTGGCCCTAACCCTAACTCCAACCCTAACTCTAATCCTAACCCTAACCCTAAACCATCCTTAACCCTAAATCTAACCCTTCATCTAACCCCTAAACTAACCCTTAATCTAACCCTAAATCTAACCCTTCATCTAACCCCTAAACTAACCCTTAATCTAACCCTAAATCTAACCCTAACCCTAGCCCTAACCCTAGCCCTAACCCTAACCCTAAATCTAACCCTAACCCTAGCCCTAATTATCCATTGAAATTATCCTTTGAAATTCATTCAATGAATATGCTTTTCGATGGAAAAGCAACTCAATAAATACATTTTGATGGATAAACATTAGATGGATAGGAATTCGATGGAAATACCAGATACCGCCATAATCCTGCTCCACTATAATTTACTGTGAAATATTGAGTGGGGGCAGACGGACTCTAGGGGATGGTCTGCTGCAACGATTTTTGTTATTATGGCATCCTGCTGTGTCTGAGGCCTATGATTAATGCATAAAATAATAAAATGTTCACACAAAAAAACTCAAAATGAGCTGAGTCCAAGCAACTCCTAATCACTGCAAGGTGCCTCCAGGGAAGACATATCCCACGCAGAGTCTGAGAATTGCTTAACTTATGAACTTATTACCGCTTCATAAGGGAAATAATCAGACAGATACACACTCCCGAATCCTTGAGTCCACTTGGGACAATGCTGAGCCACCCGATGTCAATGTAGCCATAATCAACCGTTCCCCAGAGTGGAACGGGTGGTAACGATCCGGGGCCCGAGTTTATAGTCCCGAGCATAGCGAGGGAGTTTAACGTGCATCCCAGTGCCGTTACCACCCGTTCCAGCCCATGGGATGGTTGATTATGGCTATTTGCCCTCCACCTCCCCCCAGTGCTAACAGCAAAGTGTTTTGTTGAAATTAATGGGACACCTCACGGTGCCCGGTTCATTGAAACAAAATACTTACTAACGATCGCCACCTTGAGCCAGTCTTCCATGTCCACGGTGGTCAGGAGGGAGGCAGGGCAACAGCAGCAGAGGCGGCGGAAAAGAAAAGCTACGTGGGGCTTGGAGGCACGAGACATTTGACATGAAGGGGAGGGAGAGTGGGGGAAGATGGTGGGGCAGGGGAAGCAGTCATCAGGAACGCAAGTTGGCCCGTGGGATTCAGCCTGCGAACCAAACACCCTGATAGGTAGCTTCCCTCGACCCGGGTGCTAATTTAATGTTTGCCATAAACGTATGGCGGGGAGTTCAGGTCACACAACTCGTTGCATTGCAATCATTATTCATGGAAACTCCTGCTGCTCCAATCGATGAAAACTTCACAAATTAAGTCAAATACCCCAGACAATAGGAGGTAAACCAGTGCCAGCATCTTTGATAAGCAGTGGTAATATGGAGCATGTGCCACGTGCTCCTAGTCTCAGCCAGAGATGTAATTGATTATTTATTTTTCATGCTAGAACCACAACGCATGTTGCCATCCTTCCTTTTCATGATGCCTCAAAACTCACAACTCACCACACACCTTGCAGTGAATACAAGTAGCCGTTTATACATTCAGAATGTATCACTGTTTTTTTCTAGGATGGGGGTGGGGGGGTCCAGACATATAGACAGGCACACAACATCCTGATCCTGGCAGAGATGGAAGAGCAGCATGACCCTAGGAGAGGAAATAGAAGTATAGGAAAGGTTTAAAAGTGGACAGAGGGTGGAGAAGAGGCGAAAGGGGGCGAGAGGTGGGGGGAGGAGCGGAAATGGAAAGAAAGGAGTGAAGCAGCTAAAAAAGGAACAAGGCCAGGATAAAGGCCGTCTCCCCCTGTTTGCCCCTGTTCTCTTCGGTAAGTGAGTTTACTACATTGTGCCAGCGAAATGTCCTACCCCAGCCTACTATTCAGAGCTGATCCTGCGCATCAATACCAAGGTGAGCACCCACGCGTTTATCAGCCATCCCTAAACAGCAGGCACAAGCGCCTACTCTTGCGCTGTTATTCCATACTGCAACCTAGCATCCCCGCCTCTTTATCATACCGCAATGGGCATAAAGGCGCCAGGACCACCCACCACCCCAACAAAATATCCAGCATGACCTATCAGCCCAAGACTCACAAGGAGACAGCCCATGCCACGCACTATGCATGCTCTCCCCCCACCCGCTACCAGCAACGTTCACGCTGCCACTAGAGTCCCATTCCTCCTGCCCCATGTGCTGAGCACTACCTCAGAAGTCACTCCCTCGAAAGTAAGTCAACCCCATGTTTCGACTCTTCTTCATTCTGTAATGTACTGATGTATGCACTGCTGATACTGCCGCATTTTACCTTAATGTTGATATCCGTACCACTGCCAGCAAACCCAGTACTGATGTATGCACTGCTGATACTGCCGCATTTTACCCTAATGTTGATATCCGTACCACTGCCAGCAAACCCAGTACTGATGTATGCACTGCTGATACTGCCGCATTTTACCCTAATGTTGATATCCGTACCACTGCCAGCAAACCCAGTACTGATGTATGCACTGCTGATACTGCCGCTTTTTACCCTAATGTTGATATCCGTACCACTGCCAGCAAACCCAGTACTGATGTATGTACTGCTGATACTGCCGCTTTTTACCCTAATGTTGATATCCGTACCACTGCCAGCAAACCCAGTACTGATGTATGCACTGCTGATACTGCCGCTTTTTACCATAATGTTGATATCTGTACCACTGCCAGCAAACCAAGTACTGATGTATGCACTGCTGATACTGCCGCTTTTTACCCTAATGTTGATATCTGTACCACTGCCAGCAAACTCAGTACTGATGTATGCACTGCTGATATGCACTGCTGATACTGCCGCTTTTACCATAATGTTGATATCTTTTTACCATAATGTTGATATCTGTACCACTGCCAGCAAACCTAGCCATCCCCATGATATTATGAACATGGCTCATTCTGCCCACACTCCTTGCGTAGCGCGCACCATACGGCAACCCATTAATAAGGCATGCACTGCAGCCAGCAAACGCCATGACTGCAATACTACTGAGGCCGTGCAGATCCCCACTGCCATCTCCAAAACCAAGAATCCACCCAATAGCACACACCTTAAATGCTCACTGATTAACGTGCAAACCATTAACGCCCACGCCCTAGACATCCACGACCTCATATTCACACAAGACCTTGATATCCTCATGATCACCGAATCATGGCTTCATGAAGCCTCAGGCCCTGCGCTATCTCTAGCCCTACTACCGGGATACACCATCATCAGACAAGACCGCACTACCCTAGACAGTGGAGTAGCCATTATAGCCAAAAATTCCCTTGCAATCAGGAAAATAGACAAAGGCAACATCGAAAACAGTGACTACCTGCTCACTAAAATTAAACTATCAGACCACTCCACCATCACACTGCATCTCGTCTACCGGCCACCGGGTCCCATAGGTGATTTCCAAACCACCCTCACTGACCTCCTCTCCGTTAACCTGAAACACCCCACCATAGCCATACTACTAGGCGACCGCTCCCTAGACTGGATAGCTCAGCATCACTGTCCTATCTCCATCACTGCCAACACCCCCTTCCCATGGTCAGACCACCATGCTATTCACTTCAACATCCCCACTACCAGGAATAACAAAACACCTGAGCCACCTATGCCCAAAGCACTCACCAGAAACTCTAAGCAGCTCACCAAGGAAAACCTTATCCCATTCCTAACCGGGCCAGCATTCAGACCCCCTTTTTCAGCCGATCCAGAGGTCCTAGTGAGATCCCACAACACAGTCATTAAGGCAGCTGTCGAAGCCATTGCACCACTTAAACCACGCAAGGCCAAACCCACATGCCACACCAACGCATGGTTTACCCCAGACCTCCTTGTACTCCGCTCTGAGAAGCGGGCAGCACTGACCCTCTAGCAAACCATGCGCACAGATGAAGCAAAACTCAATTTCAAATCGAAAAAAAAAGAGTATATAAAAAAGCTATAATCAGGGATAAAGCCATCTCCTTCGAAACCAGAATCCTAGAGGCACAATCTAATACCAAAGAAATCTTCTCGATTTTCAGAGACCTAGAGACCCCCACACCAACACCACAGAACTTCAGCAAGGATAAAACCTGGTGCGATGAAATCCAAGCAGCTATGAATGGCAAGATCAATACCCTCCAAACTAAAATTCAAACAACCAGGCAAACACTCAAAATCCCAACCTCTAACATCACACCGCCACCCCCACCTACGGCATCAAACTCCTTCTCCTTTAAGGAAATCAAAGAATCTGATCTAATCAGCATCATGAAAAACATCAAACCATCTAATTTCAAAGGAGACATATGCCCAGCCACACTCATCAAGGACTGCACCAGCCATCTCGCCCCCTTCCTCACAGCCTTTGTAAACGCCTCCTTTGCCACAAGCAAAGTCACCTCTTGCCTGAAGGAAGCCTGGGTCCGCCCTCTCATAAAGAAACCTTCCCTCGACCCCTGCATACCTAACAACTACCGACCTATTACCACGGTCCCTTTCCTTCTTAAAATATTGGACAAGGCTGCATACCTACAGGTACAACAATTAATTGTGGAAAACAAACTTCTTGGACTACACCAATCAGGTTTCCGCCCAGGTCACGGGACTGAGTCAGCATTACTTGACCTAAAAAACCAAATGGATGACGAAAGAGACAAAGGGAAACCTGCTCTCCTCCTAGATCTATCAGCAGCCTTCGACCTCGTCGACCACCAAGTTCTATGCCACCACCTCTCCACCACAGCCAACCTCTCTCCTAATGCCACAGCATGGATCGGCTCCTTCCTACAAGGGGGGGACCATGCAAGTTTTCTCAGACCTTGACTCAGCCTCGCCCACTATTATTTTATGGGGTGTTCTGCAAGGCTCATGCATCTCGCCCACCCTCTACAACATGTTCACTCTACCCCTATTCCTCATCCTCGACTCCTTGGGTATCTCGTACACGAACTACGCTTATGATACCCAGATCGTCCTCACCCTAACAGGAGACTATGATACCGATTAAAAAACTCTTAACTACATCTACAACACAATTCAAGCATGGATGGCAGCCAACGGCCTATGCCTCAATTCAAACAAAACTGAACTTCTCATAGTGGGCTCTAAAGAGACACTCAAGAACCCTGATTCCCAATTCACTCACTTTACAGTTGACAGCATAAAAATCCCTGTGGCAAACGCAGTAAAGACACTAGGTTTCTATCTAGACTCGAATTTAACAATGACCAGACAAGTAAACGCCATCGCCTCAACACCAGCCTATCATGCCAAACTGCTCACAGCAGCCAGACCCTTTTTTATCGAAGGACAATTGCATCACAATTGCCAGAGCCATAACAGGGTCAAGACTTGACTATTGTAATGCTCTGTTCCTGGGCACTTCCTCCAAGAACATATCTAAACTTCAAACGATACAAAACAGAGCTCTCAGAGCAGCCACTGGAATACCCAAGAAAGAGCACATCACTGAGGCTAGAAAACAGACACACTGGCTCCCAGTAACAGAAAGAGTTGTATTTAAAGCACTTGCCATCACCCACAAATGCATCCATCTCACTGCTCCACCTTATCTCTCTGATAGGATGCACCTTACCAGATCCACCAGGCCTACCAGAACTCCATACACAAACCTGCTGACGACCCCCAGAGGCAAGAGAGCCAGAGCAGATGGGGCTAGCTTCCCATACCTAGCTGCACTACATTGGAATGCCTTACCTCCCCCCTGTGAGCAGAAGTCTCTCACCTAGAATTCTGAAAAGCGATGAAAACCATGCTCTTCAACTAAACCTAGCGTATACCCTACCCTCACATGGAACACATCAACGTGCCCTAAACTCAACTCATTTCTGAATGACTGTTTAACAATTTATCAATGTACAACAAATTCTTAATGTACCCGCTACCTGACTATTTGTAACCTGCCTCCATGACATGTATGTAACCTTTATGTAACTAAGTTTTCCACAAGTAACAGTGCCACGATGCCTGTGGGCTGTATGTGCCCAATACAAATGTAAATAAGTAAATAAATAAATAAATAAATAAATAAATAAATAAGTAAGAGGGAAGCAGGAAAGCTGACAAGAGGCGAGAGAGATGCCGAGGTGCTGAAAAGGTATGAAAGAAAAGCAGAGGATCTGAAAAGGAGAAAGAAAGGAGCAGTGGAGAGGAAAAGGATAAGAAGGGGAGCTGAGCAGGAGGGCAGCAAAAAAGGGAGATAGGGGAACAGAGGAAGGAGGGGTGCAGAAGGGGAAGTGTGGAAAGAGAAGGTAATCAGAAAGAGAGAGTGGGAGTGGCAGAGTAGCGAAGAGATAACGAGAAGGAAAGGAAGAGGATAAGATGAGAAGCAAAGAACAAGAGGCAAAGAAGGAAAGAAAGGAGAGACTCTGAGGGGGAACAGCAAAGGCATGGAAGAGCAATCAGGAGGCGAAGCGTTTGAGGATAGAGGGGAAAAGGAAGAAAAGACAGAAAAAGCATGGCAGAGCAATGAAGAGACGAAAGGGACACATAGAGACGTAGGAGAGAAGAAGAGACCTAGAATGGCCTGAAATAGTCTCCCTAAAAGAGGAAAAGAAAAGAAGCGACACAGGAGGGGTGAACCTAGACAGCCGAGTGACAGGAAAAAGAAGAAATGGAGTTCAGAAGGGAAGGTATAGCATGGCACTTACAGAAAGAAGAGGGTGCAATGGGAGATTTTATTTTATTGTTCATTTATAACGCGCTTAATACCAGTGAGTGGTTCCGAAGCGCGGGATCGGGATTCCAACCTGTGTTGAGCCACGCTGTCTTGATTCCAAGGCAAACGCTTGGCCCCCGAGGCAGAATAAACCCAAACCACTGTCCAGCGCCCCAGAGGCAGAAGGAACTGTGCAGCGAGCAGCCCTCAGACGGAAGGAAACACACTCTGGTACTTCCCTCACACACTGACAGTACCTCCCATCCTTCAGACAGAACAACAAAGTAGAAATGCTCCCCCTCGTTAACTAGCGATAGTCTATCGAGCCGCACATAAGGCTCACACACAGCAAAGCGTGCCACTTTCATAATGCATAAAGATCTCTGACTTGTTCCTCAAAGTGCCAAACCCCTAGCCCTTTCAGACATTTGTCAAAGTTCTCCAACCTTGAATCCTCCTTTGCCAACCCTCTCTCCCATGGTCGATTCCTTCACTCTCACATGTATGGCACATTTCTTTGCACTATAACACATCGTCCTATCAGCCAGACCTCAGACTGGGTGAGTTGTACCTCTCTTCTTTGGGGTTGAGTCCTTTCGATTGTCATCATACCCATTGGACTCTTGAAGGAGAGGGTGTGAAATCGGAGGTGGCATAGATTGGCCTAGCGTGTCATAAGTCTACCCCCAGGTTCTCCAAAAGTGGTGGATCAAACCTGACCTCCAGGCGAAATCATTCGCAAAGAAATCGGCCTGTTAGTACATCTACAAACTCCTTTCCAGTGTGTAATCGAATGCCCGTCTTCCTTGCCTTAGAGTTGTCTGGATCCCAGCCATCCTGGCACAGCCCCACCATTTCCTACCAGGATTCCACTCCACATATCTATGTCAAGACCAAAAACCCTACTAAGACCATGCCTAGTCACCTGTTCATTTTCAGGTCTAAGACATCCCCCTTAATGAGAAGGCACACTACCGCATGTGCCATAACCCTATGAGGTTCCACAATATGCGATGAAATGCCCAGTCTCCACTCCATGCTCAACAAAATGGCCTAACTCTGCATGGCCTCTATATCCTTGTTTCTCCAGGGTCTAATAAGGCCTATGCAGAACATAGTAAAGCACCTATCATGGTCTAGCACAGGGTTGTCCAACTCCAGGCCTCGGGGCTGGATCCATGTTGGATTTTCAGGATACCCCTCATTAATATTCATTAGATAAATTTGCATACAATGATTCTAAATGTATCCATATTTTTGCTCACCAATATTCACTAGGGATATCTTGAAAACCGGTCAGGTTTCCGTCCCTCGAGGCCTGGATTTGGACAACCCTTGCTAGCATTTCATACATCCTCTACCCACCCACTCAAGATTTCTGCCCACTCCATTATTGACACTTGCTTCTTTTCTCAGACCTAATGTGGACAGGCTGCTTTAAAGAGCCCCTTGGCCACCTTTTACATAGTCTCCGTGTCACTTGACCTTTTGTTCAAGAGCGTTACTTGGACTCATGTAAAATACACCATTAAAGAAGAGAGCAAGTTCCATCCCCAACTCACATTACTACTCGCCATAATGATACCGTAAATGGATCAACATGGTATGGCCAGCCACCATCCTCCTGGGCTGAAGACCAGATGAGGCCATGGACCGCTGGGTGGAAAGGTTTCAGTTTGAGATGCAGGTGGAGCTGGGCACTGGGCCCTGATGGGGGGTGTGTGGTAATGAGTGGCACATATTTCTTTTTTTGATTTTAGTATTTTGTCTTCCTTTTTTAAGCGTTCTCTGGTCCTGTTAGTCCTGCAGCTTTAAGAGTGTGCATCCACAGAGAAAAAACAATTATTGGAAGAACTATTGTGAATAGCCGTGCAGCTTGTTTATACTAAACATGGGGGTTTTCAAAGTTCAAATTAGAAGCTATAAACCAGGCATTAAATTAGGATTTGGGCCAACTCACCGCAGTGCGCACTTCACTTCTTTTTTTAATGGGGGAAGTGCCTACACCTGCTTCCTACCATTCCTCCAACCACCACAAGCATCAAATTCCACTTTGTAACTACTCCATGACCATGCAACCCTCCAAAATATTTCACAGAATATATAGTAAATTGGCCCTTCACTAAACACGCTGAAACAGCCGCCACGAGTTGGGCGGACACCTAAAATTCACTCACTCCCTGGTATGAATGCCAGTTCTCCACATGCAAACAGCCGACCATTTCTCACTGCTAAGCGTGACTGTCACTCAGCAAGGGCGAGTAGCGAATTCTAGTGTTGGGGCTCCCTCAACGCATGCAGGCTATCTAGTAGGAAGTCGGCGAGAAGCCTTCCCCAAATGAGCCAATGGCCAAATCGAACAGGAGAGAAAAACAACGCAGCAGACCAATCCGAGACTTGGCCTTCTGAACTCGGTTCGGTGTATTGTGGAAGTTCACTCACAAGTTTCTGAACCAAGCTTCTCTGAAAACCCTTGCGCAGATCCATTGTTCTTCCGATGTGTTGGTAAAATACTAACACCCAGACTCTTGCATGAAGGAACTTAAATACAAATGAATGATAACAGGTAATCTAAGGAGTTACCTTATGCTTCTGGATGGAGACCAAGATCTGGCTGAGGTCTTTCCCCAGTGTGGCCAACCGCAGAAGTTGCCATTTCTCCTGGATCCATGACTCCTCTTCCCCGCAGTCACGGAGAAACTGGAATCGCTTCAAGCTTTCCTGCAGATGGGACTGTCTGTACCAAAAAGAGAAGAAAGCTTTCGCTGCAGTAAGTCTGCCACTGGGTAATGACCCCTTCCAAAAGAGGTGTGTTGACCTTTTCCGTAGGCTGAACACCCAACAGTATTGAAGACGCATTGTCAACTGAAGTCCTCTTTCATTTATTGAGGAACCACACATTGTCAATATACCCAAATTATTATGACCAATGGTATTCTTTCTAAGGAAAGCTCTACGATAGGCACACCCTTACCGTGAATGGCTGAGGTCTACCAGGTTCTGGTATGCCTGGTTGAGTTGCCGTACTTTAGACTGGAGCAGGTCCGGTGCGATGGTTCGGCCCTTGGTGGCCTCGGCTGCCTGGCGGGATATGTGCCTCACTCGGTCACCATGGGAGGAGATCTGGGACTCGGCTAGGCTGTGCTTCTGAAGCAGATCCTCGACCTCCAGCAGCTGCTTCCCATACTCTCGAGAACCCACCAGTTCCTGAAACCCAATGGACAGGCTGGCATTTATTGTTTGCTTCTGTATAATACGCAGCTCTTACCAGTGATGCACGCTCTGCATCTCCAGTCTCAATTACGCAGATGTACATGGCCAAGCAATCTGTACTGGGTGGTAACGGGGTGCTGTCCAAGTTAACAGCCCAGAGAAAATCAGGGGAGTTTAACAAGAGGCAAGCACTCTGCCCACCTGGTACGGTCCATCACGGCACCATGGCTTTACGTCACTCACGCTCTCACTTTCTCACTTGCTTTCAATGTTTGCCGTTTACACTTTCTAGCTCCCTCTCGATTTTTCCAGAGGTGCTTTCCGTCTATCTATTTAAATGGACATAGCTCACTCTTTTATTCTCTCCCTCTCTCTCTCTCCCTCTCCCTCTCTCTCTCCCTCTCTCTCTCTCTCTCTCGCTTTCTTTCTCTATTTCTCTTTCTCTCTCTCTTACTCTCTCTCTTTCTATCTCTATCCCTCTCCCTCTCTTTCTCTCCATTTCTCTCTTTCTTTCTTTCTTTCTTTCTTTCTTTCTTTCTTTCTTTCTTTCTTTCTTTCTTTCTTTCTTTCTTTCTTTCTTTCTTTCTTTCTCTCACTCTCTCTCTTCTCTCTCTGTTTCTTTCTTTTCTCTCTCTCCATGCTTCTTTCTCTTTCTCTCTTTCTTTTTTCTCTCTATTTCTCTAGTTTTTTCTCTCTTTCTCTTTCTTTCTCTCTCACTTTCTCTCTGTCTCTCTTCTCTGTCTCCCCGTGTGTTTCTCTCTTTCTCTCTCTCTTTCTCTATTTTCTCTCTCTTATTCTCTCGTTCTTTCTCTCTCTTTCTCTATGTCTCTCTCTCTCTCTATTTTTTCTCTCTCTTTTTCTCTCCTTCTTTCGCTCTCACTTTCTCTCTGTCCCTCTCTTTCTCTCGCTCTCTTTCACTGTATGTATATCTGCATTGCTCCATGGCTATTCTTTTTCTCTTTCATCTTTTCTTCTATTGTATGCCCTCCAGTCCTGGTTGGATCGTTTCCTCTGCTACTGGCGTCTGCCTCTTTATCCTTCCTTTTCTCTCTCTCTGCGGTGTGTGTCAATGGGTGCAGATATGCTCCCCCCCCTCGTTCTATGTCTAATGCTCTATTGCTCGGGCAGCACCGGGGCACCAGGGTTGGCAGGAGGGGAGATATGTTGCGTATGTGTCTAATTTGTAGCAGGTCCCTTCACTTCTCTTAGTTGGCCGAGCCGGCGCTGTGCACTCTGCCGGTTGGTAAACAACTGTGTAACACAACTGTGTATTTAAAAAATCTTACGCCTAGTGAATTCAACAAAACGGAATATTAAGGACTGGGAACAGTGGTGATAATCAGTGTAGCTATGAACCACAATGAGCAGGTGCGAGCTGTAGTTTAACCCCAATTAGGACGACACTGAGGAGCAGTCATGGCTGGTGGTAGCAGTGGTGCCCACCCCGTACTGTCACAGGAGGACTAGAAAACATGTGGCCCCTGGCACTTATTTTTTTTCTTCGGGCATCAATGAAAAAGAGGCCCACGGTTGTAAATGGCTATTCATTCCTTTTGGGACACTGTTTGAATAGAACCCAATGGGGAGATTTTTTTATATAAAATGTGATGCAAATTGTGCATTTTAAAGAATATGTATTCATCAACACTGGTCAAATCTGCTAGAGGCATAGTGAAGTAACATATCAAACTGGCCCACCTGGGCCAAAAAGTGGCTCATTTTGACCAACAAAACTGGCCCTCACCAGCATTTTGCTTTTTTGTTTCAGCAATGGGGCTATTGCCCTACAGTCTGTCCAAGCCTGAAAGGACACATAGCCTGTGGGCCATGTTTGGGATTTTTGACCTTGCCATGGAATGCCCATAGTCATTGCCATAAACTGCCTAGTGTTCCCCACCCAAAACACACCCCTGGGATGTCCCTGAACTAACTACGTGCTGTTAAGAGGATGCGTGGTTCTTTCTAAGCAGTCTTCTGAAAAGTAATGACTTCAGTGTGCTATGAATCCAGCTCCTGGTGCAATCAAAAGGCCTTCACTAAGGGTGTCTGACACTAGATTTCTAAGCAACATGTCTGCCATTGCATCTGTTACTTACACTGACCTGCTGTTAAACAAGAAGCATCGACAAAGCCAACAGCCGTGGCTTTTGCAGGGGCATTATGCAGGCATTTGAAAGGCACTGCCATAACATGACCAACACCATTTGCCAGAAGTGCCAACGTTCATCTCCTGTTGCCCAATAAATGCCATGGCTGAGCACCTGGCCCCTCTGGTACACATTAAGCACTGGGGGATAGTGGGGGCTGATATGGTGGGATGTGGGCTGCTTACCTTGGGCAAGGTGGGCCGACCCTGTCTAAGGCATGTCTACTCTAGGCATACAACTTAGATGGTCAATAGTAATAAAATTAGGTTGGTATGTAGCACTTTATACCAGATTCCCCCCACATCTTTGTGCTGAAATAACAGATGGTATTTTTAACTGATATAATCAAACTCTGAAGAAGTCAGAGTCGATCCTAATGGGATTCAAACTTGCAAAATACGGTCTTGACCCATGTCAGAGGCTTGTGCTTAACCAGTGAGCTATCCACCAGTTGCAATCCCACCTATCTACCATGTGTATGATCTCAGAGTCCCTCCCCCCTTAACTGTGTTCATGATCTTGAATCATTTTGGACGGTTCTATGTAATTTCAGCTAAATAAATTACTTTGTGGTAATGGACTTCATGGTAATTACTTAGATTGTTTTATAGGGGTTCCCCCCATTGCCTCTTCCCCTTCACTACCACTCCTACCATGCCCCCTTTCACCCTTAACCCCCAAATGCATATTAAAAAATCAAAGTAATTCAAATTACTGCGAAATAATTTGCTTTGTTAAAACAACGGGAGAGTATTTGTACGCTGATAAGGAACAATGCTGCTGTTTAACAAGGTTGTACTTTGTACATGCCATTATAATTCAAAAGCTGTCCATGGTGTTCGATCAAACTATTTGTTCGGGGCCATTGCGAGCTGCCTCTGTTCAGAGGAACTCAAACCCAGCCAGGCTGGTTCTAGGAGCATTTGTTGATTAGCTACTCGGCATCAGGGTCGGACTGGGCCATCGGTCATTCGGCAATGTGGGCATGTCTCCTTCATGGACTTCCAGTGACCATCATCTAAGATAAAGGCGTAAAACGACCACTGACAGATAGATTGTATTCAATTATCTAGGATTGAAACAAGCTGTGCAATCAGTCGGTGTAGCCCCCCAAAATCCCTTCTTAATATACGTTCAAGACACACATCAAATCAAAAGACAATAATAGACCTGCAGTGCTTTCAACTCCTGTGTGATAGTGTCTGTGTCCCGCAGGAGAGCCAGCATTTCCTTGGTGCTCTCCACAGAGTGTTTTTGCTGCTGCAGCTGAGAACAGAGCTCCTTCCAGTGCCGGGATATCTTCTCTTGCCTGCGGCGGGAAGAGAGCAGAGAGGACTTGATGTTCTTGCCAAACATGTTATTTCAGAATGTCCCACATGCCAATGCATTAACACCACATCCGCGGTTAAGTAATGATTGCTGGATTAATATGTCCACCCTAACTAGATTTTGTGACAAAGTCCAATGTCTTAGGGTAGAGGATGGGAATGTAGGGACCAAGGGGGCCAGAGATATGAAGTAGGGTGATGATAAGGTGAATCCCCCAGGCTCCTCAGTCCAGCACTTGTTGTTTGTGTTTTACTCACCCAACAGCCCTGGGAAGCCCCTTGCCCACTAGTGTGGAAAACCCTTGAGAATGTCATACAGGCACTTAGGCCTGATGTAATCAGGAAGCTCTCAACTGTGGCCAAGGAAAGCTCACTTTGGAAAATATTATTGTTTCACTGCCAAAAGGATGTGTTCATGTGGAGAATACTGCTACATGTGAAAAACAACAATGTAACATGTTAGACTTCGGCGGTCCTGGACCCGCTCCTGAGGGTGTCCCTGGAGCCTTTAATGAAGGTGCCGAGGATTTATTTCAGAGAAGATATTGAACTACAAACAGTGTTTAGGTGCAACCCTGAGCTGCAGGGTTCACAAGACCTGTGTGAGAAAGTAAAACCATTGCAAATGAAACATCAAACCTGCCTAGCATCTTAATTAGAGGTGGGTGAAAATCCCGCCGGTGAAACGGAATTGGTGAAATGCGCCAACAATTCTGTTCCGCTTGCTGAGCGAATTTCCACCTTCTTAAGTACACCTTTGGAAAGGGGTTTTGCAGCAGAAATTAAATTATTGCAGAAATTTCGTTTTTTGTGTGTTCCGAAACACACACAAAAGCGACATTTTCAGCAAAGCACGAAATTTAAAGGGGCAAAAACGAAATTTCAAAAGAAACAAAATGTCGGTCTGGAAAAAAAAGGGCCCGAAGTGCTAATTCCATTCATTGGGCGAATTTGGTGAATTGAGCAGAATTTGCATGGAATTTGCCAATTTACCAGTATAACGGAAGTAGCCATTTTTACTGACCCCTAATCGCAACACCAACAGGAAAGAATATGAACCCAAGATGGTGACCTGTGTTGATGTTATCACAAACCATGAAGCCATTCAAGTGCTCAGCCACTGAATTGCAGCAGATGCGTGGGTTTGGGGGAGGGGAGGGGTCTGTGGTTCCCAGGCGAGCAACTCAATCACAAATCTCGCTCCACAACCACATACAAGAGAAATCACCGCAGGCAGTTGGAAAACCTGTGGGTCAGCCCACTCCCACATTAATAGGAGGGTGGAGATCAGTCCAGATTCAGGGGTGGGAGGCAGATATGGAGGACACTGCATGGCAGAGTGGTGAGCAGGAGGATCGAAGGAGAATGAAGGAGCAGGAGAGCAGATCAGAGTAGGAGGGAAAGGAGGCAGCGGAAGAGATATGAGGGAGCCATAAGGGGGAGTAGAAGAGAACATCAGTAAAAAAAGAGGGTGGGGTGGCGGTGAAACAGTAAAGGAAGAGTAGTAAGGAGGAGATGGTGAAAGCATCAGCTAAGGGATCTGGCATGGATGTGAAAGAGGCGAAGAGGAGCGAAACCGAGGAACGGGGTACACCATCAGAAAGGAGAAGATGGATGTGAAGAGGTTCAGTAAAGCGGACCCGGGGAGAGCATTGCAAAAAATAGGAGGACTGAAGGTGAAAGAGGGGGCTGGGACTAGTCAGGAGGAGGAGAAGAGACAGGAAAAGGCTGAGAGAGAAACAGAAAAGGACCAGGTGGAAAAGAGTAATAAAGAGGAGGGGTGGAGTAGTAGGCATGAGAGGGGAGAGATGGAGTAGCTGAGTCCCGTGGATAGGGAGGAGCAGCCATAAAAAGGAGAGATGAGTGTGGTGGAGGAAAAAAACAGAATGCAGCCGATCTTCAAGAGGAGAGCGAGGCAGATGGAGAAAAAAAGACAGGAAGGCTGCATAGGAGGAAAGAGATCTAGGTGCATCTGGGAAAGGGTAGCCAGAAAGAGGGTTGGTCGAGACCAGAGCCCTTGGTGGGACACTCAGATGTTTTGAGGAGTAGTTCCCAAGGAGACGGGCAGGAACCTAATAAGGGACTTAGCCTGACAACCTCAAGACGCACTGCAATCCTGACAAGGATCCTAACGTGTCTGATGGCGAGCCACCTTGTAGAAGTCCCAATGAACCAGGTGTAGATGTGACAGTATGTCTAGAAGTACAACAAAAGTAAAAGGCTGTTCAAACCCCAAAGACTGTAAGACTTTGCGTTTCCCAACAAGAGTGTGGAGCCTAAGGAAGGGGGGGCACTCAGAACTAGGTCCAACAAAGAAGTTTAAAGACGTTGTTGATTTCCCACAAAGTGACCTCAGTCAAACCTAATCCATTATTATGTATTTCTATAATAAAGACCCTGGAGCTATACAAGGCATATTTAGACGTGACTGCCCTATTTCCTTAATTTTGTTTTAATTTTTTGTATCACTTTATTTATTATTTAAGAATAAGTTGGACAAAAGAAGGGTAACATCAAAATATCCATTACATCAGGGACTAGCACACAAATTTTAGAAAGTGCACATATATCAAACAATTGAATATAACAGTGTTAAGATTCGTAAAACAAAGTCCTTAATAAACTACTACAAATTCCTATCCCATAGTAAACTTCTTAAACCCAACTACGACAGATCATACAACATCGACAAACACAATACACCACACCATAAAAGAAATAACTCAACAATCCCCTAACTATAGCACATAGAGAATAAAGCAATTAATCAATGAGTTTCAAATGAATAGTTCATTAAAAGAACCCCAAATTCGAAGATAACGCTCCTCTCACTTCTGTTTCCTTAACATCACTTTCTCATAGCAAGACAAAGTACGGACATCCAACAACCAATCGTCAACATTAGGCTTTTTCCTTGATTTCCAAACTTTTAATATCTGCTTAATTGCCATTGCCAGCACCCTATTAATCCAATCTGTTCTTACTTTGGCCTTATCTCCTCTCTCTGTGCTCGATAATAGAAATGTAGAAATATATGTACGTGGTAGCAAGTCCTCCAGTATAATATCTAGTCGCACTTCACTCCAAAAGGTGGACTCCCTAGAGCATGTCCATAGCATATGGTATAAAGTGCCCCCATGAAGACCACAACCCCAACAGACATCATTATCCAATAGTCCTAGTTTGGGCATTCGAGCGGGAGTCCAATACAACTTACATACCTTTTTCTAATGTATCTTAACCCTAAATCCATTTTCGACTGTACGTCCACACAAAGCAGACTATCCCATTCTTTACTTGAGATGTCCAAACCCAGTTTCTCCACTCAGGCCTGACAAGGTTTTTCCCACGCTTCCATATGAGAGTCTTCCATTTGCATTAGTCTCATGTATGTTGACATTGCGCATGGAAGAGAACAAATAATCGTACAGATCGTGGGCCTCTCTCTCATAGGATCCCCAAACATTCCCTGTCTTTCCGTCAAAAGAACCTTTAATTCCCGGTAACGTGCACGTTCCCTGCCCCCTATACCAAAAGAGACCCTAAAACGTTCAAAGGAGATCATATGACCATCTTCCCAGACATCACGTATCCTCAATATACCTCTTCTGATCCAGCTTTCCCAACATAAGGGTTTGTTAGCTATCTGTAACCCAGCGTTGTGCCACAAAGACGCATCATAGTGTATCAAATGTTTCCCCTCTACTCGCCATAACATTTTGTAAAGCCCCATCTGGTAATACTCATGGTGGGCAACATCGCCATTGAGTTCGGCATTTTAGACATAGAGTACATGTCTCGTAAAGCATAAGGAGAGAATTGTTCACTTTCAATAATCTGCCAGTTGGGGACATATCCGCTAACTTCAGAGAAATAGAATGTTGATTTCTTTAGAACGAATCCAGTGCAATAATTCACTAGATGAGGGTAACCAAATCCACCCTTCCTTCACAGATCGCGTTAAGATGTGCCTAGGAATCTTAGGCCTATGACCCTCCCCCAAAGGAACCCCTGAAAGACCTTATCGATACTACTAATGAACTTCTTGGAGAAGACAGGGTCAACTGCACTTTCTTAGATCGCACACTCAGGGAAATGGGTTTTGGAGAAACCTTTATAGGAGTTATTAAAATGTTGAATTCATCTATTAGTGCCAGAGTCTGGGTCAATAATGTCATGTCCTCCCCATTTCTCTTGTCAAGAGGTATTAGACAGGGCTGCCCATTGTCCCCATATCTATTTAATTTAGCAATAGAACCACTGATTGCATATATAAAAAAATAACAGAGTCTTCATGGACTTAAATTTGGGGGTTGCGAAATCAAAATCTTGTGTTATGCGGACGATAGGACTATTATTTTGCCCGATTTCCTAAACATTAGACACATTCAAAGCCCACAGGTTTCTTTTGTGGTCAACTCTATTTTGGCAGCGATCTAAAATGTTATTGTCAACAACCCAGCAAATGACCACTTATAATTTCACCACGTTATTTTATTGCACGTGTTAATGAAACATTCTTAACATGACCTTGCGGCTTTTGTAGCTGAGGAGATTCGTCACATGGAATGTTGGAGCAGCCTTCCATCAGTCACAGTGATGAGCATTTTCCACCAGGTCAATTAATGGTGCTTTTCTTTTTTTGTTTGCCTCTTTTCCTTTTGTTGTCTTTACATGTGTCTGTTGGTTGTATTACAAACACGTTTTTGTTGTGAGGGAAGAGCTCGTGAAATCACTCAGATGGGTGGGGGTCCTTGCCATAGCACCAAATTGACGGTACAGGTGTTCAGTGATGGTTGTACAGAATCACAGCCACTTGTGTCAGGTCCTCAAGGAGTAAGGGCGCAGAGAAAGGAGTAAGAGTGATTCATCCGCCAGGAGGCCACCGGTGGGGTAGGAGGTTCTGAAGTATTAGGGGGGACCTTTTAGAGCCGAACTGTATAATGTGCAGGTTTGGAGTGTGTAGAGAGGTGTGTTGATTAAAATCTTTATAATCCTTAACTATGTGCCTTCAGCAAGGACTGCCAGCCCCTTTCCAAGATGGAGGGCGGAGAAGACAAAGCTAATTAGTGGAAAAGAAGTGTCTGTGAAGTAGCTTGGAATTCTACACATGGTTCTAAACTGCCTTTCATCCTTCAAAGCAGAGTGAGTGGTCACAGTTTTAGACAGTTACAAAACAATTAGAGTTTTTTAGAAGAGGAACACTACTTCCAAGAAGAAGTTAGGAGGAGAGCCAAAAGAGATGGAACAATCAAGGAATAGCATCAAGAACAGAAGATAAGTGCTATAAGCATACCTGCCTACATTCCCAAAAGCAAAACCCGGGGAATGACGTCACTGATGCCCCGCCCCCCTCCCCAACTCCCTGCCCACCCAACTCCACCACTTAAAAAAAGAAAAAACGTCTGAGAGATGCCCGAACATGCAAACAAAAGAAAACAAGCAGTCTTTCTTTCTTTGTTTGCGTGTGCGTGGGTGTCACTCTTCACATCGGTGCAGGAGATGCTGCTAACTGGGCGCCGGCCTTCAGATCTGTCACAGATCCTTAGTTTCTGCCCACACCTCGATGTGATTGGCCCCAAACAGTGTGTTGTAGTCAATCACTTTGCAGTGTCGGAGGATTTCCTTGGATTGCGGGAAACCCCGGAGACTCCACGCTCTTCCCTGGAGACCCGGAGAAGAGCGTAAAAACCCGGACTCTCCGGTTAAACCCAGAGACTAGGCAGGTATGGCGATAAGTGTACTGCATAGAACTGTAATATCAAAGGCAAGGAATAATCCTGAATTGCTGGTACAGCTGGCAAGTGTATATAGCTAGTGTTTGAGTCCACAATTTGTGAAAGACTCGATTTATACAGAGACAAAAGGTGGTTTAAACACGGCGGGGAGTGGCGTAAGAGTTCCTTTCAGTCTACACATTTCAAGAAATTGCGGTGCGTGTGCGTTAGGAAACAGTTCATTTTTGTTTGATTTTTTTTTATTAAGGCATATGATTTAACTTGCGCATTTGTTATTGTTGTTACCAAACTCGGTTTTCGAAGCGTGGAGGAGAAGCGCGAGGCAGAGGCACGAGCACTGTTAGGATCATTAAAGGAAAGACTGCTTTGTTATGTGCCAGCGGCCATCTTGAAAGGTGGATTCATCACTGCATCAGTTCCCTACAGAGCGCATGCCAGACGTGTGTGTGAGTGGTGGTACAAATCCAGAATCAAATGAATAATTAAAGACTCAGAATTCACTTACCATTGTCACTGTTAACGTAGTTTCTCTGAGAATGTATCTACCAAAACATATTATACTCTTGGAGTATATAAATACCCTCCATTTCGGCAGAGCAGCCTTCAATCCAGCACGGAGCCCAACACCATCCTCACGAGGTTCTGGAGGAGTCTCTAACTGCTGGCAAGCAAGGTGAGTCCAGATGCAGTCTATGGGCCATTCCAGCATCCCCAAATGGAGTGTTGCATCAAGCACTCATATATATCCAGATTGACCAAGTTTTCCGGCATTGCGGGAATCCACTCATTGCAGCCCCCCCTTTGTGCTCATTGTGCTGCTGTGCACTGTTTTTCACCCTAGCACATTGTGCTTACATTATTAAAAGCAATCTGGGCCTCTTTCCATCATGGCCACCGGCGAAACCTCAGGCGTTGGAGTGCATATCCCCCACCTGCAGCCCCTGCTGTGATTGGCCAAACTCTTCTTCTTAGGCACAATCAGGAGCCGGCAGACGAAAGTTGGCCCCTGATACCAAGGCCCACCAACTAACGCCCCTGTCTGAGCCGCCCCCTGCCTCCATTTCTGTAGAGCAGCCTTCAATCCAGCATAGAGCCTAACACCATCCCCACGAGGCTCTGGCGGAGTCTCTCACTGCCGCCAAACAAGGTGAGCCCAGATGCATTTTATGGCCCATTTCATCACCCCCATATGGAGCGTTGCATCGAACGCTCATATTTATTGAGCTGGACCCATTTTTCCAGCATTGTCGGAATCTGCTCACTGTAGCCTCCCCTTTGTGCTCATTGTGCTGCTGTGTGCTGTTTTTCACCCTAGAACACTGTGCTTGCATTGTTAAAAACTATCTGTGCTGCTTCCCATCATGGCCACTGCCAAAGCCTCAGGCACTGGAATGCCTGTCCCTCACCTGCAGCCTCTGCTGTGATTGGCCAAACTCTTCTTTTTAGGCCCAATCAGGAGCCGGCAGGCAAATTCTAGCCCCCGACACCAAGGCTCACCAACTAAGGCCCCTGTCTGAGCTTTTCTGGAGCTGTAGGAGCCCAATCTCGAGTATGGCGTGTTCTCCCCCAGCTCAGAGCTGGGGGTAGACATGCTGGAAAAATGAACATTTTTCACACAATTACAGCTGGCGGTATTATTGCACAGTAATTGCGCTGAAAATTCCCAATTGAGTCCAATGGACCCAGTGGAGAATAATGTTTAGCACTCAACCCGTGATCCGGCGGTAATGCCGCCAGATGGGTGAGCGCTAACGCAAATAAAGTTGGGCAGTACCCCAGTCAAGATAGTGCCCAACTCGTGATGAGGCCCAACGTCTGATCTAACTTTACTGCCTGCCCCTTCACCTTCCTGCCCTTCTGTATCCCATCTCCCTTCACTCCATTAGCACCATGCATCTGGATGTGCATCACCATTTGGATTGTTAGGGCTCTCTTATTGCCTTACTTCAATGAATGACCTACAATACGCTTAACTCATGACTTTTAGTCGAATTTAGGTGTGCACATCTGTATAGCCACCATCATTTTTGTACTGTTTCTAGTGCTTTTGGCTAAAATTGTACTGGGGTGTGCATCTAACTGCGCATCCCCCACCACTCTGTACTGTTTCTAGTGTTTTTGGATAAAATCATAATGAGGTGTGCATCCAACTGTGCATCCATCACCACTTTGTACTGTTTCTAGTGCTTCTGGCTAAGGTCGAATTTAGGTGCGCATCTAACTCTGCATCCACCTCCCTTCTGTACTGTTTCTACTGCTTCTGGCTAAGGTCGAATATAGGTGCGCTTCTAACTGTACATCCACCACCCTTCTGTACTGTTTCTAGTGCTTCTGACTAAGGTCAGATTTAGGTGCGCATCTAACTCCACATCCACCACCATTCAGTACTGTTTCTAGTGGCTCTGGCTAAGGTCAGATTTAGGTGTGCATTTAACTCTGCATCCACCACCCTTCTTTACTGTTTCTAGTGCTTCTGGCTAAGGTCGTATTTGGGTGTCCATCTAACTCTGCATCCACCTCCCTTCTGTACTGTTTCTACTGCTTCTGGCTAAGGTCGAATATAGGTGCGCTTCTAACTGTACATCCACCACCCTTCTGTACTGTTTCTAGTGCTTCTGACTAAGGTCGAATTTAGGTGCGCATCTAACTCTGCATCCACCACCCTTCTGTACTGTTTCTAGTGCTTCTGGCTAAGGTCGAATTTAGGTGCGCATCTAACTCTGCATCCACCTCCCTTCAGTACTGTTTCTAGTGCTTCTGGCTAAGGTCGAATTTAGGTGCGCATCTAACTCTGCATCCACCTCCCTTCAGTACTGTTTCTACTGCTTCTGGCTAAGGTCGGATATAGGTGCACTTCTAACTGTACATCCACCACCCTTCTGTACTGTTTCTAGTGCTTCTGACTAAGGTCGAATTTAGGTGCGCATCTAACTCTGCATCCACCACCATTCAGTACTGTTTCTAGTGGTTCGGGCTAAGGTCAAATTTAGGTGTGCATCTAACTCTGCATCCACCACCCTTCTGTACTGTTTCTAGTGCTCCTGGCTAAGGTCATATTTAGGTGTGCATCTAACTCTGCATTCACCGCCATTCTGTACTGTTTCTAGTGCTTCTGGCTAAGGTCGAATTTAGGTGCGCATCTAACTCTGCATCCACCTCCCTTCTGTACTGTTTCTACTGCTTCTGGCTAAGGTCGAATATAGGTGCGCTTCTAACTGTACATCCACCACCCTTCTGTACTGTTTCTAGTGGTTCTGGCTAAGGTCGAATTTAGGTGCGCATCTAACTCTGCATCCACCACCCTTCTGTACTGTTTCTAGTGGTTCTGGCTAAGGTCGAATTTAGGTGTGCATCTAACTCTACATTCACCGCCATTCTGTACTGTTTCTAGTGCTTCTGACATCTGCCGCCAATCTGTACTGTTTCTAGTGCTTCTGGCTAAGGTCGAATTTAGGTGTGCTACCAATTGTTTCTGATCTGCATGTCAGGCATTTCCAACATGCTCAATTATCTCTGTCTGCTTGGCCATTTGGTGTGATTCTACTGTTACATAGTGCTTAACCCTCTCCCCTGCTATCCTCTGGCTCCCCCCAGCTTCTCTTCCCTCACCACATGGCTCTCTGTCTTTTCTAAGGTTCTATGACACTTTTTGCCAAAAATGTTTTGCCGAAAAAAACCCATCAATTTTCTTTTTTTATTTGGGTTTCCCCACCAACCCCCCTCCCCTATTATGTATTCCCTATACACCACCCTACCCCTTATGTGCCCTCCCCCATATTTTTCAATGTTTTTTTTGGCAAAATATTTTTGCCAAAAAGTGCTGCAAAAGAAAACGGCCGTATTCTTTTCTAACTGCTTCTCCATCTCATATGCTCCCTCTTTCACTAGGTCTGGTAGGAAGAAATTAAAAAAGGCATTCCTGATTTCCAACCTTGGTCTGCCCATCGCAGACACCTACATCGATGTCTCCTCTTGACAGACTATCACTGACATTCTCTCTGATGTTCCTTCTTCCAACCTTTGGACCCCCCCATATGGTCTCTGTTCTCTTCCCTTTCTCCTCCTCTCCCATTACTGGAGGCAACAGATGGGAAGTGCTCTGGGTGCACTTCGCATCTTCCAAATGCAACCTTAGTGTCTATCACAAAGGCACTATCGTGGCCCCAGGGCTCTCAGCCCAACCTCTGCTGTCTTGACAGGTGTCTTCCTTCTCTATTCAATGTTCCCCCTCTCTTTCCACCCCTCCTTCCCTCATCCATTCTCCCACCTCCCCCCCAGTGATGGCACCCCACCCCTGCCCCCCATCACAAATATTTTAAAGGGGGCAACCAACTGCACTTAGTCACCCTCAATTCTTGCTTTGCTATCAGACACTCCTCTGACATCTGTCACCTTCTTGAAGACCTTGACCTTGACTGTCCTTGCTCTCACTGAGACGTGGTTCAAGGCCAGATCCATCACTGCTTTTGACACCCTTCTCCCTGAGGGCTACACGATCCTGTCCAATCCCAGGCCCTCATGGGTTGGTGGTGGAGGGGCACTGCTAATTCCTGAGTGGGTTCCTCCCTCCATCTTCCCCACCCAAATCTACTCATCCTTTGAAAGCCTAGTCTGCAGGATATCTGTCTCACCTACTTTCTCGCTTATCTCGCTACCATCTACAGACTCCCCCGGACCATCCTCCCTCTTCCTCTCAGAATGGGCCAACCTGTCCTCCTCTCGTCTTGCCTCCTCCCACAAACTTATCTTCCTTGGGACTTTAAGATCCATCTCGACCTTCTCGATGGGGCCACTGTTCTCTTCTGAAACATTGCGAAACTCTTTCCCTCTCTCTCCTTCCTTCTGGCCCACCCACTTGCTAGACACACCCTTGATGCTCTCATCTCAACAGACATCCCTCTTACTAACCCTCTCATTACTCCTCTCTCCTTGTCTGACCACTCTCTACTCTCTTCTCACCTTGACCTTCCCTTCCCCCTTACGCCACCACCAGCACTGCCAGTCTCCTCCATCATTCGACCAATGAAGCATGTCTCAGTCGCTGCATTTACCTCTTCATTCATCCCTCCTCATCCCCTCTCATTGGACTCTCCCTCTGACTCTGTTCTTGCTAACCACCACCTCTCTATCTCCAACACCCTGGACATCCTTGCCCCAGTCATGAGGATCTGCATGAAGCCTGCCTCCAAATGCAACTCTTGGAATTACTCTGACTTGGCTGCTTTGAAGTGCAAGTGCAAAGCTGCAGAGCGGCAGTGGCTGGCATCTAGCTAATCCTCTGACAAACTGGCCTGACGCCTACTTCAAAGGCAATGCCACCTCTCCTTCTGCTCGAAGAAGAGGGCTAATGTCCAAGCCTGTATCTCTGGAGCCGCCAACAACAGGACTGAACTCGTTAATATCTGCAAGGAACTTGTCAATCTTACCGCAGTCTCCCCTTCCCCTCCCAGGCCCTCTGCTCTGCACTGGCCACCCACTTCTCCTCCAAAACCTTGGACATCCTGTCTTTCCTGTCCTCTGCTCCCCCTCTCCAGCCCCTCAACCCCTATCTTGCCTCACTTGGTCACCCCCACCACCCATACTGTCCTCTTTCTCTCCCACTGCGCCAGATGAGATCTCTAGAGTCGTCCACTCTATGAAAGTCTACTCTAAACAGGTTCTCCCCTGCTCCTCCAGAACCATCAAGAACAACATTGCCTCTCTTGCTCCAGCCTTGGCTGACCTCTGCAACCACTCATTTGCCACAAGCTCCTTCCCCCAAACCCCTCAAACACTCTCTTGACCACCCTTGCGGGAAAAAGCTGTCTGCTGACCCTTCTTGCCCAATTAACTATCGCCCTATCTCCATCACCCCTTTCCTGAGCAAACTCATGGAGAAACTGGTCATCCCTCAACTGACCCTCCACACCAAATTGGCTGGCTGCCTCCACGATCACCATTCCAGGTTTAGGGCTGCCAGATGCATGGAAACTGCTCTCCTGAACACCTGTGAAGACCTACTCTCCAGCCTGGACTCCAACTCCCTCTCTGTTCTGACCCTCCTCAAACTCTCTTCTGCCATTGACACTGTTAACCACTGCATCCTCATAAACCGTCTCCATGATACCCTAGGCATCGCGGACAGGGCACTGGGGTGGCTTACTTTCTTCCTTTCTAACACACCCAGCCAAGTGCAAATGGGTATTTTCTCTCCTCCACCACACCCTCTACCTGTGGCATCCCCTAGGGCTCCATTCTATCACCATGGCTCTTCAACATCTACCTGTCTGTTCTGGCCTACCTGATCTCCACTTTTCCACCTCATTTCCAGTGCTATGCAGATGACACACAGCTCTCCTTCAAGCTGCCATCTTCTACCTCCTCTTCCCTCATACCTGCCTGCCTGACTGCTATTCAGGCATGGTGCTCTCCCAATGATCTCTGCCTTAATGTCAGTAAGACAAAGATCCTCCTCATCGGGATGCCTGCTCCTTGTCCCCCCCGTCTCTCCGGCCAGACTCCTTGGGTACGATCCCCCCACCCACCTGTGAGGCAAAAAACCTTGGGGTTATCTTTGACTCCTCTTTCTCTCTTTCTCTCCACACGTCTCAGACCTTGCCAAGAAGTCCAACTTTCAGCTCCACCTCCTCAGAGGCATTCTACCCTTTCTCACCTTCCCCCAGAAGCTCTCCTACTCTAGAGCCCTAGTGCTCTCTGGCTGGACTACTACAACAATCTCTTCCCTAATCTGCCTCTTGCCTCCCTCTGGACCCTTCAACTAATCCAGAATAGGACTGTGAGATGTATCCTTGGCCTCAAGCCCAGCGACGGCATCCTTCCAGCCCTGAAGTCTCTTCACTGGCTCCCGGTGTCCGCAAGGATCAAATTCAAGACCCTTTACATAATCCACAAGGCCGTCTGGGGCCTAGGACCTCTTTACATACAGCTTTCCCTCCCTAAATACCTCCCGACCAGAGTCCTTCGGTCCTCTGACTCCAACTCTGTACAGGTCAAACATTTCTCCAAGCAGAGAGTGGGAGGTAGATCCCTTTCTGCGGCCGGCACTTCTCTCTGGAATGGCTTCCCTTCCCACCTCCGCCTTGAGTTCCAGAAACTTCTCAAGACTTCCCTTTTCTCCTCTTACTTCCCTCCCCCTCACATGCTAACTCGCTCTCTGCCGCTATGACTGTGGACTGGTCCCTTCAGAGTGAAACAGGGGCCAGACCATCCCCCACCACTACCTCCCTGCATCCTCTGCCAGCGATTGCCCTTGGGCTCCCTATCCCGGACTAACCCAACTTGATCCACCCTGCTCACTGCACTCATCCTTCCTTTTCTGCCTTGCCATTTGCCTTCTTGGCCCACCCAGCACTTTCCTGCCCCCTTCCCTGGAGGTGCCCCACTCCTGCCCTTCCCCCTCCAACCCATCACCCACTGCACGGATAAACTTCTCCAGCACTTGCACGGTAGGATTGTCACGAGCCCAATATAACTGTCTTTTTATGTTGTTGTCATTCCCTTCTCTCTGCCCCCCCCCCATCTTGTCTTGTGGTGCCCTGGAAACACTTGTGTATAGGTGCAATACAAATGTCCAAAATAAAAGATCAGTGCAAACACTTATCAGAACAAAAGGCAAGGCTTTTAAAATGGCCGTCATCATAATATCAAGATATTTATCACCTCTTAGCATTCTTTAGAGGTAACCAGGTATTACTCAGTTCACTTGAGGGAGGTGAGGGAGAGTAGCTAGCGTCCGTTTTTAGATAACCTTTTATTCTTATTTCTTTTAGATTCTTCAATGAAGTCCAGAGAGAGACGAATGTGGACATACGTTTGGAAGCTGGTCGTTTGTTATTTTCTCCACTTCCTCTTTTCCTCCTGGCTCTGTGGCTGTGAATTAAAACATCTACAGGGCAAACATTTCAGCGGAGTCTGTGGGAATCAGCAGCCTCCGCAGGAAGAATTGACCCTTGGCAAGTAGCCGCTTGGCACCTCCCTTTTAGCATCCTTCTTTAAATGAACCCCTGATTTAACATCTTTTGCTTTGTTTTTCAATCGGCCAATCAATTACAAACAATAGTGCACATATCAATGGAAGAGTGTCTTCTAATTTTAGCCCATTTTAGAGTAAGAGTACTTGTAAAATACAGCAAGGGAGAGCACTGGCAGAGAGGCTCAAACCTAGCCCACGGGGATGTCTCCTTTTTTTCAATGTCATGTGTTTGATGCTCTACCATAGCAATGCTTTGGTTCGGAAGAATTTACAGGCATATATAAGCTTAAACACAGCACGGTGCATCACTGTGCTCTGCTTTATCTTGGGGATGGTGTTCAGTACTCATCCTGCATGCCCAAAGATAATGCAATATGGTTGGGATGGCTAAAAAACGGTGCTTTGGCGGTGCAGTTTGCATCACACCATGGAGAGGTGAGATAGAAAATGTGGAAGTAGGCTTGCCAAAAGGCTGGCTATTGCAGCAAAATGTATACTGTGTGTTGGCCAATTTTGCAAATGTCAATCACTTACATGGAATGGGATAAAAAGAAGCCCCACCTCTAGTGATAGATGGGGGGCAAAGTGTGCAGTTCTAAACCGAGTCTTGGGTAACTTAGTAAGGGAGGGGGGTCAGTGAGTGGAGAATACTGCAGAATTATGTGGGTGTACTGGTGCAAATTACAGTAAGATAACAAAGGAGGTTAGTGTGCCTGTTTCATAGACCGATGTGTAGCCTGCCTGGAGGTGACTGGCTCCAATACTCATGGGGTATTGTGTCTGCAGCAGAGATCTGTATGTAAGATACTGATCACAGGTCAGAAGCAACTCATTGTTTCCACCCTTCTAAAGTCTACTGAGTACCTTTCGATTGAGTAACAGTAACAGCTATTCTAAGATTAGGATACTTCACGGTAGGAGCACTTTATAGAAAAACAACATAGTATTAATATTTTTAATCCTAAATGGTCTTATTTATAGCTTCCTTATGTTGGGAGACAGTGGCGAGTGTATTGTACATGCCCTCTGTCCCCTCTTCATTCTCCAAGGGCGGAAAAACACGCTTCCCAACATTATAGAGGTGAATAGATGCAGGGACGTCATTTGGGGGTCCGACCCCTGAGGTCTTCCTTGCTACCCCTGTGGTCCGGTCTCCCTTGCTACCCCTCATGTTTTTTTTTGTATCTAGGCTCCTGGGCTGGTTGTGGCAGTGCCATGTGGCTCTTTGTTTCTGGAGTGGCAGGCTTTCTTGTGCACGCCTCTTGGTGATTGCATTAATTTAACACATGTTTATTTCAGGCACACTTCAGGGGTTGAGTCCCTGATTTTGTCTGCTCTTAAACACCTCAACTCAGCCTTTCATCCTTCTGAGGTCGATAAATGAGTACCAACACAGGTACGGTAATATTGTATGTATATTTGTTCTATATAAAGCGGTTAAGCGAAAGTGTTTTATAATAGCACAGCATTATCATTTGGCCTTGGATGCCTGCTTGCATTCACAATAATTTGGTAATATGGGCCTATACACACTGATATTAATGATACATATGGTGATCCATTCTTGTATGAAATGTATATCACATTATAGTGATATCGTAACCATATTTTTCGTTGTGGATTCAGGAACAATGCTATGTGATGCCCCTTCCTGTTTTGTCAAGGGGTGAACGTTCATGTTCCTTCGCTTCCCGTGATGTTACTTCGGGGTTGGGTCAAATGACATCACTTCCTGTAATGCCATTAGAGGTCAAGGGTCGTGTGATGTCACTTCCTCTACCCCTGGTATTTTGGTCAAATGACGTCCCTGAATAGATGGTGGTTGGTCGGCTTGGTTAAAAATGGCCCTGAAGACATGGGTACATTCACATGTGTTGTAACTTTCTGAGAGGAGGTGTACTAACATTTTGCATTTGTTACGGTGTATTTATTTGATTATTTTCCCTAGTTTGACGCCCTTCCCAGACAATGAAGATCCTCGTAAAAACCAACATACATGTTTTAAACGTAGCGGGACATTTCAGCGTAGAGGGAGATTTCCCAGAGTGCTGTGAGCTTCGATTGGGGCGGATATATTTTGGGGAAGGGGAGTGAGAGTTGTAGGGGTGAAGGGTTGAAAAATTATTTTGAAAAAGGAAAAACAAAATGGGGGTGGGGAGGGTGCAACAGAAACAGCAGAGGACTGAGACGTGGGGGCTGTGGCGCTGCCCGATGCCGGGGCGCGCACGCGGCGGCGTGACATTGCATGCCGCTGCGTGCAGCATAAATAAACGGGGCGTTCCCGGCCGCGGTAGTGCGACCGGGAAGCGCGAGCCAGAAGGACGTGTGTGGTTTGAGTCCTTGTGCGCTAGGGGTTTACGGGAATCGCCGGGGATCAGGACACACCCCCAACAGTGGCGACGAGTGGGGATATGATGCCTGGGCCCGGCGGTGACGAATCTGCAATTTTTCTTCCTGAAACAGAATCTTGCTGACATTTCGTTTCATGCCGTAGGCCGTGCTTCACACACGCGGCTGGTGGCCATTTTGAATAATCAGGCCGTGGACTTCACAGAGCTCCGGTTTGGGCGGTGAGTGGCATCCAGGCCTAAATTCTGGACACACTGCTAGCAGACAGTTTTATCTGCGTGCCTATGCCCGAATTTTGATTTTTTTTTCGAATTTTGGGTCTCCTACGTCGAGTGCAAGCAAGGAGGAGGGCTACAATGGCTGGGCCTGCATAGCCCATAATTCTTTCTTGACTCAATTTTTGGAACAGCTGAAGGCTGGGGCCTTCTTCATCCTCTTCATCATCAGACTGGTGGCCCTACAGCTTTTTCATCTTCTTCATCATCACAGAGGTGTGTTGCAGTGGTTCTTCATTCTGCGTCCTGGAATCATCAGGCCTGGTGGCTGGAACTAGGCTGTTAATGATTGCCCGTGGAGGGGGACAGTGTGTTCTTGCCATCTTCGCTCCCAGGGTGAACTTTCCTTTGCCTGGATGTGGATCGGAGTTTCGGCCCCCATTTTCCATGCTGGGGGTGCCTGTGCGCTCAAACTCATGAGTGATACTGAAGATCAGGACGGTGCACAACCAGTAGCGGTGCAGCAACCTCCACTTGCTCAAGCAGGGCCTCCAGGCCCACTGCCTCCAGTACAGCCGGTGCAGCAGCCTCCAATTGCTCAAGCAGGGCCTCAAGGCCCATTGCCTCCAGTGCAGCCGGCGGTAGCACCTGTTGCCCAGCCAATACTTCCTGCCATTGCCCAGGCATGTGCACACGCGGCCTTGCAGCCCATCCCGGAGTTTGATGTCTCAGGCCCGCCTTCTATCTTGGGGCCCAGATGGAAGAGGTGGGTTGACCACCTGGACATGTACTTTCGGGACGCTCAAGTGGTTGATGATGACAGCAGGCTGGCAACTATGTTGTACTCGGCAGGGCCCTCAGTCCAGGAGATCTTTGAATCGCTTCCGCCAGGGGATGGATCCTACGGTCAGGCGAAAACCAAGCTTCAAGCTCATTTTCTGCCTCTTGCCAACACAGACTATGAACGCTTCGTGATGTTGTCCGCCAAACAGAAAGAGGACGAGACTTTGGACACTTTCTATGGGCGCCTGAGGCGCCTGTCGCTGGCCTGTACCTGGGGCGATGCGGACGACATGATCAGGACCATGCTCATCCAGGCGTGCTCCTCAGGCAAGCTCAGGCGCCAAGTATTAAGGGAGCCCGGAATCACGCTGCCACGCATCCTAGAACTGGGGAGATGCCATGAGGTGTCTGAGGCGAGGGCAGCTAGAATGGAGGCTGGGTCACGCTCCATCAAGACCGAGGAGGTGTGTGCGATGTGGCGCGGTGGCAGAGGCACCAGAAGACCTGGCGGCGGACCTCGGGACAGAGCCGGGAGGGCAGGGGAGTCCTGCCAAAAGTGTGGGTACGACCTGCCCCACCCAACGGAATGCCCCGTGGCCGGAAGGACATGCGGAAGGTGTGGGCTGCCAGATCACTTCTCGAGGGTGTGCAAGGCGGCCATGCCTGTGATGATTCCATGAGGCCCAGCCCGGTCTGGTCTCCTTCGCCAGGGCCAACCGCCTAACGTCGCTCAGGTGGACCAGAGTGAAGAGGATGCCCAAGTGGAAGAAGCAGATGAAGAGGAGGAAGAGAACATTTTCTTCGTCTCCAGCGTGGGGGTCCTGAAAGGGAAGAACAGGAGGCAGCCAAGGTGCATGGTGGAGGTCAATTGGTCTCCAGTCCCGGTTCTGGTGGACACGGGGGCATCCGTCAATGTGATGGCCCGGGGACACTATGACGCTATGGACATGCCTCCTAAATTGGTAGCACCGAAAGCCTGCATCTTCGCTTTTGGTGGTCTGGACCCTATCCCACTGGACGATGCTTTTGTGGCGAAGGTGGAGCACGACGGCTCGCAAATCACTGCACGCTTCTACGTGACACCGGTGAGCACCAATACCTTGTTAAGCTGTGCAGCGGCAGAGGCCCTCGGCATTGTAAGTTTTGCATACTCGGTCTATCTGGAGGACATCAATGACTTGCTTGAGAAGTATGCCGCACTGTTCAATGGGATTGGACAGATGGCTGGTGACCCAGTGAGGCCGCATATTGATGTACCCTTTCACCTTCGTGAACATGTCGACAAGGAACTGGATAACTTGGTCAATCTTGACATAATTGAGAAGGTGGAGGGTCCGATTCCCTGGGTGTCCCCAATTGTAGTGGCACAGAAACCCAAACAACCAGATGCCGTCAGAATATTTGTCGACATGAGGCTGCCGAATAAAGCTATCAAGAGAGAGAGGCACCTCACCCCGACGATTGACGACATCATTGCCGAGGTACAGGGCGCTCGCTTCTTTTCAAAGCTGGACCTCCGAACGGGCTACCACCAGGTTGTTCTCCACCCCGAGTCGAGGTATATCACCACCTTTACTACACACCGAGGACTATACCGCTACAAAAGACTGAGCTTTGGTATGTCTTCAGCGGCGGAGGTTTTCCAAAATATCATCCGGCGCGCCCTAGCAGATCTGGAGGGTGTCTTGAATATCAGTGATGATATCCTGGTGTTTGCCAGGACGGAGGTGGACCACCTGAGGCGGCTGGCGAAAACGTTTCAGAGGTTGCAGTCCCTGGGTCTCACCCTCCACAAGGAGAAATGCGAGTTTCTGAGACCATCGATAGAGTTCTTTGGCTTTGTGTTTAAAGAGGGGGGGTGTCACCGGATCCCAAGAAGGTCCAGGACATTAAAAAGGCGCAGCCTCCGGAATCCGTGTCCGATGTGAGGAGCTTCCTGGGTATGGTTACGTACTGTGGATGGTTCATCCACAATCTTGCCTCCAGGTCGGAACTGCTCAGATCACTGACAAGGAAAGTTACCACCTGGAACTGGGGCCCGCTTGAACAGGCGGCATTTGATGACATCAGGGGTGCCCTGGCAGCAGAGGACACCATGGCATTTTTTGATCTGGCGTTGCCGTCGGAGATCATTGTCAATGCCAGCCCGTTCGGCCTGGGTGCCGTGCTGACGCAGATTGACCGTGATGGGGGTGTCCGCCCGGTGGCTTATGCCAGCAAAGCGCTGTCGTATGCGGAGCAACGGTATATGTGCAGATTGAGCGCGAGGCGCTGGCGGTGCTCTGGAGCTGCAGGCACTTCCGGCTCTATGTCCTCGGACGCCCGGTGACGGTGGTGACGGACCACAAGCCGTTGCTTCCTATCTTGGCTGGGTCATCATCCAATCCGCCGGCAAGGATTGAGAGGTGGATGCTCGCTCTCCTGGAATACAGAGTCACCCTGGTGTATCGGCCGGGGGAAAACAATGCGGCAGACTTTCTCTCGAGACACGCGGGCGCACCTGGAGCGGAAGACCATGACACATGTGCGGAAGAAGCCGATGAACATGTACGTGTGGTGGTGGAGGCGGCCACGCCGAATGCAATGCCCCTGGAGGAGCTCGAGGCAGCTACAGCGGGAGATGATTCTTTCCAAATCCTGAGGCACTCCATGCAGCATGGCTCCTGGAAGTCGGTGCTGGAGGCCCTGCCGGGGCGCACTCAGGAGGCCAGAACCGGACTGGAGCAGCAGGTCCGGGAGGAGCTCTCCTTTTCAGCATCCAGCCTTCTGCTCAGGGGAGATCGCATTGTCGTGCCCCAATCCAAAGTGAGGGAGGTGATCACCCTTTCCCACCGTGGTCACCAGGGTGCCGCCAAGACTAAGGCCCGCCTAAGACTGAAAGTGTGGTTCCCGGAACTGCAACGCAAAGTGGACGACTTCATTGCAGCCTGCGTCTGGTGTCAGGCGGCGTCTCCCCTGCAGTGTGAGCCTGTCATAGAAGCGATGCCTCGGGGGACGCGACCCTGGGAAGTTGTTCATGCGGACTTTGGCTCCACCACGATGGGCACCCACTTCCTGGTGCTGGTCGACGAATACTCAAGGTACCCTGAAGTGAAATTCGTGGAGTCGGTGGCGTTTGAGCATGTGGTGGTGGCCGTGGAAAAGGTGTTTGCGGCCCATGGTTTCCCTCACACACTGTGCTCGGACAACGGGGCGCTGTTCCAGAGCGAGCGGTTCTCGGAGCTAATGGAGAGCTGCGGGGTGCTACACAGGAAGATCACCCCCCTATGGCCAAGGGCAAACGGCGAAGCCGAACGGCTGATGAGGACTCTGAATAAGACCTTTAGAATCGCCCAGGGCCAAGGGCAATCCCTCCAAAGAGCTCTCTATCAGTTCCTGAGGGTGTACCGCACCACACTGCATGCCTCCACCGTAGTGGCCCTGGCAGAGGCGTTATTCAAGCGGTGCCTTCGGGGGCTATTACCGGAGGTGAGGGAGAAAGAACCGGGGGTAATCGACAACCAACAGGTCAAGGCAGACCGGCGAGTGAGGATCGAGCAGGAAAACATCCGGCGAAAACATCCAGCGAGCCGGAGCCGCTGGACGTCGTTGCAGTCAAGGGATCCATGGTGACTGCCTCAGACGGAAGGTCTGCGGTTACCCGCAATGTGAGCTTCTTCAAGAAGCTAGGGGATCCGAGACCTGACCCGCCCCCTGATCCGGACTTAAGGGTGGTTCCTGAGGACCAAGGAGAGACACCCTGCCTGCCTGAGTCCCCGGCCCGGACGACGCCTATGGACAGATCACCCATGCCGGAGGTGAGCGGGAGGTAACCCCAGAGGGCTGGGTGAGGGAAACCCGCTCACCTCAGCGACTACGTATTGGGACATTTGTCTGAGCATCCTGAGGGTGAGAACTGTTAAGTAAAGGGACCCGGGTGGATGTCAATAAAGGGGTGTTTTGGAACTGGGTATTAGATGTGGTTATCGTTGTATTGTTAGTTGGTTTGCAGTGTGTAGTCTTTAAGTGTTTGTTGTTGTCCTCCTGAAAAAGGAGGAGTGTGGCGCTGCCCGATGACGGGGCGCGCACGCGGCGGCGTGATGTTGCACGCCGCCGTGTGCAGCATAAATAAACGGGCGTTCCCGGCCACGGTAGTGTGACCGGGAAGCCCAAGCCAGAAGGACCTGTGTGGTGTGAGTCCTTGTGCACTGGGGGGCTTACGGGAATCGCCAGGGGTCAGGACACACCCCCAGCAGGAGCGCAAGCATTACTTTGTGTTCCAGCGACTGTGAAGCAACGCACAAGTCATGCCTACACATCAGAGGCGAGTTATGATAAAGGAGTCAGGGCTGACTGACAGTCCAGCAGGCGGCTTCCCCGCACTATTTTTCTCACAGCCCACATCGCACTACAGTCGCGCAGCAGGGTGGTACTCGCGGTGGTCTGATGGAGCCCCGGAGCAAGGAGAATTTTGGGGGCCTTTTCTTTTAAACTCTGAATATGGCAATGGGATAAAATAGGCCGTCATTTCACTGCTGCCACTTTTGCACCACGCTACTATTCTTTGATGAGGGCCATTATGCAGGAGAGGTTAGGCTTTATTTGCGTTTATTTTTGGACAGTGCGCCAAATACTTGACACAATGAAGGTGACGATGGAAAGAAGAAGACATGATGGAAGAGACATCCCAAAAACTCGGGCAGGGTCCTCCTCCTCCCTCCCCCCTGGGTAAGGGGGAGGGATAAGGCAAAACGCGCCAAAGCACTTGGAAAGCCTGTGAAGGGCAACAAAGGAAGTGGGTGGGGCAAGCCCCATATAAGCAGCGGGCGTCCGACTGCAGGAACCCTGAAACACCGGACCACCCATTTTGCTGTGTGTGCCTGTGTTCTGTGCTTCAGCTCTGCCGTACAGGGTACCATAAGAAGGCTAACTACCAGCTGCCCCTCCTCAGAGGTATTCTTCCTTGTCCCTGCTCACTGCACCGCTTTGCATTGCAACCCCTCGCTTCCCTGCTCTGATTTAGACGCTAGTGCCCCTGTGTCCTTTCCCTTCCTCTCACATGCCTTCTCTACTCTTCCCGCCGCCTTCTTCCTTCCTTCATGTCATCACGTTTTGGCAAATAATTCTGGAAGGTTTCTAAGACCTCTACAGCCACATTATGCATATAGTTTCTGTGCTTTCTAGAAATTCGAATCATGATGTATTTCCAATAATCTCTTTTAGAAACACACAAGGTAGGATAAAAATGTATTGCTACGGAAGGCACTCTTTAGGGTTAGCGCCCAGCACGTACAGTACGTACTCTGGGCGATGACCGATTAAATGCAGCCGAGGTGGCTGGGAGCTGACCGAGGACAGTACGGCAGGCCAATATTCCGCAGCTACAAGTTTGTAGTAGAGGCACATGGGTAGTGCATGGTAGCAGGAAGAGGTATGGGCCAGGTTGAGCGGTTCTAAAATTAAGGGTGTGGTGCAACGTATTAATGCTGATTTCTATGAATAGGTTTAAGGGACAGTTGTTAAAGGGGAGTCACTGAGACTGGGGGAAGTAATTGGGCAGTTGGCCAGAGCCCGGAGTCAACATGAAGCGTCATTGTGGCTACATGTGCTATCTATGGTTTAGAAGGGCAAGGGTGTTCCAATCTTGGGATGGGCGGAAATGTACGACAGGGAGGCCTTTGGGAAATGGCTATGGAGATGTGCGGGGATGCAGAGGAAGGCACTAGGGAATGGTACACTAAGGCATTTACTCGAAATGGCTGTGTTGCTTTAGTCGGCTGTTAGAGGAAGGTATTTAATGTTGGGGAAGTTGCTCATAGCTGAGGCACTATGAAGGGTCAGTGTGGGTGCATACGCTAGATATTGAATAATGCACCATAATAGGGAGAGGTAGGCCGTGAAATGAGCGGTAAATGAGGACTAAGGTGCTTCAATTGGCGTGGATACCTCATTTAGAATACCCTGGGAAATGTGTTTTACATTAAAGGGTTGGGACAAACTCAGCTTTTCATCTCGCACGCCGGGGGAAGAAAGGAGCAACACTCAGATGATGCAGGGTTTGTTGCAAATATATAAAGGCTGATTTATTCCAGATTTTAAGAGGCGTCCTTCAAGTAACTCACATGGTGATGCGCTTGCTGCAGACCCCAGATTTGACATGGGACACTGTTAGGGGACTGCTGTGCAAAATCGGACGCTGCTAGCGGTCAGCTGTTTCTTGAGGGCGACCGAGGCGGTCAATAGAGTAAAACAGAGTTGAGGATAGTACTGTGTAAGTGCTCCACTGATCGGGGAAAGTGTTGGGGTATAGATTTGGGTTGGTACAATATAACGCCATGGGTATAAAACAAAAGGTTGGATATGTTTCAAGCGATGGATGTTAAATTGGGAGCAAAGGAACAGAAGTAGAAATAATGTCATCAGGATGGGTGCGTTAGGTAGCATTGTTGGTACAAGATTAGGAAAGCGGCGTTAATATTACCGACTTTCAACTAAAGATAAATCAGGATAAAATGTGGCAGCTGACCCAGGGGATAGCGAAATTTCTGAAGTTATGACTGGGGCCATGTGTCAGGCATTACCAAAGCTGCAAGGTAAATTGGGAAAGGCATCATTCCCTAAAATAAGGTGCTAAGGAATGCATTGGGGTACATCGATAGCGTTAGGTAGTGGGGTAAAGATTAACAGGGTTTCAAGGCCAACTCAGCCTTTCCTCCTTCCGCGGTTGATAAACAAGTAGCAGTGGTGGTGGTCCATCTGGTAGGTAGCAGTATAGGTTTTAGTAAGACACTGCTTAAATGCCAGAAAAGAGGGGCAAGGGAGGCCTAAAAGGAAACAAGGACAAGCTCAGATTGAGTGGGTCTTGAGCAGTACTCCCCCAGCCTAGGATCGTCTGTGGGTAAGCAGACTGCTTTGACTCGGGCTGGGGAGCTTTGGCCTACATAAGGAATGGAAGAGAGGAAGGAGGTCTATTTTAAAAGAGGACGGCCCAGCTCCTCCAGGTCATGAACGGCACTCCAGCCCGATAAAAATACTGCAAGGGCAGGCAATCTGCAGAGGATTAGGGTGGGGGAGCTTGGGCCTACATAACAAATAAAAATGGAAGCGGGGAGCCCCACTATGAAAGCCCAGAGGCTTTACTTTAGTTTAGCCTAATAAAATAAAAAATAAAAATGTAGAGGACGGATACAAAAGGGAAGGATGGAAAAGTTGGTTTTTGAAATTCTAACCAGGGAATAAAGCTCAACTTCACCCGGCAGGAATGGCGCTCCCCCAGCATGGTAATTCCTGCAAGGGCAGCCAGAGTAAGGATAAGCTTTTGGGGAGTTTTGGCCTAATAAAAATCAGAGAGGTACATATTGAGGGTGAAGTATGGCAAACAAGTTGACCTCACAGTTTGGCCGAGGTCTTCATCAGATCAAGCACGACCTGATCAATTTGTAGTCCCCGGTAGACTATGCTGAGGACGGAGTGCATTTGTCAGCATTGGGCATAGATGTTTTACTGGAGTTGGGCACGAAGCCAATAGAATTATGAAGTAGGAAGGAGGGGAGCCGCGGTGGGCGGTAACCCACCTTCGGCGTGGCAGTGTTTTGGCAACCAGTGACAAGACACAGACTCCAAATGAGCCATGGAAAAGCCGGAAGGGTCTTTGCTCTTCTCGGACCATCGCCTCTTAGGAGCCTAAGCAGCAGGGGCATCTGGTGGTAGCAATGAGGGCTCAGCTTCCCCCGAACAAACGGCGCTCCCTCAGCCCAGGAACACCTGCAGGGGCAGGTGGGTCTCAGACAGGAAGGGTTGGGGGAGGTGTGCCTACTGTGGACTTTGTTGGAAAAAGGGGGAAGCAGGTTTTGGACACGGAGCAGTCGCCGCACCTTCGGAACTATTTTCACAATTGTTTGCTGTGTTTTTTATTATGTGTGAAAATAAATCTGCTGCCTTTTTATGCCAAAAGAAGACATGTTTCATTCTGCACCTTACTGGCTGGGAAAGGAAGGGACCAAGAGGAATGAGCAAGAGTAATGTATGTTGGCATAGTAATGGACAAATGCCCGGGTTATGAAGGTGACGACGGAAAGAAGAAGACCTAATGGAGTAAGCACTCCGATAACTCGGGCAGGGTCCTCCTCCTCCTTCTCGCCTGGGTAGGGCTAGGGATAAGGCGAAGCATGCCAAAGCACTTGGAAAGCCCGCAAAGGGCAACAAAGGAAGGAGGCGGGCCAAGCCCCATATAAGCGGCGGACGTCTGGCTGTAGGAAGCATCCAGCCCCCGGTAGAAGGACGCCCGCCGCAGCAAGAAAGGATTCTTGTTTTCCACCCACCCACCCTGCATAAGGGACATCTACGGCGAGGCCTGGCCGTTGACGTCGCGGGACGGCGAGGCAGTGTTTTGGCGACCAGTGACAAGAGACAGATTCCGAAATGAGCCATGGGAAAGCCTGAAGGGTCTTCACTCTTCTCGGACCAGCGCCTCTTGGGAGCCTAAGTGGCGGGGCGTCATGGTAGCAATGAGGGCACAGCTTCCCCCAAACAAACTGCGCTCTCTCAGCCCAGGAACCCCTGCAGGGGCAGGCGGGTCTCAGGCACAAAAGCCTGGGGGAGTTGTGCCTACTGTGGACTTTGTTGGGAAAAGGGGGAAGCAGGTTTTGGACACGGAGCAGTCGCCGCACCTTCGGAACTATTTTCACAATTGTTTGCTGTGTTTTTTATTATGTGTGAAAATAAATCTGCGGCCTTTTTATGCCAAAAGAAGACATGTCTCATTCTGCACCTTACTGGTTGGGGAAGGAAGAGGCCAAGAGGAATGAGTAAGAGTAATGTATGTTGGCATAGTAATGGACAAATGCCCAGGTTATGTCTGACACCGTAGCGTGTGCATGTTTGCGGAAGGAAAGCTGATGGTTACAGATGGGTGCAGTGGTGAAGGGTACTATATGCTCTAGTGGGATTGCTGGCACCTCTCAGACAGTGGTGAAGGGCACCATACGCTCTGGTGAAATCGCTGGCACCCTCATACAGTGGTGAAGGGCACTATACGCTGTGGTGGAATCGCTGGTATCTCTCATACAGTGGTGAAGGCACTATACGCTCTGGTGAAATCGCTGGCACCCTCATACAGTGGTGAAGGGCACTATAGGCTCTGGTAAAATCGCTGGCGCCTCTCATACAGTGGTGAAGGGCACTATACGCTCTGGTGAAATCACTGGCATCTCTCATACAGGGGTGGGGGTACTATAAACGTTCTGGTGGAATTGCTGGCACCTCTCATACAGTGGTGAAGGGCACTATATGCTCTGGTGAAATCGCTGTCATCTCATACAGTGGTGAAGGGCACTATACGCTCTGGTGAAATCACTGGCATCTCTCATACAGTTGTGAAGGGCACTATACGCTCTGGTGGAATTGCTGGCACCTCTCATACAGTGATGAAGGGCACTATATGCTCTGGTGAAATCGCTGGCACCTCTCATACAGTGGTGAAGGGCACAATACGCTCTGGTGAAATCGCTGGCATCTCTCATACAGTGGTGAAGGGCACTATACGCTCTGGTGAAATCGCTGGCATCTCTCATACAGTGGTGAAGGGCACTATATGCTCTGGTGAAATCTCTGGGATCTCTCATCCAGTGGTGAAGGGCACTATACGCTCTGGTGAAAACGCTGCCATCTCTCGTACAGTGGTGAAGGGCACTATATGCTCTTGTGAAATCTCTGGGATCTCTCATCCAGTGGTGAAGGGCACTATACGCTCTGGTGAAATCGCTGGCATCTCTCATACAGTGGTGAAGGGCACTATACGCTCTGGTGAAATCGCTGGCATCTCTCATACAGTGGTGGGGGGGCACTATACGCTCTGGTGGATTCTCTGGCACCTCTCATACAGTGGTGAAGGGCACTATATGATCTGGTGAAATCTCTGGGATCTCTCATCCAGTGGTGAAGGGCACTATACGCTCTGGTGAAAACGCTGCCATCTCTCATACAGTGGTGTAGGGCACTATATGCTCTGGTGAAATCTCTGGGATCTCTCATCCAGTGGTGAAGGGCACTATATGCTCTGGTGAAATCGCTGGCATCTCTCATACAGTGGTGAAGGGCACTATACGCTCTGGTGGAATCGCTGGAACCTCTCATACAGTGGTGAAGGCACTATACGCTCTGGTGGAATCGCTGGTGCCTCTCATACAGTGGTGAAGGGCACTATACGCTCTGGTGAAATCGCTGGCATCTCTCATACAGTGGTGGGGGGGCACTATACGCTCTGGTGGATTCTCTGGCACCTCTCATCCAGTGGTGAAGGGCACTATACGCTCTGGTCAAAACGCTGCCATCTCTCATACAGTGGTGAAGGGTACTATATGCTGTGGTGGAATCGCTGGCGCCTCTCATACAGTGGTGAAGGGCACTATACGCTCTGGTGGAATCGCTGGCGCCTCTCATAGAGTGGTGAAGGGCAGTGCTGAAGCAACTGGCTTCCATGGTCCTGTGCTACCACCACACTTAGTGGCCTTATAAATAATACAAAATGATCCCTGGGAACGCCTGAGGAATTAAAGGACCAGTACATTGCTGACTGGGTGGGTTGTCATGGGACAAGCCTGGAGTTAACAAGGTCCAAATCTGTCATGGGATGGCCCTGATAAATTGAGTACCATAAAATTGTTTAAAAATAACAACTATTAGTACTTGGGGGGGGGCTCAGAATACTGTGGGCCTTACAGGGTTGTGACGTTCCAGTCAATATGCGCTGTTGCGGCATGGAATCTGAAGGCTCTCAAGGTTCCACCTGTGGCTCTGATTGCCTAACGCGCTGCCGGTGCCGTCCTTCCTCTCCCCTGATTGCCTAACGCGCTGCCGGCGCCCTCCTTCCTCTCACCTGATTGCCTAACGCACTGCCGGCGCCCTCCTTCCTCTCCCCTGATTGCCTAACGCGCTGCCGGCGCCCTCCTTCCTCTGACCTGATTGCCTAATGCGCTGCTGGCACCCTCCTTCCTCTCCCCTGATTGCCTAACGCGCTGACCATGCCGTCCTTCCTCTCCCCTGATTGCCTAACGTTTCTGCCGGCGCCCTCCTTCCTCTCCCCTGATTGCCTTACGCGCTGCCAGCGCCCTCCTTCCTCTCCTCTGATTGCCTAACGTGCTGCCGGCACCCTCCTTTCTCTCCCCTGATTGCCTAATGCGCTAACCGCGGCCTCCTTCCTCTCCCCTGGTTGTCTAACGCGCTGCCAGCGCCCTCCTTCCTCTCCCCTGATTGCCTAACGCGCTGCCGGCGCCCTCCTTCCTCTGACCTGATTGCCTAAAGCGCTGCTGGCGCCCTCGTCCTTCCTCTCCCCTGATTGCCTAACGTTTCTGCCGGCGCCCTCCTTCCTCTCCCCTGATTGCCTTACGCACTGCCAGCGCCCTCCTTCCTCTCCTCTGATTGCCTAACGTGCTGCCGGCGCCCTCCTTTCTCTCCCCTGATTGCCTAATGCGCTAACCGCGGCCTCCTTCCTCTCCCCTGGTTGTCTAACGCGCTGCCAGCGCCCTCCTTCCTCTCCCCTGATTGTCTAACGCGCTGCCGGCGCCCTCCTTCCTCTCCCCTGATTGCCTTACGCACTGCCAGCGCCCTCCTTCCTCTCCCTTATTGCCTAACGTGCTGCTGGCGCCCTCCTTCCTCTCCCCTGATTGCCTAACGTGCTGCCGCCGCCCTCCTTCCTCTCCCCCCTTCTCTGGCTCCACTTCCACCTCGTCCACAGCTTTCTTCTGCTTCCACCCACCATTGCCTGCATCATAATGGCTCTTGGCTGCTTCAGTGCCGAAAGTGAAAACAGACTATGGGCACTAGGTTGCCGCACATCCGTTGCTCGGCGAATCAGTTTGAATGTTTTTTTTTCAAGTATGACCACAATTTTAAGTTTGGGTAACATGGGCAGTTATGTGCCCCAATTCCGCTTATACACCCTTGCTTAGCTCAGGCCCAGAAGTCAGGCTTTCAGGAACATAACTGTCTGTATTGCCCACAGGAAGGGGGGAAGAAAGCATAATCGTCACATCAATTGGAGGGTTTGAGGGGGGTGGGAGTGGAACCCCCAATGGAGTCATAATCCTGCCCTTTTAAGGCTGCTCCAAGTCAACAAAAAAAGCACATTTTTTGGAGGAGAGGCCTCTAATGGGTGAGCAAATGACTTAGAAACCAACCAGCACAGAAGGACCCTCCTCATTTCCAATGTACATATCTGACACTCTCCATATCCGTATCGATCATGGAAAGACCCACTACTAGCCAAACCAGTTATGTTGCCACTTGCGTGGTCTCTTGTTGCTCTGGTGGATCTGTAAAGCAATGGGAATGCGGGTAAGTTAGTAGGACTGAGCGGGGAAAAAGAGCAAGTGAGCAGTGATGTGCTGTTGGCAGACTCAGTTTGGAGAAACCGTTCGCTGAGGGTAGGCGTGCTGTTCGGCTGGTAGCCGTGGTTTGATATGATATATGTTATCTATAACGCTCTTAATACCCAGAGGTTTCTAAGCGTGGACCCAGGGATCGAACCTGTGTTGCTCTGTGTCGTCTTGCTTCCAAGGTGAGCACGTTTCCCCTGAGCTATCCTCCCGAGACGATAACAATTCCACTTGTTGCCCCACTGGTGGCATATGGACTGTCTGCTTCAGCCTTTTTAATCCCCACCAGATTAGTGGCAGTGCAGGACATGCCATATCTACAGCCAAAACCATGCATTCATTTTAATCTGCAAAGAGGGTGACTTCCTCTTTGCTTCCTCGAGAATTAAAATGGCTGTGGTACTTTAAATAAATCACCACCATCTTAAATTGAACAAAATGCCTTTAGGTCAAGACAGCTTCCAGTCTCCCAGGGACTAGAGTTCAGAAATCTATTGAGTCTCCAAAATGCTGCCGTGGCCACATTGTGAAGCCCATGAGATTGGAGACACCTCTGATCCCGGTTGGTGAAAAGAGAACTAGAGGATGAGACTGACTTCATCCCACTTCCTAAGACAGTCTTGATGGTTTGGGAGAAAAGGAGATCCAATATGATCCAAAATCCTTTGAATATTTCTAATGCTTAGGTGTCCCCTGCCCCAGGAACTACCCGGACTCAAGAAACCATATGACCTGCGAGACTTTGACTCCCCCACAGCATGGTGGATTTGTAATTCCTAGAGACGTGTGTGGTATACTGGAGTGCTGCGATCCACTCAATGCTGGGATTCTGTGCCTCTTTATCCGAGTGACAGATACCTGCAGAACGAAAAGTAGTCCTGTACGAAGGACTAATCAAGCTGCCCTATACATAAGCTGCCTTAACGGGTGACTTTCTCCCTTCTCACCATTGGAAAGACGCCCAAGACATATGACAGAACAAGGACAGAGGTCCAGCATGGACTAACTCCCTGGTTTCTGTGCTGGGATCCCTTCGGTCTGTTCATCGTGCCCTTGTTTTTATCTTTCCTTTGTCAATCTTCCTCCTCGCCGTCCCTCCCTTGGACTGTTCATAACACTAAAATTATGAATGGGCAAGGTGATATTTTGTCTATGCTAAAATGTTGTGTTTTGATAAATACACAATACCTGCCAAGAAGCAGGCACTTGATCAAAGAACACTGTCCTGGCACAGAGCTAAGAACTGAACCCTCAATGTTCCTATTATTCACTAGCGGAATCTCCTTGAACTGTGGGATCCATCAATGTTCTCTCAATCAAGGGTTTCTTCACTATTAGCACCATGCGGGGGGGGGGCAACCAATCAGGTGGCTAGGAACGCGGGCTGAAACTGGCAATCTTGGCCCGCATTACAAGCCACCTGATAGCCGGCCTGCCTTCTTCCCCCCACCCTCCATTCCCTTATATTTTTTTACACCTCCCTATTACCTCATTTTGGCAGCGGCCACTCCTTCCTTTCTGCTCTGGATGGCCAGCATGGAAAGGGAAGAAGGGCTCCATATCTTTGAACAGTCTTTTTCTTCCAGGAACGAGACACAGCGAGGCGACCCATTCACGGAATGAAAATACTTTGAATTAGCCTCATCTCAGCCACTGGGACAGGTGCCAATGGCGTTAACCACCCGTTCCAAGGGCTGGAACAGGTGATAACGTCCCTGGGCCATTATCACTCATTGTATCCCTTGGAACTGGTGGTTAAAGCCATATTGTACATGCCTCTATATCAGAGCTAACCTTGGATTTTACCAATTCCAAGAACCAAATGAATTCTGGTTTGAACCTTATACACCGCGGCCTGCCTTGGCGGAGGACCAGGTACTTTTCAGGCTGGATAAGGCCCATCTGTTCCTCAAAGGTTCAGGGAGAAGCCCTCGCTTGACAGGTGAACGGTACATAGGGCTCGCCTGAGAAATGGATGGTGCAGGGAAATGCAAGGCACAGGTTTTGTGAGATGGGACTTGCGGTCCCAATTCGTGCAAGAATGGGAAGCACAATACATAAAGGGCAATAGACAGCGCTGTGGAGGGGGCACCCTGCAGCTAAGAAAGCGGGGTCCAGTAACATGCGGGGCAAAATAGGACAAATAGGGAGAGGGGCAGATTACAGGTTGTCAAGCAGCAACCTGTGACTCAAGGGAGGTGCAACACCTCTCCCCAGCCCTTCCCACAGACACACGTTACCAGGGAGGATGAAGGAAACAATGAGCCAATACAGTACCAGAGAAGGTGACAAGCACCAAACACAGGAGGCTGGAAACCCCCAGGTACGGAGCAAAAGAGCACCCCAAGGTGCGAAGAGCTGTCGGCGCCAGCCAGCCAGGGGCTTGGCAGAGTCTCACACAAGCAGACATAGCCTAAGGCTAGACATCCACAATATAAGGAGCTGCAGAAAAGTACAATCCTGTTAGGGACTCCGCGCAGAGCACCAAACAAGTAGTCTGCGTACGCAAAATACTTTTTTCCTTCCCAAGAACCCTCCCACCCAAGAAAAAAAGGGAATAGAAAGAAGAGAAGAGATACAGGGCAACTGGCGGGGCCCACGTCATCGTGGGAAGAGGAAGGCGGCACGCGCCAGGGGGCACAACCCTCGACCCTGTGCCCAAAAATGTACAGTATGTATTATTATGATGAGTGTGTATTATTATTATGTAAAGTGCAATAAAAACCACAGCCTTTTATTGCCAACACTTACACAATGTTGTTTGGTGGTTTCTGAGGAAAGCATGGGGGACAGTCACTAACCTTTTGGCTCCACAGGTTATGGTGTTTCTAGGACAGTGAACCTCAAGGTTAATGGGCCCTACAGCGACGCAGAAGTCGGCCGGCATGAACCCTCACAGGGGAAGCTTGTGAAGGGGCTGGATATTGCCGAGCAGTGTTTATCATCCTTGTACCTCACTGAGATAGGGAGTGGGGGTGCTATGAGAATGAGTGCCCCTTTGCCACCACTACACGGTCCGCAGGTTGCAAGGAGGCATAGATGGGCACCAAAGTTACACTTTACCCGGGCAAACTCAGACACTTCACTGCATCCACGCGTTCCCAAGTCACACATCAATCTTGCATTTAGCCCTAAACGTTTTATGTTGTAGGCGTGTACGAGGTTCCACCAGGGAGTAATAGAGTGTGTGGGGGGGGGGGCTGTCATTGCCCACGAAACATTTTAAGGGATTGCATTTTCATTGACAGAATCAAACGGCGGGTTGCGGGAAAGGCGGGTAGAAGAGTAGAAGGGGCGCAGCCCAATGGGGAGAAACGAGTGGCATGGGCGGTAGACTAGGGTGGCCAGACGTCCCGTTTTGCCGGGAATGTCCCGGTATTTGGTGCTCTGTCCCCCTTTCTCAAGATTATGTTCCCATTGGAAACTGCAGTGGTCCTGGTTTTTTGTAGTTGGTCTTCATAGCTGACAGGCAGGAATGCACAATCTCACACAGAAGAAATGCTACATTTAACAGCTTGAGATAGTGTTCGTTTGTGATAAATGAATATATATGATATGTGTTTCTTTGAACAGTAACACTTAAACCCCCTTCCCCTCAAAACGTGAGTGAAGTGTAGTGGTGGGACAGCCACTTCCAAGAGTTAGTCCTACTTTTATGTTAGTTGCCCTGTCCCGGTTTTTTACTTTTTAAATCTGGTCTCCCTACAGTAGACACCAAATAAAGGAGAGGTCAGGAGAGGGTGAGGGGGGGATTAAAGTAGTCAGAAAAAACGTTGTTAGACTGCAAATCGTGACATGTGAGGTCGGGTTTCTCAATAGGTCTTTAGTATACACGCAGTGGATATCTGCGTGATGACGTAATTGTCACGTAAACATATGATAAGTTCTCAACATCTCATCTTTTTAAATGATATTTCGTCACACTATGTTTTGATTGTATTGTGCGAAAAAATGACCTCCCAATAAACATCAAAAACTCGTTATAAGCGGATCACAATAACCCCTGCAGCCGTCCATTTGCCTTTACTCCCAATTATCTTTGCGCATGCACACAATGTTTTTATCCCCCATGAATTGGCATGACACAAGATTTCAATTGGCAAAATTGGCCGCAGTTTTATTTCCATGACAACAGAAGTATTTGTACACAATAGTGACCTCATTCTGTACGTGTGGCGCTTGCTTGCCGGATTTCCTTTGCTTCCCCCTATACTTGGTATAGTAGGCCCCCAACTCCCCCGACCCATTGTACCTGTTCCTATCCTGCCCGTGCAGGGGTCCGTAGGTGGGGAGAGCGCCGTTTGTTTTGGGGGGGAAGCTGAGCCTTATTTGTTCCTACCAGACGCCCCCGCCGTTTAGGCCCCCAAGAGGCGCTGGTCCAGAAGAGCGAAGACCCATTCCGTTTCCTTCTGGCTCGTCCGGAGTCTATCATTTGTGCTTGGTTGCCCAAACACCGCCACGCCAACCGGTGGGTTCCCGCCCACCGTTGGCTCCCTCCTTCCTCATTCCTTCTCACAACTCCAGCAATTTGGTGCAAATGTTCCAGCAGAAAAAGAGCCCCATTCCTTTTGGGGACAAGTGCACCCCATCGGCTAAGAAATACTCGGGGGTCTTCCCGTCAATCAGGTCATGCCTGATCTGATGGAAACCTCTGCCCCTGCAGAATTTGGCAACTGCCCCGTTCAGCTTCCTCCTCGATTTCTCTATCGCTGAATGGTTCTCTGCCCCCCTCCATTGCGCCCGGGGAATACCTTCCAACCATACAATTTCAGTTTCGCCCAACTGTGCTGCGATTTCCTGCAATGGGCTCGTAATGTCCCTCAGCACGACACCCCTCCCCAGGCCGGTCTTTCCCTCCCAAGTGTATTACCAACACCTCTGGCTTCTGCCGCCTACTCAGCAATTTCCATAGTTGCCCCTCTGGCTGAGCCCACTTCATCCCTGGCACCCCGTGCCACTCACTCTTGAACTCGCCGGCCGTCAGCGCCTCCTGCTGCTGAGTCCAGCTCGCCTTAGCACTTGAGATGAATGAGGGCCCCACTACCCACACGGTACGTTTCCTTCTTCCTTGTGCTGCTGTAAAATGACAAAAGGAGGGAACGGCATGGTTAACTTATATTTTTGCGGGCCTGATATATCGTTCGTAACATCCTGAAGACCATCTCCCCAATTTCTTGATGTCTTCCGGCCATGCCTGCTCGGGGACACTTCTGCCCCTACCACCTTAACCAGGGCGGGCCTGCTCCGAGACACTTCTGCCCCTACCACCTTTCCATCTTGCTCCACCTTAACCAGGGTGGGCCTGCTCTGGGACACCTCTGCCCCTGCCAACTTTCTCCACCTTAGCCAGGGCTGGCCTGCTCCGGGACACTTCCCCGCCCCTGCCACCTTTCCGTCCTGCTGTGCCTTAACCAGGGTGGGCCTGCTCCAGGACACTCCTGCCCCTGCCACCTTTCCAACTTGCTCCTCATACTGCCCCCGCAATAGGTTCCTCACCACTTTATTCAGCAAACAGCTCCCCAACCAGTTTAACCTTGCTCTGCCTGCCCTGTTGGGAGAGCGCCATTCCTGGCGGGTGAGGTTGAGCTGAATTCCTTTTGCTTGATTTTCCAAAACCACTTTGCCTCCATTGCCCCTTCTCTCACTCTTATCCCTTCCTTTCCTTTAAAGGAAGGCTCTACCTTTCCATATTCCTTATCATGTTGGCCCAATTCCCCTGACCCCTACTCCTTAATGGGTTGCTTGAGCTTTGTTCTTGCTATAGTCAACCGATACTTTCAAATGGGAGGTTCCCCATTCCATTGTCATGTCCGGCCCATTTCCCCCTTCTTAATCATCTGCGGATGGGACCTTCCCCTTCCTTCAGCCGGCCAAAGCTCTCCCGCCATAGACCCAGCAGCCTGCCTCCCCGCAGCTGATACCAGGCTGATGGGGTTCCGTTCCCGACCCACACCATCTGACTTGTCTTTGCTTCCCGTCAGCCACCCTTGGCCCACCTTCTGGCATCTAAGTAGCTTCTTATTACAAAACCGCTCTGCTATCTACCCGATGAACCACGAACATTGTTACTTGTTTCTCGATCCCGGAGGGGTGAAGGCTGTGCTGGCCTTGCTGCCCAGGTCAACTAAAACCCCCACTCCCAATGTTTAACGATGTACCCCACTGTATGCCTGGTGGTAGTGGTAATACCTGACCCATGGCCCTCACTCACAATTTCGAAAACCCGGCTGCCCCCTGGGCCAGCCGCCAATGCAAAAAGAACCACGCTGGTCAGTGTTTTAATCTCCTACTCGCGCACACTCTCCAGTAAGCAGAGTCATTTCAAGACTCAAAACAGAACTGGCCTTCCTGACAGTTAACTCGTAGCCAGCGTACGGCGTGCCTCCTTTCCTTACCCTACTGTACTCAGCGTGGGCCATGGGTTCTACCCCAAATGTACCCTCCACCAACTACTTTGCTCGGTGGGGCGCGTCCTGATACTGCCCTTAAACTCCGCCATTAAACCTTGCTGCCTGCTTCAGACCCCGTCCCGAAGCATGCGACCCCTTGCGGTATCAAGCCCTCACGCAGGTTATTAACATTGCGGCCTTGCCGCCGATCAATTAATTTCGTAGTCTATTCAACCGTGGCATTGCCGCTGGTCCACCCACGGCTGCCCTAGGGGTCCGTTGTACTTACGCCCCTTCCGTGTATGAGAGCCCCAACCCTGTTTTAATAGTGTTAACCCTGCAACCCTTTTAAAATTCTGTGCCTCCAGAGGCCGGGCTCACCTGATCTAAGGACACCTCTTTGACCAAAGAACACGTCCATTAGGTGTTCCAAAGAGGCCTTAATCCACACAACTGCCCTCAAAACTCTGGCGGCCTGGTTGTGTTACCTGGCGTACCTACCCCCATAGAAGTACCCTTTGCACGGTCCATGAGGCAAGTGTGCATAAAATAGCCCCCCTGCCGCTTAACATGTAAGGACCTTCTACTGCCACGTTTCCCCTATTGGGTGGCTGAGGCCATAAATCACCCAAGAAATACCTTACTCATTACGGAAAGCCCATTACGGAAAACCCATACGCGCCTCTACCCCCAAACGTGCTGAAAGACCCCCATAATTTAGCATTTATATAGAGCCACGAACCCTCGGTTATTTGAGCGCTGCTTATTATTACCCACGGTGTGTGGTGCTCATTTATCGACCTCGGAAGGATGAAATGTTGGGTTTGTCCCTGCCGGGATTCGAACCTGCGCTAGCAGGCTCTGCACGGATGTCAAAGCGAGCGCTCTACTCGCTGTGCCATTTGCCCGGCTCTTTGTTAACTACCGCACCGTACCGCCAATGAAGTTTGTCAAGCAGGTGATCACACTTGTCCCCCATTCAGCTCGTGCGCTCGTGCGAGAGCCGCCCCAAGTCCTGGAAACTCTTAACCCTTGCAGTTCTACACCACTCCTCCACACTGCCATACCCATATTGTCCATCTTGATAAACCTTACAACCTGGTACCTTTCCAAGATACAAATTGAGTTGCACAAATGTCTTTACGTTCACAAATGTTTTTAATTATCTCCTGGTGATCTCCCGGGGTATGAACCTGACGCTGCTGCGCCAGGTGCGTGCAACCCCATACGTGCGTGCACTTCCACCGCATGTTCCACTTAAGGAATTACCCTGAGTCATAATCGTGTCATTAGTAATCCTCGGTTTGAGCTCCTCCGATAGCTCACACTATCTGTGCCCCACAACGCTGTCCCCCAAAAGACCTTCCAAAATTTACAGCCATGCCTAGCCCTTCCCCTGGTCTTCCCAAACCTCTGTGTGCTTGTTTTACGAGTACGTGTTTGCCAAGTCAATCGGCACGCCCGCTATGGCCTGGTGACCCCCGTTCCAAGGGGTGCCGCCTGTGCGGTAACCGCACCATTAAACACTGCTGATAGCGGCAAACGCTTACCACTACCTAACATATGGTACCCGCCGCTCTGTACGCGGACATGACCGCATACCTACTCATTTATAACAATACACCGCAGCCTTATCGAAGTGTCCGCCGGACAAAGGGAACAATCGAGCCACCCAACCGATGTACTAAAGACAACTCCCCAAAAGCTTCCCGGGCCCACTTGCCCTTCTCGACTGCATCGGTGGAGCCGCCTTGCAACTTTTCCCCTTACAAAACTTGAATATGGCAACATCCTGGTAGCACACGCCTCGCTGCGCTCGCCTGCCACATCATCATGCCCAGACCCTGGGGTAAATCCACTAAATGCGAATCGGACCTTCATCGGTCCATAAAACGTGCCCACCTAACCTGGACAAATGAAACCCTTTTGTCAGTAAGCAAACATAATACCCCTACAGCGCCAACGCTTGATGAGCAGCGTCAAAAAAAAAAAAATGCCTTCATTACAAATTACCGCCACGCTCCCAAAGGCTTGCCGGGCACCCTTGCCCGTCCTGGCCCAATCGGTGAAGTCGCCTTGCAAACTTTTTCCCCCCTTTCAAACCTGCACCTAGCCCCCTATTTGCAGCACATGCCTCACGGCCCTCACCTGCCCCCTCTGCCTACTCTGCCGTGCCCGGACCACAGGGTAACTCGCATACCTGTATTTCGGACCCTCCTCTGTTCATAACACGTGCCTGTTTCACTGAACAAAGGAAATGAAAGGGGGTGCTCACCCCAACCTGCTTCCCCCTTCTTCATTGACTTTCCATACGAGAATGTTATCAGCACAATGGGCAACCTAATGTTTATATCTAGTGGACTACCTGCCACTTGGAGCATTTCACCGCATTCCCATGCACCCCGTACCTCCACTAGCTAATCCTCGCTTCCAGAACAGGCACAATGGGGGCATTATAATAACTGGCAATAACCCACTGCATGTCGCCATGCCACAATGCGGTATACATGCCATACACGCCATAGTACAAAATCAACAGCACACTGGAATCCCCCATAGCTCCAATACAGCACAGAACGCCAACAGTGATGCACAGACGCCATGACCTATAATAATGCAAGCAGCACAATAGATTGTACGCTGAAAACCCATTCTCCCAGCTACTAGACAAGCCGTTACCGTCATAATAGTCTCAGGCGACACTGCTACAGCAATTTCCAACGTTTTGTACCACTGTGGAATACAAAGGTTTCCATCCTACGTAATGAAGTGGTATTCATTATGTGCCTTCGAGAAAGGCAATACGTTTAAATCAAGGATTTTGCATAGAAAGCCAGCCCACTGTTTACGCAGCCTACATGCTCTGTCCTTCCCATTCTCTGCCGCCCCTATCCGCCCGTCAGTTTCTGGGCCTCACAAGGCTCCCCCTCCAGACCCCATGTTGCTTTGCCAATGGGAACCTAGCACTCCAGAAGAGCTGCCTTTTGGGACTTGGAGTTTACCCTTTGAAAAAAGTTGTTGCTTTACCTCGCCCTTGCGTGCAGCGGCTATGAGGCCAGTGAAACATCGCTTCGGCAAATGGGTTGATTTGCCTTCTTCGTCTCTCGGGAGACGTGGCCTGCGCACATACAATGTTCCATGATAACCCGCGCTGCCACCGATCCTTTAGGACCAGCTTCCTTGCGGGACGCTGCTCCCTCCATTACCCACTGGGATGCGCCTGTACCTGCACAAGCCCACTACCCTGACTCCTGTAATCTGGGGACCCTTTTATTCGGATTTTACCTTCCAACGCGGTTTGCACTGCAACACACGAACTTCCCTCCACGCTGGAACTTCACCTCGGCATACACCGGAACACTCACGTCCCTCGAACGCCTCTTCTCCTTTTCGTGCACCAGGAACCTGGACCAAGAACATCCCGAACATCTTCCAGCACACAAAACGAAATCCTCTGCTCCGGCGAGTCGGCGGAGTCCCACTTCAGGCTAAAACGAAATTCCTTGCACTTGTCAGGTGGCGGCGACCCGGTCCCAGTGCAAGAGCGGGCTGCCTGGTCCCTGGTCCCGCCTGCTTATATCCTGCAAGCCCCGCCCCTTTCCTTTTGGTTCCCCTTCGCAGGCTTTTGGGCCATTCGGCTTTTGGCGCCGTTCCGCCCCTTTGTCCTTTGCCCTTCCGGGTGAGGCTCCCAGCTCCCGGCGGCATGACCCCGCAGGGGTTACCCTGCTGCCTCCTCCATTTTTGAGGACGTTTTCCGTCGTCAGCTCCAGAACAAGTTTAGCAAACAAGGGCTACAGACTACTTATCCCAGAATCACCCCCTCTCACAGAGGGAAAACCCAGCATGACCCAAGAAACTGAACAACAGATCCAAATGCAGGAAGACTATGGGGAAGTCCAGAGAAGTACCTTCCTTGCCATGAAGGCGACGCTCTGGGAGACAATCCCCAAGGTGTCAAGAGAAGACCAGCTGTCCTCTGTGCAAAAACCAGCACACAGAGAGTGCTCCACCATGGTAGGAGCCTGGGGTAAAGGGAAACGACGCTGGCGGTATGACTGTAGGCATTGCTGCCTGGCTCCTAATGAGAACCTTTTTTTGATTAGCTACTAAGACCATAACTGGCACAAGGTGAGGAGTGAGCGGAGCAAGTCAAAGAAGTGCATGCCTAATCATTTTAACCTCATCCCAAATGCATCCATGCTTACAGTTTGGGGAGTAAATGTCTTCCGTGACAAAGAACATACATAAAAAGCCAATAGTTAGGTACGAAACCAGGCAGAACTGTTGTGCCTTCTGTCTCCAAAGTCAGAGAGCCACATCTAAAGGGAAGATACGGTGGGTGACTGGCTGCACTCAAAAAATTGCAAAAAGACTTTAAAAAAATGCAATGATAACTTGAGGACTTTCCCTCAATACTTTGAGGGTGCTTCTACGGAGAAGCCACTGGCCATGTGCTCTAAGCAACAGGCAACGTGAGATAAATTGATCTAACCTCCTCACAGTACCCAGGGGGTGCCAGCGCAGCCACCCTCTGGAATAATTTACGGCTTACGCTTCGAGCCGCCCCCTCCTACCTCTCGTTCAGAAAGTACCTCAAGACTCACCTGTTTTGCTGATCTGCTCACCCTGCCTACCCTACTATTCTTGCACCTTGCCGGACCTGCATCCCCTGTAACGAGTGCTTAGATGCCCATGGGCTCTGTGCGCTGCTATAAATACTAAAATAGATAAATAAATAAAACAGTGACTCCAAAGAGCACGATCGAGTCGTAAGCGCAAATATAAGAGTGACATGGCCCACAGTTGAAAAAAATATGATCTGTTATTAGGCTGGCCAGGCTCTTTACAGCTGTGCACTAAGAGACAGTAGATTGAATGACAGCAAAACGTATAGTCCCCAACCGGCCACAGTGAGTGGCTGCAGCCACTACAGGGGACATTAAAGGAAAACAAAAATACCACCAGCCGGTTTTAAAACTCTTCTGATGCTCTACCAAGTCTCATTTTAAACACAGGGCAATCTATGGAAGCCTGAACCCATGACACATATTACCTTGGCAGTTTACAGCTTTTTCTGGACTTAAGAGGTGAAGACATGGGCTTCGCTCAAGCACCAAGAGTGATATGCTGTTCGTGTATGTATAGAGGTTCCTATGGAAGCGGTGGTCAGAATTTTGTTAGCTTCCATGTTTCGACTTTGGGGAAAAATGGGGATCATAATATACAAGCAACGGAGCTGATCGGTGCGGCTGGAAAGTTGAGTTTTAGTTCTTGGCATGATCTCTAATTGAACGATTTTTCAAGTCGCTATTTCATTAGTATTCCAACAACTGATATTCTGCCGAGCCTACAGATAGTGTGCATGCTCATTACTCACGTTTGTACAATCGGGAGCTTGCTGTGGTAGTTCTCGGAAGCAATGACGGCCGCCATGTCGGCCAGCGCGCGGAACCGCTGCTCCCTGGGCAGCATGTCGGCTTCAATGGCCTCCAGTTTCTTGGTGGCGGCTTCTGCCTGGTCATAGGTCTCTGGGTGGAGGTTCTGCCTCTCGATCACCCTCGACATGTCCTGCAGGTAGCTCCAGCGCAGGCCGGCCTTCTTCTGGAACCTCTGCGCCAGCTGCTCCAGCTTCTCCAGCCGGAGCATCTCCCGCTGGAGGGCCTTCTCCCGGTTATGCTCCGCCTTCTCCAGGTGGGACCAGAACTTCTCAATGTCGCCCAGGGACTTGCCCTCGGGCGGTGCGTGTGTGCGGAGATTGTTTGCCCGTAGCTTGGTTTGGATGTTGAACAGCTGAGCCTCAATCATGCCCCTCTCCTGGTACTTGGGGGGCTTCTCCACCGTGCGGTAGTTCTTGAACTTCACCATAAGCTGCATCATCCCTTTCAGCGAGTTCGGAAAGTGCAGGTCGTTCATCTCCAGCACCTTCAGTTTGATCCACTTCAGCAGATCCGAGACCATCCTCTCGTACTGGCCCTTTAGGGTCTCAATTTCAACCAGAAGGGACATTATCTGAAAAGAGCAAATGACACATATGTTAGCCAAGAATTAGCAAATAAAATGGCAACTCGTTAAGATCAAAGCCCATCAGTGGGCCTCCTCATGAGTATGGTGGTACTAGCATTAACAATACCTCCAAACAACATTACAGTGCCGCAGGTGGTAACATTGGAATACCGCTTGATTAAGAGTAATGGTTACTCAAGAAAAGCAGGTATAGGAGGATAGCCTAGGGGCAACGTGCTCGCCTTGGAAGCAAGACGACACGGAGCAGCACAGGTTCGATCCCCGGGTCCATGCTTGGAAACCTCTGGGTATTAAGCGCATTATAAATAACATATCATATCATAGGATAACCAATACATACAGAGCAGGGGCTACATGATGTTCTGCTATATGAGCATGGTGTTAACATGAAGGCCAGGCATTGTAGTACTGAAAGTCTAGCATTTCATTTATACCACTTGGCTGCTCTAGAAAGTTGGTAGAATAAAGTTACATAGCTGACATGCTGTGTGAACTTTTACTGATTTAACTTGGCAAGTATAAGCAGGGTGATAAGTATGGCCTGAATCGCTGGTTGTGTTGGCTCTCTGTATGGAGCACAGCAAGTATTCCTTGCCTTTTTGCATGTAGTTAGATTGGCCAAGGTGTACAGCACAGCATGTGCAGCTAGCCAAGCAGGTAGAAGCACAGAGGCACACAAAGTAAGGCACACTGCTTGCTTGGTGTACACAATAATGAAGGCCCGCAGCTCCCAGAATGCCAGTCACTAATGTGGCCTTAACACCCAATCTGGCAGACTGGATCGGGTGTTAAGGCCATTAGCACACAGGGTTACCAATGCAGCAACCCGGGGTTGAACGAAGGAAAATCCTTTCCCAAAATGGCTGCCATCGAAAGGGAAGGCAGGGCTCCATACTGAGTCCCTCTTCCCTTTCCATGGCGGCCAACCGGAGCGCTCAGGACGGCGGGGAGCAGCTGCTTGTGGCAGCCATTGCTGCTGCTTCCAAAAGGTAAGTGGAGGGAAGGCGGGGGGTGGGGGGTTGGGTTTTACTTTAAAAAAAGTAGAACACAGGACAAGATCAGAGATTTCAGCCCGGGTTCTGTGGAATCTGATTGGCTGCGCCCCCCGGCCCGGTTGCTAATACACTATTGTAGTTGAAAGTCTTAGTGTGGCATTCTGTCACGAGTAAGCCCTTTCCATGGGTTGTGCCCTTTTCGTGAAGCCATGTTTTACTAGTAACTTTATTTATATTTCTGGAAGCTATACAGTTTTACTTGCAATAGTGAACACGCTCTCCTTAGAGCAGGGTTGTCCAACTCCAGGATTCGAGGGTCGGAACTCTGACGAGTGTTCAGGGTATCCCGCATAATATTCATGAGAAGAAATGTGCATACATTTAGAATCAGTTTATGCACATCTAGCTCATGAATATTAATGTTAGGTATCCTGAAATTCCAGCATGTTTTCGGTCCTCGAGGGCTGGAGTTGGACAACCCTGTTTCAGAGAGCCTAGACTGACTTCACAATGTACCAGATGGCCAACAACATTGGGCGAATTGGGTTTTGCCCTTGTCCCAACCCCACACAACTCTGGGACTTTGCCCAAGGGACCCTGCTTACATGCAGGACGTTCTTGACAATGATTAGATGCTAATGAAAAGCAGAGTCTGGAACTGGAACCCCACTATGGGACCAACACCTGAAGGGCCTGACAATGACTTATCTCAAACAGTTCTGTCCTGTTAGCAGAACCATTTCTTATGAGTGAATGTAGGCGATTGTAACTGTGATGAGACTTTCCATCTGAAAGCCCCCACACAGTGCCTGTTACTTACTAAATGAATGCCACTCTGCAAGAGAAAGACAATTAAAGTGAGTCACACATTAAAATTAATTTTCTAAAGCATGAAATCTGCTTCTTTGAAAGGCAAAACAAGTTGTTTTTGAATATATATATTCAATTTTTCTTAAAGTCATGCATTGCAAGCTGTAAGTTCTTGCCAAACAATGATTATAGGCAGGTGAACTTAGAGCACCATTTCTTTGATTTCATGCCTTTGGTGCTGAAAGTATAGGGCTGTAACACAGAGAAGGTTTTTCAGGCTCACATTGCTTTGATTTATGGGACATTTAGCCAGGGACAATGAGATTGTAACATGGCCCTCAACGGGTTTTTACCAGAAGGACAAAATCTGCTTACCTGGGGCCCTCGATGTTCCTTCCTTTTCGGCATTTGGCCGCCATGAAAAGGGAGAAGGGACTATGTGTAGTCCCTTCTCCCCGTTCCCTGGCGGCCATTTTCAGTGTTTACATTTTTTTATCACTTCTTAATGGCTGCCGTGGAAAGGGAGACGGGACTACCTTGTCCTCATTCCATGAAAGCTATCTTCTTTATTTATTTTTTCCTCATTTTTGAATGGCCACTCTGGAAAAGGAAAAGGGACTGCGCAGTCCCTCCTCCACGTTCCATGGTGGCCTTTTTTTTTCTTTCTGTTTTTCAGTTGCGAAACACCGACGGCATCTCGAAACACCTCACGGCACATTGACAGTGGAGGGCACAGAGACAGGAGGGCAAGAATAGATAACACCCACACACAGAGTCAAGGAGCAAAGACAGCAAAGAGGCGCAGAGAGCCAGTGTGCATTAGGAGACCTGGCTAGTAGAAAGAGGCATGGTGAGCAGACACAGACAGGTAGGGGGACATTTGGGGAAACAAGGCGCATATTACAATAGGGTAAACAAAAACAGAGAGGAGTAGAAGGAGACAGTGAGACTGGGCGGCAGTAAGGCACTGAGAGGTGTGGGCACCAAAAAACAGTGGAGAGCAAAGGCAAAGGGGGAACAACAAGAGTGAGGCCAAAACTACTGGGGAAACAAAACACAGAACCTAAAAAGACACTGGCACGGAAAGACAGAGAACACTAAAGGTTATGGGACACAGAAAAACAAGGGGCACAAAAAGACAGTGTGAACATAGAGGTATCATGGAGAGAGACAGAGCCGCAATGGGTTGGGGAGGAACTGATAGTTGGGCACCAAGTCAGTGAGCACAGAGGCTTGATGGTGCTGAGGGATGGGGGTACTATGGGGGAACAGTATCACAAAACAACAGGCACACAGCTATAGGACCAGTGTAGGAATTAGGCCGGAACGAGACAAAGTCCTGAGGCCCACGTCTGTTCCCGAGCCTAGTTTCACGCAGAAGCAGCCTGGCTTCAAAAGACTGGGAAAGCAAGGCTGAATGCAGAAACATTGAGAGCCTAACATATTTCTTGCCATTTACAGACTTTTTTTGTTAGGGTGAGTATTGTGACAAATGCAAAGAGCAGAGTCCACCTTCCATTACTTGCTTAAAAGAGTGTCTTGCTGAATCACTATCAGACATGTATCAAATAAAAAATGGTGGGCATTTTTATGTTCCCAAAATACTCTTTGCTTCTATGCAAATCACTGACTTGGGTTCCATGAAGATATACTGTGTTGCGTGACTTGGCCTGACAAGGCACATCCATCAGCTCCACCACCTTCCCCACTAGCCCCGCCCCCTCCCAAGGAGGAGAGGGTTCCCAGAGCACAATTTCAGAATTTCCAGCACTGTGTAGCAGTGCTTTAAATGAGCCGGCTCTAACCGGCTCTACGTACCCGCACATCTTATTTTTGGCCGTATTGAGGGCCGGGACTTCTTCAAGCATGAACAGAGTACCGGTACATAAGAATGTTGCCAAAAGTCCCACACACATCAGCCGGTCAGGGCCTTCCCAGCTCCTGTGAAACGACAAAGCGCAGCAAAGCACAGCTGCTCCAGCTGATGTTTTGCTCTGTGTCAGCAATGCACTACGATAAGGGCGGGTGGAGGTTGTTAGCCCTGGCACATATGAGGAGGTGTAAATAGTGGTGATAATACATAGGAGGGAAGCATAATGTTGCATGCTGTGTGAAATAAAGATTCCAAGAGATGACATTACACTGCATTGCATTTTCTTTCACTCCGAACACAGTTTTAAAACCATGCACACTTTTTTAGGCTTTTACTGTGATCTTCTCGCCAGGGTGGATAAAATAAAGCTATAATCCTATTTTTGCTCGACATGTTTCCAAAAATTATTTATATTATGTCAGGTTAGAGTTTTATTGGATTACCGGGTGGGGTTGAGCGGGCACAGCTGTGTTTAAACAAGAATTATTCAAACGTCTCTTGTACTGTATTATAGGTTATTTGGTCCTGTCACCAGATGACGCTCCATTTGCACAATGGAGTGATGCATAAAAATAACTGGATATCTGCCTGGGGACGGTAACCCAGACGGCCGGAAGGACCTGCGTGGATTTCCACTCTGAGTTCTTTTTTTATTATTCTTATTTTGATCTGTTATATTCTCTTCTTTGAAAACAATGATACTGTGATTCAAATTGGTTCAGAAGTTTGTAAAAATGTTTTATTCCAAAAAAGGTGAAGAAGAGGCCCGTGAAATGTGTGTCCAATGCATTTCGGTCTTTGTGACCATCTTCAGGGACAATTTCTAAACAAAAAGGATATGTACAAAAAATGATATTAGTTTAAACAGATATTGGGCCTCATTACGGGTCTGGGGGTACCCCTGCCAGTGCTACTGGCGGGTTGCCGCCGGACAAGTAAACATCTACCGGCACCTGACTTCCCAGTGCCACTGGCTCATTACGAGTCCGGCGGCCGGGAATTCAGGCGCCGGTATATGTGTTAATTCCCCTTTCCCATAGAGTCCAATAGCACTCTGGGAGTGGGGACACAGAAGCACCGGCACCGTTGCTAAGGGTGCCCGTGCTTCCATGAAGGGTTTGCCTACCATGACTGCTGTGGCCGGCAGGGTCAGAAATGTCGGGAACAGCGGCTCCAGCAGGCAAACACGTAGTTTGCCGGTCTGGAAACAAGGGTGCCGGTGAGCTTACCGGCACCCTTGTTTCCGGACCAGCAGCAATGTAACGAGGCCCACTGTATACTCATTCATAGTTGTGCACTCATATTTACCAGGCTTTTGTTTCTTACCTTGGCAATGACCATATCATTACTTTCTCTGACCTGGAGCCCTTGGATTTGTCTGTAATACATTGGTTGTTTTACTTAATGTTATACATTTCTAAGATTCTTCAATACAAATATTACACATTGTGTAGAGAGTTAGGTATATGTCATCCTTTAATTGCTTCTTGGCTGTATTACCCAAGGGTTCCTGCTCTGGTGTCCTGCATATGAAAGTATCAATAATTAGGCAGGTTCCTAGAAATGACATGATTTATGTTATTAATACTAAGTACTGCTAATAGAAATCATGTATTACAGACACATCCAATAAAAAAAGTACTTGGAGTGGAAATCCACACAGGTGTCTGGGTTACCGTACCCAGACAGATATTCAGGTTAGAGTTGTATGTCATTTGTGTACTTTTAATCGCATTGCTGCAAAGCAATTATTTGATCTTTTCAAACCCAAACCTCATCAAATACATTAAATATAGATAGGAAGATATATAGGCAACTGCTTAAATCCCCAACTGGGTTCAAATCCTGGATTCAACACTTAAGGAAACTGTGTGATCCTGGGCAAATCATGTATTCTCACTGTACCTTCCTCTGCAAAAATTGGAAGTCCTGAGAAAATAAATCCTCCCTAAAACAGGGCCAGATTTCGGGGGTCATTTTCCAATCGCCCTGAGCAGTAAATGAAGAGTAAAAACCACTGCACTACAAAGTTCAAAGAATGCACCGAAACTCAGGTTCACCCTAATTTCCACGCATTTGTGCTCTGGTGCAAGCAATCAAAATTGCTTGGGGGGACACACAGTGTTAGGGAGAGAGGTCCTCTCTCTTCAATTAGCAGAGGGAAGAAAATGACCCCCTTCAAACCAATGAGTAAATGTGGTATGTTGCCCTAATAGAATATGCAAATCTGCTTTTAGATGATCAGGTGTAAAGCCAAGCTACACATCTAAAGTGTGCAGAGCAACTCATCAGGAAGAACAGGTCTGAAGCTAAGCGAATGACTTAAAATTACACGGTTGCAATTGCAGATTGTAATGTTTTAGTGTGCCAGGGTCCAAGGCCCAAGCTCAGAGTAGAAACGACACAGAGTGGAAATATGATTGGAGCGGGATAAGTGCGGAAAGAGACAGATAGTGAGATGCAAAGAGCAAGACACACATAAAAAGTGCAAACAATAGAGAACTACATGACCGGGCAGGGAGTCAGGGTGAATTTCATAGAACTTGGTGGGGACAAGTCTTTATAGAAGGACAAACATGGCCCAGCCCCCTCCCCCCCCCTTTCTGGAGGGGGCACATGGCTGCCAGCCTCAAAGAACTCAGTGCCCATTATTTACAAAAACATGCCAGGAAGTTTTATGGTGCTCTGAAAAAGCTCTAAAACATTTGCCTGGTTGTTCACAGCTACATTATTTTCTGATCAATTAACCCTTTAAAGCTTTCTGTGTTCACTGTAGAAAACACAGTGGTCCAGATTCTCTAATCTTGTTATGGTGCAAGTGATGAAAAGCGCTAACGCGCATCACTTGCATCGAGATCCACAAAGCACCTCTGAATGTGTGCATCTCAGATGCTCACATTCAGATGCCCTTTGATTCGCTCCATTTGCTCATTTGCGCAATAAGGGGCTATTTTTGCGTATTTCAATGTGCAGCCCGAAACCACAAATGGGATGTTTTTTTCACATATTCTTCCATTGTGCCTGCTTGGACTAGGCACGGGGGAAGGCCCAATGCATGTTAGGTTCATTTCTGAACTTTTCATGCCTTTTCGTTAAAGTGGGAGAGCAGTTGGGTTAACTGCTGCTCTCCCACTTGTATTTCTATCCTTCAAACAAGGATAGAAAGCATTATTTTTAGCTCATTTCACTGTCACTCTGAAATACAGTCCAAGCACCCCTGTGGGTGCTGGGAGCCTGTAATACGTTGGTTTCAGGCGCATGCTCCCAACATTAATGTATTTAAGGTGGGCAACACATGTTTAAGCTACTGCTCAATCACCTCCAAAATGCACAAGTCACCTTTGAGAATAAGGTGACCTGCTATTTTCTGAAATTATCCAAATGAAAAAGTGCATCCTCTGCATTTTTTTTCATTTGAACTGAATTTTGAGAATCTGCCAAAGTTTCTCTCTTCATCCGTGGTCCAGCACACAGCACCACTCCATCGCAATCACGCAAAAAATTGGAGTGTACCCTGCTCGCGCCAGTCAAATCGCGTGAAAAGGGCCTTGCGTGCCCCCGCGAAATCACCTACCCCACTCGCGCCAGTCAAATTGTGTGAAAAGTGCCTTGCGTTCCCCCGCGAAATCGCGTACCCCTGCAAATCACCAGGAGTGAGTTCTATATAAAGATATGGGGCCTCAATATGAGTGTGGTGGTCCGGAAACAAGCTTACTGGACCCTTGTTTCCAGACCGCCACGCTCTGAGTCTGCCTGCTGGGGCTGCTGCTCCTGACAGGTCTGATCCTGCCGAGCGCAGCGGCCCCGGTTAGCAGACCCATCACAGAAGCCACGGCACCATTACTAATTAGTAACGGTGCCGGTGCTTCCGTGAACCCATTCACATGGAGTGCAATGGGACTTCACGGGAACGGGGACTAACATTTTCCGGCACCTGGCTTTCCGGTCCGCCAGGACTTGTAATGTCCCAGTGGCAACGGGAAGCAAGGTGCCAGTACAATGTCACCATTTCGGCGGCAACCATCCGGAAGCACCAACAGGGTTACCGCCGGACTCGTAATGAGGTCCCCTGTGTTGTGCAACCTGGCTGGGGGCCACACCCCTTGGCCCCGTCCCCTCCATCCCAAAGCCCCGCCCCTTCTAAGAAGTGAGGTTGCCTCAATAAATGTTTTCCATTTCCAGCACTGGCACTGAGGACATATAGACTGACAGCGGTGCCATGGGGAAGTGTGGGGGGGGGGGGTTTTGGGGGGTGCTCTCTGTGGAAGACCAAGGCTTGGCATGGAAGTCTCGCTTCTAGGCAAGCAGGCACTGGTTCACAGAATGGCACCGGAACGCCGTAACATTTTCTGATTCATGAACGGAATAAAACATGCGGGCAATTGAAGTGACACCTACTTCATGCCTAAACATTACAGTATCAGAAATCTTGGTACGCGCCAATTTCCCGCTGCTGCGAGAGTCTGTGACTGGCTACAAACTTCTCTTCACTTCCGACCACGACATCCTCGTGAGCCACAGAGTTCTCTTTCTCGTTGGCCAAAAAACACATCCTAAAAGGATGGAAAAATGCAATGGGCATAGGTGACAGAGGGCGGGTCTGAGAGACCAGTACAACCCCTGTGTGACTCGCTGGCAGGAGCGAGCTTTGGTGATAGGCACTCTTCCACAGGCAACTTCTTATCCAGAACTCTGGACATGCACAGTGAGGAGGAGTAAAAGGCGCGCGCCTTTAAATCCCATGGACCGCAGCCTCCGCCACTGAGCATAGCAGGTACGTGCTGCTGGGTCTCACCCCCTCCTCATCCCCGAGAGACCAGGCTCACTTAAACCCCATCCACCTCCTCTCTGGCACTAACCACAGGAGCACGAGAGACAAGAGCGGGATCTCAGCCCCCCAGTGAGCAGCCTCCACTCACGATTGCGCTTCTATGGGAACTTCCCCAATCCCCCCCAAAAAGAAAGGTAAGTGGAACCGACCTGCAGCGCGGCGGGAGCCGCCTCTCCTGCTGGCATCAGCCCTCCCTTGCGAATATTTTGCCATCGGACCCAGCTGCTGCTGAAGGATCCTAATAGGTGCATGGCACCCTGAGGGGTTTGGGGGCAGCGTGTTGCCCAATATAGTGTCTGATTGGGTTATCTTTGGTTCCAAATAAAGCAGCAGAAGCGCGTGGAGCAGGGAAACAAACCCTGCCTCCCTGGGCCAATCCTATTAGCGAGCCGGAGCCGCCCCTGCGAGGGCCTAACACCATTAGGGGATTAGGCCGGAGCACAGCAGAGCAGGCGGGAGAGGGAAAAGGCCACGTGTTGCATGCACTGGAAAGATACGCGTGCAGGCACTCGCCGTCACCCTGGAGTGACCACTTCCTGTGTAGACTCCCCGCCCAGAAAGGCCAGGACTTTCAAATGTGCAGCATCCCTTTCGAGAATAGCCTGCTGTGTACCTACGGTGAGTGCTCGGTACAAGACCTTTAAAAGTGTACTATATCACTACCAGTGCCAGACTTAGCGGCAGCAGCACCCTGGGCTTTTTAAGAAAAATGCCAATTTTTGGCAATTTATTTTTAACTCCCTACTCTGGCGCCTGAGCAGGGAGTTAATCACTGCACTATTCTAATGAAAATCGCCCCGCTCCTGCGTCGGAGCAGGGAGGCAATCCTATCAATAGGGTGCTTATGCTTTTGCATCATCACCCTATTGTTATTAAATGCACAATAATGGCAATAGGGTGCCTGCCTCACCTTCTCCCGCTATGCAAGCTCGGGGGAGCCCTTGAAAGACTCCCCCGAGCTGGCGTGGCGGGCGGGCTAATAGTGCCCCTGGCAGTCGCCCCCAGGTGGCCCACCCCTAAGGCTGACCCTGATCACTACTGAGAATCTCCAGTACTTGCTATTTAAAAGAACAGCGTCCCTAGTGAGACTGCCCGATACTCTCTTTAAAAGTATAGTCTCACTGCTGAGAATGGCTCGCAGCCTCCTTTTAAAAATGCAGCAGCTACCCTAATGAGAATGGACGCTACTCACCCTAGAAAAGTGTACAACCCTAATGAGAATGGCTGGTACGCCCGCAACACTGAAGTTGGCCGGTAGTCTCCCTTTTAAATGAAAGGATTGCATCTAACTGGGGTCTGATGGTGTCTACAAAATATCAAGCAATGCGCTTCTTGCCACGATTGGCTTCAATAACTCCTATACTTTGAAAGATGCTTGAAGGATTTTTTTGTTTCAAAATAGTTGAAAATGCTTGTAGGACTTCCCTATCGTGGCCTCCTGTGGGATCCCAGCTAGTTGCCAAACCTGGGTTTAGGGAAGCCTATGTTCCCTAACCCAGGCTTCCCTAATCCCAGGTTTAGTAACTAGCCATCAGTGGCTCCTAATATCTAAAAACTAGCTGCAGATGGGGCAGACGGGGGGGGGGGGGTGCCTAAAAGCAAAAGCCTTATCTTTCTGGCTCCCTCCGGTGGTCTTCTAAGGGGTCCCCAACCTAACACTCCCAAGTTTTCCTCAATAGCAATGACAATATTCTTGTGCCCGTAGGAGACACCTTGGAAAATTCGAAGTCATTCATAGCTACTGTCCCTTCCCCATATTGCACTGTTGACAAATGCTACTCGCTAAGGCAAGTATACCAGCCTTATCCAAGACAAATACAAGAGGAAATGGATCTGATGTAACGAAAGATGGCAAGAATAATCAAACTCATTGTTAACTGACACGCGCGCATGCAATATACACAAAGCAAATGTGCACTCGCCATGAAGAAACGCAGGCACTACGTAAAACATGCATTTATACACAAAGAATGTCCTTTGCAACCATGAAGGCATGAAGAGCATAACATAAGCAATGTATAAGCTGAAATGCAACACGAACGATTCACTTATATACTTGAATAACATAGAAACGCAACAGTAATAGGCAGCAAACATTAAAATGAATAAAAGTCCTTGAGGTTTCATGGAAGCACAAACTGCTGAATTTACTGAAACACGGACCCGTGCAAGGCACTGACACATAGCTGTGCAGACATTGCCAAGGTTACTGAGAAATTAGGGAGGGTTTGAATGGCTTGGAAATAACACGAGATAAGAAGTCTCATGGCACAAGACATATTTCTCTAAGATTAATTAAAGAACAATTTGCCTTTGAAAGCCAGGTGCAGGATAATTACAATCCAAAACGTTATGAAGAATGGAGCGACGTAATCCCTAGTGGTCGAAAAGTTGCAACACTCGCACTCACATTAGCTAACATCTCAATAAATGCAGGGTGAAATAATTGAAAACACGGTCCTCTCACACATGAGCCATAATTCAAGAACACTGTCTATTCATTAGCCCCAGACACAGATAGGCATCTGCTTCGAGTCCTCACATATTCTCAGTACCAAGGTGCAATGCAAGGTTGACTAGAAAGGGGTCGCTCTGGCTTGTGGCCTAGGAATAAGGGATAGTATCTTATTTAATTGAAAGGAAAGCAGTTCCTGGGCCCCTTTCCCCCTACTCCCTTTTTGGCTCATGTGTTGATGGCCTGTCAATTGCTGAAGGTTGGTAAATAAGGTGCCTACCAATGAACACTCTCAATGCTGCGCCGCCCAGCTCATGTTGCACTAACCAATCAAGTAATGAAGCGATGACACGTATTCACCATTATCTATTTAGATGTGGTCTCAGGTGTAGCCATCAGATAGGTTATAACCAATGATAAAACAAACCCCTATATATTCTATATGTATACTATTCCCTTAACCAATCTCTCTACCCCGTAGGTTAGTGTAGACAAGATTGTAGTGTGGCGCCAGTCATGATGTGTTTTTGATTTATTATCCATTGTTTTACATGAGAACCTCTGAGAGTGATATGAGATCCTTAATGCTTGTATACTGTCCCTGATTTATGTGAATTTTTAATAAAGCAGGTTTTGTCATCTACTTTGGCTATTTCCGTTATTGAATGCAGGATTTCCCAGCCTATCATTTCTTCTTAAACTGGGGGTTTCCAGATCACTTTAACATGTTGCAGCCAGTCGGATGGTTGGCCAGGACACTCGGATTGGGTTCCACGTGTTAATATCCCCGCAAAAATATCGCCATACAAAAATATCGCCATATTTTTGCAGCGATATTACGGCATGGACCTCAGGTGGACACCCCCGCAACCTCTGTATTATTTTAAAAGGAGCGGGGGACACCCCCGCAACCTCCGCTCCCAAAAATCCCTAACATTATCCCCACTAAAAATATCGCCTATGGCCGTTCCCAACGACCATATATACAGCAATATTTTTGGTGGGGATAATATCACCTTATACCTCGAATTGTTGACGTTCTATGCCGCAGTCTGAAGATTGCAAGGTGAAATGTGGAGACCAGTATCACACATGAACTGAGAGAGTTCAACAGGCGAAATCCATGTCCGATCCTCGCACGGCCCCCCGTAGGGAAAAAAGGCAGCTGGGTGATTGGGTGAAGTTTGATACTAAAGGCCTCAGCTGATCCACAGATGTAAGTATATAGCATCGGCTTGGAAAAATGGAAACGGGAGAGGAAATTGTTTGTATATTGGGGAACTGTGAGATGATAAAAGATTGCTTATAGTGCAATACCTGGGACAAGGTTGCTGAGGATAACACACTAAACCTCTCATTGGTTATTAATGATGGTGAGATTTCCCAGGACAAGGTCACAGAAGAGTGTGTTGTAAACCCCCTTCTGGTATGGTATATATTATATTTATAGTGTATTCATATGTGTAGTGACTTCTAGGACCAGCTGTAGGGTGTAAGGTGGTTTAGTTTGTGAAAAGTGCATTTTTGTGCATATTGGTGTATATTGTGAAGGACGTGAAGCTGTGGTTTGGGCCAAAAGGGGGTGGTCCGGAGCATGGGAGGTGTTTGTGGTCCTTGCCCGGGTAGTTGTGACGTAGAAGGTGTGGTGTTGGGGGAGATTTAGAAGTGTTGGGAGTAAAAGAGAAATATTGTTGGGGGAAGAGTGTAAAGGAGGAGTGAATAGGGAGTACGTTCAAATTTAAATCGAGGTTTGGTAAGTATTGGCAGACTAAATTGTGATGTGCAATCATGGGAGATACTCCACTTATTCCTTTGTGCAAATGCATTACCCCTGTCCAAGGACAACATTACTAAGCACCATGCCCATTGGGTTAAGGGCACTGCAGGCAAGGTGTTTATGCTTTAGCGGCAGGAAAGCACTCTTTCGACATCAGAAATGCAACACATAACAACAGATTTGCATGATGCATACAAAGGGAAGAAGTTAGAAAAACAATTAGCCATTCTAGAACTCTGGAAGATGTATGGGGAAGAGACGGGAAGAGATGGAAGAGCCACCCGTTTGTGAATGGATGCTTAACCAGCATGAAGGGGAAGGCACAGTGCCCTCGGCTCCTCCTCCTCCTCCCCAGAGCATTGATCTATCTCCCGAAACACGGGCACTATACCCATTACAGGAATGAATAGCAGCGGTAGCATATAATAACCCCACATATGCACCCCGGACCCACAGCAGCGAAGATGTTTTAAACAGAGTAAAAATAAATAAACAAAATTCAGTGTCCACACGCAATGAATATAGTGAACATTGTGAATTGTAGGCAAAACTGATAGAAGCTGAGGAGGAGATCCAGGGACAGAGAGGCATGCAGGGCAATAGGGAAGTGACAGTGATTGCCCCGAACGCATAGGTGGCAAGACAAATAATGCTTCAATGAGAATTGGAAAGAAGGTTAGAAGAAGAGGAGAAGGAAAGGAAACAATCGCTCGACAGAGAGGAGAGAAAACAAAAAGAGGAACAGGAGAGATGAAGAGATGTAGAGAACGAGAGAGAGAGGAACTAGGAGGACGAAAGAGATTGAGAGATTGAACGAGAAATAGAAAAGAGTAGAGAATGCTGACTAAAAGAAGTTGATGAGATTGTAAAGGGGTGTACTCCAAGAAAAGGAGAGAGACAAGGAGTGGGAGCGGAAAGAAAGAGAAAGGAGTTTAGAAAGGCATCATAAGGAAGTGGCTGAAATACACAAAAAGCATACCATTCCAGACAGAGATGAGGGAGCAGCCATGTAAAGGAGGATTGGTAATTTGTACAGAAGCAGGCGGGACAGTGGTGACCGCAGTGTAAAAAAGAGTACAGGAGGATCTCCATAACGGTGGGAAAGGAGTGTATTGGAAGAAGTGATGAGTGGATTCTGTATGACAATTCCCCTGGGGAGAGTAGACTTTGAGGTTATAGAGGATGATGGAAGTGATGCAAGTAATGATACAATGTTTATGGATGAGGAAAGAGAGGAAGATGGAGAAGAGGAGGAGAAAGAGACCGCAAACCTACAGGCCTAAAAACAGGGCAAGAGAGAACATGGTTAGGTTTGGAAGGATCAAAGAGAATGCTGGAGCCTTTCCAAAGCTCTGAGCTCCTGAAAATGCAACCAAGAAGCTTAGATGACAGAGCACCTTATGTGAACATGATAGAGAAATGTACCAGGGTTGCAGAAAATGTATTTGACTAATATGACTCCCAAGACATGGAGGTTGACTGTGGTTGGGCAGAACATAGAATTGACACGATTTCCAATGCTCGAAAAGGGGATTGGATGGCCACAATATATTCCATGGCCACCAATGGACAATAACAACTTAGTCTGTAGGGTAGCAATGCTGACATCAGGAGTGGACAAGTGGATTTATGAATTAGAAAGCATGACGGCAGGAATGACGTTAGCAGTGGCTGACATAAAAATCTTGCTTGCTGCCATAAAAGGAGAGAGGGCGGACGATATTTGAAAACGAGAGTGTTATCCCTGAGTGACAACCCAAAACACAACTCATGATGGAGCACCTTTTAACAACTGTAGGGCTGATGTATGAGAGCACTTAGGGTGCAATATCTTGATTCATCAGACATGAGAGTAAACATGACACACAAAATGCGTGACAACAGAGACCCGGTAGCTCAAATTCAGGAGATTCAGGAGAAATGGAATCTCGAAATGAGAAAGATGTGGGACAAAACTATATCTATTCTTTATCATATATTGAGCCAGGGGCTGCCTGAGGAAGTGTAGAGACAATTGAAAAAGATAGAAGAAATGGAAGCAAAACCATGGCCAGAGATTCATTTGACTATAGTTCACCACTGTCGGTTGAAACAAGAGAAATCTAGAAAGAAACTTGAGGAAAGAAAGCTGGAGAAAGCAAAATCATGGGGTGCAAGGCCAGCAAGAGGAGTACCCATTATCACAACCAGAAAGTGTGCTAGACTCAGTGCTAGTGGGAAGAAGAGGTAGGCATAAAACACATAGTAAAGCAGCATTATGAGATCCTGGCGCTAACCATCGGCCCTCTTACCTTGCTATTCCTCTCCAAAGCATTTCTCTAATTGACTCGACTCGACCATTGGCAAACCCTATTTTCTGACTGAAAGCACACTGCCAAATGCAACTGACACAATTGCACCTCTTCCTGCAGCTAGACCACCTGGATCAGCCTGAAGTCCCTGCGGCCTCTGACTCCGGAAACCCCGTGGCTCCCTCACCATGAAGATTCACTGCAGATCACTCCACCCTTGTGCTTGGCCCTGGGACTTCCCCCACTCTCGCTGCCATAGCAGCGCAATGCCTGTGCTTTGGTGACATGGGACGTCTCGTGCACCTGACTCGTCTGCGCCTGTCTTGCTGCTTGCCCGCCTGCTGAGTTTGTTGCAAACTGTGCAGTTTCTCCATTGCGATCTCTCCCCCTTTAGGTCTCTCTGCTCTCTTTCGATGCCTGGGAGGAAAAAGTTCAAAAAACATCTCCTGGTCTCCAATCCACCTATGTCAATGCGTCTTCCAGGCAGAGTGTCACTGGCATCCTCTTTGTCATCCCCTCTCTGGACCTATGGACCCCCTACATGGTCTCAGTCCTCTCCCCTTTCTCTTTATCACCCATTAATGGTGGCACCAGATGGGAATTACTCTTGGCATGTTTTTCATCCTCTAGGTGCATCATTAATGTCTATCAGAATGGCACTGTCATGGCCCAGGGCTCACAGCCCAAACTCCTCCTTCTTGATTAGGTGTCTTCCATCTCTCATCAACATACTCCCTTCTCCTGCCACTCCTCCATCTACTTCCCCTCTTGCCCCTTCTCCATCACCGACGGCCGTACCACATCGCTGTACCCCTCCTCGTAAAACCTTCAAAGGTGGCAACCAGCTTCACCTAGCTAGCCTTGACTCTCGCTCTGCTGTTAAGCACTTCTCTGATATTTGTCTCCATCTTGAATACCTTGACCTCAACATTTTTACTATCACAAAGACGTGGCTCAATGCAAGCTCTGTCACTGCTGTTGGCACACTTCTCCCTGAGGGCTACAAGATCCCCTCTAAGCCCAGGGCTAACCGTTCTGGAGGCATTGTGGCCTTGATCTTAGCTGAATGGGTCCCTGCTACTATCATTCCCACTCAGACCTACTCATCCTTTGAATGCCCCATCTGCATGCTTGGTGTCTCTCCAACCCCCTCAGTGACTCTTGCCACCATCTACAGAACCCCTAGACCGGTCTTCCTCTCGGAGTGGTCGACCTCACCTCTCCTCTTCTGTCCTCCACCTTCAAACTTCTCCTGCTCATAGACTTCAATATTCACCTGGCTCTCCTGATTCAGCCACTGGACTCATCCGCAGCCTCTATGATGTTCTTTCCCTCACCATTCTTCCCTCCGGTCTGACGCACTCAGCCAGACACACCTTGGACGCTCTCATCTCAGCAGACATCCCCATCTCCAACCCTCTCACTACACCTCTCATATGGTCTGACCATGCTCTCCTGTCCTCTCACCTGTATCTGTTAGGTCCCCCAGCTAAGCCTTTGCCTGCACTGCCAGTCTCCTTCTCTGTCATTTGACCGATGAAGCAAGTGTCAGTTGCTGCTTTTGCTGCCACCTTTATTTCCCCTCCCATTCCTGCCACTGACTCCCACACTGACTCTGCCCTTGCTAATCTTCACGTCTCCATCACCAACACCCTGGACATCCTTGCCCCGGTCATGAAGATCTGCATGAGGCCTGACTCCAAGCACAACACCTGGTATGACGACAACCTAGCCTCTCTGAAATGCAAGTGCAGAGCTGCTGAGCGTGACGAGCCTGAAGTGGTGGGCTTCAGGCCCATCCTCTGACAGACTGCCCTACTGCCTGCTCCAAAGGCATTACAGACTCTCCATCCGCTCAAAGAAGAGGGCCCATATCCAATCCCGCATCTCTGGGGTCATTATCAATGCAGGCAAACTGTTTAAAATCTGCAAGGAGCTCACCAATCCTACTGCGGTCCCCACATCTCCGCCATCCTTGACCCTCTGTACCTTACTGGCCTCTTACTTCTTAACCAAAATTCAAGACATCCTGTCCTCACTCTCCTCTACGCTAGTCCCTCTCCAGCTCTCAGGCCCCTCTTGGATCTCCTCTCACCTCCTACTCTCATGTTTCTCACCAATAGCACCGGATGAGGTCTCTAGCCAAATCCTCTCTATGAAAGCCTCCACCAAACAGGTGCTCTACTGCTCCTCCAGAACTATCAAGGACAACATTGCCTTGCTTGTACCCGCCTTGGCCGATTTCTTTAACCACTCTTTTGCCACTCACTCCTTCCCACTACCCCTCAAGGACTCCCTTGTGTATCCTCTCCTCAAAAAGCCCTCTGCCGACCCCCCATGCCCAGCTAACTACTGCCTCATCTCCATTACCCCCTTCTTGGGCAAACTCTTGGAGAAGCTGGACATTTTCCAACTGATCCAACACACTGAATTTGTTGGTTGTCTCCACGACCACCAGTCTGGCTTCAGAGCATCCAGAGGCATGGAAACTGCACTCCTGAACACCTGTGAAGACTTGCTCTCAAATATTGATTCCAGCTCCCCTTCCGTTCTCATCCTTCTTGACCTTTCCTCTGCCTTTGATACGGTCAATCATGTCACCCTTATAAATTGGCTCTGTGATACCCTTGCCATCATAGACCTGGCACTGGACTGGTTGACCTCCTTCCTCTCTGACTGACCATCCCAGGTTCATCTGGGCCATTTGTCTCTCCACCATCTCACTCTCTACCTGCGGCGTCCCTCAGGGCTCTATCCTCTCGCTGTGGCTCTTCAACATCTACCTTGCCCCTCTGACCCACCTGCTTGCCTCCTTCTCTCCTCACTTCTAGTGCTATGCAGACAACATGCAGCACCCCTTCAAACATCCCTCCACTGCCTCTCCTTCCTCCTCTCTAATCCCTGACCGTCTCACTACTATTCAGGCCTGGTGTGCTGCCAATGATCTCTGCCTTAATGCCAGTAAGACTGAGATACTTATCATTGAGACCCCAGCTCCCTCCCTCCCTCCCTCCTACCCTTTGGCTGCCCTCTATGGGTCCCCTTCCATCACCCTCTTGTGAGCCAGAAAACCTTGGTGTCATCTTTGATGCCTCTCTCTGCTTCTCTCCTCACATCGTGGACCTTGCCAAGAAGGCCCACTATCAGCTGCACCTCTTCAGAGGCATTCTCCCTTTTGTAGGGAAGGCATGGCATCAAACAGTGACGGCAGACACAAATGATCACAGTTCAAGGGTGTTTATTGAACTTCAATGGGTTGGTTGGACAGCTATCTAACCCTAAATCTAAGATGGGAGCAAGCTACGACAATCAAATGATATTAACGCAGTCCTAGTGGAGACTCTGTCAAAATAAAAGGGCCTATAGTAATACAACTATTGCCAATCCTTACTTCGAAATACAAATTGTGTGGGAAAACGATCTATGCAAATGAAAAGTGTTCAAAAAACAATATGTCAGGATAGTTGAGCAGCTGGCTTCCCTCCCCCTCATTTTTAGCACGGAACAAGGTGGCACACTTGAGCTTTGTACACACACTCTGGCTTCTCTGCCATGAGGATGCAGTTCAAACATAGGTAGCTGTGCCTTCTGCACCAAAAGTCTCTTTCCCAATAAAAGTCTCTTAATGCACAGTGCCTGGCGTTATTACAAACAACGTAGTCTGTACCAAGTCTGTAACAAGTACCAAGGTTCTTTTCTCATCAAGATTTTCACATTCAGAAGTTCTCAGGCTTGGACCCCCTTAAACACAAGTTCAAAATTGGTCTCCCTCAATCAGGCTCAAACCACGGGTCTCCCTCAGTCGGGCCCAGACCTGATAATCTCACTTTCTTTGCTTTCTTTTTGTTTTCAAAATTTGAAAACTTTCGACTGTGCAATGGATTTTTCTTAAACCATTGCCGGACCACTTCGATTCACCTCATCCATACGTTTCATTTTATTACTTTTGTTTCTGCCACTTCTTGGCTGGGTACTTCACACAGAGACCTTCAATTGAGCACATCCGCGGTGCCAGACCACTCTGTTACTTTGTCTCGTACCTTCTCTGATTCATGTTAAAGTTCAAGCATTCATCAGCAATTGAGCTTTACTCATGTCTTCCATCACACGCGTTAATATTTTTAGTTCTCGCACTCTTCTTACAATGTTGCTGCTTGCACACTTGACTTCAACACAGACCATTCTTGCCTCGGTCTCCCCCCATCACCGGCTGTGTTGATTTCTCTGGTGCTGCTTTGATCATGGAGCCAAGGATGGTACCACAGTGGCTGCTGATCCTCCTAGACTCGACTAGTCATGCAGGAGGGACCTGGGTATCTCTGACACACAATGCAGGATTCTTCATTCTAGTTTCCTGGCATTGTGCCTTTTAATATGAAGATTTCTGGAAAGTAACAGTTTCTCGCCAGAAAAGTGAAGGGGATCTCCCTCCTTGCTCTCCCTTCTTGGTTTGCCATCTTTCTCCCCTCGATCAGCTGCCATCTGGAAAATGTTGTTCCTTCACATGCTTTGGCTCACTCAGAGTGTGCTCTCATGCTCCGCCTTGTATCCATGTGGGGAAAGTTAATGGAAGTCAGGTGTGAGTTGTTAACAGTAATTCCCTGACTTTGCCTGACCATAGTAGTGGGACATGTCAGGTATAATGCTCAGGTATGAGTGTTTTCTCCCAGAGTGGGCTGTCTGTGTGAAAGTGTTCATGTAGGGAAGGGGGGGGTTAGAGTTCCCCGGTATCCTACCTGGTAGGATGGAGTAAAGTTGTTGTTATAGGGGGGATACCATATCTCGGCATCAGGTGTCCCACTCCCCGAAGACCCCGCACCCAGGTGATTCTCCCGCACTGACCCACTCCGAGAAACTGGATCCAAAAGCAATAGCTGTGTCCTGGCCACCTGGATGACAGATCCTCTGGGACTAGTTAGTGAGACCCCTTCTGTTTTCTCACATTTCCTTCCCCCATGCGAGGTTGATGTACTTGGTCTTTTCCGAGGTCCTCCAATTTTAGGACCTAGGAGAGAACAAGAGGAAAATGTATCCAGGGATTCTTGCATATTCCACATGTTTCTTTTCCTCCATTCCGGTAGAGGCGGAATGTTCATATTTGTCTCCCGAATGTACCCTATAAACTGGTATAGAGGGGGTGATTTTCTGATTAGATGTTCCATATGTTTTGTGGTAAACTCTTGGTGAATGGTAGGTTCATGAGATTCTGTTTCCATCCATTCCCACACTGGAGAGGTTTGGGAGTAACAGTCAAATTGCCAAGAATCTTGGGGCATAAATTCCCTATGGGTGTTTGGAAGTTCTTGTAAGAGTAGAAAATGCAGGGAAGTCCCTTCCCACAATGACTTCTTCAGGGAGTCCAGGAATAAAGGCTGATGACACCAGATGTGATTCCCCACTAATGTTAATGTACATCGGTATCTTGGGATAGATCTCGTTATCTCTGTGTACACGTGTGACTCTAGCTAGAGTCGCATTCTCTAGGTCTGTTGTTGTAACTAAATCAGCCCTTATAGGGATCGGTTTGCTGCCTAAATCAATGAGCGCTTTTACAGGTCTTCCATTCACCAGGGCTTTTTCATACATAAAGTCAGCTGAAGACTGGCATAAACCTATGCTGAAGGTTGCTAGATCTGCCTCTGTTTCTTCCCAGTCATCCCCTTTTTTACACACCCTATTTCCATAGGTTCTTCTTTTAGATTTATAGGGCAGTGCCGGGCCAGATGGCCAGTTTCTTTACATGAAAAACCTATTGGAGGTGATGGTTTAATTCCTTTAAGTTCTTCTCTCCTGCTTTCCTCTATACCCATAGGGTCTGGTCTTTTGACTTCTATTCTCTCTTTTGGGATCCACTCCTTGGGTTTAGAGAGCCTTCCCATTCTATTTAGTAACTGGGATTGTGAGCAGTACGTAGGTTTGTGATCTTTCCGCTCCTCACTTCTGTGTACAGAGTGAAAGTGTTTTACTGAGTCTGAGTGGTTTTGCCAAAGCCATGACTAGGGTGGGTCGGTTTAGCTGCAATACTGCTTTCTGTAAAAAGGGAGGTAAAGAATTGGTGAATTGTTCCATTTCTCTCGATTCTTCCATTGTCTTGTTGTTAATCCAGATGGAGACCATTGGCCTCATTACGAGGTAGGTGGTAAGGGATTACTGGCACCAGTAAGGACACTGGTGCCGGTAATCTCTTACCACCCTATTCTGAGGTCCCTTAGCGGGTCCCTTCCTTAACGCCTGGTTTTACCAGGCGTTATGGATGGGACCCGTTAAGGGACTTCAGAGCTAATAACGTTAACGCAAATTGCAGTACCGTTATTAGCTCCATCCCCATTCCCATTGAGCCCTATGGGGGCTCGAATGGGATTGGGGAATGGTTCCCGGAATGGGGACTTACCGGGTCCTCCAAGGTTGGAATGACCCGGTAAGTCCCTATTTCGGGAACCCGGACCCGGAATGCGGTAAGGGGGTAGCCATGGTGCTAATAGCACCATGGCTACCTCCTACCTCGTAATGAGGCCCCATGTCCCTAATTTGTTTCTCCAATTCGAGGGGGTTTTCACCGGGGTTTAATCTAAAAGCCCTTCATTTCTGTCAATAGAAATTACAGGTTTGGCCTACCCTTTTAGAAAGTCCCTCTTTTATGGATATAAAGTAGCCCCCTAGGCAATTTGTAGTTTGTCTTTCAATAGGGGTCCCAAATAAAAACATTTTAGATTTTCTTCCCATCCCAATTGCTCAGCTAATCACTCGAAATTCAAAAAGAAATTCCTTAGGTCTTAGCTCTCCTGATAAGGTTGTGGTATCCCTTGAGGTAGTAGGGGTCTTGCATGTAAGTCGACTAATTTGGTAAAAGTTTCTTGAAGACAGGCTTCAGCCTGAATCTGAAGGGTAGCTAGCTGGGCCGTGATAAATTCAAGGTTGGCCATGTCTTCCAGAGGAGTAAGGGTTCCCTCCATGATATTTCCAGAGTCATACAAATTGTTAATTGTGCCTCAAATAAATGCACATTTAATAAAGAAGAGGTCCCTTAACCTCAAACACAGTAAGAGGGATAATTGCTTTTTGATCAACTGAAATCAGGCCTTTTACATCCTTCTTTCTCCATGGATTGCAGGCAGCGGTTAATGCCAAATGGCTGCAAATAACACGATGGGAGTTGTTCAAACAATTAATGCAACTGTGAAAGGTTTTAATGCCATAAGGGAGGTGCTAAGAGCCATCAGGTTTATGACCGTACAGAACAAGTATGTCCTTGATTTAATAATGGCCATGCAGGGTGCCGTGTGTGTAAAGATTGGACCCTCTTGTTGCACGTACACACTTGACCATGATGGGGAAAATGGGACCCTCAGAGAGGCCATAGCCACCTTAACTGAATTACTCAGAAATGGAGAAGGAGACATGTCTACCTGAGAATGATGGCTGTGAGATTGTCTGTTCTCTTGGATACCCTCCTGGCTGGCCAATGCATTTAAGATACTAATTGCCATAGTAGTACTCATACTATTGGCTTTCTGCATTCTAAGAATAACCATAAATGGGTGTAATAAGGCTGCCAAAGGAGCAGTTGGTATGGAAATACTAATTGGCTTAAATGCTCCTGCAAAGTAATGTACCCAAACAGATGACATGTTCCATGCCAAAGTAAGGGGAAGTGATATTACACCTCCAGGATCAAATTTAGTTATCCCCCAGACATGTGCAATTACATTGGATGCTGGGTATTTTGCAAGCCAGATGGGGAGTGCTGCTATATGAGCTGGAGTGGGGATGAACACATAAGATGTGCAGGCAACCTGAGGGGGTGACCAAGATATGGACTCCCAAAGTACCTTATGTGGGGGAGGGCACTAAAAGGGGTGTGGTCAATGACTCAACCAGAGGGGGGAATGTTGACAGGCATTTGGATGCATTTTTCATAGCTACTGCCCCCCCACCCCAATATTTCACTGGTACCAAACACTACTCACTAAGACTACCATACCGGCCTTATCCCAGACAGATACAGGAGGAAATTGACCTGATGTAACTACAGATGGCAAGAAAAAGCAAACTCATTGTTAACTGGCACATTCACATTCAAGGGACATAAAGCAAATGTGCACTCACCATTAAGAAACACAGACACTAGGTTAAACCTGCATTTATACACAATAAATGTTGCTTGCAACATAAAGTCATGAAGAACATAACATAAGCAATGTATGATCGCAAATGCAACATGAAAGATGCACGTATATAGTTTATTCACAAAGAAATGCAACAGTAATTGGCATCCTACTTTTCCAAAATGGAAGTCGCAGCATGCATCAATATGAATAAAAGGCCTTGAGGTTTCATGGAAGCTCAAACTGCTGAAGTTACTGAAACACAGACTTGTGCATGGCACTGACAAATAGCTCTGCAGAGCCTACCAAGGTTGCTCAGAAATTAGGGAGGGTTTGAACAGCTTGAAAAGAACACAAGATAATAATTCCCATGACATCACACATATTTCTCTACAATTAATTAAAGAAAAACTCCCCTTTAAAAGCCAAGTGTGGGATAATTACGAACCCAAATCATTGTAAAGAATGGATCGACTAAGTCCCTAGTGGTTGAAAAAGTAATAACACTTGTGCTCACATTAGCTAAATTCTCAATAAATGCAGGGTGAAAGGATCCAGAACATGGCCCTCTCACACGTGACCCATAATTCAAGAACACTGTCTATTAATTAGACTCAGACACAGCTAGGTACCTGCTTCGACTCCTCACATATTCTCAGAACCAAGACACCATGCAAGGTACACTACAAAGGGGTCACTCTGGCTTGTGGCCTAAGAATAAGGGATAGCATCTTATTTATTTGAAAGGAAAGCAGTTCCTGGGCCTCTTTCCCCCTACTCCCATTTTGACTCATGTGTTGATGGCCTGTCAATTGCTGAAGGTTGGTAAATAAGGTGCCAACCAATGAACACTCAATGCTGTGGCACCCAGTTCATGTTGCACTAACCAATCAAGTAATGAAGAGATGACATGTATTCACCATTATCTATTCAGATGTGGTCTCAGGTGGAGCCATCAGATAGGTTATAACCAATGAGAAGACTAACCCCTATATATTCTTTATGTATGCAATTCCCTTAATCAATCTCTTTACCCCATAGGTTTTTGTAACCAAGATTGTAGTATGACGTCCGTTATGATGTGCTTTTGACTTACAATCTGTTGTTTCACATGAGAAGTTCTGAGAGTGATGAGAGATCCTTAATGCTGTAGACCGTCCTTGGTTTCTGTGGATAGTTAATAAAGAGGGTTTACCATTTACTTTGAATATTTCCGTTATTGAGTGCATGATTTCCCGGCCTATCATTTCCTCTTAAACTGGGGTTTTCCAGAGCACTTTAAAAATTCTCTCATGCACCCGCTCCCTCTCTGTCCTTTCCCTCGTCTCACTACTCCTGCTGCCTCACCCTGTACTCTACTCTCACTTGCCCCTCTCCCTTCTCTGTCTTCTCTCATACCCTGCAGTCTTCTTCTACTCCTCTGATACGCCCCTCTCCTCACCTCTCTCATTATCCCTCTCCACACCCCTGTCCATACCCCTCTACGCACCTCTCCCCTCACTTCTGTACACACCCCTCTCCTGACCTCTGTACACACCCCTCTCCTCACCCCTCACCACACCCCCTCTTATTACCGCTCTCCTCACCTCTCCTCTACACTCAATCCCTGATCTGCACTTTTGTCCCCTAATCTCACCACACTCTCTCGGCCTATCTATTTCAACCACCTTTTTCTGCTTTATTTCCCCTCACCACAACTTCAGCTAGTACCATGCACTCTTTCCACACACTCCTACCATACACGCTCTCTCGCGCATTTTTACTTTTTCTCCAGTTCGCCCTCCACTTCTCCCCCCCTCTCTCTCTACCTTTCTTTCACTCTTTCTCTCTCACCTTTTACACCCCCTCATCACACTACAGCAGGCTGATACCACTCACTCTCACTACCAATAAGTCGCCTGCACGCTACACCAACTCTGCCACCAACTCTTCAGTACTCAGTTCCAGCATCCATCCTCCGCCTGATCTCTCAGTCACCCTCCACACCTCCTGAACTCACCCCTGCAGCCCACACTTTGTCTCTCATTCGCTCTTCTTATATACTGTTCTCTTCCTGGTTCTAACCCACTCCCCCACTTCCATTGGTTCCAGTGATCACCTGAATCTGTGGTCCAATCCGTGATTATTCTTTTATCAAGGGCTGGCTTACATAGGTGCAAGCCTTTAAAAATCTTTCTAGGCCCACCCCTTTTTGAGTCACCACTTTCAGAGTAGCAGCCAGGTGCCCAGGCTGCTCACTTTCCTGGTGGCATTCTTCATGTGCTGGTGAGTTTTATTCCAATTCAGTCAAGAGGGATTTCTATGTATGTGCTCCCCTGCAGCCCCTTCTCACTCTCAGCTCATTTTCTGTTGCCCACTATTTACCTGGAGTCCGTCTGGGGTTAGGAGGTTGTGTGTTGTGTGTTTCATCTCTGTCTTGCAAGAAAAATCACATTCCGTTCCATTTTGGTTTTCAATTCCAAAACATTGGTTCCAGTCTGGATTTGCTTGGTTGCTTGGTTGCACCCAGGTGCATTCTGGGATTTGCTCTGCTGAAAAAGACTCTAGCCAGAACCAGTACTGGGAGGAATTGTGTGACAGGGAATGGTACCTGCATTAATATTCAAGGCACGTGAGGGGGTTTTAGGGACTGGGCCCCCCCTCAAGTTCCCTCCTTCTCTTCGGGGACAGGGCTGGCTCTGGCTTTCACCCAGGTAGGCCCACTGCACGGTCCAGGCTGGGGACTCTGGAGCCTCCTTTTCTTTGGCGAGCCGAACAACGAGACATTCTGGGCTCGCTGACTCTGTCTCTAGGCCTGGTTCGGCTTGGGGGGAGATTCTTCTGGAATTCTGGAGTTTAGGAGCTCTGGCTCTATAGTGTCTTCCTTACGCTGGCCTGGGTAAAATCTTGTCTTGTGCCTGGGTTTCTCACAGGAACAGCATCGAATCACCTTCAGGCGTGGGCTGGGCCGTGGTTTACTCCGGTCTTCTTGTAAGAGGGGTGCAACCCTTTGTTCTAATGTAGTCGCTGCTACTGAAAACCTTCTTGGGACGGGACTCTCTTCCTTGGCACAGGCACCAGGTTTGGTTTCACCGTGTTTCCTGACTTCTCTTTGGTCAGTTAGGGTCTCTCGATGCTGGCGATTTGTAGCCAAGTGACCCTCCACCAATGCCTTTAAGAGGTCTTTCCTGGATATCACATCTTACAATGATGCAGTGCCTAACAACCCCAGTTGAGTTTGGCTCTCTCTCGTGCTTCGGACTTCTCTTCAAACACAGCTGTGGCCCGCTCAGCCCCTTTTGGATCCTCAGCCTCCTCCATCTCTTTAACCAGGATCTTCTCACACACCACTTGGGCGATGGGTTGGCCAGGTTTTAGCACATATGTGTTGTTCCGTAGGTTGAAGAGGACAACCTTAACTTCCCCTGGGTAGTCTCCATTAATGGCTCAGACTCCCAGATCTAGGGGGTTCTTATAGGCCAACCAAGACTTTGGGGCAATTCTCCCATAAGTGTCTTTGGAACCTTCACACAGAGACCTGTCTTAACCAGCGCCTTCCCCCGCGGCAGGACCACCTCCTCATCTCCATATAAGTCACAACCGGCCACTCTGGGTGTATCCCGGGCTTGAATGATCCCACAACGACACCTTGTGCCAAGTATGGCTTCAAATATTCCCAGACTCCGAAAGATAGTTCAAGGTTTTTATGTTGAAATTGGTAAAAATGCCTGGAAGGGGGTTTCCCGTCTCAACTTCCCATGGTCTCCCACCTCCCTAACGCAGGTTTCCCTAACCCCAGGTTTGGCAACTAGCCATCGTGGCTAGCCTCTTCAGTCTTCAGTCACTGTGCTGAACTAATTGGAGACTCTCTGGTAAGGACTTTAACCTCATCCCCCATTCACACAACCTCCGCATGCCACTCCCCTCTTCCCATAGTGCTTTGAAGTGGCCTGAGTGCTATGTGAGAAACCTACCCACGTGCATTTATAATATGCTAAATCAGCATGACAACAAGGGTGCCAATGCCCAGTCTTCACTTATTCAAAGTCTGTTTGTAATTCTACCACTAGGGGGAGCTGGCAGTCTGCATTACTTTTGAGAGAAGAAGAGTGGGAGTGCTTGTATGTGAAAGAGAGTTTGTGTGATAGTGTTGGTAAGTGTGCGCAGTACAAAATATTGTGGAACTATTTCTTGCGCACTCTAAATCTGGCCAACACAATAGTTACTGAACATAAGGGGGTAATCCCAAGTGAGACGGGCTGTGATCGGTCTGTAACCTTTGGCTCTCCGGATGTTGTGAACTACAACTCCCATCAGCCCTAATCAGTACTGTCAATTAATAGGAATCATAGGAGTTGTGCAGGTAGCAGACCCTGTATCCCTCTGCCAGAGGAGACCATGTGTTCTTCTCTTTTGGCAATCAGTGTGGAATCCAGACTCTAACCACCCATAGAAACCTGTATTGCAAGCTTCGCATTTGCTCTTCACTGATTCCAGCTCCATAGCCAATCAGAACGCTTGGAATGGAGGCTCTAACCACCTGTAAAGGCTGCATTCCGAGCTTCTGTTTGTGATGTGTGCACCTCGGCACTGGGTAAGGAGACATGTGGACAGGCTCTATCACAGGAAGCCCCAGGTGAGGTTTCCCCTTTTTACCCCCTTCTCACACTTTAATAGTGTTAAAGGCCTCACCATCCTGCACTACTGTGTGCCAAGTGACCTTTGCCCATGTTAGAGGCACTCCCCTTCAGCTCGGGACCACTAACTTGGGGAGAAGCGATTAGCCACACATTAGAGTCCTCAGGTGCGGGCTCCAAAGCGTCATTAGCAGTCTGGCAAATAAGGAACGCCCCAGAGCTGAGCGGCAGCCATATTCCTGCTCTGCCATACCAACAGACTGGTAGCCAAAGGTGGCGTAGGTGCTGGCTAGCTGTCTCCAACTGCCCGAGTTCTGGCTGTAGTTAAAATATCACGTGCGCACAGAAACGGGCTCAGAAAAGCAATTGGCTGGGCGATTGTGTTTAAAGTAGTTTTCAACTGTGACTGTGGCAAACCTGCTGCAGAGCTGCGTGTGGTGTGCTCCCATTTAAGAAATGATGAGTCCCTGCTGAGGGCTTGCGAGGTGTCACGTGTCCGTGCACCATGTGATGATCCCAATAAAAGGCACGAGCGGTTTCCTGCTCCCCATCACTGCGAAGACCCTGTGAAACCAGCTCTACTGTGACAAGACCACACAGACCAAGAAGAAAACAAACCCACGACTACACACTCAACCCGAGAAGATGGAGTAATGAGGCTCAAGCCTCGGTATCCAAAAATCACCGCTGATGGATAAAAATCTATCAGCACGAAGAAGAACAAGTGCCGCTCCTCATTCGGTTCTACCAGACTCCTGCCTGCTCAGTGTTTGTCCTGTGCTGCACCAACGCGGCCTTCCAGGCAGAGTGCCTACCCCGCAGAGTCCATTATGACGGCAGGGCGCCTGCGTGGCAACCCTGTCCCCGTGTCTCATATGGCAGAGTCCCTACGTGTCGACTCTGTCCCCTACAGCATGTCGCTGTGTGACCACAGCCTGTGTGTCTCCCCTGGCCTGTGTGCCCACGGAATCAGGGACCGTTCGAGGGTGGTCCCAGCCTACTTGTCTGACCGGGTGATCCCGATCCAAGCAGGGTGTCGCCCCTGTTGTCTGAAGGTAGCGTGACCGCGGCATGAACTGTCCTGCTGGGTACTCCCAGCCAGTGCTTTAAGTGCGGTAAGAAATTGAGGGGGGGCCCTCGTTTGGGGGCGTGGCTTCCATTGTGGGAGTGGCCTAAAAGTGCACAAATCATAGTAAGGTGCGCAAACAAATATATAAATGTATTTGAGCATTTATATATTTGTTTGCGTACTACTATGGTTTGTGACTTTTCAAGCCTTCTTTTATATACATAGCAATGTTACATATTTCTATGTTTATAAAAGGTGGCTTGTAAGTGCACAAAGCATAGTAAATTACGCACACTTGTGTGCTTACCTTACTATGATCTGTGTACTTTTCAAGCTGCCTTTTATAAACATAGACATTTGTAACATATGTCTATGTTTATAAAAGACGGCTTGAAAAGTAGGCATCTTTTATAAAGCGTTGAGGACGGACAAAACCCAAGGTGGCTTTGTCCGTCGACAAAGCTTTATAAAAGATGCCTTGAATTGTGTACGATTCAAGCAGTCTGTTATAAACATAGAAATATTTCTACGTTTATAAAAGATGGCTTAAACGTACACAGTTGAAGGCATCTTTTATAAAGCCTTGCCAAAGGAGAAAGGCGACTCGAGCTCAGTGATCTCTGCTCTGAGCAGAGATCACAGACCCTGAGGCGTCTTTCACCCTCTGCGAGCCAGCGGGCTCCGTGATCTAATCTGCATATTTGATCATGGAGCCCGCGGGTTCGCTGAGGGTCAGTGACCTGGCAAGGGAAAACTAAAGGACTCTAGCTTCCTCTGATGGCCCCTCAGATGAGGGGTCATCAGAGAAAGTTACAGTGACTGACGGAAGTGCCAGCCAGGCACAGCAACGGTGTGCCTGGCTGGCACTTCTGTCAGCTTGCCTGACGTTAAAGTGGTGGGCGCATCTCCCGTCGCGGCTGCGGCCGCGGCGGGATAATGCGTCCTGCCATGGCGTGATGAGGTCGGGGGGCCCCGGCAGGGCCCCGGCTCAGCCCCACTTTTTGGAGACTGCCGGGGCCCGGCCCCGGCAGGCCCCGGCCCACTTAAAGCACTGCGTGTCTGGCCGAGGTGCTCCCTAGCCAGATCCAACACAACATGCTGAGCGCCAATGAAACAACCAGACCCTTTCTTCAGTGCCAAAGTAAAGGGCAATGAACCAAGTAGCGCGAGAATAGGCAGCCATCTTTGTGGCTTTCCTAATTTTCACGCGTTCATTTAGTAGAAGTTTGGAATTTGGTAGTGGGGTGCAAGTGCTGGAGCTTCACACCACTTTCTTTTCTGTTCGTTGTGACTTGACGCGGCTCGACCCCAGAGAGCCCCGGGAGCCCCAGGAATAGACTGACCACTTTTGCTGCTTTAGTTACAGAGAGTTGCGTTTAACAACACTTCAACACTTTCGCGCCTTGAAACACTTGTGCATAGGCGCGTTATAAATGCCATATCATATCATATCAATGCGGCACACCGTCTTACACTGTACACTGTACGGGAATGAAGGCGATGGGGGAGCAGCAACTGCTAAAGTGAGGAGAAGGAAGGAAGGAAGGAAGGAAGGGAGGGAGGGAGGGAAGGAAGGAAGGAAGGAAGGAAGGAAGGAAGGAAGGAAGGAAGGAAGGAAGGAAGGAAGGAAGGAAGGAAGGAAGGAAGGAAGGAAGGAAGGAAGGAAGGAAGGAAGGAAGGAAGGAAGGAAGGAAGGAAGGAAGGAAGGAAGGAAGGAAGGAAGGGAGGGAGGGAGGGAGGGAGGGAGGGAGGGAGGGAGGGAGGGAGGGAGGGAGGGAGGGCAGACGGTGGAGGAAAGGAACATAGAAAGGGGAGGATCGAAGAGAGGGAGGGAGGGAAAGAGGGAGGGGTATGGGGAGGGGCGAAGGTGAGGAAGGGAGGAAAAGAAAGAGGGACGCGAAGGTAAGGAGGGAGGGAAGAAAGGTAAGAAGGAAAAGAAAATCAGAAGAAAAATCTATGAAAAAGGTAAGAAAGAAGTCAATGGAAAATGTCGGAAAGGAGGGAAAGACAAATAAGAAAGCAGTGTCCTACTAACATTGGAGATCCTCTTCTGGACAGTCTGGCCCTGCCTCATCTTGGAGAAGTAGTGATAGTAGAGGGACACGTAGGTCATGATGGACTTCTCGTCCGGCTGCGGGGCCGCTACGTCCTCTGCATCCAGGAGCCTGGCGATGCCCAGCTTCTGCTCCGCCACATTGAAGGCGTTGTTCAGGTTCTGGATGGGCTTCTTCGTCAGGGAGGCATAGTTGATGAGATCCGGCCTGGAACATGTGAGGAGGCCATCAATGTGGGACAACAACCAAAGTGACCTTTTCTTAACAACTACAAAACATTGTGTATTCGATATTCAAAAAGATACAAACAGTGAAGTAGGAACAACACGCACGGAGGTAGAAATGTAACATTAAACATACAGTTCATAAAAAGCATCACAGATATCAGAATATGGTTGTAGGCACTGCATATTAATTACTCGGGCATTATAATCTTGTGTCATGGTAGTCACACCACTTACTTGCAACTTCTCCAGGGAATGCCTTCAAATGTCCAAGTGCACATCATTGCCAAATGCAACCATGCAATGCCCAGGTACAGCACACACAGCCTTGGCAAGCATTGTTAGCATATGCCCAGGTACTTACAAGCATGACCTTTTCTTTCCATCAAAAGCCCAGTTACTTCCCGTGGCTATGTATTGTCATCAAAACCCCTGGACTCACATCAACAGCGCAGTTTACATCAGATGGCCGTTGCTCACACCACGGCTAGTGAGAGCCATCAAGTGTCTAGGTACTCATGCCAGTGCCTGGCATTGCCATCGAATACCCACTTGCTCACATCATGGGCATGGATTTATTGATTGATTGATTGATATTTTATTTCTATCGCGCTCGTACACAAGAGTTTCAGAGCGCGACAAGGCAAGGGAGGGGAACCGGGGAGAACAAAACAGCGATCTTACTAGGCCCAGTGACATTGAGAACGCGCAAGTGCATGGGAGAGGGGGGAGGGGAAAAGTGCATGGAAGGGGGGAGAGCTGGAAAGTGCGAAGCAGAGGAGAAACAGATAAATAACAATAAATAAATAATAAAGGCAACAAACAGTGGTAATGCAGCCAGCAATTTGCAAGTGCTACGTTTAAGGCAGCAGACAGGGTAGGTCCGATAAGTGCAGGAAGAAAAAGGGGGGCTGTATGGGTACAGATACAGACCCCAGTGCAAGGGGTGGCCCGGAGGCAGTGCGGTAGGGTGGCAGGATGAGCAGGTACCTGGGCCCAAAAGACAGAGGGTGGCCAGGTGCAGGGTGCCAAGAGAGAACAGTTCAGCAGGGGAGAGGGGGAGCGAAGGCAGAAGAAAAGAGGAAGGTCTTGAGGTGCTTCCGGAACCGGAGATGGTTCTCCAAGTTTTAGAGTGGCAGGGAGGCTGTTCCAGAGGGAGGCCCCAGTCGAAGACAGAGATCTACCCCCAGCTCGTTTCTTAGAAAAACGACTGACCCTGAGTGAGTTGGAGGTAGAGGAGTGAAGAGCTTGAGAGGGGAGGTATCTGCGGAGGGATAGCTGGAGGTATTTGGGACCCTGGCCCCAGAAAGCCTTGTGGACAATGCAGAGGGTTTTAAATTTAATCCTTGCATCCACTGGGAGCCAGTGAAGAGATTTCAGAGCTGGAGAGATACGATCCCAGGGCTTGAGGCCAAGGACAAGTCTTGCAGTCCTGTTCTGGATTAGTTCCAGAGGGCGGAGAGTAGAGTCAGGTAGATTTAGAAAGAGGCTGTTACAATAGTCCAAGCTAGAGAGAACCAGACCTTGAGATACCAGGTATTTCAATCAAACGTCTAGGCACTCACACTGAGACCAGGGAATATCCTCAAATTGTCAATTATGCAACATACAAAAGTTGTGCCAATGTGTAGGACTCGTCTCCCATCAGGCGGGATACAGAGGAGGCCGCCAATATCGACTTTCTTTGAAATAGGCACTGGTTCAAGGCGCTAGGAACAGTAGTGAGTTCATAAAACATGTAGCTCACAAATCAACTGCATGTATAGGTGCAGGGAAGATCAACGAGAACACAAGCTCACAACACATAGTCTATTTCAGGGATCTGCAAGTTGTGGATCTCCAGGTGTTTTAGACGCTGACTCCCATGATCCCTCTTCATTGACTGTACTCGCCAAGGCTAATGGGCATTGTAGTCCAAAACATCTGGAGAGACAAAAGTTGCAGACCCATTGTCTAATTTTTTTAATTTTCAGTTTATCAAAGTAGGTTTTGTGCTGGAAGAGCTCCAACTCCAGGCCTTGAGGGCTGGATCCATGTCGGTTTTTCAGGCTACCCCTCATTAATATTCATGACATACATTTTCATACAATGATTCTAAATGTGCGCCCAGCTAGTGAGGGATATCCTGAAAACCTGCCAGGATCCCAGCCCTTGAGGCCTGGAGCTGGACATCCCTGAGCTAAAATGACCTCAGTTATCTGCACACAGTAATTGTTAGACTCAACAGACAGAGGCTGCGGTCTTTCAAGCTGCCTCCCTGGTGGATGTTCAAGGGGACAAGTTATCCAACTGCGTACTACTTGATCTCGTTGCAGCAGAGGCCAAGCGAAACGAAACTGCAAAAATGGTCAATCTAATTGCAAATAATAGACACTAGTTCTGAATCAGTTCGAAGAGGCAACTTGAATTCCCTTCAGGGAGCTATAAATGAACACAGATAAATTCAGCCTGTGAAAGGTATAGCGCTTATATCTCGGCGCTACCCTCCCTCGCAATGAGAAGGTCCCCCGCGTTCACCCACGCTCTGTGAAACATGTCATATGATCGCTTTTTCATGTCTGCTGGCTGCTTGTAGCATGGCTTTGAGTGGGCCGGGGCTGACCGGGGCCGAGCCCCCGGAAAGGTTTTCTGAGACGGGGTGCTGCTGGATTCCCCTCACTCCCCTGATAGTCCCAGCTGATCGGACACTAAAAGCCAAGGGCCTTTTTCCTAAGCCTGGAGCTCCCCTGGCAGCAAAACAAGGGGCGGGGTGGGGCGGCCACATTTGTCAATCATCAGCGCCCTATTGTTATTAAATACACCCCGGTGCGCGCATTTAGTTTCAATAGAGTGCCTGCCGTGCCATCTCCCACCACGCCAGCTTTTGGAGCTGGCCAGGGACTCTTGGCTCTCCCTTCCATGGCAGATGATGTGTTTTACTAGGGCACCAAGCAGCAGAAGGGGGCACTTGGAATGCCCACCTAAGTGTCATAGCTCGGCTCTCTGCGCAGTGATAGATGTGGAGGTGTACATCATCAAACATGGCCCACCTGAGCAGGCTCCCTGAGGTACACATGCCCATGTCCAACTACTGCTGCTGTACATCTTGCCTGCTAACACGCACAGATTGCTAGCTTGATTATTTATTGAAGTTGTATAATGCGCCAGTTTACAACATACATCGTTCCCAAATGCATCAAGGAACCCCCCCCACCCCCCATTCCTTCCCCGCAGCAGGACAGCTGCAGGGGGTAGAAGGCAGTGCAAACACTCGAAGTACGAAACAGGTGGGTACCTTATTTGAACAGCATGGTTAGAGAAGACGAACTTTACATTGGTGCCACAGTCTATGCTATGCCATGGGGTTAGGGCTCTGTAGAAGTCATCTGTTCTACTCACATAACAGTGGGGCTGAGGGACGAGGGAGCGCGCCTCCGTGGTGAGAAACCTGCCTCTTAATGCCATGGGGGAAGGGGGAGGGGCAGCCCGAGCAGCCTTTTCTTAAGGCCTTTTGAATGAAGGCCTTTTGAATCTGAAGTACATGTTTTTCAGTTCTTGTATTGTAGTTGTCATTTATATAGTGCCATTTACCCATTGGTATGGCTTCAATGCGCTTTGTGCTTTTAACGCCCTCGGGGACCGAAGTCCATGTATGGAAAAGTTCTAAGAGTTTACTTTAAGATGCGTGTGTGCATTCCACTGGGTAAGGACTTAATGCGCTTTCTGGGCTCTAGTAAGCAACCCAAAGGTCAGGCACATCTGCACTTTAAGATAGAGTGCTAGTGCAGAAGACTCGACGTGTGCCCTGCTAGACCGAATCTTTACGTAGGTTGTCGCTGTATACTAATGCTGAGGTGTTGATGCACGTGAGGGGTTTCAGTGTGGGCGGCTATGCGAGCTGCTAGACCAGATTTGACACAGCCATAGCTGCATTTTAGAGTGCATGGATGGGGTGGTGAGTTCTGAGGGTTTTTGGGAGGCCATTACAGTACCTCAGGGCCACAAAAGCATATGCTTTGCCGCCTTGCCTCTGTTTTTTGATTTGAGATATTTTCGGTAAATTATCATACGGCTGAGCTCAGATTTTCTAATTAGGGTACATGGGGCCTCATTAGGACCCTGGCGGAGAGGGTATTACGCCAGCGTAGTGCATGGCGTACCTCTCCGCCATACTACGAGTTCCCGTAGCGCCATGGAGGTTTTCTCCGCCTGGTTTTACCAGCCGGAGAAAACCATGGCGCTACGGGACCTCGTTGTTAATTACGCCACCGTATTTTACGGTGGCGTAATTAACTCCTTCCCCACTCCCATTATACCCTATGGGGCAAAAATGGGAATGGGGAAGGGCAGAATGGGGATTGGGGATTTACCGCTCCGCCGAGGTCGGAATGGGGCGGTAAATCCGCCAACCCCCATGGCGCTATCGGCGGCTTTCCGCCATGCTTCGCGGTGCATTTAGCACCGCGAAGTCCGCCTGGGTCGTAATGAGGCCCATGGAGTCGAGAGGCTTCTTAAGTATTTAGGGCCCTTGTTATGTAGATTTCTGAGAGCTTAGCGAAAGATTTTGAAACACACACTGAGTTGGAAAGGAAGCCAGTAAAGAGCCTTAGGGGTAGGAGGTTCATGGCGCTATAAAAATAAATAAATAAAAGAAAGAACTCTCGGGAAGTAAAAATCATCACTAGAAAGGAATTCAGTGTAAATGTTATCTGTTTGTCTTTTATTTATTTATTTGATATTTGTAAGGCGCCTATACAACAAACAGTGTTTCAAGGCAACACAAGACAAAAAAGGAGGAGGGAGGAACAAGGGAGAAAGATAACAGTAACGCTCCTACTAGGCCTTGTGACATTCGGATTGTGCAAATGCAGTAACAAGAAGTGCGAGGGAGAGGGGGGCTGCCGGTTTGCATGAAATGCAAAGTGCTAGGGTGGAAAGGGAAGTGTAAGGTAAAGAGAAGAGAGAGCAAGTGAAAAGGGAGGGAGTTTAGGGGGGGCACAGGGGCTAGGCGAGTGCTAAGGAAAGGCCAGGAGGGCAAGTGTCAGGGAATGCATGTGGTTCAGGGGGTGAGGTTCCACATGCTAAGTGCAAGGAGGGGGGGTGGACTGGGCGGCGGGGGCTGCAGCCCTGTAGAACTAAGAGGGAAGCAGGCAGCCAGTCACTGCAGCAGACAGGAGTGTTAGCAGGGGAGGGTGAGAGGGGAGGAAGACGAGAAAAGGAGGGTCTTCAGGAGCTTCCGGAACTTAAGGGGATCCGGAAGAAGCCTGAGAGGGGCAGGGAGACCATTCCAGGGGGAGGCTCCTGCAGAGGAGAGAGAGATCTACCCCCCACTTTCTCCTTAGAGAAGACCTTAGAGAAGACCAAAGGGTTCTAGCAGGGAGGTATTTAGGGAGAGAGAGAGCTGCATGTATTGGGGTCCCGGGCCCCAGAAAGTCTTCTGGATGATGCACAGGGTCTTGAACTTGATCCTTGCAGCAACCAGGAGCCAGTGGAGAGATTTTAGAGCTGGAGAGAGGCGGTCCCTGGGCTTGAGGCCAAGGATAAGTCTTGCAGTCTTATTCTGGACAGTGGTCGTAGTGGGCGGGAGTGGTCGGGAGCGTTCGGGAACGGTGCTCCTCTACTTCTTTTAATTAGGTTTTACCGTTCCTATACTTTTATTTGAAAAAGAAACCGTTCCGGAACGGTTTTGTTTTTAAAAAAAAGCGTAGGAAGAAGTTGAAACTTGCACTTTCAGTGCACTGCCCAGGACGTTTCCTTAAGAGCAGGCACGTGTGTTTTGGGGATTTTATTGTGCATGTGAGGGGGCGCAGCAATGAGGGCTGTGGGGAGCAGTGCAGGCCAGTAGGGAACATAGTTCCACTACTTCTTTTCATACACTTCGACCACTGATTCTGGATTAGTTGAAGGGGACGAGGGGAGGATAAAGGGAGATTGGGGAAGAGGCTGTTGCAGTAGTCCAGCCTAGAGAGGACCAGAGCTCTGGAGACATTGAGTTTCTGGGGGAAGGTGAGGAAGTGGAGAATGCTTCTGAGGAGGTGCAGCTCAAAGTGGACTTCTTTGCAAGGCCACTGATGTCAGGAGAAAAGGCGAAAGATGAGTCAAAGATAACACTAAGGTTTTTTGTCTCACAAGAAGGTGTGAGAAGGGGTCCCATAGAAGGCGGCCAGAGGGTAGGAGGGAAGATGGGTGCTGGGGTCCCAATGAGAAGGATCTCAGTCTTATTGGCATTAAGCCAGAGATCATTAGCAGCACACCATGCCTGAATATCAGTCAGACATCCAGGGATGAGAGAGGAGGAAGAGGAGGCAGTAGAGGGAAGCTTGAAGGAGAGCTGTGTGCCGTCTGAATAACACTGTAAGTGAGGAGAGAAGGAGGAGATCATGTGGGTCAGAGGTATATATCCTTGTGAAAATGAAGTCAATACCATTAGTTATTGACTGCCCACTTTCATTGAAAAAATGTCCCTGACAGGCCGCTTTCACCGAACGTCAGTCAGTTGGGGAACGACGCTGATGGTAAGATAAGGAGGGGGTTTGGGTAGGGTTGTTTGTATGCATGTGTGTATATGTACATGTGTGGGGTGCGTGTGTGTGTATGAATGTTTTAAAATTTGGTAACGGGAGGGTAGGTCGGTAGCCCTGGGTGTCCCCTGCATAACACATGACATGGGGTGTCGGGAGAAGGGCAGGGAGAGAAATGGGGGTGTACGCTGCATTGGGAGAGCTAGGGAAGGGGGTGCTGGGCGGGGATGATGGTTACCCATAGCGACGTAACAGGACTCAGTGAACCGAGTTTCGGCAAAATCGTCCTACGTGGAAGCATCATAGATCCATTGAATACTCTCCAAACATCCTAAAGAAACATAAATGGCAGACCAAAACCAGATGCGTGCGCTAAGCTCAAATCAACCTAGAAACGGTAGGATTCCAGCTGCGCTGCCAGGTCACTGTCTGGGCAGGTCTGCTCACACCCAGAATATAATTAAGATCATTGGTGTGTGTGAATTTAAGCACATCTATTTTATATTATATAAGCCACGTCTGACTACTTGGACTGAAAGTATTATGTAAGTAATCAAAGTCCTTTGATAATGAATATTGCAGTATCACATTCAAAACTGTTATCCTTGGAAGAGGTATTTTATTGCGTGTAAAAATTCAGCCGACACGTGTTTCGACAAATATGTCGTTCTCAAGGCTCGCTTCCTATTCGCAAATGGATTGTGTATGCATTCGATTGCAGTATGAGTTACTATTGTGTTAGAGCACAATAGATTATATCATCAACACGCATCCAGTGATGATGGAGCGTGCTAACATGTATAATTGGTATTGGCTTTGGATTGTTGAGCAGTAAGCGCAGTTCGTTTGGCATTAGTAATGTAAACAATCTTTATAGCTGGGGTTAATCCCAAAACGAGTTAAACTGGCCGGTAATGTGATACTGCAATATTCATTCTCAAAGGACTTTGATTACTTACATAATATTTTCAGTCCAAGTAGTCAGACGTGGCTTATATAATATAAAAATAGATGTGCTTAAATTCTAGGGAAAGCGTGCTTGTATGCCGGTCACACACACCAATGATCTACTCTCCAAACATTCTGATTGGCTGAATGGAGGTCAATAATGATTTCCTTTTGCTAATACATATTACACCAAATCATTCCAAATATTCCATCCTTAATTTTTGTTGCACATACATAATTTTAGATTTGTAAGTCTTCAAAGTTTTTAAGTCTTATAGGCCTTTAACTCTTCACCAGGTGAATTTCAACCCGCCACTCCTCTTTCCGCCATGCCTCTAATAGCTTTTATTTCTCGTGCTGTTTAAGGCGGTTTGCTTTGCTTCACATCCTTTAATTGTTTAGGGTGTTAGGGAGAATTCTCATTTCTGTGCCAATTCCCTTCAACCTTAGAGACCCCCAGCTCTTTTGCTGGACTTTAGGACTTTTTAATGTTAAGACTGGAGTGAGCCCTTTTTCTCACTGTCTCGTGTATTCTGACCTGATTTGGATTATGTGTTTCCTTTGGTTTTGGAGTCTGACCAACTCCACAGGCATCTTTTTTGTATGGTGACACACAGCACCCTCAGTGCAGTGTAACAGAGAAATCATTTAGATTTCTATGAAGCTTTAAATACCTTTTCTTGTGAGAACTACTGTTCCCAAGAATAGTAAAGTGAAATTTACTTTACTTACCTTTTCTCTTTGTAGGTCCAGCACATCCCATCTTATTTGGAGGGCTGGGGGGTCACTTAGTAGCCCCTTTTCCCACTTACTCATGTAACATTTTTTATGTTACCTTCACTACTGTAAATGGCTGGTGGCAGTGGTTTAATTTTCCTACCATTGTGCTTTTCTACCGCAGGCTGAATCCTCAGCTGCAGAATAGCACCCATGGGTGACCATTGTGTCAAAATGGCACCGGTCTTCTTTTTTCACCATTTCTTGTTTGTGAAGTCTTTCTTGAGTTTTACTCTGCGCTCCAAACTCGGTTTAAGCACTTTGTTCATTTTGTTTTTGGTGGGATTCAGTACTGAAATCCGCCTCTGGCTCCAGTGTGTCTGGAAGGGCAGGAAGTGAGGGAGGGGCCCAAAACTCTCCTGGCCTTTGCCTCCTTCGTTACCTGAATGCACCCAGTCCTGATTGGCTGGGACAGCCAACCTGCTGTTTGAGTGACAGCTAGGTTGTGCATCAATGGGAGAAACCTGCTTAAAAGGTGAGGCTTCTTGGACTGAAAACAGAGTCGACCACTGGGAAGAACACCCCGACAAAGAAACCGTGAACGAAGCTTGCTGCAACCTCCTGGACGTTGGACTGCCCGGTGAAGCCTGCTGCTGTGCTGAAACACCTTTTTCTAATCGACAAGAGAAGCTCCGCAGAGGACGACTTCTTCCCTTGGGTTAGTGAGATCAACTAACCCAGAGACGAACTTTGCTGGAAGACCTTTCCCAATTAGCTGCTCTTCTTTGTTGCTGCTGGATCCGAGTGCCAGGGTTTGAGAAATCCATAGTCGAGTGCAGCATCTGTAAACTGGCCAAAAGCTCCAGGAGCCTCCTGAGGACACTCCCAAAGCAGGACGACCCAAATTCGAGTCACCTCACCAGAGTGCTGGACTCAAGGAGTGAAGGAAGCCCAATGGGTGTCCAAGATCCGAAGTGGTGTTGTTCACCTAGCGCTGAAACTGTGAAGTGCAGCTGATCCGAAGGTCGCCCGTAGCTGCCGCCGACCTTTGAATTGCTGTGCAGGAGTCCTCCAGACGTCCTCCCTCTTGTCCCCACGACTGAGGTCCAGGAACACAAGATCTGCATCACTGCAACCAGACAGAAGCCAGCTGGATCCTCTTCAAAGGTACTGTTCTGACTTTGGGGAACTTAACTCTTAGTCTGTAGTTCTGCTCTTCTCCGTTTCGACTTGCATTAGCTGCCTTTCGTGAGTTGATTGTAGCTCTAACTTGCACAAGTGTAACAACTTGTGCCCCTACAGTGGTTTTCATCAGCAAACTCTCTAACTTTGTGCAAGACATTTACTATCTAAGAAGTACTGCAGCTCCATAGACTTTGCTCCAATTGCCTTTGGCTGTCCTGGCTCCCTGCAGACTCTTCTATTCCATTTGACTTAGATTCTTACCATCCCTCATAGACGATAAATTGGTGTTAAACTAATATTGCTGGGAAAGGTTTTCATCTAGACTTCATTGGAAGATTGAAAGTGCTCACATGCTCTGAGAGCCTGTTTAATCTTGTTCATTCCTTTAACCTTTAATTTCTACCGACCTCAGAATTTACAAAGTGCAAAAGTGATATATAAATGCCATTACTGTTCTAGTTAGTGAACTCACCTCAGGGTGTAGGAAGTGTTTATGAAGCATCCCTAAAGAGTATCTACTTGCTTTGCCTTGATTCTGAGAAAGTATTTTCAAGTGTAATTTTATTGTTGCACATTGCCCTTTTTAAAGAATGCTTATTTAAAACTGACAGTTAAATAAATAAATAATTATTTTACTAGCAAACCTTGAGTGTAAGTGTTATTTGAATACTTGTATTTGTGGATTTCAATGCTAAAGCTCCACAGCTCACATTTACCCCTCTTGAGATAAGTCTGGCTGCTCAGTCACACTACCAACTTGTGTAGTACAGGCCTATACCAATGTGTGGGTTACCTAATACCAATAGGAGAAGGGTTGTGTAGTCTCCCACAGGGTTACTACATCAATTCTTGCCTAAAAAGGTGCAACAAGAGTAAATGTGCTAAGCCTGCCTTAACTCCTTTTTATTGTATCTCTAGGGGATTTTCTCTTATTTTGCAGTGGGAGGGGGGGGGCACAGACCGGATCCACCTTACATTCCTGCCCCACCTGCGAAAAGGTTCCAACCAAAGTATTCCTACGGAATCTGCCTTTCTATTGCACTTGGTAACAGCAGGCAGATTCCATAGGAATCCATTGTAGATACTGCCCGCCATGCCTAAATGGCAGACATTTATGATTTTTGCAAAACATAGTGCAAAGAAAGGTGCAAAGGTTATTTCACAAATTCAAAGGGCGGTGCAAATGCTCAAAAGAAACCTTGTAGGTTATGCACGAGCTATACATGTTACCACGAAAAAAATGGGCAGACAAACCCCACATCGACTGAAAAAACTTGCACGCTCAGCAGCCTCACTATGTTTTAGCAATTTAGAGAGACATCAGTCACCATACAGGCATTTTTGGGCCCTGGGGCGGGGTACTCTTAAAGTTAATTTTTATAAGGCACGGCAAAAAGGGTGATCTATTCCCTCCTTTTGTAAAAATAGAAATAAAATTGCATGGATGGATTCCAAGTGCACGTAAGTGGAACTGCGGGTGGTGCGCGCTACGCAATTAACACTTTACAGCAGATGACACATTTATCGGTTTGATCCTTATCCCATAGTTGCCAATGAAATGGTTCTGGATGTTCCTTTTCTTGGTCTCTGCAAAGCAAAGTCCTCTCTCTAGCTTCTGCAAGTCTGTTTGTTCTTGGCATACACTCACCTCTGGAATCCTCCAATCCCAGCTCAGGCCATTGCGTTGGTATGCAGTGATTTTACCGAATTAAAAATAATGAATTGCTGGTAACAACGACTCCATGAATGGGGATTTACACCATCACTCCGGCACTTGGGATCCAGAGTGCCGGAAACGGTCTCTACATTTGCTGGTATCCTGGCGGCTCTCCCACCAGGACACCGGCAAGCTCAGAATGAGGCCCAAGGTGTCTCGCTTGCTTCCATTTTACGTTACTCTGGCCTTCCTTTCCATCTATGCTCCTCTTTCTGAGTGGCTGTTATCCTCCGACCGTCAAGATTTGCTAGAAGACGATTAATCCCTCTTCCTACCCTCCGGACGGCCGTCTCGTTCTGGGAGACGAGAGAGACTCCATCTGCCATTTAGTTTTCTCTTTTCTTACAGCCACATTCTCAGGTCCACCGTTGCTTGCTCCACGCTCAGAGAATCTCTCTCTGTGCATGTGGTGGCAGGAAGAGAGACTCCAACTGCCATTTAGTTTTCTCTTTTCTTACAGCCACATTCTCAGGTCCACCGTTTCTTGCTCCACGCTCAGAGAATCTCTCTCTGTGCATGTGGTGGCAGGAAGAGAGACTCCAACTGCCATTTTGTTTTCTCTTTTCTTACGGGTCCACCGCTGCTCCACCCTCGTCAGAGAATCTCTCTCTGTGTGTATGTGGAGGCAGGAAGAGAGACTCCAACTGCCATTTTGTTTTCTCTTTTCTTACAGGTCCACCGCTGCTCCACCCTCGTCAGAGAATCTCTCTCTGTGTGTATGTGGGGGCAGGATTAAACATGCTACACCTGAGCAGGGCATGTCCCACTCCTGTTCCCTCCATTGCTCCTTCCCCCATTGTCTCTGCTCCATTTGCAGCACGTGGAGACACCCCCTTAGGGTGCACCTGCATTGTGTGGGGTCTGCCTGCTTCCTCTGTGTAAGTGTTTGTAAAGTGTATGCCTGTCAGAGGAGCCGCAGTGCAGTTGTATATCCATACTTGCAAATATATGTATTGCTAGCCTCTTTGAGGAGCCATTCCCTGAAAAGAATACCACCCACTGAGCTCCATGGACTCCGCCATTATTGGAGAATGTCCAAAGCAGGGAACATGGAACTCCTGCTAGTTATGGAAAATCCATCGCTTGGCTGTAACTGATGCAGAGTTCCACTAATGCCACAAGTGGTAATTATGGAAATCCACGCGTAGTAAAGATCTGTTTTTCCATACATTTCCAACCTCATTTGTACAATGGAAGTCAGTTGCAGACATTAGCAGTTCATGCCGATAGGGTGCCTTTTTAAGGCGCAAAAGGGGCAAATTATGACCCTTTTGTGTATTCCTTGGCAAAGGTGGCGAGAAGGCGGGCATCAGAGATGTCCAATTGTTCACCCATTGAAATTACCCCATAAACAACTTCTTTTTCTGGATTGAGGAAAGCAATATGCTTGATTTCAGTACAGAAAAAAAGTTGTAAAACCTACTGGGTATTTTTTAACCTCTTTACCGCCTACTCTTAGGTAGAGGTAAACATTGATGCTAAAATATGAGGAGTTTGACCTCATAATGTGGCGGTAATTACTGCATCCGTGATTGCAATGGAATTTCACATGTAGTAACCCCATATGCCAATAATCATGTGGGTGGCAAAAACAGGCAGTATTTACAGTTCCTGCCTGTTTTTATCTTTACTGCCATACTAATAACGGGGGCCGTTGAGTGCTGTGGGAGTAATGGTAGAAATGGGGCCTCATTACGAGCATGGCGGTCCGGGAACTACGGTACCGGTAAGCATACCAGTACCGTAGTTCCCGGTCAGCCATACTATCAGCTCTGCTCGCGGGTGCCGTCTCACCCGGCAGGTTTTATCTAGCGGGTGTAACGGCACCCGTGAGCAGAGCACGTCGGATCCACCGGCACAACTCTGAAGGTGCCGGTGCATCCGACATCCCCATTTAGCCCTATGGGGCAGAATGGGGATCGGGAGGCCTTTGATCCCGTTTTTAGCGGCACGGCTACCGCCAGAGTTATAATGAGGTCTGTGGTATGGTAGGAGCTTTACTGCATTGTAAGAAAGAAAGCAGACCTAAATAAACAGAATCCAGACTTTTTTGTCGGTCGTGTTGTTTTCAGTGCCTCCCCCACCCTTCCCCCACTCACGATTGTTGTGTGTTGTACGCCGTGGGTGGCAGATTGCCACGCCCTTATTTCCTGTTGTCTCAAGATAGGAACACATGTACATTTAGCAAGGCCCGGCCTTAGTGTTGGCAGCGTCCCGGGCAGAAAAACAAAAATGTGGCCTCACCCCTCCCCCGCGAATCCCTGGTCGATGCAAAATGACAGCGCTCTATTTTTTATTACATGCGCCCCTCTCCCGAGAATGGGGCGCATTTAATTTCAATAGGTCGCCTGCCACACCTTATCAGACCACGTCAGCTCGGAGAGACCTTGAACAACCCTATCGAGCTGGCATGGCGTGGTGCTAGGGCACCCCAGGCGGTCGCCTAGGGCGGCCCTGCCCTGAGGCCAGCCCTGAAATTTCTGACAAGTTTCTTTGGGTATTGTCATATTTAGAGACCAAATTGCAAGTATTTGAGGGATGATAGAGCACCAAAGGGTTCCTGAAAACCTGCTTGATAAATTCTGCGCACCGACAAGTCTTTATGGCTCGTCAACCACCTGTTGTTATGCAGGAACCTTATGCACTGTTTCTTAAAACCAATAAAACATATACGAAAAAACAGAATCCTATTTTTAGGTGAGAAACTACTCAAGGCAACGGAATATTATACTTGTGTCCGCCAATGTTGCTCCTCCTATTACCTGTGAGCGTGAATGATGGCGTTGAAGGCCAGACCGTCCCTCCAGCTCTGCGAGAAGTCCTGCACGTTGACATTGGAGTAGCCGGCCGTCTTGCGTTGACACCAGATGAGCAGAGCTTCCTTAGCAGACATGGCGGCGGCACTGGGACCAAACTCATCCTGGTGGTGGGGGGGGAAGGGGTCAAGGGACAGAAGAGTGAGCTAGCAGGTGGTCAGGAGTATGAAGATACACCACAATAGACAGCTGCAAAGACAACCTCTCCATTGATGTGGATATGAGGCCAGTGGGTGGTTGCAGGTTACATGTCTTTATACCGATATATTGTCTACCGAATGCCAATATATCGAAACATATATCTTGAAAACCTAAATCTTTTTTTCTTTTGTTTCCGACCCCTTAAAGCCCATCCTGACAGTTTCCCCCAAAAAATTAACCCTTTACCTCACCCTAAATATATTCGATATAAAGGTTTTCAAGATATAAGTTAAGATATATGTGGGATTCGATATACAATTTTCGATATAAACACTGCATACGTGGGTGCACAGCCAGAGTGCCATGTTTAGAATACTGCGGGTCCCTTCCTCTCAATCATTTATCAGTATCACGTGCTCAATTGGTAACCATGACCATTGTCTTGAACAGAAGCACAGTCATACTTTTTCAATGATTCGATTGCCAATTTGATATACCAAAGATCAGAAACCTCGGAAACTCGAATGTTCTATTCAGCTGAAGATCAGGTGGCGAAAAACAAGGTGAAGGAAAAATAGCTGCATTCATTTGTGGTTTTTCCTTGCTTTATTTCCAGGAGGCAGTCCTATGGGATAAGTGGTATGTATGGTGAGAATTTCATAAGATTTAAACATAACTCCTAGAATCCAATTACAAGCCCACAGCAGCCAGTGGTTTCTGCATACAGGCTTCTCCAGCTTACTGTCGCTCTACTGTTAAATGGACAGCCCTCTGCTGAGCCCATGAGACGATATAGCAGAGGGAGTGGACTGGACTTTGAAAGAAAACAAGGCTTTTAAAAGGTTCTTTTATGAAGTATCTATCAAATGTGAGGGGCTTTATCAACAGTATCTGTCAGCCGGGATGTAAATCGTTAAGTTAGTTCCAAGCTTCTCTCCTGTGTCTGCACAGCGGCAGATGACAAAGAAAGACCATTTGTGTTCCAAGAAATATTAGCTATTTTGGCCTGAAATGAACATTAAGATACCATGCCAGTGAAATGTACATTTAATGGCCTTCTGGTTAAACATGTCCAAGAGAATGCTTAGAATTCTGCGGATATGCGGTAAGAGCTGCGAATAGGGGCCACCTTACCTAAATATTGCCATGCTGCAGAAAAATAGAGCAACTGTACTTAGCAACAATTTTGCTGCTTGTATAATTAAGCAATATCCACAAGTTCCCAGGGCTGGAAGGGTGGAACCGACCTGGGGCCAGAGTTAAAGGCCTGATTAAAACGAGGGCCTTTAACGAGAGTCCTGGTGCCGTTATCACCTGTTCCAACCCTTGGAACAGGTAATTATTGCTATTAGCACCCCGGGTTGCCACAGTAACCCAGGGTGCTGAGGGCAAATTATTTTGTTTGAATGAACGGGACGACTCGCGGCGTAGAGTACTCACTAAAGATGGCCACCATGGATCAGGAAGACTGGACTACATACAAAGCCCCTCTTCCAATTCCATGGCGGCCAACGAGGACACCAGGAGGAGCCAGCAGCAGTGACGGCGGGCGCCGCCGCCGCCATGGTGATCAGGTAAGTGCTGCTGCGGTGGATGGAAATTAAGAAAGGAGGGAAAGGAGTGTGGGGGAAATGGCAGGGCGGGGGAAGCAGCCATCAGGTTGCTCAGAATGCAGGCTTAATTCAACCCGCGATCCGAGCAACCTGATTGGTTGCTCCGCCTGCCCTGGGTGCTGATAGGGAATGGGCAACCAGGGTTTGACCCAATCCAAAATGGGTACTAATACATTTGCTCCGTTTTGAGCACTGGCACATACAGGTATTTAAGTGGGCCTGGGCTAGCTGGAGCCAAGCTCCCAAGCCAGGACCTGGCCAGGGCCCACCCCTGACTAACATCAGCCACGACAACACCTTAGGCAGCCTGTGTAGCTGAAGCGCTCTACGGTCAGACGGGCTGCCTGCAGGTTTTAGCATTTCGGATTAGAAAAAAAGAAAAGGAATTGCCTTTTCTTATAAACCATTGTACTGAAAATTGCAGACAGCCCGTGTAAATGTGGCTTTGGCTACACAGACTGCCTCCAGCCATCCTCCTGTTTCTGAGTACAGTCATCACTCAGCAGACAGACCTTTCACTGAAGGCGCCTGTGGTTTTTAACAACGTCCAAGCAACTCCTTGAATGAAAGTGCTGCCTGCTGTATCTCAGAGCTGGGGCCAGCCTCCCACCACCTCTTAGTCGAGGGTGGGGCACTCATTAGGGGCTTGGCCTCAGCCACACACCCCTAACGAGTCCCCCCACCCTCGATTTAGCATCCCATTTAAAGCACTGGGCACACATTTTAGCTAAGCTGGGGATTGAGAGCTTCATTCCTCTGCTACTTGCTATTCACATGAAAATGTAATCTAGACTTCTGATTAAAACGAATGTCATCACCAAATGTACAAGAATAGCACTCTAGGCTATTCCGAGCCTGTTACCTATCTAGACACCTGAGGTTGGCCTGCCTCAATCCCCTGCCCACCCGCCTGTCAATAAAAAAGGGTATGCTGGTAGGACTCTCCACCCTGAGGGCTCGACACTCTGGAATATCCTTCTAGCTCACTCTGGCAGCATCAAACGGGAGGGGCTTACAGACTCCCCTCTTGCTAGCTGCGTACAGCAACAAACATTCAAGCTAGGATGATTGATTTCCAACCCGCCGGCTACCCAAAACTCACGCCAAAACACATGCAGATGTCGGCCTTCCGTGCACCCATGGGGACTCTTCACCTACCAGCGTACTCTTGGAGGACATCGCATGCGGGCAGAAAGTACCCTCCAGCTCTGCCCTAAACTCTGCCCTAAACTCTGGAGCGTTTTCATGATCCCTTACGGCACTTCCTCGCAGCCTTCCATATGGCTTGGAGGCCGCCAAACGGTTAGGGGAAGAGATGCACGGTAATCAGACACACATATGCACAAATGAATCAGAAAACATCCTCAAAGCTGCTTTCTATATCATGAACAGTCAGGGGAATGTTGCATGGGTGTGCCCCTGTGACAACCTATTTTTCATCCTGTGGCAGGTGGTCATTACGAGTTGGGTGGTGCAGGTTAAATGTGGCGGTATTACCGCATCACAAGAAAGTTGGAGGATTCACCTCGGCTAATCCGCCGACTTTCCAACCAATTTTCAACAGAATGACCATCGTCAGAATTACTGCCACGGTAATTCTGCCGAAACTGTCCCATTGAACCCAAAGAACTAAAATAAATGGGGACTTGCACCACCACTTGTAATCCAGCAGTAGTACCACCGGATCAAGTGGCAGTAACCGTAATTCCGTTGTGTGGTATTCTGGCAAATGTACTGCCAAAATACCACCCAGCTCTTGGCTTGCCTACCGTTTCAGTGGCTTCACATTAAGGCATTTTAAATCTACCTCTGACCCAAGCGACAGCTTGCTTTTTAATTGGTTCTTCTTTCACAGGGTTAGTACAAACCTTGGGAAATGGCGCTAATTTGTGAGGCAATGTATTAAGTATGAAAAGCAAGCGCCCTGCACGTTTCTTTGCTTCTGATGACATCACAGAAGAGTGGCCACATACTCAATAGCAAACCAATGTCATAGATGCCCAATGATAGAAATTTCAAATAGAAATATGTTAGCAATTGGCCTAGGAATTGAGCACCACTTACTTTAATGGTGGTATACTGAAAAAATAACCTAGCACATGGGCACTCAAGGAGGGGCACGGTTGGGGTTTCAGGTTTTCCCACACTGAATATTCATGAGCATACAATTAACTTGATTTGAGGGGCATTTCAACATTCTTCAGTAATAATGTAAATCCTGAACTAGCCTGACCTTCAAAAGCCATCATCGAGTATCAACCGTAGAACAAAGGGTCTACCACCAGTGGCACTCCAGGTACTTGAACTACACCTCCCATGATCCCTCCTATTTGGCTATGCTGGCTAGGCTGCATGGCAGTTGTAGTCCAAAACATCTGCAGAGCTAAAGGTTGCAGATGCTTGCCCTGGGCCTAGAACAAGGGTAACCACTAATAACCATGAGCCAAAGTCAAGCAGACATTTAGGATTGTCATAACTAACACATATTCATGGAAACATGTGAATGCCTGTGATCTATTTAGGAGGCTCGTGTGTATACTGATTAGTCACACTGAAAACCAGATTTGGTGTGGCCCTCAGTGGGAGGGTGGTTAGTGGGATGACAGGCACAAAGTGTGAGAGTCCTCTGCTGGGTTGCATCTAGAAAGACTCTCCTCACCTAGTTCTGCTGCAAAGACAATACAAGGGCACCTCTCAGACTTTTGAATGTGACAGTGCTAGGGGGACAGCCATCCAAATATTTTGGAATACAACTCCCAGGACCCCTCACAGTTGACTATCATGGATGGGGCTCATGGAAGTTGTAGTCCTAACTATCTGAATACCCAAAAGTCATAGACCCGCGGTCGTATTAGAAGCCATCCGGAAAGAGCTGGTTTAGGAAAGATAGAAAGGCAAGAGTTTATACCTTATCGAGGGTGATGGAGGCAATCTGGAATCTGAGGATAATGATCCAGATGAGGCCCAGGATTAAGGTGCGATCTCCGTCAACAATGTTCTCTGGTCCAATCAGCTTTACAGGCACCTGGTAAAAACAAATCTGTCAATAGTGGAAAGTGCCTTCTAGAAACAGGTGTCACTACTACAGGAACCCACAATTAATACCACAGGAGCAGTAACCTAGGTAGAAAAGTCGGCATGAGTGGGCAACATTGCCATCACTGATATGAAACTTAACTTCTCAAGATGGCTACACATTATTCACATGACAGAGCCTTAACTTCTCAAGATGGCTGGGCATTATTTACATGAGAGTACCTTAACTTCTCAAGATGGCTGGACATTAGTCAGATGAGAGAACCTCAACTCCTCAAGATGGCTGGACATTAGTCAGATGAGAGAACCTTAACCTGTCAAGATGGCTAGACATTATTCACATGAGAGAACCTTAACTTCTCAAGATGGCTGGACATTATTCACATGAGAGAACCTTAACTTCTCAAGATGGCTGGACATTATTCACATGAGAGAACCTTAACTTCTCAAGATGGCTGTACATTATTCACATGAGAGAACCTTAACCTCTCAAGATGGCTGGACATTATTCACATGAGAGAACCTTAACCTCTCAAGATGGCTGGACATTATTCACATGAGAGAACCTTAACGTCTCAAGATCGCTGGAGATTAGTCACATGTGTGAACCTTAACTCCTCAAGATCGCTGGACATTAGTCACATGGAACAACCTTATCCTCTTAAGATGGCAGAGCATTATTCACATGAGAGAACCTTAACTTCTCAAGACGGCTAGACATTAGTCACATGAGAGAACCTTAACTCCTCAAGATGGCTGGACATTAGTCACATGAAAGAACCTTAACTCCTCAAGATCTCTGGACATTAGTCACATGAGACGACCTTACCTTCTCAAGATCGCTGGACATTAGTCACATGAGAGAACCTTAACATCCTAATGGCCCTTGATTACGATGAAAACACTGTGTAACAGAGTCACTGTATATGCCATCTATATTTAATGCTAACATGGGACCTTAGTTTGAATGACATTTTGACTTGGCCCTTATCAGAAGTGAATTAACCGGTGGTGGAGGACCTTTGAATCCAAGTGTCATGATATCCAGAGGTGGTTTCTCCTTCCCTCTACTTGGTCTATGATATGCCTTTCCCAGCAATGCCTTAACCTTCAAGGGATGTCATATCGAGGGGGCGACAGAAGACCTATATGTGATTTTTGATTGGCTATGACCGAGAGGTGCTAGTTTTGCTGATGGCCGCAAGTCATTCATAGGAATTGCGAGGTTGACCGTACCACCTCATGATTGTTTCCCAGAGTCACTGACCTTGCTCTTGAGGAACGTGATGGCGTTGCTGTTGTTTTCTAGGAAATGAACTCTCATCTTGCCCTTGGAAGGCCGGGGCAGCGCCTCCCCAGAGATGAGCTCCAGCAACCGCAAGAGGTAAATACCGTCTTTCAGGTCGGTGTAGACATCCATGACCACAATGGTCCCCTGAAATGACAAATAACATAAGAGAATGATCATCCACATCACGTAATGTTACAATCGGAGCTTAAGCGTAGACAGAGTCGGGCCTGAGCAGACAAGACCCACCCAAAATGGTTAAATGCCCTTTCAGCAGTGCTGTGTGGGCATTTACAGATGTTAATGTCACTGCGGTGGGCCCAACTACATTAGCTTCAGGCCCCACTTGTTAGACAATCCTGACTATGCCTCTGAATCGGAGCAATGACTAAGCAGAGGGGCATTTGCCCTGACTACAGCTCTCAAAAACAACACACAGAGTGCTTATAAATCGAGAGGCTGAAGGCAGGCCTGGAAAGGCATTGGACCTCATTAGGAGTATGGCAGTAAGGCAACAATGGCGCCGGTATCGCTACTGCTCGTGGGTGCCCTTGCAGCCACCTGGTCTGACCTGGTGGCCGTACCAGCACCCGCGAGCAGAACATGATGGTAGCACCGGTACCGTTTTTAACGGTACCGGTGCTACCACCCTCCCCATTCCCATTGAACCCCATGGGGCTCAAATGGGAATGGGGGTGTACCATGCCTGGCACCTGCGAAAGGGTAATTAGTGGGTCTGGCTGGGCCGGAATAGCCCAGTAATTGCACATACGCGGGTGCTGGACCCGGATGTTAAACCGGATGAAAAACCGGCAAGGCTACCTCCAACCTCGTCTCATTACGACCCTGGTGGTACAGTGATAACGGCGCCGGTAGCGATGCTGGCGCTTTAATCACTGTACCGCCACATTACGAGTTCTGCTCGAGGGGGCCGCTCTGCATGCCTGGTCAGACCAGGCGTGCAGAGCGGCACCCGCAATCAGAACAGGATGGTAGCAACGGTACCGTTATGAACGGTACCGCTACTACCATCCTCCCCATTTCCAATGAGCCCTATGGGGGCTCAGTTGGGAATGGGGCCGTACCGGCACCAGGTCACGCGCAAGGGAATTTACCAGGCCCGCAAAGGTCGGAATGGCCTGGTTATTCCCCTTTCGCGGTACCTGGTGCCGGACCCGGATTTAGGGGTAGCCATGCCCTTATTAAGGGCATGGCTACCTCCAAACTCGTAATAAGTCCCAATGAGCCTCATTGCAAGGTTGCCGGTCCGGATACAACGGTACCCGTAAGCTGACCGGCACCGTTGTATCCAGACCGGTAAACTCTGAGTTGTGCTTGTGAGTGCCTTTCATTCCACTAGGTCTGACCTGGCGGAATGAAAGGCACCCGCGCAAAGCAAGCCTGTAGCACTGGCACGGTAATGAACCGTGCCGGTACTACAGGCATCACAATTGAGCCCTATGGGGCTCTAATGGGAATGGGGATCTACCGGCTGCGGCACTCGTGAAAGGGCAATTACCGGGTCAGGCGGGCCGGAATACCCCAGTAATTGCCTATTCGCGGGTGCCAGAATTTCTTGCCGGTTTGGAGGTAGCCTTGCCGGTTTTACCAGCAAGGCTACCTCCAACCTCGTAATGAGGCCCAATCATTATTTACATTTTGCTCTGATTCTATAGGTGTTTATTATGTGTCTGGCAGTTAAAATAACAAAGTTGCCAAAACACCACATCATAATTAAACTGAATCTGGGACAATAAGTGTTGGGGCTCAGCCCTGGCAAACACCCCCATAAATTAAGCACTGTCTGTACCCCAATGCAATAGTTTTTGCTTGTAGGTGTCGTAAGCAACACCTAATAGTCCAAACTAAATAGAGCAAAAACGGTCAAGGAAAGCAAATTCTTATGCATTAAGATAACTAAATAACAGGATTCTACTTTACTAACCCCACCTCAGACCATAAAAGAAATACAAACTCCACCTCGGCAATCCATCATTGGGAGCAGTACGAGCTCTTAAACAGCAGCACATTCTACTCAATCGCTCCCAAGACAAAGGTGAATTTCTAGCTCTCAGAAAAGAACAATAACAACTGATATGTATATGGCCTGCGTAAAGATACAATGTGCACCATAGGTGTCGAAAGGTATGGATGAAAACATTTACTCTACCTAGCCTGCAGCACATGGTTTGGCAATGCTTCAGGATTTATATTTTTATGTGTATTGTTTAATGCGGGGACCTAGGTCGAGAGCAGTGGAGCACTGTACAGGGTGTGGTTAGCCAGCATTTGGTCTGCCATCTTTTAACAGTAGTGCAGTGCTGTGAGTTGTGGTCTGTACCTCAGTATCTGTGTCCATTGGGATTGGTCCTTGGTCAGGTGTTTTTGAAAAAGCCACGTTTTGAGAGATTTGCAAAATTGGAGAATTGTGGGGGCATTCCGAGCCGATACTTGGTTTACGTTCCTGAGGGTGGGTGGGCTGGTTTGTTGGTGGTTCTTCCCTTCGCGGACACATTGTGATTCAAGCTGGTTGGTCGATTTGCTGTGAAAGCAGCGTGCGCCACCCGATATGTGGAAGTTAGCCACCAGGTACGCTGGTGTGCTATTCGTGACTGCAGAGGAAGCCAATGTAGTTTGTGCAGCTCGGGGTGATTCGGTAAAATGTCCATGCACCCACAGTAAGACATGCTACATGCTGCATTGTGGTGGACATTGTTTAATGGAGCCATGTGAGCAGCTGGGAGCTCCGTCAGGAGGGCATTTCCCCTTCAATGCGTGAGACCACAGGGACCTGCACTATAGTCCGGATGTAATGCAGTGGAATGAAGGGTTTGATTTAGCAATTTCCCTCTTCAATGCGCGAGACCACAAGGACCTACACTATGGTCCAGATGTCATGCAGTGGAATGAAGGGTTTGATTTAGCAATTTCCCCCTTCAATGCGCGAGACCACAAGGACCTGCACTATTGTACGGATGTCATGCAGTGGAATGAAGGGTTTGATTTAGCAATTTCCCCCTTCAATGAGTGAGACCACAAGGACCTGCACTATAGTCCGGACGTCATGGAGTGGAATGAAGGGTTTGATTTTGCAGAGCTTGGCGATTTGGAACCAAACCATGTGGGCCTTCTTGACTATGTGTTTCAGGAAGGACAAGTTGCTGTCAATGGTGAAGCCTAAGGTTTTTGCTCAGTTCAAAAGTTGCACATCAAATTCTTCTAGGCGCATATCATTGAGCAAATGTTGGACAAGTGTTTGTTTAGCAGGGTACAGGGGGAGGGGTAATGAGGACAAATTAATTCTTGGATGGGTTAAGTTTGAGGTAGGCAGTCGATATATCCAGGACTAGATGATTGCTAGAAAATCGCAGAGATGACTAATGCCCTGTGGGCTTTTTACTCTCATGTAAAACTGAGCACCTCCTCCCCCTGCTCCTCTCTCTGTGCAACCTCCTATTTCAAGCTCTCTGTTTTCTCCTCCCTTGATGTCTCTTCCAACCTACTCCAGCATACCCTCCTCTTTTCCTGTCTTCTTCCTCCATCCCCTTCACGTACTCCAGTTGCTCTTCATCCAACCACCTTACTCGCTTGCGTGTTGTTCTTCTTCTGGGACTCACTCTTCACTGCCCCTTTACTTTTCACCTACTCTTCCTCAGTCTTTACCATGGCCTTCTCAATCTTGTCCTTGATTCCAACCTCCTCCTCAGTCCTACCCACTTCCTTACTGTTCAACACTTTGTTTGTTTGTTTGTTTGTTTGTTTGTTTGTTTGTTTATTCATTTGTAGTATGCGCCAGACCCGGAGCTATCAGGGTGCAGGAAATTATAAGGATATGCAAAGCTTGGGTTACAAGAAGTAGCTGATCAGTAAGATTAAAGGCACAGAAAATTTGTACAAATCAATAAATACAATGAAGATCAAATATATGTACAGTAAACAAGTATAAGTCGGTGAATACCATGTAGAGTGAGCAAAACCGGCCGGTTGTGAGTAAGCCATAGGTGGACTGTCTGGTCAGGATAGCTGTTGGGGGGAGGAGCAGGCCTAATGGTCAGTGGACTTAAGTCAGTTGATGTAGTTAAGTCTGAAGTTCAGGTAGGGTTGCTGTTCTCTAATTGTAGGTGGCAAGGAGTTCCAAAGTTGGGCGGCTTTGACAGGGAAGCTGCAACCACCTACCTTTGAGAGCTTAAACCTGGGGATGGTGAGGCAATTAGTGTTAGCTAGTCTCATGGGTCAGTTGGAGTTTCTTCTATGGAAACGGTCTGTGAGATAACTAGGGGCAGCGTTGTTCAGGGCTTTGTAGATCAGGGACGCGGTTTTTAGCAGAATTTTATTGAAAGTAGATAGCCAGTTATTTTGACGCCTAATCTCAGTGGGTTCTTCTGGTCACACTGAGGGCTGCTCTGAGGGCATTATTTTGGAGGATTTGAATCCTCTGGATGATTGATTTATTAGCTCCAATGTAAAGGGCATTGCAGTAATCTAGCCTAGAGAGGATGAGGGCTCTGGTCAGGGTAATGCAGCTGTCATCAGAGAGAAAGGGTTTGCCGGTTCTAATAAGCTTACAGGTGTAGGTGATGGCCGAGGCCATGGAGTTCACTTGTTTGGTGAAGGAGAGGGTGGAGTCCAGATAGAAACCAAGGGTCTTGAATTCCTTGGCAACTTTAATGAGGTTACCATCAATTATGAAGGATGATCCTGACCCAGTTTATTGATGTTGGAGGGGGTACCCAGGATGATGAGCTCCGTTTTATCATCATTCAGGCATAGACCGTGGGTCGCCATGCCTGGATGATGAGGTACACTCTATTCACCAAGGCCAGATCCTTAACATAATCCCCAGAAAGTGGGGGGAGAATCTGAGTATCATCTGCATAGTTAGTGTAGGTGATACCAAGATGGTCCACATTATCGAAAAGGGGCTTGGTAAATATGTTGTACAATGTAGGGGAGACACAAGAGCCCAGGGGCACCCCTCACGAAGGAGGGCTGTTTTCCTTTTGTCCCTTAGCTCATCGACTTGGGTCTTCAAGTCGATGAGGGCAGTCTCCGTTCCGTGTTGGGGGCGGAAGCCTGATTGACGAGCTCCTAGGAGTTGGTTAAGTTCCAGATATTTTTGTATTTGAAGGTAGGCAACCTTATCCAGTATTTGTAACAGAAAGGGTACTGTCGTAATGGGTCGGTAGTTGGTAGATATAAGTGGGTCAAGGGTTTGGTTTTTTAGCAGTGGGAGCACCCAAAATTGTTTGAGGTTGGAGAGAATGGTACCGGAAACAAATGAGGCATTTATAAGTTTGGAGATGAAAGGGGCAAGTTCTCTCGCTGCATCCTTTATGAGCTGGGCTGGACAGCGGTCACCTTGGCAATTAGAAGGCTTAAGAGAAAGAATGACTTTTTCTACCTCAAGAGTGGAAGTTTTGGTGAAATTGAAACAGGCAGGAGAGGTGTCCGATATCGTTTCGTTAGGGGGGTTGTCAGGAGTCGTGTTGTTAGGCGGTGATAGAGAAATTAGGGATGATTTTTATTTGCTATTTTATTTTGGAGGGTAGTTATTTTATAATAACTTCTACCATTCCCTCCTGCCGACCTGGCCTCCTACCTCCAGCACAACGTTCTCCTCCTGCTTTCACCTCCACTTGTCACCAAGATCACTCCTCCACTGCCGCCGAGTGCACTCTCTGCCATGCATAGGCCTGCGTACCCCGGGTCTATTCCGACTCCACTCTGTTCAGGTGCACATAATTATGTTACTTGGAGTGGGATTGGTTAGCTCATAATGCTCCATGGCTTATCGGGGCTGCTCCTGTAGCTCAGCCTCTCGTTGCTCTGCAGTGCAGTACAAGCCTTAATAGAGGCAGGCCACCATTCTGGAAAGTCTCTACCATGCATGGTCAGAAAGGGGCTGATCCCCGAAGCTCTACACTTCGTGGCTCGTGCCAGCTTTGCCCAAAGTGATTCTAGGACTGTCTTGCCAGAACCCTCCTTGGGTATTGGGGATCCCACTTATTTGGTATGAGCCATATTTTGGGTATCATTAGGCAAAAGGAAGTTTAATAGTTTAAAGGGACTCTCGATACTAAGAACGCCAATTAAAAGGATAGGACCATGTTCTTGTTGACACTGAAGAGCGCCCATCAAATCATTGGGGTATGGTGGGGCGAGTCAAGGGAACCTCTCTCCACCGCCCCCGGGGCTCAACACTGCTTAGCAGACAGCCGCACCCGGTCAACATGGCCATTCTCCCACTTTCTTAAAGACTCAGACGCAGGAAGGGCCTCATTACGAGCTTGGTAGAGTGGTACAAAACGGTGGTAATGCAAGGTAATGGAATTGCCAATGCATTACTGCTGCATTACCACACCGCCGAACTACAGGTTTGGAGGTAAGGCAGAGGAAACCCCTCCAGCAGAATGCTGCAGGTAATTCCTCTTCCATAACACCCAAAAATCGCCAAATGGGTGGTATTGCCGTAGGTGGTAGTACTGCTAATTGTAATACTGTCAAAATCTCCATGGAGTCCTATGGACTCCAATTAATGGGGACTAGCACTGCCTACCACCACTTGTAATCTGGTGGTAATACCACCAGTGGTAATACTGCTGGTGATAATACCGCCAGACTAAGTGGTGGTAACCGTAATACCATTTGGTGGTATCTCAGTGGTATTACCGCCGAGATACCACCAAACATGTAATGAGGCTGTTTGTCACAATGCACATCTTACACCCACCCAATCTCCTTTGTAGGGTATGTGTGCTCGCGCACAGCGAAGATAACAGGCCTCATTACAACTGTGGCGGAATGGGTTAACAGGTGCCGCAAAATGATGCAGACCTGTAAACGCCATTCCGCCACATTACGAGGTCCCCTCGCGGGACCCGCTCTGCACGTCTGGTTTTACCAGACGTGCAAAACGGGTCCCGCGAGGGGAAGAGGGAGCAAACAACGGGCCGCTCGTAATTCCCATTCAGGCCTATGGGGCCTGAAATGGGAATGAGGAAGGTCCGGACCCGGGTTCCTGGAGGGAGGAATTACCGGGCCCTCCGAACTCGGAATGGCCCGGTAATTCCCCATTCTGGGAACCCGGACCCGATTTTGGCGGCAGCCATGCCGCCAATAGCGGTATGGATACTGCCAAAATCGTAATGAGGCCCAACATGTCTTAAGGTCTGAACATTGAAAGAGGTTTAACAAATAGGCCAACACTTGACTGGCACCTGACAGCCCGGTGCCACCGGGACATTACAACCCCCGGCAGATCAGGAGGTCAGGGCGCTGGTAAATGTTAGTCCCAATTCCCATGGAGTCCCAATGGGAATAGCGACACGGAAGCATCGACACCGTTGCTAACGGTGCCAGTGCTTCCATGACAGCTCTGCCTACCGGGGCTGTTGCACCCGGCAGGTCAGACCTGCCGGGCGCAACAGCCGAAGAAGGCAGAGTTGTTGTGTGGCAGTCCGGAAAAGGTGCGATCGGCACCCTTATTTCCGGACTGCCACACTTGTTATGAGACCCACACGCAATAAAGCTATTAGTTGTCCAAAGCCGGCAAAATGTAGTTCAGTGAGGTAAGTGCTTGCTCCATCTTTCTGAGGTTTATAAACTGAGCACCATTTAGCAGAGTAATAATAACAGCTATTATCACCCTATGACCCTATGTGGGAGATGAGTGAAGTGTTAGTTGAATATATGATGTTAGCATTGTGGTACGGTTAGGTTCTCTTCTGGATGAACAAGGGATCAGCATTTTAATCACATGTTCATCACTTGAGCAAAGAGTGTGATCCTAGGAAAATCAATGGATCATTGGGTGAGTTTATTTTTGTCTACACAAATAGAGTGCGCTTAGAAATTTGAGCAAAGAGTGTGCTCCTAGGAAAATCAATGGATCATTGGGTGAGTTTATTTTTGTCTACACAAATAGAGTGCGCTTAGAAATTTGAGCAAAGAGTGTGATCCTAGGAAAATCAATGGATCATTGGGTGAGCTTATTTTGGTCTACACAAATTGATTGCGCTTAGAAACTTGAGCAAAGATTGCGATCCTAGGAAAATCAATGGATCATTGGGTGAACGGATTTGTGTCTACAAACATTGGGTGCGCTTAGAAACAGACTAACACAAATATTAAACATTACATACAAAAGGAAACCTTTTCATGACAGGGATTACTATGTAAAGGTGACTTCACAGCTCAATCTGTTGGAACCAAGCTAATATTCACAGATCGTTAGACTCAACCTAATTTAATTCCTAATTCCTTTGACATTAGAGTCAATATTTATGACACTGGTACCACAAAACAGAAAGCATTTGACGTAGCACCTGTATTGATGGGCAAACATATTTTGGGTGAGTTATCTTCCATGGCTTAAAGGAAAGACACTTTAAACTAGGATTGTTTCAATTTCACGTGTTAAGAAAAGAAAAGTTTCAATAGGGCTCCATTGCAATTATTAAAGTTACGATTCTAGACCTATTGCATATAGTGTGCAATGATTTCATTCTTATCCTTTTTCCTGTCAAAAATGTCTATAATAGTATACATTCTGGGTAATTGCTGACGGTTCAAGGGCACATTTTCGCTATATCCAGTGCTTATGCAGCGAGCTCCATTCAGATCTGCTCTATGCTTATCGCTTTCATGACTATCATTCATGAAAGTCCTACATACCCGATTGGAGTTTTTTCCCAGAGAATTATTGCGGGTTTACCATTCAATTAATATTTATTTAGAGTACATGTATGAATGTATTCTCATGCATATGTTCAGCAAATATAGCACGCTAGCATTAAATCTACTTGCATAACAGTAATATTTCGTTATCTAAATAATGCAACACAAATAGTGTCAGTTGATGTACTGATAAATCATTTGAACCAGTGAGCACTTAATGAACTTAGTTCCATAAAGAAGATTACAAAATCCATAACGTTTTCTTGGAAAGCACTCATCTCCCCCTTCTCTGGTCAACTGAATCCATCATTTTGCACAGTGCATAATGAGTCCTTCCGGTTACAAGACATGTCTCGACTAGGATATGCACAAAAACTCACCGGTCTCTACCAGATTCCCAACCTTCAAACTCAAGTCATGGTGCAAGGGTTCGCGCCATGACCATGTATATAGTATATAGTGCAATCTGGATTCATTTGGATTTCCCTGAGGAGCTAACATCTGGAAAAGCTTAAACGCCTTGTGTACTACTGCATTAAATTGTTTATATTGCGATATACAGGAATAATCCAAAGCTATGGCCTTCCTTACTAATAGCGCGTTAATCACGCCTGTTTTATGTTCGGATGATCACTGTCCTTTTGCGGAATTAACTAAAAAGAGTCTTCTGGTGATTACATAATTGTTTGGACGATTTCTTTTTAATTTTGATAAAAAATGGATGGAAAGACGAAGAACCAGAATAGAATGCATCAAACATAATTTTACATTGTCATCTGATATTCCCTCCTATAGTATATCTCTACTTATTTCCGTATACAATAAAGTTTAAAGGAACTCCCGGAATAGACCTGACACCATATGGAGTGATCTGAAAAAGGGGGGGGGGGGTGGGTGTGTGTGTGGTCCAAGCATCAATTGAACCGTATCTTCTTAAGTTTCTGAAATGTCTCAATACTTTTCTTTTCTCCTTTTCCTTCCATCTCCCCCTCCCATGCTAACTCTCCTTCTGCCACTGTGACTGGGGACTGGTCCCTATAGAGTCATACAAGGCCCAGACCACCTCTACCAGTCCCCCAGCATCTTTTGCAAGCACTTGCCCTCATGCTCCCTTTCTCGAACTAGCCCAAATGGTTCTCCCTGTCCACCGCACTCACCCTCCCTTTCCCCCTTTCCCCTGGCACTTGCCACCTTGCCCCCTCCCAGCACTTTGCTGCCCCCTTCCCTGGGGCACCCCTCTCCTGCACTTCTCCCTCTACCACCTCCCCCCTTGCACTTACCAGCTTGTCAAGCACTTGCACTGTAGGATTGTCACAAGATCAATATAACTATTTCTTACTGTTACTTTTGTGGTTCCCATGCCCCCCCCCCCCTTTTGCAATTTGTCTTGTGGTGCCAGGAAACACTTGTGTATAAACGCCATACAAATGTCCAATACATAAATAAAAGTAGCTTTTGAACATCCCATCTTTTCAGGTTCGGACTGGCCCATATGGCAATGGGGCAATGCCAGAACTGCAGGCCCAACATGCGAGAGTAGGACCCTTTATTTGCCAAAGTGTGTCCGTTTCATGAGTTCCTTCACTGTGCAGCTAGCAGTTTTAACCTGTGTTACTCATCAAATATCCTTCCAAATGTAAAATTTGCAACACTTTTTACAAAAAAAGGTCCCCCTTGGGTACTACTCAAACAGTCTGTCACAAAAGGAACACGTTGCCATTTGAGAGTGTGGGGCATTTTTTAATTGGTTCCCGAGGCAGTTATATACCTCAGTCCGACCCTGAATCTGTTGTAACATGCTTGAAAGATTTAATTTAGATGGCAAACTTAGGTACATTGGGCCTCATTACAAGTATGGCTGTCTGGAGATAAGGGTGCCGGTAGCAACGTGCCAGCACCTTTTCTGGACCGCCACACTACAAAAATGCCGGCAGGGGCCACGGAGTTCAGGCCCCTACTGGCATGGTTATCACAGAAGCACCGGCACTGTTAGAAACAGTGATATCAGGCAGCGGTAACAGTGTTACGGGGTTGGCAGCAACCTGCAGGTAGCACCGGCAGGTTACCGCCAACCTCGTAATGAGGCTCATTATCCTTTTCAAAAGGAGAACATGTTGTATGTGACTTATACCTATATGTAAGAAGTATGCATAAACATGTGCAACAGTTTACTATACGGTACTCTCCTTTTGGTCTCACTCGAAATCCCTTCCTTCTTACCTTTTGTATTCCCTCGCCCCCTTTTAATGCCCCCTCGAACCTCCTGTGGGGATGTGAAGGATGGATGGCTGTGACTGTTCACTCCTGTTTGTTGTGGGTTGCATATTAAACACAATCATGCACTTGGACTGAAAAGTACTTTTTGTTTAAAAGATAGATGCTCTGCCTTCCTTACATAATATTTTACACAGTCGTGAAATTGACATAAATCACGACCATGGATAAAAAAACTAATTTAGGAGAGAGTTGTCAGGACAAATTCGGTTGAAACAATGAGGAAATAAAAAGTAACAATGGAATGATGAGTCGATGTGAAAGCAGAAAAACATTCTAAAAATAAATACAAACAAAAAGGTTTGCTATTTGACTGACAAACTTATGCTGGTTATCGGTGTCCAGAAAAGACAGACCAGCTTCTAGGCCCCTTGCCTACATGTTTTGGTGTATGTTGAGCTTCCAATTTTGCTCGCTCCACCCTCGCTCCACCCTCATCCACAGATGCCACCTGTATTTGACTTGTGATCATCTCAATTAAAGACACCACCTCTTAGGCCAAGATAACCATCTGCCAGCTAGCATTGAAGGTTCAGAAATCCAGCAGCAAGGTGGACAAGCTACCCGAAGCAACGCCTGCAATGTACAGGTTTAATAGAGAAATAATGGGTAGGTTGCAGGCGCTCAGTAATGCAGACTGAAGGTTTGGCGAGTTTGCTTTTAATGTTGAATTATTTAACCTAATTTCAGTAAGGGTCGATTGGTATAGCTTGGCCCTTAACCTTTGGGATATTTCTAGCATGAATATAAACATTGAACTCCATCCTTTATTTTCACAGTGGGAAATGTTCCTAAAAGATGGAAATCTCGAAGTTGCAATGAAGAGTTATCCCTTCTCATTCTGCAATGGCCCCTTAGCGTCATGGTGTTACATGATAGGATATTAGCAGAATTGCTGGATGATTCCGCAGAACTAGATTCGGGCTGCAGGGACGCAGAATGATCCATCTGATTTGCTGGAAACAGAATTGCTGCTGCTGTCAGAAATAATGAAACTAGTCAGACAGATAGTCCTCTGCAGATCCATACATCCGGCCGCAGTCTCACTAGCAGTTCCATCTGAAGTCAACTTTCAGACAATAGTCTATCCGACGGTTAGAATTATAACAACTAGAAGCTTTAGCCTGCATTGGACCTGGAACAGCACTGTCAACGAGGCCCGCAGCCACATTCCTCCAATTGATGTATCCAAAGTGGGAATTCTTGTGTTGTGGCATTGGACAGAATTACTATGGGATTGTTTGCTAAAATGTTTAGTGAAAGTACTTCTTCCCGGTATCTCAAATTACCCTTCAGATGTCAATCCTAATGACACCAATGTGTCTTCACCACATGCCTGCATGGCCTATTGTGACATAGATAAATAATTCCAAAGTTTCCATGATCAACAATCTCCTTTACACCCCAGCCCCATTTTTAGTACTGAAACGAGGAAGATGGATGGAACAATGAGGATGACCAGAAGCGGTAAACAAATGCTGCATTCTAGTCTTTAGAAAAAGTTAATTGAAGCCAAGAAGTTTAAAACAGACAAAGCTGATCCAAAGGAGGGAGAGAAAGAGCTGAGAGAGAGGCAGCTGAATGAGCGGCAGAGATTGAAGTTGCGTGTAACTTGTTCTGACGTTGGTTAGAATGCCGGAAAAAAGCAGACCGAGAGAAACAGCATGGAGGCTATACCAAATGGCGTGAAGGGCGTACCAAACCTAGAGACATGCAGCGCTTTATGACCGCAGGCTGCTGGAGCCGCCCGGCATGAAAGAAGGCAAGGCAAGAGCACACCTGCTGACAGGACACATGCCCAGCCAACAAACAGCAAGAGAAAAAATAGAGACGTAAGAAGCACCAGAACCTCCCAGTAAACCCAGGGAGAGTGAACAGGTTACTAAGGCGGTTTCGGGTGAATACTGCATCACCAGAACAGCACGAAAGAACACAATTGAACCTATTGCTATAAGAATGAACAATATTAAGAAAGGGTTGGTGACCCAAATCTGGGAAAGCGAGAGGAATACAAATACGAACAGTGTTGTGAAAGGGTTGTGACCCAAAGCTGGGAAAGAGAGAGGAATACAGATACAAACAGTCTGGTGACAGGACCAGCGATCCAATACTGGGAAAGAGAGATTAAAAAGGTATGCAAAGCCTTAAGAAAGGGTTGTGACCCAATACCTGGAACAAGGGAGGAATACAAGTATGGATTGTTATGTGAAAGGGTCAGCGACCCAAGGCCTTTGAAGAGAGACTAAGACAAATAAGAATGGTGCTAAGAAAGGGTGAATGGCCTTAACAAAAGGAGTTGATATAAATAAGAACAGTGGCAATATAGGGTCAGTGACCCAATACTGGAAAGCAATTATTTCACGGATGATAGAAAGAGTGAGTAGAGAACCGAAAAGTCCTGGTAGGAGAGTGAACCCGGCAAACAGTGAGTCTGGGACTCACACCCAAAGACACGTGAAAATATTGCAAATCAAAAGACTGTAAAAAGCCCTCACAGGAGAGTAAACCAGGCACTGTGCGAGTCTGGGGCCCTCACCCAGGAAGCAGAGTAAAAATATCCCAACAGGAGAGTTAATCAGGAGTGTGAAAATGGAAATAAAACAGAAACTATTGAACAGTGAGACCGAATATAAATGGAAGACCCAGACCATTTTTGAGGATCAATAAGAATGTTACAAATACCCTAGCAGCAGAGTATAACAGGGGCAGAAAGGAGAACAATGAATGGACAAGGGAAGGGTTATACCCTTTTGTTAAATTCAGTGTGAATACAGAGTGTGAAGTTTGACATTTAAAAGAATGGTGTGATCAAATGAAGCCTGAGGGAAGGCTCATTCCCCTGGAATAACCTTGGAGTACATTAATATACTGTATGCTAAAAACAAAAGGAGAAAAGGGAAAGAAGTATTTTCCTTAAAGTTGTGGAAATGTGACAAGTGTAGAAATTCAAGAAAGAAGGTGTCCTCCTTGGAATTGGAAAGTGAAGCATTACATAAGAAAAAGCCGGATGCCAGATAGAGCCTTCTCCAGTGGAATATTATTTTACATATTTCCCGGAAGTACCAGACAGACAGTGAAAGACCAGAATAAACATAGGGGAAGGAAGGAGTCTTTCACTCGTGGAACCTTTATTCCTTTGCTTTTCTGCACTTTGGAACTTTATGTTTAGGACTTTGAAGGAAAGCTACACGTGTATAGCTTACAGAAACCCCTTTGGACACATTGGGCCTCATTACACGGTAGGCGGAGGACCAAGGTGCTATTAGCACCTTGGTCCATGCCGGTAAAATACCAGCACCGCCTTTGTGGAAAGAGCAATTACCGCCTTATTCCAAGGTTGGCGGGGCGGTAATTCCTCCTTCTCCCATTGCCCTTCCCCATTCCCATTTTTGCCCCATAGGGCTCTATGGGAATGGGGAAGGCGCTAATTACGGTGCCACAAATTGCGGTACCGTAATTAACACCCTGGTCCCTTTGCGGGTTGGTTTTTAACGCCTGCTAAACAGCAGGCGTTAAAGTACCTACCCGCAAAGGGACCTCGTAGTAAGGCGGTAAGGGTTTACCGGTGCCCTTACCCGTACCGGTAAACCCTTACCACCGTCCATGTAATGAGGCCCATTGTATTGAGTTTAGAGTCTAAGGGTCAGTTTAGGGCTTTTTGACGAATGCCCGAAGACACTCTTTGGTTTAACATCCTGACACATACATTCATTAGTTTTGTTTGATTCAGGGAAACCTCTCACACACTTAGGGACAGGTAGGATTTCTCCAATCCCTCTTATTACTTTAACAATAAAGGTCACACTTTGTACTGACACGTATTATTGTTTCTTAGTCATACTCTTGATCCCTTACAACACACACACACACATCCATCTTACTGTGGTCAACGCGCTGTGGTGCAGTGTCCCAGTCTTTTGACTTTTATGCCAGGGTTGGGGAGAGCTGCTGGGACGCCAATGTGGCTGACGAGGCTACCATCTACGGCTCACCCATAGGGACTGGATGTTGAGCCGCACCCAAGAGGGGGCTCTATCATGAAACGAAAAGTCATAGTTCGACTTCATTATGATACATCCATGTAGAGTGAAGGTACATTGACAAATCCAACCCAAGTGCAATCCTGGAAAGGCTTGAGAACTACCCCCTTCCAGATCCAGGCAGGCCAGGGAAAGAGGGGCAACTCAAGGTCCTTTTAGGTCAGGTGAGATAGTATGTCCCGCTCTCCTGGCCCCAGACCAAGGTTTAGGATGAATACATAAATCCCGAGTGTCGGTCTATTCCAGATGCATGGTTTATATAAAATCATCTTCCCAAAACCATTGGTCCAAGTGTGCGAAAAGAAGTAGTGGAACTATGTTCCCTGCTGACCTGCACCCACACCCCACAAACCCCATCACCACGTCCCCTCCCACACAGAATACACACCCCCAAACACTTGCACATGCTGTTAAGGGAACGTCCTGTGCGGTGAACTGAAAGTGCACGTTTCAACCTCTTCCTACTCTGTTATTTTAAAACGAAACCATTCCGGAACGGTTTCTTGTTAAAATAAAAGTAGAGGAGCACCGCTCCCGACCGCTCCCGCTCACTTCGACCTCTGCCCAAAACCCTGTTTGTAAGAAGTATGATTCAATGTCATTATTTTCTCCTTTTTCAATCTAGGGGGTTCCCTCTCTTTCCACTCACCTGCTATGCTGCCTGCCTCCCCCTTACCCACCACCTTTTTCAATTTTTAATTTCGTGTTAAACCCTTTGCCTCTTTCTTTTGCTCAATATACTTTTAAGTCTACTTTTTTGGAGTCAACTTTATTGCAAACGATATCATTAAGAAGACAATTTCACATTTTACAAGGGCTGTGTGGTCCAGCTATGATGGGAGCCTGAGTGGCTTCTATACATGTAATGTGCCATGTTTGTGCCCTAGCTTGTTCCACCAAGAGTACCCCACAGGAAAGTTTTAACATAGAGGGAAGACTGCCAGTTAGATGCTGACCCCCTGTTTCGTGTCATGTCACTGTTTCATGTCACACTGTGCACCCCACAAAGAGCTTGTTGGAGACTGAGAGATTCTCCTGGCTCTTGCCAATGACGGGCCATGCTAGTTTCAGGGCAATCATGAAGCGAGGAGAGGATGTCGAGGCCATCTGGCAAGGTTCTGAGCCTTTCTGAGGTCACCTGATCAGGGAAGAAGTGTCTTGTTCATTAACTTGCTGCAGGTCCCGAGTTACCTAATTCACCACCATTCAAGTGAGCAGTGGCTGAGTGGAGTAAGAACTTTCTTTAACTAAAGTATGGTTCCTTCCTCCCCTGTGTGCCTCATTTTGTGTCCAGCGGAGCCATGCTTCCATACAGTGTCTACTGTGACTGGGCCAACCCTCTATTGGAATTGGCTTGGTCTGTTAACTGCAGCTGTCCTATGACCTGCAAGACTATTTTTGCTTTTTCCTGATTTACCCCAGGTGGGAAGTTCCAAAGCAGTAGTGTGTCGTGGGGAAGGACCTCATGCCAGGAAAGGTTGCAGGGCTTCACCAGGCACTTCGCGGTGCAGGAGGCTGCTGCTCGCGTCTCTTCACGTCTTCTTCGTCGGATGTTGTCCTTCAGTGATCGACTCTGCCTCTAGTCATCTTGGAGGATGACAAGTAACTAACTGTCCAATGAGGGAAAAGAGCAGTTTAGAAACCAGAAAGGGATGCATTGTATACGATGTAACAGGAACTGCCAGTTTTTAGGACTTATGATATTTCGAACTGTTCCTGGCCTATCATACGCCGATTGACCTAGCTCACTCTCACGCTCTCTCTATCTCCCTCTTGTTCTCTCTCTGCATTCTCTCCACCTCTGCATCTCTCTCTCTATTTCCTCTCACTTTGCCTTTGCCTCTCTCTCTGCAGGCAAGAGTTTCCTTGCCAGGTGTGTATTGGCTAGAGCTAGTCCAGCCTTTGCTGACTGTGCGACCAGAGAAAAAACACAGATATCTTGAAAGGTTGGGGCAGAGAACTGTGGGTATTTTTTTTGTGCAAAAGAAATTATTATTTTTTTAAAAAGGGAAATTATTTCATTGTATGACCATTGTAAAGTGACTCTTTAAAATGTACCATTTCTCTTTTTTAATGATCACTTTTAGCATGTATTATGGTCATAATAATAATGTTACATGTGTCTTACGGAGCAAAACATATTGTGAAAGTGTAGAATAATCCTATACATTATTTTCTGGCAGAAGCTTATCATCACAAAATTGACAATGTGTTACACTCTGATTGTACTCGTTTTCAAAATACCCTGTGAGAAAGGGGAAGGGGCCAAAAAGCACCAATGAGGGCTCCTGGCTTCTTGCAGAAAATGAAAGAGTACTTTGAGAGCATAAAACGATGACAGATGTCTACATGTAACACATGTGTCTGTGATAGAAGGGTTGTATACTTCAATCAGCGAGTGCATAACGCTCACTGGTTTTGCTGCACATTGCCCTTTTCACAAAGCTCACCCTAACATTAAAATGTTCATATCCATGAACCATATATACTCATTCATACAGGCTAACAGTCGGAGGGAGAGGATAGCCCTGTTGTGACATCTTCCACTCCGTTGGGTTTTTGGGCTGTCTTGCTTCGTGTATTCAGTGAAATTTAGAAGAGGAGCGGGCCAGGTCTCAGTGTGAGCACCCAGCCCCCATTACAAATGAATGATATATGCAAAGTACTCCACTGTTGCCTTGTGGACATTGCAATACATGTTACGCAGTACAGAAAGCTGCCTGAATAGCATTCCGGACCCCAAATTAATATTTACAGCATACAGTTATTATTTTCCTGGTAATTTGCATATTTTGCCATTGAGTAAAACTATTGTTGCTATTGACTACAACAGCCCGAGGGGTTGAGTTAGTTACTCGGAACTGTAACGTTGTGGTGTGAAACTCTGGACTCTGCTAACATCATCCACCACTGGGGAACCTGCGTGCAAGAGTTGCTCTCACCTACATCAACAACAAAAACCGTCATCGGACCAGCATCACGCAACTCTGCCTTTAGTTGCAAGTAAAGACCTTCACCAGGGGGGTGGCGGGAAGGGGACATTCCCCTGAAATGCACCCTAAACACACATCGACAAGGCCAAACATGTTTTGGGATGGGGTGCACGCTTGGGCAAGGAAGCCAAAGTGCGGTAGTGGTAAATGAGGCGCGTCCTTCTCCATCGCCGAGATATCCGGAAACCGCTGTGGATATCCTTTGAGTTGACGTCAAGTAAATGACGCTGGCTCCCCCGTGGATAGCGAGTGACAGATGCTCCTGGAGTCTTTCTGAACCTGCACTGTTCACTTGTAACCTGCGCCGGCTTATTTTACCTCCAACAATATACATGATAGGAGGATATCCCTCTGTGTGAACAAACCCAGGCTCGGACTGGCCAATAGGGCCATAAGGCAATGCCCAAACCAAAAACGCAAAATGCTAGTGTGGGACCATTTTTTTTGGTCAAACAAACCACTTTGGGGGCCAGTTAGATTAGCTAATTCACCATGCAGCTAGTAGTTTTAGTCATTGTTGCTGAATAAATATTCTTTAAATATTTTATCAAAAAACTCCCCCTTGGGTACCATTCAAACAGTGTCACAAAAGGAATGAATTGCCATTTGCAACTGTGGGCCGCTTTTTCATTGGCTGTGGGGTGAAGGCGGGGCACTAGAATATGTAAGTCACTGCACTGATCAGTTGGATTGTGCGTCAGACTCTGCTGCCAGTGAGGGGGTTCAAAGGAGACAGCGCCCTTCCATCTCCAAAATGGATTGAACAGAAACTGGTATGAACCCTGTACAGAGAGGCTGGGTCAGTGGGTATAGTTTGTGATACTTGTATTAGTTCACAAGACTTGAAACTAGTCGTGAGTGTTTGTTCATGGGGTGCGTTTAATAGCAGAATTAGCCAGCGCGTGTTTCGACCTTCCTGGGTCTTTTTCAAGGCATGTGGTAGACTGGTGGCACATCGGTGTAGGCGATGATGATTGGATCTCGGTGGATTGCAACCATGTTCTTTCAGGCCGTGAGTGGCCTTCTGTGAGCAGTCGAGCGGTCTCAGCGATCTTTCGTGAACTGATACAAGTGCCACAAACTATAACCTCTGACCCAGCGCCTATGTGAACGGGGTTCAAACCAGTTCTGTGCACTTTGTAATTGGTGCGCAAGACGATGTGAGGTCCCAGTCCGACCCTGAAAAAACCTTTATTCAAAGCAAAATTGTGTTATACCGTTGCCCGCCACCAGCATGCTGCTGGACTCTCCTAGGGGCAGATATAGGGGAACAGATAGGGTCTTCATGGTGGTCTGGGTTTTTAGGCAACTATATAGGAGGCAGAAGTTCCCTGGATGCTACTCCTATCGGAAGAGGGTTGAAGGCCTTCAATTATGATATGATATGATATGATATGGCATTTATAACGTGCCTATACACAAGTTGACATATGAAACATCTGTCGTCAGTGGCCTGGCAACAGTGGGTCTGATACACTTTGGTTCTGTATTCCCAAACAATGAGTTGATCTCCTACAATAATGATAACATTTATCGACCTCAGAAGGATCGAAGGCTGAGTCGACCTTTCCATGGGTCGCGCCTGCGATCTGCAAATCACACATAGGTTGCAGCAGCGAGCACTTAACCCACTGAGCTATTTCCTACACCTGGTACTGAGAGACTGGAGATGTTTGTGCCCTTCACATAATACGTTATGATACTCAGAGACACACTAAGAAGAGTGTGTATTCCAGGCTTGACAAAAGCACTCCCACCCAGCAAATACTCTTTTGCATAAAAAGTTTGTAGAGTTGCACACTTAACAGGCTGCCACTGCAACTGAAAACCTCTAAGGGATCATGCTTATGGTAGAGTAGGAATCCTGTGTAAAAAGCATGCATGACGTATGTTTTTTTTCTCTGCTGCGCATTTAAATTTATTTGCATGATGAAGAGGGGGCACAGAACGGAATTACCTATTGAGCCACGTCATCCTCTCCATTATACAATTGGGCAAGTATTTACTCCAGCATGACATAGATACCTATGGAATCAGTTTACTTTCCTTGCCTGAAAAAAAGCAGGCGGATTCCATAGCAATACATTGTACATGCTGCCTGCCCTGCGGAAGGGGCAGGCAGGCATTTACTCCAGCATGACATAGGTTCGTTCCTATTCAATCAGTTTACTTTCCTTGCTTGCGAAAAAGCAGGCGGATTCCGTAGCAATACATCTTAAATGCTGCCAGCCTCGTGGAAGGGGCAGGCAGGCATTTACTCCAGCATGACATAGTTTCCTATGGAATCCACATACTTTCCTTACTTGCAAAAAAGCAGGCGGGTTCCATACCAATACATTGTAAATGCTGCCTGCCTTATGGAAGGGGCAGGCAGGCATTTACTCCAGCATGACGTAGGTTCCTGTGCAATCAGTTTACTTTCCTTGCTTGCAAAAAAACAGGCGGATTCCATAGCAATTCATTGTAAATGCTACCTGCCTTGCGGAAAGGGGAAGGCAGGCATTTACTCCGGCATGACATAGGTTCCTATGGCATCGACATACTTTCCTTGCTTGCACAAAAACAGGCGGATTCCATAGCAATACATTGGGCCTCATTACGACCCAGGCGGTAATCCTCCGTCATTACCGCCATGGCGTAATGAGCGTTTACGCCGTGGGCCGATGGCGTAAAGAGCGCCACATTACGACCCATCGCGCACGAGCATTACGCCATGGCGGTAATGCAATTAACGCCATGGCGGAAAAGGCCCCTACCGGCATCGTAAAGCGAGCAAGGTGCACTTCCGCCACCGTAAGTAGCGGCCACCGTAAGTAGCGGCCACCGTAATTTGAGGCGGCCGTAAAAAGCAGAACCGGAAATAGCGTCATCGCGCCGGAACGGGAAACAGCCCATCGGCCATCTTTAAAACCACAATCCATTGCCATCCTACCGAACAACACCAGACCCAACCCTGACACCTGTCCCAACCAATCACCCACCCATCCAAGTACCCGAAAATGCCTAAAGCTGTGAAAAAGGCATGTGACCGCCAGCGCCAGGAGAGATTCAGCCGGGAGGAACTCTGCATGCTTGCGGAGACCCTGCAAGACAACGCAGGTGTCGTTTTCTCCCCGGAAATGACCAGGACAGCGATAGGAAAAAAGAAGGCCATCTGGGCCCTGGTGGCTGAGCGCGTCAGCGCGGTGGGGACCGTACCCCGCACCCTACAGCAGTGCAGGAAGCGCTGGGATGACCTACGCATACGGGTCAGAGCCGTCATCTCTGCAAACCGCAACCTTGCCCTGGGTACCGGTGGAGGGTCGGAATCCCCCCTAAAACTCCAACCGTGGGAGGAGATCTGTGCAACCACGATTGGCATGGAATCCATTGAAGGTGTCGGAGGGATGGAAAGGGGAGCTCCGACATCAGGCGATGAAGGTAGGTGCCTCAAACAAGACATGCCATAGTCACTGCAGTCCAATCATGTGTAGCACAAGGTTGCCCTAGAGTGTAAATGCAACACATATCAACACTGCCCATAGCCACATGCGAGCACCACCCTGTATACACTGCTGGCACCCGCATACCTGCATCCACATTCCCCACTAAAAGGAGACAACCTGCATGGCACTGCCTGAAATCTGCCTCATCTACTGACCAGAATAATGTCAATCATTGTCATTCCAAAGTCCGCAGACCCATCAATAACGCCCTCCCTCCTTTGCTCCACCACAGGCACAGATTCACACCCAGAGGACCAGGACACCCCTGCGCCGAAGAGAGCCAAGAAGGCCATCAATAACGTCCCTGCACCCTCAACCTCAGCTGCAGTGAGGCAGACCCCACAACAAGCAGGTCCCACTGCAAGCATACCGGACGTCCCACCGGCAAGCACCCCTGTAGGCAGCAGGCCAGCAGCAGCTGCTCCACCTCCACCGACATTGCCTGCCACAGAAGGCACGGGGTCAGCGGCCAGCAGCAACATCGGTGAGACAGCTGCAACAGCTGCATGTTCAGACTCAGACACGGAGCACGAGGTCAGAAGCCCCACTGACCTACTACATTCCCCCTGTTTCTCAGACGCCAGCCCCCATGAGGATCACACACAGGGGCACACAGAGGTAGAGGAGTGGCCTTCCACCCCATGCCCTGTCCACACTCCACAGGAGGGGAGCAGCCCCTCCATCACTCCACCAGCACTGGCCATGGCCCAGCAGGGCCAGCAGTCCCTCGAGGACATCACAGAACGGCAGCATCAACTGTCCACGATGCTGAATGAGCATGCCGCGGAATGTGTGGGGGCTAGGTCTACCATTGAACAGGCCACGGAGACCCTAAGGGCCGAAGTAGCGCAGAGCACTGCCACCCTGAGGGATGCCATGCAGGCCATGTCCAGGGACATCTGTGCTGAACTTGCCGGCTTGCATCCTGCGCTCACTGAGCTCACCCACACCCTACAGGACGTGCATGCACAGGGGCAGCCAGGGACATCCTCCACTGCCAGTTCTGCACAGAGCAGCCCCGTGCGACATTCCGGACGTAACCTGCGCTCCACAGCCAGGGGTGCCCCGGGGGCCGGGAGAGGGGGCTTGTAACAGGCTGTGGCCACTGTCACAGGCATCTGTTGACACCTACATGGGGTGTGTTGGGGTGTGCAGGGGGGAGGTGGGAGGGGGTGTGTTGGGGTGTGCAGGGGGGAGATGGGAGGGGGTGTGTTGGGGTGTGCAGGGGGGAGGTGGGAGGGGGTGTGTTGGGGTGTGCAGGGGGGAGGTGGGAGGGGGTGTGTTGGGGAGTGCAGGGGGGAGGTGGGAGGGGGTGTGTTGGGGTGTGCAGGGGGGAGGTGGGAGGGGGTGTGTTGGGGTGTGCAGGGGGGAGGTGGGAGGGGGTGTGACACGACATTTCATAGTTTCAATACACTTTTTTCTTTCAAAAAAAGTAATGTGTGGACATTTTCATTGCGTATGTGTGCTTTATTGGTGTGCAGTCCACAGTGTGCATGTCCCAGAGACACACAGTGCCCCAAGTGCAGTCTCCATGTGATAAACACCAGCCGTGTGTGCTAGAAGCAGTGGTCGATGATACTTTGGCGCATTGCACGCCCCTCCTGTGCATCGCTTCCTCCATGGGGTGCCACCCCATCTGCACCCTCCTCATCCTCATCGTCAGGTGGTTGCAGTTCTGCGTCAGGGGGCAGGGGCACATTCCGTCTGACGCACATATTGTGTAGCATGACACATGCCATGACGATCTTTGCCACCTTCTCATGGCCATACAGGAGTGCCCCACCAGACCTGCTGAGGCTTCGGAACCGTGCCTTCAATAGGCCGAATGTCTGCTCTATGACCACACGAGTACGTGTATGTGCACGGTTGAAGTCCTCCTCGTGCTGGTTCTGCGGGTTCCGGACTGGTGTAAGGAGCCACCTCTTCAGGGGATAGCCTGCATCACCTGTATGTAGGCGAGAATGTATGTGTCAGTCATGTTGTCTGATCAGGAACATGATGTTCCACCATGGCTCGCATCCAACTGTTACTTTGGCTCACTTCTACATGCACTAATTGATTCACACAATGCAACCAGTATATGCTCATAGCTCCCATGGCCTGTTTTGCATGCCATCACCCAATGTATGCAGAGGGGTTGTGTGCATTGTGAGTGCCCATCCTCTGTCTCCGTTCTCTGTGTTACTCACAGCCAGGTGGAGTATGCATCACCCCCCCCTTTCAGCCAGGTGGAGTATGCATCATCCCCCCCCCTTTCAGCCAGGTGGAGTATGCATCATCCCCCCCCTTTCAGCCAGGTGGAGTATGCATCATCCCCCCCTTTCAGCCAGGTGGAGTATGCATCATCCCCCCCCTTTCAGCCAGGTGGAGTATGCATCATCCCCCCCCTTTCAGCCAGGTGGAGTATGCATCACCCCCCCCCTTTCAGCCAGGTGGAGTATGCATCATCCCCACCCCCCTTTCAGCCAGGTGGTGTATGCATCATCCCCCCCCCTTTCAGCCAGGTGGAGTATGCATCACCCCCCCCTTTCTGCCAGGTGGAGTATGCATCGGTACGTCATTCACCTGCCCACTTCCATGACATTGGACTCACCGAGTAGCCAGGATCTTGGCCCTGCATGTCGCTCCATGTAGCGTGGTATTGTGGAGTTCCTCAGGACCATAGAATCATGGCTTGATCCGGGGAATCGGGCACAACAATGTGTGATGATCTTGTTGGAGTCACAGACCATTTGCACGTTGATTGAGTGGAACTGTTTCCGGTTGCGGTACGGTACCTCCATGGCACGTGGAACCACCAATTCCACATGGGTGCAGTCGATGGCACCAATGCAACCGGGTATGCCGGCTAGTGCATGGAAACCCACTTTGGTGTTTGCAATCTCCTGGGCAGTCCGTGGTAATGAGATGTGGTCGTCTGTGTGCTTGAGGAGGGCATCGAGCACTTGGATGAGTGTTCGTGAGAATAATGGTTGTGAAATGCCATGCAGGTGCCCCACTGTGTGCTGGTAGGTGCCTGTGGCCAGGAAGTGGAGTACAGACACTACCTTCAGTAGGGGGGGGGGATGGCGGTTGGACTTTCTATCATGCTGACGATGTCGTTGTGTGTCATGTCTACGATGGCGGTGATGGTGTCCCGGTCCAAACGGTACAGGGTGTGGATCTGCTCAGCAGTGAGGTTGAATGGATTGGCTCTGATGCGTGGGATTGGGGGCTGCCTGCGTGGTGGCACTGGCTGTGCTGGTGGGGCTTTCTGGGCCTGCCTTGCCCTCCTTCTCCTCCTGCGTCTCCTCTGTGCTGCCTGTTGTTGTTGTTGCTGTTGTAGCACATGCATTGCTATCAGGTCCTCCAGCCCCAACATTGCTAGTCGTATTGGTATCATTGTGGAGTGTGACTGGGTGTGGGAAGGGGTGGGGTGTGCTCTTTTTGTACTTCCCTGAGTCTGTATTGCCTTCACCTGTGCTGTTTCTGTGCACCTGTGGCAGCTGCATTCACTTAACATGGCCCTTTACGGTTGGTTCGCGATGGCGTTATTTGCACCATGGCGGTAAGGTACTTAACGGGCTGGGTGATGGCGTTAGGTGCATGTCCGCTTGGGTCGGCATTTGCGTACCTTTCCGACATGGCGCTAAGTACGGTGTGGGCGGTCGCGTGCGCGCACCCTTAGCGCAGTTAGCGGCAGCGTTAACTACGATGCCGCTAATGGCATCGTAGTTAACGGTCACGGGTCATGATCGGACCTGGCGGAAAACGATGGCGGTAACCATTTACCGCCATCGTTTTTCACTTAGCGCCAGGGTCGTAATGAGGCCCATTGTAAATGCTTCCTGCCTTGCGAAAGGGGCAGGCAGGCCTTTACTCCTTCATGACATAGGTTCATATGGAATCTGCGTACTTTCCTTGCTTGCAAAAAAGCAGGCAGGCTCCGTAGCAATACATTGTAAATGCTGACTGCCTTACTGAAGTGGCAAGCAGGTATTTACCCCTATATGACATAGGTTTCTCTGGAATCCGTGTACTTTCCTTGCTTGCAAAAAAGCAGGCGGATCCCATAACAATACATTGTAAATGCTGCCTGCCTTGCGTAAGTGGATGCAAATGACCAGAAATTAACATAAGCGACCTGTTTGCGTCTAATTGCAAACATAACAGGTCACCTCTGTGAAATGAACATGTGGAAGGAGGATAATGCCCTCCTTAGTGTTTTGCCAAAACACTGAGCTGAGAGTAGAGCTCGGCTGCCCCCTGGTGGATACACATTGCTCTGCTGCTACCATGCGTTTAAAAAATGTCTCTATTAATTACAGACGGGCATCACAGCAGCTCAAATATCTCACTGCGCATGAGCACACCTCTCTGAGGAGCTCCAGGTTTTGCCCCACCCCAGGTGTCGAACCGAGCAAGTAGAAGTGTCTAATCTATCTTTGCCCCTCCATAAATATGTTTCAGATAAATGTTTGAGATAAAAGCCCTCATTAGCTTATTGATGCCCTCAGGCCTTAGTTCGGGCTCTACAAATACCACATAGATGCCTACATACATTAACAGGAATGAATTTTACCACATGTGGTAAGCCCATTTATGAATACTTTGTGGATTGCTTATTACCACGGTAATATTGCAACACAAGGGTGCTAATGGCCTTTATCCGCCATTATAGGGGCTGCAATGGAGGATAATGGTCCGGAGCCCTTGTTATTTATTTATTTATGTACAACTCGCCGAAGCACTGAGGACTCAGGGTGCACACAGACACACCTCGCTTGAACCGATAACTTGGACTGCCGGGCCATTATCTCCCGTTCCAGTCCCTGAAGACATGCGTATATTTTTGGGAGAGTGAAAAATAAGGGACCATTCTGTTCCTCTTTAGAATCACCACTGATATCATCAGTCGTCTTTGAAGAAAAAGCAGACCCAGTAGTACGAAAGTCATTTTAAATGCATGTCTTTGACATCGTTTATTGGTATTGGGTTTTATATGTTCATTCACTTAACCCTCCAATAGATGTTCTGTTCTCACGTATTCATTACCATTGCATGTTTGCTTGACTTAGGAGCGAATTTTAGTCGTGACAGTTCTATAATACAATAGCAGTGGATTCCTAGATAAATCCATAGACACATATGCACACATTGATTGATTGATTGATTTGTTACTTCTAATGCGCCTATACACAAGTGTTTCAAGGCACAACCAAGCAAGGAACGGGGAACAAAGGGAGGACAAGACAAACGATCTTAGTAGGCCTAGTGTCATTTAAATTGTGCAATTGCGCAACTAGAAGTACAGGGGAGAGGGTACAGGGCAAAGGGAACATAAAGCAGCAGGGCCCTGAGTTAAGTGCAAGGAAGACTGGGACTACAGGGGCAATCCCAGCCTGGTAGTGCAAGGTTAGCCAGGTAGCAGTCCAGATGGCAAGTGCAGGGGGACTGGTCAGGGAGAGCCTGGCATCCTATAAGACTCAGAGGACACCGAGCTGCCAGTCAGCAGAGAAAGCAGGAGCAAGGGAAGGTAAGCAGGGGAGAGGGAGTGAGAAAGAAGAGGAGAAAAGGAAAGTCTTGAGGAGATTCCGGAACGTAAAGCGATCCGGCTCAAGGCAGAGAGAGGCAGGGAGGACATTTCAAAGGGAGGCACTGGCAGAGGAGAGAGATCTACCCCCCTTCTCTGCTTGGAAACGTGATTCACCCGCAGAGAGTTAGAAGTAGACGAGTGGATGGCTCTAGGAGGATGCTACTTAGGAAGAGAGAGAGTTGAAGGTAGTGGGGGCCACGGCCCAAGAAAGCCTTGTGGTCGATGCATAGGGTATCAAACTTGATCCTCAACGGCACCGAGAGCCAGTGGAGGGATTTCAGGGCTGGAGAGATGCGGTCCCTGGGCTTGAGGTCAAGGATAAGTCTTGTGGTCCTGTTGTTGATGAGTTGCAAATGCCAAAGAGTAGAGTTAGGCAAACTGAGAAAGAGGCTGTTGCAGCAGTCCAGCCTAGAGAGAACCAGGGCTCTGGAGACAGTGAGCTTCTGGGGGAAGGCGAGAAAAGTAGAACACCTCTGAGGAGGTACACCTGGAGGTACGCCTGGAAATGGGCCTTCTTGGCAAGGTCCGTGATGTGTGTAGAGAAGGAGAGAGTGGAGTCGACGATGAACCCCAGGAAAGGTTGAGGAAAATGAGGACAGAGGGAGAACTAGAGTCAGGATTAGAGTGCAGATCTTCACGGGTGTTCAGGAGTGCAGATTCCATGCCTCTGGCTGCTCTGAAGCCAGACTGATGGTTATGGAGACAACCAACAGATTCAGCGTGGAGGGTTAGCTGGGAGATAACCAATTTCTCCAGGAGTTTGCCCAGGAAAGGACTGATACAGATTGGGCAATAGTTTGCTGCAATGGAAGTGTCGACAGAAGTTTTTTTTTTTATTAGGGGTGCCCAAGGGAGTACTTGAGAAGAGAGGGGAAATATCCAGTGGTGAAGGAGTGATTACAGAAATCGACCAAGGATAGAACGAGAGAACCAATGTTGTCCTTGATGGTTCTGCAGGAGTAGGGGTTCACCTGTTTGGATGAGTGTTTCACAGACCGGACTTGTCTGGAAACATCATCAGGTGTTACAGGACAGAGGGGGGAGAGAAGGAGAGGAGGGTGGAGGCCAAGTAGGGCCTGAGAGAGGTAGAGGGAGAAGGTGAGTGCGGACAGGATGTCTTGGGTTTTAGTGGTGAAATGAGAAGTCAGAGCCTTGTAGAAGGCCTGAGTAGGTGTAGGGGAGGTAGATACTGCCGTAGGATTGGTGAGCTCCTTGCATATATTTTGCAAAATGTGGCTGTGTTGTCAGCGGCCGCAGAGAAGCCGGTTTGAATATGGACCCTCTTCTTAGAGAAGATGGAGAGTCTGTTTTGCCTTTGGAGCAGGCTGCAAGCCAGTTTGTCAGAGGGTGCACCCAAAGCTCCCCACTTCCGTTCAGCTACTCTGCACTTGTTTTTCAGAGCAGCCAGATCAGAGTCATACCAAGAGTCGCACTAGGTGGCAGGCTTCATGCGGATCCTCATGACAAGTGCAAGGATATACAGAGTGTGAGAGATGGAAACGTGAAGGTTGGAAAGGGATGTGTCAGGATGGGTGTCAGCCACAGGAGTAGGTGGGGGAGAAAATGTGGAGCCAAAGGCGGCCACTGACACTTGTTTCATAGGTCAAATGAACACGAAGGAAGGTGTCAGTGCTGTGGGGGCCTTTGCTAGGGGGAGAGGAAGCTTCATGTGAGAAGAAAGAAGAAAGTGGTCAGTCCAGGAGAGAGGAGTAGTGAGAGGATTAGAGCGGGGGATGTCTGAAGCAATGGGAACATCCAAGGTGTGTCCAGCAAAGGGAGAGTCACATAGGTTGAGTAAAATCCCAGAGGAGTCTGGGGAGTCCAGGTGGATGTTGAGATCCACACGGAAGAGAAGCTGGAAGGTAGAGGAAAGGAGAGAGGAAATGAGGTCAACCCGTTCAGAGAGGAAGACGGTGGCCTGTAGATAGTGGCCAAGGTCAGAGAGAGGCCAGGAGAAATAGAGAGCCTGCAGACCAGGCATTCAAAAGAGAAATAGGTCTGAGTGGGGATTATGGAAGCAGGGATCCACTCAGGAAAGATCAGGGCCACTCTGCCACCGGACCCATTGGGCCTGGGTTCGGAGAAGAGGAGTCTGTCAAACCTTGTGACAGAGCTGGCCTTGAACCATGTCTCGGTAAGAGCAACCACATCCAAGTCCAGGAGTTCAAGGAGGTGGCAGATGTCATAGGAGTGTTTGACAGCAGAGCTAGAGTTGAGAGTAGCCACGTGGAGCACGTTGCCACTTTTGAAAGACTTCGGGGAGGGGCACAGGGGAGAGGAGTACCCATCAGAAGTAGCCAAAGAGCCAGAGAGGTGGAAGGAGGAGGCAGCAGAGGAGCCAGAGAGGTGGAGGACAGAGTTGGCTGAGGAGCCAGAGAGGTAGTAGATGGCATGGGAGCCAGAGCAGTAGAACAAGGAGGTGGCAGGGAAGTGGTAGAATGATTTGCAGGAGAAGGAAGGAAATTGATAAGGTGAGGGATGCACCTATAAAATAGTAGGAGATTGGGCTGAGGGCCCTGGATCATAATGGTGCCGTTTAGATAGACATTAATGATGACTCTGGAGGACTGGGAGGAGGCCTCCTAGGTCGGGAGAATGAACAACAAAGAGAATGTCAGTGAGAGTCTGTCTGGAGGAAGCACTGAAATAGGTGTCAGTGATGGGAAGGCCTGGATTGGAGACCAGGGTGTCCTTCTTGAGCTTCTTCCTTCCAGTCTTAGTGAGAAGAGTAGGGTAAGAGATAGAAACGCAGTTAGAGAAGATGGGGGAAAGAGAAGGACAGACGAGAAGAGGAGAAGAGAAGGAAACAATGCACAGAGCTATGCCACACAGGGTCCACAAGGAGGGGATACGGGAAAAAGGGGGTGTAAACAGAGGGAACAACGGGCAACAACAGAGCGCAGGCAGATACAAGTAACAAGGGCAGCAACAGGCTGCGAGTGGAGACATCAGTGGGAGCCCGCCAAGCTCAGCTCAACCTAGAGAGGAGAAAGGCCTGGAGGGCAACAGCAGTGATCACAGAGTAAGAGGGAACCTATAGATGAGGAGAAAGGCCTAGTGGACACAGCAAGCCACGTGCAAGCACAACTAGAGCAGAAATGCAGAGAATGCAGGAGAAATGCGAAGAACAGTTATAGAGGATAATACATTCACCTAGCAAGAGAAAATGCAGAAAAATGCAGGGGAATGCAGAGAAACAGTGATGGAGGCCAAAAGCATTCACCTAGAGGTAAAAAGTGCAAAGATGAAAGAGAAATGCAGAGAAACAGTTGCAGAGAAACAATTGCAGGGACACAGAAAACAAAGTATGGCTACCCGGGTGAGGGGGAGCCTAATGGATGCGTAGAGACAGTGCAGAGTGAGATTCACATTGAAATGGAAGAAAGCGCGAGGTAGGGCAGTTTAGTAGAACACAGTAATGGCTGTGCCCTCCGCCTGCACGTGTCCTATCTTGTGGATGTTTTTGGACGATGGCTGCGCTGAATGCTCACACTCTGCGCTCCAACCCCTTTGTCGTCAAACACCTACGTCGCACAACACTGCAGCCTTGTCCTGCAAGGGCTTTGCCGCAGAGGGTCCGGTGCTCAGCTCTTAAAGGTTCAGAAGTGTGAATGTAGCACAACGTGCTATGTATCGACGGGCAATGTTTCCTGCGGTCCAGCGTCGTACAATACTGTGGCCTTGTCCTGTGAGGGCTTTGCCGCAAAGGGTCAGATGCTCAGCTCTTAAAGCTTTGGAAACATTTACGTAGCACAACGTGCTGCGTATCAGCGGGCCGCGTCTCCTGCGGTCCTGCATCACCCATAGAGCGGCCTTGTCCTGCGAGGACTTTGCCGCACAGGGTCCGATCCTCAGCTCTTAAAGGTTCGATATGAACAAACAATTGTTCATGTTGCTCTTGCTAGCCAATCTGAGAGGGATTATTATTTGGAGAGCGTAGAACTAATGGTTTCACCCATGATTGATAATGTCAACATCGTGCATTTTAGATCACTTGTTATATGATATATTAGCAGCAGCCAGGCTAATTTCAGATTAAGTATAGTACCGCTATGACATTTTGGCCATGCCGGAATTGCAATTTGCACTTTATTGGTTATTGGATTGCATTCCATGTTTCCGGGCGATATAAGCCATATACGCACGATGCACTTTATTGCTCATTACTGAGGATTGTCTGAATTGTCTTTGACATAAACAATTCTTGTTTTGCAAATAGGGTAACTCATACCAGTTGAAATGCACTAGGCACTTCAAGGAGATGCACGTGCGCCTTATTATCCAACAGTCTAGACTGTGAGATGTTGTTAGATTTTCTGCCAATACTTTGTATTTTGAGCGTGCAATCGTTTTTTAGACACAATTAGCAGCCATAGCAGCATGCAATTGAGATCATTTACTGTTTGAAACACAGCAGGTGTTGGGCCATCTTCATACAACCTCTAGCATTGCACCATTATCTATCGCTGCACTATGCCTCATTTGCACTGTGCATTTCATTGCCCTGGATATCATAAGCTATACATGCTGTGTGGACTTCATAGTTTATTACAGTGCAATATCAGGCCGTGTTTTTAACATAAATTACCCCCTTGCCTTACGCGGCCGTGGTTACCAGTTGAGATGCACAAAGCACGTTATGCATTTATTTATGCTATTTTTAACAGGAGAGAGTTCCAGGAATTTTGCTCAGGTGCTTTTGTGAATAATGATAACAAATTGAGATTTAAATGTGCACTGCAATGCATGGGGATATACGATCTTACGGGTGTGGTCGTATTCATAGGCGCTGGCGGTAGTCCTTAAATGCGGCAGTAAAGCTATTACTGCTGCATTTAATGGTCCGCCCAATCTCGATTCTGGAAGCATTTACCCCCAGTAAGCAAGGAAAAGTGCTGATTTACGGTGCAATTACTGTGTGGTAATACCGCCGGCGGTAATTGCTCTGAAAATTCCCCACTGGGTGCAATGGGGAATGGGGAATTACGTTTACCGTTCAATCCGCGATTCAGTGGTAATACAGCCAGACGGGTGGGTGGTAATGCAAATTCAGTTAGGCGGTATCCCAACTGGGATACCGCCCAACTCGTGATGAGGCTCAATGCATTTTATTGTCCACGTTTTAGCACATCATTAGAGGGCCTCCTGTTGCTTATGGCATTCAGTACTGTATGTTTAAGCTGCAGGCAGATATATCTGGCATTATGCAGGGTACAATCTAGTGATATGTGTGTTAAGAACGTTGTCACGTGATTTTTATAGTTTGGCTGCACTCATAGTCACTTTACTATCCAATCGATAGGCTTTTATCAGAAATCAAGCTGTTATGATTGCATGATGCACTTTATCTTGAATCTGCAGAACTATTAGGCACTACCCAAGGGATCATTTATCCAGTGCTCTATTGCTTTTTTTTCTGTGGATTTATTTGCATCGTGTATTTTTTCTTCCTTTATTTAACAGACACGTTTTCTATGTATCTCACGCTGGCAAATAAACTAATGATATATGCATAGAATGCAATTATCTTTCAGTATTTATACTTATTTTTAAGAGAATATGTACATTTATGTCTATTTCCAACCAATGCAAGATGGCGCCGGCTATATCCATATTGTATATCAGTCACGTAATGTTTTCACAAAAGAAAATGGACTATTGACTAAGGTGATACATTTGTATTTAATGAGGTCACGAATGTGTATTTCCTGCTCTGACGAAGCCCTTGTGATGAAACTTGTTAGTGGGAACTCCTTGGTGTTCGTTGTCTGAAGATGCCTTGAATAAACAAACAGCACTGGCCACCCCGCTGCCACTTTTTACTCTTCTCGGTGGCTCAGTGCCCTGTGGGCCTGCCCACGTCACCACACACCCCACAGCACCACCTTGAATCCAGGTGGCATCCTCTTTGGCACAGGGCCCCCTGCCGTTATCACCACGGTGCCTGCTGGGCCATGGGGCCCATTGCGGCCCGCCCCTAGAAGATGGAGATGCCTGGGACTTCCCTCTTCACCTGTGCTGCACCAACAAGCCATGGTTTCACTTCACCTGGGCCACTCAAGCACCCCAGGGCTTTCTTCACTGCCCTGCCTACTGTGGGTGGGGCAGGTTCCTTTGCCACTCTTCACCTCCCAGGTCACCTGGCAGAGGTGGCCTGGGAGGACTTCCTGCACTGGGACCATCCTGGGCCGGAGTTGTGTTGCTTTCTTTTCTTTTTTCCTATTTCCCTGAAAGATTCTTTCCAGCACCATGGTGGGCTGGATGGACTAATCCATAACACTTAAACATACGCACATACTACATTTAATACATTGTTTTATTCACAACCTTGGTGTCTACATTTTAATTTCTATGCAGACCTTTCTAGCCATGCCGTTTTTTCGGCCCGCACTGCCCCAGACATGGATTTTGTGTTGTGGTGGGTGGGAAGGCAGGACGCCAGGTTTGGGTTTTGTGGCGGGGTGGGAAGGCATGACGAAAGGTATTGGTTTTGTGGGGGGCAAGAATTCTGAATGCCAGGTATGGGTTTTGTGCTGTGCGGTGGAAGGGCACATTGCAGGGGCTGGAGAGGCAAGACGCCATGTATGGTTTTTGATCTGTGGGATGAGATTGGCAGGATTGCCAGCTCAGCTCATGGTTGGTCTTATAGCCAACGCCGACTCTCAGTTTCAGCTCTGCCCATGTACAGAGATGTTTTTATGGGAGGGCAAAAGGGGCTTCTACCCCGCGTCTCCACCAAGGGGGGAAGGGTGGGGCCCCCATGGCTGCCAGCTTCAAAGAAGTCGTTGCCTATTATTTACAAAACATGTCAGGATGTTTCATGGTGCTCTGCAAGAGCTCTAAAGCTGCTGCCTGCATGTTCGTTACTACTAAAGTCCTCTCAAGATTGCCTGAAGAGAGAAGTGGTGGCCGGAGAAGCAGTGGCGAGAGAAGCACGGACAGCGAGGAAGGAGCGGCAGCAGAGTGGCCAAGGGAACAGCGAGGTGCTATATGTCTGGAGCACGCTGGCGGTTCAGGAGAGAGCGGCCCGAGAGCTTTTGGCTCTATGGAACTGAAGGAGCCTTGACACGGGGGCCGTGCATGGAGGCTGCCCCTGGTTCTGGGATCCGAAGTGCTCGTTCTCCACAGAAGCTGACCTCGGAGTGCCTGAGGGGCAGGGGGTGGAGCCCTTAGGCGATGATCAAAAAGCCGAGAGAGCTGCGCTGCTGGAACTCGCAGCAAAGCAACTGGTGAGTTTCTATGAAGGCAGAAACCCGGTATGTGAGTGTTTGATCTCATGAGCAAGGTTATTTTGCATCGGAGTGGTCACGTGGCATGATTCACGTTGTCGAAGCTATCCAATCCGAATGCTTCCTAAAACAGTGAAAAATAGAACTTGTTAATCACTAAAGATGTGAGAATGGTTTATAGTGATTTTTTTGACAGTGATAGTTTCTAAATACAAAAGTTTCGACTCAAAAGCCTCGGAAATAAAAGTTTCAAATGCATTTTTTTTTAATGGGTGGCCCCCCCCCCCCCAACTCCCCGTTTTCTTTTTAAAACAAACTTTTTTTTCTATCCGAAACTTAAATAAAACAAGTACCATGAAAAAATTGCATTTGAATTTTTTTTTTTTAAACTTTGTATTCAGAACTTTTATGTTTTCGAAAGAATGACTGGATACCGTTAGAATACTTTGTTATGGAATGGTCAAGTGTACATGAAAGCACGGTATCAAAAGTCTCCAAATGCTTGCAAACCTGAACACAAATTACAACAGCATATTACAACCGAACGAACTAAATATAACACCAAAGTAAATTAAATGAAAACTTCAAACTATTTTTGAATGCCGAACTGAATACAAAGCTATCTTCATATTCATTAAATACTGCATTGAAGAAAACTGTGACATAATAAGGATTTAAGCTTTATCATTTAAATGAATCCATCTTACATCAAATTCAAAGGTGAATACCGGTAACGTCCCCACACATATTCAGTTAATAAATCAAGCCAACCTTGAATCAAAGAAACCATGATATACATTTTAAATGAACACAGTGTGTACTTGGCTACCAATTGAATGGAACCTTGGGGAGGCACTTTAACAATTGAGCCAAAAAGATCTGGATCCTTCAACCAAGATATTTTCTGTTGTACAAAGACTAACTATATGATGAAGGCCCAAGTGTGGCACAGAATATTAAGAAAACTGGGAAACATTATTGGATTGAAAGTGCATCCTGGGGAAGGGAACCCTGAGGTTTGAACTACTTATTGACTTGAGGGCGAAACCTCTAGATATTTTGTGTATCGAACTGTGTTTTGAAACTTGAGAAGGGAACCCAGAGTACAGGCCAAGTCCATACCATCCTGAACTCAAGACAATCCGGAAACCTTTGTTGGAACTGTTTTATGCTGGGGGAAGGGAGCAAAAACAAAGCTGCAAGTTGAACAGAACCCCACATTTTATGTTGAACTCTATTTTGTTGGTTGCTGACATCCCTACACATTGTATAAGATCAGTTGTGAGGACAAGTATAGGTTTTGGACACTGACAGATTCTTAAATTGAACCTTTGGACTTTGACTTTCCATAGTTTTGATTTGGTAGGGAAATCCCACCATAGAATAGGACAAGATAGGTCTGTTTCCATCCTCACTCTTAAATTAATAAAGTTTTATTATAAACACAGAATCTGTTGTCTCTGTCACAGTTGGGAGTATTTAAAGCTTTAATATAAAAAACAAAACCTCAGATTAAATCTTTTAAAGGAAGACCAATTGATATTCTGGTACTTTTATACTTACCTTGATGATGGAGAACATGAAGCTGGAATCATTCTCCCTTTGCACAACATGCTTCTATAAAGTTTTATTTTTAAATATTTTCAAGTCACGTTATTATTTGATTAGTGTACTTCACAAGTCAGTTCAACAAAAACAGGGCATCATTTTAGTTCCCGAAATTCAAACATTCACATATAATTGTACCTTGCTTTATGATATGAGCTTGGAAACACTGGGCCCCATTATAACCCTGTCGGTCCGGTAACAACGGTGCCGGTAGGCTTACCGGCACCGTTGTTACCGGACCGGTAGAGTACAAGTTTGCGGGCCGGGTGCCTTTCCGGACGCCAGGTCTGACCTGGCGGGTGGAATGGCACCCGCTTGCAGACTTTGACGGTAGCACCGGCACCATTATGAATAGTGCAGGTGCTACCGTCTTCCCCATTCCCGGCGCCGGAAAAAATACACAACTCCGGTGGCAGCCTGCTGTTTTTACCGGTACGGCTACTGCCGGAGTTGTAATGAGGCCCACAGTGTCAAGTACAGAAATTGCAGATTGACTCAAATCCCAGCTTCACCTTACAACCAACATGTGTGGTTGTGGGCAATTCATGTAATCTTGTGGTGCCCACCTGTCAAAATTGTCATTCTCTAAACATTTTGGGTTGTCAGTCCCTAAAAGTAATCACACATCTCTTGTGGTAAAAGGAACATTTAATTGATCAATTTTTAGGAAATATTTAATCTTTGCAAAAATAGTAATGCAATTAAATCAAATAAAATAATTAATTTTAAAAAAAGTGATTTCGTTCTCAGGGCATTCTCTTAAAAAAGAAAAAAAGGCTCACGCGTGTTTTAACTAGCTATAGTGTTGCTTCATGTATAATAATAGTGGCCTTGATATATTGCACACCACAACATCATTTGTTTCTTCACTGACTAATCTCTATACAGCTTGAAAACTATAGCTCTCTTTTAATCTCAGTCAAAGTTGGCATAAATGGACATTTCTGGTAGTTTCTCATTTCTATCCACTATCACTTCTCTGCAATGGTGTGTACATTTCCCATTGCTTCCAATCTGCCTGCATGCATGCAAGGTTTTACATTCTGCTAATATGTGTCCTCTGGCTAGGCTGGGGCATGCATATCTTTTTCATACGACTACTGATTTGTGCCCTGCATATAAAACTACACACTCTGTGTGGCTGCTATTTTTAAATGTGGCTATTAGATGGCAATAAAGCACCACCTAGAAGCCAAAACTATTGCAGTGGAGTACTGCAAGAAGGGAGATGGTATGTGAGGAGGGATACACATCCTTTGCGTGTTGTTGTTTTTTTTACCCACCATTTGACTGCCCTTGGCCATGCTAATCCCTACAGCCATTCCCACCCACTACTGGCCCCTCCCCACCCAAAACGTATCTTCCAAGGATCTCTTTGAGCTACCTTTACCAAGCTGTAACATCAACTGTTAGCATGCAAGTGTTCTTTCGAGAGTTAATGGCTTAATTTCAGTTTTAAATGTTTAACTGGTGCAATACGATTGTCTTTACCAAGTGTGCCTTCAGTACGCCTGTCCTTGCACCAAAGGTCTGTTAAAAACAAGCATTGGCAAAGGCAAAAGTGTTGGCTTGTGTTCAGTTATTAAATAAGCATTTTCCAGGAATAGTTATCATATGCCCAGGTACTCACACCATTTTCCAGATCTTGCCATTGTATGGCCGGGTGGTACCACAGTAGCAGTGCGTGGCAAATGCCTATCACATGCCTACACAAAAGCCAACTATTACTCTTGAAATGCCACGTGGTTATCATTCTGATTCCAGCAAGTCTGAAGAAGGTAAGGGACTGGAAGGGAGTACCCACGCATATTTGGACTGCTGCAGGGCAGGGCTCTGGGTTGTGATTGCATGGGGGGGATAGACCAAAGATTGTGGATCCCTTCCTTTTTTGGTGTTCGCGGGACCGGACCAAAGGTGTCTGTGCTCACGACTCCAAAATTCCTTAAGATGGACCTGCCCATGATTTCTCTGCACCCACCCCCACACACTCCCCCACCTGTTTCCGTGGTACTTGCCCACACTCTCATCTGTGTTCAGAGCTGGGTCTGGAACCCACGGCTGTATCGTTCACTCATAAATGCTTTCAGGGCAGAGGCTCTCACCAGCAAATCTCTGCCCAAGAACCACAATATTTCTGAACACACGAACAACGAAACCCAAATGTCCGTTGTAAAATTCAACTTAAACCCATATAATCGTGTCAGTCTAATATGACCCTTATAGTGGCGCTGATAATGTGACACCAATACCGGCCCCCAACCCAGAACTACAAATCCCAGGGTACAATATTTCAGAGATTTGTTTCTGATGCATTTTCAGCCACTGCGGTAAAAACCAACAGTATTGTAAAAACGTGCCACACTATGCTTTGTCATCGGCAGCGCTGGTCATTGGGCCGGATTTTCCCTGATCTGAGATCCGTCAAAATCTGTTTCCCTGGATATGGGAATACCATTTACATCTTCCAAGAGTTTTAATGCTTTTAATTTGCTCTGTGACTTTGCCGAGGATGGGATCCGAACACACGCAGTGGAAACACTCACCCACTACACTACTTGCAAGTCTGGCCAGGGTACATGTGAATATGCTTGCTAGCAGTGCACTCTGCAGAATATTGTCAAGCAAGGTTTGTAGTGTTTAAAAGGAGTGCACCTTTTATACTTTGCTTGCACCATCATAGGAAACTCTCCTTCTCTCTTTGGTTATTACCCATGTGTTAATAATTAATTAATCTCTTGAAGTCTTGAAATAAAAATGTTTAATGATGTGGGAGGTCTTAGAAAAAATGTGGGTGTTTCCTAACCCCCTCTGCCCCCATGCCTGCTCACCGTTGATGGCGGGTTCCCACAGTTAATATTTTCCATTTCCAGCACTGTTCATCTGTGAGAATTTGTTTACATTGTGTAATTTGATCACTATACCATTCATTACAAAAATACATTGTCACAATGCAAAACATGGGTTTAATCCCTTACGTGGCAAGGACGTTTTGCATAGACTTGCATAATAGCCTGGCACTAGATGCCCACTGGCTCCCGATCAAAGAACGCATAACATTCAAAGCCCTGACGATCACACACAAATGCATTGCCCGGACCGCCCCTGCCTACTTAGCTGAAAGAAAAAAACAATCTCCAGCCCACAGACCAAGACGGGACCAATACTGCCACCTACTATCAGTCCCAGCATTCAACAGAGCTAAAGCTGGCGGCTCCAGTTTTGAAGTACTAGCCCCAAAAGCCTGAAACGCACTACTGCTCAGCCTAAAACACGAAGAATCCCTCACAGCTTTCTGAAAGCTGCTAAAAACTAAGCTATTTAACTAAACCACTCCCACAATGTACAGTCTCCTGTCATTTAACTTGTACTACTGCCCATGTATTATCTGTCCTAATTTGTATCACTGCTCTGAAATAACTGCTCCCAACCTGTACTAAGTGAATATGCTGTAACAGTGCCACAATGCCTCCGGGTCGCTGGGCGCTTTATAAATCCAAATAAATAAATAGCGAACTTTATGGTGATGACGTTTATTTTGGCTTTAAGGATTTGATTGCATACCGCAGAGCCATGCCTCTCCCTTCCATGAATCACAACTTCCTGTCGAGCAAAACCGGTGTTGCAATTGATACCGTATCCCTCCGAGAACAAACCAATTCTTCATTATCTTAGAAATGTTCACCAGTAATTGATATAGACCAACATAAAAGGCAAGAATCAGAGGTCTGCAACATTAGGCACTCGGCACTCCCAATGACTCCTCACCATTGACTTTGCTGTCTAGGGCTGATGGGAGTTGTAGTCCAAACCTTCTGGTGAGCCAAAGGTGGCAGATGCCACGTAGAGTTTTAAAAAAGGGGAGACGGGGGAGGGGCAAGGTAGAGGCGTGACATGATTTTACTTGATTTGCGCAGGATCACACTGTGTGCCAAGTGGTTTAGCTCTCATTTTATTATCGGCCAAGGACGCCTCAACGGTGTCCATGTCATAACGTTTTAAGGAAAAGAACTATGAATGCCAAAGAAAGAAAAGAAAATCTAAATATCAAACTTCTGTTCACGACATTGCACATGGTGCAGAATTATGCCCCGCCCCCATTCATCTTAGCAGAAGGGAATCCTTTGCCTTGCAATCTATTCGAGCAGGATCTGGGAGCACATATTTGGAAAAATGTGTGGCAAATGGTGCCTTTCAAGCATGTAGGCCCAGTAGATTGAAACTAAAAGCTACACAGTGCCCCAAGTCAATAAGTAGCCCACATTATCCCATAAACAGTTCTGCATGGGCTGATGGACTGGTCTTTCTGGCATTTCCACATTGCTGTATAGGCCAGTCCGGATGTGTCTAGAACATTCTCTAAGCCAATTCTTCATTGGTTTGCAAATTGGAATTTGTACTCTTTACTTTGGCAAACTCTATATTATTTGCTCCTTACTTCAACCATCTTTGTTTCCCACCCAATATTTCCGCACGCCACCCTTTTGGGCTAAATCTCCCACTTAGTATCTTGTCTTCATTTTTTCAAGACAGACATATGTCTATGTCTTGAATTATTTTGTGCTCTTTTTTTTTTTGCTTGAATATTTTACCACATTTACAGGCCGATTCATGGAATTAATGTGCGCCGAAAAAACGGCGCACGCATGTGAAAACGTGCGATTCGCAGAGAAATAGCGAAAATCGCAGTGCAAGTGCGATTATCGCACAGAAAACATCGCACATCAATTCATGGAAGTCCGTGCACGCGCAAAATGTGGGATGTGCACTGAAAGAGTGCGCGGCGCACGCTGGCGCACAGGTCATCGAACGCCGTGCAATAAGGCCACAGCGAATTCGCACATAGCGCGGCGCACATAACAAAAGTAGGCGTAACACGGGGCGTCACACGCAGAATGGGGAACAACTCATGAAAATGTGGGCGTCACGGGGGAAGTACAGGAGGCAAGTGCGCAGGACGCCCACACGCTCGCCTACAACACGTATTCATGGAATCGAATAGGGAAAAGCAGCGCACGGCTAAAGACGCGCACGGGCCCATACATGTCCGCCACACGAAAGTAGGCGGTAGCGTCCCTGCGCAGGAAAAAAATGTGCGCCAAAGTCCTACATGCGCGAGAAGGCCCACACGCGATCGGGCCTGGGGGAGCGGGCGCGTGTATTTCAGGGGTGCGCGAGAAGTTCCACACGCGATCGGGCCTGGGGGAACATGTGCGTGTATTTCAGAGGTGCGCGAGAAGTTCCACACGCGATTTGGCTGCGTGCGGGCATTTCAGGGGTGTGCGTGAAGTTTCACACACGATTGGGCTGCGTGCGGGTATTTCAGGGGTGCGCGCGAAGTTTTACACGCGATCTGGCCTGGGGGAGCGTGTGCGTGTATTTCAGGGGTGCGCGTGAAGTTCCACACGCGATTGGCCTGGGCGCGTGTATTTCAGGGGTGCGCGAGAAGTTTCTAACACGCGATTGGCCTGGGCGCGTATATTTCAGGGGCTCGCAGGTGTTTTCACACGCGATCGGGACTGGGGGAGCGGGGTACGTGTATTCCAGGGGCTTGCGGGTGTTTTTACATGCGATCGGCCTGGGGGAGCAGGGTACGTGTATTTCAGGGGCTCGCGGGTGTTTTCACACGCGATCGGGCCTGGGGGAGTGTGTGCGTGTATTTCAGAGGTGCGCGAGAAGTTCCACACGCGATTGGGCTGCGTGCGGGCATTTCAGGGGTGCGCGTGAAGTTTCACACGCGATTGGGCTGCGTGCGGGTATTTCAGGGGTGCGCGCACAGTTTTACACGCGATCTGGCCTGGGGGAGCGTGTGCGTGTATTTCAGGGGCATGCGTGAAGTTCCACACGCGATTGGCCTGGGCGCGTGTATTTCAGGGGCTCGCGGGTGTTTTCACATGCGATCGGGCCTGGGGGAGCGGGGTACGTGTATTCCAGGGGCTCGGGGGTGTTTTCACAGGTGATCGGGCCTGGGGGAGCGTGTGCGTGTATTTCAGGGGTGCGCGTGAAGTTCCACACGCGATTGGCCTGGGCGCGTGTATTTCAGGGGTCCGCGAGAAGTTTCTCACACGCGATTGGCCTGGGCGCGTATATTTCAGGGGCTCGCAGGTGTTTTCACACGCGATCGGGCCTGGGGGAGTGTGTGCGTGTATTTCAGAGGTGCGCGAGAAGTTCCACACGCGATTGGGCTGCGTGCGGGCATTTCAGGGGTGCGCGTGAAGTTTCACACGCGATTGGGCTGCGTGCGGGTATTTCAGGGGTGCGCGCACAGGTTTACACGCGATCTGGCCTGGGGGAGCGTGTGCGTGTATTTCAGGGGCACGCGTGAAGTTCCACACGCGATTGGCCTGGGCGCGTGTATTTCAGGGGCTCGCGGGTGTTTTCACATGCGATCGGACCTGGGGGAGCGGGGTACGTGTATTCCAGGGGCTCGCGGGTGTTTTCACACGTGATCGGGCCTGGGGGAGCGTGTGCGTGTATTCCAGGGGCTCGCGGGTGTTTTTACACGCGATCGGGCCTGGGGGAGCGGGGTACGTGTATTCCAGGGGCTTGCGGGTGTTTTTACACGCGATCGGGCCTTGGGGAGCGGGGTACGTGTATTTCAGGGACTCGTGGGTGTTTTTACACGCGATCGGGCCTGGGGGAGCGGGGTACGTGTATTTCAGGGGCTCGCGGGTGTTTTCACACGCGATCGGGCCTGGGGGAGCGGGGTACGTGTATTCCAGGGGCTCGCGGGTGTTTTTACACGCGATCGGGCCTGGGGGAGCGTGTGCGTGTATTCCAGGGGTTCGCGTGAAGTTTTTCACGTGATCGGGCCTGGGGGGGAGCGGGGTACCACTCATCGTCTGCCTTGCGTGTAGAAGAACGCGTAGCCAACACCCGCTGTGAAGTAATAGTGTGTGAACCCCAACGGATGGAAAACACACGCACCGCACGAAAAGCACGTACAGAGCAGTTTAAAGGCACGCGGGATTTCTAAGCCCTGCCAGGGCAACGCCCGTGCACGAAACGTCACAGACGCGCTTACGCTGTAAGGGCCTTTGGTCCAATGAAATTGCGTACGCGTGCTGACGCGCTTACGCGCTAAGGCACTTTCCTCTAATTTCACGCTGACGTGCAGGATTTTCACGTGCCAAATCACTCCGTATCAAGCTGGCCACGCAAAAACACACGGAAGACCACGCTCCTGCCCAGAAGGCCGAATTACTGCCCCCCAGTGCCCCGAGCAGCCTCCCACGTGCCATCTGCTGCTGCCTGCCTGCCTGCCTGCCTGCTGCCACCGTGCCCTGCCATTTGGTGCCTGCACATCAGCCATCTGCAGGGGTCCAGTTGCTGTGTCCACCCCTGCTGGAACAGAAGACTCCCGACTCGGATAACATCGCTCCACAGCCCAGCCCCAGGACCGTGTTGCCCACCCACTCCTGCCCCTGGGGTTGCCATGTCGGACACATCAACATCTGACACCAGTGGCAACCCCCGGCCAGAGGGGCAGAGAGGCACCAGCTTCACTGCCACCGAAGTTAGTGTCCTGGTGAAGCAAGTCCTGGGGCAGTATGATGCCCTCTTCGGATCGTCCCGCGCCAACAAGGAAGGACGGGAGAGGATCTGGGCCGACTGTGTGGTTGCCATCAACGCGGAGGGGGTGGCAACCCGCACCATCCAGAAGGTCAAGAAGCGCTGGGAGGACTTGAGGTCCAGGACCCTCATAAAGGCCCGGCGCCTCGTGGAGGGGTGCCGGGGCCGCATGAGTTCCATCCAGATGAGGGTCCTGGAACGCGTACACCCAGCGTTCCATGCCCAGGTCCTTGAGAGGGAGACCTGTCTGGAGTTGAGCGGTAAGTGGCCAAGCATTGCTGTGTGAGACAGGGCATGTTGCAGTGTGCTGGTTGTCTGATACTTGCCTGTATGTGTGACATAGGCCATGTACGAATGTATGTGTGCAGGGACATCATGGTAATGCATGTGCGACCAGTAATGTGTGAACCGCACGGTTGCTGCATGTGTTTAAATGCGACATGGGGAGCCCTATGCAGATTGTACACATGAGAGCATGGCAGTCTCTGTTCCTGGACATGGGTGGGGGTGAGGGATGGGTGCTGATGCCAGGTACATATATGGTATCCATGTCTGTGTGCCTGACCTGCGTGTCTGTGACTTGTGAATGCCATGGATGATGCCACATGTCTGTGACAATTTACAGATTCACTGATTCAGCCTAGTCATCCTTGTATCCACTGTGATTGGGGTGTACGGGGCCAGATGGATCTGACTGAGGTGAAGTGTGTGCATGTGATAGGCATGACCCATGATGCATGTGAGTTCCATTACATTGTATGTTTCGAGAGTCCATTGGACATGTATGGAAATGTCCATGGCATGTACCATGACTGTCACTGTGTGTGTTTTGCCTGGACTGACACATGTGTTGTGGAGGGACATGATGGAAGTGTACTTTGACAGTGGCACTCATCTGCTATTGCTTCCTGTCTAGGGGACCATTGTACAGTACCCTGATGCTTGTGTTCTATGTCTCCCTCTACGCAGCGGCTAGTGAAGAAGAGGGCGGAGACGGCGCTGTGGAGCAGGGCGGCAGGGATGCCCCCACGGCTGCAGCGGAAGGGGTGGGTGAGCCCCCACAGGGACCTGCTACGGCGGAAGATGGTGAGGAGCCATCCAGGTTGGTGGTTTCCACAGAGGAGGAGGAGGCCGCCACTGAGGCGCACATGGGGCCTGGTGGGGGCATCCCTGCTGGTGCAAGTGGTGCAGTCCAGGGGCAGGGGCAGGAGGCAGCACAGGTCACCGTGGAGGGGCCTGTGCATGTCGCTGTCCCTGACCCTGTGGGTGCACCACCATGCACCAGCAGGGATGCCCCGTCCCAGGCCCGTCCGCAGGTAGAGGGGATGTCCATGTCATCTGACTCCCCTCCACCTGCGGACGAGGGGACCCCTGGCCGTATGGAGAAGGTCCTGATTGGGGTCGCGATGCGCACGGCTGTGATTCGTGATGCCGTGCGTGCTTCCCAGGAGGAGCACGCACGTCATCACGAAGAGCACCGTGCCGACGTGGCCCAAATGGGATCGTCCATGTTCGGGGGTTTCCTGCATGTGTCGGCCAATCTGGCGGCCCTCTCCTCCTCTGTGGAGACTATACGCCAGTCGTTCTCATTACCGTCTTCCGGCCTAGATGCCACCAGGGCCCCCTGTGGACCTGCCCTGACCAATGCAGCCAGCTCGGTGGGGATCCCATCCCTGCCACAGTCGGGAGTCAGAGGTCCAGCAGGGGTGGACACCACAGCAACTGTACCCCAGCAGATGGAGGATGTGCCGGCATCATCAGGCAGGGCACTGCACGACGGCGTCGGTGGATTCCATCAGCCTGGATGCCGTCGTGCTGGCAGAGGCAGTGGCGTCGGAGGCAGCAGCGGTGTCAACGTGGGAGGCATCATGGCTCGGGGCCATCAACATTGGAGGGGCAGGCATTGGCCGGAGGGCAGGAGGACCCAGGACGGGAAGTGTCTTCCGTGTGGCAGCGGTTGGGCCAGCATATAGGTGCGGAGCGGCGGCGGGCGGAAGAGGCGCGGCTCACAATGGTCAGGGCGGAGAACTCCATGTGGAGGGCCCTGAGGCGGGCCGAGTGCCTCGAGGCAATCCGCAGGGGGTTGGAGGAGGAGACGGCGTCCTCCCTGCAGACCCTCGGGGCCATGGAACAGGACCGCCTCTGGGACATCGAACAGGAGTTCGATGATGCCCTGGCCCGGAACACCACGGAGTGAGCCGCTGGACTTGCCCGCCGCCTTTGTATATAGTTATATAGTTAGTGTTAGGTTTCCTTTAATTTTTTGTTTTATTTGGTTGTGATTGGACAATGCGCCACATTTTTGTATATAGTTCAGTTTTTTTTTTTTTTTAAATATGTTTATTTATAGCAAGGCAGTAAAGGTTACAGACAGTATCGGGTGGCAGTACGATATTGCAAAGAAAAGATTCTAGTTTTGAGTCCCTTTCCCCCCCTCATTCCGGTTTTCCCGGGCCAGAGATTCAGTTTAGCTCCCCCGCTTGATGCGTATTCTCCTTGTCTCTCAGGGCCCAGCGGGTGTTGATTGGCTTGAACGTCATTGCGGGATATCGCTGATCATAGTCCAGCACTGGGGCCCACACATTCTGGAAGCGGTGCAGGGACCCCGCTCTCGCAGCGGTAACCTTTTCCGCTATTAAGATGTCCCACAATTTTCCCCACCAGTGGGCCAGGCAGGGGCCGTCCCGCGACTTCCAGAAGCGGGCCAGAACCGTCTTGCCCGCCAGGAGGCACTGTGTGAGGAGCTTAGCCCTGTTGCCGGAGCGGGGGTAAATTCCAGGGACCGGGATCCCCAGCAGAATTGTCTCAGGGTCCAGTGGGAGGGCGGAGCCGGTGATTTGTTCAATGGTGGAGAGACACCTGGCCCAAAATTGCTGGATCTTGGGGCATGTCCACCACATGTGAAAGTAGGAGCCTGGTTGACTGCAGCCTCTCCAGCAGGCGGGGTCCACTTGTGGGTTCATGTGGTGGAGTCTGAGAGGGGGGTAGTACCAGCGTAGGGTGAGTTTATATGCACATTCCTTGTTGGTGACACAAGTGGAGGAAGAGTGGGTGCGGGACCATATGTCTACCCAAGCTTGGTCATCGATCGGATGGCCTAGGTCCGCCTCCCACTGAGCCATAGATCGAGTTTTTGTCGCCAAGAAGTCCCCCAGGAAACGTCTATATATAGCCGAGATTCTTCCTCTAGCCGGCAGGTCCGCAAGAGTTAGCTCCAATGGAGTCGGGGGGCGAGTTGCCGCCTGGAGGGTCTGGGGGTGCGAACACCAGTGGCGGAGCTGGCAGTATGTGAATCTGTCCCTTTCTTGAAGCCGAAAAGTCTCCTTGCACCGCTCGAAGGTCCGGGGTCTGTTTTCGGAGTACATCTGCCCCAGGGTTTCCAGGCCTCCGTCTATCCAATTCTGGAAGTTGCGAGGGAGAGATCCCGGGGAGAAGTCGGGGTTGTGAAAGATCGGTGAAAGGGGGCCTCGGCCCCTCGGGATTCCCTTCTGCTTTAGAGCCCAATCCCAGGAGCTTAGGGTCTGCTTTGTTGTTAGTAGGATGTCCTTCCAGCGTGCCCTGAGGGAGGGTTGGATGTGAGGGAGGAACCGGAGGGGAAGCGGAAGCTGGGCCTGCTCCAGTTCCACCCATCTGGGGCGGGCTGTGCTCGTCTGCCAGGCGTGTAGATGTGACAGTTGCGCCGCTGTCCTATAGGCCTGCAGGTCCGGGACCCCCAGGCCTCCTAGCCTGGCGTTGCCAATCAGGGTTTTGTGGGGGAGCCTGGCCTTCTTGCCTTTCCATATGAATTTGGATATCTTCCTCTGTAAGTCATGGAGAGCCTGGGCTGGGAAGGGCACCGATAGAGATGAGCAGGCATAGAGGAACCTAGGAAGCAGGTTCATCTTGACGGCCGTGATCCGGCCCATTAATGAGATCTCCTGCGTGGACCAGCGTTTCAAGTCCCCCTCCAGCTCCTTGGTCAGTTTGGGAAAGTTCACCTGATAGGTCTCCTTTGGGTTCGCTGGGATGAGAACTCCTAGGTAGGGGATCGAGTGGTCCCGCCATTCGATCGGGCACAGAGCCGTTAACGCCTCCTTGTCCTCTGGGCGGAGGCCGACTCCTAAAGCCACTGATTTGGTGAAGTTGACAGTGAAGCCGGTGACCTCCCCCAATTCCTTTATTTCGGCCAGAGCGTGTTTCGCTGAGGTGTTGGGTTCGGTGAGTGTCAATAGGACATCGTCCGCGTAGAGAGCGATCTTGTGGTGGGAGGAGCCCACCTGAAGGCCCTTAATGGACTCATTGCACCTGATCTTCTGGGCGAAGGGTTCCATTGTGAGGGCGAAGAGTAGGGGAGACAGCGGGCAGCCCTGTCTCGTCCCACAAGACAGAGGTATCGGAGCTGAGTGGATGCCATTGATCCTGAGGATGGTTCGAGGGTGCTTATAGTTCGCCAGGATCATGGCTCGGGCTGTGGGGCCGAACCCAAATGCTTCCAGAGTGCATTCCAGATAGGACCAATCGACTCTGTCGAAGGCTTTGGTTGCGTCCAGGGCCATTAGGGCAAGGCCTTGGGAGTTGCGGTGGGCGATGTTCACTAGGTTCAGAGTCCGCCGGATGTTGTCCCCTGCCGCTCGGTGAAGAATGAAGCCTGTTTGGTCGGGGTGGATTATATCCGGGAGGATGAGTGCCAGGCGGTTAGCTAAAATCTTCGAGTACAGGTTGGCGTCGATATTCAGTAGGGCGATGGGTCTGTATGACGCCGGATCTCTCGGGTCTTTCCCCGGCTTAGGAAGGAGAACCGTCACCGACTCCTGCATTGTGGCGGTCACGGATCCCGAGACCTTAAAAGAGTTGAACAGGGCCACTATGTGAGGGATGAGCTGGAGCTTAAAAATCTTATAGAACCTCGGGGGGAATCCGTCTGGGCCCGGGGCCCGTGATTTGAGGGCCTTGATGGCTTCGTCAACTTCTTCAGCTGTTATTGGGGCTTCCAACTGCTCCCGTGTGGAGTCTGGGAGACGCGTCAAGGCTGCGTTCCGTAGGTATTCCTCCTGCTTTGATCGATCCCGGGGAGGCGCTGTCATGACCTGGATTAGGTGGTCTGAGGCTAGTTGTAATTTCGCCTGTTCAGAGTGGTGTATCACCCCCTGTGGGTCCTTGAGCCCTATAATGGTGTTGGTCCGTCTTGTTTTAGCTAGCTTGGCCACCAGCAGCTTATTGGCCTTGTTGCTTTTGGCATAGTAGAATTGTCTGGTCTTCGCCAGGAGTTGCGCAGTGTGTTCTGCGTAGTGGGCCTCTAGTTTCTTCCTGGCCGAGCGGAGCGCTCTCTGTGTTCTGGGGGACCAGCCACTCTTCTTCTGGGCTTCCTCAGCTGCTCGCAGGTCCTCCTCCAGGGATAGACGGATTTGTTTCCGGTTTCGGTGGTATGCCACGCCTTGGGCTATCAACGTTCCCCGAATTACAGCTTTCATTGCATCCCAGTTATTGGCCAGGGAGGTGTCCGCAGCTAGGTTCTCCTCAAAGAAGTTCTTGATGGTGGTGGTTATGTTGTCTCTGATTGACATATCATTGAGGATCGGGTCGTAGAGCGCCCATCTGCGTGTTGCCTTGGCGTGGGTGTTCTGAATGCTCAGTTCCATTATTATTGGGGCATGGTCCGATAGGATTCGCTGGCCTATCGATACCTCATTAGCGAGGGCGAGAGTTTGAGGGGAAGCCAGAAGGAGGTCGATTCTGGAGAAAGTTCGGTGTACGCCCGAAAAGAAGGAGTAATCTTTCTCGGTGGGGTGAAGCACCCGCCATGTATCCACCACCTCTAAGGTTCTGAAGAGCCGCAGCAGACTGAGGGCCTGGCCGAATTCGCCAAGGGCGGGGGGGTTAGATTTGTCCTTAGTGGGGTCTGGGACCCCATTGAAGTCCCCACCGATTATTGTCTGGCCTTCCACAAAGCTTGAGAGGGAGGAGCCCAAGGAGTCATAGAAGGTTGCCTGTCCTGAGTTGGGTGCGTATGCCGATACCAAGGTGTAGAGGTCCCCCAACAGGAGGCACTTGACGGCCACAAAGCGGCCCTCCGGGCACATCATGGAGTCCAGGGTCTGGGGGCGCAAGTCTTTCCGGAACATAATCGCTGTGCCCCCTTTTTTGGAGTTCCCCGAGGCGAAGAACTGGTGTGGATATATGCTGGATCGAAGCCGGCCAAAGTCTGCCGGGAGGAGATGAGTCTCTTGGAGGAACACCACATCGGCCTCCTCATCTTGTAGCTTCTGGAGAATCGATTTGCGCTTGGGGGGGGAGTTGAGACCATTAACGTTCCAAGAAAGGCATCTCAGCGTCCGGTGTTCCGGGATCGGGGAGCTAGGGGTTCCATGCGTAGGGGATGGAGGGGGGACTCCAGGTTGTTCATCAGCTGCCATCGTGAAGAGGGTGGAGAGGTGAACTGTACCGCACTTGCAGTTTTAACCGAGGCCCCCAACGGGAGGCCAACTTTTTAACTAGCGGGGTGGGAAACATTGTGGGTGTAACCCCACCCCAGGCCAACAGGGCCATTTGTGTCTGGCAAAATAACGTTTGCATCCAAGGGCTCTAAGATGGAGCGGATCTTGGAGGGGGGGCATAGGCCGTGGAGGAAGCCCGCCGCGCTGGGCGAGCGTGGGATTGTGTTGGGCCGGAGTTACTATTTCTGAATATAGCTGAAAGGACGTTGGGCGTCCGGGACGCCGGAGGTGCGGGAGGCATCCGGGGCCGCTCGGACTCGGGTTATCTTCTCCTGTTTCGGGGGGCCTTGGACCATGGAGGACGTCTGGGTTGGGGGGGGGAGGGCTGACGTAGGGCTTCCCGAGGCTTCCAAGTCTGGGGAAGTGGTTCCCTCAGGGGGGGAGGATATCTGCATGATTTTAGCGGCATCTTCTAAGTGGGATATTCTCCGGAGGGAGCCATTATACGAAAATTGCAGGGCTGTGGGAAAAAGCCATCTGTATTTGACTTTACGCTCTTGGAGGAAGAGGGTTAAAGGTCGGAGAGCCCTTCTTTTCTGTAGGGTTGAGAGGGAGAGATCCTGATAAATTTGGAGCGGGTGACCTTGAAAGGAGAGTTCATCTCCGGACCGACTGATGGCGGAGATAGCTTCTTTAGTGGAGAAATAGTGTACTCTCGTTATGACATCTGGGGGCTGGTCGGAGTCTACTCCTCGTCGCGGACGAAGTCTGTGGGTCCGATCCAGCAGCAGTTGGGATTTATCTAGATGCGGGAGGAGAATTTGAAAGAGGTCTCCTATGTATCCTGCAAGATTTTGGTCGGGGACTGAGGACGGAACTCCCCTAATACGGAGGTTATTCCGACGAGCTCTGTTTTCCAGGTCCTCTTGTTTGTATTCGAGGATTTCGCACTTGTCCTGGAGGGCTCTTACTGTTTGCTGGATATCTCCCATGGCGGCTGTTTGGTCTTGGGAGCGATCCTCGATCTCACTCAGTCTCTGCTCCACTTCGGTCACCCTATGGTCTGTTTGTTCCAATTTGGAGGTAAGTTCCGACATGCAGGACCGAAACTCGGCTTTGATGTCTGCCATAAACGCCAACAGATCACCTCTGGTGGCTGGGGAGTCACCCCCCTCCTGGGAGAGCCCTGGGGTGGGAGTAACTGAGTCCGGTTTCTTTCCCTTATCAGGAGCGGTGAGCATGGTGGCAATGTCCACATTTTTGATAGCTTTCGACTGTCTCGACATGTTGGTGAGTCGTGGGTGGGGAGATGGTTTATGCGGCCCACCCTGTGGATGAGCGTCGAGGCTCTTGATTGAGAAAAGGGAAGCTGATTCCAAGCTTGGCCGGTGTGTAGTGGATTCGAGTGAGGGGGTGAACTCTCCAAATCTTGATGGTGGGCAGGTATGTGGGGCGTAAGTTCCGGTGGGGGGATTGAGTAACGTGCGCCCCCTTGAGACTAGGCCAGAGAGAGCAGAGCGGGTCGCCCCAAGGTGTAGGCAGTCAGGTCACCTCCGAGGCCGAAGGGGCCTACCCGTCAGGGGCAGCCCGGGATGAGAGTGTGGCCAGGTCGAGGCTCCAGGTGGGCGGCGTTGGTCAGGCCCTTCTCGGGGCTTGCCGCTGTGGGTCCCTCGATGTGACCCAGCTAGGACCGCTCCTCCTCCGAGGACCCAGGCTTGAATCGCCCGGTGGGGATGATAGTGGGAGGGGTCCCGGGTCCGAGCGGGGGCTCCAGATGGTGGTGTGGGCCGGGGCGCCCCAGGAGTGTGGCGTATGGAGGCCGGATCTCTGGGTCTTAGGTGGTGAGAGGTAGGAGCCCGCTGGAGGGCGGAGGGGGGGGGGGGGGCGGTGATGGCACGGCCCCCACCTCAGGCGCTGTGGAGGGATTTCTCTGCGTGGCCTCGGCGAGCCTCACCCCCAGCAGCTCCTACCTGAAGGGCACCGTCCGTATCGTCCCTCGTCGGGCAGTGCAGGCTCGGGCTGGTAGCGTCGGAAGCAAGGGTCGCCCCAGGGAGAGCACCGGAGGAGAGGTCCGGGGGGCTGATGTTGCTCCGCCGCGACCCGGGTGCTCGAGAAACTGAGCCGCGTCCGAATGCGGCCTCAGAAAGCTCTCACCGCCCTCCAGGGCCGGGAGACGAGCACGGCCGCCATCTTGGGAGATCGTCGCTGCGGCCGGCTCGGTGAACCGGAGCGGCTAACTTCGTCTCCGTTGATCGTCGTGGTCCCCGCTTCAGCCCGGGTGGGCCTCAGGTCCTCCGACGTCCTTGGGATCAGCTGGGCTCCGGTATACGGGCGCGGAGCCGCATCAGGGGCCCAGAAGCGGCGGGCTTCGCACGGCGGGCCTCAGGGGAGCAGCCACATCGGTGGCGCTCCAAGCCACGCCCCGTATATAGTTCAGTTTTTAGTTAGTTGTCATAGTTAGGTTTCATTTGGTTGGGCTCATGGACCCGGGATTATCTTGTAAATAGTTCTTCAATGGATTCTTTTATTTTTTGGATTTTTTTCATCGCCATGGAGCAATGGTTTTTGTTTATCATTTACACTTGGATTACTTTTCTGACTGTGACTTTGGACACCATTCATTTTGATTGTGCTGTGTGTTTTTTATTTTTTTCATGGACATTCATCTTCTTTTGGTTGTTTTGCTTTGTGGTTTTACTCATTTCATTTCCATTCAAGTTGATTTTCAATACATTTATATTTTCATCCTTCAATGTGTCGTATCATCTCATTGCTTTCATGCATGTCATGTTGGGTGTTTTAACATTCACTTGCAGCCATTGTGTGTGACAGACATGTGTTCATTTGCATTATTTACATTGGGTGTGTAACATGTAATTGCCTTTGATATGTGGGTGGATGTGATAGTTGTTTGGGCCTTTTGGCAGGGGAGGATGCCCATTACGGACATGATTGGGGATTGTTGGGACCCAGGTGCAGGGGGGCATGGATGGGACATGGGCGAGGGCCTGGTGGAGGGTGCCCCTGCACTGCTGGGGGGTGGGGGGGTGGGGAACATGAGTTGGACATGGGTGGAGGCCTGCTGGCAGGTGCCCCACAGTACTGGGGGGTGGGGGGGTGGGGAACATGAGTTGGACATGGGTGGGGGCCTGCTGGCAGGTGCCCCACAGTGCTGGGGGGTGGGGGGGGTGGGGAACATGAGTTGGACATGGGTGGGGGCCTGCTGGCAGGTGCCCCGCAGTGCTGGGGGGTGGGGGGGGTGGGAGACATGGGTGGGGGCCTGGTGGAGGGTGCCCCTGGTGGCTGGGGGTGCAGGGGGACATGCGTTGGTGGGCAGTAGTGCAAGTTGACATGTGGGTTGGCTGGGGTGCATGGCCATGGTGGATGGGGTGCCTGCAGGACATGTGCAGGGTAGGCCCCTGTGGTGTGAGCCACCTGCAGGGGCCGTGGAGGGTGTAGAAGGAACACCTGGGAGGACCCACACGTGCAATTCACGTGTGGTGCTCCCCGCGCACCCCTGTAATACACGTACCCTGATGAAATTGCGTGTGGTGCTCCACGCGCACCCCTGTAATACACGTACCCTGATGGAATCGCGTGTGGAACTTCCCGCGCACCCTTGAAATACCCGCACGCAGCCCAATTGCGTGTGAAACATCCCGCGCACCCCTGAAATACCCGCACGCAGCCCAATCGCGTGTGAAACTTCCCGCGCACCCCTGAAATACACGCACGCAGCCCAATCGCGTGTGAAACTTCCCGCGCACCCCTGAAATACACGCACGCAGCCCAATCGCGTGTGAAACTTCCCGCGCACCCCTGAAATACCCGCACGCAGCCCAATCGCGTGTGAAACTTCCTGCGCACCCCTGAAATACACGCACGCAGCCCAATTGCGTGTGAAACTTCCCGCGCACCCCTGAAATACACGCACGCAGCCCAATCGCGTGTCAAACTTCCCGCGCACCCCTGTAATACACGCGCCCAGGGCAATCGCGTGTGAAACTTCCCGCGCACCCCTGTAATACACGCGCCCAGGGCAATCGCGTGTGAAACTTCCTGCGCACCCCTGTAATACACGCGCGCAGGGCAATCGCGTGTGAAACTTCCCGCGCACCCCTGAAATACACACACGCAGCACAATCGCGTGTGAAACTTCCCGCGCACCCCTGACATACAGGCACGCAGCCCAATCGCGTGTGAAACTTCCCGCGCACCCCTGTAATACACGCGCCCAGGGCAATCGCGTGTGAAACTTCCCGCGCACCCCTGAAATACACGCGCCCAGGGCAATCGCGTGTGGGAGTTCCCGCGCACCCCTGAAATACACGCGCCCAGGGCAATCACATGTGAAACTTCCCGCGCACCCCTGTAATACACGCGCCCAGGGCAATCGCGTGTGAAACTTCCCGCGCACCCCTGTAATACACGCGCCCAGGGCAATCGCGTGTAAAACTTCCCGCGCATCTCTGTAATACACGCGCCCAGGGCAATCGCGTGTGGGAGTGTAGAACTTCTCGCGCACCCCTGAAATACACGCACACGCTCCCCCTGGCCCGATCGCGTGTGAATCTTCTCACGCACATGTGTTCCCGACACCCGTAATACATGTTCCCCGCTTTTGCCAGTCCGGTAAACTGGTACAGTGTTGGCGCAGCCCTTTGCGATGGTTTTGCGATCTTGATGGCTTTTCCTTGCGCAAGGGCGTTCTTGGGGGCGTAACTGGCGCTGCTGCAGGGTCGCTGCGCCACTCTGCGCCACGTCTGCTTTTGGATGCGAGAATCCATGAATACGCTGTGCGCGGGAATTGATTTTATCGCACGCGGCTGGCGCAGACATTCGCACGGGCACGCTGTGCGCCAGCCACGTGCGACACTTTTGAGAGGAATTACATGAATCGGCCTATGGGCCAATTCATGGATTTAATGTGCGCCGAAAAAACGGCGCACGCGTGCAAAAACGTGCGATTCGCAGAGAAATAGCGAAAATCGCAGTGCAAGTGCGATTATCGCACAGAAAACATCGCACATCAATTCATGGAAGTCCGTGCACGCGCGAAATGTGGGATGTGCACTGAAAAAGTGTGCGGCGCACGCTGGCGCACGCTGGCGCACAGGTCATTGAACGCCGTGCGATAAGGCCACAGCGAATTCGCACATAGCGCAGCGCACATAACAAAAGTAGGCGTAACACAGAGCGTCACACGCAGAATGGGGACCAACTCGTGAAAATGTGGGCGTCACGGGGGAAGTACAGGAGGCAAGTGCGCAGAACGCCCACACGCTCGCCTACAATACGTATTCATGGAATCGAATAGGGAAAAACAGCGCACGGCCAAAGACGCGCACAGGCCCATACATGTCCGCCACACGAAAGCAGCCGGTAGCGTCCCTGCGCAGGAAAAAAATGTGTGCCAAAGTCCTACACGCGCGAGAAGGCCCACACGCGATCGGGGCTGGGGGAGCGTGTGCGTGTATTTCAGGGGTGCGCGAGAAGTTCCACACGCGATCGGGCCTGGGGGAGCGTGTGCGTGTATTTCAGAGGTGCGCGAGAAGTTTCACACGTGATTGGGCTGCGTGCGGGTATATCAGGGGAGCGCGCAAAGTTTTACACGCGATCTGGCCTGGGGGAGCGTGTGCGTGTATTTCAGGGGTGCGCGTGAAGTTCCACACGCGATTGGCCTGGGCGCGTGTATTTCAGGGGTGCGCAAGAACTTTCTCACACGCGATTGGCCTGGGCGCGTGTATTTCAGGGGCTTGCGGGTGTTTTCACACGTGATCGGGCCTGGGAGCGGGGTACGTGTATTCCAGGGGCTTGTGGGTGTTTTTAAACGCGATCGGGCCTGGGGGAGCGGGGTACGTGTATTTCAGGGGCTCGCAGGTGTTTTCACACGCGATCGGGCCTGGGGGAGCGTGTGCGTGTATTCCAGGGGTTCGCGTGAAGTTTTTCACGCGATCGGGCCTGGGGGGGAGCGGGGTCCCACTCACCGTCTGCCTTGCGTGTAGAAGAACGCGTAGCCAACGCCCGCTGTGAAGTAATAGCGTGTGAACCCCAACGGATGGAAAACACATGCACCGCACGAAAAGCACGTACAGAGCAGTTTAAAGGCAGGCGGGATCTCCAAGCCCTGCCAGGGCAATGCCCGTGCGCGAAACGTCACAGACGCGCTTACGCTGTAAGGGCCTTTGGTCCAATGAAATCGCGTACGCGTGCTGACGCGCTTACGCGCTAAGGCCCTTTCCTCGAATTTCACGCTGACGTGCAGGATTTTCACGTGCCAAATCACTCAGTATCAAGCTGGCCACGCGAAAACACACAGAAGACCACGCTCCTGCCCAGAAGGCCGAATTACTGCCCCCCAGTGCCCCGAGCAGCCTCCCACGTGCCATCTGCTGCTGCCTGCCTGCCTGCCTGCTGCCACCGTGCCCTGCCATTTGGTGCCTGCACATCAGCCATCTGGAGGGGTCCAGTTGCTGTGTCCACCCCTGCTCGAACAGAAGACTCCCGACTCGGATAACATCGCTCCACAGCCCAGCCCCAGGACCCAGTTGCCCACCCACTCCTGCCCCTGGGGTTGCCATGTCGGGCACATCAACATCTGGCACCAGTGGCAACCCCCGGCCAGAGGGGCAGAAGGACACCAGCTTCACTGCCACCGAAGTTGGTGTCCTGGTGGAGCAAGTCCTGGGGCAGTATGATGCCCTCTTCGGATCGTCCCGCGCCAACAAGGAAGGACGGGAGAAGATCTGGGCCGACTGTGTGGTTGCCATCCACGCGGAGGGGGTGGCAACCCGCACTATCCAGAAGGTCAAGAAGCGCTGGGAGGACTTGAGGTCCAGGACCCTCATAAAGGCCTGGCGCCTCGTGGAGGGGTGCCGGGGCCGCATGAGTTCCATCCAGATGAGGGTCCTGGAACGCGTACACCCAGCGCTCCACGCCCAGGTCCTTGAGAGGGAGACACGTCTGGAGTTGAGCGGTAAGTGGCCAAGCATTGCTGTGTGAGACAGGGCATGTTGCAGTGTGCTGGTTGTCTGATACTTGCCTGTATGTGTGACATAGGCCATGTATGCATGTATGTGTGCAGGGACATCATGGTAATGCATGTGCGACCAGTAATGTGTGAACCGCACAGTTGCTGCATGTGTTTAAATGCGACATGGGGAGCCCTATGCAGATTGTACACATGAGAGCATGGCAGTCTCTGTTCCTGGACATTGGTGGGGGTGAGGGATGGGTGCTGATGCCAGGTACATATATGGTATCCATGTCTGTGTGCCTGACCTGCGTGTCTGTGACTTGTGAATGCCATGGATGCATGACACATGTCTGTGACAATTTACAGATTCACTGATGCATCCTAGTCATCCTTGTATCCACTGTGATTGGGGTGTACGGCGCCAGATGGATGTGACTGAGGTGAAGTGTGTGCATGTGATAGGCATGACCCATGATGCATGTGAGTTCCATTACATTGTATGTTTCGAGAGTCCATTGGACATGTATGGAAATGTCCATGGCATGCACCATGACTGTCACTGTGTGTGTTTTGCCTGGACTGACACATGTGTTGTGGAGGGACATGATGGAAGTGTACTTTGACAGTGGCACTCATCTGCTATTGCTTCCTGTCTAGGGTACCATTGTACAGTACCCTGATGCTTGTGTTCTATGTCTCCCTCTACGCAGCGGCTAGTGAAGAAGAGGGCGGAGACGGCGCTGTGGAGCAAGGCGGCGGGGATGCCCCCACGGCTGCAGTGGAAGGGGTGGGTGAGCCCCCACAGGGGCCTGCTACGGCGGAAGACGGTGAGGAGCCATCCAGGTTGGTGGTTTCCACAGAGGAGGAGGAGGCCGCCACTGAGGCGCACATGGGGCCTGGCCTGGTGGGGGCATACCTGCTGGTGCAAGTGGTGCAGTCCAGGGGCAGGGGCAGGAGGCAGCACAGGTCACCGTGGAGGGGCCTGTGCATGTCGCTGTCCCTGACCCTGTGGGTGCACCACCATGCACCAGCAGGGATGCCCCGTCCCAGGCCCGTCCGCAGGTAGAGGGGATGTCCATGTCATCTGACTCCCCTCCACCTGCGGACGAGGGGACCCCTGGCCGTATGGAGAAGGTCCTGATTGGGGTCGCGATGCGCACGGCTGTGATTCGTGATGCCATGCGTGCTTCCCAGGAGGAGCACGCATGTCATCACGAAGAGCACCGTGCCGACGTGGCCCAATTGGGATCGTCCATGTTCGGGGGTTTCCTGCATGTGTCGGCTAATCTGGCGGCCCTCTCCTCCTCTGTGGAGACTATACGCCAGTCGTTCTCCTTGCCGTCTTCTGGCCCAGATGCCACCAGGACCCCCTGTGGACCTGCCCTGACCAATGCAGCCAGCTCGGTGGGGATCCCATCCCTGCCACAGTCGGGAGTCAGAGGTCCAGCAGGGGTGGACACCACAGAAACTGTACCCCAGCAGATGGAGGATGTGCCGGCATCCTCAGCAGGGCACGTGCACAACGGCGTCGGTGGATTCCATCAGCCTGGATGCCGTCGTGCTGGCAGAGGCAGTGGCGTCGGAGGCAGCAGCGGAGTCAACGTGGGAGGCATCATGGCTCGGGGCCATCAACATCGGAGGGGCAGGCATCGGCCGGAGGGCAGGAGGACCCAGGACGGGAAGTGTCTTCCGTGTGGCAGCGGTTGGGCCAGCATAAAGGTGCGGAGCGGCGGCGGGCGGAAGAGGCACGGCTCACAATGGTCAGGGCGGAGAACTCCATGCGGAGGGCCCTGAGGCGGGCCGAGTGCCTCGGGGCAATCCGCAGGGGGTTGGAGGAGGAGACGGCGTCGTCCCTGCGGACCCTCTGGGCCATGGAACAGGACCGCCTCCGGGACATCGAACAGGAGTTCGATGATGCCCTGGCCCGGAACACCACGGAGTGAGCCGCTGGACTCACCCGCCGCCTTTGTATATAGTTATATAGTTAGTGTTAGGTTTCCTTTCATTTATTTTTTTATTTGGTTGCGATTGGACAATGCGCCACATTTTTGTATATAGTTCAGTTTTTAGTTAGTTGTCATAGTTAGGTTTCATTTGGTTGGGCTCATGGACCCGGGATTATCTTGTAAATAGTTCTTCAATGGATTCTTTTATTTTTTGGATTTTTTTCATCGCCATGGAGCAATGGTTTTTGTTTATCATTTACACTTTTCTGACTGTGACTTTGGACACCAATCATTTTGATTGTGCTGTGTGTTTTTTATTTTTTTCATGGACATTCATCTTCTTTTGGTTGTTTTGCTTTGTGGTTTTTCTCATTTCATTTCCATTCAAGTTGATTTTCAATACATTTATATTTTCATCCTTCAATGTGTCGTATCATCTCATTGCTTTCATGCATGTCATGTTGGGTGTTTTAACATTCACTTGCAGCCATTGTGTGTGACAGACATGTGTTCATTTGCATTATTTACATTGGGTGTGTAACATGTAATTGCCTTTGATATGTGGGTGGATGTGATCGTTGGTTGGGCCTTTTGGCACGGGAGGATGGCCATTACGGACATGATTGGGGATTGTTGGGCCCAGGTGCAGGGGGGCATGGATGGGACATGGGCGAGGGCCTGGTGGAGGGTGCCTCTGCACTGCTGGGGGGTGGGGGGGTGGGGAACATGAGTTGGACATGAGTGGGGGCCTGCTGGCAGGTGCCCCACAGTGCTGGGGGGTGGGGGTGGTGGGGAACATGAGTTGGACATGGGTGGGGGCCTGCTGGCAGGTGCCCCACAGTGCTGGGGGGTGGGGGGGGGAACATGAGTTGGACATGGGTGGGGGCCTGCTGGCAAGTGCCCCACAGTGCTGGGGGGTGGTGGGGTGGGGAACATGAGTTGGACATGGGTGGGGGCCTGCTGGCAGGTGCCCCACAGTGCTGGGGGGTGGGGGTGGTGGGGAACATGAGTTGGACATGGGTGGGGGCCTGCTGGCAGGTGCCCCACAGTGCTGGTGGGTGGGGGGGGTGGGGAACATGAGTTGGACATGGGTGGGGGCCTGCTGGCAGGTGCCCCACAGTGCTGGGGGGTGGGGGGGTGGGGAACATGAGTTGGACATGGGTGGGGGCCTGCTGGCAGGTGCCCCCACAGTGCTGGAGGGTGGGGGGGTGGGGAACATGAGTTGGACATGGGTGGGGGCTGCTGGCAGGTTCCCCGCAGTGCTGGGGGGTGGGGGGGTGGGGAACATGAGTTGGACATGGGTGGGGGCCTGCTGGCAGGTGCCCCGCAGTGATGGGGGGTGGGGGGGTGGGAGACATGGGTGGGAGCCTGGTGGAGGGTGCCCCTGGTGGCTGTGGGGGTGCAGGGGGACATGCGTTGGTGGGCAGTAGTGCAAGTTGACATGTGGGTTGGCTGGGGGGCATGGCCATGGTGGATGGGGTGCCTGCAGGACATGTGCAGGGTAGGCCCCTGTGGTGTGAGCCACCTGCAGGGGCTGTGGAGGGGGTAGAGGGAACACCTGGGAGGACCCACACGTGCAATTCACGTGTGGTGCTCCCCGCGCACCCCTGTAATACACGTACCCTGATGAAATTGCGTGTGGTGCTCCACGCGCACCCCTGTAATACACGTACCCTGATGGAATCGCGTGTGGAACTTCCCGCGCACCCCTGAAATACCCACACGCAGCCCAATCACGTGTGAAACTTCCAGCGCACCCCTGAAATACACGCACGCAGCCCAATCGCGTGTGAAACTTCCCGCGCACCCCTGAAATACCCGCACGCAGCCCAATCGCATGTGAAACTTCCCGCGCACCCCTGAAATACACGCACGCAGCCCAATCGCGTGTGAAACTTCCCGCGCACCCCTGAAATACCCGCATGCAGCCCAATCGCGTGTGAAACTTCCCGCGCACCCCTGAAATACACGCACACAGCCCAATCGCATGTGAAACTTCCCGCGCACCCCTGAAATACACGCAGGCAGCCCAATCGCGTGTGAAACTTCCCGCGCACTCCTGAAATACCCGCACGCAGCCCAATCGCGTGTGAAACTTCCCGCGCATCCCTGAAATACACGCACGCAGCCCAATCGCGTGTGAAACTTCCCGCGCACCCCTGAAATACCCGCACGCAGCCTAATTGCGTGTGAAACTTCCCGCGCACCCCTGAAATACACGCACGCAGCCCAATAACGTGTGAAACTTCCCGCGCACCCCTGAAATACACGTGCCCAGGGCAATCGCGTGTGGGAGTTCCCGCCCACCCCTGAAATACACGCGCCCAGGCCAATCGCGTGTGGAACTTCCCGCGCACCCCTGAAATACACGCGCCCAGGGCAATCGCGTGTGAAACTTCCCGCACACCCCTGAAATACACGCGCCCAGGGCAATCACGTGTGAAACTTCCTGCGCACCCCTGAAATGCACGCACCCAGGCCATTCGCGTGTAGAACTTCTCGTGCACCCCTGAAATACACGCACACGCTCCCCCTGGCCCGATCGCATGTGAATCTTCTGGCGCACGCGTGTTCCCGACACCCGTAATACGCGTTCCCCGCTTTTGCCAGTCCAGTAAACTGGTACAATGTTGGCGCAGCCCTTTGCGATGGTTTTGCGATCTTGATGGCTTTTCCTTGCGCGAGGGCGTTCTTGGGGGCGTAACTGGCGCTGCTGCAGGGTCTCTGCGCCACTCTGCGCCATGTCTGCTTTTGGAGGCGAGAATCCATGAATACGCTGTGCGTGGGAATTGATTTTATCGCACGCGGCTGGCGCAGACATTCGCACGGGCACGCTGTGCGCCAGCCGCGTGCGACACTTTTGAGAGGAATTACATGAATCGGCCTAATAATTACCCCCTCCCAACATATCTCTCTGCTGCCCTCCCCACCCCCCACCAATTTTGCCTGACCCCAACCCAGCATGTACATTTTGCTAGAAAATTTCGTGCTCAAATAACAAAAAGAATTCTAGCATTTTTTGGCAGAGCAATAGACCCAATACTGAGGCTTGTTGGGTTTGCCGCTCACTGGCCTTCCAGGGCAAACCCAACTCAAAGATGGCAGCCACAGAGACTCAATACGTTGTAGAAACAAACCCATTCGGAGCCAAAAACAGGCAACGTACACACTAACACAAGGTAAACAATGGCGTGAACACGGTGCTACACAACTCACGTGGTCCTGCGCGAAGATGTTGTTCATCCAGTTGGTGAAGGTCTTCTTCTGCACGGACATGCGCTGCTCCTGCAGGTTCTTGATCTGACCCTCATGGTACTCCTCACTCATGGTGAGACAATCAAAGTTACAGACCCTGAAGGGAAAATGAAAAGCACCTCATTATGTAACCATCTTTTAAAGTCCAATCATTGCCACTGTTCAGAGCACTCTACCTCCTGTGACTTCCCTTCTAGACCCAGAAGACAAGTGGCTTGAGCTGCTTCTCGATAAAGGTCAAAAACAGCTGCTGATGTTACATCTCAAGTACCCCCAATGCTGCCTGGGCTACAAGGGTCAGGCAATCAGGTGTGTTGCTAGATCTGGAAAAGATCTGAGGCTACACTAATGTTGGGACTCGGGCTAGCCAGCCTTTTGGTTGAAGACCTTGAGCTTCCATACAGGGCTAGAACCCATCACAGCTCACTGCGAATCCCTTCTAGTCAAACTCTCTCTCCTGCCCACTCACTCACACAGCTTCCTACTCATCTACAGCCCCCCCGGGATGCGACAGACATTTCGCCAAAAGCCTATGCGAAGCTCACTAATGGCCACTTATGTTAACCACCTGCACTCACCCTACTTGGAGACTTCAATGTCTGGTTCGACATGACAAACAACTCCATGACTCTACCACTGGTCAACAGCCTAGAGGCACTCAACCTCACCCAGTATATCACAGGACCCATGCACACTGCAAGTGACACACTCGAAACCATTTTCAGCTCCGTCAACCTCATTTGCACGTCCTCCCTATAACCACTCACCTGGACAGACCATTCTGACATACCTTTCTCGCTCCTTACACCGCCGCCACCCCACAAGGCCTCCTCTATCCCCACATCTCAGTTCAAGTGAATGAACAAGGTCAAGGTACTACCGGACTTGGCCAAAGTGCTGTTACACACTGTCCCTCACTTCCGGCCACAGATAGACCCTTACCCGTAGAGCTCTTCGGCTCCTGGCTTAAAGCCTCACTCCTTCCCCAACCCCTTCCAAGTCTGCTCCCTCCCGCAAAGACCCTACCCCTAAATAGTTCACCCCCCACCTGAAGTCTCTCAAAATCCATATCACCGGGAGATGGAGGGTTGGGGGGCACTCATGGAGTGGAGAGACCTCACAGAATCTCGAACAGGGGCGGGATCCCAGGGGTCCACCGCAGACCAGTAAAAGCAAAGTTACTCAGCTACCGCAATCAAGATGTAATACGACAGATGTCGAAGAAGAAAGGGCCGACCATGGTGAATGGCTCCAGAGCTAATGCACCATGGCTACCTCCAAACTCGGAATGACCCCCAGTGTGTTCTAGGAGCAACAGGTTCTTTGCCTGCAGTGGGTAATAATATTGGAGATGTGGAGACTACATCACGGCAGAATTCGTCAAAGTAACAAATTATTTTAGGTGAATTTGGCCACAAATAAATGTGGGGGTGGGTAATCGTGATAATGAAAAGGAGCAGTCGGGGACACTGCAAGGGGTCTTCCCCTGCATATATTTGCAGCCAAACGTAAAAAAAGAAAAAGAACATTCTACGAAATCAAATTCGTAATCACATGGAGCGTCTTTTTGGTCTAAAAGAGGAGGTGAATTCTCTGCTGTAAAGTACTCCAGTCGTCTTCCCCCAGGTCCAACAGAAAAATGGGTGAGCACAACCTACCACTGACAAAGGCATAATCAGTTTACTTCTTCCTGCTTCCCAACGTCCTCCTGATTTTTCCCTCCTGCCACATACTGGGGTCACTCTCCCGCAACCTCATGTGGCTTCCTTCCAACCACTTGCTGATTTATTCCTCTTACCACCTCCAAATGTCTTTCTTCAACCACCTTCTGAAATTTCCCTCCTGCCACACCCTTATATCTCTTCCCAGTCACCTCCTGATGTTTCCCTCCTCATGATACCTCTCTCTGGGCCCATCATGATACCTCTCTCTGGGCCACTCATGATACCTCGCTTCTGACACCTCCTGATATTCTTTTTCCACCCCAGGGACATCATTGCAACAAAAAGCAAGGTGTAGGGGAAGTGACATCACACGACCCTTGAACCCCTGATAACATCACTGGAAGTGATGTAATTTGACCCCACCCCAAGTGACATCACAGGAATTGATGGCAAACAACCTTCAGATTTTTCAGATGCGTCTAGCACCTGTGTTTTCAGGTGCTCTAATGTCAGCCACATACAAGAACCGAGGCAAAGAGGGAGGCATGATTTGTCCGTGATTACACATTTGTGGAATGTCATTTTCTAGATCTGATGTGGGGTCTATATGTAAAACATACATAATGCAGTATTTGTAACAGGGTAACCGAAATCTCTAATGCAGGCTACAGCTAGTGTATGAAACATCTATAGATCAATGGACACAGAAGTACGTGCTATCTGTGGCTTGCTGTGTTAAACAAGCAAAAAAGCACTGACATGGGGAGGTGTGTGCTGTTGTTTACCCAGGAGAAAAATGCTGCATAAGCAAGGCCTGAAAATGAAATCATTGACCAAGATTTAGTATCGACAAAATTCCCTGGTTATAAATGTATCTATGAGTCAGCTACCGCCACGATAGAAGAAACCTATTAGACTGGTCTGCGTGCACACAAGGGAGTGCACCTGATACTTTTATCTTTGCTGGAGTATAAGATCTGGGAAGGTTTATTCCAATATACCCTAGACCCCCATAGTTTTCATTATCTAAGTGTAATACTGGGTGCCAGAAGACTTAAAAAAAAAAAAAAAAGACCATTTAATGTCATATCATTGCTGCACACATAAATCCATGGCACTGCACCGTTATTTTGAATTGAAAACACCCACCAATTGCTTCTCACCTGGAGACTCACTGGCAGACTTCAAGACGCTCACTGCACACTACCCCTTTGTCAGACCCAGGGATGCCCAATGTCGTAGCACAAAATGTGGCAGCTCTCCTACAAGCCATGCTGTGGGGCCCTGCCAAGCTCCTTACCAAAGCACACGGCACGCGACACCCCGGGCGGTCCGGACCACCACGTGTGCACAATGTCCTTGATGATCATGCCGCTGCAGGGGAATGCACTACTGCAAGTGAAAGAAGTAAATATGTTTTTCAATCAAAGCTTAAATGTTTAACATAACAAAGAAAGAGGGGGGCGGTTCCTGGTCCACAAGTATGCCAGCCACCAGTGGTGGCTGGTGTTTTGTTTTTTGGAGGGTGTAAATATTTGCCACAAGTATGTGAACTAACGAAAATGTGTTTGGGTTGGGATGTGGGGAAGATTCTTCTCCCTCCCCAGAGAAAATGTTTTGAATAATGGGTTAAAATGGTGCATTTCACAGCACACCTTCTGTGAAAATGTGAGTAAAAGGCCAACAATTTAGGTAAAAGGCCAACAGGGTGTAGGGTAAATCATAAAAAAGTACAATAGAAGCAGGTCATCAAAAGTGCACAGGGCATTTCCCAATGCATTATCATGCTGGCCCCTGCAATATATGCCAGTATAAAAAAATATTTTTATGCTGGCTGTGCCCATATATTTCCATGCTGGCTCCACCAACATATGCTAGTATTCCCAAATAAGACCATACTCATGTTCGCTTTAAGATTTTTTTTTATTGTATTATTACTGACACTGGGCACAAAACTGGCTCTGCCAAGTATGCCATGACTCGTATGTAAGAAAATATTCCCGCTGGTTTAGCCATTAAAAGTGACATGTCACGATAGGAAAACCTGTCCAAAAACTGGTGCCAATGTAAGCCAGTCCAGACCTACAAGAACACTTATCTTGCTTGATTCATCATAGATACTCAGTTAATAAAAAGTCATGCCACAGTAAAAGATATACAGGCTGCTACACCAAAACATCATTCTTGCAAGATAACACTACTTACCATGCTTGCTTTTTTAAAGATGCCGGGTAATAAATGTCATGCCACAGAAAGCAATGGCTAGAATAACTGCACCAAAATGCCAATCTAGCCAGGGAATGACACACATGAACTTGGCTCTGCCCAAAAACACCAGTAAAACATGCAAAGTCAAAAAAGGATGTGTCAAAAATGCTTCAGTGATCCCCAGTCTCCCAGGGCCTTACACACACTTGCATCCCTTTCACCCACCGGTCACTCTTCCATACATCTCCTCTCGCACTCGCTCACACTGGATTCACCACACAGGCACACACTAAACCCTACCCAGAACATTCAAACATGCACTACCACAAGTATGCTAATTCACCCACCTGTCACTCACTCACACCTTCTCTTACATGCACTCATTGCATTCTCTAAACAAGCGGCACACACCCACCCACCCAGAACATTCAAAAACACACCATCACCTTCATACTCATTCACCCACCAGTCACTCAATCATACACCTTTTCCTACCTCCCCCCATTGCATTTTCTACACAGGCGAGGCACACACACACACACCCACCCACCCAGAACATTCAAAAACACACTATCACATTCATACTCATTCTCCCACTAGTCACTCACACACACATTCTCTTACATCCACTCATTGCATTCTCTGCATAGGCGCACACACCCAGAACATTCAAAAACACACATCACACCACTTCTCATTCACCCGCCATGCACATACATACATCCGACATGCACTTCACACATTATATTGCAAACAAAAAAGCTTTCTTACTTTTTTGTTGCAGCTTGGGTCTGTCCTTTCAGGCCCCCTCCAGTCCTCCGTGCCGCTCATAAACAGGAACCAGGAAGCTGCGAGAGCTTCCTGGTTCCTGTATGTGAGCTGCAAGGCAGCCGAGGGAGAAGGGGTTAGAGCTGAACGTGGCAGCTGAAGCGCCAATCCTTACTGAGTGACTCCCCGGCCCAGCCTTCACCCTGATGGGTGAGGACTGGGCCGGGGACCCACCAGACCTGGTGTGGCAGGGCCCCAGTGCTGTAGGGGGCCCACTACACTAGAAGCCCCTTTCTTTTAGCAAAAAAGAACATATATATATATATATATATATATATATATATATATATATATATATATATATATATATATATATATATATATATATATAATTTTTTTTTTTTTTTTTTCACTAAAAAACGTTAGAAGGACGTTATGGTTAAGTTGCACTACTAAAAACCTGTGAAATTCACTAAAAATACTTTATAAACGTGACATTATGGTTCAAAGTAAAATCGAAAAACCCCTTAAATTCGACAGTTATGGTAGGCTAAGCAACCATAGCTGCCCGCACCACTGTGCACTGCTAACACTACCACACAGGACATGAAAGATGGCATCACAAATGTATAGAGAGATCAGAAGAGGAATGAGCCTTTCTCCTCTTTATACTCACCTTTTGTTCTTGCAGTACTGGCTGCAAACATACCTTACATTTCAGAGCTTACTGTCTCCCTTTCTCATCATCCTTGTCTCCTCTTTCGACTTCTTCATTCTTCATACTATTCTCTCGCCTAAACCCCCTGATCCATCTCTTCTTTCATCCCTCTCATCCTCCGACTTTGCTAACTGCTTTACCTCCAAAGTAGCTATTCCCTGCTTTTCCTTTCCTCTCCTGCCGCCTCAAATATTTCTTCTCCTGTAACTTCCTTCTCTTACCCTCTATACTTTCTCTTCTCTTTCTTACTCTGATACTTCTTTTCTCCTTACCGGTGCTCATCCTACGACTTCATCCCCTTCCTTTGAGCCTTATTCCGCTAATCTATCCTCTACTTCTTCCGTATCTAACTTCAATGGTTTAATTCTTATCTCTCTCAACGGTCTTACTCTGTAACATGGGCCGGACATACTTGGTCTCTGCTCCCTCTACTCTATAGTGTTCCTCAAGGGTTTGTTCTTGGTCCTCTCCTCTTTTCGCTTTATTCTACCCCACTGTATGCTCTTATCTCATCTGTTAATCTTTTGTTTCATCTTTTTGCAGACGATTCTCACATTTTCTTTTCTTCCTCTTCCTTTGATGCTATTTTACATTCTACCATCACAAACTGTCTTTCTGTTGTTCAAAACTGGATGCTCTCTTACTTTCTTCATCTCAATCCCTTAAAGACTGAGGTGCTCTTCTTTCCTGCTACCACTATCCCCCCTAGCCTTCCCTCTCCTGCTCTCTTCTTCCCACCTTCTTCCCTTTTATTTTCCTTTTCTGCTCATCACTTGGGTGTCTTTTTTGATCCTTCCCTTTCCTTTTCATTACATATTACTTCTATTGCTTGCTCTTGCTGCTATACTCCCTTTAATATCTGTCGTGCTTAACCTTACCTTTCTTTCTACGCCACTAAGCTTCTTCTTTTTTCTCTGGTCTTGTCCCGTATTGACTACTGCTGATCTCTTCTTCTCGGTCTCCCATCTTCTTCCTTTTCATTTTGGTTATAGGTCAAATTTTCGAAAACAAAAGGCTCGAATGCCTTTTTTTCGACAGTAAAAGGACCGAAAAAGGATCCATTATTTTTTTTAGGTGGGGGTTCTCCCCCCAGCCACCCATTTTCCTTTTAGAAAAAAGTTTTTATACATGCTAAACTAAAAATATATATATAAATATATATAAATACATTAAAAAAATGTGATCCTTTTTTTCGGTCCTTTTACTGTCGATCAAAAGGTCATTTGATCCTTTTGATTCGAACATTTGACCGGACAGCTTTCATTTTAGCTATAATTCTGCAGTCCATCTTCTTTTTTCTTTGTCCCCTCATTCCTCCATTACTTCAGCTCTACTTTCTATCTCGCTCCTTCCATTTGTGTCTCGTCTTCTTTATCATCTTCTCCTGATTGTCTTCAAAAGTGCTCATGGTCTTGCTCCTCCTTATCTTTATTCATTGGTCTCCTTTTACTCTCCAACTCATTCTCTTTGCTCTCAGAATCAATTTCCTCTCACTGTACCCAAGGCCCCATGTGCATCCTCTCACTTCGGGTCCATTTTTCTTCCGGCACCCAAACACTGGAATTCTCTTCCTCTTTCTGTTCCCTCTTCTTCTTCTCTTCGAATTTTCCAGGCTAATCTTAAGGCCCATCTCTTGTCTGCTCTTACTACTAGCTAACTGTGTTTACTTCTTCTTTGTTCTCTATTAACTGTTTTGCCTACCCATTTTGATTGTCCCGTAGTTGATGGTAGTGGAGTAGCATCTGCAGGCGGATCCCCAATGAATCTGTGCAATGTTTTGCAGTTGTAAGATTAGGTTCTAATGAGGTGGGGCAGGTATCTCGTTGAGTCTGTGATAGGGAGGGGATGCCCTGGGCCACAAGAGATCATAGCTTTCCTGACCATGCCCTTCAAGGGCCAGTAGTAATTACTCTGCACCACGTAAATATCCCCTGCCCAATGGCAGGGACCAAGTGGGGGTAACCAAGGAAGCCTTCCCATAGCACCCCCAATGCCATCATTCATTAGCTTGGGGTGGGGCGCGACCCTCTTGTCCCTCCCACTAGGAGTCCACACAGCAAGGTAGGGGACTGTCACGCCACACTTGTGCAAACCCTTTTCACTTTTATTTTCTGCCAGGCAACCCTTAGCTACCCAGTCCCCACCACTGAACCATCACTCTCTGATCACTTCCTTCTGTGCTTTCCCATCACTATCCCCTCTTCCCTCCTCCTGCCTCCACATCACCAAACAGAAGTCAGGTTCTCTCTTCGTTCCCTTTCTGCTCCTTGAGCCATCCCCCTTAACAAGGCTGCTACAGATGTCCACACAGCACTAGTCAACCCATTTGAACCCCGTTACTCTATTCCCACAACCTGTTCACTTGCCTCTGCGTTCTACGCAGGATCACCCCTCTGACCCAGCAACTGACATCTGCCACAGGCGTTCGTCTTTACCAATGGCGTACGTGCTGCCGTCCAAGTCGCCAAGGAAACCCTCCTAACTCTCCTCTCTGCACTTTCCTCATCATTTCTCACTAATCCCTTCCCCATAAATGGTATGCCACCCACCAATCCATGCTAAACCCACCATCTGCACCCCATTTCCTCTGATGGTTTTGCCCTTTACTTCTCTTCCAAAGTAACTCAGATGCGAGACACTCAATGCTCTCCTGTGTCCCCATTGTCCTTCCTTCAACTCATACCACACCCACCATCTCAACCCTCACCTTCTTACATTTTACTACACCCAAAGACCTGGAACCTCTGCTCAAAGATGCAAACCCTGCCTCTTCCCCCACTGAACCCTTTGCTCCTCATGCATTAGTATATTTATTACCCCTCACCAGCCCCTTCAGGTACCTACTCTTAAACCTCTTGCTGACCACTGGGACCTCTCCCGTGCCTCCTCCAAAGTAGTAACTTTCCAACCAATCTTAAAAACATTTAATGGCCCCAAGATCCCGGTCAACCACTAGCCGGTCTTCCTCCTCACCCTTTACTCAATGTAACAACCATGCTATCCCCTCCAGTCTGGTTTCTGCATCCAACACTCTACAGAAATAGCACTCAGCCATGTTGCTAACCATCTCGCTGCTGCTCACCACACTAATTCCTCCATCCAAAGCCTTCTCGATCGCTCTTCTGCATTTGACACTGCGGATAATCCTTCTCTACTTCATTCTCTCGCTCCTGGGGTTTCATGGCTCTGACTCGGGTGGATCCCATCTTACCTCTCAGACAGAGCCTTCTCCATCTCTTGCAATAGTGACACTTCCTCTGTTACCCATCTCCCAGTGGGTGTCCCCCAAGACTCAGCCCGTCTTACCCTACTCTTTACACTTCACACCTCGCGTCTTGGCAAGTTGATCTCCTCTTTAGGTTTCTCTAGTTATGACACTTTTGCAGATGAAACCCAAATGCTTTGCTCCTCCACCTTTGAACTGTCCACTTGCACTCCAATTGTCGCTCCACCATCCGCACTGGATGGCATTCCACTCGCTAATGCTCAACTCTTCCAGAACTAACATGATTGTCCTCCATACCCCTAATGTCCCGTTGCTCTTCCCTCTTGGATCTGGCATCTGACTTCCTAACCCCCCAAACCCCCATTCCCTCCATGGCTAGCAAACTAGGGGCCTCATTACGACCTTGTCGATACGGGGTAAACGGCGCCGTAAAAGGTGCCGGCGCCGTTTACCCCATGCCGCCTCATTACGAGGTCCCCTCGCGGGACCCAGGAAGCAACGCCTGGTCAAACCAGGTGTGCTCACCGGGTCCCGCAAGGGGAAGAGGGAGCAAACAACGGGCCAACTCGTAATGGCCCGTTGTTTGCTCCCTCTCCCATTCCCATTCAGCCCTATGGGGGCTGAAATGGGAATGAGGAAGGACCGGGTCCGGGTCCTTGGAGGGAGGAATTACCAGGCCTTCCGAACTCGGAATGGCCCAGTAATTCCTCATTCTGAGGACCCAGACGCGATTTCGGCAGCAGCCATGCCGCCAATAGTGGCATGGCTACCGCCGAGGTCGTAATGAGGCCCTAGGATTCCTCTTTGCTAGGAAACCTAGGGGGTCATTACGAGGTTGGAGGTAGCCATGGTGCTATTAGCACCATGGCTGCCTCCAAACTCGTGTCCGGGTCTGGGTTCCTTGAATGGGGACTTACCAGGTCATTCCAACCTTGGAGGACCCGCTAAGTCCCCATTCAAAATACCCATCCGCATTCCTATTCGAGCCCCCATAGGGCTCAATGGGAATGGGGAGGGAGCTAATAACAGGCTTGTTAATAACGGGCCTGTTATTAGCTCCCTGGTCCCTAAGCGGCTCCCGCTAAGGGCGGCTGGTAAAACCAGCCGTCCTTAGCGGGACCCGCTAAGAGACCTTATAATGCGGTGGTAAGGGGTTCACGGCTCCGGCATCCTTACCAGCACCGTTAATCCTTTACTGCCACACTCGTAATGAGGCCCTTAAACTCTGGCAGTTTATCACAACCACAGCTACGGCCGTCCGGCTGACTCTACTCAACATACGCAGAATGTGCCCCCTACCCCAGCTTCCACTCTACCAGAACACTCATCTAAATTCAACCATTACAACACCCTCGCTCTTCACCCACCTGTGCCCACACTATGCAAGACAGGTCACTCTTTAAATCCCTCCTTCTGGTGTTCAAATCTATCTATGGCTTAGCCTCCCCGATCTTTCCAACTGTGCATCCCTTTATCTCCCTATTAGGGTCGTATGTTCCCAATCCACCCTCAACCTATCTGTGCCCACTCTCCCTGTGCTGCCTTTTGCTTCCATTCATTTTCCCGCTTGGTGTCAGAACACAAGCGTGCGCCCCTGAAATCCCAATATCCAGGCTTCAGGATTGCCCTAAAGAACACCTCCCATCCCCTGAAGGAACTTCTGAGATTCTAAATGCAATAGCCGTACACAAAGAAAATGGCCACCCTCGAACAAAATGCTGGCAGCATGGCATGTGGTCACCGCAGTGGTGGAGGAAGCTGGCGGGTGTGCCATGCAAGGGAGCATCCGGGCACAGCTCCTGACTGGAACCAGGCGGACCAAAGGGGTAAGTAAGGGCCATGGGTAATGAGCTGTGAAGGAGCAAGGAAAAGGAGGCATGGGGTACCCACCCCCGAAAAAAGAGCATGTTAAATGGTTACACCACACAAACCTATTGGCTTTTGGATCCGGGGCAGCCGGCGAAACACACAGCAGCATGTTCGGAACAGCATGTCATCACCAGCATAAAAGGCGCAGCCGCCATGGTTTCCCCGGAGGAGAAACAGATACACACTAACATCTACCCCATGACTGCCCCTCCTATCCCCACTAGAAATAACTGCTTGTTACTGTAATATCTGCACACTTTTCTCATTGTGTCTGGCCCCTCATAGCTACTGCATACCGTCCAATCACTATGAATCCACATTCCTTATTGTATATGACCCATTACTGTTGTATGACCCTGATTTCCCCTTTCTCCACCTCGCGGAACACTTGTTATATATTTTTGGATTATGAATGTCTCGCTCCCCACCTTGCATCTCCCATCTCCTTACTCACCATAAGCTTTACCTTGCACTCAGGTCATAATACGAATCTTATGGTGCCCTCATGTTTTGCCCCCCCCCTTTCTCCCTAGTAAAGCAGCCCTCCAGCCTCTTTGCAGTTGGCGAGCAGGTGCAAGTGGATCTTGGTCACGTGACCTAAGCTCCACCCACCTATCATTCACACCTAATACTTCAGTGCACTCTTGTTTTGCTGCCCTTTTTCCCTACTTGCACAGCCCTTCAGTCTATTTTCCTTTGCAGTTGTTGGTGCAAGTAGATCCAAGTCATGTGACCTAAACCACAGCCACCTGTCAATCAATGCTTATCCTTTGGTGCCCTCTTGTTTTGCCTGCCTTTTTCCTTACTTATGCAGCCCTCCAGCCGCCTTCCTTTGCAATTGGTAAGCAGTTGGAAGTGGAACTAAGTTATGTGACCTAAGCTCCACCCACCTGTCATTCACTGCTTATCCTTTGGTGCCCTCTTGTTTTGACACCCTTTTTCGCTACATGCACAGCCCTCCAGCCTCTTTTCTTTTGCAGGTGGTAAGCAGGTGCAAGTGAAGCTTGGTTATCTCGCCTGTTGTGAGCTCCCGGTCCCTTCTTTCTCTGCTTCCCTCACTGTGTTTCTCCCCATATGATTGTAAAGCACTCTGTTGCTTCCTGAAGCCAGGTCCACACTCAATAAATACCTGAATAATAATTATACTATTGTAATACACCCGGTAGCAGTAAGTCGGTTTGTCGAGGTATTTTCCATGCTGCAACCTTAACTTGATACTCATTACAGCATCATGAAAGCTTGTATTTCTATTTTGTTTTATTTTACCTTTGTAGAAGCGCACTAGGCCCAAGGGCAGCAAGGCACTGGTTACAGGACATAGAACTAGGCAACAGAGTTCAGGATAAGGTCGGGAGGTGAAGGTCACTCGGTAAACAGGCAGGTTTTCTGAAGGCCCAGTATGAGGGCTCGGATTGCAGGGAGAGGGGCATGGAATTCCAGAGCTTGGCTGCGATGACAGGTAGGCTGGCCCACCTGCTCTAGCACGCCTACATCTGGGAGTAATAAGACGTTGAGAGTAAGTGAGGCGTGTCGGTCTTGTAGAGTAAGCTTTTGCACATTTTTGTGAAAGATATCGAGGGGCAGAGTTGGCGAGGCAATGGTGAGTGATGGATAGAGTTTTGACCATAATGCATTCGCGAATAGGGATCCAGTGGATGTTTCTTCTGGCATCTGAGATGTGCTCCCGTCTGGGAAGGTCTAATGCAGCTCATAGGGCATTGCTCTTGATCAGTGGAGAAACTTTGGTGAAAATGTTGGGGGGACACGACCTCTGAAAAAAGGTGCCCCATTCAAATGAATGGGGACAAAATAATGTGCCATGAAAGTTGAGGGGGACAAACACCCCCGTGCCCCCAAAAATTACGCCCATGCTCTTGATGACTTGTAGTTTATTGATGTTACGCATGGAGGAACTTGCGAAGAGGGCGTTACAATAGTCAAGTCTGGAGCCTATAACGTCTCGGGCAATGATGAGGCAGCTGCTGGCAGAGAGAAAGGGTCTGCTTGCATTGATGAGCTTCGTAATGTGGGCAGCTGAGGATGTGATGGCACTGACCTGTCGCATTAAGGCAAGGGTAGAATCCATATATACACCAAGTGTCCTCACCGCTGGTGAAACAGGGATAGTGATCCCGTGACTCGTGAAGGAGCAATTCACTGGGTCTAGTTTGTGAAGGAGCGATTGAGAGCCAATAAGAAGAATTTCCGTTTTGTTGTCGTTGAGGCAAAGTAACTGGGAGGCCATCCAGGTCTGGATGATCAGGTAGACTAAACAGAGAGTATCAGAGTACTTAATGTGGTCTCCTGTGAGGGGAAAGAGAATATGAGTGTCTTCAGCATCATTTGTATATGAGATACCAAGAGCGTCAAGGTGGTCGAAGAGAGGTTTTGTGTGGGTATTGTAGAGTGTGGGGGGGACACAACAGCCTTGGGGAAAGAGGAGAGGTTACATGCCCATCATTATATCTCTTATTGGTACTACTGAAGTGTGTTTCCAAATGAGTGCATCTAATGGTCCTGAGTGGGGTTTTTTCTTCCGTTTTTTCGTGGGGTTTCGCTTAGGCTTGCTGATCACATGGAGACCATGCCACTGAATCGTACAAAAATGTCGCCCTCATTTGTGCGCCCCTGCAGTTACTGCGACTTTGGGGGTGCACAAAATGAGGGTGACATTTACTGCGCCCAAGCAGATCAGGGATTGCAGGTGTTTCCCCTGCTCTTCTTGGGTGCCCTAACTGGAGTCGGGGGTTGCGGGGGTGTCCCCGCGTACCATTTTGGTAAGCAGGGGACACGAAAGAAAAAAAAGAAAAGCACCCTGCGGCGTCAGCTCTAACCCACGTTAGTGGGAGGAGCTGACGCCGCAGGGATAGCAGGGTGCAGGCGGCACACACAGAAGTGTGCCGCCGTAAAAGGTAAGTTGGGGGTGGCGGGTGGGAAGGGAAAAGCAGGCCGGGGAAGCGGGCACAGTGATCTATATGATCACTGCGCCGCGCCATAACTGGCGTCAGCATTTCAGCCGTCGCAGTTATGGGCGGCGCAGTGATCACACAGATCCACAGTTTCTATATTTGGCCGCAGATAGAGATGTCTGCAGTAAACAGAAGAAAATCAATAAATCTCACGATAGCTCACCTCCTGCAACACTTTTGCTCCCTGGAATTTAAGCACATTAACAAGTGTGAGTATAGATAGCGGTCGTTAAAAACTAACAGTGCGGCATTGCAAGGCATAAAAACAAAGGCTTAAAATCATTTATGCCTTGCTATGCCACTGCGGGAGATTTTAGTAACACTTTGTAGGTGGAGTGGGAGACGGGAGGGGGAAATACTTTGCCGCACTTCCCACTCTGCTGTAAAAACCTCTCGATTTTATGCCAGCATGAGAGTTTCATGCCGGTGTAAAACTGACGGATTAATATGAAATTCCCCAGCAATTAGCATCTGCTAAGGGTCCAATGTGATCCGTTAGTAACTGCTGTCTGCAAAGCGTATTTGCAGTCGGCTTTTAGTTTTTACAAGACAGAGGGCCTCATTCCGAGTATGGCGGTAAGGGATAGCGGCCACCGGTAACGAGACCGGTGGCGGTAATCCCTTACCGCCATACTCCGAGTTCCCTTTGCGCCCTCGCCCTTAACGCCTGCTTTGAGCAGGTGTTAAAGTCGAGGGCGCAAAGAGGCGTCCAAGCCAATAACGGTGACCGTAATGAACGGTCACCGTTATTTGCATCTTCCCCATTCCCATTGAGCCCTATGGGGGCTCATTTGGGAATGGGGAAGAGCCTTGGTGAATGGATTGGGAATTACCGCCCCGCCAACCTTGGAATGGGGCGGTAATTCCGCCATCCACCAAGGCGCTGCCGGTCTGGGTACGGCGTCAACCAAGGCGTTAATAGCGCCATTGGTTAGCGCCGTACTCGGAATGAGGCCCAGAGAGTAAAAGTGAGGAGTAAAGGAGATTTTACTTTCCACTTTTGCAAATGTTGAAAATTGCTTGCAGAGGACCCAACAGCACCTAAGTGATTTTTTTTTTATGACCTCAAAAGGCTCTCATAGAGTACTATCATTTATTTATTTAATTGTTTTTTAAAACACACCTAATACTATACCTGAGTTCAATCTCTAAGTGTGGGTCTGGGATTCGAACCTCTGTTGCCCGGCATGGTCTTGCTTTCAAGACCAGCGGGATGCTTCTGTGCTCTCCTCTGTTCAGATCTAAATCGGATTTGGAAATGCTGTTGTATAAGTGGCTTTGATTGAACTCTACCGTGCACTCTGTACACAGGCATTGAATTTCAGAAGAGCAATGGTCCTGCAATCCGCTAGCTTCCCTCTGAAAAATTCAATAGCTTCTGGAACCGATGGTAGTATTATCGGGTTTCTGAAAGCTGGCGGATCTCTTCCCCGCCATTTCTATCAGCCCCACGAGCAGGTGTTTATTTGCCAGATTAAAGAGAATAATCAGTATTATTCTCTGTTATCAAGTGTAACAAATACAAACTTAAGGCCAAACTCAAAACACCAAGCAACCAAATATAGCTTTGAACTACAACGCCCATAACTAAATGATCACTCCAATATCTACAAAAGTAAGTATTTTTGGATCTGTCCGGAGTCTACCCAACGGGTGCAAAACCATGCGTAAACAGTTTCCGCATGGTTTAATGCCCGCATTTACGCTCTGGCGGTTTTGATATATTTGTGAGATGGAGCTGGGGCACGGATCAGAAGTTGCAATCCCTACACCCTCATCCGCTTCGCCTGGCAAATACAGTAGCATCTCCACCCGCATGCTATTTTGATGCAGGTGCACGTACTCTGGATTCCATAGGCGGCGTGTGAGTGCCTCCCCCATGCACAGACGTGACGCGAAGCGTTTAATTATTGCCAATTGAGGCAAAGTACTATGGAGACACTGGTCCATCCAGAATTTACCCCTTTCCAAAATAGACCAAATTGGCATGGAGGGGTCCACTTGCACGTAATTGCAAACGTGCGCGGTCCCCTGCATGTTAATCATCGGTTCATTTCAAATGAGCTCTAATTTTGGGCAAGCACGAGCTGAGCGAGAAGACCTGATCAAAGGCACTGGCCCTTTAGACGCAGCTTTCTCCCAAAGGAAGAAGTCTATAAGAGGCATTTGTTAAACACAATAAAACGGTTCCCGCCAGGAATGATCCGTTTCAATTAGTTAAATTACTTCATTTTGACATTTGCTGTATATTTTATTAATTATGTATCTCAACACACAACAGCATGTCCCATTTTTATGAAGATCAAATCAGTTTAACTTTATTTGACACAATATGATAAATCAAACAATATTTCATAAAGCTAGTATATAGAAGGAAGTAATAAACCATACAGATGCATGCGAGGCATCCGACCAGCTAATGAGCGTTTCACACAGCTGGGTGTGTCATATCTTGTCTGAAACAACCCTAGAGGAATCTGAGAACTCAGCACTGTACTTTAGCCCCAATTTGCAGCCTGGGAAATTCCAAAGGATCACACACCCTAGTGCCCCACCCAAGTCCCTGCCTTGGCCTTGTAGCCACTCCCTCTCTCTCGGGACAGGAGCATGGGGCGCGACAGGCAATGCACACTAATAGGAGGGACCTTAGGACCTTGATGCGGCCGAGCAGAACGCGCAGATCCTGCAGATGGTGATGAGAGACCACACAGAATCTTATGCATGTGGTCAACCTTATTGTTTTAAGAACTAGATATGATGAATTCATTTTTTGTGTAAACATTTTGAAAGAAACCATGTCACAAAAAAAAATCCCTAAAGAAATCAATAGCAGCGAGATGGACACACTGCACTGAATGCGCCAGTGACATTGGTAGCATGAATTTCTCACTTGCAGTAATTGAGCAATGTGCCAGTGACATTGGTAGCATGAATTTCTCACTTGCAGTAATTGAGCAATGCGCCAGTGACATTGGTAGCATGAGTTTTTCACTAGCAGTAATTGAGCAATGTGCCAGTGACATTGGTAGCATGAATTTCTCACTAGCAGTAATTTAGCAATGCTCTAGTGACATTGGTAGCATGAGTTTCTCACTAGCAGTAATTGAGCAATGTGCCAGTGACATTGGTAGCATGAATTTCTCACTAGCAGTAATTTAGCAATGCTCTAGTGACATTGGTAGCATGAGTTTCTCACTAGCAGTAATTGAGCAATGTGCCAGTGACATTGGTAGCATGAGTTTCTCACTAGCAGTAATTTAGCAATGCTCTAGTGACATTGGTAGCATGAGTTTCTCACTAGCAGTAATTGAGCAATGCACCATTGACATTGGTAGCATGGCTTACTCACTTGCAGTAATTGAGCAATGCGCCAGTGACATTGGTAGCATGAGTTTCTCACTAGCAGTAATTGAGCAATGTGCCAGTGAAATTGGTAGCATGAATTTCTCACTAGCAGTAATTTAGCAATGCTCTAGTGACATTGGTAGCATGAGTTTCTCACTAGCAGTAATTGAGCAATGTGCCAGTGACATTGGTAGCATGAGTTTCTCACTAGCAGTAATTTAGCAATGCTCTAGTGACATTGGTAGCATGAGTTTCTCACTAGCAGTAATTGAGCAATGCACCATTGACATTGGTAGCATGGCTTACTCACTTGCAGTAATTGAGCAATGCGCCAGTGACATTGGTAGCATGAGTTTCTCACTAGCAGTAATTGAGCAATGTGCCAGTGACATTGGTAGCATGAATTTCTCACTAGCAGTAATTTAGCAATGCTCCAGTGACATTGGTAGCATGAGTTTCTCACTAGCAGTAATTGAGCAATGTGCCAGTGACATTGGTAGCATGAGTTTCTCACTAGCAGTAATTTAGCAATGCTCTAGTGACATTGGTAGCATGAGTTTCTCACTAGCAGTAATTGAGCAATGCACCATTGACATTGGTAGCATGGCTTACTCACTTGCAGTAATTGAGCAATGTGCCAGTGACATTGGTAGCATGAATTTCTCACTTGCAGTAATTGAGCAATGCGCCAGTGACATTGGTAGCATGAATTTCTCACTTGCAGTAATTGAGCAATGCGCCAGTGACATTGGTAGCATGAGTTTTTCACTAGCAGTAATTGAGCAATGCGCCAGTGACATTGGTAGCATGAATTTCTCACTTGCAGTAATTGAGCAATGCGCCAGTGACATTGGTAGCATGAGTTTTTCACTAGCAGTAATTGAGCAATGTGCCAGTGACATTGGTAGCATGAATTTCTCACTAGCAGTAATTTAGCAATGCTCTAGTGACATTGGTAGCATGAGTTTCTCACTAGCAGTAATTGAGCAATGTGCCAGTGACATTGGTAGCATGAGTTTCTCACTAGCAGTAATTTAGCAATGCTCTAGTGACATTGGTAGCATGAGTTTCTCACTAGCAGTAATTGAGCAATGCACCATTGACATTGGTAGCATGGCTTACTCACTTGCAGTAATTGAGCAATGCGCCAGTGACATTGGTAGCATGAGTTTCTCACTAGCAGTAATTGAGCAATGCGCCAGTGACATTGGTAGCATGAATTTCTCACTAGCAGTAATTTAGCAATGCTCTAGTGACATTGGTAGCATGAGTTTCTCACTAGCAGTAATTGAGCAATGTGCCAGTGACATTGGTAGCATGAGTTTCTCACTAGCAGTAATTTAGCAATGCTCTAGTGACATTGGTAGCATGAGTTTCTCACTAGCAGTAATTGAGCAATGTGCCAGTGACATTGGTAGCATGAATTTCACACTAGCAGTAATTTAGCAATGCTCTAGTGACATTGGTAGCATGAGTTTCTCACTAGCAGTAATTGAGCAATGCACCATTGACATTGGTAGCATGGCTTACTCACTTGCAGTAATTGAGCAATGCACCAGTGACATTGGTAGCATGAATTCTCACTAGCAGTAATTGAGCAATGCACCAGTGACATTGGTAGCATGGCTTACTCACTTGCAGTAATTGAGCAATGCACCAGTGACATTGATAGCATGAGTTTCTCACTAGCAGTAATTGAGCAATGCACCAGTGACATTGATAGCATGAGTTTCTCACTAGCAGTAATTGAGCAATGCACCAGTGACATTGGTAGCATGAGTTTCTCACTTGCAGTAATTGAGCAATGCACCATTGACATTGGTAGCATGGCTTACTCACTTGCAGTAATTGAGCAATGCACCAGTGACATTGGTAGCATGAATTCTCACTAGCAGTAATTGAGCAATGCACCAGTGACATTGGTAGCATGGCTTACTCACTTGCAGTAATTGAGCAATGCACCAGTGACATTGATAGCATGAGTTTCTCACTAGCAGTAATTGAGCAATGCACCAGTGACATTGATAGCATGAGTTTCTCACTAGCAGTAATTGAGCAATGCACCAGTGACATTGATAGCATGAGTTTCTCACTAGCAGTAATTGAGCAATGCACCAGCGACTTTGGTAGCATGGCTTACTCACTTGCAGTAATTGAGCAATGCACCAGTGACATTGGTAGCATGAGTTTCTCATTTGCAGTAATTGAGCAATGCACCAGCGACATTGGTAGCATGGCTTACTCACTTGCAGTAATTGAGCAATGCGCCAATGACATCGGTAGCATGGCTTTCTCACTAGCAGTAATTGAGCAATGCACCAGTGACATTGGTAGCATGGCGTACTCACTTGCAGTAATTTAGCAATGCACTAGTGACGTTGGTAGCATGGCTTACTCACTTGCAGTAATTGAGCAATGCACCAGTGACATTGGTTGCATGAGTTTCTCACTAGCAGTAATTGAGCAATGCGCCAGTGACATTGGTAGCATGAGTTTCTCACTTGTAGTAATTGAGCAATGCACCAGTGACATTGGTAGCATGGCTTACTCACTTGCAGTAATTTAGCAATGCACCAGTGACATTGGTAGCATGGCTTACTCACTTGCAGTAATTGAGCAATGCACCAGTGACATTGGTAGCATGAGTTTCTCACTAGCAGTAATTGAGCAATGCGCCAGTGACATTGGTAGCATGGCTTTCTCACTAGCAGTAATTGAGCAATGCACCAGTGACATTGGTAGCAGGGCTTACTCACTTGCATTAATTTAGCAATGCACCAGTGACATTGGTAGCATGGCTTACTCACTTGCAGTAATTGAGCAATGCACCAGTGACATTGGTAGCATGAGTTTCTCACTAGCAGTAATTGAGCAATGCACCAGTGACATTGGTAGCATGAGTTTCTCACTAGCAGTAATTGAGCAATGCGCCAGTGACATTGGTAGCATGAGTTTCTCACTAGCAGTAATTGAGCAATGCACCAGTGACATTGGTAGCATGAGTTTGTCACTAGCAGTAATTGAGCAATGCACCACTGACATTGGTAGCATGGCTTACTCACTTGCAGTAATTGAGCAATGCACTCATTGAATTGGTAGCCATCACCATTGACTTTTATACGGCTTTAAAACCATGAACTACAGATACATCATAAAACCATAATTCTTATCGAGTTCAAATTCCAAAAGTCAAAATGAAAATTATTAGACATTTGAAAAAATATTAGTTAAAGTCCGAATTTCACATACCATTTACAAAGATTAAAAGGGAGAAAAGGAAAGCTATGTGGCATATCTTCCAATATAATAATTAAGGACAGCTAACTCGCAGCCTCACCATTTCATCAGAATTCATGTCAATTTCTCACAGGCTATTAATGGTCGGGATCATCTTGTAACATTTTGACTCTATTTCTCATGCCTTTTAGTCTATGTATCCAGGCCCTATGTATATAGCGGGCAGTTGCAAAAGCGACATGTTTTTTTTTTTATACCTGGGATGTGCTTTTGGTCGTGAATAATGATTTTTAGAATGTAAAATAGGTGACATTGGCGAACTGAGGATGTCTGTGATTTATTACACAGACAGGGCCAGCAAGATAGTTTTTCTGCCAGTGTTTTCCTCAAAATTGATTACTATACGGTGTCACCTAAGTTTTAATTGATTTATTCACAAAATGTTGACATATACATGCATGCATGTTTCTATATTGACATATGTATTTATGTTTTGATTTTTCTACATAATTATAAATAGACCCAATTGGTCTTTTTTAAGCTTGTAACCGTAGGACCAATGGCCTATGTAATACATTTTGAAACTTTTAGTATAACAAAAATACTACCCACTGTGTGTACTGTTCTTTGAGGTGTTTTAATAACCCATGGAATAGCGCCCAGTTGTAGCAAAAACCGGGTCATTGAACTATTTGATAAATGGTTCATCTGGGGGACCCCGCTATGTGTGCTAGCAAAAGCTACATGGGGCATTATTGAATGTTTGTATAAATTCATCGCATCCTTTGTTGTGCGGATCCATACAGCTTTAAAAATTGGGCACAGATAAAATCCTCTTATCTTGCTATACATTGCACAAGTCAGGAGGAAGTGCGTGACAGATTCTTCTTTCAACCCACATGGCAGGAAAAGCCCTTCCTCATCTCTTTGCCATGATTTTGGAAATAACGCCAATGGCAGTGTTCCTAGCCTAAATCGGACATACATTAATCTTTCAAATGGAGGGTAAATTTGCTCTGGGTAACATTCAAATCCTGTCCCTGACTTGTGCAATAAATACTCTAGGCCCTTTTTTTACCTATTGGCTACTTCAGTGAGATAATTTCTTGACCTTATGTCTGCAGCCCTTATTATTCTAGACCGGGTTGAACCATTCACACTCAGTGGTATCTTCCATGCTACGCTAATATAGTGTCCTTTACATATTCCATCCACCTGAGGCTATTGCCTCCCCCCAGATACATGAGATGCCCTACAGCCTCTTTGTTTCTGTAATCCCACAGTAACCCATAACCTCACCCACTACAGTACTGGTTTCAGACTGACGTTATGACCCACTGGCAAGACATCTAATTCCAAGCGCAAGAGTGCTGAGGGAGCACTCTTGGGTAATGGCAACAAATGTTTCAGGAAGTTGCACTCCACCCTATCATGAGCCCCTGTGTCCCTGCAACATCAAATTTCAGCCCAATATGTTGAAGCAGACAAAGGCAGTTTTTGGTATGATTCCAGAGTGGGAGTAACTGCACTGCTCCCATGCTTATTGAAGAAGGATTTAAGGATTTAGTGCCCCAATACATTTGCAAAAGTTTGCACTGGACTTTTCTATCTGGACTGACCACTCTCTGTTTTCCTGGAACCGGACTCCTAAATAATTAAAAAACCCTACTTGCGCCAATTTCATGCCATTAATTTCAAGTTTTAAGGGGCAGTTTTCTGTGCGTTTGGGTCTGAAAATCATTACCTTCGTCTTCCCTATATTTGCTTCCATCTGGAGGTCTTCAAACTTTCTCTTGAAGACGTTTAGGGTGGTCTTCTGACCTTGGGGTAAGGTTGCCAGGATCACTGCGTCATCAGCATAAAAAAGCATTGGATATTTATCTGTGCCCATCTTGGGGAAGTCCGGACACCCCTCTAGTAGTGCATTGATAACCTCCTGTACATACACAGAGAACAGGGCTGGGGCAAGCACACGTCCCTGCCTTACACCTTTCACTACCTCAAAAGGGATGGTTAATTCTCCTCCAAGTCCATAACGGACTACTGCATGGTTCTCAGAAATGAGACCTGTGTAATGGCTGACTTAGGCCCATACTTAACAATTCTGCCCATCCAAACGTATGCGTGCATGGTGGGGACGTCAGGCCGTGGAAGTCAGAAGAACCAAACACAAACCAACCGTCTTTGGGGTAGTTTCCGTGGAACGTCTGGGCTACATCAATGCCCATATTGAGTTTAAAGGCAGACAGACCACAACCAAAGTCTACTTCTCGGAAGAAGGTCCTGCGGTGCTGGGCTGGGATGACCAACACAAGCTAAACAAGACTGGACCCCAGCACTGATGATCAAGTACTGTTGGTCACCACAGGAGGAACATCAAGGTTGAGAAAGAAATGTGGTGCTCTATTTTCTGTAGATCCTGGGAACGATAAAAATGATGTCCGCAAGATTTATCTCAAGCCCAATGCAGTACCAGTTAAGCACAAGGTGAGGCCGGTGCCAGCCACTGCAAGGAGTGCTTTACAGGCCCAACGGGACAAAATTGTCAAGGAAGGCACCATCGAGACCGTGGGGTCACCTGAGTGGCTGAGCCCAGCTGTACTTATTAAGAAGAAGCAGACCAATGACAGAAGGATGTGCATTGATCTCTGCAACCTAAATATGGAAGCAATAACAAACAGCTACCCTCTACCCAGCATCAACAAACGTATACTTATGATGAACGAAACATAGTTTTTTTTTAAAATTAGTCATGCGTGAAGCATATCACCAGATTACTGGGAATTGCTGGTTACCTTGCAGCTAGTAATTTGCATAGAATCTTGTGGCTACAAAGATTTACACGCTGGATGCAGTGTGTGAAGGTGTGTTTCTTTAATTTTCATAGAGTAGACACATGGTCTAAATAGTGGTCAGCCGACACATGTTTCGAACCCGAAGGTTCTTTCTCAAGGCAGGTGGGTAAAATCTCGGATTTAAGGGATGAAGGTAGATGAGTACATGGCGGTGTGGCAGAATTCTACAGTTGAACTCATGGGATTTGATGGCTGTTGCCACGCATTCGCCACGAATGCTGCAAACGTCTAAGGAGAATACTGCCACACGGCCATGTACTCATCTACCTGAATAGTAAAGAAACACATCCTCACACACTGCATCCAGCATGTAAATCTTTACAAGATGCTATGCAAATTACTAGCTGCAAGGTAACCAGGAATTCACAGTATTTCCTTACAAAAGGTGTTGGGTTCACCTTTTCACAACTGTGACCTTGCACAGAACAATACAAGGCCATCAAATCAAATACCGAGCTTAGCACAGGAGTGTTCTATCCTAGAGTGCTCATTTCTCCTACATATCACCAGATTCGTCTGTATAAAGATTCCTGACCACTCACGACTTTCATTACGCCCTTTGGCACGTACCAGTACATTTGCATGCAATTTGGCCTGTCATCAGCCGCTTCATTGTTCCAAAGGATGATGGACTCCTTGTTGCGGAATGTGGTGAATGTGTTGTACTTCCAGGAAGACATTCTCATCTATGAAGATGATGCCGGAATGCCCGACAAAGTGCTGTAGAAAGTATTGGAGAAGCTTCAGGGAGCAGGGGTAAGGCTGCAATATCAAAAAGGTGTATTGGGAGCTCACAAAGTAGACTACCTGGGATACAGGATCTTGAAGGATGGAGTAATTACCAAGAGGGACCACTTGTAACCCATATTCAAAGCCCCAAACACAGGATCAAAGGAAGAGCTGAGATCTTTCCTAGGGCTCAAAGAGTACTACGCAAAGTTTGTACCAAGGTTCTCAGAAACAACACTCATTGAGAGAATTGTTCAGGAAAGGAGCAGAGTATAAGTGAGGTTGAGAACAAATGACTGCCTTTGAAGAGGTCAAGACAAGGATAGTCAAGGTCCCTTACCTGAAGCTGTTCAATCCTGCATGGGAAACATATATCACCACAGGTGCAAGTGAATACGGATTGGGTGCTACGCTCACCCAGAAGAAAGGGGACACAGAACAAATTATTGCGTTTGCATCCAAGGCACTCTCAGATGCAGAGAAGAACTACTCCACAGTTGAAAAGAAATGCTTGCGTGTGCCTGGGCTGTGGAGTACTTACGGACATATGTTTGGGGCACAAAGTTTCGGTGGTCACTGACCACAAACCCCTAGTCCATATGCTAAGTCCAGGGGGCACAAAGACATTGGGCCTCATCACGGGTCGGGGGATCCGGAAATAACAGTGGCGGTAAACAAGCTGCCACTGTTAATTCCGGACCGCCCGATCTCGAGTCCTGCAGGCGGGAGGTGGCGTTCCCGCCAGATCTGACCTGGCGGGTTTAACACCGCCTGCCTGCAGGCGGATGTGGAAACACCGGCACCATCACAAGATGGTGCCGGTGTTTCCATGGTCCCCATTCCCATTGAGCCCTATGGGACTCAATAGGAATGGGGATTTACCCAATTCCGCCTCCGGAATTCCCGGGTCACCGGGGTTGTAATGCCCCGGTAATTCTGTGAATCATGGAGGCGGAATGGTAATTGGAGTCCGGCGGTAACCGAGCCAGAAAAACCGCCAGGTTACCGCCGGACTCATAATGAGGCCAATAGACGTTGAGACAAGCACGGATAGCGTCCAAGCTGCAAGAATACACTTATGAAATCTTGCACATATCAGGATGGAGGAATGCTCAAGACTTTGGTAGAGTCGGCGGCTATGCGTGAGTTCAACGCCGTTCGGATTAGGCGATTGCTGGGTCTCGGTTGAGATTGGACCGATAGGACCAAGTTGTCGGGGGGTCCATGGAGGATCTAGTCACTCCAGTACACTAGTGTATGTCCTGCTTTCACAAACGTGCAGGTCCCGCATAGAGTGCCTTTTTCGCCCTCGGGTGTATGCTCGATATATATATACCGAGGCCAGTCGAGGATTAACTCCTTTGGTCCTTTTCACGATCCTAAGAATTGCATCTTGGGGATTGAATCCTGGCCCATATATGCTAAGAATAGGGCGGAGCATTGCCTCCTTGCCCGACGTCCTGAAGAAGGTCTCTGACCGAAACACGTGTCGACGTTTTCTCTACAAACAAGACATCTGGTTGAACATCACACCAGTTATATAATGACACCTGATATTATGGACTGGGTCACTGTTGAATATGTTAATGAAAAATAGTGGATGCTCTGCAAAAGTGTAGGGTATAATATGGTGTGTTTTTTAGATTGAAATGTCTGAATGGGTAGTGTATTAGGTTATGAATGAGGGTATGAATTGTTGAATTTTAAGAGTACTTATGAAATTAAATACATTTTTGTAATGAAGTAATTGAAATAAAATGTGATATGTTCTAAATCTTGCCAGAGTCAACCCGTTCTACTGATCCAATATATATTTTTTGCTGGAATGCTCAAGCAGACTGCATGTCGAGGTTACTGGAACGGGGAACCCCTGAAACCATATTTCTCCAGAATTAATGCATTGTAGCATCTGTCAGTGATTTAAGAAGCCAAGAGTACCTCGAACTGAGTGAGTCCCACTGGAAGGAATACCCAAACAAAGATGAGTCCTTGCAAAGAATGGCTAATTGGGCTCGAAGTGGGTGGCCAAATGAAAGAACATTTCCAGAGGGACAGTGGACGTACTGGAAGGTGAATGGTGACATTTTCATAACTGAAGGGTTGGTGATGAGAGCTGATCGAGTAATACCGCCGGCCGGAATACAGAAGGTGATCTTGGCGGCAACATGACCAGGCATAGAGTGCGGGACACATACTGGGGGCCGAGTCATGATAGAAAGATGCCACGAGTGTATGAACAACGACAAAAGGCTCAAATTATGGCAAGCGCTGATGATCCCCACCGAAACCCCATCAAGTGTATGGGACATGTGTGGTGTTCGAGCTAAAAAACATGGCGCTGGTGCGCAGTGCATTCTGGGGGAACTCAGAGCCATAATGGATATTTATCCATGCCTCAGTGGAAAGCTGCACTTGCTTTGCGAAACAACATGTTTTCAACGTTATTCGCTGATGGGTCTGGAATGCAGGCCCTCTCAGCCAAGGACACAGCGCTGGGAAAGCTAAGATCCGCAGGTGCCGGCTGGTACCTGATAACGAGGTTTGTTTTGGTTTGCTATGCCTGCGCCAAGGTTTTGAGATGAGTTATGGAATTGTTTTCCGGGGCGTTTAGGAGAGGGACGCGCTGTGCTCCTTGAGGTTACTGTCGGTTGACCCAGCTGGCAACTAACGGTCACCCATCAATGCGCAAGCGCATTGCCAGAAGGTTCGAGAAGTTGCCACCCCTTGTTGAGGAGGGCATATATGCGGAAACCCTCAACGGTCAGACGGGATAAGCACAAAGACCTCAGTCGGAGGGGGGACGCCCTGGTCCGATATACCTGTGGGCTGTTGTGCTCTTGGCCTGGCTGTTATCGGGGTCTTTCAGCCGCTTCTGGCGAGATGAGGTTTCGTCAAGTTACGCCCATGGTGATGTATTCTTGCTAATTTACTGTCTTTCCTATGATGTATCTGATCTATGCTTGTATTGTATATATGCCTAATTATGAATAAATAGCCGTATAAGTGCTACTTACTCTCTAAGTGTGCGTGTGGTTGTAAGTCATTGCGTTGCCTACCTGCGTTCAAAGTATTGGCTCTGCGGCTGTACTGGTGATAAATTACTGTCCGTGCACTATTGGCGAGCAATACATGTTTTGGCTCTGCAGATGTACTGGTGATAAATTACTGTCCGTGCACTATTGGCGAGCAATACATGTTTTGGCTCTGCAGCTGTACTGGTGATAAATTACTGTCCGTGCACTATTGGCGAGCAATACAACATGTTGGGACTTGATTTTATTGGTCCACTGGATGCGATGTCCCCGTGCACAAGTAGGGTGTGGTCGTAGTGGATTATCTGTCAAAATGGGTAGAGGCAGAATTTTTATCCAACATCACCACTTCCACCATGATAGAAGTCTTGAAAGCCATTTTCCAGAGGGAAGGCATTCCCTGAGAAATGGACACGGACAATGGCGTCCAGCTGGTTTCAAGAGAAATGGTAGAGTTCCTAAAGAAGCATAACATCAGGCAGATCAGAGCCAGTTTGAAACACCCCCAGGCAAATGGGCCAGTTGAAAGGACTAATAGATTCATTAAAGGAGCGCTACAACTGGCCAGTGTGGCATGGATGGATCCCTACAAGACAGTGAAAGAGGCCATAGCTTCTCACTGGTTGACTCTGAATGCAATCAATGGGGTGTCACCCTTTCAAATGCTGAGGGGGAGGAGGGCCGCTTCCACCTTAGTACCCCCATTGTTATCCAGTGTGAGGCCGGATGACACCGTAGACATGAAGGAATTGGTCTGGAGAACAAAGATCAAAGGAAAACACTGAGCGACATAGCGACATCCGCAGGGTGGTTTTGGAGAACTTAGGTAAACAGAGGAGACATAGTGAAGATAAAATTTCCTCACAAGGATCAAGTAACAGGGTCCAAGTACAGTCAGCCAGTGGAAGTCGCACAAAGGGGAACTGTAGTGGAGCAAGTGGACTCATTCTCCCTGATCTCTGCCCCCTTAGCGCCATCCCATTGGAAAGACAGAAGAAGCGGGTACCCATGCATGAATCCTTGCAATATTCATGTACTACATTGAGTATATGAGAGACGATATGCATTAAGCAACCTTTTAGAGTGTACCCACAAGCTGATATAATGGGGGAATATTACCAAGAAGGATGTCCTTTGCCGAGCTGTTGAAATGCAGCCATGAACAGAATGAATGTACGTTAAAGCCATGTTTGATGGCAGCAATAGAATATCATAAAGAAGATATAAGAACCTATGCTGAAACAATGTGAAAATACTTAAGGATGATGATGTAACCGGAACACTAAGAGAAACCTGTACCCAATCATACAGTACTTACGAACACGGAGAAGAATGAACTGACTCACTGGTCAATAACTGTAAATACGCTTTAACACAAGCTAGAAAGAACATATAGACGATCAACCCAGCTACCTCAACATACGAGCCCAGGATCATGAGGTAAAAAGACAATGAAGAGGTTGTTTTTCCCTTGCAAATTAGAGGAGTACATTGGCTTGGAACCAAGGATGCTATTTCGAGAGATGAAGGCAAATGAAGAAGTGAGTCGAATAAGGAGATCATGTGTGAAGGATAGCTCAGGGGCAACATGCTTGCCTTGGAAGCAAGACGTCACAGGGCACCACAGGTTCGATTCTTGGGCCCTTGCTAAGAAACCTCTGGGTATTAAGCACATTATAAATAGGGTTTCCTGTTTTAGGGGTTTATTTTCATTTTACATCCAGGGGGGGTTTTCCAGTGTTTTCAAATATTTTCACAATCAGTGTTTGTCAGTGTTTTCCCGGTCACCCCTTTAAAAAAATGCGGTTAACAGTTTTTTTCCAGTGTAAACACAGATTTTATTGTATTGTTTAATTGCGTGCATAGGTAGGCAACACATCATAAAATAAGTGCTCGGGCTGAGCCCTATAAAACACCCCCATAAATTAAGCACTGCTGGTTCCACTATGTCATATTCTCTGTCATATGTTTAATATTTGCTATCATAGGTCGCCACCAGTAACTTTCCCTTGTTCAATGCTACTTTTCAGACAATGCCAACTTCATCTTCATTATGTAAAGGTCTCCACACTCTAAAAAATCATGCAGCACACATGTACTTTGTTTAGCGCAAGGGCTATGGGTGTATGACCCACAATACATTTATTGTATTCGGTCAAGGGGCATGCAGAGGTTTTTCTTTTGCATTGTTTTTATTGCCTGTGCCCCGGGTTTGGTTGCAGCGTCTGTGTATGTATACTTTGCCTTGAGACGGTCCAGAGCCAACCCGCGGGCTTGCGCCAGTTCTTTGGTAGAAGAGGGTTTATGGCCTTTCTGAGTGTGGGAGGTGTCTTTCTTTGTCCCCTGGCACTTGGCTCGGCACACATTACTGTCTTTCATGGCACACGATGGAGCACCACGTGTTGGAAGGGAAGGGAAAATTGCAAGCGTTTGGATTTATCTGTTTTGCTTCTTCACGTTGCTGTTTGCATAGGGCATTCTGACTGTGTATTTACGGCAATTTGCCGAATGGTTAGTTTATGTGGGCAAAGTTACTGTGTTGTGCGAAATTAATGTAAAAGATTTTGCATGGGGAATTGGGAGCACAAAGGAAGGTGCTTACTCATGCATTGTGTGAGCACGATATTTAAACACAAGTGGCAACGTGTAAGTGCTTCTAAGTACACCTGAAAGAGATGGTGCTTTGTAATAATTGTTTCAGCAATTGACAGTTGTTTGCACAACAGCAGCCCATTCTATGCTGATTTGAATAATACACACGCTCATAGTACCAGCTGCACAATGGACGGGTAATTGAAACATAGTTTGAAGCTCTCATTTGCTGGCAGGGTGGTGACACTCTCAGGTTTTTTCATACAGAGTTCTTTTTTGTTCTTGCCTATCGAAAATGGAAAAAGAAAAAACGCATTTTCTTTGCAAAGCATGTCTGGCTATAGCATTAAGAGGTGGATCATGTGGGTGTCCTATCCTAAAACCCATTCAAATGCATTGACTGTACGTGTGTATTGGTGTAGTGGCATATCAGACTTCAAAAACATGAACCCATTGTTGAAGTCTTTTTTTCCAGATTGATTGAGCTAGATTATTCTGTCATTCAGTCACGTGGGGAATGTTTTGAAATGTTTGCATTGTCACACACTCCATCTGTACCCAGAAGAGGCAGAGGAAAAAGAAAGATTGCTTTTGTTTGTGTGTCCGTGTTTTGACTAGGCAGTCAATAGGTGGCAATAGTGGATAATAGTGGATAATCATTTGACACTTAAACAATATCAGTTTCAAAAGACAATTCTGAAGCAGAGCTGTGAGGATAGCTCATTGGCATCTGAAACAAGAGGGCGCAGAACAATAGGGGTTTGAATCCTGCACCAACAGCACCAGGCTTTTAATCAGATTTTTCCGGTTGTTCTCGAAAACCGGAATCCCTAGTTTTAAATAACCTATCATATCATATATTTCTCAAGTTTAGGAGGAACAAGAACATTTACAGATGCCAAATATTGGACAATTAAAAGTGCATAAACTGTATATGGGATAGAGTGAGTCACTGTCTAAATCGAATAGTGTTAAATACACTGTCGAAATGGACAAATTCATGGTCTCTTAAAACGTTACAAAGAGCTCCTAAACAAGGGCTTTTCATTAGGCTTGAAACTAAGATAATGATGTGCCTATACTCCCTTAAATGTTCCAAGACAGTGCAGAGTGGCAAGGTCAATATTCAAACAGAGTACACTGGCATGAGGCCTACCGATGAGAGAGGGTAGACTAATTGGGAAAACAAGGGGAGAGCTAACGTATCACAAAGCACCTCGGTTTTGTTTCTATGTACATGCTGCTAGTGAGCTGAATGTCCAAGGTTGGATTTGGGTTGCCAACCGATCAGAAAAGTCTGCCATGCCCTTATACATACATTGTCGCAAAGTATTATTCCGCTGCCATATTCTCGGATGTAGTCAGTATACTACGTATGTAGAAGTAGCTCAGGGAGTGTCCTACAGACAAGTGACCGCCAATGAGAGATTAACATTCATGCATTCTATATGTAGGCATGTCCCCTAATCCAATCCCACCCCTTGATAGGTTTTTGTAATATGTCACATAAGATGACTTCATAGATGACACATATAGAATTATGTAAACTAAGTATAATCAAGAAGTGTTGTGATCCTGCATACATCAATTAAATGATTGTCGATTAACCCTGCTTTCCTTCATTGAGATAACAGCAGTATTTCACCATCTTCTTTGAGTCTGTCCAGTTATTTGGTCTGAGACATTTTATTGGTAATTCCATTTAGTACAAAGATGTTTCAAGGTGCTAGAGCACAGAACTAACCACATTTACATCAAGGATGGAAAAAGGTGGAACTTGGAGAGTTGCAGTGTTCAAAAGATGTGTCACGAAGAGGAGAGAAATACCTGAGGAGGAGTCAACAGCAGAACATCAAGAACCATACGAGTAACCAGAAACAAGAGAAACAGAGAACATGTTAGAAGAGAGTCAAGAAGTATCCAGCGAGGGAAGTGTCACACGAGGCAAAGGCGAAGAACACGAGGAGAGGACCATGATGCTGCAGATCCGGGATGGAGTAAGAGAACTCGAGACCCCACCACTCCCAGTGGGAGTCGTCCTCAGCGAGAGTAGTGATGCCCGACCAAGTACAGAGACTTTGTGATGGAGTAGGACCAAGCTGCTTGACAAAAGGAGGTATGTGGGGAGCAGCATCGGGAGATCGCGGCACAGCCGAGATCTTGCAAGACTGAATTTGCACATGCGCGACACTTGCCCAATGCGCGCCAGACTGAGAGCGGACCGGGGGAATACACAGATGCAATCAGGCTTGAGACCTGAGCACCAGATCACATATATATATATATATATGACACCAGCTTACATTCCCCACCGGCAGCAGTCAAGCAACTGTTGCTAGTGACTGAGTGCAAGCATAAAATCTTCCACAATCTCTTTGTTTATGCTGATTGTGAGCCACCATTAAAGCCTTTCACCTCAAACCTGCTTTCCAGTCATCCTTAGACCACAACAGGTGGTTCAAGGTTAAATCATTGATGAAATAACCGAGCATTTACACTTAATTTTTAAAGGTGTAACTGTATTGATTGTTGAGTTTGGGGTCAGAACAGGGCAGACTGCAAATCAGGGTGGCTCCCGAAAGTTGGGAAAATGTTATTCTGACTGCCATAACATTGATACATTTACTATTGCACCTACAACATGCTTCATCCGGACTAGATGGGTTCACAGTGCAGATCCCCACCATTGCTTGATGACTTTAAATGGTAGACATCTTCATTTACCTACTGCCTCTCTGCTCCAGCAGCCAATGGATACACTTGCATATGTAGTGCTTCGTTCAAAGCGCAGAAGCAATTGGTGCTCTTATTTGTCAATATATCACCCCCCCCCCACCCCCAGGATGAAAGTCTGATTCAGCATTGCCAGAATTCTAACTTGTGTGTTTGCAGGGCACACACTATTCCAGAACCATGGACGCCTGAGGTCTCCCGTGCTACCCCTGTGGTCTCCCTTGCTACCCCTGAGGTCTCCCTTGCTACCCCTGATGTCTCCCTTGCTACCCCTGTGGTCTCCCTTGCTACCCCTACAGAAAATATATATATTTTTTAAGTTTGTCTCTCTTTTTTTTTTTAACATTGAAGCTCATGGACTGGTTTTCTGATGGCAATAGCTGGTAAAATAGCTCAGTGGGTTGAGCGCTGGCTACTGCAATGTGTGTGTGATCTGCAGGTTCGACTCCAAGCAAGCTCAACTCAGCCTTTCATCCTGATAAATGAGTACCCACACAGGTTGGGTGATATTGTATGTATATTTGTTCTATATGAAGCGCTTAAGCATAAGTGCTATATAATAACACATCATTATCCTTTGTCCTTGGATGTCTGCTTGCATTCACAGTGATTTGGTAATATGGGCCTATACACACTGATATTAATGATACATTTGGTGATCCATTCTTGTATAAATGTATCTCACTTTACAGTGATATCGTAGTGTACGAGAAACAATGCTATGTGATGCCACTTCCTGAACTTCCTTCTTGTTGTGGGGTGAAAGGTCGTGTTCCATCTCTTCCTGTGATGTCACTTAGGGGTGGGGTCAAATGACATCACTTCCTGTGATGTCAGAGGGCAAGAGTTGTGTGATGTCACCCGCTACCCCTGGCATTTTGGTGAAATGACGTCCCTGCTCAGAACCAAGCACGCCCTTGTCGCTCCTCATATCACACACCTGCACCCACTGGTGCCATGGCCCCTATGAATCCCAAACTGCTGTATCTGCCTTATCAACACAACTTGGCAAGACACACCTCTAACAGAACATCATGATTGATTTCACCCCTGACGTTAGGATGCTGCTTGTCTGGAGAGGTTTCTGTGTGTGGTGTTTGTGAATTATTGTGTGTGAGCCTGGTGTTGTGCATGATGGTCAGGGTGTTGATGTGGTTCTGTTTTAGCTGACATTGTAATGGGTTATTTACAATGTGCTTAATACCCAGAGGTTTCTAAGCTGCAGACCCGGGGGTGGAACCTGTGTTGCTCTGCATCATCTTGCTTCCAAGGCGAGCACGTTGCCCCTGATCTATCCTGCGGGACATGCTTTCTCAGCTGCAGGGCAGGGTTCCAAGTCACAGACAGGCAGGTGACTGGTTATGTCCCTGCTGCAGAGCCTGCTTTAAGCACCAGGCTAAGCGGACATGAGCTTTGACGCATAATTGTTTATCTAAATTGGTGGCAACAAATTCAAGCAGTAAATTAGTTCAGTGGGTTTGGGCTTTTCTTCATAGATCTGTGTTTAGACTGCATGCCACACCATAGGTTCCGATTTCAGTAATATAGCTCAATGAGGTATGCGTTCGCTGTTGAGACCTGTGTGTTGGCTGCCAGTGGTTGGTTCCAGTTCGACTGATAACCCTCCGTGGATTAGACAGTCCTTAGAAACATCTGTGTGAACGGCAGGGAGCGGATTTCAATCTAAATTTCAGATCTCGGTCCCACTGGCTGCATCTGACTGTAACCTGCAGGCCACCTCTCAATTCTAATGCGCCACCAGACTTTTATACTTCACAGTTAATACACATTAGTGGCAGTGTGTTGGATAGAGAGAAGCATTGCACTAGTTCATGAACTGTTCTTTGGTACTGCCTGTAAACAAGCTTTTTTTGCCAATTTCCTTAGAACATTGGTCTGCAACCTTTGGCTCTCCAGAGGTTTTGGAGTACAACTCCCATCGGCCCTGGACATCACAGTAAATGTTGAGGGATTATGGGAGTTGTAGTCTAGCACATCTACTAGAGAGGCAGTTCCAGACACCCGCTTTTGCTGCGAAATGCAACGTACAGCCCCTTCCCCCCGTGTGAAAGAGTTTGTGAGACGCTACTTTAATTTTACCATATCATCACAAGTTCAACACTGGGAGCATGGTGGAGGCTGTGGGTGTGACCTGCCTGTGAAGAGGCAGGGCTCATGTAGAGTAGGAAGACATAGGATGGGATGTGACCACAACATTATCTTTCACCTAGTGGGGCAAAACTCATTTCCCTCCTTGCCTGATTCATCATCAGACCATGACACGCACTTGTCCCAGTGGCCAGTACTTTGCTAGAATTAACACCTCTCACTTCCCAGAATGCAACAGTGCCATGGGACTTATGCGACCATTTACTGCTAAGAAGTAGTTTCTAAGAATGAAAGTCTCTCCAGTGGCTATGGGACGCATCACTCAGTTTCCCAACATGAAGCCGTACCATAGAGTGAATTTTTCCCATAGCACTATGAGCTTATGATCTACTTTCCCAACATGAAGCCGTGCCATAGATGTTCAACTGGGCCTTTTTCTCTCCGCCATCTCACTCTCCACCTGCAGTGTCCCTCAGGGCTCTATCCTCTCACTTTGGCTTTTCAATATCTACCCGGCCCCTCTAGCCCATATGATCGCCACCTTTTCTCCTAACTTCCAGTTTTATGCGGATGACACGCAGCTCTCCTTCAAGGTTCCCTTCTCTGCCTCCTCGTCTTCCTCTCTCATTCCTGACTACCTGTCTGCTATTCAGACATGGTGCGCTGCTAACGATCTCTGCCTTAATGCCAGTAAGACTGCGATCCTTCTCATTGGAATCCCTGCTCCCTCTTTCCCTCCTACACTCTGGCTGACCTCCATGAGCCCCCTCCCCTTCCTGTTAGGCAAAAAACCTTGGTGTCATCAACGACTCCTCTCTCTTCTTCTCTCCTCACATCATGCACCTTGCCAAGAAGGCCCACTTTCAGCTGCACCTCCTCAAAGGCATTCTACCTTTCCTCATCTTCCCCCAGAAACTCAACGTCTCCAGAGCTCTGGTCCTCTCCAGACTGGACTACTGCAACGTCCTCTTCCTCATTCTTCCTTCATCCTCCCTTCGCCCCCTTCAACTAATCTAGAATAGGACTGCAAGACTTGTTCTTGGCCTCAAGCCCAGGGGCTGCATCTCTCCAGCCTAAAATCTCCCCACTGGCTCCCGATTGCTGCAAGGGTCATGTTCAAGACCCTCTGCATCATCCACAAGGCTTTCTGGGGCCTGGAACCCCTCTACATCCAACTCTCTCTACTTAAATATTCCCCTGCTAGAGCCCTTCGGCCTTCTAGCTCTAACTCTCTGCAGTGCTGATGCATTTCCAAGCAGAGAGTCAGGGGTAAATCTCTCTCCTCTGCAGGTGCCTCCCTCTGGAATGGCCTCCCTGCCCCTCTCTGACTTGAGCTGGATCTCCTTAAGTTACAAAAGCTTCTCAAGACCTTTCTTTTCTCTCTTCCTTCCCTCTACCCTTCCCCCACTATTATCCATGTCTGCTTCTTGACTGGCTGCCTGGTCTCTTCAGAGTCTTACAGGGTGCCAGCCCCACAATGCAGTCTACCCCTGCACTTGGTCTCCCCTGACACCCCCTCATCCTGAACTTGCACTCCGGGCCCCTCCTGCCGCACTAGCCTGGCTGGGCATGAACCCTTGTAGTCCCTCCATCCCCTGACTGTGCACTTAGCTCGTGGACTTCCTTCCCCTGTACTCTCGGCTTCCGCTGGCTCTGTCCACCCGGCCTCCCCTGGCACCCGTTTTCTCTCCCGGGCTCATCTGCCCTGACCGGCACTTCCCCCCTCCCCGGCACTTCTCTGTACTGTACTTGCATGATCCGTCACAAAGCCAAGTAGGATCGTTTTTGTTTTGTCCTCCCTGTTCCCCCACTCTCTTGTCTTGTTGCGCCTCGAAACACATTGTGTATAGGCACATTACAAACACCCAATAAATAAAATAAAAAAAATAGAGTGAATGGCACTATGAGCTCATGAGCTATTTTCCCAACATGAAGCAGTTTCCTACAATGAATATCTTGGAAACTGTTTCTTGCTAATGTGCTTTTGGGTCTTTACTATCCAACTGCAACACCCTCCTTGTCTAAGCGTTTGCTCGCTCTCCTTTGGCTGGAGGTGTTTCCTCCTCTGCAGAGTCTTACTCCCACCCCACATGCCCCCATCAGCCTCTCGCTGGCTTCAGAGGTCCGTGTAAAAATAGAAATGTGTTATTGCAAGCAGGAAGAACACTTTTCTGAAAAGGCCATATTCTGAAAAGGGAAGAATGTGGTGTTCCTCTGCCATAAAAGCCTTGGCTTTTGCAAGTGCCTTATTTATGGACCGACAATGGCCCTAGTGGCCATCAGGAGTGCCAGGCAGGCACTGCGAGGGGCTTCTCCCCGCCAATCCCTAGTTTTTCATGTCAAAAAAAGGAGTTGAAATAGTGCAAGATCTATTGCACACGTTGTCCCTTCACAGTTAAGGCATTCCCCAGACTGCAACACCAGTTCTCTAATTTGGGAGGAGGCTCAGCGGCAGCGTGCGTGTCTTGGAAGCAAGACGAGATGAAGCAACACGGGTTTGATCTCCGGGTCAGCGCTTAGAAACCTCTGGGTGTTTAAGCACGTTATAAATACATAACTAAGACAAAAAAAAACACACACAATTACACAACTAAGAAAAATAAACAATTCCTGTAAGAGCGCCTCGATGCCTGCGGGCTGTGTGAGCGCTTTATAAATATAAAAAAAATCTAATAAATTACGGGAAGCTTAAGAACACTTTGGCAAATCAGAATGAGAAAGGTGTTTGCAGTGATACCGCTGGACTCGCAGCCCCCACACATCGGTAGATGTTACCAGCTTTTGCAGCTGGAAAGCATATCTCCCGTCACATCCTTCCGCCAACCCCAGAACGCTAGTGCTGGAATTTGGGGGGCAGAATGTCGACTCTCTACACTACATTTATCCAGAATTCGGCGCTGAGTTTCCTTAGAGGTGAGTGGCAGATTAGTCTAGCTCTGGCTCACTCTCGTGGTTAACGTCTCTCTCTCTCTGCTTTTCTGTGCCTGTCAGTCGTCAGCATTCCTCTCTCTCTCTCAATGTCGGCAGCTGCAAACCTCTCATCATCCCTGCACACGCCCTTGGTCTCAGAGAGCCAACACACTATCTGGGCTGGTTTAGGATTTACTTCCAGCGGCAGGATGCAGTTTGCGACTCTGCCTCTAGATGGCGCTACTGCATCTCTCTCTCGGCGAGCCGGCGCGGCGTGTTTACTGATGCCACACCCTATGGTCTTCACGGGGCTTTTCAACCTCCCTGTAGGGGCGTTCCTGGGTAGCTTGTGAGTTTAGTAGAGCTATAGGGTTGGGCATTATCTGTGCAACGCCGCATGGTGCTCTTATGATCAATCAGACTGCCACAGCCCCCCTCCAACCGCCTATCTATACCCGATTCCACGTGTATTATGATGTCAGCCGCCAGCAAGGCCTCATCCTCGTGTACTCTCATCATTACTCACTCTATCAGAGTGTGGCTCCCCATCTCTCCCCAGCCTCACTCTTTCTGGCCACCTCCCCTTGCAGGCCCTGAACCGGCCTTCCCAACCCCATTAGTTCCATGGGTCCCAAACACTAGCATGACATCGTTGGCTCCCACGGAGCCCATGGCGAAGATTAAGGGAGTTCTACACAAACCTTTTGCAACTGACTAAAATGTAAAGGAAACGCTGGTAGTACAAGATTTACAGCAGCGTCATCAGTTGGCTAAGGCTTTCTTGGTATTCGCAAAAAACAGGTGCTTTTGGCTGGTCCCAACTTTATGGAGATGCGATTGAGAACACACAGTGTACCACCTACATTTTCAAGTCACCCGAGGTGCCATCTTGATTGTGGGGAGGCAAGAGGGAGCCTACACCCCTACCCACAACCAGGGGTGGACTGGCCTATACGGAACTCTGGAGATTTCCCGGTGGGCCTCTGCACCCTGGGCCTATTTTCTGTGGTATTTCCAAATGTTCTCATAGGAAAAGCATTGGGCTTGCTGAAAATGTGTCATTTGGGGCCACTTTGAACTTTATTTCCAGGGCCTCTTTTGGTCCCCAGTAATTATTTCCAGGGCCTCTTTTAGTTCCCAGTCCAGCCCTGCCCACAACCCGCCCCTACGAGACATCCCACACCCCTCCCATCCTCCTCACCATTTACCTGCTGGCAGAGGCGCTGTTAGGGGGGGTGCAGGGGGCTATAGCCCCGGGTCTTTCAGTTGTAGCCCGGGATGGAAGCTCAGGGGTTACAACTAAAAGGCTAGGTAGCCCCGAGTCCCGACAGTCCCAAAATTAGCGTAGCCCTGCATCTTTTCCAGGCCAAGCAACACCCCTGCCTGCTGGAGCCTGGACCCGAGCTTTGTGCTCCGATCCCAGCGCTCCCTCCCATCCATGCCACCTACCATGGAAATGGAAAATGATCTAGGTCACTTGTATGTTTTATTTTTGTTTCAATGGGAGATTGGGCTTGGAGCGTGGTTTTCCCATGAAGAAGAAAACGATTTGCACCCCGGATGGAGCCCAGGGTGCGAATAGCAATCACCCCCTTGCTAGAGGGCATACATGGCCAGTAACACCCCACAGCCCACACCGAGGCTCAGGCTGGCAGGCTGTCACTGGCCATGTCCCCTCCTACCCCATGACACGGGAGTGATAGCCATAATATTCTCGCATCTTTTTGACTGTTCGTGTCTTCTCTTCAGTCTTCCTGCAACTCAGCTAAGCCCTTTTATATATATATTTACAACTCGTCCATTCATCTTCTCTTTTCTAGGTCTCCCTGTGACTCCATCTCTAGCGCCCTCTTATCTCTTCATTGGCTTCCATTCAATTCACGTCTGTTGTTCAATTGTCTCTGCATGGTCTGCAAGTATTTTCACAACCTGGCCCCTTGCTATCTTTCTTCCCTTATATCTTTGTATTACGCTACTCGTTCTTTCCTCTCTCAATCACTGATACTGTTCCTCGGCGCCTTGTGCCCAATCTCATTTCCGATCATTCTCTCGTCTGGCTCCATTGCGCTGGAATGCACTTCCGCTCCGTCTTTGCTCTATTTCCTCCTACTCACTCTTTCGTTCTCGTCATAAAGACCATCTTCTATCTTCATAATTGTTCATACTTGCCATTGTCCACCTGATTTGTACCATCTTTTTATGGCCAGCGCTTTGGCATGTAGCGCTTTATACATTAAAATAAAATACACATTTTTGTTTTATGCCTGGTCTATGCCCTACTTTGTTCACCCTCATAAATTTGCTCAACACTTACTCTCATCTTTGTGCCATTGTACTTGTACATTTCGAGGGAAGGCCTACGCCATCTGTTAATGTGTTATTGTAAGTCATTTCTGATCGAAATGGACATCCCTGTTCTTGTCTGGAGCCCACATTTGGCAAGAGAACTGTAGACCTTTAAGTGGCGGCATACATTGCTGCAACATTCGTGTGGCGAAGCGATTATGGAGGCAGACGCATCCGCGAGCTTTACTGTAATCAAAGGATGCGGAGATACATGCGGAAAATGGAGTCAATGCTTTTGAAAATCATGAAAACATCTCATTGGAGCCGCTCACACATTCCAGGATTTTTTTCAAGCTATTTCCACGTCAATATTGTGAGCCAAAGTCCATTCAGAAATCAACGTTGATGCCAAACACAGACAACCTGAAATGACGTCATGCAGCAGTCAGAATGACCACCAAAGGGCCAATTTGCAGAAAACCTCAGAATCAGGCTCTGACTAAATGGCATGTAGGAAGGAAAACCAGCTAACAATGTCACTGCTGCAGTGCTGACTGTCTGAATTACTGCTAGTGAGGAAATTCAGCTCTCGGTGCCACCGGTGCTGTGCTGACTGTCTGAATTACTGTTAACGAGGAAACCCAGCTAACAATGTCACTGCTGCAGTGCTGACTGTCTGAATTACTGTTAGTGAGGAAATTCAGCTCTCAATGCCACCGGTGCTGTGCTGACTGTCTGAATTACTGCTAGTGAGGAAATTCAGCTAACAATGTCACTGCTGCAGTGCTGACTGTCTGAATTACTGTTAGTGAGGAAATTCAGCTCTCAATGCCACTGGTGCTGTGCTGACTGTCTGAATTACTGCTAGTGAGGAAATACAGCTCTCAATGCCACCGGTGCTGTGCTGACTGTCTGAATTACTGTTAACGAGGAAACCCAGCTAACAATGTCACTGCTGCAGTGCTGACTGTCTGAATTACTGCTAGTGAGGAAATACAGCTCTCAATGCCACTGGTGCTGTGCTGACTGTCTGAATTACTGTTAGTGAGGAAATTCAGCTGTCAATGCCACTGGTGCTGTGCTGACTGTCTGAATTACTGATAGAGAGGAAATTCAGCTCTCAGTGTCACTGGTGCTGTGCTGACTGTCTGAATTACTGCTAGTGAGGAAATCAGCTATCAGTGTCACTGCTGCAGTGCTGACTGTCTGAATTACTGCTAGTGAGGAAATTCAGCTCTCAGTGCCACCGGTGCTGTGCTGACTGTCTGAATTACTGCTAGTGAGGAAATTAAGCTCTCAGTGCCACCGGTGCTGTGCTAACTGTCTGAATTACTGTTAGTGAGGCAATTCAGCTCTCAGTGCCACCGGTGCTGTGCTGACTGTCTGAATTACTGTTAACGAGGAAACCCAGCTAACAATGTCACTGCTGCAGTGCTGACTGTCTGAATTACTGTTATTGAGGAAATTCAGCTCTCAGTGCCACCGGTGCTGTGCTGACTGTCTGAATTACTGTTAACGAGGAAACCCAGCTAACAATGTCACTGCTGCAGTGCTGACTGTCTGAATTACTGTTATTGAGGAAATTCAGCTCTCAATGCCACCGGTGCTGTGCTGACTGTCTGAATTACTGTTAACGAGGAAACCCAGCTAACAATGTCACTGCTGCAGTGCTGACTGTCTGAATTACTGTTAGTGAGGAAATTCAGCTCTCAATGCCACTGGTGCTGTGCTGACTGTCTGAATTACTGTTAGTGAGGAAATTCAGCTCTCAATGCCACCGGTGCTGTGCTGACTGTCTGAATTACTGTTAACGAGGAAACCCAGCTAACAATGTCACTGCTGCAGTGCTGACTGTCTGAATTACTGCTAGTGAGGAAATACAGCTCTCAATGCCACTGGTGCTGTGCTGACTGTCTGAATTACTGTTAGTGAGGAAATTCAGCTGTCAATGCCACTGGTGCTGTGCTGACTGTCTGAATTACTGATAGAGAGGAAATTCAGCTCTCAGTGTCACTGGTGCTGTGCTGACTGTCTGAATTACTGCTAGTGAGGAAATCAGCTATCAGTGTCACTGCTGCAGTGCTGACTGTCTGAATTACTGCTAGTGAGGAAATTCAGCTCTCAGTGCCACCGGTGCTGTGCTGACTGTCTGAATTACTGCTAGTGAGGAAATTCAGCTCTCAGTGCCACCGGTGCTGTGCTAACTGTCTGAATTACTGTTAGTGAGGCAATTCAGCTCTCAGTGCCACCGGTGCTGTGCTGACTGTCTGAATTACTGTTAACGAGGAAACCCAGCTAACAATGTCACTGCTGCAGTGCTGACTGTCTGAATTACTGTTATTGAGGAAATTCAGCTCTCAGTGCCACCGGTGCTGTGCTGACTGTCTGAATTACTGTTAACGAGGAAACCCAGCTAACAATGTCACTGCTGCAGTGCTGACTGTCTGAATTACTGTTATTGAGGAAATTCAGCTCTCAATGCCACCGGTGCTGTGCTGACTGTCTGAATTACTGTTAACGAGGAAACCCAGCCAACAATGTCACTGCTGCAGTGCTGACTGTCTGAATTACTGTTAGTGAGGAAATTCAGCTCTCAATGCCAGGGTGCTGTGCTGACTGTCTGAATTACTGTTAGTGAGGCAATTCAGCTCTCAATGCCACCGGTGCTGTGCTGACTGTCTGAATTACTGTTAAAGAGGAAACCCAGCTAACAATGTCACTGCTGCAGTGCTGACTGTCTGAATTACTGCTAGTGAGGAAATTCAGCTAACAATGTCACTGCTGCAGTGCTGACTGTCTGACTTACTGCTAGTGAGGAAATACAGCTCTCAATGCCACTGGTGCTGTGCTGACTGTCTGAATTACTGATAGTGAGGAAATTCAGCTCTCAGTGCCACCGGTGCTGTGCTAACTGTCTGAATTACTGTTAGTGAGGCAATTCAGCTCTCAGTGCCACCGGTACTGTGCTGACTGTCTGAATTACTGTTAACGAGGAAACCCAGCTAACAATGTCACTGCTGCAGTGCTGACTGTCTGAATTACTGTTATTGAGGAAATTCAGCTCTCAGTGCCACCGGTGCTGTGCTGACTGTCTGAATTACTGTTAACGAGGAAACCCAGCTAACAATGTCACTGCTGCAGTGCTGACTGTCTGAATTACTGTTATTGAGGAAATTCAGCTCTCAATGCCACCGGTGCTGTGCTGACTGTCTGAATTACTGTTAACGAGGAAACCCAGCTAACAATGTCACTGCTGCAGTGCTGACTGTCTGAATTACTGTTAGTGAGGAAATTCAGCTCTCAATGCCACGGTGCTGTGCTGACTGTCTGAATTACTGTTAGTGAGGCAATTCAGCTCTCAATGCCACCGGTGCTGTGCTGACTGTCTGAATTACTGTTAACGAGGAAACCCAGCTAACAATGTCACTGCTGCAGTGCTGACTGTCTGAATTACTGCTAGTGAGGAAATTCAGCTAACAATGTCACTGCTGCAGTGCTGACTGTCTGACTTACTGCTAGTGAGGAAATACAGCTCTCAATGCCACTGGTGCTGTGCTGACTGTCTGAATTACTGATAGTGAGGAAATTCAGCTCTCAGTGCCACCGGTGCTGTGCTAACTGTCTGAATTACTGTTAGTGAGGCAATTCAGCTCTCAGTGCCACCGGTGCTGTGCTGACTGTCTGAATTACTGTTAACGAGGAAACCCAGCTAACAATGTCACTGCTGCAGTGCTGACTGTCTGAATTACTGTTATTGAGGAAATTCAGCTCTCAGTGCCACCGGTGCTGTGCTGACTGTCTGAATTACTGTTAACCAGGAAACCCAGCTAACAATGTCACTGCTGCAGTGCTGACTGTCTGAATTACTGTTATTGAGGAAATTCAGCTCTCAATGCCACCGGTGCTGTGCTGACTGTCTTAATTACTGTTAACGAGGAAACCCAGCTAACAATGTCACTGCTGCAGTGCTGACTGTCTGAATTACTGTTAGTGAGGAAATTCAGCTCTCAATGCCACGGTGCTGTGCTGACTGTCTGAATTACTGTTAGTAAGGCAATTCAGCTCTCAATGCCACCGGTGCTGTGCTGACTGTCTGAATTACTGTTAACGAGGAAACCCAGCTAACAATGTCACTGCTGCAGTGCTGACTGTCTGAATTACTGCTAGTGAGGAAATTCAGCTAACAATGTCACTGCTGCAGTGCTGACTGTCTGACTTACTGCTAGTGAGGAAATACAGCTCTCAATGCCACTGGTGCTGTGCTGACTGTCTGAATTACTGATAGTGAGGAAATTCAGCTCTCAGTGCCACCGGTGCTGTGCTGACTGTCTGAATTACTGATAGTGAGGAAATTCAGCTCTCAGTGTCACCGGTGCTGTGCTGACTGTCTGAATTACTGATAGTGAGGAAATTCAGCTCTCAGTGTCACTGCTGCTGTGCTGACTGTCTGAATTGCTAGTGTGGAAATTCAGCTCTCAATGCCACCGGTGCTGTGCTGACTGTCTGAATTACTTCTAACGAGGAAACCCAGCTAATAATGTCACTGCTGCAGTGCTGACTGTCTGAATTACTGTTAGTGAGAATGCCCGCGTACCAACGTCACTGGTGAAGTGCTGATTATTTATTTATTTATTGTTTATATAGCGCTGAAAAACAACCAAGCCCGAGGCATCAGAGCACTAACAAGACAAGATAAACAAAAACACAGGAACCTGGTATTCTGGGGGCAATCAACAAAGGCTAAGAAGATCTAAGGACGAGCTCAGGCAAATAAATGAGACTTCTAGGCAAACTTAAAGCAGTCCAGCGAAACACAACCCCTTAGATCTGGAGGAAAAGCATTCCAGAGTTTAGATGCTGAACAGTGGGACACGCTCTGGCCGACCATAGTCAGTTTCGTTCTGGGCACTAGCAAAAGATGGGTGTTGTTCGATCTCAGGGTCCTTCGACAAGGCAACCAAGACAGCCTTGCTGAAAGATAGACCGGACTCTGACCAAAAAGGCATGTATGTGTCAGGGAGAGAAGGCAAAAGGAGATCCTTGCTTCCACCGGCAACCAGTGGAGCGTTCTCCTGGCTTGGGAGATAGGTACTCCCCTCCCAATGCCTTCAACTGCACGCACTGCACTATTTTGAATGACTTGAAGTTTAGATAAGTCACCTTACCCAATCCCCTGAAGCAAACTTCCACAATAGCCGAGTTTTCCCCAAAGATGGGTCTAGCAATAATGGCACATCTCTTCTGGTCAGGCAAGGACTATGTTGGCTTAGCAATAGCAGCTTAATGAAGTAGGAAGACGAGGCAGCCAGGTTATTAACACGCGTCTTCATATTCATCTGTTGATCAAAGAAGACCTCTAGTGTTCTTACTTTAGGCAGTGTAGCGATGGTACAACCTGCTATCAAAAAGTCCTTATAGTTTGGACCAAGCTTCCTTAACCGAGAGGCCATACCTGCTATCATCAGCTCGGTTTTCGTATCATTCAGAGCCAAACCATTTTCCCCCATCCATTGCTGGATAAAAGAATAGACCTCGTTAATATTTTCAGTATCCATACCGTAGTTGCCTGAGAGTGGAATTAAACACTGCGTTTCATCAGCGTAGTTGGTGTCTATTATTTATCTTACATCAAGCAACTCGAACAACGGTTTAGTGAAAGTATTATACATAGTGGGGGGTAGACATTACACCTGTGGGACCCCCACATGGTACTTTGAACTCACGAGCAGAGGCTCCACTGCTGAACACTCTAGCTGTGCGATTGGTCAAAAAAGAATTAACCCAGTTGGCTGCAGAGGCTGAAAAGAAGCAGAGTGTATTAACCTGTTGACAAGTAGAGAGTGATCTGCTGGATCAAAGACAGCAGATAAATCAAGGACCATGAGTCACACAATGTTACCATTCTCCATTTCCTGTTAGATATTGGCCCTCAGTTCCAGTAATGCTGTACCGTACCGCGTGCCGATCTAAAGCCGGATTGTCGCAGGCCTAGAATAATATTAGCAGTGAAGTATTCCTGTACTTGGGGACAGGCCACACGGTCGAGGATCTTTAACAGGAAAGGGACATTTGTAATTGGCCTTTAATTAGCAGGGTTATCGGGGTCCAGAGTGGACTTCTTTAGTTGTGGGGGAATCCAGGCCTGCTTAATGCACAAGCCTTTACCACAGCCGCCGGAAACCCATCGGCTTTCCAGAAGGTGGACTTGAGCTGGGCAATAATGCCAGATACCTCTTCTTCTGTTTCTTTAAATTATCCATTATTGACATTATATTTAATTGGCATTACTCTCTTGGTATTACTACGTTTATTGGTGATATTATCTCTAATCCTCTGCACCTTTCCCTCCATGGCATCCTGGATTACCCCTTATCCACAGTAAGTGTTATTGTGGGGGACACATGACTTTTCTAACTCCTTAAGAATTTGAAATAAGTCTCCAGTATCCGAGCCTGCGTTCTTAACCCTTACGTCGTATTCAGACTTCTTGGCTTGAATGATAGCAGACTTATATCTCTGGGATGCCAAAGGATAACCCTCCTTGTTCTCAATGGTTTCAAGCTTGAGCCATATATTACAGGCCTTGTGCTTAGCAACCTTTGACCCGTGTATTGCAGAAGAGTACCAGGATTGGGGAATTCTTTACAGATAGATGCATGACAGGTTTTCAGGGGAGCAATCTGATCCACTGCCTCAGCCAATGATATTTGGTGAGCGCTGGATAGCTCATCGGCCGCCTCACGGTTGGCTAAAGTCATGTGAGAGAGATGCAATGAGAGTTGTGATAGCTTCATGGGTGGGTGTTTGAGCATCCCTGGACGCAATAGCCATTCGTTCTGGTTTTACCGATGGTTCAGCCGCACTGGCTGACACAATGTAAAAAAGAAGAAACGGTGATGAGACCGGGGCATGGCATGGGGAGAGTTCTACAATGGAAACATTATTACTGGTAAGCCGATCCAAAGTCTTTCCCTTAGTAAGTGTGGGTCCATGCACATGATTAACCGTGGAGTTTAGATCGGTCAATAATTTGACATAGATGATATCACACCCTGAGGGTCCCTGAATGTCCACCTCATGAATGTCCAGGGATGACTTAGAGAAGAATGCAACCCTACCACCTTCACCCAGCGTCATATCAGCTCGGAGGATGCTGAAACCTGCCGGAACGGCCAGGGATAGTGACGGGCCAGCAGCACTGTGAAGCCATGATTCAGTAACTGCAAACATGTTCATCTGATGGGCAAGGCTGTATTCTGCAACGTCTATTGAGTGTTCAACTAAAGAACGAGGGTTGAGTAGCGCACATGTTATAGACTTGGTAGCCCCCTGTCTCCCCTCGGAGCTGAGAGATGGAGTTGGCTTGTTTCTACCATCCACTGGTTCATTCTCAGCTAATAAAATGACATGCTTGGTGGAGTTACAAGTGTTCAATCTAGGATTGACTGTTTCAATTACTACTAGTGAGGAAGCCCAGCTAACATTCTCACTGCTGCAGTGCCTACTGTCTAAAGTACTACTAGCGAGGAAGACCAGCTAACAATCCCATTGCTGCAGTGCTGACTGTCTAACGTACTACTAGCGAGGAAGACCAGCTAACAATCCCACTGCTGCAGTGCTGACTGTCTAAATGAATAACAGTGAGGAGGCCCAGCAAGCATTCTCACTGCTGCAGTGCTTACTGTCTAAATTACTACTAGTGAGGAAGCCCAGCTAACAATCTCACTGCTGCAGTTCTGCAGTGCTGACTGTCTAAATGACTACTAGTGAGGAGGCCCGGCTAACAATCTCACTGCTGCACTTCTGCAGTGCTGACTGTCTAAATTACTAGTAGTGAGGAGGCCCCGCTAACAATGTCACTGCTGCAGTGCTGACTGTCTAAATTACTACTAGTGAGGAGGCCCAGCTAACAATCTCACTGCTGCACTTCTGCAGTGCTGACTGTCTAAATTACTAGTAGTGAGGAGGCCCAGCTAACAATGTCACTGCTGCAGTGCTGACTGTCTAAATTACTACTAGTGAAGAAGCTCAGCTAACAATCGCACTGCTGCAGTGCTGACTGTCTAAATGAATACTAGTGAGGAGGCCCAGCAAACAATCTCACTGCTGCAGTGCTGACTGTCTAAATTACTACTAGTGAGGATGCCCGGATAACAATGTCACTGCTACAGTGCTGACTGTCCGAATTACTGCTAGTGAGGAAGCCCAGATAACAATGTCACTGCTGCAGTGCTGACTGTCTGAATTACTACTAGTGAGGAAGCCCAGCTAACAATCTCACTGCTGCCTTTCTCCAGTGTTGACTGTCTAAATTACTACTAGTGGGGAAGCTCAGCTAACAATGTCACTGCTGCAGTGCTGGCTGTCTAAATTACTACTAGTGAAGAAGCTCAGCTAACAATCTCACTGCTGCAGTGCTGACTGTCTAAATTAATACCAGTGAGGAGGCCCAGCAAGCAATCTCACTGCTGCAGTGCTGACTGTTTAAATTAATACGAGTGAGGATGCCCAGATAACAATGTCACTTCTGTAGTGCTGACTGTCCGAATTACTGCTTGTGAGGAAGCCCAGATAACAATATCACTGCTGCAGTGCTGACGTTCTGAATTACTACTAGTGAGGACGCCCAGCAAACAATGTCACTGCTGCAGTGTTAACTGTCTAAATTACTACTAGCGAGGAAGACCAGCTAACAATCCCACTGCTGCAGTGCTGACTGTCTAAATTAATACCAGTGAGGAGGCCCAGCAAGCAATCTCATTGCTGCAGTGCTTACTGTCTAAATTACTACTAGTGAGGAAGCCCAGCTAACAATCTCACTGCTGCAGTTCTGCAGTGCTGACTGTCTAAATGACTACTAGTGAGGAAGCTCAGCAAACAATGTCACTGCTGCAGTGTTGACTGTCTAAATTACTACTAGCGAGGAAGACCAGCTAACAATCTCACTGTTGCAGTGCTGACTGTTTAAATTACTACTAGTGACGATGCCCAGCAAACAATGTCACTGCTGCAGTGTTGACTGTCTAAATTACTACTAGCGAGGAAGACCAGCTAACAATCCCACTGCTGCAGTGCTGACTGTCTAAATTAATACCAGTGAGGAGGCCCAGCAAGCAATCTCACTGCTGCAGTGCTGACTGTTTAAATTACTACTAGTGAGGATGCCCAGCAAACAATGTCACTGCTGCAGTGCTGACTGTTTAAATTACTACTAGTGAGGATGCCCAGATAACAATATCACTGCTGCAGTGCTGACTTTCTGAATAACTACTAGTGAGGACGCCCAGCAAACAATATCACTGCTGCAGTGTTGACTGTCTAAATTACTACTAGCGAGGAAGACCAGCTAACAATCCCACTGCTGCAGTGCTGACTGTCTAAATTAATACCAGTGAGGAGGCCCAGCAAGCAATCTCACTGCTGCAGTGCTGACTGTTTAAATTACTACTAGTGAGGATGCCCAGCAAACAATGTCACTGCTGCAGTGCTGACTGTTTAAATTACTACTAGTGAGGATGCCCAGATAACAATATCACTGCTGCAGTGCTGACTTTCTGAATAACTACTAGTGAGGACGCCCAGCAAACAATATCACTGCTGCAGTGTTGACTGTCTAAATTACTACTAGTGAGGAAGCCTGGATAAAAATGTCACTGGTGCACTGCTGATTGTCTGGATTACTGCTAGCAAGGAAGCCCAGCTAGCAATGTCACTGCTGAAGTGCTGTCTACCTCAATTACTGCTAGTTTAAAAGCTCAGCTACCAATCTCACTTGTGCAATGTCAACTGAATTTCTGCAAGTGGTCAGTGTCACTGATGCAGTGACAACTGAATTATTCCTAGTGAGGAAATTCAGCTACCAATATAACTGATGAACTGCTGACTGTAGGAATTACTGCTAGTGAACAATGTAGCTAGAGCAGTGCTGACTGTAGGAACGACAGCTTGTGAACAATGTAACTGATGCACTGCTGACTGTAGGAATTACTGCTAGTGAACAATGTAACTATAGCAGTGATAATTGTAGGAACGACTGCAAGTGAACAGTGTAATTAACTGATACACTGCTGACTGGAGGAATTGCTTCTAGTTAACAATGTAACTGATGCACTGCTAACTGTAGGAATTACTGCTAGTAGACAATGTAACTAGAGAAGTGCTGACTGTCTGAATTACTACTTGTGCGGAAGCCCAGTTAACAATGCCACTGCTGCATTGCTGACTGTCTAAACTACTACTAGTGAAAATTACTACTAGTGATGAAGCTCAGCTAACAATGTCACTGCTGCAGTGCTGACTGTCTAAATTACTGCTAGTGAGAAGTCCAGCTAACAATGTCACTGGTGTAGTGCTGATTATCTAAATTACTGGTAGTGAGGAGGCCCAGCTAGCAATGTCACTGGTGCACTGCTGACTGTTTGGATTACTGCTAGTGAGGAAGCACAGCTAGCAATGTCACTGCTGCAGTGCTGTCTGAAATACTGCTGATAGGGAAGCCCAACTAGCAATGTCATTGGTGCAGTGCTGACTGTCTGAATTACTGCTAGTTAGGAAGCCCAGCTAACACACCACTGGTGAAGTGCTGTCTACCTCAATTACTGCTATGTTAAAAGCCCAGTTACCAATCTCACCAGTGCAATGCCGACTGAATTTCTACAAGCGGTGTCACTGATGCAGTGGCGACTGAATTAATGCTAGTGAGAAAATTCAGTGACCAATATAACTGATGCAGTGCTGACTGTAGGAACTACTGCTAGTGAACAATGTAACTATAGAGTGATGACTGTAGTAGTGGCTGCAAGTGAACAATGTAATTAACTGATGCACTTCTGACTGTAGGAATTACTGCTAGTGAACAATGTAGCTAGAGCAGTGCTATAAGTAGGAATGACTGCTAGTGCACAATGTAACTGATGCACTGCTGACTAGGAATGACTGCTAGTGCACAATGTAACTGATGCACTGCTGACTAGGAATTACTGCTAGTGAACAATGTAACTATAGCAGTGATGACTGTAGGAACGACTGCAAGTGAACAATGTAATTAACTGATACACTGCTGACTGTAGGAATGACTGCTAGTGCACAATGTAACTGATGCACTGCTGACTAGGAATTACTGCTAGTGAACAATGTAGCTAGAGCAGTGCTATAAGTAGGAATGACTGCTAGTGCACAATGTAACTGATGCACTGCTGACTAGGAATTACTGCTAGTGAACAATGTAACTATAGCAGTGATGACTGTAGGAACGACTGCAAGTGAACAATGTAATTAACTGATACACTGCTGACTAGGAATGACTGCTAGTGCACAATGTAACTGATGCACTGCTGACTAGGAATTACTGCTAGTGAACAATGTAACTATAGCAGTGATGACTGTAGGAACGACTGCAAGTGAACAATGTAATTAACTGATACACTGCTGACTGTAGGAATGACTGCTAGTGCACAATGTAACTGATGCACTGCTGACTAGGAATTACTGCTAGTGAACAATGTAACTATAGCAGTGATGACTGTAGGAACGACTGCAAGTGAACAATGTAACTAACTGATACACTGCTGACTGTAGGAATTACTGCTAGTGTACAATGTATCTAGAGAAGTGCTTACTGTCTAAATGACTGCTGGTTAGGAAGCCGAGCTAGCGGTGTCGCTGCTGCAGTGCTGACCTTCTGCCATCTCCCCAGTGAGGAAGCCCAACTGCCAGAGCTACTGGTGCAGTACTAGGTGTGCATGTTTGCTGGCACAAGTCTTACAGAAATAAGTAAGGGAATAATTAGCATGCAAATGTACAACCACACAGGGAGTGACGTCAGAGGGCAGGAAGTCACAGCAAGGAAATGACATATCCGGTCAGTAAAATGGATGTGCCTGCCCCCTGGGGACACATTTCTTGTTTGCCACGAAGTCATTGTTTCTCTTCTGCCAGAAAGTAACACTTTGTATGGAAAGTAACTATTGAGAAGCAAATGCTGAATACCATCGAAATGTACATTGCTGACAATCTACTGCCGACTGTGCTCCCACTAAGACCTGGATCAATCGCATTGCACAGCCTGCAAGCCTAATTTCGAAAGCCTTTAGTTCGTATGGAGTAGCTTAGTCAAGCATGTTTACTTCGAACAACTGGTCGACTCTTGCCATTTATACGACCCTTATATATGTAAATATATGTATGTTGGGTAGGCTCAAGGTGTGAGAGTGGGGGAGAGGAGGTATGGGGTAACCCCATTAAAAAAAGAAGTCATGTGGCCTACAAGATTCGACAAAAACGTGGTCGAAGTAAATGTGGTCGAGGGAACCGTGTAGTACCCTGTAATGTGTTCGGAGTATTGTTTTCCCTTTATAAATGTAGGATTGAAAGTAGCACTGTGCAATCATTAAGCAGTCAGCATGGTGTTTTGCCTTGGAGATTCAGTTGTACAGATAAGAAACATCTCTCCATACAGGCATAGTTAGGAGAACAGGTGTTTGCAGCCCGGCTGTCGACCTTACTGAATTGCTCGCTCAATAGGCACTCACTATAATAGGGCATTGTTTTCTCTCACCCCCAGCTAGCTCAAGGGGAACTGAGCTCGATCTTGAAAAATAGTGTGGGGGGGGATTCCGTCCACCCTCGTGTACCCTCGACGTGTGCGCTTCCTGCATGTGTGTGACTAGCTGGCCTGGTGTGCAGTGCCTATTAAGCAGAGAGAATTGCAGTGCACATTTGAGTGTATGTTTTAGGGGTGTACCGAACTTAAGCTTCAAGTAAGTATTTGGCCGAATTCCAGTTGAAAAATAGCTATTCGGCTCCAGCAGAATACTTTGCCTTCCCATTTTAATGTATTTATTAATTTGTTTGTATATTTATGTAGCGCACCAAGCCCAGTGCCATCTAGGATTAATGCAATGTAACAACTCAGAGAGGCAAATATGAAGTGACGATTGCAAAAGGGAATGGAATTAAATGTTGTCTGAAAGCACACCTGCTGAAATATAAGAGTGAGGAGCACATGTTTGTGTATTGGACCGAAGGAGTAGCGAAGATGAGTGAGAGGTGAGCCTTGGTTTCTTCCGATGTGAAATGCCTAAGGCGAATCTTGAATTCATAACGGGCAGTGGAGGCCTGGGGGCTGAGGTAGTCTGTCATAAGTCAGGCAGAGTGACATGCACCCACCCAAGAGGCCTCTCTGAAACTTCACACTGGGAAACATCACCAGACCCCAGTGGGCCACTCTGCCAGAGAGAGTATGGAGAGATCGGTGTAAGGATTGTGTTTATAGAAATCAGAAGAACACCCAACAGGGGACATCCTCTTGAAGGTCAAGAAGGCTAGGGACGAGTTAGTTGGGCACCAGACAGCACCAGCTGTGGCCAACATTGTCCAACCCATATTGGCCTTTTGGGGGAACTTGCTTATTGGGAAATCTCCAAAATAACTTTATAGGCCAATCTGTCCCAACAGGAATGATGCTCGAGATGAGAGAACGTTTCTGCATGGACACAGAGAGATGGTGATGTGGGATAGGGGCTGAAGTGTGAGATACAAAGAAACAGTCATAGAGCCCTGTATCCTCTTGAGTGATACGAAGGAGGAGGGAGAAGTGGTTGTGGTTGTGGATTTGGTGTAATTGTGCGTCTGCCCAACAGGTAAATCCCGGCTTAAAGTTTGCCGCGTTTGGTAAATTTAGTCTCATGTCAGACGTTCCTATGTGTGATTACCCCTGCTCCACGCTCTTGGCCTCTCTGGGAGAGTTCTCTCCCTGGTTTGTTGTATGGGGGAGGGAGTTCCCGCTCCTAAAAATAACAGGACGGCGGAGTGCAATCACCTTACTTGTCCCCTCGACTTGTCCTGCATGAGCAGACAGAAACCATTGATATATTCCTATGTGAGCTGGAAGTAAGATTTGAAATTCATTGTCCCCCTAAGCTACCTTGAAAATTGCAAGACATTGCAATGCGTGTAATTTGCAACAGCAATTGGAAATTGCAGTATCCATTTTGTTCATTGCAACCTAGCACTTTGCATTCATGACGCCTAGCACTTTGAGTAGCACTAATTTTGCGTATACCCCATCCTTACATACCTAGGGTCTGTGTTTTTTCGTTATTCTATTATTTGCTGCCCTGTCTGCCTTAAATAAGGATAAGATGTCGATTCAAATAAAAAGAAATACATGAAACATAGGAGCACATTCAAAATAATGTTTCTTTCAAAAAAGTGTATTTTTCAAGTGTTGAACATGATTTGTTAAATAAAACAACTATTCGGCTTCATATTCAACTTCAGACGAATACTTGACAAACTCTTCGGGATTCGGCCGAATACTAAATATGTATCCGGTACACTCCAAGGTTGTTTGTGAGTGAAGTTGTGGGTGCACTGTTAGACAATTGTGAATTTGTGATTGTGCAAAATTATTTGCAGTTGAATGCAAAGGGACAGCGTTTGTATTGTAATTGTATATCAATTGTTTACGCAGGTTTCATTTTACAGAAGATAGTATGCCGATTTTATAATCTCCAAATTGTGACTCATGTGAAAGGCCCTAAATACTAATCTTTTTATGTTACAGGCAGAACTCCAACGATTACAACATATTTATTACTAAACCCATCAACATTTTACAGCGGTCATTTCTTTTGACACTTGTACCCTGAACCTTTCCTGGAAATGAGGTATGAGGAGGAAGCCATTGTAACCATAATAAACAACGGCAAAGTCTTCCCCCACACTCTGCTCTTCGAGGTCAATGATCTACCAATGTGTCGAGAGTTAATCAGAGTGCTTCCCGCCCCGGTGTGGTGTGGTGTGGGAGCATTGCTCGAAGCGGCATGGAATCCAGCCTCGTGCCCAACATTAGGCCATGCATTGCTGGTGAGGGGAGAGTCAAAGTGCCCCCTGCCAAGCTCCGCTCCACACTGACCCCACACCCACCCTCAGCCCGTGCAATACAAACTCATAACTGCATCCTGCCTTTCCTCCACACCAACCCAACACTGTTTTACAACTGTACTATCAACACTGAAAGAAAATGGCCGCCATTGCTTTCAGTCATTCTCCTCCCTACATTGCAGTTGTATGGCCCGTCCCCTTTCCAATCACCCACCATTCACACATATTAAGTGACATGCCTAGGACTACAGCCGTCACCCTCCACCGATCACCTACATGTAGAGCAGTGTCTGTAGCAATTTCAGAATATTTGTGCTTAGTTGCAGAAGACAAACGCTGACCACTGCCATTCATGGCTATGTGGTGGCTCGGGAATGGGAGTTATCTTCCAAGCAGGCTATGCAAAAAACAAAAGCAAAGCAGCTCCTACACAATAGCTCAGCAAGATGGGACACTAGTGTGTTCCCAGTTCGACCCAGGTTTGAATCCACAGTAGGGAGGAAGCGTCCCGGAAATGAGCTCCATTGACAAAAAGTAAGAGAAGGATGGCAGGCTTTCCGGAAAAAAGTAGAGGCATGTCATACCCATTAGTTCCCACCCACTTCTACCTCTACCAGTACTGCAAAAAAACCTGCATCTCTGGCCAAATGCTTTTAAGATCAAATATTGACCAAGTAGCGCAGACAAATGTCCCCTGCAATGCTCATTCGATGGCATGCAATCATCTGTCCACACTTCACGATTTCTAAACCTAATTAGACATCTCGGCTTATACATTGCCTTATAAGAGCACCTGTCACTTGTGGCCATTTCAGCATCACACAATGGCCACTCTACAAGAGTAAAGCTTTTCAAGTAGCGTGATGTTTTCAATTCTACAAATCAAAGCCTAAGTGGCTCACACCTGGGTGATTTAGCTAGCTTCATTGTAATGTGGGTGAGGGCAGGTTGTTGAGTTTAGACGCTGAAGATTTTCTTTGTTATAAAGAATCCAACAGGAACTATGGGTAATAAGTAAGTTCAGCAGCAATAGTCTTATTTGGCTGATGACAAACTGGTCGGTTAAGAGATCTGAATAAGGATCTGTGCGGCAGGTCAACGATCATGCTTGGTCCTTGGAGTTGGAAATCAAAACATCAACCACAAATTGTATCACTCTATAATATAGGTTAAAAAATAAGTGTAACTGTAACATCCTGGTTGCGGCGACCTTCTTGTTTGCCTGCCTTCTCCCAAGATGGCACCTGCTGTGCCATGTGCAGGTCTAGTTTCCTCTGCAGCTGACTTCCTGGTTTCTCCTTGTTCCAGCATCAGAACAAGTCATATCTAACCTTCTCCTGCTACCCGGCGCGTCGCTACGCTTTTCTCTGGACACTCTGTAAGTTTGCCCTCCTTGTTTCCTTGATTCTGTATTCCTCTATACTCAGCTGATCTTTACATCTACTGCTTTCCTTGTTTCCCCTTCATTCTCAGAATGCGATCGGAGCCTTAGAGACTGCCTTCCTTATCGCGCATGACGCTGAACTGTCAGAACATTCGGTACTCTCCTGTCTTTAGAAATGCTATTGCAGCCCTTCGCTCTGCATCCTCCATCCGTCATTTGTATGCTGTTCTCTTCTCCTAGCGCGACACGAGTAGGGTTCTGCCCTGGAACCCACGTGCTGCATTAAGCAGAGTACGCTCAGGCAGAAAGACGATTACCACAGCCCTCCCGCTTGAAATCCACATGCTGCGGCTCCACAAGTGGCTGATCCACTTCTGACGGCCTACAGTTCAAGGTACCAGGGTTTTCTTCCCCACAGGGTTTCCCTGCGGCCGCTGTCTCTCCTACCTCTTTCTTATGCAGAGGAGGGGAGTGCAGGAGTTTTAGGGGGTCTTTACTATTCACCGCTGTGCACCTGATCAGGTTAGTGGCATGCTGTATCTTTCTGACATATCTGGCTAAAGAGTCTATTGGTGTAATTATTCACAGTGAGCATAACAGTAACACTCACGTTTGGTGACATTGGGAACAGATGTGTGACCAGTGTGCATAACAATAGCTATTGACATGAATGTAAGGTCATTATTAAAACTCTGGAGCAGTTGTTTTCATTGAGGATATGCTAATATAGTTACACACTCCAAAATAGTAGTAATTTATTCTAATGCCCTTGTGTCTCATATTATAGGTTGTCCCAAAAAAAAGAAAGATATCCAAGTTATTGATATTAGAGGGTGTATTGAATTATGCAATTTGTAATAATGTACCAGTTATATCTTACCCCAGTTGGGTTACATTAATGCAATTCTTCAGCCTGTGATAGATGCAAAAAGCAGCTTGCAATTGTTGTGCACTCATTTTGGGACCATCTGTCCCTTAGTGAATATCGCCCAATTGTAGCCCACAAGATCTCACCCATGATTGGAATCAACTTTCAGATAGAGAGGTTAGCAGAGTTTGGGGGAAACGGGATCCCATACCAGGACTCTTGATAACTCGCATTTGTTTCTAGTGTGGCAGCAAAGGCAATTATTATCCGCAAGTGATAAAACAGGCCACTGCCCATGGACGGCCAGTGGCGGAAGGAAAGGAGAACCTTAAAACAATATCACCAGAACTATCTGGGTCCACACAAATCTATAGAACAAACTTGAGTGCTCAAACAAAACTACAGTTTAGTAAATTATGTACCAACGTTTTCTATCTTCCAGAATATACAATAGAATTGTACAAACATTTTCAGCTGTGAATGTAGCGTGCCCCGCTTTCTGCAATCGAACTTAATTTGTGCATAGAGCACTATGATAACTCTCTACACAACACTGCTATTCATGGGTCATGCCTGACCTACAAACTTCCCCCCCGTAAGGACCTTTGAATAACTTTTTTTAAAATTCACACCGAGGAGTTCATTTGGAAAAATGTTAGCACCAAATTCTCTAATAGAGTCACCCTCTCCCACTTGGAGTGATGTATGGATCATTTTAAAGTCCATTGATTTTCTAATCAAAATCATTACTTTTAATTTAAAATCCATGAGTCAAACCGTTGGTCACAGTAGTGGCAATTGGCTATAGCAGGCAGTGGTGCACATCAAAGCACAGCGAAGTGCCAAGGGGCAGCACCCATCAATTGTGTTCAAAAGAGGGTTTCAATAGGCTCAGTGTCAGATGATTGCTTAGTTGGCTTAGCAACGCATGTGCAGGGGCTTTTATTATCTTAATATACAGGGCCCCCCATTCTACAAATGACTTGCCCTCCTAATCAGATCAGGCCCAGTTTGAGTCTCAGAGCTGCCATGGTCATGCTTTGCGAGACCCCCAGAACACTCCTCCATAATTTTCCCACAAGGGAATTCAGCCAGGCCAAATTCATACCATCCACCAGCACTACTTCCAACCCATAGATGATAGCAGGGCAGTAGCATTGTTTATATGCTGTTGTATATATTTTGTTCTTACTGCTCCCTTCAGGCTGTACCGTGCCATTTGATGAGCTAACTCCTGTATCATGTTACCCAAAACTAAAGTCTTCTTTTTCTTGAACATAATGATTTCTTCATTTTTCATCTTGATTGCCTGGGGTGAGTGTGTGCATCCATCTCTGTGAGCCAGATGCACTGTTAAAATTGTTTTCTTGTTTGTGTAACATCCTGCATCTTGCCGCCTCGGGACCTTAGGTGCTTCATTCCTTCCTATTTCCAGTCTTCCCACCTGCCTCCCACCCTGGCCCATCCACTTATTGGTGCATCCTTCCCCACTTAGTGAACCCAGCAGGGCAGCCCCACTGCCATGCAGTCCTCTGCAGCTAGGGGCCCAGAGGCAAAAGGCAGCGACTGCAGTAGCAGTTCCAGATGTGTTTGCCTGTGTTCGCCGTCGGAGCATGCAGCGCAGTCATCAACCAGCAGCGACTGACAAAGTAAGAAAGGTGCAGGAAGGGGGAACAGCCATTACTGCTCCCTATTTAACTGTCCCTCCTCTCTTATTACTCCTATTAGCTACATTTTCGGTCTGATGCACGTCGCAGTTATATGTTATCCATATCCGGCATTAGGTGAATTGCCGTAGCTAGACAGTGGGGCTTGTTCCCTGTATCTAGAAAAGTCAAATCTGAGTGTTTTTGTATTTTGTATTTGCTTTTGTTTTTGAAAATAAGGCTTTTTCCCACTACCTAGGAATGTCAAATTTGAGTGATTTTGCATTTGAAAATTAGGCTGTTTCCCACTATCTACAAAAATCAAATCTGAGTGTTTTTGCATTTGGTTTTGTGTTTTTCCCTCCACCCGCTATCAAGGATCTCTTTTCCCCTATCCAGAACACTCGCTTCTAGGTGTCTTGCTTTTCTGTTCTGTGTTGTAACCTCAGCTTTTCTTGTGTCCTGGACACTTGCTCCTTGATTGTTGCTCTGCTTTGTGTTGTAGTTAGGTTTCGTGCACTGCAGTTTCTCCCTCTCCCCCCCTTCTCTTTAGCCTCCCTCCATGGTGATTTCAATCTCTGAATCTTATCCAACTGCTACTCTATCACCTATCCTATCTCTCTTTTGAAGTCTGGAAGGAAAAAGTTCAAAAAGGATCTCCTGGTCTCCAATACAGATGTCCATTGTTGACACATATGTCACTGCTTCTTCCAGGCCGACTGTCAATGGCATCCTCTTTGTCGTTGCCTCTCCGGACCTCTGGACTCTGCATATGGTCTCACTGCTCTCCCCTTTCTCTTCCTCTCCCATTAATGGTGGCACCCATTGGGAAGTACTCTTGGCATACTTCCTTACCTCTAGGGCCATCATAATGCCTTCCTGAATGACATTGTCATGGTCCAGGGCTCTCAGCCCAACCTCCTCCTTCTTGATAGGCATTTTCTGTCTCTCATCAACTTCCTCTCTTCTCCTGCCACACGTCCTCCTGCCTCCCCGCTGGCCCCTCTACCACCGCCCGCAGTTGTACCACTTTCCTGTGGCCCTCCTCGGAAGACCTTCAGAATTGGCAACAAGCTCCACTTAGCTACCCACAACACACACTCTGCCATCAAATACTCCTCTGACATCTGCCACCTCCTTGAAGATATGAACCTCAACATCCTCGCTCTCACCGAGACATGGTTCATGACTAGCTCTGTCATGAGTTTTGACATTCTCCTCCCAGAGGACTACAAGATCCTCTCTAAGCCCAGGCCCAACTGGTCCAGGTGAGGAGTGGCCCTGATCTTCCCTGAATGGGTCCCTGCCACTATCACATCCATTCAGTCCTACTCCTCCTTCGAATGCCTCATCTGCAGGCTTGGTGTCTCTCCTATCCTCTCGCTGACTCTGACCACCATCTACAGGCCCCTTGGCCCGGTCACCCTCTTCCTCTCAGAGTGGTCGAGTTCACCGCTACTCTCCTGGCCTCCACCTCCAAGCTTCTCCTTCTCTGGGACTTCAGTATTCACCTTGACTCCCCTGATGCTGCCTCTGGACTCTTCTGCAACCTCTCTGACTCTCTTTCCCTCTCCATTCTTCCCTTTCATCTGACGCACTCAGCTGGACACACCTTGGAGGCTCTCATCTCTGCTGACGTCCCCATCTCCAACACTCTCATTATTCCTCTCTCCTGTTCTGATCATACTCTCCTGTCCTCTCACTTGGACCTCCTGGGTCCCCCGGCTAAGCCTCTGCCTGCACTGCCAGGCTCCTTCTCTGTCATTCGACCTATGAAGTGAGTGTCAGTTGCTGCTTTTGCCGCCAACTTCATTCCCCCTCCTACTCCTTCCTCTGACTCTCACTCTGACTCAGCCCTTACTAACCTTCAATTCTCCATCTCCAACACTCTTGACATCATTTATCCTGTCGTGAGGATATGCATGAAGCCTACCTCTAAGTGCAACTCCTGGTATGACTCCGACCTGGCCTCGCTGAAACGCAAGTGCAGAGTGGCTGAGCGGAAGTGGCAGGCTTCAAGCACATGCTTTGACAAACTGGCCTGCCGCCTGCTCCAAAGGCAATATAGACTCACCATCTGCTTGAAGAAGAGGGCCTATATCCAAGCATGCATCTCTGGGGCCACTAACAACTTGGCTGAACTTTTCAAAATCTGGAAGGAGCTTGCCAATCTAACTGCAGTCTCCATTTCTCCTCTGCCTTCCCTGGCCCTCTGCACTGCACTGGCCTCTCACTAAAACTCAGGACATCCTATCCTCACTCTCCTCTACACCACTCCTTTCTCCCTCATCCACTCTCAGGCCTCCCTGTGGCCCCTCGCCCCTTCCTGCCAACTCTCCTCTTTCTCTCCCATATCACCTAATGAGGTTTCTAGACAAGTCTGCTCTATGAAAGTCTCATGCAAACAGGTGCGCCCCTGCTCCTCCAGAAATATCAAGGACAACTGTGTCTCCCTTGATCCAGCCTTGGTTGATTCCTGCAATCACTGTCAGAATTTTTGGTAGGTTTGCTCACCTGGGATTTTATGACGTATGCTGGTGGCCAAGACAGGTGCACTTCGAGGTGATCTTTGACTCCTGGTGTCTTGAAGATAAGAGCGAGCCTCTCAGGCAGCCACAAGGTCTGCTGAATGAGACAGCAAACATAATACCCTAGGATCGATTGCCAAAATAGCAGGAGAAAAACCCTTCAATCAGAAGGGAAAAACCTGCGGTCAATTGAAGAATAGGGCTTGAATGAAGATCTTCAATAGCCAAGCATAGAATTCTGGCGAACCTCTGGAGATAAGTCATAAGAGAACTGATGGTGTCTGAGCAGCAGTTTTGGAGAAAGACAAAGCAGTAGGAAAAAAACACAGTATCCGAAGGGCTGGGAGGGGAACAAAAAAAGGCAGGACACAGCATAGACCGGAGAAAGACAAAGAGGAAAAAAATAAGGAAGGAAAAAATGTTACCAAAAAAGCAATTTAATAAATAGATAAATAAATAAGGAAGGCTGAAAAGCGTGGAAATTGGGAACTCACAAGTGCTGAGCTAGGATTCAAAATATTCCTAGCATTGAGACGTGAGGCAAACAGTAGGAGCATGGCATAAATCCTGGATGAATCTGGAAGCACAAGAAAACAAAACTAGCTGTCGTGGAAAACTAGACCATAAGGTGGTGCTTGTAGCCGCCATCTTGGAAAGGGCAGCACATTGTATAGCATGGGATGCAAGGCGCCAGGAGGAAAACAGTGACCAAGGATGGTGAAACCTAACAATCATTCATTTGCCCTGGATCCTTCCCCTCACTTCTGTAGCACCCCTTGTGCATCCTCTCCTCTAAAAGCCTTCTGCCGACCCTTTGTGTCTGGCTAGCTACCGCCTTATCTCCATTACCCACTTCCTAGGCAGAATCTTGAAGAAGCTGGCCATCTCCCAGCTTATCCACCAGACTGAATCTGTTGGTTGTCTCCACGACCACCAGTCTGGCTTCAGAGCTGCCAGGGGCACAGACACTGCACTACTGAACACCCGTGAAGACTTGCTCTCTAATCGCAATTCCAACTCTCCTTGCATTCTTAAACTTCTTGACATTTCCTCTGCCTTTAATATGGTCAATCATGCCACTCTTATAAATCGGCTCTCTGATACCCTTGGCATTACGGACCTGGCTCCGGACTGGTTGACCTCCTTCCTCTCTGACCGACCTTCCCAGGTTCAACTGGGCCCTTTTCTCTCCTCAATCTGTAGTGTTTATCTGGGCTTTATCCTCTCACCTTGACTTTTCAACATCTACCTGGCCCTTCTTGCCCATTTCATGTCCACCTTCCCTGCAAACTTCCAGTGTTATGCAGATGACACGCAGCTCTCCTTCAAGCTTTCCTCCTCTGCCTCCTCCTCTTCCTCTCTCATTCCTGTCTGCCTGTCTACTACTCAGGCATGGTGCACTGCTAACAATCTCTGCCTTAATGCCAGTAAAACAGAGATCCTCCTCATTGGGACCCATCCTCCTTCTTTCCCTACCACACTCTGGCCACTCTCACCCTCCTGTGGGTCAAAAAACCTTAGTGACATCTTCCATTCCTCTCTCTCTTTCTCTCCTGACAAGACCGACCATGCCAAGAAGGCACACTTTCAGCTGCACCTCCTCAGAGGCATTCTCCCTTTCCTCACCTTCCCCCAGAAACGTAGTGTCTCCAGAGCTCTGGTGCTCTAAAGGCCGGACTACTTCTACAGACTCTTCCTCAATCTTCTTAATTCCTCCCTTCACCCCCTTCAACTAATCCAGAATAGGACTGCAAGATTTATCCTTGGCCTCAAGCCCAGGGACAACATCTCTCCAGCCCTAAAATCTCTCCACTGTCTCCCCGTTGCTGCGAGGATCAAGTTCAAGACCCTCTGCATCATCCATAAGGCTTTCTGGATCCTGGAACCCTGCTACATCCAACTCTGTGTCACTGAATAACTTTGTGCTAGAGCCCATTGGTCTTCTATCTCCAACTATCTGGAGATCAGACACTTTTCCAAGAAGAGAGTGGGGGGAGTTGGGGGTAGATCGCTCTCCTCCGCAGGTGCCTCTCTCTGGAATGGTTTCCCTGCCCCTCTCAGATTTGAGCTGGATCTCCTTAAGTTCCGGAAATTTCTCAAGACCTTCCTTTTCTCTTCCTCCTTCCCTCTCCCCCTCCCCTTCTAATGTCCCTGTCTGCCTCTTGCCTGGCTGCCTGGTTCCTTCAGATTCTTACAGGGCCCAGGCCTTCCTCGTCCCGTCTACCGCAGCACTTGGCCTTCCTTGATACCCCCTCCCCCCTACCTGCACATGCCCTTCTGGGCCACCTCCCCCTGCACTAACCAGGCTGGGCCTGCACCCTTGAACCCTTCCAGCCCCTTACCTTGCACTTAGCACATGGACCTTCCTTCCCCTGCACTCTCTGCATTTCCCTGGCTCTGTCCAGCTGGCCTTCTCTGGCACTGCTTATCCCACAGGCCTTCTACACTAACCGGCACTTCCCCCCTCCCCTCCGCACTTCTTGTTACTGCACTTGCACGATCCGAATGTCACAAGGACTAGTAGGATCATTTTTGTCTTCCCTGTGCCCCTCCTTGTCTTGTTGTGCCTTAACACATTGGGCCTCATTCCGAGTACGGCGCTAACCAATGGCGCTATTAACGCCTTGGTTGACGCCGTACCCGTACCGGCAGCGCCTTGGTGGATGGCGGAATTACCGCCCCATTCCAAGGGTGGCGGGGCGGTAATTCCCCAATCCCCATTTACCCTTCCCCATTCCCATTTTTGCCCCATAGGGCATAATGGGAGTGGGGAAGGCGTTAATTACGCCACCGTAAATTACGGTGGCGTAATTAACATCAAGGTCCCTTAGCGCCATGGTTTTTAACACCTGCTAAAAGCAGGTGTTAAAACCTCCATGGCGCAAAGGGAACTCGGACTATGGCGGTAAGGGATTACCGCCACCGCTCTCGTTAGCGGTGGCCGCTATCCCCTACCGCCATACTCGGAATGAGGCCCATTGTGTATAGGCACATTATAAATACCCAATAAATACATTAATTCGTAGTTAATAGACTAAATGGGTAAACCAAGATAGCAGTAGCAGGAAGTATGCTCACTCCTGCCAATAGGGATATGCAGCGTGTGATGCATATGTTTTTGCGAGCCAAAGTACATAAACTTTGTTTTATCTAAATTTAGACCAATCCCATTCTCAATCACACAGGTGAAAGTCCTGGCCACCTTGCACCCCAAATAAGAAATGGGATTAGTGATCACATAAAATCTCAAATTGATCTAATCTTGCAAATTAGTACCCGGTGAGTGTCAATGACCTTGTAACATGCAATTTCATTGGTCCTCGCCAGGTCATTACCAGACCGAGAAAGCCTTTGTTCACTTTTTGCAATGGCTGTGATGGAAAGGGAGAAGGAACTATGTATAGTCCCTTGTCCCCGTTCCGGGCATTTTTCTTCATCTTTTTTGAAGTTGTGCAATGCCAAAGGATGGCACACAACTTTAAAATAGTAACTATTAGTACAACATTCAAACGAGCCAGGGTACTAATAGCAATACGTCCATTGCTGGAGGGGGGGGGGATTACCACATTAGGCAATACCCTGGGGGTCCTCATCAAGGCCCTCACTTCACTCAGGTCTGTAACTATGGGCCCCGGGCATTACCTGATGTGGTAATGCCGCCCACCCAGCTCAAGGCTTATTGCTTAAATAGCTTATTTTAGCTTGTCTTATTAGAGGCGTATCAGCCAATACGTGTTTTGAGCTGTGGAGGTCTTTTTCAAGGTAATCCCAAATGATGTTGAACCAATTATTCAAAATGATTTCTACACCAATGTCTAATCTTCAAGTCCGTTACAATTTACTGCTGAGTTATTTAGGCTCTGCCACAGTGGCTTAACCTGGCATGCCACGTGTCCTCAATCGCGTATTCACTTAAAACGCTCTGTATGCCGATGGGAGTGTGATCAATCAGTACAATACCATCGGTGTAAGACAGCCATATGAGGTTGCCCTCGCCAATTTGTGGGGGAGAGTTTCGGGGCACTTTCAACCTCACCGGCAATTCCGCCAGATAGAGGTTGAAAAGCAGGGGGGCAAGCACACACCCTTGCTTTAAGCCCTTATTTGTGGATATATATGGCGTGCATGCCCCCCTACTGCTCTGCCTAACACAGACACTGGCACCCTTATGTAACTGAATAAATAGGTCCAACAGTCCATCAGGAACCCCCCCATCTAGCCAATTTCTGCCATAATAACCTCAGATCTACCGAGTCAAAGGCAGCTCGGTAATCGACATACACCACAAAGTGGCGGATTGTTCCTCTTCCGCGCAGCTCTAACCAACAGATTTAAAACTAATAAATGATGGGTAGTCGCCGATCGACTGCGAAGCCCAGTCTGATAAGGATTCAAAATCCTTGCGTCTACGACCCATCTGCTTAGCCCCTTCAATAATAAGGCTGCAAATAATTTGCCCGTCACATCTAGCAGTGAAAGGAGTCTATAGTTTGTCGGCTCAGGGCCGGCGTTTATTTAAACACAGGGACCATTGCTGTCTGTTTCCACAAATTGGGGACAGCCCCCCTTGGCATACCTTCCTGGAGATCAGGATTAGAATGTCAGTACAGACTCCGCAGTCCTTTTTTAGGATGATATTAGTACAGCCATTAGGCGCTGGGGCCCTAGATTTTTTTAGCATTATCAATAGCTGCTAAAAATTGAATCACGGTCAAATTCCAGTGTGATCCTATCCATATCTGTTGATACAAATGGCTCTAAAGGGGAGAAGTGACTGTTATACTCCTGAGAACTACTTATAAATTCCCTCCAAGCTTTCCCGCTGATTGGATTAATGACTTCTTCACACTGTCCATCCTTGACTTTTTTGACCAACATCCACATCCGGCTGATATTCCCTCTATTCAATATCTCAACTATTTCCTGAGTTTCCTGGTATCCCTCACTATATCAGCACAATCAGTACCAGTCCTCCTAATAAGAGGGATGTTGATTCTGTGGGCACGTTTAGCATCTCGTATCGCTTTATCAAAGACCTACTATGAGTGATCCGCTCTCTAGCGCAATACACCGGAGCCTGCACGGCTATCGAGGCAGTGAGGGATGTGATCCAGTGCTTTATTTCATTGCATTTGACAAGGTCTACACCACAAAGGCCTGTCCATGGAGGCCATACATTCACTCATTGCAGCAATATATTTCCTGCCGTCCATTGGATCCTGTTTCCACCCCATTCACGTCAGCCTCACCAATCAGGCAACGGGTCTCTTTCCCGCTGTCAGTTTCTAGGCTTGGTTCTAATATTGCATGATCGCTAGGTTCATTAGCCAGCGCTGCCAGTGTAGAAACCAATTTAGTTAACTCAAGATTGCAAAAGTAGCAATCTATTATTGCAGCACTCGCTCCCCCACGCCAGTATAATTACCCGGCACATGACACAGAGTCCTCCCATTCATCATCACCATTTCACAATCTTGCATAAACCCCATCCAACGTAGGCCTTGATTACTTCCAACTTTCTGCAACATAGTGGTATCTGCCCACATGTGTTTGGTCTCTTCAATTGACTCCACGACGACACAATGAGCAATGCAAACCCCTCCTAGTAAAATCCAGTCTCCATTGCAGCTTTCGACACAATTTTGCAGGACAATCATTAATTTTTCCTGGATGCTTTTAGTATAGAAACCATTACGGAACCATGGGGAGAGAGAGTTAATGATTAGAGAACTCTGCACAAATGTGAGTTTTTTAAACATTTTTCTTGCAATCAAAACATTGCTTGCCGCTAGCTACTGCCTTAAATGATAAAAAACGTATTTTTATCATTTGGGCGCTCTTCAGATATTGCACCCGTATAGCAGAGATTATTGTTGTGGAAGGTGCTGCTCATGCCACTGATTGTGGCACATCATTTGAGCAGTGTAGGTGGCATTCAAGGGGCAGACACATGCATATTTGTTACTGACTCTTTTGCATTGTTGGGAGTATTGCCCTTTTCCTAGGGACTAAAACAGGTAGGCACACCAGTTATCTGGAGCCCTGGGTGTACACTATCTCTGAACACATGATCTGAGCAATGCAGGTGGCATAAAGGGGCAGACACATGCATCTTTCTTACCCCTTCCTTTCCATTGTTGGGACTATTTGCCTGGTCCTAGTGACTAAAACAGGTAGCACACTGGTTATCTAGAGTCCTGGGTGTACACTATCTCTGAACACATGATCTGAGCAATGCAGGTGGCATAAAGGGGCAGACACATGCATCTTTCTTACCCCTTCCTTTCCATTGTTGGGACTATTTGCCTGGTCCTAGTGACTAAAACAGGTAGCACACTGGTTATCTAGAGTCCTGGGTGTACAGTATCTCTGAACACATGATCTGAGCAATGCGGGTGGCATAAAGGGATAGACACCTGCATACTTGTTACACCCTATTTTCTGTTGTTGGGAGTATTGGCCTAGTCCTAGGGAGTAAAACAGGTAGGCACACTGGTTATATGGAGCTGTGGGTGTACACATCCCTGAACACATCATCTGAGCAATGCAGGTGGCATAAAGGAGCAGACACCTGCATACTTGTTACACCCTATTTTCTGTTGTTGGGAGTATTGGCCTAGTCCTAGGGAGTAAAACAGGTAGCACACTGGTTATCTAGAGTTCTGGGTGTATACCATCCCTGAACACATCATCTGAGCAATGCAGGTGGCATAAAGGAGCAGACACCTGCATACTTGTTACTCCCTATTTTCTGTTGTTGGGAGTATTGGCCTAGTCCTAGGGAGTAAAACAGGTAGGCACACTGGTTATATGAAGCTGTGGGTGTACACATCCCTGAACACATCATCTGAGCAATGCAGGTGGCATGAAGGGGCAGACACATGCATCTTTCTTACCCCTTCCTTTCCATTGTTGGGACTATTTGCCTGGTCCTAGTGACTAAAACAGGTAGCACACTGGTTATCTAGAGTTCTGGGTGTATACCATCCCTGAAAACATCATCTGAGCAATGCAGGTGGCATAAAGGAGCAGACACCTGCATACTTGTTACTCCCTATTTTCTGTTGTTGGGAGTATTGTCCTAGTCCTAGGGAGTAAAACAGGTAGCACACTGGTTATATGGAGCTGTGGGTGTACACATCCCTGAACACATCATCTGAGCAATGCAGGTGGCATAAAGGGGCAGACACATGCATCTTTCTTAGCCCTTCCTTTCCATTGTTGGGACTATTTGCCTGGTCCTAGTGACTAAAACAGGTAGCACACTTGTTATCTAGAGTTCTGGGTGTATACCATCCCTGAACACATCATCTGAGCAATGCAGGTGGCATAAAGGGATAGACACCTGCATACTTGTTACACCCTATTTTCTGTTGTTGGGAGTATTGGCCTAGTCCTAGGGAGTAAAACAGGTAGGCACACTGGTTATATGGAGCTGTGGGTGTGCACATCCCTGAACACATCATCTGAGCAATGCAGGTGGCATAAAGGGGCAGACACATGCATCTTTCTTAGCCCTTCCTTTCCATTGTTGGGACTATTTGCCTGGTCCTAGTGACTAAAACAGGTAGCACACTTGTTATCTAGAGTTCTGGGTGTATACCATCCCTGAACACATCATCTGAGCAATGCAGGTGGCATAAAGGAGCAGACACCTGCATACTTGTTACTCCCTATTTTCTGTTGTTGGGAGTATTGGCCTAGTCCTAGGGAGTAAAACAGGTAGGCACACTGGTTATATGGAGCTGTGGGTGTACACATCCCTGAACACATCATCTGAGCAATGCAGGTGGCATAAAGGGGCAGACACATGCATCTTTCTTACCCCTTCCTTTCCATTGTTGGGACTATTTGCCTGGTCCTAGTGACTAAAACAGGTAGCACACTGGTTATCTAGAGTTCTGGGTGTATACCATCCCTGAAAACATCATCTGAGCAATGCAGGTGGCACAAAGGAGCAGACACCTGCATACTTGTTACTCCCTATTTTCTGTTGTTGGGAGTATTGGCCTAGTCCTAGGGAGTAAAACAGGTAGGCACACTGGTTATATGGAGCTGTGGGTGTACACATCCCTGAACACATCATCTGAGCAATGCAGGTGGCATAAAGGGGCAGACACATGCATCTTTCTTACCCCTTCCTTTCCATTGTTGGGACTATTTGCCTGGTCCTAGTGACTAAAACAGGTAGCACACTGGTTATCTAGAGTTCTGGGTGTATACCATCCCTGAAAACATCATCTGAGAAATGCAGGTGGCACAAAGGAGCAGACACCTGCATACTTGTTACTCCCTATTTTCTGTTGTTGGGAGTATTGGCCTAGTCCTAGGGAGTAAAACAGGTAGGCACACTGGTTATATGGAGCTGTGGGTGTACACATCCCTGAACACATCATCTGAGCAATGCAGGTGGCATAAAGGGGCAGACACATGCATCTTTCTTACCCCTTCCTTTCCATTGTTGGGACTATTTGCCTGGTCCTAGTGACTACAACAGGTAGCACACTGGTTATCTAGAGTTCTGGGTGTATACCATCCCTGAACACATCATCTGAGCAATGCAGGTGGCATAAAGGAGCAGACACCTGCATACTTGTTACTCCCTATTTTCTGTTGTTGGGAGTATTGTCCTAGTCCTAGGGAGTAAAACAGGTAGCACACTGGTTATATGGAGCTGTGGGTGTACACATCCCTGAACACATCATCTGAGCAATGCAGGTGGCATAAAGGGGCAGGCACATGCATCTTTCTTACCCCTTCCTTTCCATTGTTGGGACTATTTGCCTGGTCCTAGTGACTAAAACAGGTAGCACACTGGTTATCTAGAGTTCTGGGTGTATACCATCCCTGAACACATCATCTGAGCAATGCAGGTGGCATAAAGGAGCAGACACCTGCATACTTGTTACTCCCTATTTTCTGTTGTTGGGAGTATTGTCCTAGTCCTAGGGAGTAAAACAGGTAGCACACTGGTTATATGGAGCTGTGGGTGTACACATCCCTGAACACATCATCTGAGCAATGCAGGTGGCATAAAGGGGCAGACACATGCATCTTTCTTAGCCCTTCCTTTCCATTGTTGGGACTATTTGCCTGGCCCTAGTGACTAAAACAGGTAGCACACTTGTTATCTAGAGTTCTGGGTGTATACCATCCCTGAACACATCATCTGAGCAATGCAGGTGGCATAAAGGGATAGACACCTGCATACTTGTTACACCCTATTTTCTGTTGTTGGGAAGTATTGGCCTAGTTCTAGGGAGTAAAACAGGTAGGCACACTGGTTATATGGAGCTGTGGGTGTGCACATCCCTGAACACATCATCTGAGCAATGCAGGTGGCATAAAGGGGCAGACACATGCATCTTTCTTAGCCCTTCCTTTCCATTGTTGGGACTATTTGCCTGGTCCTAGTGACTAAAACAGGTAGCACACTTGTTATCTAGAGTTCTGGGTGTATACCATCCCTGAACACATCATCTGAGCAATGCAGGTGGCATAAAGGAGCAGACACCTGCATACTTGTTACTCCCTATTTTCTGTTGTTGGGAGTATTGGCCTAGTCCTAGGGAGTAAAACAGGTAGGCACACTGGTTATATGGAGCTGTGGGTGTACACATCCCTGAACACATCATCTGAGCAATGCAGGTGGCATAAAGGGGCAGACACATGCATCTTTCTTACCCCTTCCTTTCCATTGTTGGGACTATTTGCCTGGTCCTAGTGACTAAAACAGGTAGCACACTGGTTATCTAGAGTTCTGGGTGTATACCATCCCTGAAAACATCATCTGAGCAATGCAGGTGGCACAAAGGAGCAGACACCTGCATACTTGTTACTCCCTATTTTCTGTTGTTGGGAGTATTGGCCTAGTCCTAGGGAGTAAAACAGGTAGGCACACTGGTTATATGGAGCTGTGGGTGTACACATCCCTGAACACATCATCTGAGCAATGCAGGTGGCATAAAGGGGCAGACACATGCATCTTTCTTACCCCTTCCTTTCCATTGTTGGGACTATTTGCCTGGTCCTAGTGACTACAACAGGTAGCACACTGGTTATCTAGAGTTCTGGGTGTATACCATCCCTGAAAACATCATCTGAGCAATGCAGGTGGCACAAAGGAGCAGGCACCTGCATACTTGTTACTCCCTATTTTCTGTTGTTGGGAGTATTGACCTAGTCCTAGGGAGTAAAACAGGTAGGCACACTGGTTATATGGAGCTGTGGGTGTACACATCCCTGAACACATCATCTGAGCAATGCAGGTGGCATAAAGGGGCAGACACATGCATCTTTCTTAGCCCTTCCTTTCCATTGTTGGGACTATTTGCCTGGTCCTAGTGACTAAAACAGGTAGCACACTGGTTATCTAGAGTTCTGGGTGTATACCATCCCTGAACACATCATCTGAGCAATGCAGGTGGCATAAAGGGGCAGACACATGCATCTTTCTTACCCCTTCCTTTCCATTGTTGGGACTATTTGCCTGGTCCTAGTGACTAAAACAGGTAGCACACTGGTTATCTAGAGTTCTGGGTGTATACCATCCCTGAAAACATCATCTGAGCAATGCAGGTGGCACAAAGGAGCAGACACCTGCATACTTGTTACTCCCTATTTTCTGTTGTTGGGAGTATTGGCCTAGTCCTAGGGAGTAAAACAGGTAGGCACACTGGTTATATGGAGCTGTGGGTGTACACATCCCTGAACACATCATCTGAGCAATGCAGGTGGCATAAAGGGGCAGACACATGCATCTTTCTTACCCCTTCCTTTCCATTGTTGGGACTATTTGCCTGGTCCTAGTGACTAAAACAGGTAGCACACTGGTTATCTAGAGTTCTGGGTGTATACCATCCCTGAAAACATCATCTGAGCAATGCAGGTGGCACAAAGGAGCAGACACCTGCATACTTGTTACTCCCTATTTTCTGTTGTTGGGAGTATTGGCCTAGTCCTAGGGAGTAAAACAGGTAGGCACACTGGTTATATGGAGCTGTGGGTGTACACATCCCTGAACACATCATCTGAGCAATGCAGGTGGCATAAAGGGGCAGACACATGCATCTTTCTTACCCCTTCCTTTCCATTGTTGGGACTATTTGCCTGGTCCTAGTGACTACAACAGGTAGCACACTGGTTATCTAGAGTTCTGGGTGTATACCATCCCTGAAAACATCATCTGAGCAATGCAGGTGGCACAAAGGAGCAGACACCTGCATACTTGTTACTCCCTATTTTCTGTTGTTGGGAGTATTGACCTAGTCCTAGGGAGTAAAACAGGTAGGCACACTGGTTATATGGAGCTGTGGGTGTACACATCCCTGAACACATCATCTGAGCAATGCAGGTGGCATAAAGGGGCAGACACATGCATCTTTCTTAGCCCTTCCTTTCCATTGTTGGGACTATTTGCCTGGTCCTAGTGACTAAAACAGGTAGCACACTGGTTATCTAGAGTTCTGGGTGTATACCATCCCTGAACACATCATCTGAGCAATGCAGGTGGCATAAAGGGGCAGACACATGCATCTTTCTTACCCCTTCCTTTCCATTGTTGGGACTATTTGCCTGGTCCTAGTGACTAAAACAGGTAGCACACTGGTTATCTAGAGTTCTGGGTGTATACCATCCCTGAAAACATCATCTGAGCAATGCAGGTGGCACAAAGGAGCAGACACCTGCATACTTGTTACTCCCTATTTTCTGTTGTTGGGAGTATTGACCTAGTCCTAGGGAGTAAAACAGGTAGGCACACTGGTTATATGGAGCTGTGGGTGTACACATCCCTGAACACATCATCTGAGCAATGCAGGTGGCATAAAGGGGCAGACACATGCATCTTTCTTAGCCCTTCCTTTCCATTGTTGGTACTATTTGCCTGGTCCTAGTGACTAAAACAGGTAGCACACTGGTTATCTAGAGTTCTGGGTGTATACCATCCCTGAAAACATCATCTGAGCAATGCAGGTGGCATAAAGGAGCAGACACCTGCATACTTGTTACTCCCTATTTTTCTTTGTTGGCAGTATTGGGCTAGTCCTAGGGACTAAAACAGGTAGGCACACTGGTTATATGGAGCTGTGGGTGTGCACATCCCTGAACACATCATCTGAGCAATGCAGGTGGCATAAAGGGGCAGACACATGCATCTTTCTTACCCCTTCCTTTCCATTGTTGGGACTATTTGCCTGGTCCTAGTGACTAAAACAGGTAGCACACTGGTTATCTAGAGTTCTGGGTGTACACCATCCCTGAACACATCATCTGAGCAATGCAGGTGGCATAAAGGAGCAGACACCTGCATACTTGTTACTCCCTATTTTCTGTTGTTGGGAGTATTGGCCTAGTCCTAGGGAGTAAAACAGGTAGGCACACTGGTTATATGGAGCTGTGGGTGTACACATCCCTGAACACATCATCTGAGCAATGCAGGTGGCATAAAGGGGCAGACACATGCATCTTTCTTACCCCTTCCTTTCCATTGTTGGGACTATTTGCCTGGTCCTAGTGACTAAAACAGGTAGAACACTGGTTATCTAGAGTTCTGGGTGTATACCATCCCTGAAAACATCATCTGAGCAATGCAGGTGGCATAAAGGGATAGACACCTGCATACTTGTTACACCCTATTTTCTGTTGTTGGGAGTATTGGCCTAGTCCTGGGGACTAAAACAGGCAAGTAAACCTATTTTACAGATAGTGGCGTGTTCTGTTGCATTTCAGAAGCTTCTCTTGTAGAGAACCAGCAAGGCGCAGTAGCTCCGTTGGTGAGAAACTGCAGCCACGTCACTTGTGGAATTTATAAACAAAATGTGTCAAGAGTACAAGTGACATTCCTGCATTTTCGGACCATGGGGTTGCCTCCACTGAGTTCACACTACACCTATGTTCAGGAAATGGACTCTGCCAGCACATGTACTTCTTACGATCCCTGTTTTGAAAAGGAAACGGTGGCACACCCACATTTCGATGTCGAGTTAAAGGATAGTTCCGGGACTTTTTTTTTATTGTCCCTACGGTTCGGCCATGTGTTTTTAAGCATAACTCGGTAGATCGTAGAAAACTTTCCTATGGACCTTACCCGACTTTTCGTCCATTAACGCACTCGAAATCAGCCGCCATTTTCTGATAATCCTATCATTTCCCCCCATCGCCCTGGCTCACCTGCTTTTGCGGCACTAAATCAAATCCCCCGCCCCTGAGCCTGACATCAGCAGACGCGTACCGCCCATTTCCCAACGCCAAAGCACGTTTCGTGTCAACAATCGCTGCGCCTCAGCTAATGACGTGTCGCCATGGAAATGGCAGGACGCCTCTTTCCTCAATAAGTATAAACACACCGTTTCACAACACACAGCAGCAGATTTTCGATTCCATTACTCTCTCTGTGTTACTTTGAGTATTCTGTGACTCGTTTCTGTGCTCTGGTCAGCTACCTTCGCCGCTTCTAGGCCTTGTGAACACCTGTACCATCTCTGTAAATTATTTTACTTTCTTTACCACACAATGGCTACAATAATGCCGTATATGTACGAGCCCGAGTACACCGAGGAAGAACTACTGGAAAGGCAAGCACGCGAAAACGATGGGGATTCGGACGGCAGTTGGGAGGACCAGTCAACGGATGAAGAGCCTGGACCATGTCGCATGGACGGCGTCTCCACCTGGTGCACGTGCAATCGGTGCGAGCTAATGCCAACTGAGGAGGAGAACTGCTGCTGCCGTGAAAATTCCGGGTGCTTGGCCTACATTTCGGAAGGCGAGCCAAGTCCGCAATGCATCACCGAGCTGCCAGAGTTCAGGGAAGCCTGCCTCTCACGGACCGTGTTGAGGATGATGATGGTGCTTATGCACGAACTTTGCGGCACTGTTCGTCCGCGTAATCCGAGTAACGAGTAAGTATACTCTGGTTGTGATGTCAGTGATGCCACTACTATTTCATGGTCGTCTCATCATTCGAATGCATGTAAATTGGTTCCATGTTGTGCATTTTCTAGATAGAATTTTTTTCAAAGCAGAATGACATTTTTTACCTGAATCGACAGTGATAAGAAAGTTGTCATTTTAATACAGTTTGCATCTTTCATTTTCACAGGTGGTACAGGCTGGTGGCCTATCGTTGCTTCACTTGGTGGCTTCACGGGAGGCTCGGACACCGCGTTCGGAGAGTAATACCTGCCTGTGCGGTACTTGCCATTAGACAACATTTCCCCAGCGACAGTGGACAATACCGCGGATTTTCCCTGGATGTGCTGCAACCGCAACTTTACAATGTGTAATGTTTATTATTTATGTTCAATTGAAATTAAGATCTAAAATAAAACCCAACATATATTTTAACAATGGTTGTTTTGATTTTTTAAATGAATCTAGTGTGTCTCCATTGAATAGTCTTCCTGTGCCTTGTCTTGTCACACCACATGTCTCCGGCCAGCATCCTCCCTCACGCTGGCCGCCCACCTTCAATCCACATAACCGTTGAACCCATATGCAGCAGACATACATATGTTATTTTGCGGGTTGGCATCAAGCCTCCCGGCCTTGCCTCCGACCCCAAAAATACTTACCACACCACTTTGTTCAAGCGTTGGCAATAAAAGGAAGGCCGTTGGATTTTATTGATACAAAACATGGTTATAGGTAAATAATCAATATGGTTGATCATAATAAATAATCCTTTTGGGCACCGGGTACAGAGATGACCCCCTCTGGCCCGTGCCGCCTTGCCACCACAGGCCAGCCTGCTGCTGACTAACTGCCTAGGCATCCAGGGTCTCCAGGGTGAACTGCACCCATATATTCTCCTGGGAGGGTGAGGTATTTATAAACTCACCCCCCTGCCTTCCATGTACTAGATCCTGCAGCCTGCCTCTTACATGCAGTTAGATGGCCTCTCCTTGGTGAGGCCCTTCGGCAAACGAGTCTTGTCTGCACGACCACCGCCCCAATCCACCCCCCGCCCTATCAAAGGCAGTTCGCACCGGGGTACTTGTGCTGCCAAGTGGAGCTGTCAGGGAGCGATAAAGGCCAAGAGGTGCCAAAGACCATGTACACTTCAAAGTGGTCTATAGAGCATGGGTTGTTGTTCCCATGTCTACCGCCAGACCCCGTGTCTCCTGCCAAGCATCCCCCCTCACGCTGGACGGCCCCCTGCAATCCACATAAGTGTGTCTCCATTCACGAGTCTTCCTGTGTCTTGTCTGCACGACCACCGCCCCAATCCACCCCCCGCCCTATCAAAGGCAGTTCGCACCGGGGTACTTGTGCTGCCAAGTGGAGCTGTCAGGGAGCGATAAAGGCCAAGAGGTGCCAAAGACCATGTACACTTCAAAGTGGTCTATAGAGCATGGGTTGTTGTTCCCATGTCTACCGCCAGACCCCGTGTCTCCTGCCAAGCATCCCCCCTCACGCTGGACGGCCCCCTGCAAACCGCATAATGCCACGGCATATACACGTCATTCATTCACAAACACACCCCTGTTTCGAATTCTTTATAACCCACTTCATATTTCTAATGAGAACTTCTTTGCGCTTTGCTAGTCAACCCGTGAAGGTGCTGGTTATCTGCTCTTCGTCTCTGTGAACTTCCGTGACCACTTTGAGGAAACTCGTCAGTTTGCAAGCTGTGAACTGCTCCCTGTTCTACGACAAGAAACTACTCTGATCCCTGCATCTAACTGTTTGCTCGTCAAGGTAAGGCCATGTACCATACTCATTTTGCGTCCAATTTCTTTTCGTTCAAGACAGTACATGCAAGGAACTAGTCACATGTTCTGAGTTTAGTCAAATTATTTTTCTATTTTTTTAAAGTTATTCAAATACTTATCCGCATGTGAATAACGTGTATAGTTCCAAGAACCAAAACATACCTTGCATTGAACCTTTTATGTGTCATTTAATTTTTTAACACATTGGTATTCATAGAGAATTGTTGATCTTTACTTTTCAGAACTTTCCACAATGCCTGCCTGTTCCATTGGCGGTTGCCCTTCGAAGACCCATAATAAATCTGAAGGTACTATAATGCATGTTTTCCCTAAGACAATAGATCAGATAAGAGAATGGGTCCGATATTGCGGATATCCACCCTCTGAGCTTGAAAGTAGAGTCCTAGAAGTCTTTGCGGACAAGAGGGGTGATCGATACCGCATCTGCAGCAGGCACTTTACCTCTGACATGTACTCCACATCATTGCTAATAAAGAAGAACACACCCCGAGCGAGGCGAAAATTGCTCTCAACCGCTATTCCCACTCTATTCGTCCACATCCCTCCACTGGTGAGTCAAGTTTACGTATTTATCTCTCGGCCTTGCGGTAGTGTGTAGCATTAGCTAACAATAATTTCCCCATTTATGTATCCACTCAATATGAAGGCGGAAGATTCTCCATCCGTGTCGTTATTGCAGTCATCAGCCACTTCAAGCGCCTATCGGGTAATCTTACTTGGCTATTCTGCCACTGACTTGTTTTAGGCATGTAAATCAATAGTTTTAATTTATCGTGTAATTATTTTACCTAATGGTACACCCTTGTACTCGTCCTCTAGTCTTTGTTTTCAGTTATAATTATTGTTATCCAAAATAATTCAAGTACTGTCTTTCAGGGAGATGCTGAGGAGTCCAACGTATTGACGACTACCGTTGATGTCACTCAGATGCTCGAGGTACGTTTCAGGACAGTTCCATCGATGGAGATCCATCAGATCTTGCATTCTTGTAGCGTGATTGTTACACACAATGTTTCTTTCGTTTTTAGCCATTGATATGTCCTTCTGTCGTCGCCCTCCTATGTGTCTTCTTTTTTCAATATTGTGTTCATTACTAATGAAAGTCCTATGTTTCAGGGAGTCGATGGAGCATTAGTCCAAGAAGAAGGGGGAGCGTGCAGTTACGGGTAGGCGCAACAGCTTGCAGAAGTGTGCACCGCAGTTACATCGTCCCTTGATGTTCTTATGCATTTCGAGGTATGGATACTGACAGTTCAATCAAGCGAAATCATATGACGTGATTACATCCGCTATACTTCCTTCTTTATTAACGCAAGTACTATGTTTCAGGGAGATGACGGAGCTTCTTCTACAAGAACATCACCCCTAGTAGTTGATGCAGATCTCTGGGTGGTGACACTTCCAACGATCGAGCAAATCGAATCATATTTACATATCCATTATTTATTTTAGACAACTGATCATTTGTGCAGGTCTATTTAGATGAGCCGTTCACGCCTGCACAAAGTTTCTGTTCTTTTTATCAAAATAGAAAACCATACTAATGCAATTACTGTGTTTCAGGGAGTCACTGAAGCATCATCTTCAATAATATCATCAATGGAAGTCTATGAGGAGCCCGAGGTATGGATCTTGACAGTTCCATCTAACTAGATCAACAATGCGTGAATAATTGTCGTTTGAATGTTCTACACAAAGCGTTCATTCGTGTTTTGCTATTGAGATGTACGTGGGTATTGGTCCCCAAGTACATTTTGTGTTTTCGATATTATTATACATACTAATGAAAGTTCTATGTTTCAGGGAGTCGATGGAGCGTCAGTGCGTGATGGATGTGCTTATCATGAAAATATAGTCGTTGCAGCGCAAGAGGAAGTGGAGACATGCACACACGAGTCGGAGCAACAGCGTCCTGATGTTGAAGTTCGAGGCAAGAAAGTTTCAAAGAAAAGAAAGCAAAAGAAGGTTAGTGTCCTGGTCACTATATTATGTTGTTTTTCACTGTTAATAGTTCAATACTGTAAGTTGTGTTTAAACTGAACATCCCTTTTCCAATCTGTCCTCTAGTTGCGAGTGGGTGTACGAACTAGATCTACACAGACAGTGAAGCGAACGAGAGATGTTGCTTGTCAAACCTTTTGGCAGGGACTTGAGACTGGAGATGCATCGTGCCAATGGGAAGAATATGAAGTGATTGACAACGGAGCTATACCACCACCAGCCATTGATAGTGAATGTCCTCCTGGTAGTTCGGATGCAGTCGGAGATCAATTCACAGAATCCACACCCGCAAAAACTAAGACCGCGAGAAAGTTGAAGAAATTGTTTTATTCACCCATCTCCGGAGAAGGAACAGATGTTGCAATGGAAGAGAATGAAGTGGACGACAATGAAACACCATCAATATCACTGAACATAGCGGAAGACGATATCAGAGATTCTACCTTTCATGTGAGTGACATGTCCTCAACGTTACAGGCCGAACCAGCTGGGATGCAGAGTGACAGTATAAGGAAAGAGGCCAAATTCATTGTATTCGATAGTTGTTTGATTGATATTATTATTCGGATGAAATGTGGGCATTCGGTTGGTGGGGAAGTATGTGGGGAGCCATTCATTAATGTGACTCGTGCAATTCGAGGCACTAACCTTAAAATACATGCCACCTGTACAAAATATCATCCTTTCTCATGGTCTGCACAACCTATGCTGGGACAACTGCCAGCAGGCAATCTACTTTGTGCAGCGGCTGCACTTTTTAGTGGTTCAAGTTTTAAAAAATTAGAGTCTTTCTTTCAGTTTGTGGGAATCCATTTCATTGCGAAAACTCAGTTCTACAAATACCAAACCGATTATCTATTTCCAGCCATTAGCGAAGCTTGGAGAATGGAAAAAATTTCTATTGATAGTACATTCGCGGGCAAACGGTTCAGGCTAGCCGGTGATGGACAGTGCGACAGCCCAGGATTTTCAGCCAAGTACTGCACCTACCACTTTCAGGACATGGAAAGTAAGAAAATTGTGAGTTCGGTGGTCGTGCAGGTGTCACAAAGTACATCCTCAGTGGCCATGGAGAAAGTTGGCTTTGTAGCATCATTGCAAGAACTACAATCGCGGGGAATGGTGATCGACCTGATAGCCACGGACAGACACGTTTCAATTGCCAAGACAATGAGAGAACAGTACAAAAATATAAATCACCAATTTGACGTTTGGCATCTTGCAAAATCAATCAATAAAAAATTGTCGGCTGCAGGTAAAAAAAAAGAATTGCAAGGTATTTCACAGTGGTCCAAGTCAATCAGCAACCATCTTTGGTGGAGCTCAAAAACATGTGGAGGGTCGTTGGAAATTCTACTGGAAAAATGGCGGTCAGTAATGCCACACTGTACGAACGTTCACCGATGGAACACGAACCAACATTTCCACAATTGTGAACATGGCCATTTGTCCACAGAGGAGGCACGGAAGAAGAAGTGGTTGATTCCTTCATCACCCACTCACAAAGCCATTGAAAAGATTGTATTTGATAAAACTATAACAAAAGCTTTGAGGGGACTCACGGAATTCTGCCACACAGGAGATTTGGAGGTGTTCCACAATATGTGCCTAAAGTACAGGCCAAAACGATTGCATTTTGGCATGGAGGGCATGATAAATCGGACTCTTTTAGCGGTCTTGGCACATAACCATAATGTTGGCCGTCAACAAAGTAGGACGACCGGAACTTTAGGGACGCTTCGCTACAATAAGGCCTTCACTAAAAGAAGTAAACAATGGGTGATCAAACCAGTGTTTGAGGATATGCAATATGAGTTTATTGAGAAACTTATTGTTGACGTCCTAGATAGGCACATAAATGGAGTTGTGAACGAACCTGTGCAGGGGACAACTGCATTGCCACCCAACATTGCCTCTGTTCCATGTCCACCTAAAGAAGAACTCATTGAGAAATACACATCACGGTTTAAATGATTGTAATTTGATTGTCTGTTCTCTCGAGTCTCCTCATGTCGCAGGCCCATTGAATATGTGTAGCTATGTATTGTGTAAATAAAAGTGATTGCTCAGTGTACATGCAATGTGTCTCTCCACCCTTGTTCATTTGCGCATTAAATTAAACCAAACAGTAATATAAATCATTTTTCAAAAAATATAGAATGTCTCCGTATTTATGGTTCTGTGGGGCTGCAAAGCACGCAGACAAAATGCAAAGATGGAGTGTAAATTTCAAGTCCTGTGAGACGGCCTTACACTGAATGTAGCTAACTAGGAATGTGTGCTCGTTCAAAGTGAAGGTCAGCTGCTTTGATTTTTTCTAGGGTGCCAGAATGGCCCACGACTCAGTATAAGGTTCTATTGTTATTTGACCTTGACAGGCCGGGACCACGTAAGAAACGATAATGAATATAATTTCAGAAACGAAAGCCATTTCATGTTCGTTCATTAGAAGAAATAACGTCTGCATAGAAGGAGTGGTATTTCGGGACTGCCCTACGCACAGACACAATGGAAAATGCAAATATAATGTAAGTAACTCTTTAGATGAGTTTATACCGCAATTTAATTACTATACAGTAGCTTTAAAGACGGGTTAAGTTGGACTTGTTCGTTCTATGTGGCATATTGTTTTGTACCGCGCACTATCTTGGGGAGAACCGTCTCCTTTTACGGAAGCACCTCAAAACCTTCCTCTTTGCTTCTGCTTTCTCTCTCCCTCTCCCCTGCTACAACTGGTCCACTGTCTGCGATCTCGGTCCTGGGCCCTTCCACTCTCCACCTGCACTCCCTGTCAACCCCTGCACTGGTGGACTGTCTCAGTATCCTACAGCCCCCCCTTGACGTTTAAAACCCAGTTGCACTGTCCTAGCTATGAAATAATTTACCGACCGAATATATAAAATGAATAATTTTAATAAAGATCTGATGGTGAGACTAATTTCATTTTTTATGTTTTTCAAACAGGTACTTCACCCATTATTGTCTGTGTCACGAGTACCAGACACCGGCGGATGGCTTTTATAACCGCCAGTTGCTTCTCCGCGTGAACAACGTTACCACCCTGACCATTTTATGGGACGATCGCCAAGTACAAGTATGCCCTTACGCGGTACTAACGGCTAGATGCAACATACAGACCGTTGTGGTGGCCTAGTGCCTCGTTGTTGGAACAGCCATGCGATTATCAGTGCGACCGAAGAGCTTATGTTATCGTAAACCAACACCCTGTGTACTGCACACGAACATCGCTTGCCTCAAGACGAACTATTTTGGATCGAGAGCAAAGAAAAATGAAAATCGCTGAATATTCTCTAAACATTTGATGTCCAATAAATGTACTTTGCCAAATGTACAATCTTGCAGTTTGCTTTTAAACCACAGTTTCATATTCCGAATTGTGGCGCTGTATTGTGAGATGATCTAAGACCCTGTGTACAGCAAAGGAACATCGCGTGCCTCAAAACGAACTTTTTGGAACCTGAGCAAATAAAAATGCAAATCGCTGAATATTCTCTAAACATTTGATGTCAAATAAATGTACTTTACCAAATTTACAATCTTGCGGTTTGATTTAAAAGTACAGTTTCATATTGCGAATTGTGGCGCGCTGTGTTGTGAGCTGATCTGTGTTGGTTTCCGGGTTCTGTGTGGAGTCGCGTAGAAGACGCCTGGGCGCGTTTGCCTACGCAGCACAGTCACGTCACGGATAGAGGCGGGGAATATGAATGTTTTGATAAAGTCTGTTTCAGGGGCGGGGGATTTGATTTAGTGCCGCAAAAGCAGGTGAGCCAGGGCGATGGGGGGAAATGATAGGATTATCAGAAAATGGCGGCTGATTTCGAGTGCGTTAATGGACGAAAAGTCAGGTAAGGTCCATAGGAAAGTTTTCTACGATCTACCGAGTTATGCTTAAAAACACATGGCCGAACCGTAGGGACAATAAAAAAAAAGTCCCGGAACTATCCTTTAAGTGCTCATTGTTAAGAAATGGGCAGCGAGGGAAATGTATTTTAAGCTTCATTGTAAGGGATGTGGTTTCCTCAATAGCACATACTCAAAGAGAACATATGGAAGCAGAGTTCCTTTCTTAGAAAGCCCTCCTCTCTGCTGGGACAGGGGAGTGGGCCAGACTGCGTCACTGGAGTGACGGACTAGAGTGTACACGGGTCAGAGGTCAAACGACAGTAAGCACAATTATATAACGCTGAACCATGGCCTTCTAAGGGTTCATTATGAATTGGGTGGTAATGATAGAAAACAGGCCGACTGTGGTATACTACCTACTCTAAGTGAACAGCTCATGGAGGATATGCTTCCATTTAGAAAGAAAAGAAAATATTTGCTATTTTAAGCCCCTTCCTCTTAGCCTAAATGTTATTTTTAATAGAGCACTGAGGTGCACACGGGTGATAGCGCCATCCAGTAATAATAATAATTATCAGTGCAAGAGGTATTTACAGTATGCGGTACACTAGGAATACCACATGCGGTGAATACCTCAGTTTTTTTATGGTACGTTTCCCCACCCCCCAAGTTACGTCATATGTTTATCGTCATCTAAAAGATAGAGTTATTATCTGTTGTTTTCAGGTGTGATTTTTGTATGTCCCACTTCCACCTAGTGGTCTACACAGCTGCTATGGGATATGTTTTCAGGCCCTCCTGAAAGGCGGAAAAATAGTTTGCCACACGGAGGTCAAAAGGGAGATTGTTCCATTGGCGCGGACCCAATACAGACAAGTGTGTACCTACTTGGCTTTTACAGTATGAAGAGTGGATAGTCAACAAATGTTGATGGAAATATCGAAGCGGTCTCACTGGAAGACAGGGTTTGCTCTTACAAATATTGGCACCTATTCATAGACAAAATTGTAAAGGAGGGCCCAATTTACTGCACTAATAAAAAACAATACTCAATAATGGAGTACTAATAGTGCACGGGAAAACCCAGCTTCCTTCTAAGTATCAAACTCAGCTGGGACAGCATATAATGAGCTCTCAGGGTTACAATAGATGTGAGCAGTTTTTAAACAAAAGACACGTCATCCGTGTCAGATCTGCGTGATTTTACTGAACCTAAAGGTTCGACTCCCAAAAGTCTGAATTTTCTTTTTTGTTTTGGAATTTTCCGCAAATATATATGTGGGGGGAGACCCCGCACAGCACCCCACCTTACCCCTTTAAGTTTTTTATACACTTTACCCCTCCACATATATATATGCGGAAAATTGGCGGTCAGACTTTTGGGGGTCGAACTTTTGGTATTAGGTCTTTTTGTACAATACCATCCGTGTCATCATAATACAACCTCAATTACAAAACATATGAATAACTTTAATCGGTTAACATTGTAAACTACATATAAAGTATATGGGTGTTAGTTCTATTAAGGGGTTAGACATATTTGATGGCTCCTCCTGGGCCCAACCTATTTTAGATAATACTTTCAATAACATCATCACATTGATAATTGATTGGTTGACGCTGTTCATTATAGGTGTTGTGACACAAAGTGTTTTTATTGGTTGGCAATTTCCTCACTAACCTTGGACATCCTGACAGATGCCAAGGTACGAGAAAGACACATAAGGTGGGGGAGAGAAGTTGATGTGCTACCATCATTCCAATTAAAACTAGACCTTGTCATTCCTAGGTGCAGAGGCCTTCCCTTCTCTTTGTACATGGCCTTGTGTATCGTCTTGTGTCTGTCTGGGTGCTAGGAAGTTTGGCAGGTGCCTTATCTCTGCTCGTCTCATAATGAATAGCCAGTGTTCTTAGTGCCTGGGTCACTTCGTAGAGGACCGTGTTGAAAAAATGTATTTCTTCCTATTTATTGAACTTTTGGCTAATTCTAACGTGCATGTTGTACTCTTTGTGGCCTCATGGGACACCCTTCAACTATTCCCTTTATAGGGCCTCATCAGAAGTTGGGCGGGTGGTAAATCCGCCAGGATACCACCCAACGCAATTCCCATTACTGCAACTTGGACTGGCGGTATTAGTACCGGATCCCAAGTTGTGGTGGCAGTGTAAGTCCCCCACTGTGAATTACTATCTGTGCAGCTTCAGATGTTTCTAGAATAGATGTGTTGTGAATTCAGGATTTTGGATTTTAATACTTTGCTAATTCCAGGGCCTGCTGGAGGCCTCCATGTTAGGAAAATGGTTGCTCTTCTGTCCTTTTCGCCTCCATGTTGGAGACTTATATTGAAGTCGGTTTGTTTCACATTTACCTTATACATCTGTCATAGGTTGGTTTCCCTGCCTGTGTATGCTGCGCCCTTACCTACCTATATTTTCATCTGCCCTCTCAGTGTAGCGATTACCTCTCTTGGTACGCAGGAACCTATCTTACCTATAGTACGCTACTTGTACATGCTTGGCCTATATTAAGTCCCTACTAGTGTCGCTCAACCTACTTAATCCTTTATGACAGATGCAGTTTGACTGTTTTATGGACTCTGCCTGAACTTGTATCGTTTCTTACCCCCAGGCTCGTGGGGAGGCTGGGCCGGTTTATACCCTCTCTCCCAGTTAGAGTAACATTGAATAGGAGGGGCAGAAGTTGCTGCTGGCACATTTATCTGAAACATTACACTGTGATATGGTATTAGGCAAAAAGAGTGAGAAAACTAAGTGAAAATGAAAAGGGCAACAATTAATGTGAAGAAACACAAAGAAAATGAATAAAGTGTTGCACCAGTGCCACACCCTCCCCTTGACGTCATACAGGTGGCATTTCTAAGAACTAGCATTAATGGTGGGCAAATGGTGACAGTGTCTATGAAAACGGATATGGGCTTTAGCGTCTAACCCAAGTCTTTGACCTCTCCCTCCTCTATGCAGTTGTGCGATCATCAGGGGCTCTTCCCCTCAATCCTTCTTCCTCTCCCGCACTTGAGTGGGGTATCCTCAGGGTAAGCCAAAGGAGCAAAACCGTGGGAAGTGAGAAAAGGTGTCAATTGAGAAGAAAAAAGGGCTGAATGACCTGTGTGGACTCGTCCTTCTCAGTCCATTCAAGGCCACCCCATGATTTCCTTTCCTGTCTATTCGTCACCCTCGAAGCAGTCCCTGTCTTTAGGAGGAATGAAGTAGATTGGTCAATGAGGGCAGATCTAGAGGATTAGAGTGCAGTATTCCATTATCACCCTTCTCAGAATAATCCAACACCATATCTGCAAAGTATCCACCGGCCTTCCACGCAAGAGCTCAACGCACCAGCCACCTGCCAAGAACAGTGGCCTGCGCTTGTAAGGTGGCCATGAATCTGAACGATGAGTCATGAATGAGTCCAAAGTCCCTTGGATCTTATTTCCTGGGCAGATTAAAAATGCCACATGCTGGTCTTAAATCAGGTGCAATAACTCATGGTGTTACATTAATGCTTCTAAATTAGCTTGAAGACATCTAACCTCTTAGGCCACTGAAAATGCTGAATCAACTATGCGCATGGGTCCTCATCCCCTAGCGACTATTTGAGTACTGAATATCAAGAGGCATCCCAGAAGAAGACAATCGTCCACCTGAATAAGACCCTCAAACATATTTCATCATATTGAGTGGCTGCCAGACTGGACATTTATTTGGTGATCTGTGCGCAGGGGTCTACATCCTTTGGCTCCCCAGATGTGTTGGACTAAAACTCCCATCAACCCTAGCCAGCATAGGCAGCAGCGAGGGATCATGGGAGTCATAGTCCAAACCATCTGGAGCAGCGCAGGTTGCAGACTCCTCAGGTTGCAGCATGAAATGTTCAGGCCACATCAGCGGGCGGTGGCCTGCTTAAAAACACGGATCACGCGCTCAGGTTTGCAAAGCGGAGATAAAAGGTACATGAGGTGACCGAAGCATTGGTTAAGTGTTATGCTAGGAGGGCCAAAATAGGGTTGCAGAGGGCCAGGTAGTTCTGTTTCACAGCTTGCTACAATTTGTTAATTTACGCGCTTCTCTGATAAGCATATATGCAAAACATGAGACGCAACACAAGAGCAAACAGCATCTCAAAACTGTAAAGTGGGGTCAGTAGCAGATATTGAATTTACACCCACAACATTTTACGGGAATTGCAATGGGGGCAGCACCTTCAACTTACTAAATCCAGAGGCATAGGACAATCTCAAACAGGCAGGACCAATAAAAGTCAGAAACTTTACAAAAAATCAAATGCAAAACCCTGTGGCCTCTGCTATTCCTTTGCTTTCCTATAGGAATAACAAGGCGGCTTGGATTTGGGGTCCAAATTATTTGGGTGCTCTTGCCAGCTCTAGCCAAATTCGACCCGATATTGCACCAGCCCTTATCTTGGCCATTGGTTCATGGCTATAGCGGCTTTTGTCCTTTGATAGTACATTTGTTCAAACACGGTTCAATATATCTTTGGCCAAAACATATGTTTATTGCACACAACCGATTTGTGATACACAAGTAGAGGACACATGTTTCTTGCCTGGTACATTTATAAAAGCTGGTTAATTGGTATTGTCCATATATCTATCTACAAGTTCTTTTGATCCCAATGAAAATGTGTTTAAGTGATTTTCACTGTGACATTGGTCGAGGCGGCGGCGCAATCTCCTGGGTAGTTTGCCCAAGGTTGGTCAGGCGATTGCCTGCTTATAAATTGTGATTTGGCGTCGACTCTTCGTTCCAAAGTCTGGAATTTAACTGCCTAATCGTCTTTCAAAACTGATTGGGGGTGGCAGTCCAATGTTTACAACCCTCATTTGGAGGAACCAAGCTCTAGACCTGCACCACATTGATGCTATGTTAAATGTGTACAGCTAGTGCTATCTGATGAAAGTAGGCATATTTGTGAATTGTTCCATTTTTTTATTTCTAGGCTCGTGCTGGCATAACATGCTTATCCAACAGCCCCCTTTATGCAAGCACTTGTGTAGTGCATGCTACTAATGCAAGTGTATGGCTTCTTCACAGTGTTTTACGCACATCTAATCTTTGCCCATCCTGAGAAGATAAGCTTATAGAATCAGGCTCAAAGTAATCATTGTTAGTCATAGTTTTAACATAAAAGATTTCTATATGTTCTTTCAAGCTTTCCTTCTCGTGGAATCCAAATGCACTACGTTGTGAGACAATAGTCAGAACATACAGGTACAATTTCCTTAATTTTACATATCATATGGTGTTTAAATCCTGTACAGAATTGTACTAAGGTCTACTTTTTGTACACTTGTTTTCGCCCTTCTTGAAAGTTGAGACATACTTGTTCTAGACAGATATGTGTCACTATTTTGTAGCATTTTATAAAACGTTTGAGTGAGTTGTTAATGAATATCATAGATTCATTGTATTTAGTTTCTGTATTGCTTTCGGGAATTTCCCTGATGAAGGACCACAGTCTGAAACATATTAGCTTACTTAGTCTGCTTTTTGTTTAAGAAGATGTCTTTCTATTCTATTTTATTCAAAAATATGAACAAATATTGCATTTAGAAAAACGCAGTATGTGTCTGACTTAAGTATACACTGAATGTAAAGAATGCATGAACGAGCCACATAACCCAGCAAACATGAAGAATGCTGAACATGAAGAAGTAAAAACAACTTTTATTGAAAGTAGCAAAAATAAAAATGAAGAAAGTGAAAACATCCCAACTGTAAAATGTTATTAAAAATATATATAAATAGATCAAAACCAAAGGGAAAAGACTCCTGGCTTGGGTCAATATTATACAGAGCAGGCGAGGAAAGCAGAGGAGTGTTGAAATGGTGAGTGTTTGGGGAGGGGTTTCCCCCATTTGTAAAGTATAGCTTCAAAACTGGAAAATGGTAACTTCAAATAAAGGGGCAATGGGTTTGCCTGGGGGCGATGGGGGACTTCCCCTAGTACTGCTAAATCAATAAGAAATCAGAAACAACATTTAAAATGAATATGCATATTTGCACAGAATTTGCTTATTAAGAAACAAATGTAAAATAATACATTTCGTTACTTTTGCTTTCATTGAAAATGGCTACATGTATGCTGTTTACAGTACTTACACTGTAAAATGAATTCGTTTTACCTCTTTATTTTTACTGCTTCTTTTTCATTTAGGGATTTTATTACTAGAATATGATAACATAGAACCGACTCCACCATATGTCAACATTGTTATTTTAAATTACATTAATTGTGCTGGTGACAGGGACATATGTCAGAATTTCGACTTGAAAACTCTTTACTGCTGGTGCCCATAGAAAGATAAATCGGAAGTGTCCCGTGCACCCACTGACACACGCATACACACATTCGCACACACCCCTTACCGCCATACTCCGAGTTCCTTCTGCGCCCTCGCCCTTAACGCCTGCTTTGAGCAGGTGTTAAAGTCGAGGGCGCAAAGGGGCCTCCAAGCCAATAACGGTGACCGTAATGAACGGTCACCGTTATTTGCATCTTCCCCATTCCCATTGAGCCCTATTGGGGCTCATTTGGGAATGGGGAAGAGCCTTGGTGAATGGGGAGTTACCGCCCCGCCAACCTTGGAATGGGGCGGTGATTCCGCCATCCACCAAGGCGCTGCCGTTCCGGGTACGGCGTCAACCAAGGCGTTAATAGCGCCATTGGTTAGCGCCGTACTCGGAATGAGGCCCATACACATTCAGACACAAACACACGCACAGACACCTGCTCCTCACCCACGCGCTCTCTCTCACACCCAAACACACATACTAAGCATGTTTTTTTAACTTACTTCACCACTGTCCAGGGGCGGCACGAGCAGCTGGCATGGGATGGGCTAAACCCTCTCACTTTAAGGTGGTTGCACACGAGGAAGACACCCCTCTGCCGTGATGCTCAGCTACTATGGGCAAGGGTCACATTTCTCACCTGGAAGCAGAGGCGTTGCTGGGGTGTGGGGGGGTTGAGGGGGCTAAAGCACCAGGTCTTTTGGTTGTAGCGCCAGATAGAAGCTCAGGGGCTACAACCAGAAGGCTATAGTTAGCCCCCAGTCCCGACATTAGCGTAGCCCGGATCTTTCCCTGCCTGGGAGAGCAGAGCATTTACATGTAAATAATCCTTTACGTACCAGCAGCAAACATACAGAGGCAGAGAACATAAGCGTGCCCAGGCGATATCAATATACCCCCATTGTGGTGCTGCCCCTTTAAGGGATCAGCACACGGCGGAGTGATGTTGCACTCTGCTGCGTGCACTATAAATAAAAGGGGCGTTCCTGGCCACGTCAGTGCGACCGGGGAGCCCGAGCCTGAAACATGTCTACGCTGTGAATCTATGCAGCTGGGGGGCAGGGGGCTCACGGGATATCACTGGGGGGTCAGGGGTTCCCCCACAACAGTGGTGACGAGGCCGGTGACGGACCCGGCAGTGATTAAAATCTGCCATTTTTTTTCACATGAACGAGGGACGGAATCCTCTCGTTCCACACTTGGGGGAGGGTGCGGCCCAAGCGTGGAACATTTTGTCCCTCATAATGCAGATGTTTCACGGTGCTCCGAAGGGGTCCGTGAGTGCCATCCAGGCCCAATTTTCGGAAACATGAGTAGCTGATTGCTATTCTTACATGGACATACATGGAATTTTCATATTTATGCAATTTTTTTGGTAGAAATCACTGAGTGAAGGTGAGGCACTGGGGAGACTGGCTATTCTGAGCCATCTACCCTAGGCCTCTCTGGCTCAATTTTTGGACACTCCTCCTTGGACTGGCAGGCTTGGCGACTTGTCACTGGACAACTACCCTTATTGTACCTGATTGACGCCCTCCAGTCCAAGGGCCGAAGACAGCCGAGGTGCATCGTGGCAGTAAATGACCCTCCCGTTTCGATGCTGGTGCACACGAGGGCGTCAGTCAATGTCATGGCCTGCGAACACTATGATGCCATTCACTGCCCCCCCAAACTATCAACCCCGAATGCTTGCATTTTCACATTTGGGGGTTCACATCCCATTCCCTTGGACTGTGCATTTGTAGCTCAAGTGAGGCATGGAAGCTCCAAGATCAAAGCACGATTCTATGTGACACCGGTCAGCACCAACACCTTTCTAAGCTGCGCAGCGGCTGAAGCCCTCGGACTAGTGAGTTTCGTGTACTCCGTGTATGTGGAGGACATACAAACTCTACTGGAGAAATATGCGGGACTGCTCCAAGGGATTGGACGCATTACTGGTGACCCGGTGAAGCTGCACATCGATGAGTCTGTGCAGCCCATTGCCCTCAAGCATCGTAGGGTGCCCTTCCACCTGAGGGAGTTGGTGGACAAGGAGTTGGACAATTTGGTAAACGTCGACATCATCGAGAAGGTGGAAGGTCCGACACCCTGGGTGTCCCCAATTGTGGTTGCCAAGAAACCCAAGCAACCCGATTCGGTAAGAATCTGTGTGGTCATGAGGCTCCCCAACAAGGCGATCAGGAGGGAGCGCTATCTCACACCAACGATTGATGACATTATTTCAGAGCTGCAAGGGGCTTGCTTCTTTTCGAAGCTTGACCTCAGGGCTGGATATCACCAAGTCCTCTTCCACCCAGAGTGTAGATATATTACAACATTGACGACTCACCGGGGCCTGTACCGGTACAAGCGACTCAGTTTCGGAGTGTCCTCCGCGGCTGAGGTCTTTCAGAACATTATCAAGGGTGCACTGCCAGACCTGAAGGGCGTGCTGAACATCAGCAACGACATTCTTGTGTTCGCCACGTCGGAGGTGGACTACCTGCAGAGACTTGCCAAGACATTTGAAAGGCTTCAATCCTTGGGTCTGAGGCTCACCCGCGAAAAATGTGAGTTCCTGAGGACGAACATTGAGTTCTTTGGATTCATGTTCAACGAGGGAGGGGTGTCTCCAGACCCTAGAAAGGTAAAAGACATTAAGGACGCAAGACCTCCCGAAAATGTGTCCAAAATTCGAAACTTCTTGGGCATGGTTACATACTGTGGCCGCTTTATCAAAAATCTGGTGTCCAGGTCCGAGGCTTTACGGGCCCTCACTAAGAAAGAGACAGTGTGGCAGTGGGGACCGTTGGAGCAGGCAGCATTCGAGGACATTAAGAGTGCCCTCACAGAGGAAGACACAATGGCCTTCTTCAACCCTGCTCTCCAGTCTGAAATCATTGTGGACGCCAGCCCGTTTGGCCTGGGAGCAGTATTAACACAGGTGGGGCCAGACTCCAGCGTTCGCCTTGTGGCCTATGCCAGCAACGCTCTGTCCGAGACGGAGCAGCGTTACTCTCAGATAGAGCGAGAGGCGTTGGCCGTTCTCTGGGGGTGCAGGCACTTCTGGCTGAACATCCTGGGGAGGCCGGTGACCGTGGTGACAGACCACTCTGCCGATCTTAGCCAGCTCCTCCTCAAAACCACCAGCGAGGATCGAGAGGTGGATGCTGGCTTCTTGAATATGGAGTCTCATTGGTTTATCTGCCTGGCTCCAACAACACCGCCGACTACCTCTCTCGCCATCCGGGGTTTCACCAAGACGGCGAGGTTGATGCCTGCGCAGAGGAGGCTGATGATCACATACAGCTGGTGATCGAGGCGGCAACCCCAAATGCCCTGCCACTCGAGGAACTGGAGGTGGCAGCTGCACAGGGCGAGTGCTTATGCATCCTCAGAGCAGCATTACAACAATGGTCGTGGAAGAGTGTACTGGAGTTGCTTGCTGAACGCACGCAGGAGGCAAAGGTGGTGCTCGAGCAGCTATGGAGGGTGCGGGAAGAACTGTCATTCTCAGTGAAAGGACTGTTACTGAGAGGAGATCGGATTGTGGTCCCGCAGGCCAAAGTCCAAGAGGTGATTGGCCTAGTCCATCAAGGTAATCAGGGCACCGCGAAGACCAAGGCCCGACTACGCCTCAAGGTGTGGTTCCCCGAACTAGAGCGACGTGTGGACCAATATTTAGCCTCATGTGTGAGGTGCCAGGCAGCCTCGGCGGCCCAGAGGGAGCCCGCCATTGAAGCCATGCCCCACGGCACGCGTCCCTGGGAGGTTGTCCACGCTGACTTTGGGTCCACATCGCTAGGAACTCACTTCTTGGTGGTGGTGGATGAGTATTCCATATACCCGGAGGTGGAGTTTCTCCAGTTGGTGGCCTTTGAACACCTGGTGGTGGCGATGGAGAAGGTGTTTGCGGCTCATGGCCTACCCAAAACACTCTGTTCCGACAATGGGGCTCCCTTCCAAGGTGAGCGGTTCACTGCCCTGATGGAAGACTATGGTGTGCAACATTGGAGGGTCACCCCGCTCTGGCCAAGTGCCAATGGAGAAGCCGAGAGGCTGATGCGCACGTTGAACAAAGTCTTCCGTATTGCGCAAGGTCAAGGGCAGTGCTTGGAGAGGGCCCTCTATCAGTTCCTGCGGGTCTACCGGACAACCCTGCACACCTCGATGGGAGGGGCCCCGGCGGAAGCCCTGTTCAAGCGGTGCCCGAGAGGGCTGCTGCCAGAGGTTGGTGAGAAGGAGCCGGGAGTCATCAATGAACAGCAGGTGGAGCAGGAGCGACGGCTGCAAATTGAGCAGGAGAATGTGAAGAGAGGCCTTCAACCTCAACAACATGTGCCCAGGGACAAGGTGCTAATAAGAAACTGGCACCCCAGCAGGAAGCTTTCATGCACATATGAACCGGAGCCACTGGACGTGATCGCAGTCAAGGGGTTAATGGTGACTGCCTCGGACGGCCCGACTTCGGTCACAAGGAACGTTAGTTTCTTTAAGAAGCTGGGGGAGCCCACGACTGAGGCGCCCCTGGATCAGGACGTTGTGGACATACCCGATGAGGGTGAGGGTATGGAACCCCTCCCTCGGTCTCCTGTTAGCACACCGGCCAACAGTGGAACTCCCATCCCCGAGGTGAGCAGGAGGTACCCCCTGAGGACAGGGCGAAGGAAACCTGTTTGTCTCAGTGACTATGTCTTAGAGCCATGACTGTGTCCGACCCCGGACAGGTCCGCCAAGCGTGGGGTGGGAGGGCCAGTGGGTGGCTGTGAATAAAGGGGCTTATTGGGTACTGTGGTGTTGGTTTACTAGTGTTAGTGTGTTTTGGGGGTTAACCGTAGTTATGTAAGTTTGGGTTTGTTATTTGTTGTCCTCATGAAAAAGGAGGAGTGTGGTGCTGCCCCTTTAAGGGATCAGCACGCGGCGGAATGTGACATTGCACTCTGCCGCGTGCACTATAATTAAAAGGGGCGTTCCCGGCCGCGTCAGTGCGACCGGGGAGCCCGGGCCTGAAACATGTCTCCACTGTGAGTCTATGCTGCTGGGGGGCTGGGGGCTCACGGGGCATCGCTGGGGGGTCAGGGATTCCCCCACAACACCCATGATGAAGCCAAAGGCTTACCTTCTGGGCTCAGCTTGTAGATGGCTCACACCTCCAATGATTAGCATCCCTTTGTGAAAGTGAATAGCCTCTGAATTAGGGTGAAAGGTGCATCCAATGGGCCAATCAAAGGCTATTCAGCCTCCTGGGCTCAGAGGAAGGGGGCGGTCGACAACGTAATGGCGTAATGGCCCCACTCATGACCAGCTTTCAAACAGGTCATCCACCTCCCCCCCACCCCAGGAAAATGTAGAGGCTGGCTCTGCCCTTCCCCCTGACAGATACCGTCACTCGCGCTCAGTTGCCCCACCTACGATCTGACTTGCCGGCGCTGTAGAGACTGGCTCCCATGCTCCTCTGCTCTGTAAGGCAAGTCTTGCCCCCTATAACATTCCTTATTTCAGTGCATTAAGGAGATGTCAGTGAAGCACTTTGCCAAAGCAGTGACCTAACAGTTACTGGGAGTGGCAACCTCAAGAGTGGCAGATCGGGCCCTAACGCCCGTTATGGAGGAGCCACGCTAAAGCAGCGCACTTAATCTCTGAACTAGAGTGGTAAAGAGGGCCCCTCTTGCCTCTACACTCTATCTATCTATCTATCTATCTATCTATCTATCTATCTATCTATCTATCTATCTATCTACAGATTTCTTATATCACGCCACACGACCAAAGGCCTCAGGGTGCTCACTACACTCACTGAGGACCAAGATGGCGATGTTGTACGCTGCCTCTGAGCCAAACGTACCTATCCTCTAAGAGGTAGGGGAGGGCGGGCATGTTGACCCACTGGAAGGCATTTCTGATGCTGAAAGAAAGGAGCTGACAGGGGTCTTCCCAGCAATGGTGGTAGCTGTACCAGTAGCTGCGGATAACTGTATTGCCTGACAGGTCCCCGGTATTGGAAGAGATGAGGACTAGATAACTGGTGATTCCTGGTCGTGAAGGTCTGCTATATCTACCTGTTTTCCTAACAGCGAAAAGATTGTCAGAAGATTGGGGAGGGTGGAGTGGTAGGAGATGTGGCTGGTATGATACGGAAGAGGAAGGGCAGTGGCACGAGTGCCGGATCAGATTTTGTCCAAGACACACTCGAGCCACAATGGGGATGGGGTTAGTACCACTACATCCTCATAAGAGAAAGAAACCCAAATGGGAAGACACTCCAGCGGTAGAGTGGCTGACCTTTCCAAGGGCAAAATGCACTGATGGTATCCATGGAGGCCATGCAGTCAAAAAAGATATGGTTAGTAGCAGAATGAGCAGAGTAGGGTCCCGGCTGGCAGGTGTGGAGCCGAAGATTCTAAGAAAAGGAGGCCTCCGACAATTTAATCAAGACCCTACAAGAGGCTAATTTGCAACATACAGAGCCCCATTATCCATATGAAGCAGGGGACTGCAACCTGCGGCTCTCCAGATGTTTTGAACTGTAACTCCTATGAACCCTCACCATTGACTATGCTGGCTAAGACTGATGGGATTTTTAGTCCAAAACATCTGGTTAGCCAAAGGTTGCAGACCCCAGACCCCTGCTATAGAGAATAACATGGAAAGGCTTGAAATCATTAGTAGTGATGTGAACATTAGGCTGCAGCATCTGCCCTGGCAGGGGGACTCTGAAGACCTCCGATCCCAGGAGGAAGTCCATGCAGATCTGGAGTGATAGCCCACTGTCTTCCATAAAGCGTTTTCCGGCTGAAAACGAGAGCCTTGCCCCAGAGAAACCAGGGGGTTATAGGCACACGTCTGTACCTGACCAAAGTGAAGGAATACTGAGAACAGTGTCGATCAAGGGTCAGCGCGTGCTTTCATTTCCTGCTTGAGTCGTGGAACCTTGAATGAACGCAGCGGCATGCCGTCCATGGGGAGCGACTTTGTGAACTTGGGAACCCAGGCCATGCATGGGCTGGCAGCCAGTGAGATTGAAGGTATCCCACAGGGGGGAGGGCTCTGTCTCTGTGGAAGTGAAGGCTTCCAGGAGCTTCCTAGAGACCTACCCCCCCCGAGTTTCTAGCTCCTCCAGTGGTTGCCTCTGTTGAGACTTCATTGAACTTCCGCCTTCTTCTCTGAAGGTTCTGCTTGCACAAGATTCATATGTGATGATAGTTTGTCCTTCTGCTTAAGGCAGATTATCTGATGTCTCTTTCTTCTCACCTCAAACTGTGTCAATGTGGAGACCGAGAGCTGCTGCCCCCCTACACGTCCCCCGTGTTTCTGTCTGGACGCCAGTGAGGTCCCTTTCCTTTGATTCATTTGCACTGGTTTCCTTATACTGAAAAATCTAGTTTTAGCCCCCCCAACTCCCACTCAACAGAACATGACAGCAGCCCCCCCCACCCCCTGAATTGTACTAAATTTTGTCATCAGAGGTACCTTCTTGCAGTGTCAAAAGTCGTCCAAAATATTCCGTCATATATTCAGTTTTCTTATTTGTGGAGTTGATATTTGTGACTAATTGAGCTGCTGTGTGCGCAGAACTGTATTGTGTTCTGGAATCTTTAATTAAGCAATAGGCCCCGAGTGGGGGTGGCGGGGGCTAGGGAGGAAGGCATTACCGAATCAGGTAATGCCCAGGGGCCCATAGTTACAGGCCCGAGCGAAGCGATAGCAAGCCTCAGGGAAGCTAGATTGCAGTAAGTCTGACTATAATGTGTTTGTCCCTTAGCCCCTTCCCCATGCGGCACATGCCAGTGTATTCATCTGGCAAGGGACATTTTCTTGACTTGTGAGGTTTCCCTCACCTCCTGTGTACATCCCGCTCCAAGAGACACAGATTTGAAAACATCCCCAAGGATTCCCCCAAAGGACCTATAACTTAATTCTGCTTTTACCAACAACCAGGCACTCCAGAAAGGTTTACCTGGGTTTCACTGTATATGCATCTCCAACTATGGGCCAAATCAACATAGATTTTAGAGAGAAGACCTCTCAGTTAACATTGCAAATGAAGAAATTACTGGTGAAATACTGTAAATTCTCCATAATCCCAGTGATTAAATGCTATACAGTGAAAGTGATCCCGGTAATCCTTTATGGCCTAGAAACAAAACGGATGGTCTGATGGCCTGGGACATGAATTGGCACGAACTAGAAGGACAATTATGGAATAAAGTCCTCGGTCTCCCCAGAGCTTGTCAACATGTAGCCTGAGATATGAGTTAGGCTTGAGGTCACTCAGATCTCACGCAGAATGGAAGCTGGTATCCCTGTATTGCCTGATAACAACACCACTGCCTGATTCACTTCATGTAGGCATAAATTACCATCTGATTCACTCTAAATCGGCTCTATTATCTAATTTAAGATATTTGTTACTTAGAATATTGAAGGAATTCGATAGTGATGTGGCTATGCTCTTGTGCAATCCACTGAAAGTTAAAAAGGCAATGGAAAGAACCGACTGGATCAACACAATTGGAGGAATGCGTAAAGCAGTTCTGGTGAGATCACATTCAATATTTGATCAAAAACGTGGTTTCCTTGCGAAATATCTGAGACAATTACGTGATTGGAAGGCGAGACAGACCTTCTTTAGAGTTCGATTGAATGTAATCCTGACAGGAGAAGTGTTGACCAAATGGGGTCGCAGTGGAGAAGCCCAAAAACTTTGCCCAACATGCAATGACCCAAGTAGGCAGTCCATCAGACATGTCTTAATGGACTGCAGGGGAACCTGGGACATAAGGTTAAATATCTGCAAAGGTTTGTAGACAGAGAGGATGGCCTACTATCAGAAATGTTCTGGGATATAATAATTGCAGGCCAGGAAACACCACTCACCCTAAATGTGATCCAGGTATTGTGTATGTGTGGGCTAATAGCCAAATATTGCCAATAGGGGAACGTAAGTACACCAATCAAAGTTTTGAAGAGGAAAATATTTCAATATGTCATAAAGAAATTGTCATTTAATAATGTCATTTGTATTAATGTTTTATATGATTATTGTTCCTAATTTTGTGGATAAATGTGTAAAAAAAAACAAAGCTGGTTGGAGCACAATAAGAAAAATGAAAAAAAGAAATGCTGCATCTGATTTTTTAAAAATAAATAAATACATTTCTATGTAAAAAAAAACTTCCAACTGCGCTGGTGGTCCGGGTACCTGCTAGAAACACGCACACTCCTCAGGTGCAGAACTTAGATCCAGGCATGAATTGGGCCTTTTTCAGCAGCCATGTTTCCCTAGAACATTAGCTGTGTATTTAGGACATCGCTTGCTAACCACCTGCTCTGTCCTATCGTTGGCAAAGCCCCTGTAAAAACCTAGTTTGAGGCCGAAACTGTCAGCCTCTCCTTTGTAGTCTACGGGTCGAGAAAAGCATCCACACCCTACATCATCAGCCGCAATTTGCCTGTACACCAAGAGGACAATTTGGTGAGCACCAAGAGACCTGGGACCGACTCACCACCAAATCATGCATGCCAATCTGTTTACCCGCATTCGGACGGGGTGACACGCCTTGCATGCAGTTCCACCCTCCCAACACATACACGACTCGACTTCCATGTACTTCAATAGGCTCACATATCAAGGAAAGCATTTATCCAACGGTCAACCACAAATTCCCATTGACTTCAATGGGGTTCGGCCGCAACAAACCTGCCAAACACATCTGATATCACCCGCTTGGTGCATTCCATCGTTTTAGAGGTCCGACTCATAGCTTTTTACATTTTGCAACAGTGCAAACCTCCACTGTGCTCTTCCTGTACATGTGTTGTCTCACTTTGCCATTGGCTGCTATTACCCCACAAGAGAAATGTGCACACGATGTTTCAAGAACACATTAGAACAATGAAGACATAAAGTAAACACTTGAAGTTCACTCTTTCAAGAAACGCTTGCGTTTCCACGAGTTACACACTAAACTGAGTGCATTTATTTTCCTCGTGTAGCGCTGCTTTTCTGCCTATTTAATCAGGGAGCTTTGTCACTGAGGGGATTTCTGATAGAGTCCCAGGTAAGGGGTTGTGCCAATGGGTCACTAGCGAGGGGTCGGTGTAAATAGCAAGGGGACGCTTAAGGGTTGGCTGGATATGCCTTCGATGTTAGGGGCCAGGTGCAAGGCTTAAGGTATGGCTGTTGGGGGGTAGTGGCTAGGCTAGTGGGTAATGGCTAGAGGTTAGTGACAAGGGGTTATGAGTTAGCGGGTGTGGGTTAGGGAGTGGGTTTAGTGGCTATGTGTTGGGGTCAGAGAATAGGCTTTATGAATAAAAAAGAGCAACTCGGGTGGGGGATGTACGACTGTAAAATATACAAACTAGAGAAAGATGTCTCAAGAAAGCACTCTGAGGAAAGAGGAGGTGAGCAATGAAACCAGATAGAAGGAATCAGCAAAACTAGGAAGATACATTCCTTTGTAACTAATAATTCCATTATGTATGATAGCAATGCTCCCTAAAGTGATGCGCGCACTCTCTTCTATTTGCAAGCCGGTGCGCATCTGCAGGTGGGCCTCAGGCCTGACCTGCCATACCTTACCACAGAACACCCCCACTTCACATGGAGAATGACTCGTCGCATGACTGGGAAGAATGAGCCAAGCCCACCAATCCAGGGACAAACCCACCTAGCATGCAGCAACAAGGACAAGGCAGAAGTCCTCGCAGAGGCACGGGAGGCTTCGTTCACCCCTAACAAGGCAACTAGGCACTCAGACGGAGTGGAGGAAGAAGTTGAGAAGCATCTCACAGAAGACCAAATCAGGATGGGAGCAGAAGCTATCAAGGAGTGCACAAGCCCTGAGGTAGCAGGACTTGCAGAGAAGCTGGGGAACGGCAAAGCACCAGGGAGCGACGGAATAACCAACCTGGCAATCAGGAACCTTCCGCCGGCATCAAGGGAACACCTCACAGAGATTCTCACTGCATGCATGAGGCTCCAGCACTTCCCGAGATACTGGAAGGAAGCAAGGGTCATTGTTTTCCCAAAGGCGGCCAAATCACTGAGGGATCCTGCGAACTACCGGCCTATCATTCTGCTCTCTGGATTATCAAAGCTCCAGGAGAAGGTCCTCCTCACCCGACTCAGCGACTTCGCCTCTGAAAGAAATCTACTAGCAAAGGAACAGTTTGGATCTCAAAAGTAGCATGCAACAACTCGTCAGCTGCTGAGAGTGGTGGACACCACCAGCCAGGGATTCAACATTAAGAAGTCGACGTGAATCGTCTTCTTGGATGTATCCAAAGCATTCGACCGAGTTTGGCACAAGGGACTGTTGCAAAACATAATTGGTCTGGGATTTCCGAAATAACTCATGAAGACAATTGCAAGCTACCTGGGAGACCGCACCTTCCATGTCGCCATGCGGTCTGAGATGTCCTCATCAGATCCTATCCGAGCAGGCGTGCCACAGGAATGGAATCTCGGACCCTTCATGTTCAACATCTTCAGCAACGACCTCCCGACATATCTCCACAAGACCGACCTTGCACTGTATGCAGATGATGTACCAGTCATCTCCCAGTCATTCAGTGAAAAGGAAGTGGCGAAGAACCTGCAAGCTTTATTGGATACCATCTCGACGTGGTACAGTGACTGACAGATAGAACTCAACACCAGCAAGACAACTGAAATGCTGTTAACCTGAAAGAGGATCAAGGAGCGCCCGCACGTCATCCTCAACAGGAAGACTATCGAGTCGGAGAGCAGAAGCCGCTCCCTCGGTGTGATCCTGGACAAGAAACTCAATTGGTGAATCCACATCGAGAATACTCAGCAGAAGGAAACAGGAAAGATGGCAACACTGTACTAACTCCTGAAAGCCAAGCCCATGCCCCTCCCGAAAAACATCAATGTTTACAAGGCGATCATCAGACCTACCCATCTACAAGGCGATCATCAGACCTACCCTGACGTATGCCTCCCCAGCATGGATGACCTGCCATGAGCGACACCGGAAGAATGTTCAGATATTCGAGAAAAAGGCCCTGCAGATATCGTCTGGATTTCCAAGCATAGCTGACCTTCACAGAGACCTAGACATCAAGATGTTGGACGAACATCTAGCGAAGCTGAGTAAGAACTTCTGCCAAGGACTGGATCAGGACCCGAACCCTCTGATCAGAAGACTCACTGCCACCACTGCAAACCCTTTTGACCACTACCCAGGGCCCATCACGACAAAGACCCTGTGACAAGTCCACACAGACCAAGAAGAATCCTTACCCACGACTACACACTCAACCCAAGAAGATGGAGTAATGAGGCTCAAGCCTCGGTATCCAAACATCACCGCTGATGGATAAAATCTATCAGCAAGAAGAAGACAGACAGCAGAACACCCTCAGCTCACCCCAGGACAGGACATTAGAATGCCACTGCCGTTTGCACTACCCTTTCCATTGCAGGTACAACACGAGACGGTGCTGCACCAACATACGATCGTCTTGGCAATTCTGCAAGCATGTTAGCCCTATGCATCCCTAACACTCGCCCCATGCATCCCTGACACCCACAGCGGAATCCCTCTGCCACTGCCGAGAGCACCCAACCGGTGGGGGGGGGGGGCAGGGTCCCCCAGCCTCCCAACTCACCTCTGCTACCTTTGCTGGACAATGTGCCAAAAAAAAGCTGCCATGTACGTATGTGCCTAAGAGCGTACGTGCTGGATGCTGCAGACACACTAGGTACCACGAAAAAGGGAATCGGGGCTCTACCCAGAAGCCCCCACGCCGGCCTGCTGGTTTAGTTCTCATCACCTGCAGCGACCCCTGATAAACAGCGCTGCTTCACAAGAGACGGGAAAGGGACTCACCCAAGTTCTGGATCAGAAATCGAGCAGCGCGCAGCCTGGGAATGAATGGCAGATTCTGGGCATCAGGCTTTTTCTGCCCTCCTCCAGGTTTCGCTTCCTCCTCGCCAGCCTGGGCGACCTTTGCATGCGGCATGAAGGAATTTACAGCCCACGGGAGAACCCTTCCCCTGATGACAAGGAGCGCCCAGCTCAAAGCAGGGGGCAAAGGTTGCCAAGTCAGAAGCCACTCACTCCAAGGCATGAGTCAGGTCAGGTGGGGTGGGGGCGATGGCGCCTGCAGCGTCCACAAGTTCATGTAAAGCGCTGCATTTCATGTACTTTGTAACTCATTGGACTTGTTTCACCATGCCTCGGTTTACCAAAACATAGTATTAATATAATATCCCAGTTTCACATAGCGCTTCCTGTTGCATGCTTCTCGCCTCTAAGCTCTTTAATATATGAAGTTTTCACCCATGTTAACGTGTTTGCATGTATTTGCATATTTGTCAAGAGCTGGCTTCCAAAAGGAACGGGACAGGCAATCCTGTATCTGGGAGCAGATGTTAACTGAGCGAGTCAGACTACGCAGAGGAGAAAGTCAGCAAAAAATACATGTTTTTAGGTTTTTCCGTAAGAGAGTATCCACCTTACGGAGCTCCAGCGGAAGCTTGTGCCACAATTTGGGAGGTAACATCCATTGGCTTCCAGTCCGAGATCTGAGCAAATTCAAAACCCTCTCTCTGACTCACAAATGTCTATACAATAGCGCCCCAGCTTACCTTGTAAATCAATTCTCGAAAACGCAGTCCATCAGACCCACTGGCTCAATTTACGAGGGCCAAGTCGCCATCCCCAGGCTCAGACGACAAAAAGCGGGTTGATCAAGCTTCCTGGTGATTGCGGCCAAACCCTGGAATTCCATGCCAGTGGCCTTGAGGACAGACCCCTCTCTATGGTCCTTCCGTAAAGGCCTCAAAACCTGGCTGTTCGCCCAAGATCGTATCTAACGTAAGGGTGACTGTAGCACAGACAGCCATCAGCCGTTACTTAGCCACTCTTGCCCGAATTCTCTGTAAACTACAACCAATGCAACTGCTTCATGTTTTGTCTGTAACTGATCTCTACTGTAAGTGACCTGTAACCAACGCAAAAGAACTATGCCATCTTTATTGGGCTACCTGGGTGACATAATCATGCAATTGTACATTTGTGCAATGACTGTTAACTCTTTTGCTACAAGTAACCTCTGTAACCGACTTCTTAAGCAAAAAGCGCCTAGATGCCTCTGGGTTATGTGCGCTATATGGGTTATGTGCGCTATATAAATGACAGAATAAATCACGGCACAGCGTCTGTCGTCCCTGGAGCAGCAATGTGTACGAGGAACGACCAAAAGATTGCAATGCATACATCTAAGATACCTATCTGTCTGGTATCCTTTGAGTAACACAGATGGGCACGGTGGGGGCTAAGCCCAGTTTCCACTTGAAGACCCATCAGAGGATTTTAAACTGTATCCTCTGCTGGACCGGAAGCCAGTGAAGTAGCCTGCGCAAAGGTGTAATAGCTGAACCTTTCGGAAATTGGCAAACAAGACGGAGCGGCTGAATTTTTAATCTTTTCAAAGCCTACATAGTTGGTAATTCGGTATGCCAGCAAAAAATGCATTGCCATAATCAATGTAAGAATTGATAAGAGTCCCAGTGACCAACTGCCAACGTTCTTTAGGGATGAGGAGCAGGATTCTTTTTCAATAACCGAGGGCGAAAGAAAGCTCCTCTAGAGACTTCATTAATCTGTGAGGCGAGGGAAAGGTCGCTGTCCCACAATATCTACACATTTCTTACTTTTGAAGCAAAGGAAGTGGGGAGCCCAAACAGTAGTGGGGGGCTAGGGATGAAGGGAGGATTGTTTGTAATGACTTTGGGCCAAGTAAGAGAAGCTCAGTTTTGCTAGGATTGAGTTGAAGGACGTTGCTAATCATCCAATCACGAGCTGTAGCTGGGCCGTCTGGCGTAAAGTCGAAAAGGCATCAGTGGAGCCAGAAACATCAACAAAGATGTGTGGATCATCTCCATATGAATGATATTGAATGTTGAGACCTCTGTAGAATTGTCATCAAAGGTTGCAAATAAAGATTGATACTCAATCAACCTCAGAGGAGTGAAGGGCTGAGTTGAATTGCTGGATTTCAGACCTGCATGTTGTTGTTGAATCCAGATATCTGGGCTGAGAGCTTAACTTGCTCAGCTATCTTGCTGGCTCGGAATTACCCAATTTGATCGTTAAAAATCGATCAAATGGTACATTTGACCGATTTCAGCCAGTACCATTAATTCGATTTTTTAAAATGCTGAACATGTGGAGCGGGCGTTGCAGAGGTGTCCCCCACGGTAAGCAAGCAGGTAAGTAGAGGTGGGGGTGGGGTGGTGTAAGGCACATTTGGGTTTGTTTGGCAGAAGTGCAAATTGATTCGTGGCGAAATTGACTATGGTCAATTCCGCCGCAATTTTTACACTTTGGTCAAACAACCCGAATCCTGATGGCTCAAGATACATGCAGAATAATGGGCATCAGGCAATCATTTATTCATAACATTCCCAAACATATCTCAGGTAGGTTCTGTATTTCAAACTCAAGAGGGGAAGAAGTACACCTTAACTTACGTGCTTCTGTGCGCCTCGTAGGGGGCCAAAGCAGAAGGTCAGGCAGGATTCATTTAACAAGAAAAATGGGTTTAAAGAAAAAAGCACCAAATCCGACTCACTTTGCGCCAATAATTGGGGTACATCAGATAGCTTTACTGTAGAGACATAACCATGGGGTTCAAAGAAGGCTAGTTGAAGAACATTGGAGTGTGAGCACAATGGTCCTCTTTACATGTTGGACATAAAAGGGCAGGAAAATTGCAGTAGTGGAATTGCTTCCCCTTTACCCCCACATTCCAGCACTACCGAAGCCCGATTTCAGAGGGGAAGTGGAGGATTTCGAATCTCCACTTTAACCATCTGAGAAGGGGTATAATAGGGGCAATGACTAGCGCTAGTAGAGAGGGTACCTTACACAGGTTGACTGCAGAATGTTACAAAATGATACCTACACCCCACACATCTAAAATTGCCAAAAATGGAAAGAAGGCTTTTGCAATATTCTTGTATCGGAGACCACTGTGGACTTTACAGATAACCAGAGTTCTTGTAAACCCAAATCAATACAATCTCTCAATTTCAGCTAAGGTTTGGAAACCTAGCAACGCATACATGTATTGTATGATATTACCTCAGCACATATTAGATTATAGGATCAGTCATTGATTACATTTTACTTTGGTGTCAGTCTGTTTTTATTTGGTCAGTAGTGGCAGCAAAGTTAGTCAACATCATATGATTATTCAAAAAAGGTAGCAGGTGCCCCTCTCTAGAAGAACATGGCACGATAACCTGTTTTGTGCTTTCCACACTTTGAGAGTCCCAGCCACTTTTTGCTCACAGTAATTTTCTCAAAGGAGGAATAACCATTTGTATATCATTCTTTGTCCCGCCCACTAGGGCAGTCCAGCACTGAAATGCCAGGCAAACCTCCTTTGAACAAGAGTACCAACAGCAAACCCAGACACAAGTTTCAGCCTTGTTGGGCTTCATCAGTGAGGTGGAGATGTGCCTCTCTGAGCACAGCGAGCAAGGGGTCGACGTCTGGGTTGCCCAGGTAACTTAGGGTACCAAACCCAAGTTCCTTGCAAAAATACAAAAAAGGTAGCATGCGCCCCTCTCTAGAAAGAACATGGCATGATAACCTGTTCTGTGTTTTTTTTCCCCACTTTGAGAGTCCGCAGCCATCGCTTTTTGCTCACTGCACTTTTCACAAAGGAGCCATGTCCATTTGCATATCAGTCTTTGTCCTGCTCACAGAACAGGTTATCATTCCTTGTTCTTTCGAGAGAGGGGCCCCTGCTACCTTTTTTGTGCCATATGATTATTCTTCAGATTGGAATTCCTAAATGGACTTGTTCAACTCAGAGTAAAAAACACAAAGCCGATTTCCATCTTCCGCCACATTTACATGCTTTTCTTTTTTGACTCACATTAAAAAACCCTTGGGAATAATATCGGAAGTTCTAACGCTGTCATTTAGTAATTCTTTAATGATATGTACTTTGAGGTTCAATTTCGCATTTGGCATAAACTATGCTCTAATAAGAAACTACAAATAATCCTCTTGGTAAGGCAAAGGAAATGACAAAAAACTAATGACCAAATCCTACCCCCAATAATCGGTGGATTTACGGCAGCGGTATTGTCGCTTGCAGTATATATGCAACCATCCCTGTAGAGTCTAGGGGATCCCAACAATGCCCATTAACACCATTCGTATTCTGGCCGTACATCTGCAGGACTGAGCGGCGCTAATGGTAAAGTTTGGTGGTAATTCCAAAGAAATATCACAGATTTACCACCAAATTCATGATGAGGCCAATTATTTCGAAGTAACATTTAATGGAAAAGTAATTTAACACTTCAGTCAATTTTTAAGTCCACGGACCGCTATAAATCACCTCAAATATATTATAGATCCTATAGACCAGAGGTCTAAGATGAATGGGGATAATGCAGAGTTGGCCAATTTGAGGACTGTGGCTTTGGCACGTAATGTTGATGTGAGTGGCCAAAGACAACTCCAGGGGCACATGCACAGAAAGTACTCCAAGTGCTCTGCGAGCACTTCGTAAAGCTACAGGTGTCTCGCATGCGCAAAGCCCAATTTGTGCTGTGACGAATCAACTTCCGTGGCACCAGTGGTCCAGGGTTGAATATCGGTTTCTAAACTATCAATCAGCCCCACACCTCTAGTACATCAGAAAGGATCCGAACAGATTGGAATAACAAGCAAATTATAAACCCCCTTGCACAATGTTGGTAACGTGGACGGAACGGCAGGTTTATCTCCGCAAGGTCGTGGCTTGTTGGTTATTTGCAACACAGCGAAAATACAATTATTACCCAATGATGAAAGGGACTGTCCAGTCAAGATTATATCACAAATATCTACTATATTTCTATCAAAACAGACAGTTCTAGCCAGGGCCATCTTAAGCACTTTTGGGGCCCCCCACTTTTGGGGCCCTGGGAATGGACATCATTGGGGCCCCCCTCCACCAAACCAAAGGAATTATGGATCGAGAATACTAGTTGCGCCGCCCACCCCCAACCATGGTGCTCAGAACCTATAGGTTGATATGCTGTCTCGCAGCATAATAAGCTCGTTTACTCCCTTTAAGTCCCCTTACCTCTTCATTCTTGCTCTAATCAGAATGATAAACGAGTAGCATTTGAAGACCAATATTAGCAGTTTATGAAGAGTTTACTGTTATAGTACATGCAGGATAATTTTTATCAATAACATCCAGGAAGGTATGCAGCCTGTAGTATTAATTCAGGACCGTATGTAAAAGTTACATGTAACCTATAATGTACAGAGAACTCCCATCAGCTGCCTCACAGAATGCAAAAGTGCTCATGCATGGATAGAGGAGACCAGTAGGAAGGAAGGAGAACGCTACACATACCATAGCATTGATAGTGGAGGCAGATTAGAAGCTACCAGGAAGGTGTCTTCATCCAGACAGACTGAGATTAGAAGTGGGATATGGTTTTCAAACAGTGTTGCTATTAGATATCAAAGGAACAAATGCCTGTGGTGTGCGATATAAATATTCTCACTATTAACACAGTGAAACCATGAATCAGGCTTTTATGAAGATCATACCATGAAAAGGAAATCACACTGAAGGGCTGACAAATTTGAAAGGTTTAGGGACTGGAAATATTGAGAGGTTCGAAAATACAAGATTAAATGCGATGCCCGGAATCATACATTGGTTAAGGGGTGAAGCTGGGATGTGTGCCAACTCTGCAATTTCTGCATTTGAACACTTTCTTTTCGAGTTCTTACCATCAACTAAAACAATCTCGTTTTATAACAACGGCCTGGAAAGTACACAAATCACATTACCAAACATGACCATTTTTAAACAAAATATTAAAGAAGGGTGTTATGCAAAATGGGAATAATTCTAGCTACATTCTCTCCATCATCAAGGGAAGTACATAAGAACAAGCATACCAATCAATGTGATTTTACACATTTAATCTGGCTTTGTCTTTTGTATTTTAAAGCTTTAAATACTTCCAAAACAATGGCTTGTGTCATTTTCATTTATAAATGTGCATAAAAACCTTTGACTTTTACCAAAAAGCAAACCGTTTTTGTGTCAAACAAGCAGACATTAAAATATGCTTACATGAGGGCTGCAACATCTGGCCGTCTCTCTTCTTTCAACCCTTCCACCCAAATGGCCTACATAAGAAGAAATATCAAGTAATGGACTAAATGATACCATCAACATGCACGAAGACAAACCTCAGAGAAAACGGCACAGTAATATGAAAAATATTGGATGATGTGACCAGGATCACTGTATCGCCTGCTGGAAAATCCAGGATACAAGCATGAACGCTTTCGTTCCAAAGTCTTGAACTTGATTTTTTTCACCTCTTGGACTAACAGTTTATGCCATCGTTGGAGGCGATTGCCTAGGTTTTACAACACCCCATCTGAACAAACCAATTTCTAGACCTTCACCATATGGATGGGATTTTACTTTTTATAGCAACCACTATCTGGTGCAGGTACATTGCTGATAATAGCACCTGTTGTGCTGCAAAACCCAGTACATAAACAGGCAGGCTTATAAACTTCAGACATAGCAAAGGCTCAGCCAATCTTGCTGGAATGTGATATTCTTATTTTGCATATGAACAGATATCTCTGCAATCGGTGCTTCACACACTGAGCTAACTTCTGCATCATTGTGGCACTCAATTTATCAATATACATTTCACTGTTGCCTATTGCACATGATCAACATAATTCTGACAGGAAAGAAAGAATGCTACAGAGTTGTGCTGTAAGAAACACACAAACTACGTATACCACAGTGAACGCAGAAAGCAATACATGATGAATTGGTCAAGGGAGAATGTACTTGTCAAAACAGAAAGGCAATGGTTTTAGAGCCTCGGCAGCACCCTATAAAATATCCTGACATGGGCTATTTAAGACTGGTGAACAATGGAATCTTACTTCTTCAGATCAGGCAGCCCTGTGGGGGCCCACCTCCAAAGTGGGCGCCCTGGGTAATTGCCCCTTTTGCCCTCCCATAAAAAACGTCTCTGGTTCTAGCAGCACTACGAAATACAACCCACCCTCTATAGGAATGTAGAGGACAGGCAGTTTCAAAGAAGCAAAAGTGATGCACTCTGGATACTGACAGAAGGGTAGTCGGTATGGTTAATAACCACAACAATTTAAGTTTACTTGGCTCCAGCACAAAGGGAACAATGGGTCTTCACATGTCTCTAGAAGCCTCCTGGGAAGGACGCGGGGGGCAGAATCACAATTTACCTTGTGCTGTAGGTCTTCTTTGTGCTCGACAGGTTCGAGTCAGCTTCAGAGCACTTTGTAGGCTTCTGTGACAGAGTTTGGGATGCCAGTCAGCTGCGGATATCAGGCAGCAAGACGGTTCAGCGAGCAAAGCTGGACTAACAGTTGCAGACTGGCCTTAGTAGTGTCTCAGGGGTTAGGAATCGTTGTCTCAGTGCTGATCAGCAGTTCTGAAGCACTGGTCGAGACGTCTCAGGTGTCTTTAAGCTGCCTTGTCCTCTGTTTTAGGTTCAGGCGCCCTTTCTGCAGAGCCTAGCAGGGCACGCTGTGTACTGGCTGGGTGCCGGTTCTGGAGTGGCTGGAGGGTCCTCTGGGTTCTGTATCTCCCTCTGTTCCCTGGGAGATGTGTAGGGGAGGGACATTGCTTCCCTCTTTGGATATCCTGTCCTTCCTTCACTGGTGGAAGATGTAAGGCAGAGTGTACCTTCAGCCAGGATCCAAGGTTGAGTTCTTCTTACTGACTTCCTGTGAAGTCTTCAGGTGATCTGCCAAAATAGGGACTCAGCCCTCTTTTAAAACCAAGTAGGCCACAGTGATTGATGTAGGCTAAGCCTACCTTAATGAGCCCATCCTAGGGGTCCCTACCAACAATATCCTGTATGCGGGAAGTCATAACCAGAGTGCTATGCAACAGGAAAGGTAAAGGGGTGAAAACAGGAACAAGGTGTGCCCCAGAGCTAAAATGGCAGGCTTTGTCCCTTCCGCCCCTGATGCTTTAGCCTCTATAATGCCCATGGGGGTTCCCACAGAGAACAAAAATGACAAAGAATCTACTAATTTTAATTTAGATGGTTCAGTTTTTCCAGTTTTTCCTCCTGTTTCCCCTAAATTGTATCCAAGGGAATCAGCTGCTTACCATCAGTCCAATTCCCTGCTCATGCCCTCTTCCACTCCTGATGATTCCCTGATTCAGATTCATGCCCCAGATTTGCAGAACTTCCTGGTTCTGATAAGAATACTTAGCCTCTTGGATAAAGGCCACGAACTTACACATTCTACCCTTAGAGAATTCAAAGAGTCCCTGTCTAACATCACGGTTAAGTTAAGTAAAATGGAAGGATATATTATGGCACAAGAATCATGCCACATTTTTCATGCTGCTTGTCCGGAAAGAACGCTTCTGACATGCCAAGCGCTCTTCCAAAACCAGTCAAATGTAACTAAAACAATATCACAGTACACTCAGATGGAAGATGACATTCAAATGGATAACTCACATGTTAATTCTTAGGCCAATGTACACAGGGTCAACGAAGGTGGCCTATGTCCACACAAGAAACCAACAGCATTAACATAATAGAAATGGCTAAATTACAGCATGATAGAATCTTACCAATTGAACAAATCTTGTATAAGGCACAGCTAATACCTGATGACTTAAGGTTTTCTGAAGCTGTAATCATTAATTCTGTATCTACGCATGAGCCGGCACAGTCACCGGAAAGTGCCTCTGCACTCACAGAGATTATAGAACAACAACTTAGGTCAACTCAAAACATTGATCAACCTTCTCGGCAGCCTCTGGAGAAGGAAACAGGACAGTCAGGACAACATTTAATGCCTCAGAAAGCGAAAAAAAAACATTTTCAAGAGCTCAGAAACGTCTTCAACGGACAAAGAGCAATTCTACAAGTAAATCTCCGAAAAATGTGTCTCTCACGGAAGGCAAGCAGGCAATGAGGGGTGCCAAGAAGAATGAACCTCTCATTAATAAATCGTCACATGTGTTGTCGTCTGAGGAGGCTGCCTTGGATCTTACAGAACTAAATGATGAGAGCAAAAAAGTATTGCAGTTAAAAACACCCGAATGGAAAGACCCCAATCCTTCTGTTTCGAGTGTTCAATAGAATTGTCCAAGTAAACCGATGCCGATGCTGGCTCATAATCAGAGTCAGTGTCCCCATCCGACTCTACAATCAGTATCTGATGGGGAGCAGGTCGCTATTCTGACTCAATCACAACTCCATAACTTCTTTCCTCTAGCCCAAAATAAGAAGGCGTCCACGGGGGTTCCCCTCATGGCCCTGATTCCTCACGCCTGTGGACCGGAATTTAATGTTGCTAAATCTGAAAGGGTTAACGTCCAAACAAATATAGGTCTTCCGATGGCCACTCCAGCCAATCGGCCGGCTGAGAAAACTGCGACCCCCACTACTTGGTGTTGAGACGAGTTTGCCCATATTAAAGGTAAATACTGATCACATTGTCAACCCTATGAATACCCCCTTGGTTTCTACACCTAGTGCTACTAAAACTGCACCCTATGCCTTCTTTGATGTACCGGGCGATATGACATTTATTCTTGGATGGTCTAGTGACCCTGCGGTCAATGGCGATGCCAGGATTAACAGATCCTATTTAATGAATGTGTTCCATCAAATTCCAGCACTACGCAGCCTACTTACTAAAGATGTAGATTGGGTTAAACTATCCAATCACAACAATAACCGTATGATTTGTAGACTGCAAACGCAAATCAATCACCAAATTAATTTGAGACTACGGGGCTGATCTAGAAATGTTAAGACTGCAACTCACGGCTTGTCCATCAATGGAGGAGGCGTGGGCTTTTCTTCAATTTGTCTCTCTGGTCCTATCGGACCATGGGTCTGTTGGCCCTGTTGTCCCTTTGACAACTGATATTAATAATGCAATTCTAACTCAGCTTGCTACTTTTACCAATGTTCTTAAAGGCTTAACTTGGCTTGAACCCCTCATTAAGGCCCCGTCTAACAGGAATGAGGCACGCAAATCTTCATAATTTCTTCATAATTTACTAGCCTCTCTATTTGCTCATGGAATTGTTGTGGTCTGAAGAACCTGGTTTCCTGGCTTAATTTGTCATTGCAAGAGGAACGTCCCTCAATCATCCTTCTTCAAGAAACTAAGTCCACAATGGCTATTCATCGTTTTGTTGTAACGCAAGGCAAGCCATTTTGGGTCGCCTGAGCGGTGGACTTGCAATCTTGATTAAGAACACTCTCAGATTTACGACAAAACACATTTATTCCTCTGACCTTGTCCTCATTATAGAACTTAATCTTGAGGGACATTCTCCAATTAATCTCTCATTAGTGCCCCTTAATTGGAATCCCATGCGCGCATCTATACATAGTACTTTGTTCACTGTAAACACAGCGCTTGTGAATGCCATTTTGCAGTGCAAGGACTGAAATTATAATAGGTGAGGATTTTAATTGCTCCCAGGGACGTCATTTGGGGGTCACCAGAGGTCGCATTTGTGACCTCTCAGGTCTCCCTTGCGACCTCTGTGGTCTCCCTTGCGACCTCTAAAAAAAAAAAAATGTTTTTGTTGTAATGCAAGCTCCTGGGCTGTAGCCAGCACCATGTGGCTCTTTAATTCTGGAGCGGCTGGCTTTCTTGTTCAGGCCCCTTAAAAAAATAAGAAAAATAAGAACAGGAGTGCCACAAGTCTAACACTTTCAGCACTGACCCTAAATAAGAAAGAATAGGAATGCCAAAAAATGTGTCTTTCTAGAATTCTATACAATAATTGCTAGACTCATTAAAGGTTTATTTCAGGCACACTTCAGGGGGTGAATCACTGATTTAGTCTGTTCTCAAACGCCTCAACTCAGCCTTTCATCCTTCTGAGGTCGATAAATGGGTATCAACACAGGTTGGGTGATATTGGGTGTATATTTCTTCTATGTAAAGCCCTTAAGCTTAAGTGCTATATAAGAACACATCATTATCATTTGGTCATGGACGTCTGCTTGCAATCACAGTCATTTGGTAATATGGGCCTAAACACACTGATCTTAACGATACATATGGCGATCCATTCAGGTATGAAATGTACATCACATTATAGTGATATTGTAACCATATTTGTCATAGTGTACAATGCTATGTGATGCCACTTCCTGTTTTGTCAACGGGTGAAAGGTCGTGTTCCATCGCTTCCCGCGATATCACTTTGGGGTGGGGTCAAATGACATCACTTCCTGTGAGGTCATCTGGGGGTCAAGGGTCGTGTGATGTCATCTCCGCTACCCCTGACATTTTGGTGAAATGACGTCCCTGATTGCTCCCTAGCAAAAGATACAAAAGATAGCCTATGTCTGCTTAGGAACGACTTGACATACTACGTAAACCAATCGGCAGCACAGGGGGTACTGTGGGCCCAATTTTTGAAAGATTGGAACATTTTTATTCTCCCTGTTAACAAGCACTGTTCTAAGGTGTCATGACAGAGAGGATCTAAGATTCTAAGTACCCAGCTGCACTTTATGTGTCAAATCTATCCCACATGCCTGCCGACATGGTTGGTTCAGAATGATAGATACGCACTCTCGGTCCACTGGAATCCATCAATATGTAGGAAACTTGTTTTCAGGGTGAACTGAGATCTATGGGTTGTCCCAGAGGGCGAGGTCTCTGTTTCTTATTCAGAAAGTGTTATAGCAAGGAACTTAGCGATGATCCACTCGCACCTGATCACTCTTTCTGAGTTGCCTACCACGTCAGCCAGTGAAACCCATGTCAACAAATATGCCCTAGAAATTGCACAACTTAAACGTGCAAAGAATCGGGATCTCAGAGGTGTTGCATGTTCTGCAAAATTAGCTGTAGGCCATTTATCGTCAAAAAAACTCATCTTGTCAAATTACAAAAGCAACTTGAAGAAAATTTGTTGGCCGCGTCATCTGGCTGACAATCAAAAGATGATTCAGCTCTTATGTAAACATAATATTAGAGACATGTGGTCGATTCTGAGAAATCCACTGACTCGACTGTCCCACTGCCCCATCGCCGGGATTAATAATGCCACTTGGTACAAATATTTTAAAACCAAATATACTTTACCAGCTGCTTATGCTACAGATGACATGGTATCGATAACTCACAGCATTCCAGCACAATGTCCTTGGGGCCTTGAAGATTTAATCTGGGCCATTTTTAAATTAAAATTCTCAAAAGCCGCCGGTCCAGACAGTCTACCCCCATGTGTGATTAAGGATGACCCTATCTTTTGGGCGAAATTCTTACTTACTCGCTTCAGGTCTATTTTCCAATCTAGAACTACTCTGTCTTCGTCGCTTACTGCAATCATCATTCCGGTCCACAAAAAGGGTCCTTTGAATGACCCAGCCTATTTTAGGCCCATAGCGCTCATTAATGTTGCAGCAAAAATCTTTGCTCTTCTCTTACTTAATGAGTTGAAAGCACTCATTGCCAAGTAGCAAATTCTTTGGAGTTCCCAGGTTGGGTTTCGCAAAGCGATGGGAACGCAACTTATCGCAACCATTTTAGCGCATTTATTATTGTCATTCCGTCTTTCATCTAATGGGCCAATTTACATGGTTTCATTATATCTATCCTCGGCATTTGATAGTATAATTCGAAACCGGCTCTGGAAAAAAATGCTGTCGTATGGAATTCCCCCTTCTTTAGTTGCACTGCTTGCCCTCTTGCATACAAACACCTCCTATGGGGTGCACATTGATTTGTCTGGCCTTCTTTCAGATAGCATCCCGAAGGAGATTGGCGTAAAACAAGGGTGTAACCTTGTGTCAGTGCTTTTTAATCTCTATCTCGCTGACATTGACGCTTTATGGAATGCCCTAGATGTTTTTCCAGTAAAACTTGGTGGGCTTTGTTTGCACTGGCTCGCCTTTGCCGATGACGTAATTCTTCTGGATCGGACGCCTTTTGCCCTTCAAAACAAGCTAAACTACTTCCATCAATACTGTCTATTAAACAATCTTACAATGAATTCTGATGAATCTAAAATTTTGGTCTTCACTGCAAAGAGGAAAAACTGTAGTTTCAAATGGCTAATTGATTCAAACCCTATACCGGTTGTAATGGAAATGACCTATTTATGTTATCACATAACTAATACCAATTCTGTTGACAAATGGCATGCTCTTTTGAATAGGAAAGTATCGCATTTTATTGTGCAGATGAAACAAATCGATCATAGGCACTGCAAATTTTCGCTTCAACCACTTTTTAATTTCTATCTCTTAAAGGTTGAAGCTATAATTTTATATGGTTTGGATCTCTGCTTGTTGGAAATAGGCCCCACCTTAAATAAAATCCAGGGTAACATATGGAAAGTGGTCCTTGGATTACCCAGGTACTTACCTAACTGCATCTTGATTTATGAGCTGGGTCTATATCCCTTGCTGGACAAATTTGCCTGGCGAATGGTAAATAACTTTACCAAAATTGTGTTTTCACCCTCCAACTCATTGTACGAAGATCTACATGAAATGTTGATTACATCTTACCCTCTCTCGTTGACACAATTTCAAACCCGTATGAATAACATCCTTCACACACTAAATATGTCAACACAGGATTTAGCTGAGCGCCCCGCTGCAGTTAAGAAGAGGTTCTTTCTAAATGCGTGGGCGTCCAACTATAATGCTATAGCAGGCTATCCCTCTTATGTAGAATATGCCAAATTTAGACAGGCATATAATACATGTAGACCTTATATCACATGCTTGCCCTGTAATCCCTGTAATAAAGTGAGAAAAGACTACATGAGGTTTAGATTGGACCTGATCCATACAGGTACTAAAACCATGATGTGGAAAAAGAATCCTGCTGTGGCAGCCAACGAAACGTGTCAGTTTTGTGTGGGTCCGAATGTTAATGAAACTTTGAAACATCTTTGTATGTTCTGCCCATATTTTGAGCAGCAACGATTGTCATGTTTAGGTACCTATATAAGCGATAAGTCAACAGCATCACGTAATATCACTTGGAGGAGATGTATGTGGGGATATACCAATGCGGTTCTATTCGCCACCGTCCGTTTGGTATTACTTATCGAACACATACTTGAGCAACAGAATGCAAGTCTTTATCAGTTACACGACTCACCTGATTAAGTAACATCTATACCGTGTGGTGGGTGAGGAGCGACTGCTCTCTTGCGACTAATTTGCCATGTTGTACCTGCTTATGTCGCAAGTGTGGGGATGTGTTTTTTTGTCATTCTCCATATACTTCCCTGAAAAGGATAGAAGAAGGCTAATCTTTTGTCATGATTGTAACGGTATTGAACAAAGAGAGTGTATCCCTGTTGTAAATACGATTAAATTAGATAAGAAAACAGATTATCATTATAGCTCCATATTTTAAGAGGAGTCTATGGTGCATGGGTCTGATACAAGACTCCCACTTCTTAATGTTGCCAAAGGAAATTGCTTTTAATTCTTAAATTGTAGACAACTCACTGATACATATAATGTAATCTTGACCAGACAGCAAATGTAGTCCTAAATAATACAAATAATTATATTTAAAACATTCAAAATCATCAAAGAACATAAATACTGGTGATACAAACGGTGGGTGGTCATAATTTCGAAAAAAAATGTCGACAGACAAAAATGTCGACAAAAAAATGTCGAAAAAAAATGTCGACTTGTTTTTTTTAATTATATATTTATTTTAGGGGTTCGGGAGTTAAAAAAAGGGAAAAATTAAAAAAAAAAATTAAAAAAGGGGGGTTGGGGGGGAACCCCCCCATTTAAAAAAAAAATGCATTGAAAAAAAAGTTGACATTTTTTTTTTCGATTTTTTTTTTCGATATTTTGACGTTCGACATTTTTGTTGTCGAAATTATGACTATAAACCGATACAAACATGTGCAGTACTTCAAGTTTTGTGACATAGAGAAAAAATAAATATAAACTTTGCTCACTTGTTAATTCCAATAGCTATACATTCTTGTATTCTTGTTCTTGCTATGCATCCTTATGCATGCTATTAATGAAATGGCCCAGAAGCTGACTACTTTTGCGGTGACTGGACCAAATGTCACTGTGTCGAAAGATTATTATCCTTCAGGGTCATTAAAGTGCAAGAAATCTCTACCAAGAAATCTCTGCCCATAAAAGTGCAAGAGATCTCTATCAAGAAATCTCTGCCAACGGGCCAGTGCCTCCCCCTTCCTGGTGATGACATAGTGCACTCCTGGCTGTCACGTTCCAACTAAATATGACCGGGCGGACTGTGGCTGTAGGCTATGTCCACCCAGAGTACACAGATCTATGTGTTTGTCATGGTGTGAACATGGGAATATGTGTGTGGATTAGCCCCACACATTTTCCTGAGGTTGGTCTACCATCATTCCATTTAATTAAACATTTCAAAAAGCCTAGACGAGCACACGCCAACTATGTGGATGGTCAAATTCCTCACATGCCCCCCAGCCTCGACATGAGAACCACCAACCTGCTGAGGGTCTGGTTCGTTATCTATGCGAAAGAACCGGCTTAGGCCACCTGCATTTCTATGCTGGGAGCCTGGCTTGTGCTGGATGTGCATATCTAATCCCTGTAAGGATATGGCCCAATGGAAAAACTTAAGCTTCCCCCCTTGCATAGCCATTAACCATCTAAGAGGGCCGTGGTCTCTTTTGATAGTGAAGTGCGACTCAAAGATGTAGGGCTTCAGCTTCTTCATTGCCTATATGATGCATAACCTTCTTGTTCAATGATTGCCCAATTATCGTCTCCCTTTTTGTCAATAGCCTGCTTATGTAGGCGACAGGTTGCTCTACCCCTTGAGAGTTCAGCTGCCCTAACACTGCTCCAATCCCAAAACCACAGGCATCTATCGGACAATGAATTCCTGACCATAGTCTGGCACTTTCAGAACTGGGGCCCTGCACAATCTGTAAAGGAGCAGCAGGGGCACTTTTAGCAGTCACCCCGATTATCAGCAAGAGGGTACTTGGGCCCCAACAAAATCCCTGCCGCAAAAACTGAAGACTCAACCATAGAGCAAAGTTTACTGTCTTTATTATCAATCAAATGATAGGGATCACACTAGAGCAGCATGTTGTATCCAGAGCACTCGTCCTCTGAACATGGGTTACACCATTTCAAAGGCTAGTGACGTCATAAAAACAAGTTACGTCCCAAAAAACCTATCAGGGATGGGGATTGGTTAGTCGAGGAAAACTATATATGTACTCTATAGGGGTTGGTCCGGTTATTGGATCGCTATATATGGTGGCTCCTCCTAGGAAGACCTCTAAATGTTAAAATTACAAAGTTGCAGGTTAACAAGGAAATTATTGGCCCCTGCAACACTGTGTGCTTAACATGAAAGGTAGCTACGGATTGGGCAGGACAGGTTTTCCCAGCCTTGGGATCTTGGACAGCTACAAGGTAGAGCAAAACTATTCAAGGCAATGGGAATGATCACGAAGGTGCTGTGTGTTCCCAATAAGTTGCCATCTCTGATCGCCTGAGTCCTAAGAGCGTACATTCAGCTTTGTACCTGGGTGATTAGTAATTGTATCTTTTCACCTCTGGTTCGATGGGAACAGCTTTTCTACATCTGCTTCAAGTGAATAGGCAATGTCCCATTCTTCCAGGTCACGTGTGTATGGACCATGAAATGGATCTCTCCTGCTTGTAATTATAAGGATTTTAGGCTATGTTCCTTGCAGGTGCCTTAGCGTCCTGGCAAACTAGAAACTTCCCATCTCTGTTTGAAGTCCAAAGCCAAGTGCAATTCCTGGTATGACTCCGACCTAGCTACACTTAAACATACGTCTAGGGCGGCTGAAAGGAAATGGAGGGCTTCTTGCTTATCCTCCAACAAACTGGCCTGTCGCCTGCTCCAAAAGCAATACCGACTCTCTGTCCGCACCAAGAAGAGAGTCCACATTCAAGCCCGTGTCTCTGCGGCATCTACCAACTCGGCTGAACTCTTTAAAATCTGTAAGGAGCTTGCCAACTCTGCTAACCTCTTGCCCTGGCTTTTCAACCAATACCTGGCAACTCTCACTCACTGCATTGCCATTTTCTGCTGAAATTTCCATTGCTACACTGATGACACTCAACTCATTTTCAGGCTGCCCTCAGCCACCTCCTCTCCCTCTCTCATCTCTGATTGCCTAACTGCCATTCAAGTTTGGTGTGCAGCCAATGATCTTTGAACGCCAGCAAGACAGAGATCCTCCTCATCAGCACACCTTCACCATCATTTCTCCTCACTATCTGGCCGGCCTCCCTTGGCCCTACTCCTACCCCCACCTGCGAGGCTAAGAACCTCAGGGTCATCTTTGACTCCATACTTTCCTTCTCTGCCCCCCATCTCTGAGGTCTCTAAAAGTCAAACTTCCTACTGCACCTACTCAGAGGTACTCTGCCTTTCCTCTCCTTCCCCCAGAAGCTCACTGTCTCCCAAGCTCTGGTTCTCTCTAGGTTGGACTATTGTAACAGCCTCTTTCTAAATCTACCTGCCTCAACTTTCCGCCCTCTCAACTAATCCAGAACAGGACTGCAAGACTTTTCCTTGGCCTCAAGCCCTGGGATCGTATCTCTCCAGCTCTGAAATCTCTCCATTGGCTCCCAGTGGATGCAAGGATAAAATTCAAAACCCTCTGCATTGCCGACAAGGCTTTCTGGGGCCAGGGTCCAAAATACCTTCAGCTATCCGTCCGCAAAAAATCCTCTCGAGCTCTTCGCTCCTCTACCTCTAACTCCCTCAGGGTCAGTCTTTTTCAAAGAAACAAGCTGGGGGTAGATCTCTGTCTTCGGCTGGGGCCTCCCTCTGGAATAGCCTCCGTGCCACTATAAAACTTGAGGAGAACCATTTCCGGTTCCAGAAGCACCTCAAGACCTTCCACTTTGCTTCTGCCTTTGCTCTCCCTCTCCCCTGCTGATCTACTCCCTCTTGGCACTGTGCACCTGCCACCCTCTGTCCCCTGGGCCCAGGCACTTGCTCACCCTGCCACCCTCCTGCACTGCCTCATGGCCACCCCTTGCTCTGGGGACTGTATCTGTACCCATACAGTCCCCCACCCCCCCATTTTCTTCTTTTTCTGCACTTATCAGACTTACCCAGTCTGCTGTCGTAAACACAGCACTTGCCACTTGCTGGCTGCACTACCACTGTTTATTGCCTCTATTATCTATTTATGTATTTATTTATTATTATTTATTATTTATCTGTTCTCATCTGCACTCTCCACTCTCCCCCTTCCATGCACTTTTCCTCGTTCCCTTTCCAATGCACTTGCACATTCTCAATGTCACTGGGCCTAGTAAGATCGTTGTGGTCTCCCCTGTTCCACTCCCTTGCCTTGTCGCGCTCTGAAACACTTGTGTATGAGCGTGATACAAATAAAATATCATATCATATCACATATGCTTGTCCTCGGCTAGGATGTGCACTGTGTCTGTGCTGGAAGCTCTGTCTGTCTGCCTTTTGCTGAATAAGACTGTCAGCCTCTCCATGTATTCAAAATTCGTCTTGTTTACCCCATTCATTACAATGCACCTATGGCTTCCATATTTGTTTTTATGGCCGTCCATGTTAGTCGCAATTAAGCACGAGCAAGCTAATTGTATGTATTCCAAGCATCCTGCTGTTTCCGCTTAGGAAAGGAGATATATATAGCTGTGTGTGTCAGTCCTCTATCTGCAGGAGTCATAAGCATTTGCTTCGTGTCTATCTGAAATAAACTAACAATGTCTTTGTAGCTTCAAGCATGGATGCCTATATGCTTCATGTCTAATGCATCTACATCATCATATCAGTAGCGATGTCATCAGCTTCTCGAGGTTATAGTCAGTCAACTTGTTTGATCAATGACAACTGTATCTCTTCCATATTGTCAGTCGGGTATGATTTGAATGGCTGTGTGAGCGAATATCGTTTCTCACATCTGCGATACATCACCGATGGCGGTGAAGGGCCGAAGAGTGATGTGCATCTCTCATGTCTCTGCCTTCGCGCTGCAAGTCGGGTGGGGGTCACGGGGGCCACATTCACATCTTCCACTTCAAATCCATCCTTCAAATCCTGAAGGGAGGTTTGACAGTCGGGGGTCCAATTTATCTTCTTAGGCATTTTCTTCAAAGTTACATCATTCAGGGGCATGGCAATGGTCCCGGGCCTCTTGATGAATGACTGGTAGTACCCAGTGTGACCTAGAAAGGCTCTCACTTCGGTCTGTATGGTGGGGATGTCCCAATCCTTCACAGTTTGTACTTTTGCTCCCAGAGGTTATTTCTTACTTCCACCGACCAGGTGGCCTAGGTAAGTCACTGTGCCTGTGCTATCTGGCACTTCATGGCCTTGATAGTCAGACCTGCATTCTGCACGCCTTAAGCACTTGTTTCAGGTGGGATAAGTGATCCTCCCAGGTGTGGCTGAACACAGCATTCATCGAGGAGGCGAGCAGGCCAGCACAAGCCACTCCTGCTCCCACGTGGATGGGACTTCCTGTGCCCCTACTCCAACACTGAAGGCAAGCCCTGTGGTGGCCTTATGGGGCCATAAGCACCCCCTGTGCATGCAGCGCACAAAGAACATTTTCGCACCATGTTTCCAGCTGAATTTTAATTGAAACAAAAAAAGGAAAATAATTACTTTTAAAATGCACAATTGCAATCCCTTTGGTGCTGTGTGCCCTGGCATCCATTGTGAGGCTGCAGCTGGCCTCCTTTCATCATGGCTGCCCTGTTATGTTGGAAGTGGAGTGCCGGACTTCCTTGTGTTGATTCCATCCGATTGGGTACCTCTTCCTTGAAAGGCCCAATCAGCAAAGCCGGCAGGCGAATGCCGGCTCGCCTCCCAAGGCCCACTCCTAAGGCTTCTGTCTGAGCCTGTCCGGGCCGAGGAGGGCCTGGAGAGCCATAGATTTGACATCTAAAACTATGATCTGTCCACTGGATTAATTTCTGGACTACTTCACTTCTACTGTCTCAAAAGCCACCTGTGATCCCTCCAGTCATGATTACGAGTTTGGCTGACCTCAATAACTATCTCTCCTGTGGCATCATCAGTGTTTTTCAGCTACTCATCGTCACCTAACTAACTTAATTCCCTTTCATTGCATTTATTACTTTCACTTGTGTATTGCGTTTCCTGTGCACCATCTGCATTTTGCTGTCTTCATTTAAAGTTGAATTTGGTGTGTGCTTTTAAAATCGAATTTGGTTGTTTTGCATTTCCTGTGCACCATCTACATTGTTTGCTGCCTTCATTTAAAGTCGATTTTGGGGCGTGCTTTTAAAATCGAATTTGGGTGTTTTGCATTTCCTGTGCATCACCTGCATTGTTTGCTGCCTCCATTTTTAAAATCAATTGTATGTGTATAGTTACACCTCTGTGCCACTCTCCAAATGTAATTCTATTCATGGTGTGTTTCACTTATTCCCTCCGACTCAATCTACTAGGCCCCCCACTGAGTTCAGCCAGAACTGTGCAGTGCTGCCACTCCTCCCTCATTCTTTGGCTATAACCTATGCCCTCCGATGGCCCTCTCCATCTCTCTCATATTCTCTAACTGCTTCACTTCACCTATCCCCCATCCCTCTCCAAGTCTGGCAGGAAAAAGCACAAAAAAGATATCCTGAGTGTAAGCCCTGGACCTTGCAGACACCTATGTCAGTGCTTCCTCTAGAGAGGTCTTCACTGATATCCTTTTCCGTTTCCCATGATCTCTAGACTCTCCATCTCATCTCCACTGTCTCTCTCTTCTCACACTCCTCCACTAACGGTGGCACCAAGTGGGAAGTCCTCTTGGCTGGCTTCACATCCTCTTGTTGCTTCATTAATGTCTATCCCACTGGCACCATTCTGGTTCAGGGTCCACAACCCAAACTCCTTCTCTTTGACCGCGTCTTGCACTCTCTCATTAACTTCCTTCCTTCACCTGCTTCTCCCCCTTCTCTCCATCTCCCTCCTCTGAATGGTGTACCACACCCCTGTATCCCACCGCACTGGCATGGGGTGTTGCCTTAATCTTGCCGGAGTGGGTTCCTGCCTCTATCTTACCTACCCAGTCCTATTCCTCTTTTGAAAGTCTGGTCTGCAAGTTGGTCACCTCTCCCACTTCCACCATGACCATTGCTACCATCTACCAGCCTCCTGGTGCCACCTCCCTATTCCTCTCAGAATGGGCCAACTTCTGCTCTTCTTTACTTTCTTCCACCTCTAAGCTTCTCATCCTGGGTGATTTCAACATTCAACGGGACTCCCCTGGCACTGCATCTAATCTATTCACTGAGCCATGTGAGAAAAGAGCCCACATTCAGGCACAGGTCTCCGGCGCATCAAATAACATGGCTGAACTTTTCAAAATCTGCAGGGAACTTGCCAACCCCTCTGCAGGCTCCTCCTACCCTTCTCCTTCCCAGTCCCTCTGCAATGCACTGGCCTCACTCTTTACCACCAAAACTCAGGACATTTTGACCACCCTTTCTATACACCCTCACAACCCATCCCACTCCCCCTCCACCACACTTCCGCCCCTCCCTCTTCCTGCCTCCTTTTCTTCTTTCTCTCCTGTCACACCTGAAGAAGTTACCAGAGTTGTCTGCTCCATGAAGGTCTCTTCTAAACAGGTCTCCCCTTCCTCATCCAGGACCATCAAGGAGAACATTGGCTCACTTGCCCCTGCTCCCGCTGATTTCTGCAATCACTCTTTTACCACTGGATCTTTCCGCTCCCCCCTCAAGCACTCCCTTGTGCACCCACTCCTGAAAGAAACGTCCTCTGACCCTAACTGCCCTGCCTCTCCATCACCCCCTTCCTAGGGAAGCTACTTGAGAAGCTGGCCTTGCCCCAACTCAACTCTCACATTGAACTTGTTGGATGCCTCCACGACCATCAATCTGGATTTCGAGCATCCAGAGGCACGGAAACTGCTCTTATGAACACCCGTGAAGAACTGCTTGCATCTCTTGACTCCAACTCCCCTGCTGTCCTAATCCTTCTCGATCTGTCCTCTGCATTTGACACAGTCAACCATTCCATCCTCATATAAAGGCTCTGTGATACACTTGGTATCTCAAACAGGCACTCGATTGGCTGTCCTCTTTCCTCACTAACCACTCTTCCCAAGTCATCCTGGGCCCCTTCTCCTCTCCTACTTCCATCTCCACCTGTGGTGTCCCTCTGGGCTCCATACTCTCCCACTGGCTCTTTAACATCTACCTTGCACTCCTCGCATGCTTCATCTTCTCTTTCTCCTCCAACGTCTAGTGTTACGCAGACAACACACAGCTCTTCTTCAGACTCCCTGCTGATCCTCTTGCACCTTCCATAATCCCTGGCTGCCTACCTGCCATCCAGTCCTGGTTCGCCTCCAATGATCTCTGCCTCAACGACTGTAAAACTGAGATGTTTCCCATTGGGACCCCTGATCCCTCGTTCTACCCTTCGCTCAGGCATTCCTCCTTGGGCTCCCCACCTGCGCCTTCAACCGAGGCCACAAACTTTGGAGTCATCTTCGACTCCTCTCTTTCCTTCCTCCCTAACACTCAGGAAATTGCCAAGCAGTCCAACTATCAGCTCTTCCTTCTCAAAAGAATTCTAACTTTTCTCACTTCCCTCAGAGGCTCAGTGTGACTCAAGCCCTGGTTCTCTCACACTTGACTACTGTAACAGCCTCCTCCTGAATCTTCCTTCTTCCACTCTGCGACCACTCCAGCTTATCCAGAATAGGGTAGTGAGATTTATCCTTGGCCTTAAGCCCAACGATCGCATCTCTCCTGCACTAAAAGGTCTGGCTCCCGGTTGCTGTACGGATTAAATTCAAATCCCTCTGCATCATCTGCAAGGCTGTCTGGGCCCAGAGACCACACTATCTACAACTTTACCTCACTAAATACTCTCCCTCTAGACCACTGCGCTCCTCTGGCACCAACTCTTTGTGTAAAGGGTTTTGCTAAACAGAGGGCAGCGGGTCGCTCACTCATCAGGCTCCCTCCTTTGGAATAGCCTCCCCCTGCGCCTTGAGCAGGATCTTCTCAAATTCCCTCCTCCTTCCCTCCTTCCCTCCTCTGCTAATCCCACAGCTGCTGAATCGGTATCCTTAGCCCTTATGCATCTTCGGGGCCTTGACCTCCCACACCAATTCCTCCCAGCTCCTGTCTGTCCACAGCGCTTTGCATGTGCACCCCCTCCACTCTGGAGACTCGCACTTGCACCTCCCACGCCCCAGGCCATGTAGCACTCTGCATTTCTAGCACTTAGTCCATGGCTCACACATGGGCGTAGACTCCCCAGCACTTACCCTCTCTTCCCTCTTCCTTCTGCACTTGAACGTTCTGAATACTCACAAGGCATAGTAGGTTTGTCTCCCTCCCTTTTCCCCCTCTGCTCTTAAATTTTGTGTTGTATTGTTGTAATGTATTTCCCACCCTTCCTCCCTTCCAGTCCTGTGGGCGCTTTGAAACTAAATAAATAACGTCTAAATAGGTGACACAGAAGTTTTTCAGTCCAGACAAAACCTGGATAACCATGATGTGAAAAGTGACAGGGGCATTCTTCAATCCAAAGGGCATCACAGTGAACAAATAATGTCCTTTTGAGGTGGAGAATGCCGACTTGCTCTAGCTTGATCTGGCAAGCTGACCTGCCAGTACCCTGCTGTGAGGTCAAAGGTACTCATGAACTTGTCAATGAGCTCATCTGCCTGAGGAGTGGGGTGAGCATCTGTCTTCATGACAGAATTGAGCCCACTGTAGCCCACACAAAGGCAAACTTCAGTCTACCCACCACTGGCCTATTTAGGGACCAGTACCAATGGGCCAGCACAGGGGCTGTGGGATGGCTCTATCACTCCTAGGGACATCTTGGAAACTTCCTCCTTGATGGTGTCCCTGACCTTATCAGACATGCGTTGAATCCAGATCTTCAACAGCTTACTGTCTCCAGTGTCCACCTCATGGGTGCACCAATCTGTGTGACCTGGAGTCAGCGAAAGCAGACCAAAAAACTGTCCCAGTGAACTGCACAAATCTGTCAGTTGCTGTTCTGACGGGTCTGTTGCAATGTTAACACCTTCAACAGACCCATCTGTGGCTTCAGTGTGCAGGAGGTCTGGGTGGGGATTGTTCTCCTCCTCTGTCTCTCCATCCATCACTAACGCCATAACCAATTAATCCCGGCTATAATGGGGCTTTAGCCAATTGATGTGACAGACCCTGCACATCTGTTTAGGTCCTTTCACATCAATGAGATAATTTACCTCACTGACATTTTCCAGCACACAGTGAGGACTAGTCCACTTGTCCTGAAGGGCACTGGGTTTGACAGGTTCCATAATCCACACCCACTGGCCTGGAGAATAAACTGTCACTGTGGCCTTCTGGTCATGCCAGTGCTTCATCAGCTGCTGACTGGCCTTTAGATTCTTGGTTGACTGTTCCATGTACTTTGTCATTCTAGACCAAAGGCCAAGTACATAGCCTACCACATCTCATGTGGGGGATGAGGAGGTGCCCTCCCATCCCTCTCTCACTAGACTGAGAGGACCTTGTACAGGGTGGCCATACAGAAGCTCAAAGGGGCTAAACCCTACTCTGTTCTGTGGCACCTCCCTCTTAGTAAACAGTAGGCATGGCAGCAAATTATCCCATTTTCAACTCAGGTGCTCTTCCAAGCCACCTATCATGCCTTTCAGGGTCCTGTTGAACCGCTCAACAAGCCAGTTCATTTGTGGATGGAAGGATATGGAGAACTGGTAGGCGACTTCACACTCTTCCCACATATCCTTCATATACGCTGATATGAAGTTTCTTCTCCTGTCAGAAATGACTTCCTTGGGAAAACAACAACACGGGAGAATATCCCATTCAGAACTTTCACAACCATGGGGGCTGTGATGCTCCTCAGACTCAAGATGTATCTGTTCCTTGAACTGGTTTGGGGATCCAAAGGGTCCAGAATGTCCATGCCTATTCTCTCAAAAGTCTGCCCAACCACAGGTAGTGGAATTAAGAGGGCCTTTGTGGCACCGCCTAACTTGCCAGAAGCCTGACAAATCGGGAAGGACTGGACACATTCTTTTACATTTACACCTATCTGGGGCCAGTAAAAGTATGCAGTCAACTGGTCTGATGTCTTAGTCACTCCAAAGTGACCAGCTAAAGGAATTTGGTGAGCCAAATCCAAAAGGAACTTTATGTGGCATTGGGGAATCAACAACCTTATGGTGCCCTCACCCTCAGAGTCTTTTGGCTCACTGTACAGTAGTCCATCCTCCCAGTACACTTTGAAGTCCAGGGGCCTTGCCCTTAGCCTGCTTCTCCACCTGATTCTGCAGGCCCACTATAGTGGGACACTCTTTCTGGGATTTGAAGAAGCCAGTCTGATCTGGGCCCCCAGCTGATGCAAACTCATCAAGCTTGGGCGGGTCCTTCAGATTTGAACACACCTGGTCCTCCACCTCAGGTTCCAGCGATGTGCCAGGCAACTCTGAAGTCACTGAATCCCCTGCTACCAAAGTAGAGTCCTCAGTGGCTACTGGCCCCTCTCCCACAGGAGTAGGCGATTCAGCAGTCTGTGGAACTGGACCAGGGGCTACCGGCCACGCTGGTCCCTCCAACAAGCCCTCTGGAAGCACTCCAGGCCCTAAGGCATTGAAAGCCTTCAATCTGGCGACCTCTCTGGCCCTCGATTTGGTAGCCACTGCGACTATCTTGGGGTCAGTAAGATCAATACCCAACACACATAGGGCAGGGATTGAGTCTTTCACTCCAAATGGCGCAGGGTAATTTCACCTCGCCTGCTGAACTCTATTATCGCCAAGGCGCATTTACTGTTTCAGTCAAACCCACTGACGCTACAATCAGGCCCACCAATATACTGTCCTGGTTGTACCCACTACCATGTGACAGCAGTGATGCTGGTCGCGGTGTCTCTGACCGCCAGAGTTTTGTGTCCATTGATATACACATGTTCTAAGAACAGTTGAGTATTATTGGGTACTGGGATCTCTCTGGCGACCCGGTACAGTTCCCACTCAGTGTAACCAATCCACATTCAGACACTCCTCGGCTTAGTGGGAAGTGCTTCTCTAGGAGGCCCACACTGATGATGGGCTCCTCCATGAGTCCTCCAACATTCACTATGGCTTGCTTGGGTAAGCCCTTATAAGAGGATCCCATTTCCTATGGCCCAGCTCCTTACACACGAAACATCCCTTGGGTTGTGAGAATGCAGGTGTCCCAGTGTTAGGGGTGCCTGCGCTCTTCTCTTCGGTGTGTACGGCTCAACTAACGTTTTGTGATTTTCCTTCATTCTTTTGGGGATCTGACTTAGAAGAGGAGTGGGTTGGACCTTTGCCCGGCATCTAGTGAAAATAGCGAATAGATGTTAATGAATAACATTTTTTATGACGCTGAAATAATGCAAAAACACAGAATTTTTTATTACAAATATATATGGGGGTGGGCTAGGGAACTAAAAGGGGTCGGGAGGGGATTGGGGTCAGGTTATAATCAAAGAGAAAAATGGGACTTGGGGGTTCCCCCAAAATAATAATTTTAAAAAACAGTATTTTGGTATTTCTGTGTCATTAAAAAGGTTTTCGTTAAACCATTTTTTGTTGAAATCACATAGATCTCCTCTGTTCTTCCCATCCTCATTATTTTTCTTGTCTGAGGATTTCACATCTGGTTTTGGTGTGCCCATCTGAGCCATTTTCTGGACTCTAGTACTCACAAACCTGTCGGCAGCCTTTGCAATCTCTCTAGGGTCTGTAATAGTCTTGTCCACAAGATGCTGGTGTAGGTCAACCTGACAATTCTTCAATACATGCTCACACGCAATCAAATTGTACATCACTTTAAATGTTTCAACTTTGTTACCAGGCATCCACCCACACAGATATTTCAAAGATAAATGTGTGAAGGCTTCAAATGTCTGCCCACTTTTCTTTCCGAGCTCTCTGAAGATCTTGAGATACTGTTCAGGGGTTTTAGAGAACTTCCTGAGGAGGGCCTGCCTTCATGCACTCATAAACAGGCCTTTCCTCATGAGTTAACTGAAGAATTGCATCAGTCCCTGTGCCGGTAAGCGACTCATCAGGGCTGCACCCAGCACCCCACATTACCTCATCCACCTCCTGTAGCTGAAAAGCAAGCTTGAGTGCTTCAAACTATTGAAACTAGTCAAAAATATCCTTCCCCACTTCATAAGCCTGCACTAAGTCTTTACGGATGTGGCGTCAGGGCTTATCCCTGGTTTGAGCCACTACCTCTGCTTTCAGCTAGAGGTTGATCTATTGTCCTCTTTCTTCTCTTCCAGTGCCAGCTTGTGCAGCTCTAGGGTGACCTTGTCCCACTGTTTTTGTTCTTCCAGTGCTAGCCTCCTCTCCTCCAGCAGGAGCTTTCTAGCTGCTACATTGTTAACAGCCGGAACAATTACTGGGCCATTTAGAGGCCGTGCTGAGGCCTCGGACCTCTGGGATGCCAGACTAGCCCCTGACCTCACTGACACTCTGGAGTGTTGGGAAACCACACTTGTCCCCCTGAGAGATGGTTGGTGAGAAACACTACTCAGGTTGTCTTCCTTGCCATCTTCCACCTCCGCTTCTGGAAGGCTTTCTTCATTCGGGTACAGAGGGCCTAGCCCATCCCCTCAGGTCACTTCCCCAGCTGCCATCGCTTCTACCCAAGTTTGGAGGCTGATCAGCAGCACATGTTTATTAATCCTGGTGCTGTGGGAAAGTCTCCTCTCTTGACATAAGACGCGCAGGACATATTTGCTCATGCCTTTCCTAGTCTCTATGTCAAGATCCATAATTATTACAAATACTTAGTGGTGTTCTAAACGTTGCCTGCAGTATTTTTTATCTTCGGCTGGCTAAGCTATGTGCAAGACTTCATCTAGATCCCACTTCTACCACGGAATCAACTTCCGTGGCACCAGTGGTTCAGAGGTAAATATCGGTTTCTAAACCATCAATCAGCCCCATACCTTTAATACACCAGAAGGGATCCGAACAGATTGGAATTACAAGCAAATTGTACACCTCCTTGTGCAATTCTGGTAACGTGGATGGAACAGCAGGCTTATCTCTGCAAGATTGTGGATCGCTGGGTAATTGCAACACAGCAACAATACAATTATTACCCAATGAAAGAAGATCTATGCTCCAGAGAGTATTCCTGCCTGGAGGCCCAGGCTTCTGCATTTGTCATCACGCAGCACTCAGATGCACTGTGGCTGCTTCTGAAGATGGCTGCCATGTTGTCCCTGAAAATCCTTTGGGGCTTGTTGGCCCGGCAGGCACCCTTGTGCATTGGGGATCCCCATTGGCCATCACCATCAACTAATTGTAAGGGTGGGCTGAGCTGGAAGGCAAAGCCGGCCCGAACTAAAGGCCTTGACTTAAGGCCAGAAGCCCCTGTCTCGGACTGTCTGAGCTTTCGATGGGCCCTCCCGGCCACTAAACATCAGAAAGACTCTACTCCTGCCATTTCTTCTTCATCCCAGCCATCGCTGCTCCGCTAGGAAGGTAAGAAAGCCTCCTTACAACTACGTCCACACTCCCATCTCACCAGCCTCTCTATCATCCCCTCCCCTCCTACTAACCTCATCCTCACTACCCTCTGCCCTACACCACTGGATGCAGACTCCTACCGCCAATCTACTTCTGCAGCCCTTGCCAGTCCCATGACTTCCTTTCATTGTATGATAACAGCGTCCTTACAATAGACTCTGTTTGCAACAAGGCACCACCCTTTCAAACTATGCTGCTGTTGCTGCGTGCTGCTGATTTGGCTGAGGCTGGGTGAGGCTCGACCATCTCAACTTGCAATTTCTAACATTCCATACCTGACCACCCGAGTACCACTCACCATTCCCCTGGCCTGCCGGGTGTGATCCTGCACGCTGACTGTGCACCAATATAGACGTGGAAAGTGGGGCTTGCTTGATTTCTCACCCACATGAATGCTGTCGTTAATATATATTCTTGGCCTGTACACCTGATGTAGCCCACCACACCATGAGGTGAGGCTTTGCTAGTCTGTGAATGCACACCTATTTTGTCTCATATGCTTGCCTGCATGCCTGAGGTAGCCACCCGTAACATGAGGTGAGGCTTTGCCAGTCTGTGAACACACACATACCTGTTTTGTCTCGTATGCTTTTCTGTACGCCTGAGATAGCCCCCGTACCATGAGGTGTGGCATTGCCAGTCTGTATACACACACCTAGTTTCTCTCATATGCTTGTCTGCATGCCTGATGTAGCCCCCCATTCCATGAGGTGAGGCTTTATCAGTTTGTACACACACAATTCATTCTGTAACTAATATGCGTGTTCTTGCACTTCGCTAAATGTACTATGCACTTTCTGTAACTAGCGCCTAGATGCCTAAGGGTTTTGTTTACTGAAATAAATGTAAAAAAATGTTTTAATAAATACATGAGAAAAGGAACTGTCCACTCAAGGTTGTATAAAAAATATCTACTTTATTTATATCAAAACGGACAGTTCTAGCAACACTACGAAATACAACCCACCCTGTAAAGGAATGCAGAGGACAGACAGTTTCAAAGAAGAAAAAGGGAAGCACTCTCGATACTGACAGGAGGGTAGTCTCAGTATAGTAATTCATCGCAATAGTTCAAGGATACATGGTTTCAACACAAAGGGAGCAATGGGTTGTAAAATGTCACTAGGGGCCTTCAGAGAAGGGTCAGGGGGACAGACCCAATGTACCCTGAGCTTGTAGAAGTCCTTGGTGCTCGACAGTGTAGAGTCGGGTTCAAGCACTTTGCCGCTTCTGCAACAGAGTTCAAGATGGGAGATAGTTGCAGGAATCAGGCAGCAGCCAGTACAGCGAGCGAGGCTGAACGGACGGCTGCAGGCTGGCCTGCATGGTGGCTCAGGTTCAGGAATCGTTGTCTCAGTGCTGGTTGCGATTCTGAAGCACTGGCTGAGGCATCTTGCACGGTTTTGGTGACTGCGGTGTAACAACAGTCAGCGTTGAAGTCGGTTGCAGCTTAAGGGACTTGACTGCCTCAAAAATGTCCTTGAAGACAGACGTCCGTAGATGCTTGTCGATGCACTACTCCTAGCTTCTTCACTGGGCTTGTGTTATCCTTTAAGGTGGACGGCCCAAAGCTGAGGAGAGTGTTGCAGGCAGCTACCTTGTCCTTGGTTTGGCTCAGAGACTCTCTGGCACTTCCCACCTAGGAAGCTTGTTGCAGAGCCTAGCGGGGCACACTCTGTGCTGGCTGGGTATCGGTTCTCGAGCTACTGGAGGGTCTTCTGGATTCTGTATCTCCTTATGTTCACTGGGAGATGTCGAGGGGAGGGATCTTGCTTCCATCTTGGAAATCCTTACCTTCCTTCAATGGCGGAAAATGTAAGGCAGACTGCACCTTCAGCCAGAGTCCAATGCTGAGTTCTTCTTGCTACTACTTGCAAAGTCTTCAGATGATGTTCCCAAAATAGGGGCTCAGCCTTCTTTTAAAGCCAAATGGGCCATAGTGATTTGTGTAGGCTAAGCCTACCTTAATAAACCAATCCTGCGTCCCGACCAGCAATCTCCTGTATGCATGAAGTTATAACCAGAGTGCTTTGCAACAGAAAAGGTAAAGGGGTGAAAGCATGTAATACTAAGTCCCACCCATCTTCCTGTCTGTTGTGAATCAAAAGGTCTCTCTGGTTAATTGAGCTCTCTGTGGTTCCGAATTAAAGTGGCAGGTCTCCCTTGAAGCTGTGGTGAGACAAAACTTTCTGGCTCCTGCAAACCACATTCTTGTACCTTCTGAATGGGGTCCCCCAGCAGGGATGAATACTATAAACAGCAGTCCCAGAAATGACAGTTCACTGCCCTTGATACTGAGAGGTAGGAGCTGGCTTCAGGTTGACACAGATGCATATCAAAAGTTGTTGGGGTTTCCTATCTCCTTTGTTAACCTCTGCAGCCAGGCCCCATGTGGGCCTGTTTGAAATATACTCTATTAGCATGCTAATTGTGCTAATCGCTGCCACCATTCTGCAGGGCTCAACAAAAGGACAGGGCAGATCCACGGAGCCTTTTATAGTTAATTAGGCTGGACAGATTTTGCTCTCCCCCTTCTGAGATGACATGGTGTAATCCTGGCTGTCATATCCCAACTAAAGATGACAGGGGGATTGTGCCTGTAGGCTGTGTCCACCCAGAGTACATAGGTCTATGTGTATGTCATGCAGTGAGCATAGGGAAAGGTGTGCAGATTAGCCCCACACATTTTCCAGAGGTTGATCTACCATCCTACAATTAAAATCCCAGGTGAATGCACACCCACCGTGCAGATGGTCGAATTCCTCACAGGGACATATACTGAATCTTAATTATTTTACCTGTTAGTGGATGTGCAAAAATGGATGACTTGATTTCATGAACACATTGTAAACATTCAAGGCATGGGGACGCGCACTTTTGTTGTATTTTAAGTATGCTTTTTAGTGTACATGTTTAGCACAGCTGCATTTACTAAAATGTCTCCTAGATTGTTTGACCGCCTGTACATAAACACAATTGTTTCCTTTGTGGTGGTAGCCATTTCTTTGTTTTGTTGTGCAACTGCACAATATTTAAGAATTGTGCATTTAAATAGTGCCCTGATTGCTCCATATGTTTGAACACAAGTCAAGTGTGGTTCTTGATCATCTCTTAACCCTCATTATTTAGGGCTGTGTTGTAACAGCTTTGTAATAGGTATGCAGGGGAGGACCGGGGTCACTCCACGCAGTCACCGATCAAATCACCCAGGGTCCAACAAACCCTGCCCGGCATACAAACAGAGGACTCAGCCAAGGGCAAGTTAGAACTGTCGTTTATTTTCCATAACAGACAGGCATCATACAGGAAAGACGTTTCCAGCAATCACAGCTGCTGAGCCTGTGTCAGGGGCCTTTGTTCCATTCTGACCTCACAAATCAGGTCTCTTCCCCAAAAACCTAAGAGCCCACCTGATTGGGTGGTACCACCTATAGCCTGCCCATATAGACGTTTTTCCACTGGTCCGCACATGTCAGGTGGCTTGCCTGACCCTTCCCCAAGTACTATCTATTACATGGTTGCAGGGTAGCAGGATTACCATTGGCCTTTCCGCTCTGCCATTCACCTCGGGATGTGTGCTCCCTGATTGGCTGGAGCGGATCTCCCCAGGCCTGGGACCCAGCTCTGTTCTCAGCACTCTGACTGTGTGTTTCCATTGTAGCCGTCAGTATTACCACTTTGCCTTTGAGAGTGCCTGTAGGGTTGCAACATTGTAGAATAACATATGTATCACTTTGTGTCTGCTCCGCGGGAACTGCTCTTCTTCTCACCACAAGTAAATGGCCATTGTTCAGATCGGCTCCATGGATGAAGACTGCAAAATCAAGTCTTCTGGGCTGCAATTAGTGAGGATTTATTCTGTTTTTCTACAGATGGCTTCCTGTCTCTGAGCTTAGGAATGTGCTGCTCGTCTCTGACCTTGGCTGTGAGCCTTGGTTTAGTACTTCGTGCAGCCTGAATCTGCTTTGCTTCGTCTTTCGCTCTGAGGCCTGTGGCTTCATGTAATTCTACTATAGTTGAGCTATGATTTCTATATGTTTATACTGTGCTATTCTTCATTTAGGTTAGTAGTATCTTGGCACTTGCAGGTCCCTTATATGATCCTGTTGTTCCATGTGATTAGTTGCAATTACGCTTCTGCAAGCTTGCTCTGCATCTCTTGTGGTCCTGCATTTGGCTAATGAGAACAAATAATACAAACTTTTGACAGTATATATATGTATGTGTCCTCTGTCTACAGAACTGAGTAAGCATGTTCTTCGTGTGTGCACATGTCTGAAATATGATATGGCATTTTTAACACGCATGTACACAAGTGTTTCTAGGCGCGACAAGGAGGGGGAAACAAAGGGAGGACAAAACAATGATCTTACTAGGCCTTGTGTCATTCAGATCGTGCAAGTGCGGGGAAGAGGGAAAGGGAGAAGTGCCAGCGGGGAGCGGAAGGGGGAAGTGCAGTTAACTCACAAGTGCAGCCAGCGGGTGGCGCATAAATTCAGAGAGAAGGGACTGTAGGGTTGAGATACAGACCCTTAAGTGTTGGAGAGCCCGGAGGCAGTGCGAGGGCAACTGGACAAGCAGGAGCCTGGGGACGGAGTAGTTAAGTACATCAGCAGGGGAACGGAAGAGCGAAAGCAGAAGTGAAAAGGAAGTGAGTTGCTTCCGGAACCAGAGATGGTTCTGCTCAAGTTTGAGAGAGGCAGGGAGGCTATTCCAGAGGGAGGCCCCGGCCGAGAAGAGATATCTGCCCCCAACTCTCTGCTTGGAGAAGCATCTGACCCTCAGAGATTTGTAGGTGGATGAGCGGAGAGCACAAGAAGGAAGATGTTTTGGGAGAGAAAGCTGGAGGCAGAGCGTTCCCAGGCCGCAGAAAGCCTTGTGGACGAAGCAGAGGGTCTTGATCTCTATCCTTGCAGCCACGGGTAGCCAGTGAAGAGATTTCAGTGCTGGAGAGATACGATCCCTGGGCTTGAGGTCAAGGACAAGTCCTGCAGTCCTGTTCTGGGTCATTTGTAAAGGTCGAAGTCTATAGGCAGGCAGATTTAGAAAGAGGCCGTTGCAGTAGTCCAGCCTAGAGAGGACCAGAGCTCTGGAGACAGTGAGCTTCTGGGGTAAAGTGAGAAAGGGTAGAATACCTCTGAGGAGGTGCAGCTGGTAGTTTGACTTCTTAGGGACGTCAGAAATGTGAGGAGAGAACGAGAGGGTGAAGTCGAAGATGACACCAATGTTCTTAGCCTCACAGGAAGGAGCAGGAAGAGGGCCCAGGGTGGGCAGCCAGAGAGAGAGAGAGAGAGGAAAGGAGGGAGCAGGTGTCCCAATGATGAGGATCTCAGTCTTACTGGCATTAAGGCAGAGATCGTTGGTGGCACACCATTCCTGAATTGCGGCCAGACAGTCTGGTATTAGAGAAGGAGCAGAGGTGGCTGGGGGGAACCTGAAAGAGACCTCAGTGTCATCCGCATAACACTGAAAACTGGAGCAGAAAGCAGTAATTCAGTGGGCAAGAGGTGCCAGGTATTGGTTGAACATCCAGGGAGAGAGTTTAGACCCCTGGGAAACACCACAAGTAGAGAGAGAGATAGAAGAGATGAAAGACCTCAGTTGGACCTGACAGGGTCGGACAGTGAGAAAGGAGCTCAGCCAGGCCAGGGCCTGATCAGTGATACCCAGGTTGTCACAGAGGCGTTTCGAGCAGGATGGCATGTTTGACCGTGTCCAAAGCAGGGGATAGATAGAGGAGAATGAGGAGAGAAGCCAGATTAGAGTCAAGATTGGAGAGCGGGGCTTCACAGGTGTTCTGGAGTACGGTTTCCGTGCTTGTGGCAGCTCTGAAGCCAGACTGGTGATCATGGAGGCAACCAGCAGATTCAGTATGCAGATCAAGCTGGGTGATGGCCAGCATTTCCAAGAGTTTACCCAGGAAAGGAGTGATGGAGATAGGGAAATAGTTAGCCAGAGAGGAAGGATCGGCTGAGGACTTCTTTAGAATGGGGTGCACAAGGGAGTGCTTAAATTTGGGAGGGGAAAGTTTCAGTGGCAAAGGAGTGATTGCAGAAATCGGCTAAGGTTGTATCAAGGGTGTTTATGTGATGTTTCTGGATGAGCAATGGAGAACCTACTTTGATGAGACTTTCATAGATCGTACTTGTCTAGAAACATCGTAGGGGATCAATAGGGGAAAGGAGGAGAGACGGCCTTAAACAGGCCAGGATTGGTAGAGAAGGAGGAAGAAGAAGTAGAGGAAGAGAGGGTGGATAGGATGTCCTGAAATTTAGTGGTAATATGAGAAGCCAAGGCCATGCAGAGGGCCTGGGTGGAAACAGGAGAGGTAGAGACTGCAGCAGGATTGGCCAGCTCCTCGCAGGTTTTGAAACGTTTGGCCGTATTGTTAGATGCCGCAGAGGCGCATACTTGGATGTAGGTTCTCTTCGTAGAGAGTACAGAGAGTCTGTACAGCCTTTGGAGCAGGCAGCAAGCCAGTTTGTCATGGGGTGCACCTGCAAGGTCAGAATCGTACCAAGAGTTGCACTTGGATTTGGGCATCAAGCGGATCCTCGTGACAGGGATAAGGACATCCAGAGCGTTAGAGATGGAGAGATTAAAGTTAGAGAGGGCTGTGTCAAGGTATAAATTAGCCAAAGATGCAGGAGGAGGAGAGAAATTTGCAGCGAAAGCCTCAACTGACACACGCTTCATGGGTCGAATGACCAAGAATGTATGTGGTAGTGCTGGAGTCGGTTTGGCCTGAGGGATAGAGAGAGAGAGGTGGGAGAAAAGGAGAAAGTGATCACTCCAAGAGAGAGGAGTGGTGCGAGGGATAGCGAGGGGGAGGTCTGAGGAGATCAGAACATCCAAGTTGTACCTTGCAGAGTGATTCAGGCCTGAGGGAAGAAAAGCGAGAGAGAGAGAGAGTCACCGAGGTTTCAAAAGAGTCCAGAGGAAGGGCTGGCAGCATCCCGGTGGATGTTCAGGTCTCAGAGGAGGAGAAGTTGAGAGGAAGAGGCAAGGAGGGAGGAGGAGAGGTCCGCCCACTCAGAGAGGAAGAGGGCGACCTAGCCAGTGTAGATAGTGGCCACAGTGAGAGAGAGGCCAGGAGAGATAGAGAGCCCGCAGACTAGGCATTCAAAGGAGAAGTAATCCTGCATTGTAATGATAGAAGCAGGGATCCACTTTGGGAAAATCAGGGCTACAGCCCCAACGGGACGGTTGGTCCTGGGTTCGTAGAGGTTCTTGTAGCCATCAGGCAGGAAAGTGTTAAAACTCGTGACAGAGCTGGCCGTGAATAAAAGTCTCGGTGAGGCTGTGTGCATCCAAATCAAGCTCTTCCAAGAGCCGGCAGATGTCAGAGGAATGTTTGACAGCATTGAGAGTAGCGATGTGGAGCAGGTAGCCACATTTGAAGGACTTCTGGGGAGGAGCACAGGCCAGATGTACACCCTGTGGAAGTGTTGGAGGTGCCCAAGGATGGGCAGAAGAGGACAGAAGGGAAGGAAAGGTAGTCAGAGAGGAAGAGGAAGGTGCCAGAGGGGTGGCAGTGGAGGGAGACAACAAGGTGGCCAAAGAAGCAACAGGAGGTGCCGGAGAGGTGACTGAGGAAGGAGGTGGCAGGGGAGCCTGAGAGGGGTAAGAAGGGATAGCAGGAGAGGAAAGGAAGTTGTTAAGGTGCAGGAAGTGTCTATCAAAAAGGAGATTAGCCTGAGGGCCCTGGACCAAGACAGTGCCGTTTAAGTAGACATTAATGATGATCTTAGAGGAGTGGAAGAGAGCCAGGAAGGTCTCCCAATGGGTGCCACCATTAATGGGAGAAGAGGAAAAAGGAGAGAGAACAGACACCATGTGGGGGTCCATAGGCCTGGAGAGGGAACAACAAAGAGTATGCCAGTAAGGGTCTGTCTGGAGGAAGCACTGGTGTAGGTATTAGCGATACGGAGGCCTGGGTTGGAGACCAGGATGTCCCTTTTGAGCTTCTTCCTGCCAGACTTAGGGAGAGGGATAGAATAGTTCATAGAAAAGCAATTTGAGAAGATAGGTGAGACTGAGAGCACCATAGGGGGTGCAGGGAGGAAAGAGGGGGGGGCAGAGGGGAGCCCATGCAGGGAGGGGGAAGGGAGTCACATGGGGGGGTAGACAGAAGGTAGGCACAAGGGGGGCGCATGAAAATGAGGGGAGCACAACAAAGAGTAAAACATCTGACCTAAAAATCACCAGCAATACAGAACTAACAACAAAGCACAGAGCATAGTAGGGAACCTAGAATTAGAGAATACTGTGTGTCCATGTAACTTTGTGCATGGCTGCGAGTTTGCTTTATGGCTAATGTTACTAAGTGATGTCTCTAATGATGTCAGCACTGCAGGATACTTGTCATCAGTCGATCGTGTCCATTGAGGCATCTGGATCCATGATCATTGTTAAGGCACCTGTATCCATGATGACATTAGCTGGATAAGGTTTGAATGGCTAAAGGAGAGAATATCTGCTTGCATATGTATCTGTCACTGGTCCTCCTGAAAGCTATCCAAACAGGGACTGGCATCTTGCATCTCTGACTATTTCTGCTGTCACACTTAAGGGGTTAAGAGGGGCATTCCAGGGACCCTCTCTTCAGTCCCCCATCTGGTCGACTTGTTTGACCAAACCAACAAACTTCGTCACTATTGGCTTTGGTAGCCATATCTTCGTTATTCCTCCAAGATGTCCATAGTGATTTGCATGGGCATCGAAACTCCATGTCATGTTACTGCAGTCTCCTACTGGGTTACACCATACCCATCTCGACCAGTACCTCCTTGTTGTCCATGGGATCATAAAATGTTATTATCTCGGTTGGGGACAAGGGCACTCCTTTATCTGTGTGCTTATTTTATTTCTTTCCTCTAGAATCTTGTTTTCTTCACCATTGGTATTTATGTCTACTATCACCTTCATCCCTATTGTTTTCTCTGTCGTCGTGCGGCATTGTGTGATACAGATCTTTATCACACATCATCCTACTAGTACTAATATTAGTGCTCCTAGTAGTACATTTAGTCTGTCTGCCATCCATGTTGGAATCCATGACCATATATACGACCGCCAGCTTTGATCTTTTCCTGTTCCTTTTGCTTATTCCTCCATCTTGGTGTGCCTTTCTGACAGGCTTGTCACTGATTCTGTCAGTGTGCCATTTGCTTAATCGTTTGTGGGCACAAATGTACAACAGGAGCTCCCAATCTTGGCGCAAACTCATCTTTCCATTGCAGTGAGAAGGTCTAGAACATATCTGTTCTGGAGTGCCATCAACCTTACTGCTCAGATCTCTTTTATTGCATTGAAGCCATTTACAGTTGAATTTATTGTCAGCATCAACTCCCATCTCGTAATCTGGAGCCATTTCGCGTTTGTGTATGTCTGTACAGCTGGAACTACTGACACAAAGAACATCTCCGTTCTCTGAACACTCTGCGTTCAGGTGGTACGTTGTCAAGTGATGTTTCTGATGCTGATGAGAAGTAGTTCTCCCTCTTCACCCTACTCGCTTCAAGTGACCTCTTCTTTTGCTTTGTGTTGTCCATTTTAGGGAAGTCTTCTGTCTTGATGTCCTTTTGTGGTACTAGTAATTTTGGGGTATTGGTGTGCACCAACAAACATATTCCTCCCCAGTTGTGTGGCAACTTCTCATATGCCTTGGATCTGCACGCCCAATAGTGATCCATAAGTACTGCTGTCCCAACCTTAATTGATGGATGCTTTTCTGTGTACTTGCACTCTTTGTTTTCTCCAACCTTTACTGCACCATAATTCTGGAAACACAATGCTGTTTTTTTCAGTGGTATTGTGGGCATAGGTCCATCTTTATTTTCCACCCAGGTTAGTAACTTCTTACTTGCATCCCATTCTCTCAGACACTTATCATTTTCTCCAAGAACTGTGTTCAATGGAGCCTCTAGGAGTGTATGTGGTTTTCTACCTACTACTCCCTCCGTCCATCCTTTAGCTGTGTACACCTGGCCATAAACAAACATCTGTGTTCTTTCCCAACATCCTGGTTCTCCTATTTTCTTGGGTCCCTTGTTAGGGCATGGCAATCCTTTCAGTGTTATTCTTTTTGTCTCTCCTTTCTGTGGGCCATCAGTTATGTATTGTATAGCCTGGTCTAGTTGCCAGTAATTATTCATCATGTCAAGTGTCTTTATATAACTATCTTCGTAGGGAAATGTTGCCTTGGGCACCCATCTCAATGTTGCTGTCTTCCCTTTGAATCTTCCTCTGATTTTAACCATGGACAAGTACATAAGGCATTGTGCTCTTGCTGCTGGTATTTCAGTTGCTACAAATGTTCTGGAGGTACTCATGGCATAGGGGATTAGTGAGCAGACATAGCAGCTTTTCCCAATGATTTGTTTACCTACTTTAGTCATGTGCGTGTACCACATGTTATTAGATACTCAAGCAGTATCAGTGAGATAGAGTTCCACCCCCCATGTCTACATCAGCACTGCATTTACCTCTCTTTACTGTACTTACAGTGCTTACCTGTCCACTTGACATGGTTGTTCCACCTGCTGGAGTTAGGGTTGTGTTAGTAGAGGATACAGCAGTACTGCTAGCAACATAGGATACTCGCCAAAAGATGAGGACGATGACACCACAGGAGAATAAGACACAAGATACAATAATAATTATTTTAATAATCCCCTCCATCACTTACACCTCTTGGATCCTTGTGTAGTTTGAAGATACCACTTGCCTACCTGAAATACGCAAAGCAAGCATTATTGTGTTAATATTGTGTTAATTCAAGCATTGCGAACAAAATAGTCTGCCATAGCAAAAAGAAATAGCTTCTCCCACACACCTTTTATTCTGGGGTCATGGAGTACAGACATTAGTGATGGATGTCCCCTTTACAGGTGTGGGTATACTTGGGACAAATAAGCTATGAAGACATGGAAATACACATTTGGATGGTGTCTTCTTGTGCTGTTGGATCTCCTAACAAATTGGACAAATTGGCTTTGGAAGGTTTCGGGATGAGGATCACGGGACGCATGAGACATTGCAATATTAACTATGCAATAATAAAAGCAAAATAACAGTAATAATTTCATGGTGAATGGGGTCAGTATGTGAATAGAAAAATAGCAAACAGACAGTGTTCCCTCCCTCTGGATGTGTAGGAAGACCTTTCCCTATCTCTATTGCTCTGGAATGAGTAACGTCATTGTGTCCTTGTGAGTGTCCTTTGCTGGGTTGTGATTGTTCGAGACAATTGTTTGGTTTTTCTGCTGGTGGATCATTGGCCCTTTCGATATTGGTGCTCAGAGAGGCCACTTCTTTGTAGGGCTTGATGTCCAATAGGTGGTTCCAAGTTGTTTTTCCTACAAGTTTCACAGCTTGCTCAGTCACTAATTCCATAATGTTAGGTGCAGTTAAGAAGTCATCCGTTTCTTCTGTGTTGTTGCTCTTTACTCTTGCTTCAGGCCTCTTCGGTTGGCCCTGCAGTTGACAAGAAATAAAAGAGGCACTAGCCATCAAGGAAGCAGTGTATTTGTACATTTCCTGACCCAAAACATCAGAAATGTTCTCAGCATCTGTCATTGCCCTAGTGGGAGGAGCCAGGGGAAGTCACATGTGCTGTCCAGTCACCACCTCATGTGGGGTTAAATGGTGGTTGGACCTTGGTTTATTGCATAACGCAAATGATGCTAATGGAATACAGTGAAGCCAACTTTTATTGAGAGCCTTTTTAATCTTGGCTATGCTTTTTGTGAGCAGGCCATTAAGGCGCTCACATAATCCATTTGCCTGCAGGCGATAGGCACAATAAAATGTGTGTTGTATTCCTATTGAGGCTGTGATGTGTTTGAACATCTCATTGGCGAAATGAGGGCCATTGTCAGACCTTATGGCCTCACCCATGCCCCATCGTGGGTATATCTCCCGAACCAGGAATTTCACCGCTCTGAGGGCATCAGGATGGGAACAAGGACCGGCATCGATCCATTGGGAAAATGGGCATACAACCACTGTCATGTAGCAGTACCCTTGGCATACTTGGATCCTCCCGACATAGTCGACGTGCAGGTGCTGGAATGGATCCATGGGGGAGGTATAGCTCCTCTCATTACTCTTAAAGTATGACCTGCAGTAATTTTTGTATACACTAGACAATTAGTCATAAACTCAGCCATGTGTTCAACCAAGTTGGGACAGAACCAGTCCTCTCCAATATGAGCAACAAGAACCTCCTTCCCTGTATGGGTCAAATGGTGTAATTGTGTCAGTGCAGTGTGCAATAATGAGAACGGCATTACCACTTTCCCTGTGTTATTTTGCCAACAATAGGCATCTGTATCTGTCTGAGACACGGTAAATCCCCTCTTAATCCATAGCGCTTTTTCTTCCCTGGGTACAGCGCCCTGCAATTCCTTAATCTGTGTCACTGGTAGTGTGTTGCATCTTTCCTTTAGTATCATTGTTCATGTCTGTTCGCACGCTGGGGATGAAGCTTCTGTTTCTAAAATATCCCCAAAGTATGCAGCGCATTTTGCATCCGTATCTGCTGCTTTGTTGCCCCTAGAGATGGGGTCCTCCCCCCTTCTGTGTGCTTGGCACTCCGCCACTGCTTTGCGCTGTGGGTACTGTAGTGCCTTGATCAGTCTGCCCATTAGGAGATGCCTGCTGCACCAGTGAACCATCAGCATGTGTGAAGCCCCTCCTCAGCCAACGTGACAGCCAGAATTCACGGTGGTTGTCGCATAGACTGAAAACCGTATACACTGTTACTTCCTTCTCTCGGATGTATGCTAGTGCCAATATTAAAGCTACTCATTGTACTGATAAATATGATGGCTATATGTGTGCTTGTCACACCTCACTCATCCCGTCCTCTCTCAATCTGACTACTGATGTCCCAGTATGTCTTTCCCCAGTCGTTTGGTCAATAGTTGACGACTCATCAATGTAAAGCATGTCTCCATGTCTCTCCCCCCTCAAGTGCGTTCTCCTGTACTTTTCTAGTGTCACTGAATTGCTCTATGTTTGCTGCGCTGTCATGCACGTAGTCGTCCTCCTCCATGGGGTTGGTGACAAAAGTCGCCAGGATGACCAGTCTGCATCTCACTATCTTGAGAGCTGGGTTTGACAGTAATACCTTGAACCCTGACGCTCTCAGTGTTGTCACTGTACTTTTCAGTCTTTCCAGTATTGCAAAGAGAGCATGCTCCACACAAAGAGTGGTGCTGCATCCCATGGCAATAGTCGCTAATTTGTCCATTGCGAATGCGGCAGCAGCCAATGCCTGTTTGCATGCATAGTTTCCTCTTATTACTCGGTCTAATTTACTACTGTAATATGCTATGGGGTTGTGTCCCATGCTCGCATTTTGTGTCAGTACTGCAGTCATAACCACTCCATCGTTGTGTGAGAATAAGAAAATTTCCCTTTGATAATCTGGGATCCCTAACACTGGAGCTGTGCATATTGCTTCTTTTAGCTTATCAAATGCCTCAGCCATCTCTGCTGTCCATTGTAATTCACCTTCCCCTCTCTGTGCTTCCTTCAGTGCACTCAATAAGGGCCTAGTGTAGGTGCTTTAGTCAAACAACCATGCCCTGCAGTATTACATAGTCCTAGAAACTGCTGCATTTGTCTTATGGTTGTGGGTTTGGCTGTTCTGCAAATTGTTTCAGCTCTTTCTGGTGTCACTTTCCTCCCTTCTTGGAATATCAGTTGTCCAATATACAACACTTCTTTCTGGCAACATTGTAATTTGGCCTTGTCTTCCTTGTATCCCTTGTCTGCTAATACAGTCAACATGTGCACGGAGTCACCTCTACATTGTTCCTCTCTCTTGCTGCAAATCAATATGTCATCTATGTACTGTATATCCGTGCTCCCAAATTTCACATTGCCTAATTCCATTTGAAGGGCCCTATTGAATATTGAAGGTGATTTGCAGTGCCCTCGAGGAAGCCTTGTATGTTTCCACTTCTTATTTCTATAAAGAGATGAAGTTTAGTCCTGTGAGTCTTGGTGTAGTGGTATAGAAAAGAATGCATTCTTCAAATCTAGGACCGTGAAGTAGGCAGCTTCCGTGGGAATGCTACACAAAATTGTTGCTGGATTCAAAAGGAAATTCTGCTTCTACGATATGATTCAGAGGGCGCAAGTCCTGTATAAAATGCCACGACCCCCCCTGTTGCCTTTTTGACAGAGTACACCACTGTGTTGCACTGTGATTCTGATGGTACTTGGGTGCCTTGCTTCACTAGTGCTGCAACTGTCTCATAAATACCCTCGTCTGCCTCCCTCGACAGTGGATATTGCCTAACTCATGGAAAAATGGCTCCAGGCCTCAATTTTATTTTTACTGCTCCTAACCCTTTCAGAAGCCCCACATCATAGGGACTTGTGGTCCATAAGATGCTGGGGACCTTTGCCAAAGCTTCCTCGAGATATGTCGGCAGTACTTTTAGCATCATCGCCATTCTCTAAGGTACCTCTCTGTAATATATTTTCACCCAGTATGTGATGCTGATTTCAAATACTATCTCGTTATCTGATCGGTTGTCTTTGAACAGTTCTTTGTCTGTAACAGTAGTCAATCTGTACTCCTCTGCCCAGGCGATCACTGATCACCATGGTCGCCCTACGTCATCTGTCCCATGTACTGCTATCCAGTCAGCCCCCACTATTACTGCCTCCAATTCTAGTGGTATTCTCGTCCTTTCCTTCTAATCTAATGCTATTTCTGGCCTGAATAAGTACTCATTTGGAATGCGCCACACTCTCCCCTGAATCCCTGGGAGCCAAGCTTTTATTATTTCAGCTCCATATCAAAATAGCTCCTCATCTGCTGGCACCGCCTCTGTGCCCTGCGTCCACAATAAGCTTGAATAATCTCCCTCATGTTTAGAAGGTTTATCCCTGGTGTGGAACACACTATCCCCTTGTCAGTGAATGAGATGGACATGTTGAGTTTGCTCATGATATCCCTCCCCCTTATGTTTACTGGTGTCAGTCAGGAATACAGTAAGGGTAAAGATAAGTCGTGTTCTCCTATAGAAAGTGCAATATTGTCTGTAAATGGAACCAATTCCATCACCCCCAGAGAATCCTTGAGCATTCATAGCATTGTGTGACATACTATACTTCCCCTCCCAGATGCAGGATCTAGTAGCCCCTGTGTCTACAAGAATGGAAACATTGTGTCACATATCTTCACCCCTATGCGTGGTTCCTCCGCAGGATTGGGTTTAATTGATAGGATGGAACACATCAGGTCCGTCTTTGGGCTGTCCTATTAAGCGTATACTGATATTCCGTTTCCCAGGAATGGGTTGCCCCCCACTACAGTGACCCCCCCCCAGTTTCCTAATGGGAGCTGTTGTCATGTAGGCGGTGCATGCCAGTGTCTCGTTGTTTGACTGTGCCATGTATGATGGCTGCGTGTTATTATGAATTTGCGGTATCTTTGGTGTCTGTGAATACTCATTCTGTTCCCCTGGGTATGCCGGCTGGTATTGCATCCCTCTGTTCTGTGGCATGCCCCCATTCTGTGGCATTCCCTCATTCTGTGGCATTCCCCCTCTGCTACTACATACCCTAGAGATATGTCCTATCTGTCTACACACCCAGTGCTGGGGTGGTCCTCTTGTTTGCCTCTGATACCCTTCAGGGAACCCCTCTGCACCCTGCTGCATTTGTTTCCCATATCCCTGATACCCTCCCGAAAATCCCCCTTGGCTTGGTTGCATTTGATGCCAATACACGCATCCCCTTGGTGGCACCCCTCTTCCTCGAAACCCATGCTGCGCATCCCCCACCCCATGAACCCTCCTCCCAAGGGCGGTAGAGCATACTGTGTTTGTGGTGCGCCATATCCTTCCACGCTTGTTAACACTGCTCCTTCCATGGCGTATTTAGACAGTTTCTTCTGCACTCATTTCGCCTCCTGCTTTCTATCTCATGCTTTTTCCTTGCCTTTTCTTGCAGTATCCTGCAATAAAGTAATGTAAGTTGTATTTCTGACCATGGTTTTGCTTCCATCCCCACCAACTTTTTAAATTGCCTTTTCACCTGTTCTGGTAATCCTTGGCATAGTATATGATAGAATAATGCCACTGTTTTACCCCACGGTTCTCGTGTTTCAATGCGCAATAACTCTTGGATACCCTGAATATATTGAAAGGGGTCTTCTTCTTCCCCCATTATGTGTGCCGTTATCACACTGATGTCTGACATGTCTGGGTACTGCGTCCATCGAGCTTGCCATACGGCCGATTGGCAGTTAGCAAATGGCGAACCATTGTGCGCCATGTTGTTACTCCTAGGTACCCAGCCCTTTTCTATACTCTCCGGTCCTTTTCCGGTCCTCTCTGAGGACCGCCACTAGTAAACCTTTTACATTCCTGACTGCTAGTTTTTGTTCTGCTGTCATCCTTTCCATTTTGTATATCCATTTCCCCACACCCGCGGTCAACGAAGGTAACCTACACCTCAAATGTTCCCTGTCAATGTGTTTCCAGTGTAGGTACTGTGGTCGCCTCCCTCCCTTTTCCAGTAAGGGGAGCTGTGACAGCTTTGCCCCCATCCAGTCTCTCATGTAGTTGGTGGATGTGGATGCCCTTGCCACTTCTCCCCTCGTTCGTGCTGGAAGGTCTCTAACCCTTTGCACATATGGGGTTAAGTCATCCAGGCTGTGCAATGTAGCACTGGACTGTTGTAGTCTCTCGTCCTTGTCACACGCACTACCCCTGTTTCTTTGTCTGCTCCCCATGTTGAGCTTTGATTAGTGTGTTTTCATGTTGATCGTCGGTCGAGTTGTCCTACTCCCTTGTCCTCACTCCCCACCAAGTCATCTTCTAAACTGGTTTCTCCCAAGTCACTGACAAAGTCGTCATGGAAGCTCAGTCTCCTCAGTACCTTTGCTCCCTGTGGTTCCTCTTCTAGGTCAATCAAGTTCCTGCAGTTCCCCCTTACGGAGGACCCTGTGTTCGTTTTGTCTGGCAGAGTAGCTGCCCGGTCACCTTTCTTGCTGCGTTCTTGCTTCACTTGCCTATCCCTTCCTTCGTTATCGTCAACAGTGTTCAATCCCAACGGTAGTCTTATTTCTCTCACTGCACGCTCCACCTCCTTCGTGCATTTGCGCTCTTGTGCAAGCCGCTCTATTTGCCACTTCCATCGATCCCTTTTTACTAAAACTTGCCTTTCCTTCTTTTCTTCCTCCATTCTCCTCTCTGTTTCTTCGAGCTCTCTCCTTCTCCTCATTTCTCGCTGTTCCCACTCTTTCTCTTCTGCCTTTAGCTTTTCTCTTTGCACTTTCTTGTGTTCATCTTGTTTCTCTTTTTCTTTTCTCTCCACCTCTTCCATTATCTCTGCCCACTCTCATGCTTCCCTGCCCTCCTTACACTTTGCTACTTCTTTACTCACCCCTCCTGTTTCTCCCATTGTTTTCCCATCTAATTTCAGTATTATTTGTCCTCCTACCAACTCATTTGGTGCTATATTCTCCAGCCCTTCCCTCGTGCTTGTCTGTCTCTCGCTGTGTACCCCTTTTCCACCTACTACTTGCCCTCCCCTTTCTGCCCCTCCTCCTTGGGATATGGTGGAGGTTTGAATATTGGATTTGAGTACCCCTCTGCTGCTTTTAACTCTCGTATAGGGTATAGTCCCTGTGTTCCTGCTGTAGCCCCTTCGCTCTGATGGTCAGGCGGAGATGGGGGAGTGGGGCCGAGGGCGTTTCGCCCGGGGCCTCCTGTTGGCTTAGCTTCCATTGACGCCTCGCCACACCCCCCCCCCTGTCGTCCTGAAACATTTTCCAGAACTCAAATATTGCCATGCGATTTCTCCGTTTTTTCCAATTACAAACCTCTTGCAAATGTGTGTGTAATGGTTGCTGCACGGTATCCAGTTAGAATTTCGAAAGCACAATTTTGAATGCATTAATGTCGAAAAAGAAATGTCGAAAAAAAAAATTCAAATATATCTTTTTTTTATTTTATAGGTTTGTTTGGGTTTAGTTAGTAAAAAAAGGGGCAATTAAAAAAAACGGGGGGTTGTGGGGGAACCCCCCCATTAAAAAAAATAAAATAAATGCGCCTTCCGCTCACCACCTCAGAAAAGCTGATTCCGTCACTTTTGTTTTATTACCGAGACTGAATTCTGTACCACCTCGTGCTCTCCTAATCCTATACACAAACCTCCCTGGCAATGTCACCTTTGTACTAAATAAGGGAATGGTAGAAATTACTAACAGAGCTCACAACAATGATTTCTCAAAACACAGATATTTTCAAAACCCCAATATATTCACACGCCGGTCATCCTGACTCCTAACAGAGAATATTTCACGTGCTCAATCTGTACCTACAGCGTCTCCTTGTAGATAAAACACCTCTGCAAGACTTAACCAGAAGAGCACCTTCCGCAATTTAAGCTTGCTCCATTTGCTAAACCCTATATACAGGGATACCATCACCCATGACCCGAGCTAAAATGCCCAATCCACAGAAAATCCAATATTTACATAACTTCTGTCATCCATACACTTAAGTTAATAGTCTAGGCTATTCACCCAAACCTTTTACCTCAAGAATGAATGCTCCCTAACCACGAAAAATGACATTTACCTAGTATTCTACACAATACTCAACAATATTTCAGGATACTCAACAATACTACACCAATATTCAACAATACTCATCACCACCCCACACTCAACATTTTTTTACCCCCCTCAATTGCTGTGTGGCTCAGTTAATACTTACACTCCGTGATCCACTGATGCTGCTCAGCTACCGGCTCTCCTAAAGCTGCCACATCATCCTTCTAGTCTGCTGGGCTCCTCACGGACCGCGGACAGGATATTTCCAAGACGGTTCCTGACGTTCTCTGCACAGGGGGCCCTCCCGTGTGCGCTCGCACTCCGCAAGGTGCCTCACAGTCCTCCAGGCACAGCGACAGAAGAGGTGGCTTATGCTGAATGGGCATAGCTAACCACCCCTCTGCTACCACTCAGCCAAGGGCAAGTTAGAACTGTCGTTAATTTTCCATAACCGACAGGGATCATACAGGAAATACGTTTCCAGCAATCACAGCTCCTGAGCCCGTGTCATGGGCTTTTATTCTATTCTGATCTCACAAATTAGGGCTATTCTCCAAAAACCTAAGAGCCCACCTGTTTGGGCGGTTGGGGTGGTATTACCTATAGCCTGCACATATAGATGTTACTCCATTGGTCCTCACATGTCTGGTGGCTTGCCTGACCCTTCCCCAAGAACTATCTATTACATTGCTGCAGGGTAGCAGGATTACCATTGGCCTTTCCCATCTGCCATTCACCTCTGGATGTGTGCTCCCTGATTGGCTGGAGCTGATCTCCCAAGGCCTGGGACCCAGCTCTGTTCTCAGCACTCAGTGCACCTTCTCAAGGTGATGATTAAGACTATGTGTTTCCATTGTAGCCGTCAGTATTACCACTGTTCCTTTGAGAGTGCCTGTAGGGTTGCAACATTGTAGAATAACATATGTATCACTTTGTGTCTGCTCCGCGGGAACTGCTCTTCTTCTCACCACAAGTAAATGGCCATTGTTCAGCTCGGCTCCATGGATGAAGACTGCAAAATCGAGTCTTCTGGGCTGCAATTAGTGAGGATTTCTTCTGTTTTTCTACAGATGGCTCCCTGTCTCTGCGTTTAGGAATGTGCTGCTCATCTCTGACCTTGGCTGTGAGCCTTGGCTTGGTGCTTCGTGCAGCCTGATTCTGCTTTGCTTCGTCTTTCGTTCTGAGGCCTGTGGCTTCATGTAATTCTACTATAATTGAGCTATGATTTCTATATGTTTATACTGTGCTATTTTCGATATAGGTTAGTAGTATATTGGCACTTCCAGGTCCCTTATATGATCCTGTAGTTCCATGTGATTAGTTGCAATGCGCTTCTGCAAGCTTGCTCTGCATCTCTTGTGGTCCTGCATTTGGCTAATGAGAAAAAATAATACAAGCTTTTGACAGTATGTATAAGTATAGGTCCTCTTTCTACAGAACTGGGTAAGCATGTTCTTCGTGTGTGCACATGTGTGTCCATGTAACTTCGTGCTTGGCTGCGAGTTTGCTTCATGGCTTACGTTACTATGTCGTGGTGTCTCTAATAACATCAGCACCACAGGATACTTGTCATCAGTCGATCGCGTCCATTGAGGCGTCTGGATCCATAATCATTGTTGGGGCACCTGTATTCATGATGACATTAGCTGGATAAGGTTTGAATCGCTGTCTGAGAGAATATCTATTGGCATTTGTATTTGTCACTGGCCCTCCTGAAGGCTGTCCAAACGGACTGGCATTTTGTATCTCGGACTCTTCGGGCTGTCATGCTTAGAGGGGTTAAGAGGGGCATTGCAGGGACCCTGTCTTCACCATTCGTATAGGTTTAGGTGTGTGTCACGTACTGCTGCTGCCTGTGGTGTACTGGTGGGCATAGTGGGGTCATTAGCCAAAGGCACATTGGGTTACAGAGTCGCCTTTTTAAGGGTGGGGAGAATCATTCATGTACTTGTGGGACTGTCATTGCTGATGCCTCAATTTTCTCCAAATGTGCAATAACATGTATGCCAGTGGTTGTAGAAATGCTATGTTAATGTCCACATGCTATTCTGGAGTGCAGAGAGGGCCTTGTAGACTTATGTGTTCACCAGAGAGCAGACCTTGGGAATTCAGCCCACAGCAAAATACTGTTATTGTCAAAAGCATTTCCAGTTGATACAATAGTTATCATGCCAAGGGACCTTGATGTGGACATGTGTGGCATTCTTGCTTTATTCAGAAAAGCAGGATGTGTTCCTTCCCTGCTGTGCTGTCTCCCAATGGCGAGTGAACAGTTTGCTACATGGTAGAGCCCACAGACAGACTTATGTTTTTGTTGAGCTGGCAAACAGTGGTCTTTTGCCTCACTTTCTGTACAGCTTCAACTCATTTACATAGAGTTCTTAAGTCGCGCAATTTATGTTATGAACCTATGACATTTTACAATAACCATGTGTTTTGACTCACGTTATTGTTTGGTTGATTTTTTCCATGAAATGTTATTTTGTTGTCTTGTTTTTGGTTTTAATATCCAAAATTGATTATATATATTGATAAATAAATCATGTTTAACGACATACAATGTGTTTATATGGAAATAGAAAAAAATGTTTTGATTAAATATGAACATTTATGTTTTAGAAAACATTGCAATGGTATGGACTCATTTCTTTTGTCAGCTATCCGAGCATTCAGAGAAGGGATATACGTGCAAGAGCTTTAATCCATTATCTAATTCAAATACAGGTTCTTAGTCTTTCCTGCTTGACTTTTGAAAGTGAGGATGGGGGAGTTCCCCACCTCAGCCTAAGCGTTAGATTTGTTTTGAAGTAGGTACTTAACTTAAACCCTACTGATACATGTTGGGAACGCACCCTCGGTTTACTGTTGCATGGTAGAGAAACATGTTTGCTATCCCTTCTTGTATGGCAAAGGGACCATGTGTGTGCAGTCCCCAGGGCCCACCACATTGGGGAATCATCCTTTTGCATAGAAACAAGAACCCAGAAAAGTGGCTACTGGTGATCGTTGTGTTGGTGCCACTGGACTAATCGGGCCCTAATTCACCCTTCCTTATTATCACTACCACTGTTTCTCCACCGGTCATGGTTCCATGATTCAGACTTGATTGGGTTTAACATTGGAGCTTTCGTCTTTAAGTGGTTGTGATGATAATTTCCTTTGGATGATGATTAATTTGTATAGATTCTGATTTGTCCAATATTGTTAGATATTTAAGTACTTATTTGTGTTGTTTTTAAGGATGTGTTTGTATTACCAAAATAGATGATGATGGGGACAGAGGTGGGCCTGGCTAGAAGGACAGCATTGTCCGCAAACAATAAGACAGGAGCAGGAGTAGAACCCATTAAAAGAAACTCCAACCCAGCCTTAATTAAATTGGTATTCAAATCATTAATAAACAAGGAGGCGAGCCCGGGTGTGAGAATGCACCTGTCTCACACCCCTTGTGTGCTGGATCTCCTTAGTGTATTCACCCTCCCTTCTAAAGTACACCTTTGCATAATTGTCCTGATGTATAAGACAAATGGCCTTAATGAGCTCTAGAGAAACCCCTAACTCCATCAACATCTCCCACAGCTTTTTCCTATGAATGAAATAGAAAGTGGTCTTAGACCTACAAGGACTGTGCATAAGCTTCCCTCTTCAGCTCAACATATTTCATTTTGACGAGGGAAAGCCTAAAACACTCTTTGACCATCCCCACCCCCTTTAAAAGGAAAAACACCTGCACGGAAGATAATCCATGATAATGTACGCGCTTCCACGGTTGCAAGCGATTCAGCACCAACCTACCAAATAAAGTTAGCTGCACCATCAATTAAAGAGATTGGCCATTAGAGGAGATGGATTCTCTTCCTTAAATATTGGAACCAGCTCTGCTTCTTTCCAAGGTGTAGCCAATGGTTTGTTAGACAAGAAAACATGAATTACTCACAATAAGAACGGTGCCCATATTTTGGGTTCATAGAAATAAAGGTCAGGTTGGAGAACACCAAATCTTGGGGCTCTTCTTATTTTTGGTGAAGCCTCATGAACCTCCCGCAGTTCAAAGCACGGACATGGAAGTTCTTACATCCAAAGTAATGAAATCAGCATGCTCCTCTAAAGTTTCCCCCCTTCCCTCCCCCTGCCCTCTTCACCTCTGCCCCTACTTCCCATACCCCGCTGGCTTTTTGTTCTCCCTCTTTGTATATAGAAATGCTTTGCAGTAGATGATATGTGCTTGTTATCTTTTTACCTGCTTGTTAGATGTTCTTCTATGATGATTGTTTTCTCTTGAAAATCTCATAAAGTTTCAACAACAAAAAAAAGAATCCCTGCTGAGTGCATATAAAGAGCTAAAATGAGCTTCCCAATCTAAAGCTAACAGCGAAGACCTGCAGGGGTCACTCCCTCCATACCCGACATGGCCTCCTCCAGTTCCCCCTGTGCTCAATCCCTTGCTTCCCTATGTTTTCCCTTAACTAGCCTAGTATACGCCTGCCTAACCTGCCTAAGCGACAGGACATCTCTCTCCCCTCCCCCATCTGTCCGGCACGATGGAGACCTTTCTTGGCAGCTCTGAAATCCTGACCAAACTAGGAGAACATCGTGTTTCTCCTGCTTCAGCCTTATCTCTCGGTCTACCTGCTGGAAAGGATGCAAGAACGTCCCAGTGCTCCACAAGCCTCAATCACCTCCCCAGGAGATGATTCAGTTTGTAAAAGGTGTTCTGTATATGTCTGCCCCGACACATACCGACAGAGTAGTCACTCCTTTCTTTTTTTTTTTATCAAAGATTTTATTGATTTTAAAAGTTAAACATCATTACAAACATCTCTCAACATTTCAGGGAGGGGGCATAGTGGGTGAGGGAGGGCGGAGGAGGGAAGAAGGGTTGGGAAGAAGGGGAGAGAAGGGGGGAAAATGTCAAGGCAGGGGTGTGGGGGGAGAGAGCAATGTAATCAAAAGAAAACAGCATTAACCGTTTGACGCTCTCCACTTTAAAACTGTATTCCTTAGTTTAAGTAACAGCACACAGTATGATAATCACATCAAACAGTGGAGAGTTGGAAGGCAATAACAGTGTACAATTCCAGCGTTAATCCTCCATGCCACTTAGGGAGGAGAACAGAGGGAAATAAGAGTATATCTGAACATATGTAATAGACTGGAAGTCAATTTATCCATACGCCTCCAGAAAATAAGTCCATATTGCATGAAACGCATCTGAATCCCCTCTGCTCCTGTATATGACTCTCTCAAAGGTTGACAAGGTAAGAAGATCCTGAATCCAATCTTCGACGTTCAAACAATTTGTTAACTTCCAGGCATGAAGCGCAATTTTCTCCGCTAGCATGCATACCCTAAAGAGCTAAGCCGCGCTCGATTTGGGTAGTTTTTGTACTACTTTAGCATCACCCAGGATAAATAAGGAAGCCTTCATTGATATTTCAGTTTCCAGTACGAAATTCATTCTCTCCGACAACCCCACTCTAGAATTCGGTAGTCTTGTGATAGAACCCGATTAGACTAGAATTTGTTAGTCTTGTGATAGAACCCGATTAGATGACTCAAGTGTTCCTTTTTGCTTTTTGCACTTCCAGCATGTACCATTGTCAAGTATTGACGTTAAAAGCATGAAATACTAAAACTAAACCTAATGTTTTATGCAATTTTTTTTTATTTTTTTTTTTTTCAACCGCCGGAACTCTCTGAGCACCAGCGATCTCTTAGTCGGAGAGTTCAGGCCTCGCACATTTAGAGACCCCACAGAAAGAGAATAAGGAAAATCATTCATAAGGCCAGATGGAAAACCACATGAGAACTCCACCTCCGAACCAAGGTGACCACCAAAGAAGAACCAAAACATGCATGATGAACCCAACATACATGGTAGCTCTTAACTCCCCCTTTTGCCCCACCCAACCCCACCCCTCTCCTCCCACCCAACTTGTGAGCGTCTGAAAGGACTGCATCCCCCTACAGTCAAGCCTTCAGACCACCAAGGCTCGCCTCCACCAGGGCGAACAAGCTCACACAGAACACCACAGTTTCCGGGGCCCCCCAGACCCATTGACCAAAGGAGAGGAAAGAAAAAAGCAGCTTCCGGCATCCCCCCTCCACCCACCAGACCATGAAGCGATCCAGTTTAGAGACCGGAGCTAAACCCACCATACTCACCCCATTTCGAGAACAATAGCAGTCAGAGAACAGCAGAGGCTCCGTCCTCCAGTTAGGTTGGCGCTTGCCCCGGGGACGGGGGCGCTATCTTCCTGTATTTCCTGTGTCCCCGGACGCAACGTCGACCCAGGGATGCCGGGTAGTCCCCGCGTGGACCCTCAGTGGGAACATCATCCAGCTTGACCTGTTCTCGAAGGGAGTCACTCAACAGTTCTGTCATTGCTCTCCTGATGTCGGACTCCGAGGTAAGCACATGTCTCTCTCCGTCGAGTTCGAAAGTGAGAGAAAATGGGTGCCCCCATCTATAACGCACTCCCTTCGAGTTTTATGCAATTTTAAGGTGGTAATGGTCAAAACCCCTTGCTAGATCTTAAATTGATTCTCTGTTCCTTCCTGCTGGTTTCTGGTAAGGGAGGGCAACTTGAAACCTCTCGGGTAAGTGTTTTTGGTATCTCCTGCCAGAGGATCAGCCATGCAGAGCCATGTACATTAGTGAAAGGGATCCATCGGGATCCACCCCTTTATAACTGGCAGCCTTCCTTCTTATGGATGGGATAAATGGTTGACTGCTACTGCACTAGTCCGGCTTTTGACTTACAATCAGAAAATGATTCCGTTGTTTGCCAGATTCATAGATGGTTTGTCTCAATGAGCTCAACTAGAGAAGTGAGAATTTGGCCCTATAGCTTAAGAAAATATTGAAGTGTCTCCTAGTTACAGACAACTTCTTCGGCGGGAGTTGGGGCACATTTCCTTCAGAGCTACCTCCAATGCCTCCCTTTTTAGTACTCTAAATCTCTTATAATCTGAATCCATTGCTATCAGCTCCCCCCGATCACTGCCTTAAGAGCATCCCATATCAGTTTTTCACATTATCATTTCCATTTAAATAGCCGCTGGGAATTTCTTCCAGAGTGTATGGTCCATTGGGAAGTAAATGTGCAGCTTTCACAACCTAGGTGTCTGTTCTCTTGGTCTATCAGCAACATCCAGGCCCAGTTGAGCATGGTCTGAGATATCCATTACAGAATCTACACGTTATATCAAGTGGCAATTAGTTGATGATATCAGACACATATCAGTGCAGGAGTAAGAAGAGTGTAAACAGAATGTGGAATAATCTCCTACTTCACGAGCCAGCCACTAAATACCAACCAAACCCCAGACCACGATCTTTGTTTTCAGTTCCCCCAGCGTGCACCCCCTTATTTGAACATGAGGGAGGCTACCTATCTGCTGCAATATCCAATGCCAGGTTGAATCCTCCTAATATGCATAGTTCCCTACCTGGAAATTGCAAGATTATAGGGAGCACCAAAATGAGCCCTTTATTATCCAGGTCCATCCTGATAAGTGGGTGTTTTCCTATTCGAAACCCCAACATCACGGGCGAAGCTTCATCCTACCAGTCATTCCCTGGTCTTTCCTACATCCTCCTATTGCCATTGCCTAGACATACAACTTGATGTGCACCCTAGTTTCTGTTCTACCTCATGGCTCATGAGAGGCCTCTGTGGGTGCATTGTGTTTGAGTGAGCTAGTGCCAAGCGAGCCTTACACCCAAACAGCTCCAGCAACCATCAAAACCAGAACCAGCAGTGTAAGGAGGATCCGGGAAGCAATCTGGGTCAATGACCCTTATCAAAATTGGGCTGCCCACAAAGGTTAACATTTCCCTAGCAGCCGTCAAGAGGGGAGGAGAAGGCAAACTCAGTAGCAGGAGTGTGCTTCCAAATGTCCTGGGAGGCCTCTGTTCCCATCTCCCTCAACACCGTTCAGACTGCCCGCGCTCTTCTCCCTCCTCCAGCAGCTCTCACCTCAGCATCTCCTCACCAGCCCCTAACTTCCTTATGCGCCGTCACTAGTGTCCATGTGCCAGGGCTCTGCTGTGCACTACAGGAGACAGATCGTTCCTTCACTAGTCTGTCTGTTGCCGAGGACCGATGCTTGGACCGACCACTTCTCACAGGCCCGTGTGATGTTTTCTCCTCGTGGTGGTGCCTTACGCAGTCCAACCAGGGCCTCTCTCTAAACAGTCCTGACAAAGCAGCCAAACTGATCAGCACTCACCTCTGCGGTCAGCCTCAACCGCCTCACTCTTGTGGAACGATGCCAGAATTCAGCCTGGACAACAAAATTGGGAGCATGCAGGGCCAAACCAGGAGATGCAAGCAGGACAAGAAAGACCAGGATGCACCAAGTTGGCAATAATTCCAATCAGGGGAATAGTTGCAGTTGAGGCAACATTGTCTTTCAGGCAACCGTTGTAGCCACATTGCCAATGTGAACTCATGACAGATCGTCAGAGCAACAATTCCATGGAGACACTTTCCAATGGGGACATCAAAAATTGGATCTGGATGGTGGCGGCAGAGTCCTAGATTTGAAAGTCGACCCGAACCCAAGCAGTAACGCCTTGTGTGTAAAAATGCGCCTTAAGACCGCAGATAAATTCCAGGATTTCGAGGCGGCTGCCACTACCACCCCCCCCTCAGGCATTACTTTATTACTTTGCTGCCATAATGAGTCTTTTTAAACACACCAGGCTCATCATGCAGAAATGTAGACACCAAACGAATGCAATTGATAAAGTCCTGATGAAGCTGCAAACAAGAGCCATGAAACACTTCTTGAGAAATAGCCACTTTTCCTGTATATTAGAAATAACAGCACTCCAACACTGCAAGTTATTTTAAAAACACACTAGGAAGCATTTAATAAACTGAATTATCAAATGTTACAAACACCCAAATAATCCGTGAACGGACTATGGCAGCATCATCTGCTATGGCCAGGGGTGGACTGGCCTATGGGGCACTCTGGAGATTTCCCAGTAGGCCTCTGCACACTGGGCAGGGGTGCACTGCCTGGCAAGGGATGGACTGGCCTATGGGGCACTCTGGAGATTTCCCAGTAGGCCTCTGCACCCTGGGCAGGGGTGCACTGCCTGGCCAGGGGTGGACTGGCCTATGGGGCACTCTGGAGATTTCCCAGTAGGCCTCTGCAGCCAGGGTCTCTTTTGTGTGGTAACCTATTTTATTTCCACATTTTCTCATGGGAAAAGGGTTGTGCTTTTTGAAAATGTGTAATATGGGGCCACTTTGAAAATTATTTCCAGGCCCTTTTTAGAGAACACACCTGGCCTGGTGTCCCTCTGGACCGAGGGTTTAACAGTAAGATGGGTCCGTGGTGGGTGGGCTTCTGTGGGTTATGCAGAACTGCTAACGGTGAAACGCTGCATCTATCAGAAGGAAGAGAGAACTTTGAGATCGCCGCCCATATACATATGTATAGGGCCTGAGCGGGCAAGGCACACCCAAAATCAGAAAATGCCACCTTAGCAGCTCTGTGTGGACATTTACAGATGTTAATGTCATCAGCTTCAGGCCTCGCTTGTTAGACAATCCTGGTTACGCCTCTGATAGCCGGCCGCAGGCTTGGAATGGCCTATAGGGCAATAGGCCCATGGCCGAACCAAAAACACAAAATGCTGGTGTGGGCCAGTTGTTTTGGTTAAAGTGGGCCACTTTTCTGGCCAATGTGGGCCAGTTTGATGAGTTACTTTGCTATGAGGCTAGTAGTTTTGACCAGTGTTGCTGAATAAATATTCTTTAAAATGCACAATTTGCATCACATTTCATCCCAAAATTCCCATTTGGGTACTAGTCAAACAGTGTCACAAAAGGATGGAAGGAATGAATAGCCATTTGCAACTGTGGGCCACTTTTTCATTGGTGCCCGAGACAATGTTATGGCCCAGTCCGACCCTGGCCGGCTGCATAAATAGGGAGAACAACCAGCTCCTAGAAGCCAAAGGAAGCAGCCGCCAGCCGATGCACCACTAGGCACTCGCCCGACAGGGTGGTCAGTCTGTTACCTCTCTGGAGAGCCTATTAATGCTGCAAGGGCAGGAAACCGAGTCCCTACGTGTACAGGCAGTAATGCATCACATTGGCCTGCAAATCTTAGCTGGGTTAGAGACGTTTTTTTTTATTCATTATTATTTTATTTTTTATTCATTATTATTTTATTTTTTATTTGAACGAATCTGCAGTTTGAACGCAATAACATTTTTAACAAAACTTTAATACCGAAATTCACCGAATTTATTATTAAATATATATAGAGGGGTGGAGTAAGGGATTAAAAGGGTGGCGAGTGGGTTGGGGTGGCGTTTTAATCATTGCAAAACGCCCCCCCCCCCAAACATTTTTTTTTAAATCGGTATTTAAGTTTTGGTAAAAATGTTTTCGTTATAACATTTTTCGTTAACATCTCATGGCAACACCCCCCCCCTTCCACCCTTTGCCAACATTCTTTCATCATCAGTGGTGGGATGGTCAGTGACTCTACACGGCCAATGATACCGAGCTGTGAACCAGAATGGACCCCCCCCCCTCCGCCCCCGTCAAATGGTACCAGTATTAATTCTGTGGGTTTAACCCCCCCCCCCCCCCCCCAACCCCCCATTAGACCGTCATTAGAAACTATTTGGGCCTCATCGCAATGTCATTTTTCTGCCGAATAGTAACCAAACGTCTTTACAGTTACCACCACTTTTAGGATCTTTGCAAATTACTGTGTGCGGTAATTTCACTGCAGTAAATACGTTTGGAGGTAGAGGGTTTACAACCAGCTACAGTTTGGATCAAAGGCCTCCACTTCAACCGCCAAACCTGGAATGAAGCCAATTGGCCACCGATAAAGAGGCAATAAAACTCTATCCTAGGATTTGAAGTTCAAATAACGGGTGAGATTTGGGGGGGGGGGGCAGAGGATCACTCACTGCTACCAGTGGGAGGCAACAAAGGATCTCTGTAATAAAGCAGCCCCAAGGAATAATCCTAATAGTTCAGAAACACCAAAGACAACCATCCCAAAAACTTTGCAAAAGTTAAGCACATTTAAGAAAAGCAGTAAACCAATATACGTTTTTTTTTCCAACGCATGAGGTCAGGTACAGGCTACAGCATGTGAAATGTATTCCAAGCATAACTGGTAGAGGGCGAGCGCCCTCTAGTGTTAAAGTATCAGAGACATGAGAGTGTGACTAGGCTTGCAACTAAGCTTTTGAATGGTGCACATTAAACATTGATGGAAAGTGCGCCAAGCTAACCCCAATAAAACATATTTTGATATCACTTCTTAAGTAATGCCAGGTTTACCATGATACTGGCACAGCTTAATTTGCCTTAACACAGAATATCAGCCTGCATTTTTTTAAGGAGAAGGCACCCAGATAATTACTGCCGAGGCTTTAAGTGTGATCTGTGTTTAGCAGTGCTTCGTTCCGGCCAAGTCGGCTCGCCAGAACCAGGTTCTATTTTTAACTCCTTGTTCCCAGAGTGTGTCGAAAAAGCAGCTACAAAATAGTCAAGATCGGTGAAATCAGGAGAAAGCCGTGAAAGTGGGGACGACTCAAAATCAGGGACTCTGGCAAGCCGAAGGAAGTCAGTCTTACATGTTACTATAGAAACGGTGCTGGCCTCTCCTGTGTGAATTCCAATTGTGTCAGGTTTGTAGTGAGGCTCACCCAGAAGGATTCCTGCAATGGTGCCCTCACCAGGTACACCAACAATTGTGTTGTAACCTCTGAAAATGTCCCCAAGGGGCAGTGAAGAGATGCACACTGGGTTGTAATCAGAACGCAAATGCCTTGAGTCTTCTTTGGTGCATTTTCTTAAGTTTCACTAAAAAAGGGCGATGTTGTGCCCACTATGTTTGAGCGAATTGCAAGTCTAGGAATACTACAAAGCAGTCCTTTCTGTTTGTTATGAACAATATTGTGAGGATGTCGCATTAAGACAGAGGTCTGAAACTTCTGTCTCTTCAGGTGTTTCAGACTACAACCCACATCAGCTTCCACCAACAGTCAATTGTTTGGGACCATGGGAGTCGTAGTCCAAAACATGTGAAGAGCCACAAGTTGCAGGTCCCTGTATTAAGGGGACCATTTGCAAAGTTGTGGTGTGAGGGCCCAGGACGCCCACAAACCTTGTGATGTGCCGTTGTCCAGCCTCTTGGAAGCCAGGATAGGGCTTATGCACTTTTTAAAACACATCCAAAGCAGCGTAGGGCTTGACCACACCTTAAACCAAACCCAGGGAAGCAGAGCAGAGTGTACAGAGACCACGTGCCACAGTTTCAGTCAATCATACTTCAGGCAAGCGCATGCAGAGCCATCCTTAAACACATGCACTGTGGGGAGACCGCTAGGGGGCGCAGACGGAGATGGCTGCGTGAAGCTTGTGCCCCAGTACAGCTCCGTCGCATTAGAGCTTGCTGTCCGACCGGGGCAGTTTTAGGGCTGCAGTGAAGCCTGTTGAACCCCCTGTTACAGGGGTGAGCTGGCCATGGACATCGCACCAGCTCCCCCGTATGAAGCTCTGGGACACCAGCATCAAGAGGCCCAGGGCCTCGGATGTTGGATGGGTGGGGGCAGGCCATGGGCATCGCGCCAGCCCCATCCTGCAGTGCTATGGGACACCATCACTGGTGAGGATCAAGAGGCCCAGGGCCTTGGATGTTGGATGGGTGGGGGCTAGCCATGGGCATCGCGCCAGCCCCACCCTGCAGTGCTATGGCACGCCAGCACTGGGGAGGCCATGTGCCTCTAGGGGTGGCAGGCTAGAGCACCCCCAGCTCCTGCGGACCCAAGCTGCCTCCCTGGCAGGATGGCCCCACATTGTGGCCTGCAGGCCCTGATTAGACAGGGTGGGCCTGCAGGCCACAAATACGAGACAGACTCAGTTTGCTTCTCTCATGGAGTCTGTAGCCGTACTGCCGCACGTGCCCGCAGGGCTCCCTTTTATTAGCTCTTAAAAGGGCAATACACGGGGGAGGGACACATCCCCTTAAAGGGGCAACACACACGGGAGGGTTCACTACACAACATCCCTCCTTTTTCATAAGGAACAAAACAACCTGTAATGCAAGGTAACTGATTCCCCCCCCCTCCCCTTACAGCACAACATACCTTCAGAATCAGAGGAACATCTTCAAACAGGATGTGCCATTAACACACATATGGTCTCACATTCTTGTATACTTATCACGTACCGACCCATCACCCTCAGGTGACGGTCACAGGGGGGGGGACGCCCCCGGTGGACGGTTTGTTGGAATTGAAATGATATTATGCCTCCTATCGCAGTATTTGAATGTGTATTGGCCTACGCCAAGTTGTCTAAAATATCATGTAAATAGACTCCGCGGCAAGGTCTTGACCTTAACGAAAAATTGTGTAAGTCGCCATCTTGGATTTAGCCGCCATTTTAGGTTCTCTTGTAAAGTGGAAGTCACCCTGAACATCAAAATGGAGGCCGAATAACATTCTGAGTGAGATTCTGGCCGTTGTGACCTCCGCACACACAAATAATTAATATGCCTGCAGGCCACTTGTCGGGGTCGCGAACTGAGACCTTGTCCTATCCCTGACCTATGTGTAAATGAACAACTGTATCAGCGGAACTGATCAAAATGCATACATTATGGGATTGACCTGGCAAGGAACCCTAGGCCTGGTCCCGAGAATGGTTAACCCGCGAGGGGATTGGCCAAGGGCTGGATAAAGGACATAAAAGCCCAAGTATTCCAATGTACGGTCTCTCTACTAATGCATCGAACCTTCGTTGAAGTTCGTTACGTTACTCTGAGAGCCGAATAGCTATCCGTTTGTCAATTGACTTTTGGTAACTGTTGTAGCTTTTAAATAAAGCACTTGTATGTCCTTTGTAACCTGTGTTGGTGTGTTTCTTTTGGGCTTCCCAGCCTCATATCAATTTTTATGTTTTCACAGTTGGCGCCCGAACAGGGACCCTCAAGATTGATGCCGGATCATTGAAGGTTGACGCAGACTATCGAACCGGGATCGGACGGTGTGATTCTGCGGGCCCGACCGAAAGAGACGCGATACCTCGGCAGCGCTGCACGATCCGATCCTTGGACGATAGTCGTGTGGTCTGACACGGCATCTTGACGAGGGTCCATTTTTGAGGCGGGCAGATTTGTCGAAACCACCAAACACAAGGTAAAATTCGTTAGGTAAGTTCTTTGATAAACCGTACGGTCCTCCTTAGGTTTGGTCAGGTGCAGTCGTGACCCGGCTCTTAATTTAACCCTGACAATTTGAATTTGGCGTATTGTATCTGCAGACACAATTATTGACCAGGTAACACCAATTTTTTGTGAAATGCCTGGGAAATTGTCTAGCTGCTTTAGGGCTCTGTTCCGCAGCAATCGACAATCTTTGGAATTTAGCCGCCCGGCACCACAGGAGGGGTCGCCGGCATGTACTATGTACTGTAAGTATGGCATTGGTAGTATGGTATTTAATGATATTTGGCACAGACAGACCAGACATGCCTCCGAATTTCAGTGGCCAATCAATGGCAGTTTTGAGATCTCCCGTATTGAATACCTAGAATCGGTCTTGCTAAAAAAGAAGGCTAGACCTGCAGCCTTTGATGTTTTACAGAATTGGAAAAAAGAAGCGTTACAGCAGCTTAAAAGTAGGGATAAACATGCACGCCGTCATAAAACAAATGCCGAAAAAGCGTTGTTATATGATAAAGAAAAACATTCAGAATCAGTCAAAAATATGGATAGGGCTTTTTCACTTGGAATCCAGAAAATTTACCCCTCTAAAGATTTTCATGTTTCCGAAGAATCTATTGAAAAATTGTTAAACGAACGCAGGCCTGGTGCCTCTGCGCCGCCTCTGTATGATCCTTTCTTGGGCGCTCTGCCCATTCCTGCTGTTGTTCCTGCTGTTATTCCTGTTCCCCCTGTACAACCTATTGTTCCTAGTCCTCTAGTTGTTGTTCCTCCACCTATCGCACCGCCCCTTCCTTCTGCGCTGATAGTTGCACCTTTATTAAATTTACCTGCACCTCCGCTCCCGAGTGGTCCCGTATTGACTGAAGTTGATCAAGGTGCAGGATCAAAGATAGTCACTCGTAATACTGTTTCTGCAGATAAGAAACAGGAATTGTTTGCATGGGCTAAGCACTGTATGGAGAAAGGTGATCAAATTAATGTTTTTTCCACATTATCTAATTTGAACAGTTTTTCCGAGAAAAATGTTTTTATCGAAGGCTTGGGGACTCATTTATGTGTGATGTGGGGTAGATTACAGAATTCGGATCTTCCACAAGGGGTGAGAGATCTAAATGCTTTGGCACTTTCGAGGGACACAGAGCAGAAAGTACATGGTCATGTTGAAAGATTGTTTGAGTATAGGAGGGACTTTGAGAAAGCACGAGATGAGGATGACGAAGACGACAGTATGTATGTACAGAAACGGTTCCTTCCGTGTCGTAGATCGGCACCAGAGGAAGTACGAATTTGTACCAAAGATGCGATTCAATGGATCTCGGATTCATTGATTCCGCCAGATGAAGTATATGACACGTATAGTCAGTATACAGTAGAAATGCAAAGAAAGGTAATTCAGGTAATGGTACAGTACCTGCAAGAAGAATGTGTAAGAAAGAAGGTTAGTTGCCCCATAGAATTGTTGGGGATTTGTAAAAGGGCTTTTTCGCCCGACACTTCTTCGGCTGCCTTAGCGCTCGACCTGGCTCTGTTGTTTAGTAAGCGGCCGGAGGTACCTATATCTCAGTTGCCTGTGAGAGAGGTTCCTCCGACCTTTGTCCCAAAGGTTGAGATTCCTGCCAACGTTGGGACTGGTGCACCCGCTGTAGATATCCCTGCACATTATGTATCGCAATTCGTTCACGTCCCGTTTTCACGACAGGAAGTGAACACTATTAGACAATCAGTTCCTGATATCAGGAAAAACCCGACAGGGTTTTACAAAGAGATAGAGTCCGTCTTACAGTCCTCTGCGTTCACCTTAAGTGATATTGACTTGCTATTCCCTGTACTCCTACCCGTAGATGTATGGAAGCAGGTTCGGACAATAGACGATGTGCCAGGGTTGGGAGATACGTGGGCTAATATGATTAGGATTGAAGGGGAGAGACCAGCAGGTGGGAAACCACCACAGGTAATACTTACTTTGCCTGATGGAATTGTCGCAAAATTAAAAAACTATAATTCCAGAGAAAATAATTATTTGGGACAAGCTTACAGCCTGTGTTCAAGGGAAAACTGAAGGCGCCACCGAATTCTTTAATAGATTCGAGCAGGTATTTTCCGACTTCAGTGGGCAGGATTTGGGTACAGAGTCTGGGAAAAGGTTGTTTGTGGACAAATTTGTGCATGGATTGTTGCCCGACATCCAGTCACAGATTATGTCCTCTGAGAGCGCTTGGCAGGCAAAATCTCAATCTGAGGTTTTGCACATGGCTCAGTATTATGAGAACCGTGTTAATAATGAGAAGGAGAAAATAGAAAAGAGGAAAGGAGATTTGAAAACCAAAGTATTATTACAACAAATTGTTAGAAACCCCAGGGGAGGCACGACACAGACCAGAGGTCAGTATGTCCCAAAAGGAAATGCTCCTTTGGGTTCTGTGAATATTAATCAATGTGCTTATTGCCGCCAGGATGGTCATTGGCGAGCACAGTGCCCCGTCCTTCGACAAAGGTCAAACAGTGCGTTTGGGAGTATGGGTAGACGACCCAGGGGCCACCCTGGAGCAGGGGGCCCTGATAGAGTTCAGTTTTTGCAAGATCATCAGCAACCTTTTTTACGGGAAAATCAGACCTCGAGTGTGGACTCGAGGAACATTTTTGATCACCCTTCTGCTGCCTACCTTTCTGAAGAGCTTCCTTCTGACGATACTAAATTTCATTAGGACTGCCCGAAGCAGGGTTTGTAACCTTCACCTATTCCCGTTAATCAGAAAGGCCCCTACGTTGAATTATTAGTAGGGAATAGAAAACACCCGTTTTTGATAGACACTGGAGCACAGAAGTGCTCCATTGATCATTCTCGGGTTCCAAACATTCCACTGTCAGGGCAAACCAATGTTTCCGTAGGGTTTTCTGGTATACCAATTGTTTGTCCGGTTTCTTCACCGGTGTCTGTTTCTTTGTGTCCCTTCACGGACCATTGCCCTTTTCTTCTGACTTCGAACTGTGGAGAGAATTTGCTGGGGTTGAATTTGTTAAAGAAATTGAATGCAGTACTTCATTGTTCCTCTGATGGAGTACGGCTGACGGTTTCACCACAGCAACTTCCTAATTCTCAGTTTCTGATTCGACCTTTACCTCCTGAGTTTAACATTGTCCCGGAATGTTTATGGGCGGTTGACGAAAATGATGTCGGGGTACTACAGATTGAGCCCGTTAAGATTGTTTTGAAACATGGAGTTAAACTACCACGCATTCCGCAGTATAAAATATCTGTTGATGGCGATCGTGCTTTAAAATGCATTGTCTCTGATTTTGTGCATCGTGGGGTGATCGAGGAGATTACAGGTAGTTTGTGTAACAGTCCGATCTTGCCTGTATATAAGAAAGGCGACAATGCAATCCCATACCGGTTCATAATTGATCTTCGTGCTATTAACAGAGTTGTCGCCCCACAATTTCCAATCGTGCCTGATGTGACGACGATATTGACAATGATCCCTGCTACGGCTACGCACTTCAGCGTTGTGTATTTAAAAAACGCTTTCTTTAGCATCCCTATACATAAGGAAAGTAGATATTTGTTTGCGTTCACCTTGGGGGGACGCTCATTTACATTTACTAGGGCACCTCAAGGGTATACTGAAAGTCCAAGCATTTATAGTAGAGCTTTGAAAGAGCAGCTCGACACCCTTGAATTGCCACCTACTTGTACACTGCTTCAATATGTCGATGATTTGCTTTTGGCTGCAGATTCTGAAAGTGCTTGTAAAGAAGGCACTATATATTGTTGCTTGTTCATCTAGCCAAAAATGGTCATAAAGCTTCGCTCAAAAAATTTCAATATTGTTGTCAGGAGGTCGCCTATTTAGGGTACCTCCTGTCAAAGAAGGGGAGAAGATTGACACCTGAAAGAATAAAACACATTTCTGGCATGTCTGTTCCAAATACACAGAAGGAAGTCAGAACCTTAATAGGTATGGCTTCTTACTGTAGGTTGTGGATCCCAAACTTTTCGCTAGTGATAAAACCGATGTTGGCTTTGACGAAGAAGGGCATTTCTCTGCCACTGCCATGGAAATCGGAACATCAACGATCATTTGAGCTTCTCAAAACCGCGTTATGCTCTGCACCGGTTCTGGGTACTCCAAATTATGACAAGGCCTTTGTGTTGTTTGTGCATGAATGTGATGGATGTGCTTTGGCTGTGTTAACACAGGAACACAGAGGGAAGAATAGGCCGTGCGGCTACTACTCCTCCGCCCTTGATCCTGTTGCATGCGCTTTGCCAAGATGCTTGCGAGCTGTCGCTGCTGCTGCCGCGTCTGTAAAACAGAGTGAGGGAATGGTCCTAGGCCATGATTTGATTTTGATGGTACCTCACTCTGTAGATATCCTATTGAACAAAACCCAAACGCAACACCTCACCTCTGCATGGTTAACAAGGTATGAACTAATTCTGTTTGCTCCGCACATTCAAATTAAGAGGTGTTGTGTTCTTAATCCGGCTGAACTCTTACCTTTCCCGCAAAACAATGTTTGCGGTGGCGAAGAATTACACGACTGCCTGTATACCACTGAGCAAGAAACGAAGGGCAGGATAGATCTTATAGATACTCCTTTGGACAATGCAGAAGGGGAGCTGTTTTGTGATGGCTCCTGCTTCAAACTCTCAGATGGTACATCTACAGCTGCTTACGCAGTTACTACATTGAGTAAAGTTGTTGAAACTAAGAGAATTTCGCATAACTCTGCGCAGGCCGCAGAGATTATAGCATTGACCCGAGCTTGTGAACTCTCCGAAGGGCGTATAGTAAATATATACACTGATAGCCAGTACGCCTTTGGGGTGGCTCACAACTTTGGGAGGCTCTGGTCGGAAAGAGGGTTCCTGACCTCACATGGGACCAAGATTCAGCATGGCCCCTTGATAGTGCAATTGCTCTCGGCACTCTCACTCCCTAGGCAGTTAGCGATCATGAAATGTGCAGCACATCGTAAGGTCATAGATGATGTGGGAAAAGGGAACGCTTTTGCGGACCTGATAGCCAGGCAAACGGCCACAGACCTTAGCACGGACATGTATGCTTTGAGGGAAGTAAAAGATGCTTATATAATGGATGAAGGTATTGGGTCTGTGCGAGATATTCAAACTGATGCCACAGCAGAAGAATCTAAAAGGTGGGCCGAAGGAATGGGGAAACTAGATGATGATGGGTGTTGGGTAGATACATCTGAAGGAAAATGGTTGCTCCCTGATTCATATGTATTGGCAATGGTTACGATGGCACACGGTCCTACACATGTGTGTGCCCAGCAGATCACGAAAATGTTAGAACAAGTTTGGGTGAATAACAAGATTCTGGAGACTGCAAAAAGACATGTTCGAAATTGCATGATCTGCTTACAGCACAATGTGGGTAAGGGGACAGTAACTCCAAGGGGAAGCTTTGGGCCCCCTTCTGTTCCCTTCGAGGTCATTCACTTTGATTTTATTGAGATGGAACGATGTAACAATCTGAAATATGTTCTTGTAATTATTTGTGCCTTCAGTAAATGGGTCGAGGCTTTCCCCGTTAAAGATGCTACCGCCATGACCACTGCAAAGATTATGGTAAAAGAATTCTTTCCTCGATTTGGGCTCCCAAGGGTAATTTGGTCGGATAATGGTCCTCATTTTGTTGCAGCAGTAATTTTGCAGATATGCACAGCTTTACGGATTGAGAAACGATTTCACTCAGCTAGACATCCTCAAAGTGCTGGGTTGGTGGAAAGACATAATGGTATCTTAAAGAATAAGCTTGCAAAAACATGTGCCGATACCAAACATAAAATGGCCAGATGCCTTACCTATTGTATTATTGGCTATGCGTACCACACCTCAAACTAAGACTGGGCTTTCTCCATTTGAGGTAGTGATGGGGAGACCTGCTAACATTTGGGGTCTCCCAAAACCTAAAGCCCTGAGGGAGGTGGAAAATGTATTGCTTGTAGACTACTGTAACCAGTTAACTAAAAACCTGTATTTCATTTATCACCAGGTGCACTCAGCTTTACCTGTACGGTTCACGGGCCCAGGACACGATATACAGCCTGGAAGTTGGGTCCTAGTGAAGGCCTACGAAAGGTCTTCCTGTCTCGCTCCTTGTTGGAAGGGACCCTACCAGGTGCTGTTGGTCACCCGGACAGCAGTGCGGGTGGCGGGGAAAAACACTGGATCCACGCGACGCATGTCAAGAAACTTCCTCACCCGACGCCACACGTTACAGAAGAAGCAGAACCCCTCGCTGATGCTACAGTCTCTGATCTTGGAGTAGCAAACAGCGCTGTGAGTGCGTCGGAGAATCTCTCTGAGCCCGTGGAGCTTGGGGAACAGTCCATTTCGTCTCCGCACTCTCTTGAAAAATCACTTCCGGAAAACACTGTTTCAAGCTCTGCGACTTCCGTCGCCTCCGATACGTCGCTTCCCTCAGGAAGTGACGACACCTTATTTTCGGACCAAACAATCTTGGGTACCACCAGGTACAACCTTCGACGAAGAAAATAGAACTACGGCACGGGTTTTCTGTGCATTTGGAAAAAGGAAGTGATTGGAAGTTTTCTTTTGTATAAGAAAGTTTCTGGTGAACAAAAGGGATTCTGCCGGCTAGGGTTGGGAAGGACTAAGAAACATTGGGGTCGTCGATTGAGGAACTACAATGCCTGCCAACTCCACTGCTGCTCCCCGCACTGGACTTGTGAATAAAGGGGTGACCAACTTGGACAATGAACAATGTGCCTGGGCCCCGAAAACGTACTGCTGTGTTTTGATAATGATAATTGTTATTTTTGTAATTACTGCTGTAGGACTTTGGTACTTTGAAGAAATCTATCCTCTAAAACTTCTACTACCGACCGAGATTGTACCAACTGCTTTGACTCCCTCTGTACACTTTCACACTCTGTCCCCTAGAGACTCCCAACATAGACAAAAGTATCATAATAACACTCTAATGATAGTAATGAATGCAACGCATGCCATTTTTAATAAGAGTAATTGTTGGATTTGCACTCATTTACCGCAACATGGTAACAAGGGACTAGGATGGTATATTCACCCTTTACCTTTAACGACTGCTTGCTATGCCTCTCTTAGAGCACTATTCTTTGGCCGTTGGAATGATAGCATCTCAGGGAATTTTGATGGAACTAATTTGAATGATTTCGAGAAACGTGAATTAACTCCCCTGGGATGCTCGCTTTTTGCAAATAGAAGTAAACCTAATGTCGCTTCTATTAGGCCGTCTGATAAACTGTCTCTTCCTTTTCAAACTTTAATTTCCTTTAAAATGGCTCCGATAGGCAATAAGGATGCCGTGCCTCCTTCCTACTCTATAAATCATAGCCCTGACTCGGTCCCCTTTTGTGTACAAAGAAATGGCACTCGGCCAATGGGAGATTTTGAAGGTTGTATGAACATTGTAAATTTGACTGGAGAAAACAGGCCTCTGTATGTAGGGGGGCCTGTATATTTTGTTTGTGGTAGTTTAGCATTTCCCTGGTTGCCCAAGGATTGGCAGGGAACCTGTTATTTAGGAATCCTGTTACCCGGGGTATTTGTAGCTAGTACATTGGAGGTTTCTAAGGCTTGCCCACGGTGGGACAAGAACGAAGATACCCCTGGGCAAGTATTGGGAGATATAGCAAAATCAGTTGTGCCCTTTTGGGGACAAATAACACACTCTGAGAACATTAGGGGATTAGCAAGGGTACTGGAGAGAACGATCAACCGGACCACGGACATACTCTACAATATGACATTAGAACAAAAAGCAATAAGATTGGTAGCACTCCAAAATCGGATGGCATTAGATGTCATTTTGGCGGAACGAGGTGGAGTATGCAAATTGGTGGGGTCCGCTTGCTGTGTTTTCGTACCAGATTCCTCGCCGACAATTTTTAAAGCAATACAGAACTTGCATATTCTTAGTTCTGAAGTACATATCCCAGTAGGAGATTGGAATCTTAGCACCTGGTTCTGGGATTCTTTACGATCTTGGGGTTGGAAGGTGCTTTCTGTTATTTTAGTTATTTTGGGGATCCTGCTATTCCTTTGTTGCTGTTTTCAATGTCTTCCGCGTATGCTAGGGGGATGTTGTGCCCAAGCAGTGAGCACAATAGGGCATAGAATATATGCCCCAGATACATCATCCAAAGAGTTTGTGTTACAAGAAGTTCTGATGAACGACCTAATGGCTATAGATATTACGGACAATGATTCGGGATGTATGGATGACAGCACATGTAGTTATTTGCAAAAGTATTAGAAATGATGTTAGCACTTGGCATAGGCCAAAAGGAGGGTCTGTTGGAATTGAAATGATATTATGCCTCCTATCGCAGTATTTTAATGTGTATTGGCCTACGCCAAGTTGTCTAAAATATCATGTAAATAGACTCTGCGGCAAGGTCTTGACCTTAACGAAAAATTGTGTAAGTCGCCATCTTGGATTTAGCCGCCATTTTAGGTTCTCTTGTAAAGTGGAAGTCACCCTGAACATCAAAATGGAGGCCAAATAACATTCTGAGTGAGATTCTGGCCGTTGTGACCTCCGCACACACGAATAATTAATATGCCTGCAGGCCACTTGTCGGGGTCGTGAACTGAGACCTTGTCCTATCCCTGACCTATGTGTAAATGAACAACTGTATCAGCGGAACTGATCAAAATGCATACATTATGGGATTGACCTGGCAAGGAACCCTAGGCCTGGTCCCGAGAATGGTTAACCCGCGAGGGGGTTGGCCAAGGGCTGGATAAAGGATATAAAAGCCCAAGTATTCCAATGTACGGTCTCTCTACTAATGCATCGAACCTTCGTTGTAGTTCGCTACGTTACTCTGAGAGCCGAATAGCTATCCGTTTGTCAATTGACTTTTGGTAACTGTTGTAGCTTTTAAATAAAGCACTTGTATGTCCTTTGTAACCTGTGTTGGCGTGTTTCTTTTGGGATTCCCAGCCTCATATCAATTTTTATGTTTTCACAGGTTGGCAGTCGGACCGCCAGCTGCAAACCCTTTATTAACCTGGGGTACGGACCTGCCACCATTGCCTGACGCTCACAGATAGCCACTGGTACAATATAGAGCACCCCTGCCAAATGCAGGAGCACAGCTTCACATCACTGTCCTCTACTGAGACCACTTTAAGCAGGTAAGTACTATGCAGGTTCACAGCATCCAAACGCCTGTTCACTGAGTCCTCTTAAAACAAAGGCAGGACTGCAGGAGACCAGTTCATCTTCCATGAGTGTCCGTTCAGGAGTCACTTCCCGGGTCCAGGTCCATTGATGGTGCAGTTCACAGCCGGCAAAGCCGCACCTGGCGGGTACCAGGGGCCACATCGGCATAGTCCCCTGATGGTATAAAACATAGCCGCAAGACGCAAGTCGCAGGGCGTCCAGGCTGCTCCCTGTGCTGTTGATAGGGCACAGTGTCGTAGATCGGGCACTGGGTGCCAGGACATCCTTCACCCACCTCTTCGCGATGCTCCCCCAGTCAGGAATGTCTCTTTTTCTTCCAGGGTGAAGGAGGGCGCACAAGCACTCAAGATGAGCTGCAACCCATACCCTGCCCGTTGCACTGACGAGGTGTTGGTTTGGTTAGACACAATTTGTTGGCTGAACTCAGGGGGGACCGGCAGGTACCTTCCCCCAAGCCCACGTTGGCCTGGTTTTACGATGGCATGTAAGTAGGCTGACAGATGGTCTAGTGCTGGGGGTCGCCTGCTGCCTAGGTCTCTCCACTGCAGCAGGGGCGCCCTCGGGTTACCTGGCGGTGCAGAGCATCCATTGCCCAGTGTGTGGTGGGAGTCACTCTCTCTGGACACCTTATTGTGCGTAGCGCCTCTTCTCCGGTGCAGGAAGGCATTTGCCTTGTCCTGCCCTGCGCAGGCAGCATCCCCTGCTGGATAGACCTGGTGGGAGGTGTGGCACACCGAACGCAGCATGCCCTGATGCTCATGACTGTGACCATCAGGGGCATGAAGGTGGAAGTTCCACGCCGACCGCGGTGAGGCCATTGGCGGTGCTGTCTTTGAGCACTTTGGGGTTGATGAGCCAGGATCGTGTGGCATTTTCTTTCACTGCCCAGGTTAGGGGATCTGCTTCCTTTTCCACAGCATCTGGCATGGAGCATGCATATTTTGTTTCACCACCGCCGGGCCCAGGATCTTTAGATGTCCAGTCCCTCCTTATTAGAATCTGCTCTGGCAGGGAGCACGCCCTTTTCTCTCTGCTCCTGCTGGAGCACTGAACACTCACCGCCAGCGGCCCAGGACTCATCCAGGAAGTCTCTCTTTTCTTTGCTCCTGGCTGGAGCACCTCGTTTGATGTCACCGCCGGGCCCGTGAGTGCTGTGGGGGCTCCGGCGGCATCACGACACGAAGTAGTGCTGCCGCTCGTAGGGGGTGTAGACCCCACCTGTCCTTCGCTCCGTGCTGGCCATTCTTCTCCCCAGCGGGAGGTTGCTGACATTGCCGCTGTATTTGCCCCCGTGTCTCTCCCCCCACAGTAGCAGGGGGTGATGCAGGCTCCCCTTACCTGCCGCACGGTGGGGGCAGCTCCCCTCGTCAATGCGGCGGATGCCACTGGGTTTGCGGGCAGGCTCCCTCCCTGGCCGCGCGAGCACCCTCCATGCAGAGGGCCACGTCCAGGGGGCCCTACCATCAGGGTTCCTCCTCCCCAAAACGGCAGGGGCCATCACTGTTCTTTCTTTCCTCGCGGGACGGCTGCAGCACGCGTTGTGGCTCGCGCCTCGCGCCCACCTCCTTGTCGCATCGGAGGCCGCTAGGCGTGCTCCTCCTCACGCTGGGTGGGCAGCTCACCTCCTCCATGCAGCAGAGGCCGCTAGGCGTGCTCCTCCTCACGCTGGGGGGGGGCAGCTCACCTCCTCCATGCAGCGGAGGCCGCTAGGCGTGCTCCGCCTCACGCTGGGGGGGGCAGCTCACCTCCTCCATGCAGCGGAGGCCGCTAGGCGTGCTCCTCCTCACGCTGGGGGGGCAGCTCACCTCCTCCATGCATCGGAGGCCGCTAGGCATGCTCCTCCTCACTGTTGGGGGCGGGTCAGAGCCCCCACGCGGTCCCGTAAGCCCCTTCACCCAAGGACTCACACGGGCACCAGTCCTTCCAGTTCGGGCTTCCCGGTCACTCTCCCGCGGCCGGGAACGCCCCCTTTATTTATACAAACTGCGGCGGCGTGATACGTCACGCCGCCGCGTGCGCCCGTCATCGGGCGGCGCCACACTCCTCCTTTTCCGGGAGGAACAACAGAACGCAATAACATTAACTTTATTAACCAGAAAATCACACATCTACTTTAAACGCTACTGCACACCCAAAGAAAAAACCCCTTTAATGTCATCCACCCAGATCTGCTCACCCCAGTTCACTAGCCATTTGTCCCACGACATATTCGCTGAGGTAGGCAGGTTTCCCTCGCCCAGCCCTCTGGGGGTACCTCCTGCCTACCTCCGGCACGTGACATCCTTCCACCGCCTCTCCCCGGACGGGGGATTCGGGCGCCGCTTCATAGAGGCCTCCGTCAGCTGGCGTGTCTGGTGGATCCGGTTCAGGTGGGGTGTCAGTTCGTGGATCACCCAGCTTCTTGAAGAAGCTCACGTTTCGGGTGACAGCTGATCGTCCATCCGAGGCCGTCACCATGGACCCCTTCACCGCCACTACATCCAGGGGCTCCGGTTCATAGGGGAGTGATAGCTTCCCGTGGGGGTGTCGATTACGGATGAGGACCTCATCCCCTAGTTCAAGTCTCTGAGGGCGGAGACCCCGGCGCAGGTTTTCTTGTTCAATTCGGACTCGCCTTTGAGCCTCTACCCGCTCATTATCGATGACCCCCGGTTCTTTCTCCCCAACTTCCGGCAGCAGCCCCCGGGGGCATCTCTTGAATAACACCTCTGCCGGAGCCACTCCCGTGGCTGCATGTGGGGTGGTGCGGTACACCCGAAGGAACTGATAGAGGGCCCGTTGTAAAGATTGGCCCTGCCCTTGAGCAATCCGGAAGGTTTTGTTTAGGGTCCGCATCAGTCTCTCTGCATCCCCGTTCGCTCGAGGCCACAGGGGGGATATCTTCCGGTGTTGTATTCCGCAGCTCTCCAGCAGCTCGGAGAATCGCTCACTTTGGAAGGGCGATCCATTGTCGGAGCATAGGGTGTGGGGAAAACCATGGGCCGCAAACATTTTCTCCATCGCTACCACCACATGCTCAAAGGCCACTGAGTCAACGAACTCCACTTCGGGGTATCTCGAGTATTCATCGACTAGCACCAGGAAATGGGTACCCACTGATGTTGAGCCAAAGTCGGCGTGGACGATCTCCCACGGCCTCGTGCCTCGGGGCATGGCCTCAATGGCAGGTTCACGTTGCAGAGGGGAGGCCGCCTGACACCATACGCAGGCCGCCACAAAGTCATCCACCCTTTTCTCTAACTCTGGAAACCAGACCTTTGAGCGGAGCCACGCCTTGGTCTTGGCGGCGCCCTGATGTCCATGGTGGGCGAGATGGATCACCTCCGCCACCTTTGCCTGTGGGACAACAATCCTGTCACCCCGGAGCAGCAGCCCAGAGTCCGAGAACGACAGCTCCTCCTTTACCTTCCACAGCTGCTCCAATACTGTTTTGGCTTCTTGCGTGCGTCCGGCCCCTGCTTCGAGGATGGACTTCCACGACCCACTGTGCATCGAGTCTTTTAGAATTCGAAAGCACTCGTCCTCAGCTGCCGCAGCCTCCAACTCCTCTAGGGACATCGCGTTTGGTGTTGCCGCTTCCACCACCATGCGAACATGACTGTCCGCTTCCTCTCCGCAGGTGTCATATCCTTCTCCCCCGCACACTCCCGGGTGACGAGATAGATAGTCCGCGGCATTGTTGGCCCCGGGCCTGTACACCAGGGTAACAGAATATTCCAGGAGGGCGAGCATCCACCTCTCGATTCTCGCCGGTGGTTTCGAAGAGGAGCCCACCAGGATCGGGAGCAGTGGTTTGTGGTCAGTAACCACCGTCACCGGGCGTCCCAGGACGTAGAGCCGGAAGTGCCTGCAGCCCCACAGCACCGCCAAGGCCTCCCGCTCGATCTGGGAGTACCTCTGTTCAGTCTCAGTGAGGGCCTTGCTAGCATATGCTATAGGTCGAACACTCCCGTTGCGGTCCACCTGCGTCAGCACTGTTCCCAACCCGAAGGGACTTGCATCGACCACGATTTCAGATTCTAATGCTGGGTCGAAGAATGCCATCGTGTCCTCCGCTGTGAGGGCACCCTTAATGTCCTCGAAAGCGGCTTGTTCAAGGGGGCCCCACTGCCATGGTGATTCTTTCTTGGTCAGCGCCCGGAGTGGCTCAGATCTCGACGCCAAGTTCTGGATGAACCGCCCACAGTAAGTTACCATCCCCAGGAAACTCCTCACGTCAGTCACCGACTCGGGGGCTTTCGCCGCCTTGATGTCCTGGACCTTTTTCGGGTCTGGCGACACCCTCCCCTCCTTGAAGATGAATCCGAAAAACTCGATGGATGAGCGCATGAATTCACATTTTTCCCGGTGAAGGGTGAGGCCCAGAGATTGGAGTCGTTCTAAGGTCTTTCCCAGCCTCCTCATGTGATCCACTTCAGTTTTGGCGAACACCAGGATGTCGTCGCTAATGTTAAGGACGCCCTCCAGGTCTGCTAGGGCACCCCTGATGATATTTTGGAACACTTCAGCGGCAGACGACACCCCGAAGCTCAACCGCTTGTATCGATACAAACCCCGGTGGGTGGTGAAAGTCGTTATGTACCGGGAGTCAGGATGAAGGACGACCTGGTGATAGCCAGCTCGGAGGTCCAGCTTGGAGAAAAATCAAGCCCCTTGAACATCCGCAATGATGTCATCAATCGTCGGTGTAAGATGCCGCTCCCTTCTGATCGCTTTGTTCGGGAGCCTCATGTCCACGCATATGCGCACTGAGTCAGGTTGCTTGGGCTTTCTGGCCACCACGATCGGGGACACCCAAGGGGTTGGGCCTTCCACTTTCTCGATGATATCCAGGCTCACCAGATTGCCCAGCTCCTTATCCACCAGCCCCCTTAAGTGAAAGGGTACTCGCCGGTGTTTCACTGCGATAGGTTGCACCGACTCATCGATGTGTAGTCGAATGGGTTCCCCCGTCATCTTTCCGATGCCGCTGAAGAGGGCAGCGTACTTGTCCAGGAGGTCATGTATATCCTCAAGGTGGACGGAGTAGGCGAAGCTCACAATCCCTAATGCCTCTGCAGCTGCACAGCTGAGCAAGGTATTACTGCTCACCGGGGTCACGTAGAATCGAGCCTTAATGTGTGAGCCATCATGTTCCACGTCAGCCACGAAGGCACCGTCCAGCGGTATCGGTTCCTGGCCCCCAAATGCAAATATGCGGGCTCTCGGTGTGGCCAGACCCGGGAGGGGTTTGAGAGAGTCAAAATGTCCTCTGGCCATCACATTGACGGAAGCACCAGTGTCCACGAGCACCGGGACTGGGGAGTGGTTGATCTCCACTACACATCTTGGCTGTCTCCTGCTTTTCCTTTTGAGCGTTTCTACGCTGGAGACAAAAAAAACGTTCTCTTCGTCTTCCTCCTCAGCTCCTTCCGCCTGGGGCTCGACCTCACCCTGCTCCACCTGGGCTACACTGGGCGGTTGGTTCTGGCGCGGAGTCCACAACCGTGCCTGACCCCTCGGCACCATCACTGGCATGGCATCACGACATACCCGCGAGAAGTGATCGGCCAGCCCACACCTCCCGCAGGTTTTTCCGACCGCAGGGCACTCTGTCATGTGGGGGAGGTCATACCCGCACTTCTGGCACGACTCCCCACTCCTTCCTGCCCTGTCTCGGGGTCCTCCACCTGGGCGTCTCACACCTCGGCCACCTCGCCACACCACACACACTTCCTCAGGCCTCCCCGACCGAGACCCTGCTTCCATCTTGCTGGCTCGGGCCTCCGCTACCTCATGGCATCTGCCCAGCTCCAGTATGCGGGGCAGCGTGATGCCTGGCTCTCTCAGGACCTGCCTCCTGAGCTTGCCAGAGGAGCATGCCTGGATCAGCATCGTGCGCATCATGTCGTCTGCGTCTCCCCATGCACATCCGAGGGAGAGGCGGCGTAAGCGACCGTAGAAAGTGTCCAGTGTTTCCTCTTCCTTCTGCTTAGCCGAAAGCATAACGAACCTCTCATAGTCCACGTTCGCAAGGGGGAGGAAATGCGCGAGGAGCGCCGCCTTGGCCGCATCGTAGGAGTTATTGATGGGAGTAAGTGATTCATATATTTCCTGGACTGCCGGTCCGGCCGAGTATAGCATAGTGGCAATCCGGCTGTCGTCATCCGTCACCTGAGCAGCCCTGAAATACATGTCGAGGTGACTCACCCATCTTCTCCATCGGGGCCCCATGCTTGAGGGTGGGCCCGATGCATCGAACTCAGGAATGGGCTGCAGGGCGGCATGGGCCGCAGGTGCGCGTGCTTGGGCCATAATGGGAAGCCCTGGTTGTCCAAGCAGCAGTCCTGCAGGGGCCTGGATCACCGGTGGAAGGACAGCCTGTTGTTGAGCAGCAGCCTGGCCACGATCGCGGGGACGTGACGCAGCTGCACCACCACTGTCCGAATCATCAGAGTCACCCATGGGTTTGAGCGCACAGGCACCCCCTACCTACTGTCCTGAGGGCCGCAACTCAAACTTCTTCCTCTCCAGGCACCCAACTTGAGGGAGGTTTCTAGGCAGGGCACCAATGGAGGCACAACATGCAGCCAAACCTGATGATGAAGGAGCCAGCGAAGAAACTACAGTGCTTTGATGATGAAGGAGACAAAGAGAAAGCAGTGAATTCCCCTTGTCAAAGTCCATATAGGCCTGGGGGTTCCAAAAATTGAGCCTAGGCACTGGATGGGCCTGTACAGGCCCTGTGATGTTAGTCCTTCTCCTGGCTTTCACACGACGTAAGAGTTCCAAAATTGTGTAAAAATGCACAAAACCAGCATGGGCATGCAGGTCATAACTCCCACTTCCAATTTTTCCAAAAATTAGGCCCGTGATGTACTCACGCTCCAAACCGGAGCCTTGTGAAGTTTCACGGCCTACAAGACAACATGGCCGCCGGCCGCGTGTGCGTCCCGCGACCCGGCATGAAGCGAAGCGATGCTTCGTTCCGCTTCCATTCAAAAATTCGGAATAAACAATTTCACCGCCGGGCCCGGGTCTCCCTCATCACTCGTCGCCACTGTTGGGGGCGGGTCAGAGCCCCCACGCGGTCCCGTAAGCCCCTTCACCCAAGGACTCACACGGGCACCAGTCCTTCCAGTTCGGGCTTCCCGGTCGATCTCCCGCGGCCGGGAACGCCCCCTTTATTTATACAAACTGCGGCGGCGTGATACGTCATGCCGCCGCGTGCGCCCGTCATCGGGCGGCGCCACACTCACGCTGGGGGGGCAGCTCACCTCCTCCATGCAGCGGAGGCCGCTAGGCGTGCTCCTCCTCACGCTGGGGGGGGGGCAGCTCACCTCCTCCATGCAGCGGAGGCCGCTAGGCGTGCTCCTCCTCACGCTGGGGGGGCAGCTCACCTCCTCCATGCAGCGGAGGCCGCTAGGCGTGCTCCTCCTCACGCTGGGGGGGGCAGCTCACCGCCTCCATGCAGCGGAGGCCTCTAGGCGTGCTCCTCCTCACGCTGGGGGGGCAGCTCACCTCCTCCATGCATCGGAGGCCGCTAGGCATGCTCCTCCTCACTGTTGGGGGTGGGTCAGAGCCCCCACGCGGTCCCGTAAGCCCCTTCACCCAAGGACTCACACGGGCACCAGTCCTTCCAGTTCAGGCTTCCCGGTCACTCTCCCGCGGCCGGGAACGCCCCCTTTATTTATACAAACTGCGGCGGCGCACCACACCGCAGGGTGGACCGGGCCTTCCCTGCTACACATGCAGTGGGGTGCAGGCCAATCCTGGCTTGCAGTGGGGGTCGGGCACCCCTTGTCCTTCCTCACTGAAATGAGGGGCATGAACGTGCCTCACGGGGCCCGTCGTCTCCTCCCCTTTTCCTCAAGGAGATGCAGACTTTCTCATCACCAATGTTACAGGGGTGAGCTGGCCATGGACATCGCACCAGCTACCCCGTATGATGCTCTGGGACACCAGCATCAAGAGGCCCAGTGCCTCGGAGGTTGGATGGGTGGGGGCTGGCCATGGGCATCGCGCCAGACCCACCCTGCAGTGCTATGGGACACCAGCACTGGTGAGCATCAAGAGGCCCAGGGCCTCAGAGGTTGGATGGGTGGGGGCTAGCCATGGGCATCGTGCCAGCCCCACCCTGCAGTGCTATTGCACGCCAGCACTGGAGAAGCCATGTGCGTCTAGGGGTGGCAGGCTAGAGCACCCCCAGCTCCTGTGGACCCAAGCTGCCTCCCTGGCAGGGTGCTACCATGGCAACCTGGCCTGAAGGCCCTGATTAGACAGGGTGGGCCTGCAGGCCACAATATGAGACGGACTCAGTTTGCTTCTCTCATGGAGTCAGCAGTCGTACTGCCGCACGTGCCTGCAGGGCTCCCTTTTATTAGCTCTTAAAAGGGCAATACACGGGGGAGGGTTCACTACACAACACCCCCCAAGTGAAAGTAAAGGGTAAAGATGCCAGATCCCCTCCCTTAGGAGAAATTGCGAGGAGGGGCTGACAAAGAGGACGCCACGACCCGGAGGCGTGGCGCAAGCCTCACATAGCGGGGGTGCCAAGAAGGAACCTGCCGTCCCCCCGATTGACAGGAAGAGCGTGGAGAGTCTCACAGAGCCAGAGCCCCGTGCCGTGGTGGAGCTGGTCCACTTGCATTGCCTGCCCGGGCCGACCAAAGTCACCAGAGCAGGCGAGGAGCGGGATCCAGAAGTTTGTCCTGACTAGCGGCGGCACCGCTAGGGACGGTGAGCAACAGCAGCCGACCAAGGATGCAGTGAGGTGGCGCAGCAGGAGTCGCCGTCCCGGACCGCAGGACGCACCGGGAATGCATTAGCCCACATGCGGTTCTGTTGCCTTCCCACGGCTCCACGTGGAGCCCAAAGGAAGCAGCGGAGGGCACATAGGAGGAGACTGACCTCACACATTGACCCGAGGTTGGAAGCCATCCCCACTACCTCAGAAATAGAGGCGGGTGCAATTGGATGCCATAGAACTGTGGAGCAGGGCCTATGGGGCCAAAGCACAGATGAAGGGTGGAGAGGTGACGCAACATCACAGGCACCAGACAGGGTCCAGCATGTAAAGAGGAGAGTGACAGGGCACAGATCACCTTAAGAGCACTCAAGAAGGCGCTATTTGGGCAAATCTCATACCAAAGACAGGAAGAGATAGAGGAGCGCCATAGAGAAGTGTGTCTGCACGGGCCCCGGGGGTAACTAAACTAAGGGGGACTTCTCAGTGGCACCCCTTGGGTCTAAGTTCTGTGGACCATCACCCAGGCCTGAGCCAGAAGAGGAGCATCACCGGGGGAAAGTGGAACTGTGCACTCACAAGACACTGTGGGCCCACAGGAGACTGGGAACTTGGGTGCACCACGAGCTGGGGCAGCACGGAGGGCGTGCCTGAGTGGAGCTCCACAGTGGTCCTATGGGGCCTTGGGGCCTGGAGACGGCTCATAGGTTGCAGCGCTCAAAGAGGATCGGGGACTGCTGGGGCATGGGCGAGTGGCACAGGCTGGAGTCCAGGCACTGCAGCAATTCAGCAGAAACCCGGTGAACGACCACAAAGGGAATCTCCTGACGCATAACAAGATGGCTGCAGGGGGTGGTGCTCCAGCACCTGCCCTGACCAGAGATGATCTGAAAGTCATTTTCCAGGAGATCAAGTTAATCCGGACTGATATCCACACATCCATCTGCAATCTCAAAGGCTGTGGAGACAAGCTGGTAGGTAAGATTGAGGGAATGGAGAACAACCACCTGCAAGTACACCTCCTAGATATGAAGTATGAAGCACGCCTGGCAGACCTGGAGATGAGAGAAGAAAAAACCCCTTTTAAAACTAGACGAGCTGGAAAATAGAGAATGCTGCAATAACCTATGTATCCTTGGGTCGGAGAACAGAAGGGAGAGACAGCGGCGGAGATGGGAAGAAAAGTGCAAGGACTCATCAATCAGCTTTTTGCCCTGGAAGGAGAGAAGGCAATGCAGCTGGGCCCACATAGGTGGAGGTGGAGAGGGCAAGGGCCTGAGATCCATAGTGGTCGATTCCTCGGGTACAGAGAAAAAATGGAGGTCCTGGAGAAGGCTAAACGCCTGGGAAGCTTCCAATATGAGGGAGACGCCGGAGGCACAGCAGGTACTCCAGGTCCTCAAAAGAGACAAATCAACTGAGGACCTGGAAGGGGCCTCGAACACTTTGGCAGGGGAGCGTGGGCCAGGGGTTCTACAGAGTACTAAGAAGAATATGCCAGGAGGTGGAAAATTTAAAAAAGCTCAATACACCCCCGCAGAAGAACACAGGTGGCTCCGGCTGAAGGAAAGGAGGGGGTCAACGTGTACACAGCAGAACAAATTATAGTGGTGTTGTGAGAATGGGGGGGGGTGGAGGTATTGTGAGTGATGGACGCGGCAAGCAGTTACCCCTGGTGGTCCATCGCAAGGTGGGCATCATGGTTGGAAATTTGTTTTGGGGGTTAGAGGAGAGGTGGGGGTGGGAGGAGATGGGGGGTGTTGGGAAACTGGTTGGGAGAAATGACAGGTCGATGGTTACCATAGTGAGACAAGTGACACAGTTGGGGGACGAATGTACGCATGTCAATGGCGTGAGGAGATGGAAGAAGGTCGGGCCGAGGCCTTGAAGTTTGGGACTCTCAATGTTAAGGGATTGAATTTGCCCACCAAGCTCTCCCTGCATGTTGGACAAGTCTTCTGGGCCTCTGGAGCTCCAAGAAGGGGGGGGGGTTGGCATTATCCTCAATAAGAGAATCCGGATGACTAACCCATTGGTCTGGAGGAGAATAGATGGGAGGGCATTGCTGATCTCTGGGTTACTAGAGGGGGTGCCTCTGACTATTGCAGCGGTGTATTGCCCAAACGTGGGACAGGTGCAGTTCCTCCGGGAGGCTATGGGGGAAGATACTTGAGAGAACGACAGGTTTGGTCCTACTGGGAGCAGACCGCACCCTGGACCATAGTAAGGGGGCAAGAGCATGGGAGTGGGGGACCCAGCCCGCAGGAGGGAAGACTGTTGGGATATATGTTTGATCAGGGGCTGGTAGACATATGGAGGGAAGGTCACCCAACAGAAAGGGGCTATACCATTTTTTTCCCCCGGTTCACGGGATACGAAAAATAATTGACTGCTGGTTCATGCACCAGTGTCACATGGATAGAGTCACCAACAGCGATCACTCACTGGTTAGCTGGTTGGATCATGACATGGTGGCGGTTGACATAGCACTGTCGGGTTTGCGGCCCCGTGAATCTCTATGGCGGTGCAATGATAGCCTACTGAAAGACACTGCTTTTGCATAGAAGATGCGAGAAGCAATTGAGCAGTTCTTCCAGTTGAACGATTCGGGGGAGGTGGAATTGGGGGTCACATGGGATGCGGCCAAGGCCACGTGGCGCGGCCTCATCATCCGGGAAGGGGCAGCCAAGAAAATAATTCAGACCCTTCAGGTGGGGAAACTAAGGGGGGAAATTCGTAGGCTTGAGGTGGTGAAGTGCAAAGGCGACGGGGAAAGGGAGGATGACCTGAGACTAGCAAGGGATAAGCATCAGGAGTTGAGGGATCTGGAGGTTGGGAAAGTAGTGGCTAACCTGTCAATTCCTGTGACAAATGTATTATGAAAAACGGGGACAAGGCTGACGCCCTACTTGCAGCAAGGCTTCGGGGCCAACGAGCGGAGAGATGGGTTGACAGAGTGCATGATTCGGAGGGACGGCTGCACTCCCTCGCAGGAGAAGTGGCCCAGGAATTCGCCAGGTTTTACTAACAACTTTACGGAAGGGGAAAACTAGTTAATTGAGGAGGAACTGAGTAGATACTTGGGGGAGGTGTCTCTGCTAAGTCTTCACTGCAACGACAAGAAGAAGGTGGAAAAATACATCACTCGGGAGGAAGTGTTGAAGGCGATTGCAGGACTTAAATTTGGAAAGGCCCACGGGGAAAACGGGTACACGGCTGAGTTTTACAAGATTGTCACAGGATCACTCACCCAACACCTTGTAAAATTATTTAACCATATCCTGACCACAGGGAGGCCCCCATCTTTCGGGAAAGCGTTGATAACAGTTATACCAAAAGCGGCCACGGACCCCAAATGCTGTAAATCCTATCGCCCTATTTCCCTACTTAGCGTGGACGCGAAAATCTTTACCAGAATCCTAGCCACATGGATGAGGGCATAATGCCAAAATTAATTGGCTCGATCAGGTGGGGTTTATTCAGGGAAGGCAAGGGGCCGACATTGTGCGCAACACAATGCACCTATTGGAGGCTTTGGTGGGGAGAGAGGGAAACCCGGTTGGTGGCCCTCAATGCTGAGAAAGCTTTCATCTGGGTAGACTGGAACTTTCTGGACAGAGTTTTACAGAAATGTGGGTTCAGGGATCAGATTCTGAGAGGGATAAGAGCACTATATCTAGCCCCAGTGGCAAGAGTAACAGTGAATGGGCGTCTATCAAGGACCTTTGAGCTACAGAGGGGGACGAGACAGGGGTGCCCGCTCTTCCCATGCCTATTCGCGCTAACAATGGAGGTGCTGGCCGAACATCTAAGGGAGGCTTCGTAGATCGAAGGGATTAAGGTGGGTGAGAGGGAGTTCAAGCTAGGACTCTATGCAGACGTTGTGCTGCTGCACTTGGTGGATCCCGTCGACTATCCCGGCTAACCTGACAATAATAGAAGCAAACGGGCGATTCTCTGGATTTAAAGTGAATAAAGAAAAGTCAGTGATCTTCCCCTTTGCAGCTGAAAACTTCAGGGATATTGAGGCTCTCAGACCCCTGGGATTGCAGGTACAGTGCGATAACAATAAATACCTGGGCATCACAATAGTTAGGCCAGGGGAAGATCTGGGTGAAGCAAACTACCACCCGCCCCCTGTTCGAGAAACTATTTACTGAAATGGAGACGTGGAGCAAGGGTCAGTTGTCCTGGATGGGGAGGCTTAATGCTGTAAAAATGAATCTCCTCCCACAGGTGTTATATGTGTTTCAGATGTTGCCAGTCCGACCCACCGAGGCAACCAGAGGGAAGCAAAATCAGGGATCATATGGTTGTTTTGGAAAAATCAGAAATCTATGATGGCCTATGACAAGTAAATTCTACCAAAGGATCGCAGTGGCATGGGACTCCGGGACCTGATGTTATACTAAAGATCTGCACAAATGAGGGCACTGGTCCCACACTTAAGAGAAGACCACCGGAAACAATGGGTATATTTGGAGAACCAACATCTGCTCCTGGCAATGGTGGGGGAATGGCTGTGGGTTCCTAAGGGGAGACTTCCAAGGAGAATCAGAGAAAACCCATTCCTGGGGGTCTACTGGGAGGTGTTTGGCATGGGGGAAGAATTGGTGGAGTCACCACATGGCCCTCACCGATGAGCCACATCTGGCCCCCCCCAGTACGGGATGCGATACCTGAGGTTGAAAGTTACTAGGCATAGTTTGAGGGAGGACTTGCGCGGGTGAGTCAACTGTGGAGGGGAGGGAATTTCATCAGCATTCAAGAACTGGAAGAGGCCCTGGGCATTGGCACACTGTCAGTAATCCTCTATCTTATAATGAAGGGTATCTTCACAGCTGAGAAATGGAAGGAGTCGGTCCACAGTGACCTCACACCGGTAGAAAGGGTCCTGGACGGGCACACAGAAATGAAAGGACTCGTCTCACATCTGTATGGGGCTTTGTTGGAATCTAAGTGGAATGTAGTCCGGGGACTCCGCTGGAAGTGGGAGAGAGACCTGGGTAGGGAGTTGGATGAGAACCTCTGGCGACAAATGTGCTGGAGGACATTCAAGACTTCAATATCCTGCCAATATAAGCTCCACTGGGTGAAACTACTACACCGCTGGCAATACGACCCAGTACACCTTTGCTGGATGTTCCCCACAGTGAATCCTCGATGCCGGCATGGTTGTGGTGAGGTGGTAAACTATTGGCACATGTGGTGGGGTTGCCCCAGGGTGCAAGTGTACTGGACTGAGGACCTGGTCTGGATCAAGGCTTTGGGAGCGGGAGAATGCGTGCTTGACCCAATGTTGGTACTTTTTGGTCTTGAGCTACAGGGGGCTAGATAGCACGCACTCCCTCAGCTGGAGCACTTTCTCCTCCTGGCAGCCAGGGCGAGCCGCGCCAGACACTGGAAGAGGACAATCCTCCCTACCATAAAAGAGTGAGCTGGGACAGCAAAATACCTATACGTGATGGAAAGGATCACGTCGGCAATCCATGGGGGGAGTGCCACAATAGAACTAGAGTGGCAGCAGTTTTGTGATACTTTTGGGTGAACTATTAGGAGAGAGTTGGAATGTACTGCATGACTCGGCCCGGCCGGGATAGACATTTAGGGATCAGACGTACACCCCTATGGAAAATATACTGTGATTACAATGTTTTGAAAACACTCAGACATTGATTTAACTGTTTTAATGTTGGTGACCTGGACACACTGGGAGTAGAGCCTTCCTCGCTCTCTTTCTTGGGTTTGGGGGAAGGGAGTGGGAGGGGGGACGTAAGGGGAGGGGAATAATTGCAAAGACCGAACTCTCGAGGTTGAATATCTCTTTAGTTTATTTGTGATATTGTAGATTGGATTATGTCAAAATCAATCAAATTCAATTTACAAAAAAAACACATGCACTGTACCTGGGGCACCCTCTTGCTCCCCAACCCGAGACCTCGCACCCATCTCTGTTACTTTGCCAGGGCACTGAAGAGTCCTTCCAGATGTCCACCGGCATGCAGATGTTAATTTCTTCACCCGTGAGAGAATGCTCCTGCAAGGCACGTGCCGCTGATGGGCCTGAGCCCGGTTGGCATCTATTTCCCAACTATCCAGCTAGGGCAATTGCACCAGGCCAGTGGAGTCCAGCGCCTAAGCCCAGGTTCGCTGCCCAGGGTCACCCGCAGCCTGACTCTCTTCAACCTGGACTTCAAAATAGCAGGCAGGGTCTTTAAACCCTTCGCCCCTGTTGAGTTATAGTTACAACTCTAGACCCTTTAACCATTCTCCCAGCCCAACCGTTAAACCCAAATTTGTGTCTTGTGTGTTCAGTTGGTGCTGCATTGTCACTGTGCACACATGAAACATATCTAGTAGCAAACCACACCCTTAAAAATAGCCACAGTTAGGAGGCTTGACAGAGGAAATTAATCTGGCCTCACATTAAATGTAAAAAAGGATATGTGGTCTGCTTCCCCCATAAAGAGAGATCATTGGTCATGTCACGTTTCAAAGACATGATTGCAATCTGGATGGCACCATTGACATGTAGAAACCAGCACAATTGGAAATTGGGGAACTATTAAAACAAAACATGTGGGTGCAAATGTGAAAGCTAAAGCATATTTAAGCAACAACTCCTACGGTGGAAGCTTAACCACCTCGTAAATGGTCCAGAGCAGGTGTTACAGGCCAGAGAGAAGCCCTCTAGCACCTCCCCAGCCTACACGATCCCCATTTCTAAATGTAGTGCTGTCCTCTGCCTGTCAGTGCCATTTAGGTCAGAAGAACAAATTACTTACATGTGATAACATTCTTTCGACTGGATGTTCCTTCCACGTATTCCTCATCTTTGATATATCCAAGTCAGCTTGCTTCAGAAAAAACTTTTTTTCATAGGGTCGAGCGTCAAGCCTTGGTCTTCGACGGTCTCCATAGCGTCCCTCATGACATCGACGCTGGTATATGAAGCACGTACACAGACCGTTACCTCAGTTCTAGTTTTTCCCCTCTTTTAAATTGCATGCTGTGTCATAGGAGGAGACAATTGTGACGTTGCAAGAAAGGTGTAAAACATGGAAATTCTAGACAAGCAAGAGGGGATGGATGGGAGGGCAATGAGGAAGACTTGGGAGGAACATCCAGTCAAAAGAATATTACCACAGGTAAGTAACTTGTTATTCAAATGGATTGTGTCCACCCATGAATTCCTCATCTTTGATAGATGGCCAAAGCAGTATGAATTAGGAGGCGGGTGCCAAGAATGTATCTATTTGTTTATATTATGAAGGAAGGCTTTGCCAATTTCTTTATTTTCATTTTTATTTAACATGTTTGGTTTATTACAAACCTTTCATGATTTCCTTTCATTTCAATACACCCCTCCCACATTAAAACCATTTCACAATAACATCACATTTCTTCCTTCTCAAAACCATTAAAATACTCCACAGAATGTTGTATTACACAAATTAAATTTCCAACACTTCCTCCAGAAATTATTTTCCCCAATATTAACCTTTCCCACCACTCCTCCACAGTTAACGTCCTGTATCGAGATGCCACCTCACTCGTATATTTCCTTCTGACCGTGATCAACTCGCCACAGTCTGTTACTAGGTGTTTTATTGTCTCTACCTTATCTCGTCTCCTGCAGAATCTACAAAACGGGGTAGGGTCCCAAAGCTGTTTTCTCGCACAAAGGACCTCTCTAGTTGGCAGAATGTTTAGTCTTATCCTCATGCAGAAGTATCTGTATTTATAACTTGGGAATTTCACAAGATATCCAGGGAGCTGGTTAATAGACCTTCATTCGAGGGCCAAGGTTAGCGGTAACCTGTACATACATGGTACTTCTTTCAATAGTATTGATCCAATACGCTCAACGATTCTGGATTTTAACCTTGTCAGGGTTATTTAAAAGACCCTCTTCATTTAGGTCTAGTGTCTCTAACCATTCCCTACATCTCATTTTCCAGGAAACCACTGTCCCATCCACTATCCATTCCTCACTACTCTCAATACTTTTTAGTATATCAAGGGGAGGCGGATTACTAGCCTCTTTGCACTTCCTGTAGAGACTCAGGGACCTCCACCTAATAGAATGCAGGGATTGTAGGCCCAATTGGAACCTAATCTGGGAGATAGGTAGGGATTTTGGAAAATCCAAAACCTGCTTCCAAAAGAGGATCTCCAACACATCCCAGAAGCCCTGCTCCATACAAGAGAATGGGAGATACCTTTTTCTTTATAAAAGGTTACTATTGGAACCATTTTAAACTTTCCAAACCTTTTCTGCAGCATTTGTGTCTGGGCTGCCAATGTTATGCACTTCAACCTGAGGTCCTCTGTCCAGAGTTTATCATTTATATTGCAGTTAATTGAGACTACCAAATAAGTAATCGAGTCTACAGACTCTATTTTCGGAGATCCAACAACCCAGGTACATTTTGGTTTTCTTTTCCCACGAGCGTTGGAGTGTACCATGATTTTAGTTTTAGGTACATTTATTCTCAATTAATTAGATTGGAAGTAAAGATCTAATTGGGTCAGCCTCTTTGCAAGCCTCCCAGCGTTTGGTCGATAACGACCAAATCGTCCACATACATGACCCATGGACATTTTTGCTTATACAACTTAGGTGAAAATGCCTTTACCCTGTCTTGGCTCGAGGCCATCTCTGATAGATATAGATTAAATATCGTGGGAGCCAAGGGACATCCCTGCTTCAGTCCCCTAAAGATATAGATTGCCTTAGTAAGGAGACCCTTGGCAGTCATTCAAACCTGGATTATGGTTGCCGAGTAAAGAGACCTAATTGCGACCAGGAGGTCCAGAGGACAAGCCCGGTCTGAGTTTCTCCCATAGTGTCCCTCTATTGATGCTGTTGAAGGCTTGCTCCAGATCTATAAAGGCTAGGTATACGATCTGCTTGGACTTGAAACCCCTCATTTTTTAAACATTTAGCAAAACAAAATTTAAACTCGTCTCAACCCCTGAGACGAATCCCGCTTGTCATTTATCACTGTGTCCTGATTCTCGCACCCACTTATTTAGATGTCCTAGCAGATTTGAGGCGAAGATTTTCCCCAGCGTGTCCAGGAGGGCAATGGGTCTGAAGTTTTTAGAATTATCCCTCTCTCCCTTCTTATATATTGGGACGATCAAGGCGGTCTCTAGTTGCTAACACCTGCTTGAATAGGATCATGCAAAACCTGCCCAGTCCTCTTGATTCTCTTTGAGGACGTTATTGTTTCGGCCGTCTGGGCCAGCTGCTCTCGAGGGGTTCAGTTTCTTTATTAGTGTTGCTATATCCTCGTGTCAAATTCAATAGACCAGGGAGTACAGCGCCTTCTCGGGCTAACCGAGGCTACCTGATCCGAACCACCAAAGAGATCAGTGAAATACTTAATCCATACTTTTTCCGGTACTGCAGTGGTCATCGTGGCCAATTGAATGCGGCATTATTGTTAAGCAGCTTCCAGAAGTCTCGAGTGTTCTTATTTGAGATCATCTGCATTATGACTTCCGCATCTGCTTAGAAGTGCAGCGCTCTAGTAGTCAGTAGCCAATTTCTGTATTATTGTTTTCTCTTCCTTCTTAATGCCATTTTGTTCCTGTCTTTCTGGCGATCTATACAACGTAGACCTGCTTTAAGGATTTTTTTCATCTTTCTCGTTATATGGTTTGGGTAGTGGAGCCTCTTAAACTCTTGTTTTGCCCCAGGCTTGGATTTCATTTGGAAATCCATTAGCACAGTAGAATAACCTACCCCCAGTATTAGTCTCCAAGGTCCTTTTGGACTTGGTAGTCACCACTTTGACATCCCTCTGCAATATTCTTAGGCGATTATCACCCTGATTAATATGTAATGCCTCCTCCATCGTATCTGTCCTATCCGGGGCCCGCCCCATAAGGGTCAGGGTCAGGAGATGATGGTCACTATTTGTCATCGGTCTAACTTCCAATGTACTTAGCAATTCAAGCAAATCTCCTGAGACAAAATAGTTTTCCAAAGGGGCTGTCTGAGTACCAGTCATTCATATCGCCTTTCCAGGGATATCCCCTCTTAATTGGCCGTTCACCATACCAATATCTCTCTTTTAGCACTGACAACCACAGGGCTTCTTTCTTACTAAGCACGCTCTTAGGGAGCTTTATCCCTGTTTAATAAAAGCATTTTATGTTGAGATCTCCACACAACACTATTTGACAGTAATTTCTACTATTAGGTCATCTATCACTTTAGTGATACCCCCACAAACTCTTCATCCCCCATTCCCACCGGATTCCGATACAGGCTAATTACAACCAGTGTCAATGGTATGTGACCCTCTCCTCTCTCCCACATCACAGTCGCCATTTTTGTGAAGGAGTTTAGGTTCCTCGTCTCCAAAATCTTGCAAGGACCTCCCCGTTTCACCAATGTCAGAGGCCCTGCTGAAGGTATTCCCACCATTCTCGTTGTTGCCAGGTTGAAACATACATCAAATCATTTGCAGATCGGCTTAGTGGCGAGCCAAGTTTCCTCCCCCTTGCGCCACCAACCAGGGTTGCACCTCTCCCGTCTTCATTGACGAATTGGTCTGTCCGCAAGTTGTTTCTTGGTTTTTTGCAGACATGGGGAGCAATAGAAACTCCTGTTTCCTAGGGGCTGGTTCGCTCTCCCTCCAATAGCTCAAAGCCCAATGGAAGAAAAACAGGGCAATTCCTCACCAGCACAGACCGAAGATGAAGAATCACCCAATCAAGATGGCTTTCTTTAACAAACTCCACTATCTTGATGTCTTCCAGGCCAATTAATTTAAGCTTGGGCGAACAATGGAGGAGTTTTAGAACATTTTTCCTGTTCATAATCAGGCCATCTCTTTCTGGGATCAGACGTTCAATTGAAACTTGCATGCTCGGGGAATCCAGGCTCTGAATAAAATGTTCTTCACTCTTTTGTAGTCATTTTCTCTACGGAGAAGGTCTATTGTGAGCGGTTTAATGCTAGAGTCATTTTTCCTATCTTGCAGAAAAATTCTTCTTTGCTCCACTGTAAGAAATGGGTAGAATTGTGTATCCCCACTCATACACTGACTCGAGGGGCCACTAGTTCTTCTTTATCTCCTTTTATGTGTGGCAGACTCACTCAGACAACTTCATTCTCACCCAGATTATAGGTTTGGTTGACCATATCTTCCTCCTCCATGACCATTTCATCTGAATATGTCGAGAGGTTCATCAGAAGGAGTATATCTTCATCCGGTACTTCTTGAAGTTCTATGATTTCCCTTCCCATGCCCTTTGAGTAGTTTAGAGCAGGCCCAGTATGAACTTTTGTAATCTTCTGCAAGAGTGGGAGTGTGATATTCGTCAGAAACGCCCTTGCTCTATTTGAGTGGCCTTTTTTTTTAAGTGTGCTGGTTATTCAACTTTTTTTGTTGACTCAAAGTCGTATTTTACCATTTTGTACACAGTGGTCGTTCTTTTCGAGGAATGAAAAAAAGTTTTTTCTCCTCAGCTGTCTTGGCGACAGTTTGGTTTCCCAATACTGAATCTTCAGAGTTATCTGTGGCCGATGTTCTCCCCAAAGTCTCAGTGCACTGTCCATGAGCCTGTCCTAGTCCTAACTGTGGTCAATGTCCTTCCATCCAGCGGCCGGCAATATGCACATTCCGATTGCCTTTGGTTGTAGATCTTCTAGCGCGCCCTCGGATCAGTGACCTTACAGCAGGATTGGTGCAGATCCATAAGCCCCTAGCTCCATTTGGGGCACCTTGGTGGAACTCTGTGTGATTTCGCTCCCCTAGATCGTCATAGCTCACTGGGAATGATTCCCATGTTCCATACTGTTGCCTTAACCATTTGGTTCCCATGTTCCATTCTGATGCCTTAACCATTTAATTTGCTCCAAAATTGATGTCATCAGTGTTGTTTTCTCCGCCACTTCTCCCCTCGCTTTACCACTGAGCTGTCATCTCGGCCTCTTTGTCAAGCCTAGATTGTACTGATCCAACAAACGATTCGAAGAATATTAATTTCGTATGGGACATCACCAATAGGGTGGCCTGATCTTTAACTGTATCATAAAGGTTCTCATACAGCTTTAAGAAGGGGTTGACTGCCACCGTCAAGGCGGCCATAACCAAGTTCTGAAGTTGAACATGGTCCGCCCCCCCTGTAGTCTGTGCTTGGTGCGTATGGGCCTGTCCCCTTCTTAATGAAGAATGATTGAACTGGGAATCAGTAGAAGCTGATGATGCTGACATCGAGTCCGGTGGTATGTCTATAGTTAGACTTTGACTTTCATATGGCCTCGAGGCATTCCCCTCCATCTCCTCTTCAATTTCGTTCATTTCAAGGATGCAAGTCGTTTTTTTCACTTCTTCTTTTGTTACGTGTTGTGGGAGCTTGGACTCCCCAGTCGGCTCCATGGACCTACCGGCCCCGGGGGACTGCCCCTGCTGTATTCCAAAGGGCGCAGGTGATGAGGTGTTGATATTAGCAAAGTCACTTAGCCTTCTCTAATAAGAACGTGTGGAATTTAGTCAGCTATGTCCTGAGCTAGCTGTGTCACTAGGGCAGTATGTTGCCGTTCTAATATCGAGCCAGGTGACCAAGCAGGAACAGGGGACACTGGAGACTGCATCAAGTCTGGTGGAGGCAAGATGGCATATTCAGGAGAGTCTGGTCTGTTAAAAACAGACTCCAAGTAAGAATAGTCCTCCTCACAGACTGAATCCTCCATCGAGGTCACACCACTCCTACCTGTGAGCCTCATATTCATTCCATTCACTGAGCGCAGTACTGGCTCCAACGGGCCGGGCAGGACAGACTGTGTTTCCTTGGGTGAAATGCATGCATTTGGGGATTTTTCCCCAAGGGCTGGTGTGGCCCTTGGCCTCGTATCATCAATGGAGCAGGAATGAGGATGCTGTGGTGAGGCTTAAAAAGTGAGGGCTCCAGCTGTAACAGGTGCCATTGTAGGGGGTGCCACAAACAGTACTCGCCCATCAGACCCCCTCCCCTCCTCCTGCTTTACTGGGCCCCCCTGGCTGGTTTCTTCAGAGCATAGGGCGGCCCCTTCTGATCTGCCCGGAAAGAGTGGAAGCGGGACTGGAACTGTGGGCAAGAACGGGGGCTTTGGCAAGACCTGCGGCTGGCCGTTTCCTCTCGGTACTTTGCCTGCCACCTGGTGCATGGACCTGCTAGGATCAAACTGCTGATGCCTTGGTTTTTGCGTTATTAGACTCGAATGTGGTGGTTTGATTATGGCGAGGTTTGGGGACCAGGAGATGAGCAAAGTTACTCACTTAGTGACTACCTTACTCCTAGTCCATAGTCCCCTTTTCTCAATACTTGTGGGACATTCCGTCCTTCGAGACGGTACCGGAGCACTTTTGTTAAAAAGCATAAAAATAGATTTTCTGTCCATCTTTTATTTTTACGCGGAGCTACACATGTGGCCGTAACCCTGCCATCCTGAGCTCCAACATGCACATCGCCCTTCAGTCCTTTTCTATCGCCAGGTCTGAGACCATTTAAGCAACAATAGAGGATACGTTTTAGAGGTGATGGTGGGTGTGCGTATGGAGGAAAGGGGACTATGGACTAGGAGTAAGGCAGTCACTACGGTAAGCAACTTTGTTATACTCCTACATTCCGTCCCTTTTCCTCCATACTTGTGGGAGGTTCCCAAGCACAACCATAGGTAGTCGGGTGGATGGAAAATCCCATTACTGGAATAGATTTTTAAGTACAGCCTGGCCAAAGTGGGCATCAGCCCTGGAGCTCAGGTCCAAACAGTAATGCTTACAAAAAGTGGATGGGGAGGCCCATGTATCCACCTTGGCAATGGACTCCCGAGGGACATACTTTTGAAAGGCAACAGCAGCCGCTTTGCCACAGACTAAATGTGCGTGGATGCCCTATGGTGGTTAAAGGCCCTGAACAGTGTAGGCCTCTGAGACACACGAGGCAATCGAACTGGAGATGGTTGCCTTGGGAGCTGGTTTCCTTTTTGCATCTCTGAATGTAACCAACAGCTGTGAGGAGCCCCTGAGTTCACTCGTTCAATCTGGGTAAAACTTTAAGGCTTGTCTAACATCCAAGTTATGTAAGACTCTCTCAGCATCAGAAGCTGGATTGGGAAAAAATATTGGCAAGGATATTGATTGATTCAGATGAAAGTCAGTAACCACCTTAGGCAGAAAGGAAGGATGAGTACGTAGCACAACCTTGTCCTTGTGGAAGGTGAGAAACGGGTCTTCCACAGAGAGAGTTTGAAGCTTGCGCACTTTACTTGCCGATGTAATTGCGATCAAAGAAATCTACTTTCCAGGAAAGGTACTTTAGATCGCTAGTTGCCATGGGTTCGAAAGGTTTATGGCATAACGCAGTGAGGACCACATTTAGATCCCATTTGGGATGAGGAGTCCGGACAGGCATGAAGAGGTGCAGGAGTCCCTCAAAATGCCTTTTGATGACTCGGTTGCTCAATGAAAAGTAACAGCTGTCAGTGGACAGGTAGGCCGCAATAGCAGACAAATAAGCCCTACATGAGAGGACATGAATGCCAGAAGCTTCCAAATGAGACACAAAGGATAACACAGTGTCGACCGTAGCATGTGTGGGATCGAGCCGTTTAGCTAAAAGTGGCAAAAACAGAGCCATTTGCTCCTATGCTGGGCCCTCGTAGAAGGTTTCCTGGCTGCCTGGATAATGCGCATATTGTCTTCCGACAGATTCAATTGTGCTAAGTATTTGAACTCTGGCACCAGGCCGCCAAGCTGAACGATTGAGGGGAGGGGTGCCACAACTGGTGATCGCTCTGGTGAAGAAGATCGGTATCAGGGGCAATCTGGTCGGGGGAAGAACCGAAAGACACTGAAGTTCCAAAATCTGGCTGGCCACCAAGGAGCTATGAACAAGACAGTGCAGTTGGATGCAGTCCTGAGCTTGCTGAGTGACTGATAAATCAGTGGTAATGGAGGAAAAGCGTAAACCTTCATGTTGGACCACGGAAGCTCAAGGGCGTCTCCGAGGGAGGACACTCCGAGCCCGTCTCTGGATGCATAAAGAGGGAGTTTCCTGTTGGCCAGAGTTGCAAAGAGGTCCACCTGTGGAGTGCCCCATTCGTGGAAAATGTTGGAGACAACGTTGCTGTTCAATTCCCATTCTTAACTGGCTGTCGATTGACAACTGAGTGAATCTACAGTCACATTGATGTGACCCGGAATGTGTAAAGTACCAAATTTGTATGGCAAGATCCACAAGGAGGAAGTGATTTGGTGCCTCCCTGCTTGTTGATGTAAAACATCACCACAGAATTGTCAGTGCGGATACGGACCACTTTGCGGTTGGAAAGCTTTCAGAGCCAGGAACACTGCCAGGAGTTCCAGGTAATTTATATGGAATTGCCTGTCCTGCGTTGTCCACAGATCGAAAACTTTGAGGTGCTGCAATGTCGCTCCCCACCCCAGAGGGGAAGAGTCCGTAGTAACTGTCACTTGTGGGCAGGACTCCTGGAAGGATGCCCCCACAGAAAGGTTGTTGGTCGAAGACCACCATTGTAGATCCACAGTCATGCAGGATGGAACTTGAATTATCTTGGAGTCTGGATCCATTGCCTGAGACGAACAGCTCCAGAGAGCTAGCTGAGTGCACCTCATCTTAGGCGAGCAAGCGGTAGAGCCAGCACTCAAGGGGCCATGAGACCTAGAAGTCTCTGGAACCACCAGGCTGTCATATGTGAGGATTGGAGGAAGAGCTGACATGTGGACGATAGGTCTTCAATCCTGTCCGCCATTAGGAACACCTTGGTACCGACTGTGTTCCAACGGAAACCCAGGAAGATCAGGTCATGAGAGACTGTTGTGGATGATTTCCGCCAGGTCACCGACAGCCTGAGTTGGAACAGGATCTGAAGAAGAGACTGAAGATTGGTCAAAGCCATCTGAGGGTATGGACTGCGCAGGAGCCAGTCATCTAAATATAGATATACATGAATCCACTGCAGTCTCAGGAAAGCTACAATGACCGACATCATCTTCGCAAAGACACGCTGCGCCAAGCTGAGTCCAAAAGGGAGCACCCAAAACTGAAAATGTTCAGCTCCCAAGAAGAATCGCAGATACTTTCGATGCGGGCTCCAAATCAGAATGTGCATTTACACATCCTGAAGGGCAACCACGCTGAGCCAGTCGCTTTTCTGGAGAGAGGACTTTATCTGGCAAGGCATGATCATCTTGAATTTCTCTTGGGGAAGAGAAAGATTGAACTGGGAAAGATCGAGGATAGTGCGCAGGCCACCCTGGTTGGGTTTGGGCCTTGTGAACAGATAGGAGTAGTAGCCCTCCCCTTGCTCCCTGAGGGGAACAGGCTCCACTGCTGTGAGGTCTAGACGTTTCTGTACCTTGGCTTTGAGGGTAGGCGACCCAGTCTGCTGGAAGGGAGGATTGAAGGGTGAGGTAGGGGGAGGGGCAAGTGGAAGCCCACCCGAGCGATTGACAGAACCCATCGGTCTTTGGTGGTCTGCCACGCATCCAGATGAGATGAAATTCGTCCTCCCACCGGAGTCTCGTGCGACCGACAAACAATATCATTTGGAAGAATTGTCGGCAGAGAGACTACCTGTACCTGGAGAGGAGGCTGATGGTTGAGTGAAAAACCGGCCCCCTTGCCATTGTTGCTTACGGCGGGGCCCACCCGCCAGAGCATCAGAACGGCATGCACGTCAATCCTGAAAACCCCTGAATCCTGAGAAGGACCGAGTTTGAGACCCGGACCTCTGTGAATAAGGAGCCTTAGCTGGAGTCTTTGCCAGGACCGATAAAGACTTAGCCCTCTGAGTGCTTGCCTTAGTCTTTGTGAGCTCCTCGTCAGAAGAGGAATGGAACAATTCCTTTCCATCAAAAGGAAGATCCAGCCCCTTATCCTGCACTTTCTTTGAGAACTTCGTAGCATGGAGCCATGCTTGGCGGGTGACATCGACCCCGACCATGAGGCCACGAGCAGAGGTCTCTAGAAGGTCCTGTGCCAACACTTTGGTTTCCAGCATTCCGGCTTTAAAGTCCTCAAGCCTATCCGCAGGAATACATTCCTGGAAATCGGCTAACTCTCACCAAAGCTCAAGATTGGCCACGGCCAGGATTAGTTCGGTGTTGGCACTACGAAGTTGGAGCGCAGAGTTGGAAAATACTTTTTTGCCAATGGCGTCCAGAAGTTTGTCCTCCTTGGAGAGCATTCGGGCTGCTGCCATGGAGGATGTAGAGACCGGTTTGGACTGGAAGGTGGCAGCTGCCACCACAGTCAAAGATGGGAGTGGACAAGCTGACAAAGATATGTTTTCTGGGGCGTGAAACTTGTATCAATCCTCTTGTTAAGATGCTGCACGGAATGGGGTTCTTCTCAGACCTTTGCGGGCCTCAGTCAAGACATCCTTTTGGAGGAACAGGCTGGTATGCTCCTGATGTGACAGGGTGAAGTATCCAGAAAGCACACCCTCCTTTGGAGTGGGGGCCTCATGCACTGGACTATCAAGCAATGCCATCATGTCCAGCACCCAGTCATGAAATCGCTGTCCTGGTCCGCTTGGCCCTCATCAAGTGAAGCAGGAACAGAAGACTGATCCACTGCACGTGACGCCTCAGGTTTTAAAGTGTTATCCGTAGCACCCACTGTTTTTTCTATCAGGGAAAGCAGAGGCAGGGGAGGTAGTGGTGGAGGAAGTCCGGCAGGAAGAGGTGGAGGAAGTGGCACCACCGGGACCTGCGTAGGATCCACCAGAGCCAAAGGCGGTACAGGAGGAGTAGGGTACATTTCCTTAAAAAGATCCTTAAAGTATGCCCTCATGGGATCATAGTGCATGAGCGTCTGAAATTTCCCAACAAACGCATCCTCAGACGAAGGTCTAGGAGCTGGAGTTGGCAGAGGCCACTCTTGAGGGGCATACCCCCATGAACGCAATGAGGATGGTTGCCATGAAGGACCACCACCAGCGGGGTCCCCATAGATCATGGTTGTGGAACCAGGAGGAAGCGAGACTGTATGAGGCAGCGGAGCCCGAGCATGCCAACTGATTGAAGGGTGGAACAGGTTTCTGTTGTCCACATGGAGTGGAAAAGGCTGCTCTGCCCCGCAAGGAATGCTCCCAGCACCAGCCGTAGTGAATGTTGGTGTAAGGGAGGTATCCAAAATGGCCACCGTAGACCACAGAGGTTGGGCCGCCGTTTTGTTGACACCTGAGGTGAACTGTGTCACCAGAAAAAGTGAGGCAACCGTCCCCTAAGTGGAGTCAGGGGACTTAGGTGTTATTTTAGCCTTGAAACAAGGTTCCTCAGCCGAGCCGGTACTGGCATATCTAGGATTTTTACTGGACATCTTAGGGACTGCCCCCAAAATAGCCTTCAGTGAAGGAACCTCAGCAGAGCCGGTACTCGAAGGCCTGTGGGGTGTGACTGCCTTCTTTGCCCCTTGACATAAAACGGTACCGCCACGACTCTGAGCGTGGGAAGGGTGAAGAATGTACCTCACCGAAAAGACAATCAAAGAGGGACTCTCGTTTCTGCCGGTATTGGATTTAGCCCCAAGAAGAGGAACCTCTGGTTTTAAATCGGGATGTTTAGCTCCCTCAAAAGGGGCCTCGAGTCGCAACTCAGTGTGGAAAGCTCCAGAAACTGAGACCTCAGGGCGAACCCCATTTTCAGTGAGGAAATCTACAGAAACAGAGACCTCAGGGCAAACCCCGGTGTCGGTGTGGAAAGCTTCAGAAATGGAGACCTCTGGGTGAACCCCAGTGTCCAGGGCCGTAGAAGAACTGGGCTGAAGTTTAGACCCCAAACGGGGGAACCTCAGAAGAATGTCTGGTTTTGGCAGGCCCGCTGTGGGAACCGTCTGAGGACTCTCTGGTGTGACTTTTAGGCTCCTCCCGGGACACCTCAGGGATGCCACTGGTAGTAGAGCTACACGAGGCCCTCCCAGTCCTGGAAGACCCCGGAAAGGAGTCCCCAGTGCCCTTAAAAGTAAAGAACTTACAGTGTGTTTCTTTTTCTTGTCAATGAAGAGCTTCAAATGCGGTGGAGGAACGCTTTGAAACACCACCTCCCACCGATGAAGACAACGCTGGAGTGCCCGGACGGAGAGGGAGTGGCAATAAAGACACGAGTCCCAGTGATGTTCTGGGCCTAGACACTCCAGGCAGAGAGGATGTGGATCTGCCCCCGCTAAACAATGTTCGCAGGAAGAACAGGACACAAATCCCAGATGCTCTAGTATATGATACGATATGATAGGTTATTTATAATGCGCTTGATACACAGAGGTTTCTAAGTGCGGACCTGGGGATCTAACCTGTGTTGCTCAATGTCGTCTTGCTTCCAAGGTGAGCACGTTTCCCCTAAGCTATCCTCCTTATAGATGGAGGACTAGGTGACCATGGAACCGGAGCAGGAAGGATGGACAAAGGGAATAAAAAACAAAAATCCAGGTGATACAAGTGTGTCCAGTCCCGACCGTGCAGAGAAAAGGACTGATGGGTGATGCGTGGGGCAGAGCTCAGGAAGGCGGGGTTACGGCCATCTGCTGTGGCCCCGCGTAAAAATAGAAGGAGAAAAATTCAATTTTTTATGCTTAGTAACAAAAGTGCTCCGGTCCCGTCCCGAAGGACGGAATGTCACACAAGTATGGAGGAAAGTGGATGGGACATAGGAGTATGAATAACAGAAAATGAAAGTGAAAGAGCTAGCTCCTTAGCCGCGTTCCTAAAGGAGAGCTCCAATTGCTCCCTGTAAGAGTCGTATGAGCCGTATTAGCAACCGCTTGCTGGGAGCGGGTCTTACCTTCCATGAGGCTCCTGAATCCTCTGCGAGTCCCTTTTGAGATGGTGAATAAGTTATGTTCCCTTACAGCTGTCCGACATCTGCCGACTCTCCGATCTTTTCCGGGAGCACGCTGCCCGGCCTGCACGGATTGCATACCTCTGCACGGCTCTGCACACGCTCTGCGCTGATTAGGGGAATTTGAAGGCAAACACACCTCCTCCAGGGTTAGAGCTTGAAAACAGACTCTCCTCCCAAAAGCAGGGACTGCAGGCCTCTGCACGGCTGCACATTTGGCTTCCTCTTCTAATAAAGAATCTACACAGTAGAATTTACTGAAAGTATAAAGGAATGACCAGGTCTCTGCTCTGCAAATGTCCCACACTGGCATACATCTTTACAGAGCTGAGGAAGCAGCCACCCCTCTAGTGGAAGTCACCCTCAAACCTTTGGGCAAATCCTTGTCTGCCAAGGAGTATCATTCTGTTATGCACATGACAATCCATCTAGGGATTGCTTATTTTGTGACTGCCAAACCTAATCTTTGACCAGCATAACCAAAGAAGAGCTGATTATCTTGACAAACATTTGCTGTTCTTGTAATGTTGTAGTTTAGCACTCTTTTAGGGTCCAGACGATGTAGTGTCTCCTCTTCCTTTGATGGATGAGGAGGTGGATAAAAAGATGGTAACGTGATTCATTGTGTGAGGTGAAACTCCAACACAACTTTCGGAAGGAAAGATGATCAAACTCTTAGGACTACATTGTCCTTGGAAAAGGATGTGAAAGGTGGTTTGGAAGTCAGGGCCTGTAGCTCACTTATTCTACGGGCAGATGTGATAGCTAAGAAAAAGGCAGTTTTCATGGTGAGCATTCTTAAAGGACATAAATGCAAGGGCTCCAATGGAGCTCCCATAAGACATCTTGGTACTAGATTGAAATCCCATGGTGGCACGATGAAGGGAATAGGCGGAGACAAATGTGTTAATCCTTTAGGAAATTGTACCACAATTGGCACCTTGAAGTATAACTCCTCGTCCGGAGATCTCTTAAAGATTGACAGTGTCACTAAGTAGCCCTTCACTGTGGCTACTTGCAACCCAGAATGGGTAAGGTGGAGCAAGAAAGATAGGACAAGGGGAAGTTTACATGTAAAAGGATCAAGTGTTTTCTCCCTGCGACAGCTTTAAAACGCATTCCAACAGCAGCGGTACATGGATTTAGTTGCTGGCCTCCTAGTCAAAAGCAACACCTCCATTACATCTTCCTGACCTTCCCAATCCTTATATCGCACCCTTTCAGACACCAGGCGTGAAGATTGAGAGTCCTAATTTCTGGATGAAGAATACAAGTTCCCTTTTGCGAGAGTATGTCCTCTGCTTGGGGAAGACGAATTGGAGGGCAGATGGCCATTTCAAGAAGGTTCGGGTACCATATCCTCCTAGCTCAATCTCAGGCAATGAGGATCATCCCCAACTCCCTCAACCTCCTGATCACATAAGAAATGATGGGAACTGGTTGAAATGCGTACAGCAGTGGACACTCCCATTCCACTACAAACACGTCCCCTAGAGATCCTCTTCCTGAAAATTCCCTGGAGCAGAACAACTCGCAGATCCGCTTGACACTGGTTGTGAACAGATCCACTTGAGGGGTTCCTCAAAGGGCAAAGATTTCTAGAAGTACTTTCTGAGCTAGCTCCCACTCGTGGAAGATCGTGCTCTGCCTGCTCAGAGGATCTACCGCCTGGTTCATTTCTCCAACTAGATGAAATGCCGGAAGAGTAATTCCTACTCTCAGTGACCAGAACCAGAGCTGCATTGCCTCTCTGCACAGGGGAAGTAACCCTACACCTCCTCTTTTGTTGAGGTAGTGCATGGCCACGGTATTGTCCGTCATTATCAGGACACGTTTCCCCTGTATTAAGGGCAGGAAGGCCATCAGTGCTAGTCTGATTGACCTTAGCCCTAAAAGGTTGATATGGAGTCTGGAGTCTGACTGAGACCAGTGTCCGCTTATTGAAAGATCTCATGTGCGCTCCCAATCCTGCGAGGAAGGCATCTGTCACAACTGTCATCTCTGGACATGGTTGCCAAAAGCGTTCTCCTCATCACATTTTCTCGGTTGGCCCACCATATGAGATCCTGAGCGACTTTTGTTGGGACCTCGAGAAGGTCCGACATTCTGCTGGAGAATTGAGACCAATGGGATTTGAGAGCCCACTGAAGGAATCTCATTCTCAGCCATGCTTCTGGCACCAGTTACAGACAGAATGCCATGAGGCCGAGCAACCTTAGGAAGTCATAGGCCGGGAGATGTTGGGCATCTGCAAGGGATATTGAGCCCTTCATTTGTGTGACAAAGCTTTTCCCAGGGCTGAGTCCAGGACTGCACCAATAAATTGTAGCTTCTGAGAATGTGTCAAGTGGGACTTTCAGGGAGATACCCAGCTCATGGAGGAAGTAGCAGGTGTGACTGAGATGACTCTGGGTTTGTTCCTGGGAATACGCTATGATCAACGAGTCGTCCAGGTAGGGGTAGATGTGAATCGTCTCCCTCCTTAGACTTGCTGCCACCACTGCTATAAGCTTGAAGACCATCAGGGCTGAGGTTAGCCCGAATGGCAGAACCCAAAATTTATAATGAGAAGCGCTGAACGCGAACCTTACGTACTTTCTGTGCTTCTGATGTATGGGCATGTGAAAGCAAGCAACCTGAAGGTCCAATGATACCAACCAATCTTGGAGTAGAAGGGCCTGAAGGATCTGCGAAGGAGTTACCATGTTGAACGTATCCTTCCTGAGGAACTTCTTCAAGCATCTCAAGTCCAAGATGGGTTGCACTCATCCGTCCTTCTTGGGAATTAGGAAGAGTACCAACCCTGCTTTCTCTCCGCTGCAGGTACCAGCTCTATTGCACCTTTCTCCAACAAGATGAGAATCTCCTGTTGGAGGAGCGGATCAGGAACCGGAGAAGATCTGGATTTTTGGGGGCAATCTGGAGGTTAATTTAGGAATGGGAGACAGTAACTGTCTGCTACGGTTTGTAGCACCCATACGTCCGAAGTTACGCTTCGCCAACTCCGGAGATGATGCAATAGTCTGCCTCCTACCACAGACTTTTGGATGAGGGAGTCATTTTTCTGCTCCACCTGCACGTGAGGGTAACCCTGTGGGTGCTGTGAAGGGAGTTCTACCTCCTCCTTCTCTGCCTCCATGAGGCACTCTCCTCTGAGCCCTTTGCGAGAACTGTTCTCTTTCTGTAGAGATTGAGGAATAAAAACAAAAAGATGTCCTCTCCATCTTTGACCTGAAGGTTGAGGCAGTCTGATTGCCACCCCTAATGATTTAGCTGTAGCCCTAGAAGCCTGCAGCTTCTCCAGACTATTGTCAGCCTTTTCTCCAAATGTATTTATTTATTTATTTATTTTAATGTGATACCGGTTTAACATAAAACTTAACACATAATAAAATTTACAAAGAAGCTAACAACAAAATAATAAATGTATTCAATTATTCAAGTCAAGTGGTGTTCAATCATTCAGTCATTCCATGTAAACTTAATTTAACATCCGTTGCATTCAACTATACAACACAGTAGAGGAGAGGGGGTGAGTGCGTAGAGAGGGTGAGTGCATAGAGGGGGTGAGTACGTAGAGGGATGAGTGCGTAAAAGGTGGGAGTACGTAGAGGGGGTGAGTGCGTAGAGGAGGTGAATGCATAGAGGAAGTGAGTGCGTAGAGGAGGTGAGTGCGTAGAGAGGGTGAACGCGTAGAGGGGGTGAGTGAGTAGAGAGGGTGAGTACGTAGAGAGGGTGAACGCGTGGAGGGAGCGAGGGTGCAGAGGGGGCGAATGCGTAGAGGGGGCGAGTGCGATGGGTGTATGGAGCGAATGGGTATATGGAGCAGATGGGTGTATGGAGCGGATGGGTGTATGGAGTGGATGGGTGTTTGGAGCGGATGGGTGTATGGAGCGGATGGGAATATGGAGCGGATGGGAGTATAGAGCGGATGGGTGTATATAGCGGATGGGTTTATGGAGCAGATGGGTGTGTGGAGCAGATGGGTGTGTGGAGCAGATGGGTGTGTGGAGCGGATGGGTGTGTGGAGCAGATGGGTATATGGAGCGGATGGGTATATGGAGCGGATGGGTGTATGGAGCCGATGGGTGTATGGAGCTGATGGATGTATGGAGCCGATGGGTGTATGGAGCCAATGGGTGTATGAAGCCGATGGGTGTATGGAGTCGATGGGTGTATGGAGCCGAATCGCCTGAAGCGATCGAGTGCCCAGAGTGAACTGACGTGTTGCGTAGAGCGCACGAGTACGTAGAACGAACGAGCACTGATGCATCCAGTACTGATGAGTGCGTAGAATGGATGAGTACGTAAAGCTACTGAATGCGCAGAGCATGAGGCAGACAGGAGCGCATGCGTGGGGCGGACAAGAGGGCATGCGTGGGGCGGACAAGAGGGCATGCGTGGGGTGGACAAGAAGGCATGCGTGGGGCGGACAAGAGGGCATGCGTGGGGCGGACAAGAGGACATGTGTGGAGCAGACTAGAGCGCGAGGCGACCGGAGTGTATTGGACCATTCTGGGGTGCATGGAGTGGATAGGAATGCACGGCACGGAGTGCATAGAATTGCGTGACCTATATAGTATGGTTTGGAATGCAGAGAAAGTTTGAAAGAGCATATAACCCTTCATATCACACCATCACGCTTACTCTCTCCTTTGCATCACTACTCAACTAGAACACAGGGATACTATGACACCATTCGGTATAACTGTTCTCATACCAACATCCGCCGCTCACTCCACATCATTCTAAGTAAACACTGCTGGTTTCACACCCACCAGCCAGGCGTTCTCCTCAGGCCTAACGCAGCCGCAGCCGTTCCGGATAATCCTGCCAGAACGAACACATTGTCCTGATCTCTCAACCACCACACCTACCGCTAAGAAGCAGCTATTACACGAATACCGCACGAGCAGCACACATACCCGGTGCTCACACGGACCTTTGACTCTCTCTATTCTCTAAGGGCATTCAACCTACCAGCGCCTTCAGACCATACCAATGGTATATAAGGCGCTATATAAGTGCAAAATAACATAACATAACATAACATAGAACATACACACCACACAAACATCATATATATAATCATTATGAACATAAAACTTAAGTAAATTAAAATACTTGCAAAGAACTTTAAAAAGTTTCTAAAAGAGAATCATTCGAAATAATTTGATATAGCCAACTAAGCCAAACCATCGGATCAACAGTATTCTAACGAATAGGAGCTAGATTCAAGATAGCAACTTGGTGTACGGCCCACTTACTCAGAATATGGAGCTCTTACTAGAGATCAAAATATGCTAATCCACCAGAGTAATAAGCTTTTCCACTATACTGCATATCCTGTATAGCACCATATGTAGCCCTTTATTTTTGGTGTTAAGACATTGGGCCTCATTACGAGCTTGCCGGTCCGGATACAATGGTTCCGGAAAGCTTGCTGGTACCATTGTATCCGGACCGGCAAACTCTGAGTTGTGCTCGCAGGTGCCTTTCATTCCACCAGGTCTGACATGGCAGAATGAAAGGCACCCGCGAGCACAGCATGTCGGATGCACAGGCATGGTTATAAACGGTGCCTGTGCATCCGGCTTCCCCATTCCCATTGAGCCCTAAGGGACTCAAATGGCAATGGGGAAGAATTTGTTCCGGTGCCCAGGAATGGGCAAATACAGGGTCCAGCAAGGCCGTAATGACCCGGTAATTGGCCATTTCTGGGCGCTGGATAAAAATGTAAGACAAATACGGCAAAACCGCTCAGAAGTTTCTAAGGCGAGAGACGGACCCTTCGAATTTAATACAGGTAGGCGGTTAATCCGCAGTAGTATGAATCTTCTCAGTAGGAGAGAGGGACACAGTATCAGGTAGGGTTGAGCTTTCTTAAATGTGAATGATACATCTGCAATAAACGTATAACTTTTCAGAAGGCTCAGATGTGAGGTATTCACATTCCAGTCCCATAAGTCAATACGTCTACTTAATGAATGCCTCATACCACAGGAGTCTCCTCCCCACTTAGGCAGTCATCCAAGTTCTTGAAAAAGGATGTTCATGCTGTTACCAAAGAGTGATCCCCCCCCCAAATTTTACACTCAGTAAGGGCCATACTTGTCAATAGCGGGTTGGAAGAACCATTCATCATTTTTACATACATTAAAACTAATTTTTTTAAGACCACTGATTTTAGTGTCATGATACCCAGTTCTAATCTGACTATATCCATGTCGACACAGTTGGGTAATCCAAATACCTTCCTCAAAAACCTTCCCTCCAGCAATTGGAGCCATTTCAAATCCATTCCAATTAAAGAATCCAAACCATACGTCACTGCTGGAACCAGACATTGGATATACAATTGTCTAGTGCCAAATAGGGAGTACTGCCCAGTGAGTGCCGTCAATTGTGCCGCCTTACTTTTGTGCATCTCATTGCAGGTCTTGTGTCCCGGGGATGCTTCAATTTCCACCCCCAGATATTTATTTATATGGAATTTCAATATCCTTTGCATTTAGACCAGGCCTAGCCACATGTTTTGCGGAGAAATGCATCACTGATGTTTTCCCTCTATTAATGGTCAGACCATTAGAATCTGCAAATGCCCATAGGGCTTCTGTCAAATACCGGATGCAGCTAAAAGTGTGATCTAAAATCACTAAGTCATCCACGTAGGCCAGAACCCTATAGTGTGCACTACCAATTTTAGGTGGACAATTATGGATTGTCATAAAAAAAAAAAACAGGAAGATCTGACATGAACAGATTATAAAGCAGGGGTGCTGTTACACATTCCTGCTTTACACCTCTGTTCTGCACTACCTGCTCAGTCATAGATCCCTGGGTATTCAGTCTCAAAGAAACAGTGTCATTTTGATGGAGCAACTTTAAATAAAACAGAATTTCTGGGGGGATACCCCAGAAGCTCCAGTTTATACCACAGTCGCTCCCTACATACTGTGTCAAATGCTGCTTTAAAGTCTATGAACAAAGCGTATAGCAGAGATTGTCCCTGCCATGTGCCTGAGTTATCAGAAAATCCATAACTAGAAGATTATGAGACGTAGAATAATCTGGTCTGAATCCACATTGGAATTGATCTAGGATACCTTTGCGCTCCACCCACCACTGCAGTTCATTCAGGAGTAGTACGCAAATAGCTTCCCTGAGAAATCTAGCATCGAGAGAAGACGGAATTACTGGGATCGGCTCTGTTTCCCTTCTTTAGTACTGGTATCAGGATGGCAGTTTGCCAAGAGTCTGGAATACTACCCTTCCGAATTACCCTAACAAACAGGATTTTTAGTAAGGAGGCCCAAAAAGGTGGATTATGCTTCAAGATTACATTGGCTAATCCATTAGGACCAGGTGCTCTTGAAGATTTTGAGATTCTTTATCTTATTAATTATACTTTCTTTACTAACAATAAAGGGAGCACACAAGGGCTTTAGTTCTACAAATTTCGCCTGAGGCATAGGACAACTGAAATTATGATTGGCAAGAAAGGTGGACCAGTCATGTGCTCCGATCGGGTTAATCAATGGGAGCTCCCTACTACCGTTGGCCTCCCCCAAAAGGGCCAAGATAGTCCTTACTTCCTGGAAATGCATACTTAAGGGGAGATTTGCAGATTTTGTTCTCCGTAGGTCAGCCCAAAGTTTACGCTTCATGTATCTAATTGTTTTATCATAAATCGTATATGGCTTAGGATCGCTGATTGTCATTCTAATTTTGAATGTAGCATGAGAGCCAGAGAAAGACAATATCTATGCCTCAATTTCATTCTGGGACATATTCTTAAAAGCCTGGTACATGGGAAAATTGAAGCAGAGCTCTTTTAGAGTTATTAATGTTTTCCACGGACCAAACTATTCGAGTGGCAGAGTGTTTGGTTAATAACTCTCCCACCGAAGTCCAAGGCAAGCCAATATCCGGGCCATTGAAACTTAGGATCAGAGCCTCATGTTCACTCCATGTATTACAGCTAACATGGAAGTCAACACACTTCAAGGCCATGTCATAGCTGGTGAATATATAATCGAGAGTGGAAAATGTCCCGCACCTTCTCCAGGTATAGTCCAGTGGGCTGTCGCTTTTGGAGCAACCATTCAGAATCTGCAGTTCACAACAATCAAAAAGGTTTAGCAAGTGAGTACCCTCCTGATCTGATTTATTTTGTTTCATAGTACTTCTAGGAAATAAACAGGATTTTCTGAAGTTCCCTCACCACCTGCGTAGTGGCAATGAAAATCTCTGCCTACAATCTTATATTTGTCCGCTGAGTCATCAGCCCAAATGATAAAAACTCCTGTAATTCCTCCTGCAACTGTTCTCTGAGAGCTGCCCCTGGCGGATTATACAGGTTGACCAGCAATAATTTACAAGGGCAGGCCTTAGCTGGGAAGCTCACCTCTACTGCTAGTAAGTAATCATGTTTTGTAGATGTTATCTTAGTTGACTTTACTAACCCTGGTCAGAAGACCCCCAAAAGGTCTACCTTTAGCCCTTTCGAAGCCAAAGATTGATGGATTATATATCCATCTATAGTGACCAGAGTTGTCAACCAGGTTTCCTGCAGAAGGAAAAATGTATGTTGTGCAATATAAGAGAGAGAAACAGACGAAGATAAGAAATACTTGAAACCACGGGTATTCCAACTAATTAAAGTGCAATCTCATTTCTTAGATATAGCTACAGGTAGAGAATCAGCCAGCCATTTCAACATCAGCTGGATGACTGATAGCTGGACTAGGGGTAATACATCATTATTAATTGGCAATAACAAGTCCCTTTGCCTAGGATCAGTGTCTAGGTGAACCCCAACTGCCAGTAATGCATCATGATATTTGCCAAGTAGTTGCACGGTCGCTAAATGTTCACAATGTAAAGCTGTAACATTAGCATTGTTTCCCTTCAATGGTTCCAAGAAGTCAAAATCCTCAGAGAGCAAAACAGCCAGTTGAGGGATCGAATGAGGGCATGCAAGAAATGCCGATCTTGGGAGCCATTTATTTCGCATTTTCTGATTGATATTCTTAAAAGTACAAATGTTACTCTCAGGGTCGATCGTAGCCATACCCGCTGCCTCGACCTGTACTTCTTTTTGTTTGGATAACCCCAAAAGAGTTATTTTTCAGGGCCTGTTGGGAGTAGAGTAAGTTGCCAAAGAATTTTCCAGAGGTCGAGAAACATTCAAGTCATGTTGGTCAAGAGAGATGTTGGTGTTCTGATGATCCAAATTTACATTGGTAGTCCCCTCGTCTTTATCTTGGATGATCCAGCTCGTAAGACTCCCCAGACCTTTACTCCTACGTTTTTTGCTGTGAGTGGCCTTTTTCCGTGCTTTCTTTGACTTCTTTAGTGGGAGGATAGTCTCCAGCAATGTGTCAGCTATTTCACAAGGTGCAGCACGGGCCGTCACATGTTTTGCTAATCTGCGCTCTTTCCTAGAGAAAAAGACTGCTGAGGTTTCCACTACTTCTTCCTCCACTACCAGAGCTGAGGACAAAACCTGCAGGCTCTGATTGATCAGAGGTGGAGGGATTTCGCGGAGGGATTTCAGAATGATCTGATCTGCCAAGAAAAGGACTCTTCGCTATGCTAATGGGGAAAAGGGAATTCTCATGGATCCACATAATTTAAGGAGAATTTTTAGTGCAAATTGTATCGACGTCATAGATGATTGTAATTCAGCCAATACATCTCCATTATTGTGAGAGGCTTCAAGAGATATAAAATCCTCAACTTGCACTGCCCCCTCTGACTCAATTATTAGATTAGGTGATGCTGATAAGCGCATGTCAGGCAGCGTATGCACAAAGCTTCCCTCAGGATGAACCTGTACATTTGCCAGCAGGGGGGCTCGTCTTTGTGAGGGTGGATTTTCCGTTGCAGAGACCATCGTTTTTTTAATAGAGAGACAAAGGTCGAGCAGCAAGTTGTTGTCAATATCCCCAAAGTTCAAAGAACTATGCGCAATTGACCCGTCCTGAGATGAACGTTCAATAGGCTCCTGAGGGAGTGTGCCTTTTGTTGCATCTTTCTTGTAGGAAAAGAAAGCCAGGATAGTGCCTCTCTGCGCCGGAGGCGTCCCCTTTGTTTGCGCTTGGGGTTTATCATGTTTATCCAGCTTTCCTATCTGCTCATCAGAGCGGCTGAGTCCCCATTTTTATCCTTCCTCAGATAATAACCGCCCTCTTGTGGTTTTCTGTGGGAGGCATTATTTGAATGACAATTGCTCTAGCCAGGGAGGGCCGTGTGTATATATGAGAACACACCACACCCAGGTTATTGGCTACAGGCTATGGCGGCAAATTATAGCGTCACACTCCCTAACCAGTCTTACACAGATGAATCCTCAGAGTGCGCTTTAAGTCAGACTCCCAACAAGTGTACAGACAGTCATAGGCATATGTCGGTATACAAATGTCACAAATTATAGCCCCCTAATTGCCAGGGATTACTTCAGTGTACCTGTAAAGCCAATACGGATTGTAGCTGCAGTGCCAAACCAGTTTGTTCCAGCAAGGAAGCTAAGGCGAGTAGCCCGGTCTCCCGGAAGCCCGCAAACACGTAAACAGACACCCGCACACTGCTACGCATCCGCTCCTTGTGCTGGTTATGTAGCCTGACGTTGTTTGGCTACTGCTCGCCACTGAAGAAAGACTCAAGTTACCAAGTCCAAATGAATAAATCAAATGGAAAATGTGCGTGAACACACAGCGACGCACACTGCTGAGCATCAGCACTGTGTGCGGCTTATGTAGCCTGACGTCGTTTGGCTACTGTTCGCCACTGAAGAAAGACTCAGGATACCAAGTCCAAATGAATGAAACAAATGGAAAATGTCTGTGAACGCTCAGCCGCACCCCGCTGCAAATCCACCCCATGGGCTGCTTATGTAGCCTGACCTTGTTTGGCTATTGCTCGCCACTGAAGAAAGACTCAGGATACCAAATCCAAATAAATTAAAAAAAATGGAAAGTGTGCGTGAACACACAGCCGCACAAATAGAAAAGTTCCATCAAAAGGCATGTCAAGTAAACGTGCCTGGACATCTGCAGAAAACCCAGATTTTCTGAGCTATGATATGTGCCTAATCACAGTACTAGCAGCCATGGACCTACTTACTGAATCCACCATATCAAGACTGGACTGTAAAGACTGCCTCATAGCATCCTTTCCATCTCGCACAAGGCTTAAAAAGCCTTCAGTTTCCTCTCCCTCCGGAATATGTTCTGCTGCAAGGGCAGCTGCACCCTAAAGAGTGTGTGTGTGTTTAGCCAATGCGCTTGTAGCAATGGCTGATTTTAATGCCATGCTCACTGCACTAAACACTCTTTTTGCCAAAGAGTCAACTTTTCTATCTTCTTTGTCTGCCGGAATAGAAGGATAAACTGTGGACTTAGAAGAAATTGTTGCCGCTTGAACAACCGGGCTCTCTGGTGTGGGATGCCTGCTGAGAAAAGGAGAGTCCACAGAAGCTGTTCTGTATTTCTTTGTTAAAAGGTTGCTTACCGGGGGAACGGAATCAGGCTCCAGGCAATTTTCCATAATCCTTGCTCTTACGGCAGCATGGAAAGGTAGTACAGCCTCTTAGCTGGACCACTGTCTAAGATATCAGTAAGGTCACCTGTGTCTATGGTAGCTGTGGGATGAGACCACCCCTGATATTCAACCACTTTGCAAATTACAGACCTATATGAAGGATCAGCATATCCAGCCACCTCTGGGTTACCATAATCAGTCTCTGGAGATGTTTCCCAGCTGCTGGTTTCTTTAAGGGTTTCCACCAGAATCTGCATCTTGAACTCTGGAGAAATAAGTTCTTCTGGAACATTTGGTGTTCCAAACTCATAGCCAAAAGGGGCTTGATCCTCCTCTTCATTTTCCTCCAAGATGGACCCCATTTGCCTGAAGAAATCAGGTTAAGGCAGGAGTTTGAACGACTTGGCCGGTTCGACAATAGACCTTACAGTCTTCGGACGCAGTCAATGCTCTGATGGTGTCAAAGCCGTTAAGGGTTTTCGATGACTTCCACAAAGCGGTTGGTGAATGAGCCAACGGTTTTACATGCTTCGATGACTTGAAGTGGATGGCATGTCACAAAGGCTTGTGTGACAAACAACAGCTTCGATACCTTCGGTGAAGGCTTTGATACCGGAGATGAAGGCCTCGAGGGGGTAGGCAAAGGCTTTTTCTTTTGTGTCGAAGAAGACTCCTTCGACTTGAGTCAAGGAGCCTCTCTTCCCTGGCTGTAAGACAAACGAGTAGGAGACACAGGAGACTACCTACTGCTGTCAGATGCAGAGGGGTGGCTTCGTTTACCCAACTACTTGAGAGGGACATACGGAGGAGCCTGTCTCTGAAACAATTCAAGCATTTGTAAGCAGAAGCATTCTCGTTCTGCAGGAATCAAGGTTTTTTTTGGGAAAAAAACTTTTTTGGGAGCAGTGGTCGAAGTGGTTGGGAGCGGTGCTCCTCTACTTTTTAAAAACAGGTTTTACTGTTCCTATACTTTTATTTTAAAATGAAACCGTTCCGGAATAGTTTTGTTTTAAAATAAAAGTGTAGGAAGAAGTTCAAAATTGCACTTCAGTGCACTGCACGAGTATTCCCCCAAACAGCAGGTGTGTTTGTATGGGAGTTTGGATTGCGTGTGAGAGGGGGCGTGGCGAAGGGGTTTGTGGGGAGCGGGCACAGACCAGCTGGGAACATAGTCCCACTAATTCTTTTCGTACACTTCGACCATTGTTCAGGAGAGGAAGACGAGGACCTGTGACAACGTTTCTTACTCTTCTTGTGAGAAGAAGACGAGCGTCGTGAACCAGACTTCGACCGTCTCTGATGTTTTGGATGGGGATATGGGAGAGGGCTTACCGGCATCAAGTTTCCCCTTCCATTCCCGCAAGGTCTTGACAGTTATAGATGGACACGAGCCACAGTCCACCTTGTGGCCTGTCCCCAAACACCACAGACGGCGACAGTGAGGGTCTGCGATGGACATTTTTGCCCCACAGTCCGCACACCGTTTGAAACCTGTATTCAGTGTTGAGGACATGGTTGAAGAATATTGAATTCACTTGATTGTAGAAACAAATGCAAACGAATTTTGCTGAGGAGAGTTGCTCCGAAGCATGCAGGAATGCAGAAAAAACGGAACTGAGGTAATGGTTAGAGCGTATTCTTCATGTAACAGCGTCGACATCAGGAGGGATGCTATGGAGGCCGTCAAAGACCAAGACTCAACACTGCACGATGCCAACCCTATGAACACATTTTTTTTCTGAAGCAAGCTGCAAGCAGATTTGGATATATCAAAGATGAGGAATATGTGGGAGGACACAATCCATTCGAAGTCAAGTTATGGGCCAAAGTAAATAGAGGGTAATAACACGAACCCCAGTGTCATTACTAGGCAGTAAAGAACTTCACTGAGCGGGTTACATCTATTAGGGTGCCAGGGAACATTCTTAAGGCAAGGTGGCAATGCTGGCACACTAATACAGCGTAGTACTAAATGATGTTAAGAGCAGTGGCCATGTTAGAGAAGGGATTGGAGAAGGGGTTGAGCTAGGAAATTAAGGGAACTCACAAAAGAAGGTTCAGGATATCCACATTGAGAAGAAGACAGCAGGACCAACGTGTAGTGGTCATGGAACGGGCAATGTGAAATGAAAGAGGAATTTGTGGAGTAAGCTGCTCATGCATTGAAGAAAAGACGGATGAAAGCAGGCTTTATCATACGGTAAATCCCAGCTTTAAGCCAATCAGGACAGCTAGAAGTTGTGAACACGGCATTGATTTGTGGAGGAAGAGTAGTTTCAGGCCAGGCATGATGAAAGTTCTGTAACAACCATGAAGGAGAAAGAGCATAAGCATCTGGGTCAGTGGCGGTGACTCCATGAGGCTCAAGAGGACTTCTCTCGCCAAATTTAAAACCATGCTGTTTTCCGAGACGCTGCAACTTAAAATGCATCAGAGAATAAGTGTCTGGAACGTTCTTCCAAATGTTGCAGTAAGTTGTCAATCTTTGCATTTGTACAGTATGTGTATGTATTGCAAATGCAAAAACGGACATCTCTCTGGTGTTTCACTGTGGTCCTACCACCGCCTCGCAGGCAGCACAGAGCAGCGTGTGTCACTGAACCAACGGTTTCCAGTCAATGATTTCGGAATCACGTTTTCCATGCCCGGAAAGAGGCTCTTTCACCCCACCAATGCTGGAGGTTTTGAGTAAGGTTCGCTGACTGAACCTGTGGGCCCGCTTTCAATGAACAAGCAAGACATGCTAAGGTAGAGGGAGTCACTCAGAGCCGAGATGTCTCCCCTCCTGGGTAGGGCAGCACTTTCAGGCTTCCCCAGGAGGCATGCAACTCACTACTGAGAGACCTTTCACCCGCAGCCTGTGCGCGCATACATATGCCATGCACTGGAGCACTGACACGCTTTTTATTGTGACTGTTCGTGTGTATAGACGTGCACATGGGGGTTACCTGCACAAAGGGACATTTAATGGTAGGCAAAAGTATTTCTAAACTGCTTAATTTGTGTTGGATGATTTCCGATGTATTTAAAATTGTTAGGAGATTTTCATATGAAAGATGGCAAAGTATTTGTTTTTTCTTTTAAAGTTGGGATTCAGTGATAATGCGATTGATGATTTTAAAAAATATTTTTTTTTCTTTTTCTCCTTTAGATTAGTCATTTTCTTTTTTCTTTTCTTGTTCTCTTTTTTCCTTCTGAAATATATAGTTGCTAGATTTACGTATAGTGGGAAGGTTTAAATTAAAACAAATCACTAAATAAAATATATATATAAAAAGGACATTTTCTGGGGACAATGTGAAGCTGGCAAAGATGGGCAACACACAACTGGCATACACATGTCCAGTGGTCAAAGAAAAGTGTCGAAAAGTCAATCTTTTTTTCTGTGAAAGGAAGGAGTACATGACATGACCATTTGTTGAAGCAATGTGAAAGCAGCATGGAATTTTCTTAGGGAGGGGTGTAGGTACTAGCATGACAAAGTGCTAAACATAGGCAAGATTGGGATGGCACTGCAGAAACGAGCATGATCATGTTAAGCACATTCTGTCAAACTGACATTCAAATTTTCTTTGGGGGCATAGGTCACTAACATGCCTATGTTGACCCTTGCAAGGCAGTATGTTTAAGTATGTCATCACCGACCCGGGACCATTGAAACTGACATGACCATTTTCAAGAGGTACTGCAAAATTGCCATGGTCATTCTATGCAGGAAATTTAGAAGCAGAAATGTGCTTTTTTATTAAGTGCTTATCAGTTTACAAATAAACATTTTGCACAAAAAATAAACTTTCTCTCCCGCATTACAAAGTACTTAAAAAAAGTTAAAACACATAACATAGTCCAAGACAGATATTTATTTATTTAAAAAAAAATGTTTTTATCACTACGAGATTTATTGGGACTATGTTGTTAACACAGCATTCCATTTGCATCAGAATTCATTGATAAAACTGACACGGATCTATGTGACTTTATCGAACCCAAAAATAGAGAATGATTTTTTTTTAATTTTATTTTATTAGTCAATCAACGTGAAACTTATAATAAAATCTAAAACAGATTTCATAAACAATAAGAATATCCACAGGATTTTTAAAATGTTAAATAAAACTTTGATACAATATTGTCAAAGATAGCAATAACACACATACCAACACAAGACACACAACATAACACAACACTACCCCCCCCCCAACCCTCTCCCTTCACACACTCTTAAGTAAATAAAACATAAAAACTAAACTCCGGCCAAATATAAAACATAAAATTCATTAAAAACACTCCGTTGTTCATTATAAGCTTCATCTCTATGCAATTTGCCAAATTTGATCTTCTCAAAACGCGAAAGGAGCTGCACATGTACTAGCCATTCTTCAACGCATGGCTTTTTCCTTGTTTTCCAGACACACAAAATTTGTCTAGCGGCCACCAGAAGAACTTTAGTGACCCAACACAACGGAGCGATGAACTATTGAAACGAGATGAACAAGTTACTTCTTACCTGGTAACGTTCTTTCGACGGGATGTTCCTCCGACGTATTCCTTATTGCCCCTCCCAACCATCCCCGCAGTGATAACTTCCCTTGTGGTTGCAGCTTACACTCCTTCAAGGTCACTAACCAATTTAGGCATGACTTTTCTTATGCTACAAAACGGAACTGAGCAACGGACGCAGCGCGTGGCTATTTATGGGCATGGTGACGTCGGCGCCGATACGGCGGCCGTCGGGGGACATTGACTCGGCGGACGTCGACGCGCAGCGCCCGCTACAGAAAAAATTTCCGAGGCCAGCAAGCTGGAAACGTATTATCAAAGATAAGGAATATGTCGGAGGAACATCCCGTCAAAAGGATTGTGTCCTCCGACGTATTCCTTATCTTTGATAGACTCCCATAGCAGTGACATGTAATTGGAGGTGGGAGTGATAGTGTTATGTATCCCTTTAGGGATGGACCGAATGTAATACGGCCTTGCCAAATCTGGTCTCTTGAGCAGTGAAGGAATCCAGATTGTAAAATTTTGGGAATGTATGTGCGGACGACCATGTGGCAGCCGCACATATGTCCCGGACCGGTACCCCTCTTTGGAGAGCCGAAGAGGCTGCGATACCCCTGGTTGAATGAGCCCTGAGATTTTGGGGTGGCTCTTTCCCTGCTAGTCTATAACATTCCAGGATGGCCAAAATAATTCACTTGGAGATGGTTTGTTTTGTTATGGGTAGTCCCAACTTGTGACCTGAGTATCCTACAAACAGTTGGTCTGCTTGCCTGATCCTAGCCATTCTGCTGATGTAAAAGCTGAGAGCTCGCCTAGGGTCCAGCCTATGTAGCCTTTCCTCCACTTTCCCCGGATGGGGAGGAGGGTAGAATGAAGGCAAGGTAATTTTCTGAGTAATATGAAATTCAGAAACCACCTTTGGGAGGAAATTAGGCTTCACCTGTAGGACAACTTTGTCCTTGTGGAAGATTGTATGTGGGGGTTTACAGGAGAGAGCTTGTAGTAGCTCGCTCACCCTCCTAGCAGATGTTAGTGCTACCAATAGGACAGTTTTAAGCGTGAGAAATCTCAGCGCGCAAGACTGAAGTGGTTCGAATGGAGTGCCCATTAAGAAGTTTAAGACTAAATTTAAGTCCCATAAGGGAACCGGGAATGGTTTTGGAGGGTAAACATTAGGTAGTCCCTTGAGAAATTGTACCACTAGAGGAATTTTGAAATACGATGGTTCCTCCGAAATGCGCTTGAAGATAGAGAGCGCTGCCAGATAGCCTTTTACAGTGCCCACTTGAAGGCCTGAGTTTGCCAAGTAGAGTAGAAACGATAACACCGTTGGTGTACCACATGAAAAAGGGTTGATATTCTGCTCCCTACACCAGCTGCAAAATTTGTTCCAACGGCAGCGGTATAAAGACTTTGTTGCTGGTCTTCTGGCCGAAAGCAACACCTCCATGAGGTGTCTGTGACTACTGTTATCTCGGGCCATGGTTGCCAAAACAGTTCTCCTTTCAAGATGTTCTCTGGATAGGCCCACCATTGCAGGTCACGGGCTACCTTGTCCGGAATCTGGAGGAGATCTGTCATTCTCCCTGAGAATTGCGACCACTGACTTCTCAGTGCCCACTGAAGAGATCTCATTCTCAGGCGAGCCTCTGGCACAAGGAAGATGCAGGATGCCATGAAGCCTAGCAACCTCAAAAATTCGAAGGCTGGCAGATGTTGGGCATTTTGAAACTTGGTGATCATCTGTAGAATATCTTGAGCCCTCACCTCTGGTGGCGAGGCTTTTCCCAGGGAAGTGTCCAGGACCGCTCCAATGAACTGGAGTCTCTGTGATGGTATCATCTGTGACTTCTTTAAATTGAGGGAGAAGCCCAGTTTGTGAAGGAAATGGCAGACATAATCTAGCTGGGCCTGGGCCTGTTCGGAAGATACAGCCCTGATCAGTCAATCGTCCAGGTAGGGGTAGACGTGGATCCCTTCCCTCCTTAGACTCGCCGCCACTACCGACATCAGCTTGGTGAAGACCCTCGGGGCGGAGGTCAGCCCAAATGGCAGAACTTGAAATTGATAATGAGAGTCGCCAATTGCGAACCTCAGGTATTTCCTGTGTTTGAGATGGATTGGCACATGGAAATAAGCATCCTGAAGGTCCAGAGATACCAGCCAATCCTGGAGCTGGAGGGCCTGAAGGATCTGAGGGAGAGTTACCATCTTGAGCTTGTCCTTCCTGAGGAACTTGTTCAATTCTCGTAAGTCCAGGATGGGTCTCAGTCCTCCGTCCTTCTTTGGTATGAGAAAGTAGGGGGAGTACCAGCCCTTGTTCCTGTCCGCTACAGGTACCGGTTCTATGGCACCTTTCTCTAGCAGGTCTATAATTTCCTGCAAAAGGAGCTGATCTGGAACTTTTAGAGAGCTGTTCCCCAGTGGATGACTCTGAGGAATGTGTAGAAAGGGTAGGCAGTAACCATGGGCAACTGTCTCCAATGCCCAAGCATCTGACGTTATAGCCTGCCTTTCCGTCAGATGGTGAGTTAACCTGCCCCCTACAGGTGTATTGTGTGGGAAGGACTCAGAGTGGTTTGGGGGCGGCTGATGCAAATGCTGAGGGTAAAGAGGCACCTGCTGCTGCTGCGGTCTTAGTACTTTTGACCCGTCCACCTCGGGTGGATCTCCTTTGGCCTCTTTGAGCCAGCTGTCCTCTGCCTTTGCCGAATGCGGAATAATAGCGAAAGGACTTTCCTCTCCCAGAGGTTCCTGAGGGGCGAAAAGGAGTCTGGCGGATAGCAGCTCCTAAAGATTTTGCTGCTGCTTTAGAAGTCTGTAACTTTTCCAGACTGTCATCAGCCTTTTTCCCGAATAATGAGGAGCCGTCAAAGGGCATATTCAAGAGTCTGGCCTGTACATCACGGGCAAAGCCCATTGTACTTGCCGCCATGGCCCTGCTGATACTGTCAGCGGAATCGATGCCAGTTTGAAGTGATTCGCACATGGCATCTTTGCCATCTTTAATAATGTTAAGGAAGGCTTCCTTTTCCTCTCCTTCGGGTATGCAGTCAGCCGCTGATGAAGCACACTCCCATAGTGTGTGACTGAACCTGGCGAGCGTACAGGTGGTGTTGATGGACTTCAACGCCATACTACAGGCAGAGAAGACTTTCTTTGCCATAGAGTCGTACCTCTTGTCATCTCTATCCTGTGGGACAGTAGGGTAAGCGGTCCTACTGCTAGATGAAGTTGCCGCTTGAACCACCAGGCTCTCTGGAGTTGGGTGTTTTGACAGGTATTCAGGGTCAGCAGCTGCTACCCTATACTTGGTTGACAATATTTTATTGACTGCAGGGATAACTTCGGGAGTTTCCCAATTAGATGCAATTTTTCTTTGTAAGGTTGCATGGAAGGGGACCACCGGGTCCTCCTGTGGGCCTTTGTCCAATATATCTGTTAGGTCATCCTTTTGGAAAACAGGTGAAGGCGCAGACCAACCCATAAACTCAATTATTCTTGCCATCAGGGTTCTATATGGTGTTTTGGCATTTTCCCCTGGGTCTGGCTTAACAAATTCCACTTCTGGGGAAGTGTCCAGCCCACTTGCCTCATGTAGTGACTCCTGTAGTTCCTTCCGCCTTCTTTCCTCAGAGGTGAAATCCTCTGCAGTAGGCAGTGTGGTCCTCTGTAACCCGAATGTTTCCTGGTCAGGATCTTCCCCTTCTTCATAAATTGAAGAAAGTCCAGGGTATTCTGACCTCTGAAATGGAGTAAAACCCATTTCTAAGGCAGAAGGAGCCAAACTCGTCGTTATTGGACGAGAAAACGTCGATGTCGTCGACGCCGATGTAACAGGCTTCGAATGCGTCGAAAAAACTGGAAGGGGTCTCGAAGAACTCGAGAAGATCGGCATCCTACTCAAGGGCATCGATGACGGTTTCAGCGTCGTGCCGGAGGCCCTTGAAATCACCGTTTGCTGTGGGGTGGCCTTGGTCCTCTCTTTCATCAGCTTCGACGTCGGCGTCGACGATGGCGTCGAGTCGATGGACCGATGCGTCGAGGAACCCTTCGACAAAGGCGTCGATGGCGCCGATCCGTGCGTCGAAGGAATCCTCGACGACGGCGTCGAAGACGGTGCCTTCTTACCCGATGGCTCATGGCGCTCTCGGGTGGAACGTTTCGCCGGGTGCTGCGACTCGCGGCGTTTTGATTTTTTGGGTTATTCACCTGGGTATCACCCTCAGCTGTCTTTGAGGGGGTCGAGGCCGTGTTCTCGAAGACGCTTAACATTTTCTTTCTGAATTCCTCCCACTCAGCTTAAGAACTGTGTTTGGTGGGATAGGAGACTCTTTCTGGGGACACAGAAGACGACGAGGAATGGGACCTTCGACGTCTCTTTTTTGAGTGTCTTGATCTCGACGAATGGTGGGAGCTGCTTCGAGATCTAGAATGGGAATGTTTTCGACGGCGAGGAGACGAATGCCTCGACTCAGCCGACGAAACTTTCGAGGAGGTTTTGGACTTACCTCTCTCGAGCTTCCCCTTGTGCTCCTTCAAGGCTTTCGCCGTCATGGACATGCAGTCCTCACACTCCGAACAATGGTGCTCGGATCCCACGCACCATAGGCAGATCCTGTGTGGATCCGTTATCGACATTTTTTTACCGCAGTCTCAACATTTCTTGAAGCCGGATCGCGGCGTCATCGGTTCTGATGAAGAAGCCATCGAGAACTATAAGGAATATTCGAGTAGAAATAGATAACTATCCTGACTGAACGCGTGGCTATTTATGGGCATGGTGACGTCGGCGCCGATACGGTGGCCGTCGAGGGACATCGACTCGGTGGATGTCGATGCGCAGCGCCCTCTACAGAAAAAATTTCCGAGGCCAGCAAGCTGGAAACGTACTATCAATGATAAGGAATACGTCGGAGGACACAATCCCTTCGAAAAGCATATTTATTAAAAGGTTCTCTGTGGCACCTCAATACAAGCTTCATCTTTCATTGTTAGGGTCTCACCTGAGCATGCTTGCCTCCTACCGGGACGTCTTTGGCAACCCCAGTGGATTTGGTTGCAATGAGATCTGGAACCGTTGGGCATAAAACCCAACGCAACGTTCAGACAAACCGGGATTACGTTACATTCCAAGATGGCCGTCAGGCCTGATGGCCACTATATCAATGATGTCAGATCGCAGTGCGCATAATGTGATTTCCGCCGTTTCATAGACAAAGGGTGGAGTGAACCGTGTCTTGCAAATTATTTTCTAAGATTCCATCCCGACCATGACCAACCGCCACATAGGTAATTCGTCTATTTGTTTTCCTTGTCCATCTCTCCTCTGTCCTCAATCTGTGTGAGTTTTTCGGTGTCTCTTGTAAGACCTGTACCATAGAATTTTGATCATTAAGTCCTACTTTGCTCTCTGAAAATCATCTAAGGGGAAGAAAACTTAGACCATCTGAAGTAACATGGATGGAATTCAAGGGTGGTTCTTCTCAGGCTCATAATAGACAAGGTATGTCAATGTACAATCACAGAGAGCAAAAGGGTTCTTTTGTGTATGTTCTTTTTGAACATAAGTCCTTATCTCATTCCCCCTCCTTGCAGCCCCTTAGCCGTGGCACCCGAATCCAACAATACAAGGAGGTGCATTTGATAAGTCACTCCTGCCTAAGGAAAGATTCTGGCCCTCTCAGTGTAATACCCGGCAGCGTGGTCCCTTTTCTTACATAGGTGTGGCCTTTTCCTCATGATTCCTAAGAGACAGTCACAAGGTTCCTTCTTCGTCTGACAAATTGCAAAACCCTTACATTGTCTCTTCTGGGTCATGGAGAAATTGGTTAAAGAGATGGCAACAGAATTACAAAAACTGCAGGTGGAGGTTACTACCTCTCGCCAAGAGAACACATGATTTCAGAACATGTCAGTGATGCAAGAGAAGTTCGAACAAATGTCTGATAAGGTTCGGTGTGTTGGGCATCCCTCGTGGTTAGTGGGTGGAACCACAGCAGGAACTTCCAGCCCATCCAATGTGTTCCCAGAAACAAGACAGGTACTCACTCCTGTCACCTTAGAGCCCCAGTGTTGGGTCTAAATATTCCGTCTCCACCTATGCCGGCAAAATATGATGGAGACCCTCAATATTTCAGACCCTTTAGTATCCAGTGTCAGATTAATTCATTTAATTGCCACACCCTTCATGCCACAGATCAAGCCAAAGTAGCTCTCATTTTGCTGAATCTCAAGAAAACAGCATTGCCCTGGGCTACTCCTTAGATTGATGGTATTGATCCAATTTTTTCTAATTGTCCTGAGTTCTACAATTCTTTCCAACCCATGTTTTATAGGCAATATGCCTCCCAAACCGTTCGCAATGAATTAGTCGATATCAAACAAGGAAGTAAAGATCTTCTCTCTTAAATCGTCCTTTTTAGGAGCTTAGCTGCACAAACCTTATGGACAGAGGGTGTCCAACAAACTTTGTTTTACTGAGGACTTAAGGATGAATTCAAAGATATAGTAAGTCAGGTTGTTTCACCCCTGGAATTATTGACCGATTATATAGCTCTCATTGTCAGATTGGATCAATGCATAGGGGGAACAAAGAAGAGAACAACGAGGTACGGAATACCATAGATACATCTTTCGTATGGATAAAAATGCATCTTTTTGCCCTCTTGTAAGCAAACCTATGCAATTAGGCAGTATTAGGGGTCCGCTCTCTCGAAGAAAAGGAACTTTGAAGGCAGATGAATATCTACTTTTACTGTGGAGAAGCTGGACATCCAGTGAGGTTTTGTACCAGGCGGACTCTCCAAGCAGGGGGAAACTGGCCTGCACATCAGTAAGAGGGACGGAATTTCCCTGCAATATATCCCCCATTCTTCCCACCCAGGTTTTTCCTTTGTACCTCAAGATACATCTTTCCTCTTCCCATCACCAATGGAAGCAAATAGAGGCCCTTATTGATAGCGGTGCTACCAGCAACTTTATCAACTTTTGCCAAGACTCAAGGAATAGACCAAATCAAAAGGAGGACTATTTTAGGGTAATATAACTGTGTATTGCCCAATTTCGTTTTCACACTAATAATAACACAGTTATATCGATTTGTAGAGAGTTTTTCAAAGAAAGGCCAGAATGCCTAATTGCGCTTTCCGAATAGTCTCTTTTTGCACTTGTGGTGTGCTAAAAGACACATGCTCTATCACCTTGACTTAGGCATGTGTTAGCTGCCCCCCAAATGAAGATAAACATTAATTTTATTAGGTTTTCTCTGGGTAGGCAGGTGCAGATGCAAGTTAGTTAAAATTGTGGAGAATTTTCTTCAGCGAAGGTCTCTCTTGAGGTAGGTCGCTTCAGACAAAGAGGGGGTCCCTGGATACTTATAACAGGGTACCCCCGAATGGAACGAACAAAAACTGTGCGGTACGTTTTTTTGCACTAGGTTAGAGTCGTTCTCCTAGCCGACCGGTTTCTGTGGTGCAAATAAGTGGGCCACATTCATCAGGGCTTATACATGACATCAGGTGTGTGCCAGTTGTTAGTCTCGTAAAGCAGCTCTGTCTGCATTTCTTGATGTCCTCTCCCCGCTCCGTGTGATTTGGCGACTTAATCATGAACGGTGAGATGCAGCACTCTGTTTTGCAGAGCAACTACAAATTTGGGGGCAGGGGGCTGGGGCGACAAATGTTGTTGACTCGCCCGGGGCGCTAGCAAAGCTAGGGCTGGACATGACCAGGGCCAAGGCCTAACAAGCAGCAGTCAGGTATCGGGCCGTCTCACCGTTCATGATTAAGTCGCCAAATCACACGGAGCGGGGAGAGGACATCAAGAAATGCAGACAGAGCTGCTTTACGAGACTAACAACTGGCACACACCTGATGTCATGTATAAGCCCTGATGAATGTGGCCCACTTATTTGCACCACAGAAACCGGTCGGCTAGGAGAACGACTCTAACCTAGTGCAAAAAAACATACCGCACAGTTTTTGTTCGTTCCATTCGGGGGTACCCTGTTATAAGTATCCAGGGACCCCCTCTTTGTCTGAAGCGACCTACCTCAAGAGAGACCAAGTAAACAATTGTTTTGCAAACACACTGCGCATAAACACAAATTTAGTCCAAAGTGGTATAGTGAATTTAATTGTCACTGAGGTAGCCTCAGTGACAATTAAATTCACTATACCACTTTGGACTAAATTTGTGTTTATGCGCAGTGTGTTTGCAAAACAATTGTTTACTTGGTTCCTTACTTGGCGTTAGATTTGGCAAATCGCGCCTCCTGCATCCACCTGCAGCTTTACCCACTCCAACCAAATATATTAGATCCTTGCGTTGAACCTCAAACCCCCCCCCTTGCCACTCAATTCGGATACCTCAAGAGAGACCTTCGCTGAAGAAAATTCTCCACAATTTTAACTAACTTGCATCTGCACCTGCCTACCCAGAGAAAACCTAATAAAATTAATGTTTATCTTCATTTGGGGGGCAGCTAACACATGCCTAAGTCAAGGTGATAGAGCATGTGTCTTTTAGCACACCACAAGTGCAAAAAGAGACTATTCGGAAAGACTCAAGGAATACCATTGATGGCCAACAAGGTTTCCAAACCCAAAGTATCGGTGGGTGGTTCTTGTTTGATATCCGGTCCAATCTCCTAAAGAACACCTGCCCTTCAACTGCTGTGCGGCCCACAACATATGGAATATATGTGCTTGGATGCCGTAGCAGTTGCTCATTTCCAGATTATTTATTCCTTGGCTGTACTGTCTTACATTGTTGGACATTGATGACCATAACTTTCACGCCCTCCACACCTTGCAAGGAACTGCTGGATTTCCCAAGTGACCAAAGTCATCCATCACAATGTCTTGTTGCCCAACTTGGGAAAACCTTCTATAGTAACTGCTCAGAATAACAGTATCCTAAAGAGTATAAGGAATATGCTGCTGTCTATGATCCCATTGAAGTCGATAAACCCAAGCCACACCGACCTTTTGATTGTCATAAAGATCTGATTCCTGGTGCTCAAATTCCATATGGCCTGACATGCACTCTTTCTGAAAAGGAAAATGCCATTTTCAAAGAATACATAGAAGAAAATCTTTAAAAAGTTTCATAGGCCACTCTACTTCACCAGCAGGTGCTCCAATAGTTTTCATAATGAAAAAAGAGGATTCTGAATTAAGGCCCTGCGTAGATTAGCACTAGTTAAACAATATTACGGTAAAAAATCATTACCCCCTGGCATTAATCCAAGAACAAGCCAGGAATAGCAGCATCTACACTAAATTGAATTTAAAGGGTATATGTTATTTAATTTGTATTTTCCCAGGTGATGTGAGAAACATGAAAGTGTCTCACCCACAAGTTCCTGAGGATCTGTCATCCAGGTGGCCAGGACACGGCCATCACCTTTGGATCCAGTTCCTGGCGGTGTTCTACTGCGGGAGGATCACCTGGATGAGGGGTCCTCGGGGAGTGGAAGAGAAACACCCAAAAAGACCGAGGGCAAAAAGACTGAAGCCCAAATTTGTCTGCATATATATATTTGAGGGAGTAAAGTTATAAAAAAATGTATAGGGGTAAGGTGGGGGGGCTGCAGTGTGTCTCCCCCCCTGAATATATATATATATATGGACAAATGTGAAAAAGGAAACAAGAAATTCAGGTTTTTTGGACTCAGGCCTTTTTCTGCTGTCTTTTCACACAGATCTGAGTGGAAGTGGGACACTGAAAGACTGAAGGGTGAGACACAGTATCCCCTTTCCCCCATCATACCAGGTAGGATACCTAGGAATTCAACCCCCCCCCGCCTTCACCTTTCCCGACACAAACACATTTTCACAGACAGCTCACTGTGAGAGAAAATGGACTAACACCCGAGCCCTATACCTAACATGTCCCAACACGAGGGTCAGGCAGAGTCAGGCAATTACTGATAATTACACACACCTGACTTCCATCACACTTCCCCACAAGGATAAAAGGCAGAGCAAAAAAACACACTCTGAGCGAGGCAAAACATCTGGGGCAGCAGGGGTTCCAAGATGGCAGTTTAAAACAAGGAGAAAGACGTCGAAACCTGAAAGGGTTGCAATGAGGGGATTGCCTTTGGCCTTTCCAGAGGAAGGAAACCGTTACTTTCACAAGCCCTTGAGGATAAGAAACATAAGACCAAGAAATAAAGGTGAAGAAAGATGCATTGTGTATCAAAACTATCCAGGCTTTCCTGCATTGATTGCCGAAGCGGGGAAGAGAGATTGCCGCCATGGTACTGTCCTTGGCTCCTGCAACAAAGCCGCTGCAGCAACGTCAGCGGAGCATGTGAGTCACGGAGACTGATAGCAGGTCGGTCTTTGTATAAGACGTATGGGATGAGCAACACGCATATAATTGAATATCCAAGGAGTGAGTGAACTTTTGAAGCAAAACAGATACCGTAGAGAGTGGTGTGGCACCACATGGGTGCTCATTAAAAAGTGTCTGTTAGGCATCCAACTGAGAGTGTAAATTGTGAACTGTGATTACAAAAAGGCAAATGTGAACCCGATATAGGGATGCCGAGAGAAAGCTAGGGGAAGGGAATCCCACTTTCTGATGAGAGTGTAATTGTAAAGTCGAAGTGGTCCTGCAGCGGGTCAAGCCAAATCCTGTGCACATTAGAAAGTCTTTGTGTGCAAAGAATTTCCTGTGCACATTAGAAAGTTTTCGGGTGACCGTAAGTCACCCGAAAACTAATTGTAAAGGGGGATCTGAGCCCTTTAGAGGGGGGTCCAGCGTGAAGAGTGTATCATCCAAATGGAATACTTGTGAGAGGAAAATAATTTTGTGTTTTGTTTTGATACATCAGGCCCCCTGAATCAAGAGACCTGGGCACAGAAGGCCCTGATGCAGGCAAGGTATGGTATCCGTGTGCATAAGAAGCCTGAGTGTGTGCTATGCTCAAGTGAACCGCCTTGTCCCGTGCTGAAAACATGGGGAAGGGAGGCCCAGGGCCTGAACATCCTGACTTATTCTTTGTGAACACTTCTTTATTTTTCATGAATATTATCCCACACTATTTGTAAATTAGCGGTAAGGATTGGCAATAGGTTTTTTAATATGGGCCCTTTTATTTTGACGACACTCCGCTAGGACTGCATTTTTATTATTTGATGTTCATAGCTTGCTCCCATCTTAGATTTAGGTTTAGATAGGCATTTATCACACTCTTGATAAAGTTCAATAAACACCCTTGAACTGTGGTCACTTGTGTCTGTCTTACTTTGATACCATGCCTTCCTTACAGTGAAGAGTGAAAGACTGCATTTAGAAGCCAGTTTGGCCATTTTGAATACCTCGTCATGCCCTTCGCGTTATGCAATGCGCTTGCAGAATTCCAATACTTTCTAAATTATGTTTTCAAGGACATTCTGGATGTGTATTTCACAATATATCTCAATGACATACTCATTTATTCTACATCATATACTGATCATGCCAGGCACGTCAAGGAAGTGTTAAAATGACTACACAAAAAATAGTTTTACGCCAAACTATCCAACTGCCATTTCCATCAGGAAAAGATCTTGTATATGGGATATGTGTTGTCGCCTTAAGAAGTTGAGATGGATCCAAAAAAAGATTAAAGCCATCCTGGAATGGCCAGCACCAAGGAATGCTAAGGACGTTCAAAAGTTTTATTGGCTTATGCAATTTTTATAGGCATATTTTCCCAAGTTACTCTAAACTATTCATTCCGCCAACACAATTGTTAGAGAAAGATAGATCATTTTTATGGGACACAGAAACCAAAAAGGCGTTCCAACAATTGAAAGAGAAGTTTACTACAGCACCCATCCTGCATCTCCCCGACCCAAGCTTATGTTATGTATTGGAAGCAGATGCCTCTGACAATGCTATTGCAGCTCTACTCCTACAAAAGGATCCTGGTTCCAAAATTAATCATCTGGTTCGCTACCATTCGCGCACCTTGACCCAGGCCGAATGCAATTCTAACATATTTGAGAAAGAATTACCAGGTTACTCACCGTAGTGACCACCTTACTCCTAGTCCATAGACCCCTTTCCTCCATACTTGTGGGACATCTCTCCGTCCTGAGGGACGGGACCGGAGCACTTTGTAAAAAGCATCCAAATTTTCAAAAATGTGTCCCTCCTCTCTTTCCTGCGCGGGGCCCGGCACGCGGCCTAACCCCGCCCACCTTGGCTCCGCCCCGCGCATTGCCCATCAGTCCTTTTCTATCGCAGGGTCCAAGACCCATTAGCAATAACAGAGGAACCTTATTAGAGGGGACGGCGGGCGGGCGTATGGAGGAAAGGGGACTATGGACTAGGAGTAAGGTGGTCACTACGGTGAGTAACCTAGTAATACTCCTACATCCCGTCCCCTTTCCTCCATACTTGTGGGAGATTCCCAAGCACTCCTTACAGGAACTATGGGTGGATGGAAATACCCCTTACTGAAACAGGTTCTTTAGCATAGCCTGACCAAACTGAGCGTCAGCTCTAGAGCTCATATCGAGGCAGTAATGCTTACAGAAAGCAGATGGGGAGGCCCAAGTAGCTGCCTTAGCGATGGACTCCCAGGGAACATATTTCTGAAAAGCAACCGCGGCTGCCTTGCCCCGCACCAGATGTGCATGGATACCTTTAGGAGGTTTCAGCTTTTGGACGGTGAAAGACTCCGTGATACAGGCGGCAATCCATCTGGAAATAGATGCCTTAGACGCCGGCTTGCCCTGAGGGTTACCAAAGGTCACAAAAAGTTGAGAAGAGCTCCGAAGCTCGGAAGTCCTGTCCAGGTAGAACTTAAGAGCTCTTCGGACGTCAAGACAGTGCAGAACCCTTTCAGCCTCCGAGGCAGGGTTCGGAAAAAAGACCGGAAGGGAGATCGACTGATTCAGATGAAATTCAGTCACTACCTTCGTTAGGAAAGCCGGACCAAAAAAAGGACCAAGTAAAGGACCAAGAAAGGATGCTCCACCGACAATGCCTGGAGCTCACTCCCTTTCCTCGCTGACGTAACAGCGACCAGAAAGGACACTTTCCAGGACACGTACTTGAGGTCCACTGTAGCCATTGGCTCAAAGGGTTTATGGCACAGCGCCGTCAGGACTACATTTAGGTCCCAAGGTGGGTGCGGACTACGAACCGGAGGGTAGAGGCGTGTCAAGCCAGCAAAATGTCTCTTCACCACCGGGTTAGTTAGAGAATAAGAACACAGTTCTGTATAAAGGTAAGCGGAAACCGCTGCGAGATAAGTCCTGCAAAACAGAACATGAACCCCAGACTCTGCTAGGGAGGATACGAAGGAGAGCACCGTGTCAATCGTTGCCACCCTCGGATCCAACTCTTTCTCCAAACACCAATGACAGAACCTGAGCCATTTACTCTTGTATTGAGATCTGGTCGAGGGTTTCCTGGCTGCCTGGATAATGCGCATGTTATCCGCAGACAAACTCAAATGCTCTAAAGACTTGAACTCAGGCACCATGCCGCCAAGCTGAGCGATTTTGGGGAGGGGTGCCACATCTGTTGTTCCCCTTAGTGAAGAAGATTGGGAGTTACTGGTAACCTGATCGGCGGACACACCGACAGGTGTTGAAGTTCTGAGAACCAAAACCTGGCCGGCCACCACAGGGCTATCAGTAGAAGAGAACAGTTCACAGAGTTCTTCAACTTCCAAATTGCTCGATGAACTAGGGGCAAAGGCGGGAAGGCGTAAGCTCTCATGTGCCATGGAATCTCGAGAGCATCCCCCAGAGAGGAGGCTCCCAGCCCCCTCTGGAGGTGTACTGAGGAAGCTTCTTGTTTACCGCCGTGGCGAAGAGGTCCACCTCCGGTGTGCCCGTCGTGAGAAAATCCATGAGAGGACCTCCGCCTTCAACTCCCACTCGTAGCTGACCACTGTCCGCCGGCTGAGGGCATCCGCTGTGACATTCAGCTGGCCCGGGATGTGCCTGCAAGCAGCCAGACCCCATGAAGCACGGCCGACTCCCAAATCTGTATGGACAGGTCCACGAGAGGGGGAGACTTTGTTCCCCCTTGCTTGTTTATGTAATACATTGATACCACATTGTCCATTCTTATGCGGACCACCTTGTTGACAATGAGCGGTCTGAACGCCTTGAGCGCCAGAAAGATCGCCAGAAGCTCCAAATGATTTATGTGCAGGAGCTTGTCCTGAGGCGACCAGAGGTCCAAGACCTGAAGAAGATCTAACGTCGCACCCCACCCCAAAAGGGAGGAGTCTGTCGTCACTCACCATGGGGGCTGGGTACTGAAACCCTGCGTCCACCGACAGGTTGCTGAGAGATGACCACCAGTCCAGGTCCACTCTCATGGAATCCAGAATCATTATCCGCTTGGAATCCGGGCCCACAGCCTGAGGCCTGGAACTCCGAAGAGCCATCTGGGTCCGTCTCATTTTGAGACGAGCAAGAGGAAGAGCCAGTACACACGAGGCCATGAGGCCCAGAAGCCTCTGGAACCACCAGGCCGACATGCTATTCGACTGCGCAAACATCTGACACGTGGCCAACAGATCCGCCATTCTGTCCCCGGTCAGATACACTCGGCAGTCGATCGTGTTCCAACGAAAACCCAGGAAAGTCAGGTCCTCCAAGACCATCATGGAGGATTTCCGCCAGTTCACCGACAGCCCAAGATGGAACAGGAGCTGAAGGAGAGACTGGAGGTTGCCCGCTGCTGCCAACGGACAAGGGCTGCGTAAGAGCCAGTCATCCAAATAGGGATACACATGGATACCCTGGAGACGAAGATAGGCCGCAATCACCGACATCATCTTCGTGAAGACACGTGGCGCCGAGCTGAGGCCAAAAGGAAGCACCCGAGACTGGAAGTGCTCCTCTCCCAAAGAGAAGCAGAGGTATCTCCTGTGTGGATTCCAAATCAGGATATGCATGTACGCATCCTGAAGATCCACCACGCTGAGCCAATAGCCCATCTGCAAAGAGGAGCGAATCTGGCCGGGCGTGATCATCTTGAACTTCTCTTGGGGTAGGAAAAGATTGAACTGGGAAAGGTCTAGGATGGTGCGCAGGCCAGCCTGGTTGGGTTTGGGCACCGTAAACAGCTGGGAGTAAAAGCCCTCCCCTCGCTCCCAAGGGGAACGGGTTCCACAGCTCTGAGGTGCAGAGGTTTCTGAACCTCGGCCTTGAGGGAGGGTGAGCCCGACAGCTGAAAAGGAGGGTTGAGGGGTGGGGTAGGGGGTAAAGGTAAGCGGAAGCCCGCTCGAGCGACTGATGGTCTGCCAAGCCTCCCAATGAGACGCAATGCGTCCTCCCGCCGGGGTCTCGTGCGAGTGTGGAAAACCCTCCTTTGGCAGGCTTATCGGTGGCAGTGCCACCTGAACCTGATGAGGAGGCTGAGGAGCGGGAGAAAAACCGCGTACGCTGTTGTCTATGGCGGTTATTCCCCACAGGAGTATCCACTCTGCGAGATTTACGGTCGAGGAAGCCCCTAAAACCAGAGGAAGGTCGACTTTGCGACAACGGTCTCTGGGATTTGAAAGGAGCTTTAACCAGAACAGACAATGATTTAGCCGTCTGACTGCTATCCTTGGTTTTGGTGAGCTCTACATCAGTAGAAGAGTGAAAAAGCTCCTTACCATTGAATGGAAGGTCCAGCACCTTGTCTTGCACTTCCTTCGAAAACTTAGTGGCATGCAGCCTCGCTTGCCGCGAGGTATCAACCCCAAGCATCAGGCCCCGAGCCGAGGTGTCTACGTGATGAGCCGCAGCCTCCAAGAGATCCTGGGCCAAGACCCTGGCATCGGAAAGGCCACCTCTGAAATCTTCCAACTTCTCGACCGGAATGTGCTCCTCAAACTCCGACAGACCCTTCCACATCCGCATGTTAGCTCCCGCCAAAATCAATTCTGCATTTGCCTGCCTGAGCTGCAAGGCCGAATTGGCAAAGATTTTCCTCCCTAGGGAGTCCAGGAGCTTGTCCTCCTTTCCCAAGACCTGAGTAGCCATCGCGGAAGAGGATGCTGCAGGTCTGAATTGCAACGTAGCCGCAGCCACCACTGTGGAGGAGGGAGGCGGACAAGACGACAAGGCCACTTCTTCCGAAGAATGCAGCCTGTACCTCGCGTCAATCTTTTTATTGACAAAAAGTCCCGAGTGGGGCTTTTCCCAAACTCTTCGGACCTCGGCCAGAACGTCCTTCTGCAGGAACAGGCCGGTACGCTCCAAGGGAGACAAGGTGAACGCCCCAGAAAGCATGCCCTCCTGCGGGCAGGGTGCCTCGGGCACCGGAACTTCTAAGAAACTCATCATGTCCAGTACCCGGTCATGAAAAGCTCTGATAGAGCGGGGAAGGTCCTCGTTGTCCTGATCGCCTTGAGGGTCATCTGACAGGTCAGGATCCTGCTGAGCCGTGTCAGGCACTGCCTTGTCCACTGGGGACAATGGTGGCAAAGGCTGAAGAACAGGGGGAGGCACCACGGGCAAGGGAGGCACCGGCGGAACCACCGGGGGAACAGGTGGAGCCGGAGGCGCAGATGGACATATCTCCTTGAAAAGCCCTTTGAAATATTCCCTCATGGGGTCGGAGTGCATAAGCGCTTGAAATTTACCGAAAAAGGCGTCCTCAGGAGATTGTTTCGGAACCTGAGGAGGCCTCTCATGAGGTGGACAAATCCAGGGACGTAACGGAGAAGGGTGCCACACCAGCCCCTCCACTGACGTATCCACATAAATCAAAGGAGCCGCCCACGCGGGCAAAGAAACATTGTGCGGAAGAGGCATCCAGGCGTTTCAATCATAAACCGGCCGGTAAGGATGCGCACAAGGGACCTTAGGTTCACCCAAAGGACCGAACCCTACACCAGGGGCCGATGGCGTAGTTGTAGGGGTAGTACCTAAAATGGCTGCCGTGGTCGTGGCGGGAACGGCCACCATTTTGTCCTCATCTGAGGGGAACTGCGGCACGTGAGGAAGTGAGGCAGGGGTCCCCGTCGATGGGTCAGGGGTCTTAATTTTAGCCTTAACGTAAGGAACCTCGGCAGAGCCGGCACTATGAGGCCTGGAATGTTTCTGCGACATACCAACCACCAACTGAGCCTTCGAAAGAAGGGCCTCGGCACTGCCGGTAAAAGAACCTTTCTTCTTTGCCCCCTCAAGAGATCTGGTGTCACCACAAGAGCGGGAACAGTGAGCAACCACTATCACCGACAGGGCCTTGCCCTGTCAGAACTGTTGGTAGCCTTAGCCTCTGTACGAGGGACCTCGGACCTAGGCCCGGTAAAAGCCTTATCGGCACGGGCCTCGAACATCTGTTCGGTAACCACAAGCCCAGCCAAGGCCTCGGGGCGCACCCCGGTTTTGTTTTTGAGGGAAGCCGAAAGAGAGGCCTCAGAGCAAGCTCCGGTACCCCACGACTCAGTAGAACTGGGCCTACAAACAGCCCCCACAGGAGGGGCCTCGGAGCGTACTCCGGTGAACACAGGCCCCTTACTGAGACCCTCGGAGAAAACTCTGGTAGAATTATTAGGCCCTACAGGCACCTCAGGGCGAACCCCGGTAACAGTGCGGTCAACGCCCCTCCCGGCCCAAGAGGAACCTGGGAAGGTATCCCCCGGTTGGGGTGCTCTGAAAAGTAAAGAACTTACCGGGCGTTTCTTCTTCTCGTCGATGAACGCCTGAAAATGAGAAGGAGGAGTTCGTCAGAACACCTCCTCCCACCGCTCAAACCGACGTTGAAGTGCCCGGACCGAAAGGGAGTCACAGTGAAAACAGGAGTCCCAACGGTGTTCCGGACCCAAACACTCTAAACAAAGAGGATGGGGATCCGCCCTCGCGAAGCGACGGTGACACGATGAACAGTCTAGAAAATCTAGTTTAAAAGACATAGACAGACTAATAAACAAACGCTAGCGAGAGCCAGAGAGGAAAACAGGGAAGAAAATCTTCCGAGGATGCAAGTGCGTCCGGCCCCGATCGTGCAGAGAAAAGGACTGATGGGCGATGCGCGGCGTGGAGCCAAGGTGGGCGGGGTTACGGCCGTGTACCGGGCCCCACGCAGGAAAGAGAGGAGGGACACATTTTTGAAAAAAATGTGGATGCTTTTTAGAAAGTGCTCCGGTCCCGTCTCACAGGAAAGAGAGATGTCCAATAAGTATGGAGGAAAGGGGACGGGACGTAGGAGTACCTCTGGCTATAAAAGATGCTTTTTTTAAACAGGCTTTACTTACTCGAAGGAGCCCGACATCTGATCACAGTGCTAACAGATCACCATAAGGAACAAGTTTTTACCTGTAACTGTTGTTCTCCAGCATGGGTCTGGCATGGATTCACATGCTCATGAACATTTCCCGTCGTCAGGCTGGGAATCCTCGGTAAAGAAAAATCAGTATCAGTTTCGTTTCTGATCTGTCTTTCGTAGTAGTAACCAATCACTGATCTCTGCGTCATACTGACCACAGCCAATGACTGCCATCTCCCTAAGCCCCGCCTCTGGCAGCCATCTTCAGATTTGGTAGCACGTGAAGTGGCAGTATGACCAAGTGAAGAGCCGCAGAGGGGAAGGCGGGAGGGTTCGCATGTGAATCCATGCCAGACCCATGCTGGAGAACAACAGTTACAGGTAAGTAACTTGTTCCTTCTCCAGCATGGGGTCTGGCATGGATTCACATGCTCATGAATAAAAGAATACATAGCAATACACACATGCACAACCACGGGAGGTGGCAACAGGCTCAACATTAAGCAATACAACAACTCAACATTAAGCATCTCTTACCTTCTCACCAGGCTCACCTTAGGCGAACAGGTTGCACAGCACTGCTTGGCCGACCCTGGACTCCTCCCTGGAGTCCCGGTCGACGCAGTAGAATTTCATGAAGGTGGGCGTCGACCTCCACGTAGCAGCCCTGCAGATGTCCAGCAGGGGCACACCAGATAGGAACGCCGTGGTAGCTGCGATCGCTCTGGTGGAATGGGCTCTCGGACGGCCGGGCAGCGGTCGGTTTGCCAACCGATGACAGTACATGATACAGCCGGCGAGCCATCTGGAAATGGAAGCCTTTGAGAGAGCCTTCCCCTGATTGACAGGTCCAAAGTTCACAAAAAGTTGTGACGTCTTCCGAAAACTCTTCGTGCGGTCCACATAGAACTTCAGCGCTCTAGCCACATCCAGCGAGTGCAAAGTCCTTTCAGCCGGCGACGAAGGCGACGGGAAGAAAACAGGCAACACCAAGGGTTCGTTGAGGTGGAAGTCCGACGGCACCTTGGGCATGAAGGAGGGGTGCGTCCTGAGCACTACCCTTGTGTCGGGAAAAGTCAAGTACGGGGGCTTGCAGGAAAGGGCCTGGATCTCTCCCACTCGTCGTGCGGAGGTGATGGCCACAAGAAACGCTGTTTTCCACAACAAGAACTTCAAAGGAGCGGAGTGCAGAGGCTCGAACGGAGGTCCCATGAGCTTGGTCAGCACCACGTTGAGCTCCCACACCGGGGCCGGAGAACGATCTGAACAGTCCCTTCATGAATTCTTTCACCAGACGATGAGACCACAAAGACGTCCGTCCCGTGGTTCTGGTGTATCGGGAGATCGCGGCAAGACGAATCTTGATGGAAGCGTGCGCCAGTCCAGCCTTGGCCAGCGTCAGTAAGTACGGCAGTACGCGAGGAGCCGTAATCCGTAGAGGGTTAATATTCTGTGCATGGCACCAGACAGAAAACCTCTTCCATTTGTGTCTGTAGCATTTAAGAGTTGAGGACGCCCTGGCCTTTGCAAGAACCTCTCTGCAGTCGGCCGGTATGTCGTAGCCTCCAAACTCTAACGCTGCAGGAGCCAGGCCTGCAAGTTCAGTGACTTCGGGTCATGATGGAGGATGGCGCCTCCCTCCCTGGAGAGAAGATCCGCGTCCACTGGCAGCTTGATTGACGGGGACGCTGACAAGTCCAGAAAGGTCCGGGAACCATATCTGCCTCGGCCACGCAGGTGCGATGAGGATCATCCTGCACCGTGACCTCTTGAGCTGGTTGATGAGCCGGATCAGCAACGGCAATGGAGGGAACGCGTATAGAAACAGGCCCTCCCAGGGGAACGAGAAAGCATCGCCCATGCTCCTCGGCTGGGGAAACCTGCTGGCGAACCTCCGGCACTTGGAGTTTGTCGCCGTTGCGAACAGGTCGATCTGGGGAGTGCCCCACCGTCGGAAGAGGCGGTCCACTAGATCCTGTCGTAGCTCCCACTCGTGGCACGAGCGCAGCTCTCTGCTGAGCGAGTCGGCGATGGTGTTTTTTATTCCTGCCAGATGAAACAGCACCAGAAACATCCCTTGGGCGACGGCCCAATGCCACAGATCCTGCGCCTCCTTGGACAGGGCTGGGGATCTGGTACCGCCCTGCTTCCTGATGTAGAACATGGTGGTGGTGTTGTCGGTGAAGATCCTCACCACCTTGCCCTTGAGGGATGGAAGAAAGGACCTGAGGGCCCAAAACACTGCCCGGAGCTCCAGGACGTTGATATGGAGGGACTTCTCCGTCGGAAGCCAAAGGCCTCTCGCGTGCAGATTTTCGGTGTGCGCTCCCCACCCTTCCAGGGAGGCATCCGTGGTCACTGTCTTCTGGTGGCCCAGGGTCTGGAAGTCCATGCCCGTCGTCAGATGCGCGCGGGTACCCCACCACCGGATCGCTCGTCGGAAGCTCTCGTTGAGTGTCATCCTGTCCTCGAAGCTGCCCGTCATCTGAATCCAGCGAGCGTCCAGTAACTCCTGTAACGGGCGCATCCGAAGCCTGCACAGGCGGATGAGATAAATGTAAGAAGACATCATTCTGAGGAGAGATTTGATGGACCTCACCCTGGCCGTGTCCGCAACCAGCATCCGCTGCACCTTGCCCAAGATGGCCCTCGTCCTTTCCTCCGAAGGAGAGGCCAGAAGCGCCACTGTGTCGAGTTTCGCTCCCAGAAACAGCGCGTCTTGCGCGGGCACCAGGTGGGACTTGGCGTAGTTTATGGAAAATCCCAGGTCCGTGAGTAGTTGGACGGTCCTCGCCGTGTGCTCCGCGACGAGTTCCCTTGTCTTTGCTCGGATGAGCCAGTCGTCCAGGTAGGGGTAGACGTGGATCCCCTCCAGGCGCAGCCGCGCCGCCACCGGTGCAAGGCACTTGGTGAACACCCTGGGTGCCGACCTCAATCCGAAGGGAAGGGCTCTGAACTGGTAGTGACGCCCTTGGACCACGAATCTGAGAAACTTGCGGTGTCCCTTTAGGATGGGGATATGGAAGTAAGCATCCTCCAAATCCAAACGACGACAGGAAATCGCCCTCCTCCAGCTGACCCAGGACGTGCTGGAGGGTGACCATCCGGAACTTCTGTGCTTTGATGAATGTGTTCAGTCGTCGTAGGTCCAGGATGGGTCGCCATCCTCCTGTTTTCTTCTTCATGAGGAAGTATCTTGAGTAAACTCCGGAGCCCCGAAGCCTCTTTGGGACGAGCTCGATGGCGCCTTTCTTGAGCATCGCCTTTACCTCCAAGATCTCTAGGGCCTCCGCCCTCTTGTCGTCTGGTAGGAAGTCCAGCAGGGGGGCGATTTTGTACGACAACTCCCTGTCGTAGCGGGCTACGATAGCCACGGCGTTGGCAGCCTTAATCGTCGTCGCTGCCGATGAGATGACTCTGCGTCCCATCGTGTCCAATTTCTTTCCCTCGCCGTCCGGCGGGGAGGTTGACGTAGAGGCCGAGGCCCCCCCGCTTTCTTCCTGGCCGCCACGGAGACGACCGAGTCCGGGGTCGGCTATGCCCGAAGGGACAAGGGGGCCGCGTCCGGGACCCGGTACTTCTTCTCGTACCGATCCCTTCTCGCAGGCGTTGTGGACGGGTTCTTGAGGAGGGCGAGACCCTCATCCCAGATATCGTCCAGTAGAGGTACAGCGAGGACCGTCTTCCTCTTGGTCTCGCGCCGTTGATAAAGGAAACCTTCCTTCTTCTTCTCTTCCGGGCAGAGCTGGAAAAGCTTGGATGCCCTGGCGATCATGGCATGAAACGATCCAATCTCGGCGGGCGGGGAAGCCCAGGGAGGAGGTGACGACGGGAGATCCTCGCCTTAAACCTCGTCTGTACCCGTCGCGGCCGTGTCCGTCCCCGTATCATCCCCACGGGTCGTGGACGGGGAGGAGGGCTGAGCAGGGCGCGATGGTTGAAAAGGAGGTGGAGGATGAATCCTTCTTCTCTTAGGAGGAGGGCTCCCAGAAGGGCCTGGCTCCGGGTCCCCCATCGGGAGCGGTTCCTCCGTTGGTGGTAACGGTAATCTCGTCCTTATCTCCGAGCATAAGGACTGTATAGCCAACAAAATGGCCGCTGAGTTGTCTTGCGGCACTGGTTGAGGGGATTCCGACGGGCGGTCAGGAGCCCCGTCGGCACCCTCGACGTTATCGTTGTCTCCGACGTCGGGGTCCCTCCCGACGGGCTGGTCTTCCACGCCAACGCCGTGGCTTAAGACTTCGATCAGCTCCTCTTCAGAGGTTGAGGCCGAATCCACGATGACCTCCTGCCCCCCCTTTTTCTTCTCCGTCGGAGGTTTCACGGGGGTCCTGTCGATGGGCATGAAAGAGGACTCCCTCCGCGGTGGCAGGGAGACTCTGGGCCCCAAGGTCGCCACCACTGGTGTAGCCTCCACAGGCTGAGCCAGGGCTGCCGCGACTGTCTCGATAGAGGCCTTGGCAGGGTGGATCAATGCTTTCACCAGCTTAGCTGCGCTCACCACCTTCTCCTTGGGGGGAGGGTCACTGCCTCGCTCCCCCTCCGATGGGGCCTTTGAGCTCGACCGGGGTCTCTCCAGGAGCTTCGCCGGGTGCTCGGCCTTCCTCTTACCAGAGCCAGAGCGTTGGCTCGTGGTTGATGGCGCCGGGGAGGATGCGCCCTGCCTGGCACCCGTAGAGCCCGACCGTTCGGTGCTCCCGGTGCCAGCGGACTCGCGGTGCTTGGCCTTCTGTTGGGCCCCCGTCGCCGGGGCGCCCTCAAAGGTCTTAGAAGACCGCTCGGACTTCTTCTTTTTCTCGCCTGACGGGCTCTTCCCTTCCAGCCAGTTGGCGAGACGCAGATGGCGGTCCTTCATGGTCCGCTCCGACATATTGCCGCAAAACGCACAGTCCTTCTCCACGTGCGTCTTGTCCTCATGCAGGCAGTAGAGGCAAAGGAAGTGTTCGTCCTCCTTAAAGACATTCTGAAGGTGGCATCCAGGGCAGACCCTGAACAGCTTTCCGGACGTCGAGCTTCCCTTCTCCTGGGCCATGTCCGAGATGGGCCTGAGAAACTTCTGGAGTCCTCCAAAAGCGTGGCTCAACGAAATCTTCATCCTTGAGGGGCGTAGAAGAATCCGACACGGGTCCCCGTTGATCGGATAAAGAAACGGTGGAGCTTGAGGCTCTTTTGACTGAAAAAGAGAAAATGTTCCTATGAAAAAACGCGAAAAAGCACTAAAGCTCAAGAGCAATAGCACGAGGATCCCAACACTTGAACGTGCGGTAAAAATCTGAAGATGGCTGCCAGAGGCGGGGCTTAGGGAGATGGCAGTCATTGGCTGTGGTCAGTATGACGCAGAGATCAGTGATTGGTTACTACTACGAAAGACAGATCAGAAACGAAACTGATACTGATTTTCCTTTACCGAGGATTCCCAGCCTGACGATGGGGAATATTCATGAGCATGTGAATCCATGCCAGACCCCATGCTGGAGAATCTTTAATTCCTTAAAACTGTCAAGACAATGAACTAGCGTGAACACCGGTGGATGAACTACTTTTCTCAATGTAATTTTTTGGTGATCTACAAACCAGGACTATTGAATACCAAGGCAGATGCTTTTCAGGATCCATTCCATTGATTTGTATTTATTTATTAGAATTTTTTATAAGCGCTACACGCACATGGGCCTCAGAGCGCTACACAAAACAACACTTACAAACATCATAGACAGAATAAATAAAGCAGAATATAACAAAAAACAAACAGAAGGCATCAAGGGGGTCCCGATAAGTAAAAATCATGTGTAAGTGGTAAGGTATCAAACTAACAGTCTTAACTTGGAGGAACCCATTGGCAGATAATTACAGGTACCTAAAAACCCAGGACGATTACTGGTTCCACACCACACCAGAACACAGTCTCTGTTCTTCAAGGTGCACAAGCCATCAATTTTTACTCTACGTAGGAACTTCACGTCGAGGCTTCTATCTACCCCCGGACCTGTTCTAAGAAAAAGCCATGCCAGTACTTTATTTTGAAACGCTTTCCTTGGTTCTTTATCACCAACATTGGTAATTATAAAGTTCCTATGGTCATTGACCAGGTCTCTAATTGAACCATCCTTGGGCATTATCATAGGAGACTTTTTTAAATGTAGGCTCCGTAAATTGGGCGGTTTGGGGGGTAATAGCCACAGATCCAGTCATGCCAGCCAAACATGTCGCTGCTTTTTTAGCAGTTGCAGAAAGTACGGTGTTGGCGGACAGTAAGGACTAATTTCTTAAAGTGACTAATGGGGAGGGAGCAATCTTTACTGGCTGCATTACAGTACAGTTCAAGCATGCGGACAAACACAATTGTGGTTTGTTCATGTTTATCAGAATGCTCAGCAAAAGAAACTGTTTGACTAAAGCTATCCACTTTATCCAACATCAAAACTGCCATTGAGACAGAAGTAGTAACTGGGATACCATAAGTTTCTCCAGAGAAGGTAGAGATGGCCTCCGTCCTCTTGCAGCAATCCTGGGAGATGCAACTAAAGAATATACCTCTGGCCTACAAAAGATATTCCTCACAGCTCATCCTTCTCATCAGTGGTACCAAGGATTTTCAAGTAGGGAATAACATCTGCATCCCCACAAAAGAATGGCAGACTATTGCCCTTTGTTGGAGCTATGACCTTCCTGGCGCAGGGAACTTGGGGTTTATAGGACTTGACAAAAACTGGAAAGATACTTCTGGCGTGATACGCTAAGAACCAATGTGAAGAATTGCATTACATGATGTGGTGTGTGTGTGCCATAAAGAAAACCCTTCAAACCAAACCCCTGGGACAATTACATCCTCTCCCAATTCCAGAAGGACCATGGGAAACTTGCTCTATGGACTTCATAACTGACCTGCCCAATGTAGAAGGCAATACAGTAATATGGACCGTGGTAGATTTGTTCACAAAATTAGGTCATTTCGTGGTACTGAAGCAAGTCCCCACAGCACCACAATTTGCCAAGGAATGTATACATGATATTGTCAAACATCATGGACTGCCACAACACATTGTATCAGATAGAGGCCCTCAGTTTGTGTCAAGTTTTGGAAAACTATTAATGACATGCTAGTTATTTGGGTTTTCTACCTCTGATCATTCTCAGAGTGATGGTCAAACAGAGGGTGAACCAACCATTGGGCCAATATCTCTGTTGTTTTCTAACAGAATGCTAAAGGTGATTGGGCTGTTCTCTTACCATTGGCTGAATTTGCCTATAATGATACTACCCACACTCCTTAGGTGATTGACCATTTCATGTAACTAGCGCTATATAAACCTAATAAACATAATTCCGCTATGCTACCCTCTAAGACACCAACACTAAGGGATTTTGAGCAAGACATCCAAGACGGGTTCAAGAAAGCCAGACTTCATCTATGCAGAGCCCTAGAGGCGGCTAAGAAATTTGCTGACAGAAATAGACTCCCTGGTGCGGCATATGTACATGGGTACCAAGTGCAGTTATCCACAATGCATAGCCCTTTATTGTGCCCATAAATTTAAACCTCGCTACATTGGCTCATTTTCCATTAAAAAGGTTATAAATCCTGCAGCTATGGAATGAACATTTCCCAAGGCCTATAAGATACACCATGCGTTTCATATCTCTTTACTGAAACCCAAGGTGCACTAATATCCTGACCGCTAATTATCCAAAACACTCGCAGTCGGACCCGAGAATGAGTATAAAATCAGCCATATCCTAGATACCATTTTTTTTAGAGTCATGTGGAATATCTGGTGGCCCAGAAGAGAGATCATGAATCAAGGCTAGAGAGGCCCTAGACTTCTTAAGATGTTCCATGAGGAAAAACCTGGAAAACTTGGAGGACGGACAGGCCATTTCCTAGGGGGCATTTGAAGGGGGACATACTGTTAAGATTTCACGTGGGCATGCGCCCCGGTGTGTGCAGCAATATTTGCCCGCAGTAAGATCTGGAACCGTTGGGTATAAAACCCAAAGCAATATTTGGAAAATAGGTATAAGATCCCCTTCCAAGATGGCCAACGCAACATCCAAAGTTCTGATGGCAACGTCAGACTGCAGTGCGCCTCACATCATTTCTGCTGTTTTGTATACAAAGGGTGGCAGCACAGAGAGAACTTCGTCTTACAATTGTTTTCCAGGATCCAGTCCCGACCATGACCAACCGCAACATAGGTTATTCGTCTATTCGTTTCCCTTGTGTGCCCCTCATCTGTCCTTAATCTGTGTGAGTTTGTCTGTGTCTTTTGTAAAACCTGTACTGTAGATACACAATTATTAAGTGCTGCTTTCCTGCTTTGCTTCTCTGAAATTCATCCAAGGTCAAGAAAATTTAGATCATGTGATGTAACATGTATTGAATCCAAGGGTGGTTCTTGCCAGGCTCATAGACAAGGTATGTCATTGTACAGTCACAGAGTAAAATATGGGGAGTTGAGTCTGTTCTATTTAAACAGTATTCCTTATCTCATTCCCATCCCTGCAACTGGAGCCATATTACCTGAATAAAATACAAGGAGGACACACTTGAGAAGTTGCTCCTGCCTAAGGGAAGGTTCTGGCCCTCTTGGTGTAATAACTGGGAGGCTGGTCCCTTTGCTTGGATAGGTCCTTTTCCTTGCGATTCCCAAGACACAGTTGCATGGTTCGGTCTTTGTCTGACATTCATAGATGGCAGCTCCGCCCAGTAAAATTAGTCAAGATGTACCCTGAACCTAGTCCCTATTACTGGAGAGGGTGTGGATCTCCGGGTTTTGTGGTGGAATATGTGGTGGTCTTGCTCCATTATTCAGGCCTTTTGGATAGTTTTATCGTGGGTGCATGAGTTGGAGGGGCGGATAGATCCCCCAAACCCCTCCCGATACTGTTTGGGTTGAGCTAGGAAGAAGACTATTTTTTAAACACAATCTTCTCTTGGCAGCGAGTGTCACCCTAATGAGGACATGGAAGAGAGACGATGCTCCACTGAAACAAGAATGGATTGAAACAAAATCTCTTTGAGAAGGAATCCAAGATGCATATGATTAATGAACAGGTCGTAAATTCCCTCACGAATGCCTTGCTTTTATATCAAGGTACATGCCTGGCTGGGTTTGAATATTTTGGTATAAGACTAGGAGAACAAATTACTTACCCCTGGTACTATTCTTCTGGTGGATGTTCCTCCCATAGATTTCACTTCTTAGATTCATATCCTGCTTTGCAGACTCAGAATTATATTTGACAGTAGAGGGCGCTGTTAGCATTCCCGCGTGTGGACGTGACGTTGATGACAGTATAAATAGCATGCACTGCACCCGTTGCCTCAGTTCCTAATTTTTCACCCCTTTCCGCTCAGCCAACCTAACTATTAGGTAACTCGCATGGGCGTTAAAAGAGAGAAGTATTAAAAAAATTCACCCACAGTGAGAGAGGTAGACTGAGAGGGTGATGAGAAATCTGTGGGAGGAACATCCATCAGACAGAACATAACCAGGGGTAAGTCATTTGGTCTTCTAATGGATTGTGTCCTTACATGGATTCCTCATTTTAGAGACTCCCATATCGATTTTGTAGATGGAGGTGGCAGAAGTGGATTTTTGTATAATTTTTTAATTGATTGATAATATGCAGAATCACTCTTCCAAATCAAGCATCCCGGCCCAACAGCGTGCCCATGCAGTGATGGTTTAAAAAAGTGTGGAGTGAGGTCCAAGTTGCAGCAACTGTCCTGCACTAGTACACCTCTTTGGAAAGTCAAATTGGTTGCCACTCCTCTGGTGGAATGGGCTCTTAGGTTCTCTGGGACATCTTTTCCTGCAATGCCAACGTGATAAAGTCTGTTTTGTCATGGCTTGGCCTAGCATGTGGCCGGTATAACAAATAAATAGTTGTCTGACATTTTCCATCCTAGAAATGTAGGACTAAGCACCCCTTTCGGTTGAAGACTGTGCAACCTGTCTTTATCCTTAGAAGAGTGAGGAGGTGGATACAATACTGCTATAGTTATTTTCTGTGTCAGATGGATTCAGACAATACCTCCGGAAGGAAGAAGGGACAAACCCTCAAAACTACCTTCTCCTTGGAGAAGGTAATAAATGGTGGTTTACATGACAAGACTTGTAGCTCACTCATTCTGCGGGCAGAAGGGATGGCTACCAAAAAGATGGATTTCAAGGTTAATAACCTGAGAGAGCAAGAATGGTGAGGTCCAAATGTTAGTACCAGTTTCAAATCCTCGGACGGAACAAGAAAAGGGACCAGTGGGTGTGTATGTGTAGATCCTTTAAAGAGTTGCATGACAATAGGCATCTGAAAGGAAGAGCCCTGTTTTATGTGCGTTTAAAAATGGATAACACTGCCAAGTATCTTTAGCCCTAGACCAGCTACAAAATGTGTTAGAACACCAGCGATATAATGCTTTTGTTGCTGGTCTTCTAGCCGAAAGCAACACCTCCAAAATGACTTTGGGAGGTCTCAATAATATCTTAGCCTCTCAGAAACCAGGCCTGAAGGTTCAGAATTCAGATTCCTGGGTGAAGACGACAACCTCACTCTTGAGAGAGTAGGTCCACACTCTGGGGTAGACGGAATGGAGGGCAGATGGGCTTGTCTATATGGTCCGTATACCATGTTGTCCTGTCCCTATCCAGAGCAATCAGGACCATGGATTTCCTAAACTTCCACAACCTCCTGGTGACATGAGGAATGACCAGGAGTGGTGGGAATGCGTACAGGGGTTGAAATTCCCAGTCCAGTATGAACGCATGTCCCAGAGCTCCTATCTGAGGAAATACCCTGGAGCAAAACGGGTCGCACTTCTTGTGGATACTGAACACAAACAGATCCACTTGAGGGGTTCCACAAAGGGCAAAGATCTTGAGAAGGCCTTCCTGAGCCAACTCCCACTCGTGAGTGATCGTCCTCAGACTGCTCAGAGTGTCTGCCATCATATTCCCTTCTCCAGTTATGTGAAGCGCTGACAGAGATCCTATTTTGTAGCGCCCAAAACCAAAGCTGCATTGTTTCCTTGCAGTGGTAGTGACCCTACCCACCTCTTTTGTTGAGGCAATGCATAATTGTGTTGTCCGTCATCATCAGGACTTTCTACAGCTGTATGCACAGCAACAAGGCCATCGGAGCCAGTCTGATCACCCTCAACTCTAACAGGTTTATGTGTAGTCTTGATTCTGCAGGAAACAAAAATCTGCTGATCATCAGATTGTTCATGTGAACTCCCTATCCAGTGAGGGAAGCCTCCGTTAATGTAGTCATCTCGAGCAAGGTTTGCCAAAAAGGTTCTCTTATCATCACATTCTCCTCGCAGGCTAACCACACGAGATCCTGTACAACCCTGCTGGGGACCTGAGGAAGATCTGTCATCCTGCCTGAGAATGTGACCATTGGGATGTGAGGGCCCGCTGGAGGGATCTCATCCTTAGGCGGACATTTGGCACCAGGAAAATGCAGGATGCCATGTGGCCCAGCAACCTCAGAAAGTCAAATGCCCATAGATATTAGGTGTTTTGAAACCTTATTACCATCTGCAAGATATGTTGAGCCCTCAACTCCTGAGGCAAAGCCTTCCTTGAGGAAGAGTCCAGGACCGCTTCAATGAATTGCAGCTTTTGAGAAGGTGTCACCTGGGACTTCTTGAAGTTCAGGGAGAAGAACAAGTTACTTCTTACCTTGTAACATTCTTTCGATGGGATGCTCCTCCGACGTATTCCTTATCTTAGATATCTCTTTCCAGCTTTGCTGGCCTCGGAAATGTTTTCTCTCTAGAGGGCGCTGCGCGTCGACGTCCGCCGAGTCGATGTCCCTCGACAGCCGCCGTATCGACGTCAACGTCATCCTGCCTATAAAGGCCGCGCACAGCGTCAGTTGCTCAGTTCCGTTTTGTAGCCCACAATAATTCTTTCTGGACTAGACTAATCACCCTGAAGGAGCGTAAACTGCAACAACAAGGGAAGTAGTACTGCGGGGATGGATGGGAGGGTTGATAAGGAATACGTCGGAGGAACATCCCATCGAAAGAACGTTACAAGGTAAGAAGTAACTTGTTCTTCGAAGGGATTGTGTCCTCTGACGTATTCCTTATCTTAGATAGGCTCCCATAGCAGTATTCCGTTATTGGAGGTGGGAGTACTGACTTCATGCTTCCTCTTATTGATGAACAGAGTGCAATACTGCCCTTCCAAACCTAGTTTCCTGACTGGAGGAGGAATCCAAGTTGTAAAACTGTGTAAAGGTATGGACGGACGACCATGTGGCAGCCGCACATATGTCTCGAACCGGCACTCCTCTTTTGAGGGCCGATGAAGCTGCGATACCTCTGGTCGAATGAGCCCTAAGATTTTGAGGGGGCTCTTTTCCTGCCAGTTTATAAAATTCCAAAACGGCTAAAATAATCCATCTGGAAATGGTCTGCTTAGTTATCGGTAGCCCCAGCTTGTGACCTGCGTAGCCTACAAACAGCTGGTCTGCTTGTCTTATCCTAGCCAGTCTACTAATGTAAAAACTTAAAGCCCTTCTTGGGTCCAGCCTGTGTAACCTCTCTTCCTCTTTCCCCGGATGGGGAGGAGGATAGAAAGATGGAAGAGTAATCTTCTGTGCGATATGAAATTCAGAAACCACCTTTGGGAGGAAATTAGGCTTCACTTGCAGAACAACTTTGTCTTTGTGAAAGATTGTATGAGGGGGTTTACAAGAAAGAGCTTGTAACTCGCTCACCCTTCTAGCAGATGTAAGTGCTACTAATAAAACAGTCTTAAGGGTAAGAAACCTTAACGAACAAGAGTGGAGTGGTTCGAAAGGTGTGCCCATCAGGAAAGTTAGGACTAAATTTAAATCCCATAGGGGAACCTGGAATGGTCTTGGGGGATAAACGTTAGTTAACCCCTTTAGAAACTGTATTACCAAGGGTAACTTTAAATAGGATGGTTCTTCCGCAGTGCGCTTAAAGATGGATAGCGCTGCGAGATAGCCCTTGATAGTGCCAAGTTGAAAACCTGAATTTGCCGAGTAGAAAGGATAACACCGTTGGTGTACCACATGAAAAGGGGTCGATATTCTCTTCTCTACACCAGCTGCAAAATCTGTTCCAACGGCAGCGGTATAAAGATTTTGTTGCTGGCCTTCTTGCCGAAAGCAACACCTCCATAACGTCATCAGGGAGGTCCCAATCCTTGTACCTCAGCCTTTCAGAAGCCAAGCGTGAAGGTTGAGGATTTTGATGTCTGGATGGAGAACCTGACCTCCCTTCTGTGAGAGCAGATTCTCTCTGAGTGGAAGTCGAATTGGAGGGCAGATGGACAAGTCTAGAAGGTCCGGGTACCACGTTCTCCTGGCCCAATCCGGGGCAATTAGGATCATGGTTTTCCGGAATCTTCTCAACCTCCTGATCATTTGAGGAATGACAGGGACTGGTGGAAACGCGTACAGGAGTGGAAACTCCCAGTCCACTATGAACGCGTATCCCAGAGCTCCTCTCGGGAGAAATTCCCTTGAACAGAACAGATCGCACTTCCTGTTGACACTGGTGGCGAACAGATCCACCTGAGGGGTTCCCCAAAGGGCGAAGATCTCTTGAAGGACTTCCTGAGCTAGTTCCCACTCGTGGGAGACTGTGCTCTGCCTGCTCAGAGCGTCCGCTGTCAAGTTCTTCTCTCCGGCTAGGTGAACTGCCGATAGAGAGATTCCTTCTTGGATTGCCCAAAACCAGAGCTGCATCGCCTCTCTGCACAGTGGTAGTGATCCTACGCCTCCTCTTTTGTTGAGGTAATGCATGGCCACTGTGTTGTCCGTCATTATCAGGACATTCTTTCCTTGTACAGATGGCAGAAAAGCCTTCAGCGCAAGTCTGATGGCCCTCAGCTCTAACAGGTTGATATGTAGTCTGGACTCCGATGGAGACCAATGACTGCTGATCGTCAAGTCGTTGGCGTGGGCTCCCCACCCCGTAAGTGAGGCATCCGTGATTACTGTTATCTCCGGCCAAGGTTGCCAAAACTGCTCTCCTTTCAGAATGTTTTCCTGACAGGCCCACCACTGAAGGTCTCCAGCCCCCCTGTCGGGAACCTGAAGAAGATCTGTCATTCTCCCTGAGAATTGTGACCACTGAGTTCTCAGTGCCCACTGGAGAGATCTCATTCTCAGGCGAGCCTCTGGCACTAGGAAAATGCAGGATGCCATGAGGCCTAGCAACCTCAAAAAGTCGAAGGCTGGGAGACGTTGGGCATTTTGAAACTTGGTGACCATCTGTAGAATATCTTGAGCCCTCACCTCTGGTGGCGAGGCTTTTCCCAGGGAAGTGTCCAGGATCGCTCCGATGAACTGGAGTCTCTGCGATGGTATCATTTGTGACTTCTTTAAATTGAGGGAGAAGCCCAGTCTGTGAAGGGAGTGGCAAACATAATCTAGCTGGTTCTGAGCCTGTTCCGAAGATACAGCTCTGATCAACCAATCGTCCAGATAGGGGTAGACGTGAATCCCTTCCCTCCTTAGACTTGCAGCCACTACCGACATTAACTTGGTGAAGACCCTCAGGGCGGAGGTCAGCCCAAATGGCAGAACTCGAAATTGATAATGAGAGTTGCCAATTGCGAACCTCAGGTATTTCCTGTGTTTGAGATGGATTGGCACATGGAAATAAGCGTCCTGAAGGTCCAGAGATACCAACCAGTCCTGGAACTGAAGGGCCTGAAGGATCTGAGAGAGTTACCATCTTGAATTTGTCTTTCCTGAGGAATTTGTTCAATTCCCGCAAGTCCAAGATGGGTCTCAGTCCTCCGTCTTTCTTTGGTATGAGAAAGTAAGGGGAGTACCAGCCCTTGTTCCTCTCCGCTACAGGTACCGGTTCTATGGCACCTTTCTCTAGCAGGTCTAAAATTTCCTGCAAGAGGAGCGGATCTGGAGCTTTTTGAGAGCTGATCCCCGGTGGATGACTCTGAGGTATGCGTAGGAGAGGCAGGCAGTAACCTTGTGCAACTGCCTCCAATGCCCAAGCATCTGACGTAATAGCCTGCCATTCCACCAGATGTTGAGTTAACCTGCTTCATACTGGTGTCTTGTGAGGGAAGTCCTCAGAGTGGTTTAGGGGCAGCTGATGCAGATGCTGATGGTAAAGAGGCACCTGCTGTTGCTGCGGCTTTTGAATATCTACCCCGTCCACTCGGGTAGTTCTTCTTTGTCCCCTTTGAGCCGGTCATCCTCTACCTCTTCCGAATGCGGAGTAGAAGCGAAAAGACTTGCCTCTCGCAGAGGTTCCTGTGGGACGAAAAGGTGCCTGACGGATTGCAGCGCCTAGGGACTTTGCTGCTGCCTTTGATGTTTACAGTTTTTCTAAACTGTCATCCGCCTTTTTCCCAAACAAAGAAGAGCCATGAAATGGCATGTTCAAGAGCCTGGCTTGCACATCTGGGGCAAAACCAGACTTTCTCAACCAAGCAAATCTCCTGGTTGTTGTACTTGCCGCCATTGCTCTGCTGATACTGTCAGCCGAGTCAATGCCCGTCTGGAGGGATTCGCACATAGCGTCTTTACCGTCCCTTATGATATTTAGGAACGCCTCCCTTTCTTCTCCCTCCGGGATGCAGTCAGCCGCTGTAGAAGCACACTCCCAAAGTGTATGGCTAAATCTAGCAAGGGTGCAAGTAGCATTAATAGATTTTAACGCCATGCTACATGCCGAAAAGACTTTCTTAGCCATAGCATCGTATTTATTATCGTCCCTGTCCTGTGGGACGGTAGGGTAAGCAGTCTTGATGTCAGTAGAAGATGCTGCCTGTACCACCAGACTTTCTGGGGATGGGTGTTTGGACAAAAACTCCGGGTCTGCAGAAGATACCCTGTATTTAGCAGACAGTTTTTTATTTACTGCCGGGACGACATCTGGGGTTTCCCAGTTCGTCATTATCTTTCTTTGAAGAGCTTTATGAAAAGGTACTAGAGGATCCTCCTGTGGACCTTTATCAAGAATATCCGAGAGGTCATCCTGTTGGAAAGCCGGTGGAGGTGTTGACCACGCCATAAATTCTGTAATCCTGGCCATTAAGGCTCTATAAGGGGTTTCAGCATGCTCCCCCGGGTCTGGCCTAGCGAACTCCACCTCTGGGGAAGTGTCTAAACCACTTGCCTCATGTAAGGAATCATGGAGTTCCTTTAATCTGCGCTCCTCTGAGGATAACTCCTCTTGAACTGGGGTTGCAGATCCCTGCAACTCAAATGGCTCTTCTTGATCAGACAGTTCTCCCTCTTCCATAATTGAAGACATTGTTCTCAATTGGTCTGAGCTCACAAAGGGTGTGAAACCCATCTCCAAGGCAGAGGGTGCCAAACTTGTCGTAATCGGCCTCGAAAACGACGATGTCGTCAACGCCGATGTCGAAGGCTTCGAAAGTGGCGTCGAAAACAAAGGTGGAGGCCTCGAGGTCTTCGATAGAATCGGAATTCTGCTCGAGGATATCGACAATCTCGACGACATCGACGACCTGGGAATAGCCACTGGGTGCGCCGCAACCGTGACTTTCCTTGGCGTCGACGCCGGTGTTGAGGATGGCGTCGAGTCGACAGACCCGTGTGTCGAAGGTCCCTTCGACAACGGCGTCGAAGACACCGACCTCGGCGTCGACGGAACCTTCGTCGACGGAACCTTCGAAGAAGGATTCGAGGTCTTTGCTTTACTCGAGGGTTCATGACGCACTCGAGAAGCTTCCTTCGCCGGGTGCTGCGACTCGCGGCGTTTTGGACCTTCGGGTCTTTCGACCAGAGCATCGCTCTCGGCAGTCTTCGAGGGGGTCGAGGCCGCTTTCTCGAAGACGCTCATCATATTTTTTCGGAATTCCTCCCATTCAGCCCAGGAACTATGCTTCGTGGGGCAAGGGATTCTCTTAGGTGAAACAGAGGAAGAGGAGGACGAAGAAGGGGATCTTCGGCGTCTCCTTTTCGAGTGCTTCGATCCCGAAGAGTGATGGGACCCACTTCGAGACCTGGAGCGCGAATGGTGACGAGGAGACGAATGTCTCGACTTTGTCGAGGAAGAAGAAGCTTTAGAAGTCTTACCTTTTTCCAGCTTCCCCCTACGCTCCTTCAGGGCTTTAGCTGTCATGGACATACAGTCCTCACACTCCGAACAATGGTGTTCAGCTCCCAAACACCACAGACAGACCATGTGAGGGTCCGTTAGCGACATCTTTTTTCCACAGTCTCTGCATTTTTTAAAGCCGGACCGAGGGGTCGTCGGTTCAGACGAGGAAGCCATTGAGTATGGATCGAATATCTCGAGGAAAATGGAATAATATATCTACGAAACTGAGCAACGATATTCCGAGGCACTGAGTAAGCGCGGAAAAACAGAACTGAGCAACGGACGCTGCGCGCGGCCTTTATAGGCAGGATGACGTCGACGTCGATACGGCGGCTGTCGAGGGACATCGACTCGGCGGACGTCGACGCGCAGCGTCCTCTAGGGAGAAAAAATTTCCGAGGCCAGCAAAGGTGGAAAGAGATATCTAAGATAAGGAATACGTCGGAGGACACAATCCCTTCGAAACACAGTTTGTGGAGAGAGTGGCAGGTGCTGTTGCGATGTTCCAGAGCCTGTTCAGGAGAATGAGCTATGATCAGCCAATCATCTAGGTAGGGAAAGATGGGAATCCCCCCTCACCACTCCTTATAGTTGCTGCCACTTGGCCATCAACTTGGTGAAGAGAGGGCGATGGTGAGCCCGAAAGGCAGAACTCAAAATGGATATGCCAATGGCATACCTCAGGTACTTTCTGTGCTTGGGATGTAAAGGCACAGGAAAGTAATCTTGAATTTCTCCTTCCTGAGGAACTTGTTCAAGTTCCTCAGATGCAAGATGGGTCGCAATCCTAAGTCTTTCTTGGGAACCAGGAAGTAGGTGGAGTATCAACCCTGGTATTGTTCCACTACATGTACCCTTGCCACAACACAGAATCTCCCGTAGAATGAACAAATCTGGTTCCCGAAGAGATTGCTCAATCAGGGACAATCTGTTTTTTTTTTTTTTAGAAATGGGAGCCAGTATCCATGGCCCAATGTTTGTAGTGCCCATGCATCTGAAGTAATGAGATTTCATTCTTGCAGATGCTGGGTCAACTTGCCTCCCACTGGAGTCCTGTGAGCAAAGTGCTTGAAGAGGTTTTGGGGTTGTGGCTGAGGGCAGTGAAGAGGTGGCTGCCTGAGCAATTTTTCCTCCACGGCCTCTTGGGGCATGTCTGAACCTCCTTTGTCCTCTCTGGGTAGCTTGACCTCTTCACGTTTGGCCAAAAGAGGAGTACTAATGAAAGGAACACCATTACCAAGCCTGAGTGGGCTGGTGTTTTGCAGTTGACATATGGCTGCCCCCAAAGGATTTCGCTGCAACCTTGGAAGCTTGTAGATTTTCTAAACTGTTGTCTGCCTTTGTTCCAAAAAGGTTGGACCCATCAAAGGGCATGTCAAGGAGCACTGATTGGACATCGAAGGGAAAACCCAGACTTACGTAACCACACAAATATTCTTATCACTGCACTAGAGCCCATACACCAGCCGACGCAGTCGGAGGCATCTAGGCCTATCTCGGGGGATGGTTGGATAAGCTGGGGCCTTTGAGGTGGAAGTAGCCGCCTGGCCACCAATCTCTCTGGTGTGGGGTGCCTGGAAAGGAAGTCAGGGTCCACAAAAGTAAGTCTGTAGTTCTTCACCAACTCCTTGTTCACAGCAAGAGTGGCATCAGATTTTGCCAGTTTTCCAGAATTGATTTCTTTAGTGCTGTATGAAAGGGCAGCACAGGCTCCTTAGGTGGGCCTCTATCCAGAAAGTCTGTGAGGTCTTCTTGGGTAATGACCTTAGCAGGACCTCCCCATCCCAAACACTCAATCACCCTATTCATGACCATCCTATAGGCCGCATTTGGGTGAGAATGGATGTTTGCCATGTCAAATTCAACCCCAGAAGAGATATCCAGACAAGTGGTTCTTTCAGACAAGTGGCTAGGCCTTCTTCCTGGGATAAGTCCAAGACGAATTCTTCTGGAACATTGGAAGTTTCAAAATGTTCTTACCCAAAGGATAGGACATTGTCTTTCTCAAAGTTGGACCACAGGATTTCAAGAAACCCATCTTGGATTTGGGTTTAAAGCTCAAAGTAGTGTCCGAGGTCAATGTCGAAGGGCCCTTCAACTTCCTCGAGGAGGAATTCACAGAAGCCCTTTGCTTCAATGTTGTCTCCATGGTCGACATTAGGCAAGAAGACATCCCTGAGGTCTTCAGACACAGGCGTTTGTACACGCAGAAGCAGTCTTTCATCAGGAAAACATACCTGACGCTTGTCGGGTAAGGAGATGGAGGATGAGGAGGGATGGCATAATTTCTTCGACTTCTTACGTAACGAGGAAGAGATGGGAATATCTCCTGGACCTTGACCCTTTTTAATGTCTAGATCATTTATTGGGCGTTTCTGGAGACTTGTCTTCGGTGGAGCTTCTACCTTCGGAAGATGTTCTCTTCAAAGGAGTGGGAGACTTGGAAACCGACAACCTAGTGTGAGCTTCGATCTCTCTTCTTCAAGGCCTTGATGGTCATCAATTTGCAGATGCCACACTCGATGACTGTGTTCTTTGCCGAGGCACCAGAGACAAATCATGTGCAGATCAAGATCGACATCTACGAGTCACAGTCCGCACATCTCTTAAAGCCCGTTCTTGGCATAGACATTGTTAGGATTTTTATCAAAACGAATGTAGGTGTTCATCGAGAGAATCGCTGAGGCAAGTCAAACCCTTCAGAGAACATGCTGTGCATGAGGAAAAACACAACTGGGACAACAGGCGTAGTGCATGCTATGTATACTGTCATCGACGTCTGGTCCGGATGTGGGGATGGTAACCATTGAAGGACATCGACTCAATGCCACACAGCACCCTCTACAGTCGAAATAATTTCAGAGACTGCAAAGCAGGATATTAATATATCTAAGATGAGGAGTCCATGCGTGGGCACAATCCATTAGAAAGAGTCCTTACACATCAACTTTAAAGCAAAATCTGTAATAAATGCATGTCTGATGGGAGGGTGAATACTTTCTCTGGACTCGGATGGGGAAGGGTGAGTGGCTGGGGAAGTGGGGTTAACTTGTTCAGGGTGGCTCCTGATTATTAATGTGTAGGTCATCGTTTTCCAAGTCATTGTTACAGCCATGACGTGAAGGCAAGTGTGTTATCTGCTGTTGTAACCTAATACCAGCTCTTTGACTCACATTGATTTGGAAAATGGAATAAAAACATATTTGGAAAAAAAAGCAGGTCAGAGGCCTTTGCCATGAATGTTATGCATATTAGCATGTTATCCACATTAGCTTTTTGCCTGCTTAGGACTGTACTACTTTCCACCTGCATGATCCACATTTTGGCAAAGATATTGACAATGTTTAGAGCACTGTTCATTTCAGCCTGGACTTCCTTGAGACTATTCCGATCTTCACATTTTATTCTCAGGCATGTATTCCAGCAAACGAATGATCCTCTTCGGCATTGAACTGTCCTAGTGGGAGAGAATGGCTAGGTTACATTTCAGTTCTGACTGTCGTAGCTCCAGTGGCTAGGGCCCCCCCAAACCACCCAAAAGAATACACTTTCCTACCTTCACAATATGCGGCTACAAAGCATTGAGCGTGCTGTTAACGGAATCAAGGCTTAGCCAAAGACAAAATTCCAGATTTAACCTATGTGATATCAAGGTGCATTATAAGCTTCAAATGTGCTTCTTTTCCAATCACAAAGAAAATGCTCTTGTCTGTCTGCCAATGTTATGAGCCTGAAAAGATTTGATGCTGGAATGATCACAACGGAGGACACTTCAATCTATTTCAGCAGGTGAAACTTTACTGGCATGCTTGGCTGGACCTCCTTTTTGTTTCGTTGATGTTACTGTTGCTGATGTTGCCATTGATGGGTACTTCATTTACAGATGTCGGAACAATGTGTATAATATGTAGCATGTGCTTGATAATGCTGAGGCAAGAAACCTGGAGACCTACTGTCACTGAGGAGACCTGCAGTTTAGATTTAAATGACAGCATGCTTGCTGATCTCAAGATCGTGGACTGGTGCACGGACATACATTGGTTGCCCATGGACAGTGGTGTCTTAAGCAGATTGTCTGTAGTCAGGGAGTCACTGACAGACCCAGAATGTGCCTGGATCAGGCACAAGCCTTTCACCAACTTTGCACCCACAATGAAAAATGTGTAGTTCATAGGTTGTCCTCCTGTGAGTAGTGGTCCTTTTTCAGGAACCTCTTTAGATTCTGCCTCTCATCCTGGGTGTGGGTCCTCATTCAACCAACAAATTAGTCATTTTATGTCAGTCTCAGAATGTCTTGGCATTGAAATCATGACAGATTTCACAATTCCCTGTGTGATGTGGATGAAGGCAGTAGATGTCAATCTAGTTGCTTGCCGTCCATATGTTTAGTCCACAAGAATATCAAGATTTAAGAATAGTTTCAAGGACCCACGTCTCTGCAAATCTGGAGCATGCAAACTACAAAACCTGAAGGGGGATTGAGAAAGGTAACAACACACAGGTACCCAGTCTGAGCCAATGACCCTGTCAAGAACCCAGAGTGAATGCTAACAGGGTTTTCTACACCTTGGAAAGGGCCACCTATAATGGTTTCACCACCCAAAAAAGCCTTCTGAAATTAGTGATCCAAAAAGTGCTCCAATCTTGAAATAAGGTAGAAGAAACTGCCAAACATATGTATAAATCATTGAATGAAGGGGGCAGTGCCCAAATGACTTGTACGAAAGAATGTGAAGTTGGTCTCTGTGAGTAGAGGTAAGGCTCTTCACTGTCAGAAGGGAAAAGGGCCAAGAAAAGGGTAGCTCGGCTGCTTAAGATTGGTTTCTCTTTAAATGCAATATACATTGAATTGAAGCTCCCCAATCTGATAAGTAATTGATCAAAGCATGTGAATATATGCGAGATCTAATGTTGGAGTATAGCAATGGTGACGGCAATCAGTATTTTCAGAAATTAGATGTATAAACTAGCACAAGAACAACGATGTGCATCATATTCCCTAGACCAAATCTTTAACTCTGGTGTCATTTCTAATGGCCTCTGATGTGGGATTTTAATTTTACAAATATCACACTTTAACAGAAAACAATTCTAGAATGACGATGCAGGGCTTCTAGTGGGCAATTTTATAAAGGACAAATGATTGTCTGTGGAGAAATTGCAGTGTGTCCTTTGCAGTCATTGCACTTGAATTAAGTCTCCAATTACTGCCTCCTTGAGAACTTCCCCGACCCCCATGACATTTTAATCACATTTCCTCTGAAAATGAGATGGTAAAATGCACCATTTCAACCCGTTGCTTTTCTTGGAGGGAGTAACTCTGATCGTCCTCATGCCTGCAACCCTGCTGGCAGATGGGGGAGAGTTGGTTTGTTCACTTCTTTTTTGAGGCTGATGCGTACGCTACAATGGTTTAAATGTTTTACAGCGGTCACTGATTGGAAGATTATATCCATCCGGTTTTACATACATTATGCCAGGTCACATTACAGCATGTAATGACATTTCAATATTTTAAAATGATTGAGAATGACAATGCATTACTTACCGTAAAAGCATTTCTGATGGTTGTATCTGCTTAGATTCACATGCTGTGCATAGGTCCGACATCCAGTGGTCACTGCGGAGTATTGCATTTTGTTTTTCGTAGTCGAAAAGGGGACGTCGACAAGGCGTGTCTGTAACACTATCCCTATAGTGACGTGCGTTGTACCCATAATCCCTCACGCGTCGAGGTCCCTCTGTTTGTATTTTTCTGCCCTGAGGGAGTCTTCTAGACGTGAGTGAGTACAGAAAAGAGAGAGATATAGAAAAGGATGTCTATGTTCCTTCCATCCAAGCGGGGAGGAAGGGTGGGCGCATATGAATCTAAGCAGATACAACCATCAGAAATGCTTTTACGGTAAGTAATGCATTGTCTTCTGATGTTTGTTAATCTGCTTAGAATCACATGCTGTGCATAGACTAGCGAGCAGTACCCGGAGTTGGAGGTAGGTTGTGAGAAGGAACAGTAGAGAAAAGATGTCTTAATACTGCTTGTCCCACCTGGGAATCAGATCTAGAGTGGGCATCTAGACAGTAGTGTTTTGTAAAGGTGTGTACAGAACTCCAGGTTGCCGCTTTGCAGATGGACTCAAGGGGAACATTTGCAATAAATGCTATGGATGCCCCAGTGCCTCGAGTAGAGTGTGCTCTTGGCTTGAAGGGTAGTTCTCTCTTAGCAAGAGTGTAACAGAGAGTGATGCATTGTACAATCCATCTAGATATAGTGGATTTTGAAACTGCATCTCCTTCTCTTCCTGCTGCCACCGAGACAAAGAACTGATTAGTCTTTCTCAGTGGCCTGGTTCTTTCCATGTAGAACATGACAGCTCTGCGTACATCTAGTGTATGCAGACTTTTTTCTCCCAAGCTGGAAGGGTTTTGAAAGAACGTTGGTAGTTCTATTGACTGGTTTACATGGAATTTCGAGATGAATTTTGGTGCAAACCTTGGGTGTGTGCGTAGAACCACCTTATCCTTGTGAACTGTTACGAAGGGGTCTAGAACAGAAAGAGCCTGTAGTTCACTTACTCTCCTAATGGAGGTAATAGCGATTAGGAAAGCAGTCTTAAGAGTGAGATCTTTAAGAGTTGACTTGTGCATGGGTTCAAAGGGTGACCCCATGAGCCTGGTGAGTACCACATTTAGATCCCAGCCAGGAGCTGGGTTTGCTATTGGAGGGTGTATTCTCTTTACCCCTTCCATGAAGGCTTTGATTACTGGGATCTTCCACCACAATACTTTGAGTTGTGAAGTGGTGTAAGCCGAAAGCGCTGCCAGGTGTATTTTAATAGAATTGAATACTAGACCCGAGTCCAGTAAATGGGTCAGGTACAGAATAATTTGTGTGGGAGAGCAGTCAACGGGGTTGATACTCTTCCCTCTACACCAGATGACAAATCTTTTCCATTTGCTAGAATAGCAGTGACAAGTGTTAGGCTTTCTGGCCTCTCTGAGGATGTCCATGCACCTCTGTGGAAGTTGTAAATGTCCAAATTCTATGACCTCAAGTTCATGGTCTGAGGGCATGGGTGCAGTGTCCTGCCCGTCTTGTGACAGCATGTTGTACGGGCAGGGCAGTCTCACTGGAGGAGATAGAGACATCTTCAACAAGTGAGCGAACCATGGCTGTCGGGCCCACATAGGGGCCACCAGTATCATGGTAACTTGTTCCTGGTGCATCTTGTGCACTATCTTGTTGAGAAGGGGAGTCGGGGGAAAAGCGTAAACAAATTTCCCTGACCATGGAATCGATAGACTGTTCCCCTTGGACTGGTTCTGGGGTACCTGGAGGCGTAATCTTGGCATTGAGAGTTTTCCAGAGTTGCGAACAGGTCTATTTCTGGGAAACCCCACTGTGTGAAGACGTCGAAGACGATGTCTTCTTGTAACCGCCATTCGTACTCTACGGGCAGGGGGAAGTCTCTGCTGAGTTTGTCTGCTAGCAGATTGAGTTCCCCTGGTACATGTTGTGATAGTAGGAACATGTTGTGTTTGAGAGCCCACTTCCAGATGTTCTGGGACAGCTTGGACAGTCCTGGAGAATGAGTGCCCCCTTGCTTGTTGAGGTAGTATATGGCTGTGGTGCTGTCTGTGAGGACCATCACTGTCTTTCCTTGTAGGTGTTCCTGAAAGGCTTTCAGTGCTTTGAACACCGCTAGTAGTTCCAGCAGGTTTATATGCTTGGATGCTAAGCTCGGAGTCCACGCTCCGTGAGCAGTCTGATGGGATAGGTGAGCCCCCCATCCTGTAAGGGATGCGTCTGTGGTTAGAGTGGCTTCCACTGCGGGTGTGGCAAAAGTTTTCCCTAATAACAGGTTTTCTTTTGTCCACCACCGTAGCGAGATAACCAAGGCCTGTGAGACCACCACTAGATCGTCCCATTGTCCGCTGGCCTGACACCACTGGCTGTTGAGCCACTCTTGCATTGGGCGCATGCGCAGGCGCGCGTGAGGTACCAAATAAATACATGACGCCATCATCCCTAGCAAGCGCATTGCTTTGCGTACCATCACCTCTCGACCTGCCACATAATGGGGGATCTGAAACAGCATGTTTTGGACCCTCTCGTTGGAGGGGAAGACGAGGCTGTCCTTTGTTCGAATTAGAGCCCCTAGTAATTCTTTGATTTGGCTAGGGTCTAAGCTGGACTTCTTTTCGTTGATGGAGAAGCCCAGTTGGAACAAAAGGTCTACAGTCTTTTGGGTATTGGAGAAGCATGTTTTGTAAGAATCCCCTGTTATGAGCCAGTCGTCGAGGTAAGGGCATACCGGGATGGATAACCTGCGCAGGTGGGCTGCTGCCACTGCCAGTACTTTCGTGAATACCCTTGGTGCAGATGCTATCCCGAAGGGTAGTACTCTGAACTGGTAGTGTTTGTTCTCTATCTTGAACCTGAGGTATTTTCTGTGCGCTGGCAACATTAAAATATGAAAGTATGCATCTTTCATGTCTAGTGTTGTCATGTAATCCCCTTGTGATAACAGTGGGATTACTTCCTGCAAGGTCACCATACGAAACATTTGGGGTTTGACAAACTTGTTCGCTGGGCGCAGATCTAATACAGGGCGCATGGTTAAGTCCTTTTTGGGTACAAGGAAGTACACTGAATAAATACCTTCTGTTACCTGAGATAGGGGGACAGCCTCTATAGCTTCTTTTTTCAGTAGCTCTTCTACTTCTTGAAGAAGAATGGTGAGGTGTTCCGGTGTCATGCGTCGGTTCCGTGGGGGTCTGTACTTCGGGGAACCGTTGAATTCGATGCAGTATCCGTGGGCTATGGTGGATAATACCCAGCGGTCTGACGATATTCCCTCCCATGCTGAAAGGAACGATGTTAGCCGGCCCCCGACCGGTGATGCATGGAAGGGGACCCGGATCTTCGGGTCATTTGTTGGTATTGGGCGTGGAACCTTTGGGGCTGGAGCCGCGACCTCTTCCTCTGCCACGGCGTTGGCCTCTTTGACTGAACTGGGTGTTGTTACCCTGGTTAGAGGGCCAGTTGGTAGCAGAGTAAAATTGCTGTTGGTTTTGCTGCTGGCGTTGGCCACGAAAGGAGCGTCTATTGCCATAGCCGCGTCTGTTAGGGGGCCTAGAAATTTGGTCAAGAGTTTTGATGGTATCAAACTCTTTCTTCGCATGTTCTAGGGCCTCATCAACTGCTTTCCCAAACAGATGTGTTTGTTCTATGGGCTTATTTATCAGGGAAGCCTGGGTTTCCGGCTTAAATCCCGAATTGCGCAGCCAGACATGGCGTTTGAGAAGTATTCCCTGAACCAGGGAACGGCCAGCCGTCTCTGCGGCATCTAAGGAGTTCTTTACGATGACCTGGTTTACAAGAGTTCCCTCTGAGATTGTAGCTAACAGGCGTGAACGCAGGGGTTCTGGTGCGTCCTCTGCTTCGCTGCGCAGCTTGCTCCACTGTGCATCTGCGTAGCTAGCTAGTAGGGAATTGTTATTTGCAATCCTAGTTGAAAAGGCGGCGGACGTCGTGATTCTCTTCCCAAGTGCATAGAGCTTTTTGCTCTCTTTGTCAGGTGGTGCCTCACTAGTGGATAGTGGTACCACTGCTCTTTTCCTTGTATTAGTAACTATGAGGGAGTCCGGAATAGAATGGCCTCTGATGTACAAAGGGTCAGAGGACGAAGGGCTGAAGAGCTTTTCTACCAGAGGGTTGACCCCTCTGACTAAGGCAGAATTAGAAAGGGAAGGAGTTATTCTTCTCTTTATAGAAGCCAGGAGCGGAATAGATTGACTTGCAGGGGCTTTTTCTTTAATAACTTTCTCTACAAAGTCTATAGAGTCTCCCCTGTGTCTATTTCAAAATGCGCTGCTGCCTTGCGCAATAGTGCATTAAGTGAAGGTTGGTCATCTATGGGAGAGGTGTTTCCAATAGGTGAATCCTTGGGAGGAGAAGGGTGAAAGACATCAGAGTCTGAGTGCACTGATGGGGATTGCCAAGGCTGCACTGATGGGGATTGCCAGGGCTGCGAGGTAGCTGTATCTTCTTCGAAAGCTCCTGCACTAGTGTAAGGATCTTCTTCAAACCCCTCTTCCTCATGTTCTTCCTCTCCACCCAAACACTCCTCATCTTCCTGGAGGTATTGCTCCTCTTCAGTGAGGTCATATACGTCTGTAGAAGGGGGAAACAGCCTAGGAATCTTGACCGTAGGGTCATCCTGGGGCCATTCTCTTGGTCTTTTGGGTGTGGGTGGGTTTTGGTTTCCCAAAAACCTTTCCATTTTCTCCAGACAAGAATGGAGTCTTTCAAGGGTCTCATGGGGGACCCCTGAATAGTCTAGAGGGGGGAAATCAGTGTTTTCACCTTCAAAACGCTTAGAACTCTCCCACAACGTCGAAAAAAGGTTTCCGTCGCCCTCTGAAAAGCCCTCCGGTAGTTCAGAAGTGCCCTTAGATGAAGGGGGTAGTTCCTGGCTACTCTTGTGCTTTTTCGGCGTTTCCATAGCTTTTTGTGCAGTATTCGACGTTTGTTTCATCGTCCGCTTACGTTTGTCTTCGGAAACAATTCTCGCCAGGCTCTCGACAACGAGGTTGTCAGTAGAGGACTCTGGTGTCGACGTTGCCTGCGTTAGGCGTTGTTCCTCGACGGCCGCTCTATGGAGCGTTACGTCGGATGATTTTGGGGTAGCGCCCGTGTTTGATGAAAGCCCAATCGCTGGTCGCGACTGCGTTTGCGGGTGGGGCTTGAGACCCTTACGGTCTGAGGTAGACGCCGGAGTGCCCTGCGTCCCCTTCGGCGCTGATGGATCCTTCGTCTTCGACGAAGAAGAGCCGTGGGTTGTGTGCTTAGGCCTATGGGGTCTGTGTGCGTCCTTGTCGCTGGGGTGTTCATCCCCATGTGCAGGGCGTGAGCCGAGCCTGTCGGGGCCGGGGACGGACGTCGAGGAGCGCGAGCGCTCCTTCTGGGGGTTAATGACTTCCGTAACGGACGTCGAGTTATCACCCTCCTCGTCAATTTCTGTAACAGCGGCGGCGGGTGAGGAAACTGACTTCGACATAGCGTAGTCCGCCCACCTCTTAACTTTGCGTTCTTTAAGAGTTCTTGGTTTCAAGAGCTTACAGGCCGCGCAGCTGTCCTCCTTATGATCGAGGGGCAAGCAACGATTACAGAGCTTGTGTTTGTCCTTCCAAGTGTATTTGCCCCTACAGCGTGGGCAAAACTTAAAAGGTGTCCTCTCCATAGCTGAGGCAATAATAACTGGTGATAACAACCCCAAGGGAAAGATAGGGGAGAAAAAGACATTCTCAAAGAGAAGATAAAAGTTCGAACCCCCACTCTCCCTACTGTATGTTGGCCGGCGAAGCCAGGCCACGTGTTCGGCAGCGCCGAAGGATCTCCTCCGTCTCTTCCCCTCCGTCGAAAACTTGCTCGGCGGAGGAACAGCTTCACAGCTAACGTCGAAGGGAGGGATCTTTAACAATATAATCAGTAAAATTAAGGACCGCGGTCCGTAGTAAGTATTTGCAATGTCTCTCTAGGAGCTCCGCGTAAGGCGACCAGAAGCTGGGCGGAAAAAAACAATCTGAGGGACCTCGACGCGTGAGGGATTATGGGTACAACGCACATCACTATAGGGATAGTGTTACAGACACGCCTTGTCGACGTCCCCTTTTCGACTACGAAAAACAAAATGCAATACTCTGCAGTGACCACTGGATGTCGGACCTATGCACAGCATGTGATTCTAAGCAGATTAACAAACATCAGAAATAAGTATATGTTCCGTGATGGTATTTGAGAGGATATGTATACTCTGCTATGATGGTATATGTGAAGTATCTTGGGAACATAAATAACACTTTCCTTGGAACAATGTAAGTGTTTAAAAGGCACAATGCTAGTTTAATAATGTTTCAAAGACAGCAAATTATGTGACTAGAATTCTGATTGTTACATTTTTCCACATTTTTCCACATTTCAGTATTTACAATAAATATATGCAATAAAATGTACATGTAAAAACATGTATTTCACAGAAATGCTGCTAGTAAAACACACATTTTCCAATCAAACAAGGATTGCCATCCCTGGGCCATCTCCTGAACGAGTAAACATCATCAACTGTGAAAGAAAATTGTACACTGACCCAGAAAAATGCTTTAATTTTCTCAATTTTGTAATTATCTGATTGAAGCCACAGCAGTCCCAAAGCCAGGGTGGGAGTGCAATGTTGCATGCACGTTCGTGATTGCAAGGAGTCATAGGCATGTCTATTTGCGCACTCAAAGAGAGAGGAGTTGTAAAAAGCTTGTACTTTTCTGTATTCTTTTGCATGGCCTGTGGACTGGTAAATGAAAACAATTAGAGGTTTCATTTATAACTAGATAAAGCTGGTATTTGTTATTATGTCCACTTTCTCATCAAACTGACAAAGTAGAACGAGTAATGGATTTCTAAATAGTCCATTGACTAAATAATGCCTTTATTTCATTATCCAACATACTAGAGAAATACCAATATAAAACCAGGAAACAGACTGTCTGCAACTTCAACACTCAACCTATAGCAAATTAGGGTTCAATAAGTAATCGAAATATTAACTTGAGTTTATTTAAGAATGTGTTTGGTCAGGAACAACTGGCATGCTGAACTATCTAAGTGACTGAACCACACCCGAATTTTCAGAACATTAAAGCCCCCAGACCTTTCCACCTTCGGTATAGACAATACAATGGGCCTCATTCCGAGTATGGCGGTAAGGGATAGCGGCCACCGGTAACGAGACCGGTGGCGGTAATCCCTTACCGCCATACTCCGAGTTCCCTCTGCGCCCTCGCCCTTAACGCCTGCTTTGAGCAGGTGTTAAAGTCGAGGGCGCAAAGGGGCCTCCAAGCCAATAACGGTGACCGTAATGAACGGTCACCGTTATTTGCATCTTCCCCATTCCCATTGAGCCCTATGGGGGCTCATTTGGGAATGGGGAAGAGCCTTGGTGAATGGGGAATTACCGCCCCGCCAACCTTGGAATGGTTCGGTGATTCCGCCATCCACCAAGGCGCTGCCGGTCCGGGTACGGCGTCAACCAAGGCGTTAATAGCGCCATTGGTTAGCGCCGTACTCGGAATGAGGCCCAATGTCCTCTGCTTAAATGCATATACACCAATGTCTAAGAAAATGGATGAGAAATCCAGTAGGCCGGCCAATGTAGGCAGCACAGGTAGTAATTTTCTATCAGCTATACTACATTACAAGGATCTCAATTGTTTTATTCAAAACGTGAAATCAACTTGATTCACAAGAAGCATTAAATTCAGAAGCAATATTCTATCAAGGAGGGATATTGAAAATGTGACTAAATATTTACCGGTCAATTCACAACATTAAAAGTGCTTGTAGGCTTTAAACGAAAGTGCCTTCGGTTCTACGATGTGCTTCTAAAGTCAAAAGCAGGGCAAGGTATCCAAGTTTGATAATGTTGTGTAAGGAATGTTCTTCAAGAGTTTTGAACTTTATAGAGACCTTTTTTTTTCTGTGTCCCAAATCGGTTGAGAGGTCGTATTTAGAAAGTGGGTATAGGGCTGGATGTTGACAACTATAGCAACTTAACCACCTAATGTTTACAAATCAGAACAACTTCACTCTTACCTTTGGAGTCAACATGATAGAAAAGTCGGGTGTTCTTGGTGCAGTTAAGAGGGAAATCTAATACTAAACTGCTAGCTCAAAGGAAGCCAGATCATTTCATGGACCTATGGGAAGCTTTGCCAATGATGGAACACAAATAGCTGCTAAGCAAAGGCTGTGCTTCTTTTCTTCAGTGAAAAATAAAATACTTAATTGTGAAAACCTTATTTAAGCCAAGCAGTAAAACGTGCTTTTGTGAGGTGAAACACGATACTGCTTTTGGGATAATTTAAACATGTTTCCTGTCAAACATACTTTCTAGTATTTTCAAAAATATTGGATCTCAGGATAACTTATGTGAAGAGGTCGTTGTTTTCGCCATTAAGTATTTCGCTTATGCACAGAAAACAGTACACTATTAATTTACAATATCCTTTTTCTAAAACAACTGAAGTTTCCACGGTTCTGAAATACATAGCTATCAGTTAAAACACCAGTTCAGTATAGGCTGGGCTCATTTCCCAGGATGCTATGTTAACCGACTGAATGTTTACCTCATCTGGTGTAGAGTGGGGTCTGTGTTTTAAGGGCTGAGACTTGAATGAAACCTTTAAGCTATGCCATACTGAGACATTAAAAACAGTGATCAATAAAATATGAAGTACTTGGAACAAGGAACATTTAAATCAATGTACACCTGCTGCAGAAAATACAAGCAGATCAAGCCTTCAACAAATACAATCATCTCCCGAGGTAATATAATAAGTAAGAATAACATTTGTACACTCAATAAGCACCCGGAAGGGGATATGTTGCAGTCTCCCAGACAATCAGAGTGCTCCAAATGCATGCTTTGCCTCACTGTTTCTCACGGTCTGAGGGTCCTGTTTTCGGGGACAAAGCAATCTTCCCTTCTGGGTGGCATACTCAAACCCTTGTGAGCCACTGCATTAGCCCATGCCCACACTCCTGTCCCATACACTTTACCTGCTTATCTGCAGCCAGCTCCACCACACTGCATGGCCGGCGCCAAACTCGCAGTCACCTTCCTCCCACTCCTGCGTCTCCTCTGGCTACTGTCATAGCGACAATGGAAAGGCAGAAAGGACAAACAATAGTCCCTTCTCTAGTTTCTCATGGCAGCCATGTTCTTTTATAACTTTTTTCCAACTTGTGAAACTGCTGTAGTGCGGTTTCACAACTTATAAGCACCACCGACACAGGCTTTACAAACAGTTAACGGTGCCAGAACCTGTGCTACTTTACTCACTTGATCCCCGGCCATTACCAGCCAGTAAAGTCTGCATCCTTGGTGCTTATTGCTCAAGTGTTGCCCTACAGAAACCTGTTCACCAGTGGGCTGCTTCCAACCCTAGTTCAAAATGAGCATCTTAATAAATAAACAATGAAGGTCTTCATCTAAGTCTTAGAAATCCTAAAATGCGAGATCCCCGCACATGAACAGGAATAATCAGTGTTACTGAATATCCATGATGGTGAAATGCAAGCATTCTTCATGACACAAAGTCCTAAATTAACATTTGACATGAAGTGATACTGTAATACCCTCACGAACACAGCAATAGTCTAACTTTCTTTGCAGATCTAATCTGAATTGCTTGCTTCTATAAAATTCTAAAGAGACCCCTAGATTACGATGGTAACTGCTAAATTGGCATACCATTTTAGAACCTGCACCCCTTCCCTGTGAATACCACTGTATGTACAACTTGTTTTATTTAACAGGCATTTGCTGTATAAAAATAGCAAATAAATGTGATATGCGTGTGTGTATGTGTACATACATAGGACACCTCTACCCCAGCATCATTTTTTTTTCCAGTCAACACCAGAAACTATGTTAAATAGTCAACAGAAATAAAAGCATGTTCATTTGAAAAAGTTTCAACGGTGTACAACACTAGTGAAAATGTGTGACCAACACTTGAAAGCGCTGCTGTTTATGACAATTTTCCAATGGCGTTCATGCCAGATACCCCCCCTCCTCCTTCCGATCTTAGAACCCTACTAATCATCTTGATTTTCCGTATTCTCTTCCTCCATATTTTAATGACATACTTAAATCTAGTGCCTGAATGCTTTTACAATCCTACGTTGAGGCCACAGTGACCTGCATGTGGATGAAATTAATTAAAATAATCAGTCCAACCTCTTTGGATCTTTCTTTAACCAAATCTCAATCTTGGGTAAGGAAAATTGCAAGAGAATCTGAAGAAGCAACGCTTACTGAGCATTACCAGTATTTTTCCATTTGGCCAGCACTGCAATTAAGGAATGTTATATATCTCTGTAGCTCAGCCACCGTGAAACGATGATGAATGTAGAAGGCACATTTAAAAAAGCTTAATCAACTGGGACATATATATATATATATATATATATATATATATATATATATATATATATATATATATTACTGAAATTACTTTAGCCTTATGTTGGAATTAAAGTGTTAGTTGTGAAGTGATGACAAGCCAAGTCTCATTATGGAATGCTGGTGATTGGTACTTCAATAAGGTCTGTAGTAACAGTCGATCTCAAAGGAATGATAAGATGGGTTTTAAAAGTCATGCAGGCAAGAAGTTTCAGTTGCTGTGATTGAAAGCACTATTTTCGCTTTTGAAATGGTGCCAATGTCTGCCACTCCGAATGTGGCAATTTCAAGGTTTGGTCACTTAAATATCTATAAAAACAATTTCTGTAAATAGTCATTTATTTTAAAATGTCATATTTATAATGTCCCACACCAGGTGTGTGCCATTTGTCTGCACTGAACTCTTCTCACTCCATGCTTTGCAATGGTTTCCTGTGAGATGGTGGTAACAGATGGATGGGCAGCTCATTTGGTATTTCATAACCTTCCAGTTTAATCTTGATTAAGTGTTTTGCCAAGGCAAACTCTTCATCATCCAACATGCCGTCTTTATCACAGTCGGCCAGCTTCCAGATCTTCCCTAGGACACTGTTCGGTAACTTGGAATTAACCATTTCTTTCTTGGCACTCACACCAGATATTTTACCATTAATCGGTGATAGCATATAAAAAAGTTCATCATAGCTAGGTTTGTCCTTGGCAACCACCCAATCTTCTTCACCAAGACCTTCGCCGGCACCTTCCCCATAGCCTTGACCAAAAGGTCCTTCCATAGTCCCTTCAAATGCACCACCATGTACCATCTGAGTTGGCATGCTGCTTTCTTCTTGCCGAATCATGCTCATCAAGGCAGCAATCTTATTTGCCAACATGTTATCGACGGATTCTATCAACTTTGGCTTCAGAGTGTGGAATTTGGAAAAGTCATACGTCTCCAGCTGAGTCTGTGAATGACAAAAGTAAAAACCTATTTATAAAGAACAAAAATCTATGATCTATGCAACATTCGACTAGTAGCCATTTCAAGTAAGCCATACAAGTATATGCTACAAGCGTAATTGACAATTAGTAACCATCGAGGGGGTTGTGGAGGCCTCCCAGCAAATGGGGATGCTCAGAACGTGGGCTTTACCACACAGTAATCCTGAACATCCTCAGTGCTGGCGGCCACTATCTCCCCTCACCAGGGAATCAGGTAAGTCTTTCTCCCACTCCCCTCTCCCATCCTCAGAATTCCCTCCACCCCCTCCCACCCCTTACCTTCTTTTCTGTCCATTTCGAGAGTGGACGTGCTGGGAACATTTCTGTCCCCAGCACGTCAGCTCCCGATCTGCGACAGGCCGACATGGAAAGGAAAAAGGGACTACACGTAGTCCCTTCTTCCTTTCCATGGCAGCCTTTTTTTTGTTTACTTTTTTCCTATTTTTTGAATGGCCGCCATGGAAAGGGAGAAGGGACTCAGTGCCATACCTTCTCCCTTTCCATGGCTGCCATTTGTTTTTTTTTCACTCATTTTCACTCATTTTCAATGCTCACCATGGAAAGGGAAAACGTACTTCGTTTTCCCTTCCCCAGTGGCAATTTGTTTGACATTTTCTTTTTCTGTTCGAAACCCTAGAGCGTTTCTGAACAGAAAAGAAAATGCCTTTAGTACCCCAGTCTAACAGGCCAGGGTACTAATGGCAATAAGACCCTCGCCTGTGGGCCATTACCGCATAAAGTAATGCCCCTGTGTAGCTATGGGCCACAGGGGCATTACCTTATGCAGTAGAAAATTACAGAAGATTTGCTATAACAATCAGCAATGAAGTTGCGCTTACATTTTTGATGCTGCAAGACAATTTCCTATGGATACAGTCAGATTAGAAGCAACTAATATTCTTCCAACATACTTTACTTATATAGTCTGCAAGATCGACTCTGTAGTTTAGATTTCCATTTTATTTTTGGATCTTTAATTTTGATCCTCATTGAGTTATCGACACAAAGCTATCCATAAAAAGGATAACTCAACAAATCAACAAATACTGACCCAACACCAGTATCAGAAATCTCAATAGCAGGCACCACAAACATAAAACATTTAGTCAGCCAAACGACATTATATAAGGACAAGTTATTCTTCTAAGAAAATATTTGTTCCCATATTTTAAGAGCAGAAATCCACTGAAGGCAGCTTTTAAACTTCAAAACAAGAGTTTTAGAATTTCAGTTTCTGGTACAGTTAGGGCTCTATACAACTACAGTCAATGTTGTGATCCATGTCATTATGTTGGTGTAAAAAAAAAGTGAAAGCAGGACATACGTTTGATCCTGGAAAATTTGGTTCAGATTGGTGGGGCGGAGTATAGGGTGGTCAGGATGGAAGTGAGTATCAGTAGCGTTTTAGTAGAGTCAGAAAAGTAGAGCTTGGTCGTCGCTATTTAAGAGATTGGATTTTCTTCAGAATAACCTTATGTTTGAGGCCAAGTGGATAGACACCCCGACGTGGCAGAATCTGGGATTGACTGTTTGTGGGTAACATAGATCCCTCTAATTTTTGTAGTTTTAAAATATTTCCTACCAAATGGAGTGATCACGCTATGCTCCTCTTGTTTGTAAATCTAGGTATTGTGAGAACAGTAAATTCTGGGGGTGCAAAAGATCTTGTGATAAGGGGAAACTACTACAGGTTTGGGCAAACTAGTGACTATAACAAAGCAAATATCAGGTTAAACAAATGGTGGGATTCGCTTTCAGAGGCGGATAAGATTAACAAAGTTACTCACCGTAGTGACTACCTTACTCCTCGTCCATAGTCCCCTTTCGTCCATACTTTTGGGACATTCCGTCCAGTGGGATGGGACCGGAGCCCTTTTGTATAAAAGCATCAAATTGAAAAATGTGTCCTTCCTCTTTTTTTACGCGGGGTACCGCACACGGCCGTAACCCTGCCCCCCTTAGCTCCACCCCGCGCATCGCTCATCAGTCCTTTTTTATCGCCAGGTCTGAGACCTTTAAACAATAATAGAGGAAACTTATTAGAGGGGACGGCGGGCAGGCGTATGGAGGAAAGGGGACTATGGACTAGGAGAAAGGTAGTCACTACGTTGAGTAACTTTGTTATACTCCTACGTCCCGTCCCCTCTCCTCCATACTTTTGGGAGATTACCAAGCACTCCTCACAGGAAAACGGGTGGATGGAACTTATTTACTGGAAGAGGTTCTTAAGAACAGCCTGACCGAACTGAGTATCGGCTCTGGAGCTCAGGTCTAAGCAGTAATGCTTACAAAAAGCTGATGGGGAAGCCCACGTGGCTGCTCTGGCAATGGTTTCCCAGGGAACACATTTCTGGAAGGCAACAGCAGCTGCCTTGCCCCGCACAAGATGGGCATGAATTCCCTTTGGAGGCTGGAGGCCCTGAACGGTATACGCCTCTGAAATACAGGAAGCAATCCATCAGGAGATAGTTGCTTTCAAGGCCGGCTTTCCTTTCGGATCTCCAAAGGTCACAAAAAGTTGGGAAGAGCTCCTAAATTTAGATGTTCTGTCCAAATAAAACTTCTGACATCCAAATTATGCAATACCCTCTCGGCATCTGAGGCCGAGTCTGGAAAGAAGACGGGTAAAGAAATAGACTGGTTCAGATGAAAATCGGATACCACCATTGGAAGGAAAGAAGGATTAGTCCGGAGGACAACCTTATTCTTATAAAAGGTGAGGAATGGATATTCTACAGACAAGGCCTGAAGTTCGCTTACACGCCTTGCCGAAGTCACCGCAATCAGAAAAGCCATTTTCCATTAAAGGAACTTTAAATCCACTGTAGCCATGGGCTCAAAAGGTTTATGGCATAAGGCAGTGAGGACGACATTCAATTCCCACTTTGGATGAGGGTTGCGCACAGGTGGATAAAGATGCAAAAGACCTGCAAAGTGTCTTTTAATGACAGGGTTTGTCAATGAAAAAGAGCAAGTAAGCGGTGATAGCCGACTAATAAATCCTACAAGACAAGACCTGTATGCCTGAAGTTGCCACATGAGAAACGAATGACAGGACCGTGTTGATGGTAGCTTCTCTGGGGTCCAGCGGCTTAGCTAAACACCACTTACAGAACTGGAGCCACTTGCTCCTATAATGAGACCTTGTCGAAGGTTTTCTAGCCACCTGGATAATACGCATATTATCCTCGGACAAGTTGAAACTTTCTTCAAGGATTTGAACTCAGGCACCATGCAGCCAAGCTGAATGATTGTGGGGAGGGGTGCCACATCTGCTGATCACTCTGGTGAAGCAGGTCGGGAATCAGTGGAAGCCTGATCGGTGAGCAGACTGACAGATGCGGAAGCTCTGAAAACCAGAATCTGGCTGGCCACCAACGGGCTATGAACAGGAGAGTGCAATTCGTCATGTTCCTGAGCTTGCATAGCACCCGGTGAATCAGAGGAAGAGGCAGGAAGGCGAAGGCCCTCATGTTTTGCCACAGAATCTCGAGAGCATCCCCCAGGGAAGAAGCTCCGAGACTGTTCCTGGAAGCATAAAGAGGAAGTTTCCTGTTTGATGACGTCACAAAGAGGTCCACTTCTGGAGTGCCCAATGGCGAAAAAGGTCAGAGAGGATCTCCATTTTCAGTTCCCACTCGTAGCTGACCGCCGCTCGTCGGCTGAGAGTCATATTCATTTGCCCCGGCATGTGCACTGCCAGCAGCCAAACACTGTGCTGAGTGGCCCAATCTGAATGGCTAGAAGGGGAGGTGATCTGGTACCCCCCTGCTTTTTGATGTAAAACATGGATTCCGCATTGTCTGTGCAGAAGCGGACCACTTTGTTCGCAATCAGTGGCTTGAAAGCTTTGAGCGCCAGGAAAATCACCAGAAGCTCCAGATAATTTATGTGAAATTGTCTGTCCTGTGGTGACCATAGGTCAAAAACCTGAAGATGATCCAATGTCCCGCCCCACCAAACAAGGGAGGAGTCCGTCGTAATGGTCGTTTGAGGGGAGGGCTCCTGAAAAGGAGCACCCACCGACAGATTGCTGGAAGATGACCACCATAGGAGATCTGACATCAGGCAGGGTGGAACCGCAATCATTTTGGTGTCCGGGTCCACTGCCTGAAGCCAGGAGCTCCGAAGAGCCATCTGCGTGAGTCGCATTTTGAGACGAGCAAGGGGGAGAGCAAGCACGCACGAGGCCATGAGGCCTAGAACCCTCTGGAACCACCAGGCCAACATGCTCTCTGACTGAATGAAAACCTGACACGTGGTCAACAGATCCGCCATCCTGTCCACAGTCAGGTACACCCTGCAGTCGATCGTGTTCCAACGGAAACCCAGGAATATCAGGTCCTAAGAGACCTGGAGGATTTCCGCCAGTTCACCAAAAGCCCAAGGCCGGACAGGAGCTCGAGGAGAGACTCAAGGTTGCTCGAGGCTTTCACTGAACAAGCTTCACTCAATCTTGGCTACAGCGGTTTGGTCTAACATGGCGACATCAACATAATTGGAATTGAATATTTGATTCAAGTTGAAAACTTTAGATTTCGAGAGGTCGCGTCTCACCGGAAAGTGGGAGAACCCATTAAGTAAGGTGAAGGTAATAAGAATCTCGAGGGCGCCCCCTCGAGATTCAGTCAAGCACGCGATCAGACGCGCTTCTTTTCTTCAAAGGGATTTAACCCGGTTATTATGACGGTACTATTCCATAAGAAACAGGGCACTAGAACTAACCAAGCCCTGATTTGAGAAAGGTCTAAGGTAGACCGAAACACGTGTATCACTAAAGGGCACTTATAAAATACTTTGAAAAAATACAATAAAAAAAAAAACAATATTGGGCGCAGTCTCTCTCCGGATTTATATTACCTTCATTTCACTGAACAAGGACTGCGCAGGAGCCATTGGTCCAAATATGGATACACATGAATACCCTGTAGCCGAAGAAAAGCCGCAATGACCAACATCATCTTCGTGAAGACACGCAGCGCTGATCTGAGACCAAAAGGGAGCACTCGGAATTGAAAGTGCTCCTCTCCCACGGAGTACCGCAGATATTTCCGATGCAGGCTCCAGATCAGGATATGCATATACACGTCCTAAAGGTCCACAATGCTGAGCCAGTCGCCCTTCTGAAGAGAGGACTTTATTTGGCAGGGCGTGATCATCTTGAATTTCTCTTGGGGAAGAGAAAGGTTGAACTGGGAAAGGTCTAGGATGGTGCGCAGGCCAGCCTGGTTGGGTTTGGGCACTGTGAACAGACGAGAGTAAAAACCCTCCCCTCGTTCCACTAGGGGAACGAGTTCCACCGCCTTGAGATCTAGAAGCTTCTGGACCTCAGCTCTGAGGGAGGGCATCCACGACTGCTAAAAGGGAGGATTGAAGGGTGGGGTTGGGGCAAGCGGAAGCCCGCCCGAGCGATGGAGAAAACCCATTGGTCTTCGGTGATGGTTTGCCACGTCTCCAGATGAGATGAAATTCGTCCTCCCACCGGATTCTCGTGCGAGTGCCAAAAAATATCATTTTGCAGACTTTTCGGCAGAGAGACTACCTGTCCCTGAAGAGGAAGCTGAAGACCAAGAGAAAAATCGACCACGTTGCTGTCTCCAACGGGTGCTACCCGTCAGAGGAACAGCTCTGCGTGACCTGCGGTCCTGGTACCCTCTGAAGCCTGAGGAGGACCGAGACTGGGATCCAGATCTCTGAGCTTTGACTGGGGGCTTCACAAGCACTGACAGAGTCTTGGCAGTTTGCGTGCTTGCCTTAGTCTTTGTGAGCTCATCATCCGTTGAAGAATGAAACAGCTCTTTGCCCTCAAAAGGCAGGTCCAGAACTTTATCTTGGACTTCCTTCGAAAACTTTGTTGCATGAAGCCAAGCTTGACGAGAGGTGTCCACTCCCAACATGAGGCCTCGAGCTGAGGTGTCGACATGGTTCGCAGCAGCCTCCAGCATATCCTGCGCCAATACCCTGGCGTCTGACAAACCGCCTTTAAAGTCTTCCAGCCTGACCCCTGGAATGAACTCCTGGAAGTCCGCCAAATCCCTCCACAGTTTCATATTCGCCGCCGCCAAAATGAGCTCCGCATTAGCCTGATGCAATTACAGCGCAGAGTTGGCAAAAACCTTCTTGACCAAGGAATCTAGCAACTTGTCTTCCTTGGCCAGAACTTGAGCCGCGGCTGCAGAGGGCCGCTTGGATTCAGAGTGGCGGCCGTAACCACTGTTGAGGAAGGGAGTGGACATGACGCCAAGGCTACTTCCTCGAAGGTGTAAATTTATATGCAGCCCAGTGTGGGATTTATCCCAGACTTTGTGTGCCTCGGCCAGAACGTCCTTCTGAAGGAACAGGCCGGTGCGCTCCTGCAGAGACATGGTGAGCGCCCCCGAAAGCACTGGTACTGGTATGTCAAGGAGTGACATGTCCAGAACCCGGTCATGGAATGCTCCGACTGAGTGGGGCTGTTCCTCACTATCCAGGTCTGCCTGAGGGTCGTCCAGGATCTTCCGGTTGCGATACGACCAGCGTCAAATTGACGTCTCGCTCTGCTGGAGTCTTGTTAACCGCAGGCAACGGAGGCAGAGGCGGAAGAAGTGGAGGCGGGCAGGGAGGTAGAGGTGGTACCGCTGCCGGGGCACAGGTGCCATGACTGGAACTGCCGGGGCAGGATGCGGCACCACAGGGCAGATTTCCCTAAAAAGACCTTTAAAGTACTCCCTCATGGGATCAATGTTCATAAGACTCAAACTTCCCAAAAAAGGCATCCGAAACTTTTGGTACTGGAATGGGCAGAGGCTGCTCATGAGGGGCATACCCCCACCAACGTAGTGAGGAAGGCTGCCAAGAGGGCCTGCCACCAACGGGGTCTATATAGACCAGTGGGGCAGAAGTAGGCGGAAGCGACACCGTATACGGTAGTGGCATCCGAGCGCGGGAGTCATAGGAGGGGTGAAACGGATTCACACTGTCCCGTGGACAAGGTTGTCAAGGTTCCCAGCACCCGCCATCGATAGCGTGGGTGTGAGGGAAGAATCCAAAATGGGCGCCGTAGACCACACGGGATGGCCCGCCATTTTGTGAGCATCAGAGGAGAACTGCGTCACATGGGTGGATGAAGCAGGTAACTCCACAGACTGGTCAGGGGACTTGATCAAAACTTTAGCCTTGACACCAGAATCCTCAGCAGAGCTGGTACTATGAGGCCTGGGATGTTTACTGGACATCCTGTTGTGACTATTTGAATTAGCCTCCAAGAGAGGAACCTTGGCCAAGCCGGTAACAGAGGAGAAACGGTCAGCGACCTCTCCCTGTGCCCCCTCAACAGAACCGGTATCACCGCAAGCGTGGGAATGTTGAGGAATCCACCTCACAGAAAAGACATTAACGGGTCTCTCAGTTCTGTCGGTACACACCTTAGCCTCGATGAGAGGAACCTCGGAACGGAGTCCGGTCTGTGTAGCTCCCCCGAGAGGGGCCTCGAACCGTGGTTCGGGACAGAAAGCCTCAACGGAGGCCTCAGGGCACACCCCGGTGTCTGTATGGGAAGCTCCAGATAAGGAGACCTCGGAGCTAACTCCAGTACCCAAAGCCTCAGCACGACTGGGCTGGCTATTAGCACCTGGTTGGTGAACCTCGGATCGTGATCCGGTGTAGGCAGGCCCCTCGCGGGAACCCTCAGAGAAAACCCTGGTACGCCTATTAGGCCTGCAAGGCACCTCGGGGCAAACGCTGGTAGCAGAGCTCTTGAAGCTCCTCCCGGACCTGGAGGACCCCGGGAAGGAGTTCCCGGGCTGGGGTGCCCTAAAAAGTAAAGAACTTACCGGGCGTCTCTTCTTTCCGTCGATGAAGAGTTGAAAATGCGGTGAAGGAACTCGCTGGCACCGACTAAGACGATGCTGAAGTGACCGGACCGAAAGGGGGTCGCAGTAGAAACAAGAGTCCGAGCGGTGATCCGTTCCCAGACACTCCAAGCAGAAAGAATGGGGATCCACCCTAGCGAAACGACATTCGCAAGAGGAACAAGAGACAAATCCCAAAAGATCCGGCATAGACGGTGGACTACGCAACCGCAGAACCGGAGCAGGAGAGAAGGACAACGGGAAAGAAGAAAAATGTCTTCCCGGTGATGCAAGTGTGTCCAGCCCCAACCACGCAGAGAAATGGACTGAAGAGAGATGCGAGGGGTAGAGCTAAGGAGGTCGGGGTTACAGCCATGTGTGGTACCCCGCGTAAAAAGAGAGGGAGGACACATTTTTCAATTTGATGCTTTTTTACAAAAGTGCTCCGGTCCCGTCCCATTGGACGGAATGGCCCTCATTAGGACTCCGGCGGAAAACCATGGTGCTATTAGCACCATGGTCGATGCCGGAGTCCGCCATGGCGGAATGGGGAATTACCACCCCATTCCAAGGTTGGCGGGGCGGTAATTCCCCATGCCACCATGGCCCTTCCCCATTCCCATTTTTGCCCCATATGGCATAATGGGAATGGGGAAGGCGGTAAGTACGGTACCACAAATTGCCGTACCGTACTTACCTCGAGAGTCCCTTTGCGGGCCCCTACTTTAATGGCTGGTCTAGACCAGCTGTTCAGGTCGGGTCCCGCAAAGGGACCTCGTAATCAGGTGTTAAGGGTTTAACAGCGCCGACACCTTTTACGGTGCCGTTAACCCCTTAACGCCAAGGTCCTAATGAGGGCAAATGTCCCAAAAGTATGGAGGAAAGTGGACGGGACGTAAGAGTATGCTTATACTCATCCTAATGAGTTCCAATTGGTATTGCTTAAACTGGGAGCTCCTAAGACTACCCAAGTAAAATTGTCAGGGGCTATCATCCCGGGTCATCGCAATCGATTCGATATCCTAATAAATGAGAGAAGAAATCCTTGCCGCAACATATTAAGGCTTTGGCAGGTCACTACCGAACCCTAGCCAGGGCTGAACTAAAAAACAAAGCTAAGTTGGCCAGATTGGCATATGGTAGATGGCTTAGATTTCATAACATGAAACTACATATTGACAAAATCAGGCAGTCTTTAAGAAAGTTATTAGGAAAGATATGAGGGCAATCTGGCATATCCTAAATGGTATTGTTGACCAACAGTCAACCCAGCAAAGTTGTAGTGTGTCGGAGAGAGCATGGGTTGAGCACCTGACCTCAAAATTCAATGGAGACTCTGGATATATGACATCTAGTGCTCAGAATAATGTTAATAATTGGTGAAGATGTCAATTTGACAGATGATCATAGAGGCTCTAAAAAATAAAACGACCAAGTGGTCCAGATGGGGTCTCTAATTGCATGTATAAGCAAACTCTAGATCTGTGCTCTGATATCCTATTTAGGTTGGTTGTTCAAATTACTGAAGGCACTGCATGTCCGAGCTCCTGGCAGAAGGCGGCCATTGTCCTGTTTATAAGAGACGTGATAGAGCTCTGCCAGGGAATTACTGTCCCATAGCTCTAACTGACTCCTCTGCAAAAGGTTTTTGCCAAACTAATACTGAGGGGCCTGACTAGATGGGCCGTAGCTAATATAATTAGCCCGCTGCAAACAGGCTTTCGTAAAGGGGTTGATACCACCGTGAGTGCTTTAACTCTATGTGCCTGTGCCTCAGATATTGGAGGCTTGGGAAATCCTTGCATAATGCAGTTATTGATGTTGAGGCCGCATTTGATAACATTGATATTAACAATCTGTGGGACAAATTACTAAAGTGGAAAATCGATAAGGGCCTCTTCAGAATGATTCAGCTATTGTATTCAGATAATACAATTAGGGTGCGATTGAACAGGCATGGGGACCTATCCAGCGCCGTCCCTGTTGCCAAAGAAGTGCCAGGGCTGTGCGCTGGCCCCATACTCTTTCATTTTTACCATGATGATCTATGGACTGAGAGTCAAGAATGGAAAAGTTATCCACCTAAGTGGAGGGATTTGAGGGTGAATATTATTTGAGGGTGAATATTTTGGCATATACTGATGATTTAGTATTGTTGGGGCTACACACAAGGTGGTCTACAGACAGCCTTGAAGGGGGTGGCGGGGTCAAGAAATATTTGTGTAAAAACAAGCTGTCAAGTAATACGTCGAAATCCTTTGTTATTACTTTTTCTAAGAAACGTAATGCAAAATCTTATGCCTGGAGACTAAATGATTTACCTGTAAGCAGAGTAACACAATAAGTTACTTAGGCGTGTCGATTTCATCCATCTGTTCCACTCAGAATCAAAAAGGAAAAATTAGGGAAAAGTTTTTGCCATGTATATCTATGATGAAGGCGGTTAAACGTAAGCTTTGTATGTTCTCTCTGCACCCTTAATTGAGTTGTATAAACTAAAAGTAAGAGCAATGTTATTATATGGCTGTGAATTGATCTCATTTCAAAATCAGAAGTTCCTCGATTGCCTAGAGGGGAAAATCTGGAGGACAGTCTTGGGATTTCCAAAGACTACTCCCATCGCTGTAATTCGTCTTGAGCTGGGGCTAATATTGTGGTGGGTCCAGTATATAAAGCGAAGCCTGACATTGTTCTATAAACTAACCATGGCAGGGGACTAGTCGGGGTCGTACATGTATGAATGTCTAACAGATAGGTTGAAATCGGTTCCGTTCTTGAGAAGGTTTGAGGAATGGTGTAAAGCTTTTGAAGAAATAACCGATTCCGATTGCATAAAGAGAAAGGTCTGGCAGTGGGACAACATTTCAGACATGACAGAACTGGACAGATTGAAGTGCTACAGGGGGAAAGAGTTATATTATATTCCTATGTCAACCCCCCCCCCCCCCCCCCGGTGGTACCTCCTTAAATTTCCATCTCAGAAATGTAGGGATTGGTTCTTTAAATTCTGGTTGAATATTTTAACAAAAATGGAGGTTATTGGGCCATAAATTCAATCTGCCCAGAACCCTTCGGGGTTGTTGGGCTTGTGCTGACCCGGAAATAGAATCTTTGGACATCTGGTTCTAAGTTGTACCTCCTTTAGGGAAGATAGGATTGCGCTATTGGGACCCTTTATGCACTCCAGTGATCAAGTGAACACATCTCAGTTATGGAACAGGCTTATGTCGACTTCTTGCCAGGGCTTGATATTGGCATTATGTAAACTCTTGGAAAAAGTTTTCTTGAAACTGAATCTGATTGTGCAACAGGGGGAGAAGGATTGGCAGACCATTTGGGATTAACTGTGCTTTTCATGGTGTAATCAATATGGATAAGATATGAGGACTAATGTTTATCTTGGTTTTTATGTTATATGTTATATTTTTTGTTTAAATGAGTTTCAAATATAAGTGTAAAAATGTAAATGTAAACTAAAAACACTTTCTAAACAATAAAATAAAGTCACAAAAGTGAAATATCCATTTCAAACACCTGTAGGGAATTTAAGGGAAGCAAGATCAGAAAATACCTTGACAGAAACAGCACATCTAGAACAGATGTCAGAGGTTACACTCCACCTAGTTTTCATGTTTAGGTCTGGCTAGAGGGATTAAGCTCCAAGTCAGAGCCCTTGAAACAGTGCTTAAGAGGGGGCATGCTCTTAATTGACTGTTGCCCGATGCAGAAAGCATGAATCATGTTCAAAGCTCCATTATAGAATCGGCCATTTTGCAGAAGATCGTGCTAATATGCAAGTTGGGGAAAGAGTTGTCAAATGATTTTTTTCAAGAGCTTCTTTCTATCCATGCTCCCTATTACATTGGGCCTCATTACACGGATGGCGGTAAGGATTTACCGGTACCGGTAAAATACCGGTACCGGTAAATCCTTACCGCCTTACTACGAGGTCCCTTTGCGGGTTGGGGGATTTAACGCCTGCTTTTTGCAGGCGTTAAAAACCAACCCGCAAAGGGACCCAGGGAGCTAATTACGGTACCGCAATTTGCGGTACCGTAATTTGCACCTTCCCCATTCCTATAGAGCCCTATGGGGCAAAAATGGGAATAGGGAAGGGCAATGGTGGAAGGGGGAATTACCGCCCCGCCAACCTTGGAATGGGGCGGTAATTCCCCTTTCCGCCAAGGCGGTGCCGGTATTTTACCGGCATGAACCGTTCTCCGCCATCCATGTAATGAGGATTTTCATCTTTGCTGTTGCACTAGTTTAACTGATTTTATTATGTATGATGCTTTATACAATGAATGTATTTGTTTACATTTGTGTTTTTATATTGCTGTCAAAGTACTTTTATTATTTGGAGTTTTATATTGCGCAAACCCGGTGAGAATGGGGGTGGAATGTGATGGTGTTTCAAAGATATAATTACTAGGGCTCTAAATGCTAAAAATATACTGCCCCTTGATATGTGCCTTTCATTAGCCCACTGCAACATTTTCTGTTGAAAGTGTGTGTTTTATCTGAGTGCAAAATATTTGAGCTGCGCCATGTAATTTAATGAGACATTATAGCAAATACACTAACATTTTATTGGAAATCATTTTTACAAGAAAGTTTAATTATTTCCATGAAGTTTTAAAAAGCTGCTGAGTGGAGGAGTAGTATGTCCAGTGCTCTGTTGAAGCAGTTTGTCATATTTCTTATTGGTGTACTGAATAAGCTTTTCCAAAGAAACATTGACTGATTTGGGTGAGGGGGTATGTGTGTTGCACGCACACAAACTATTTTAGAAAAATACCAACAGTTCCAAGTGGTGGACGTATTTCTTCTCCCACTACTGTCCATCATCTAAATTCTCTCCATTAAACCCTCACTAAGCTATCCTCTATGAAAACATAACACAATTTGCAAGAAGATAGAAGCAGCTTGTAATCCAAACAGGGCTTTGTTTGTATATCAATAGGACGTGTCTGATTTCTGGAGGATGCTTGATGGATGCTGGTCAGAGAAATTAAAACACAAGGCTGCAGAAACAACAGGGAACTTAGACATCTGGCAGACATTATGAAGGTGACGCATTCAGAATGTATTCAATGACAAATCTAAAAAGCATTGGCAGAGCCAATAGGTCTGGCTTTGTAGGTTTCCATGTGGGGTTTTGACCCAAAAAATAAAATGGTGCCCTCTACATTTACAAAGCATGATCTATTAGCTTTAATGCTTGTATTTGTTAGTTGAAAATTCAGCCAGTGTTTTAAAAATAAAATCCCCAATACAAGAGAAATAAGTGTAAAAATGTATAATTAGCAACCCAGCATGAGGGTTAGGTACCTCGCAGCAAATTGGGAAGCTCAGAATGGGGAATTACCTCATGGTAAAGCCCACATTGCAAGTCTCCTCGGAAGCAGGAGACCACCATCTTCCCCTCCAAGACAGCTGGTAAGTTCTCCCTGTGCAGCATGGTGCCCAGTCCACTCCAACCCCACCCCAAATTCCTAAATGCCTTGCCCACCACCACTCCTGCCCCACTTACCTGGTGCTCTCTTGTCCCTCGCTGGCACCGGAAAATTCCCAGTTCTAGTAATGGGGGCGCTGTAGAAAGGGAGAAGGGACTACATGTTCCCTTCTCCCTAGTCCCTGGTGGCCATCTTGTTTTGTAGTTTTTTTCTTTTTTGTAAAGTTGGGAAACAGAAAACACACCATTTCTCAACTAAATAAAAAATTATTAGGATCTCGGTAGACCATGCCGGGATGCTAATGGAAATGCACCTCGCCCAGGTAGGGTAATTACCGGGTCTGGTAGTGCCAGAGGCCATCGTTAACTCAGCCCTGGGGCATTACCTGACCCAGTAATGCCCCACCTGTTGGGGTTTGTTTCTTAAATAAATGGATTGTTGGGTACTTTAACTGATCATTTAGGACATGTTGGATTCATGAACACAAGGTTGGATCAGCGGACTTCACTAGAATTTTGTTAAAACCTTTAGGGAATATAGTGTATGCACTGCACCATCAGTGAAGTTCAGAACACAGTCCAGAAGAGTTCAAATGAAGATTTTAGTAAACAAAATTCTGAATTTAATGTATATGGGTTGTAGACCAGGACTAGAGCCGGAAATCTTAAAAGGGAAGAATTATGCAAATGTTTTCCCTTAAATACTTACGTTTAGCTGAAAAATGAACTTCATGGTGATTAAGGATCTCTTAGTCTGCTCTCACCCCTTCACAACTATCCCCAGTACATCATATACTTCATTACAAATTACAACCCCTTAATCACAGTTTTCCAGGTCGACAAATCAATATCACATGTTACCAAAGGCTCAAAGGGGTGGCACAGCAGTGCAGCTAAAACCAAATTAGGCTCTCTAGTGGGTGGATATCAGTGGGGAAGACTTTCAAACGATGCTGAGCTGCATCATTAGATAAAGAAAAGGGATTGTGTTCTTTATTTAAAAAAAACCCACCACAGATAGTGCTTGCACATGTCAATCTTAACACCTGTATAGGCTAAGAATGAGATGGATGACATTGTCTACTGAGGCCAGAAGTGGGTTTATGTTCTCATCAAGAACCCAGTAACAAAGATGCAACCACTTGCTTTTATATAGCTTTTTCATGAACTATATTCTGCTCTGAAATATGCAGATAGGTGAAGGAACCAAAAACAAGCTTCAAATCCAGTAATGTAGGGGCGGGAACCACCTGCCTTTTCGACCGAGTTACGAGTTCCCCCATTCGAGGCAGATCACATGGAGGCAGTACTGCCAATTCTAGGAAATCTGAGAACCATTTCTGGCATAGCCAAATCGCAGTGTGCAAAATTGGCATTCACCTCTAGCTAGTGACATTTGCTTCTCGGTAAGAAATGGTGTGCTGCATGTAGGTTTAGAATTGAGTTGGCAAGTGACTTTTCTATGGCTGGCAAGAAGCTTGCAACTTGAATTTTTGCCCCTGCACAAACGGATAACCAGAATCATGCTTGAGTTCTGTGCAGATCTGAACCTCCCCAGAGTTCTGTGGCTCAGGGCAAGCAGAGGGACGTGTTTTGTTTGACAGTCTTTAAGAAGTGCATCTCCCATTGAATGGTGTCCCTGCCCCTTCTGAGTTAGAAGTTGGGGGCACACACAAATCCACTGCTGGAGACATCCATTTGAGGAACAGCATTTTGGCCACTGATTACTTCAGTTCATATTCATGTGGAGGAGAGACTATTCTGCTTAGACTATCTGCTAACACATTCCTCTGTCCTACAAGATGGGATGTAATCGGGAAGAAGGGGACCTTGGGAGGCCCAATTCCACATTTGTTCTGCCTGAAGACAAAGGGCGGGAGTGGGTCCTAACCTTCTTGTTTCAATAAAACATGGTGGTAGTATAGTCCATAGAACTTTAACCACCTTCCAATGAATAGAGCAGGAACGATTTTAGAACAAAGAAAATGGGCCAGAGTTCCAGGACATTTATGTGATCCTTTACATCTTGATATGTCCAAAGACAGTGAGAGGTTAGATGAAGACAGCGAGCTTCCATCTCTAATCGAAAGAGTTTTGTCACCTTAAACTGGGGCTGAGGTGGCTGGAACTGGAAACTGACCACAAGGTTCTCTAACTTGTTCCACCAAATTAGAGCATCTCAGACATCATCTGGAACAGAGATCAAGTTGCTCTGGGAATCTACTAATGGATTCAAGCTGCTGGTCAGATACCACTGCAGAGTCTACATTCTCTGACTTGCGAAAGGACTCGGGTAGATACATGAAGCCATCAACCCTGGAAGCCTTTTAAATCACCATGCCAACAGTTCTTGATGACTCATCTATTGAATCATCAAGTGGGCCTTATTCCGAGTTGGGCACAAAGGTATTACCGGCACCGGTAAGGACAACGGTGCCGGTAATCCCTTTGCGCCCTATTCCGAGGTCCCTTAGCGGGTCCCTGCTTTAACGCCTGGTCTGACCAGGCGTTGTGGACGGGACCCGTTCAGGAACTTCGGAGCTAATAACGGTACCGCAATTTGCGGTACCGTTATTAGCTACTTCCCCATTCCCATTGAGCCCTATGGAGTCGGGACCGGTATGAGAGGTAGTCATGGCACAAATAGCACCATGACTACCACAATACTCGGAATGAGGCCCATTGTTTAAAGTGGTATCCAGTGCTGCTCCAATAAATAATCCTCTGCGATGAAATCAGGTTTGACTTGGAAATGTTCAACGAAAACCCCAATTGGAACAGAGTAATTCAGGTTATCTGAACATTATGTAATACCTTGCTTGGTGAGCCAGCCTTTATTAGCCCGTCATCTTGGTAGTGGCATAGGGAAATGTTCTTCAGCCACAGGTGAACAGCCACCACAGATAACACCTTTGTTTAGACTCTGGGAGCAGGGTTTAAGCCGAAGAGAAGACAGGTGTATTGATAGCAGTTCTTCCCCACACTAAACCTTAGGTTCTGGTGTTGTTCCTTCACGATTGAATGTGAAAAAAAGCCATCTTGGCAGTCTAACAATCCCTTCCAGCGTTCGTATGAAAGTCACCAGGATCTTAAGAACTGTTACCATTTTAAATATTTCCACAAGAGGAAATTGGTTCAAATTGTAAACATCCCGAATAGGTTTTATGCCGCCACTCTATAAAATAGTGGGAGTAGAACCTCTTCTGGAAACAACTCTTGCTCCCAAGCAGAGAAGTTTTAGAATCTCTGAGGACGCCTTCTAGAATTTTGAAGGGAGCCAAAGAATAACCTAGATGAACAGATTGTTTAACTTACAAGTGTCCTCAGTAATGTTTGCCTCATGATGGAAATATCTGAAAATTCTCCCTGTCAATGGGGATGTATGCTCCATGATGAGAATACAAAGGTTGTAGAAGTGTAACAAAAATAGTAGTGGAACTGTGGCTTCTTGGAGGGCGCAGAGAGCAACATGTGTCAAGTGGTTCGGGCTGAAGAAGGTTGACATCAAAGTGGGGAGAATGATCATAAGGGCCCCCCCCCCACCCCAGATTGTTTTCTCTCAGTTGGTCAGTCCGTTCAAACATTTATATATTGCCTCTACTCGTGGATCATAACTTTGTTGGAACCCGTACCCACCAGCTACTGATCAGATGCTGCCTCAGACTAGAAAAATATCTGCTGCCATGAGTAGAATTCATTTATGTATTCCAAACCCAAGGCCCCAAGACTGAAACACTCACATCCCTGATTTGACAGAGACCTATTGATGAATAGTCTATGTTCTTCAATAGACCAAAGGTTCAATCCTGGGATATACTGTGTGAGAATACCCTTAACGTAAATTATGAGTAGCCACATGGATTAATTTAATAAAGTTACTCAACATAGTGACTACCTTACTCCTAGTCCATAGTCCCCTTTCCTCCATACTTAAGGGACATTCCTCCGTCCTGTGGGACGGGACCCGAGCACTTTGTAAAAAAAATCAAATTTTTCAAAAATGTGTCCTTCTCTTTATTAATGCAGGGTACTGCACACGGCCGTAACCCCGCCCTCCTTAGCTCCGCCCAGCGCATCGCCCATCAGTCCTTTTCTATCGCCAGGTCTGAGACCTTTAAGCAATAATAGAGGAACCTTATTAGAGGGGACGGCGGGCAGGCGTATGGAGGAAAGGGGACTATGGACTAGGAGTAAGGCAGTCACTACGGTGAGTAACCTTATTATACACTACCTCCCGTCCCCTTTTCTCCATACTTATGGGAGATTCCCAAGCACTCCTCACAGAAATTACGGGTGGATGGAAACCTCCTTATTGAAACAGGTTTTTAGCACAGCTTGATTAAACTGAGCATCAGCTCTGGACCTCAGGTCTAGACAGTAATGCCTACAAAAAGCCGATGGGGAGGCCCACATAGCTGCTTTCGCGATGGTCTCCCAGGGAATATACTTTTGGAAGGCAACAGCAGCAACCGCCTTGCCCCGTACAAGAGGAGCATGAATCCCTTTTGGAGGTTGAAGGCCCTAAACAGCGTAAGCCTCTGCAATACAGGCAGCAGTACATCTGGAGATGGTCACTTTCGAGGCCGACTTACCTTGCGGATTACCGAAAGCACCAAAAGCTGAGAAGAGTTCCTAAACTCAGATGTTCTGTCCATATAGAACTTAAGAGCTCTTCTAACGTCTAGGCAATGAGAAACCCTCTCAGCATCTGAGGCTGGGTTTGGGAAGAAGACAAGCAAGGAGTTATTCAGATGAAAATCAGAGACCACTTTTGGAAGGAAGGAAGGATTCATCCTCAGGACAACCTTTTCCTTATGAAAAACCAGGAAGGGATGCTCCACCGACAAGGCCTGGAGCTCACTCACACGCCTTGCCGAAATCACAGCAACCAAGAAGGACACTTTCCACAAAAGGTACTTAAAGACTACCGTAGCCATGGGCTCAAAGGGCATCTGGCACAAGGCCGTGAGGACCACATTCAGATCCCACTTTGGATGCGGTTTGCGAACAGGAGGCTAAAGGTGCATGAGGCCTGCAAAGTGTCTTTTCATGACTGGATTTGAGGGCGAAAAAGAGCACTGATACGTGGACAGATAAGCAGCAATAGCCGACAGATAAGTCCTGCAGGACAAGACATGAAAGCCAGACTCTGCCAGATATGAGGCAAAGGACAGAACTGCGTTGATCGTAGCCTCCTTGGGGTCCAGCTGCCTAGCCAAACACCAGTGGCAGAACCGTAGCCATTTACTTTTATACTAAGATCTCGTCGAGGGCTTCCTGGCCACCTGACTAATGCGCATGTTATCTGCGGACAAATTGAGGCGCTCTAAGGATCTGAACCCCGGCACCATGCCGCCAAGTTGAATGATTGTGGGGAGGGGTGCCACAACTGCCGATCGCTCTGGTGAAGCAGGTTGAGAACCATCGGAAGCCTGATCGGTGCACACACCGATAGATTCAGAAGCTCTGAAAACCAAAACCTGGCCGGCCACCACAGTGCTATGAACAGAAGAGAGCAATTCACTGTGCCCCTCAGCTTGCAAAGCGCCCGATGAATCAGAGGCAGAGGTGGAAAAGCATAGGCCCTCATCATGTTCCAGGAAATTCCAAGAGCATCTCCCATAGAGGAGGCTCCCAGCCAGTTTCTGTAGGCAAACAGGGGAAGCTTCCGGTTTGTCGATGTCGCAAAGAGGTCCACTTCTGGAGTGTCCCAACAATGGAAAATCTAAGAGGACCTCCGTGTTCAATTCCCACTCGTAGCTGACCATTGTTCGTCGGCTGAGGGCATCTGCATTCAGCTGGCCCGGGATGTGTACTGCCACCAGCCAGATGCCATGCTGAACAGCCCATTCCCAAATCTGAATGGCAAGATCCACAGAGGAGGGGACTTGGTACCCCCCTGCTTGTTGACATAAAACATGGACACCACATTGTCTGTGCCAACACAGACCACTTTGTTGACAATGACAGGCTTGAACGCTTTCAGCACCAGGAATATCGCCAGGAGCTCCAAGTGATTTATATGAAGCTGTCTGTCCTGCGGCGACCAGAGATCGGAAACCTGAAGATCCAACATCGCACCCCAACCCAGAAGGGAGGAGTCTGTCGTGACCATCAATAGCGGGCAGGGGTCTTGAAAAGCCGCACCCACCAACAGATTGCTGAGAGAAGACCACCACAGGAGGTCTATCCTCATGAAGGATGGAACCCGGATCATTTTGGAGTCTGGATCCACTGCTTGGCACCAAGAGCTCCGAAAAGCCATCTGCGTCCTCATCTTGAGACGAGCAAGAGGAAGAGCCAGCACACACGAGGCCATGAGGCCCAGAAGCCTCTGGAACCACCAGGCCGACATGATCTCTGACTGCATAAACACCTGACAAGGGGCCAACAGATCCGCCATTCTGTCCCCGGTCAGGTATACTCGGCAGTCGATCGTGTTCCAACAAAAACCCAGGAAAATCAAGTCCTGAGAGATCGTCATGGAGGATTTCCGCCAGTTCACCGACAGCTCAAGGTGGAACAGGAGCTGGAGGAGAGACCGAAGGTTGTTCGAGGATGACAGAGGACAAGGACTGCGCAGCGGCCAATCGTCCAAATACGGATAGACATGGATACCCTGTAGCCGAAGATAAGCAGCGATGACCGACATCTTCGTAAAGACACGCGGTACCGAGCTGAGGCCAAACGGGAGCACATGAAACTGAAAAAGCTCCTCCCCAATGGAAAACCGTAGGTATTTCCGATGCGGACTCCAAATAAGGATATGCATATAAGCATCCTGAAGGTCCACCATGCTGAGCCAGTCGCCCTTCTGCAAAGAGGACTTTATCTGAAAGGGCGTGATCATCTTGAATTTCTCTTGGGGAAGAGAGAGTTTGAACTGGGAAAGGTCTACGATGGTGCGCAGGCCAGACTGGTTGGGTTTGGGCACCGTAAACAGCTGGGAGTAGAAGCCCTCCCCTCGCTCCCCTAGGGGAACGGGTTCCACCGCCCTGAGATCCAGAAGCTTCTGGATCTCGGCTCCGAGGGAGGGCAACCCCGACTATCCAGAAAGTCTGTGAGGTCTTCTTGGGTAATGACCTTAGCAGGACCTCCCCATCCCAAACACTCAATCACCCTATTCATGACCATCCTATAGGCCGCATTTGGGTGAGAATGGATGTTTGCCATGTCAAATTCAACCCCAGAAGAGATATCCAGACAAGTGGTTCTTTCAGACAAGTGGCTAGGCCTTCTTCCTGGGATAAGTCCAAGACGAATTCTTCTGGAACATTGGAAGTTTCAAAATGTTCTTACCCAAAGGATAGGACATTGTCTTTCTCAAAGTTGGACCACAGGATTTCAAGAAACCCATCTTGGATTTGGGTTTAAAGCTCAAAGTAGTGTCCGAGGTCAATGTCGAAGGGCCCTTCAACTTCCTCGAGGAGGAATTCACAGAAGCCCTTTGCTTCAATGTTGTCTCCATGGTCGACATTAGGCAAGAAGACATCCCTGAGGTCTTCAGACTCAGGCGTTTGTACACGCAGAAGCAGTCTTTCATCAGGAAAACATACCTGACGCTTGTCGGGTAAGGAGATGGAGGATGAGGAGGGATGGCATAATTTCTTCGACTTCTTACGTAACGAGGAAGAGATGGGAATATCTCCTGGACCTTGACCCTTTTTAATGTCTAGATCATTTATTGGGCGTTTCTGGAGACTTGTCTTCGGTGGAGCTTCTACCTTCGGAAGATGTTCTCTTCAAAGGAGTGGGAGACTTGGAAACCGACAACCTAGTGTGAGCTTCGATCTCTCTTCTTCAAGGCCTTGATGGTCATCAATTTGCAGATGCCACACTCGATGACTGTGTTCTTTGCCGAGGCACCAGAGACAAATCATGTGCAGATCAAGATCGACATCTACGAGTCACAGTCCGCACATCTCTTAAAGCCCGTTCTCGGCATAGACATTGTTAGGATTTTTATCAAAACGAATGTAGGTGTTCATCGAGAGAATCGCTGAGGCAAGTCAAACCCTTCAGAGAACATGCTGTGCATGAGGAAAAACACAACTGGGACAACAGGCGTAGTGCATGCTATGTATACTGTCATCGACGTCTGGTCCGGATGTGGGGATGGTAACCATTGAAGGACATCGACTCAATGCCACACAGCACCCTCTACAGTCGAAATAATTTCAGAGACTGCAAAGCAGGATATTAATATATCTAAGATGAGGAGTCCATGCGTGGGCACAATCCATTAGAAAGAGTCCTTACACATCAACTTTAAAGCAAAATCTGTAATAAATGCATGTCTGATGGGAGGGTGAATACTTTCTCTGGACTCGTATGGGGAAGGGTGAGTGGCTGGGGAAGTGGGGTTAACTTGTTCAGGGTGGCTCCTGATTATTAATGTGTAGGTCATCGTTTTCCAAGTCATTGTTACAGCCATGACGTGAAGGCAAGTGTGTTATCTGCTGTTGTAACCTAATACCAGCTCTTTGACTCACATTGATTTGGAAAATGGAATAAAAACATATTTGGAAAAAAAAGCAGGTCAGAGGCCTTTGCCATGAATGTTATGCATATTAGCATGTTATCCACATTAGCTTTTTGCCTGCTTAGGACTGTACTACTTTCCACCTGCATGATCCACATTTTGGCAAAGATATTGACAATGTTTAGAGCACTGTTCATTTCAGCCTGGACTTCCTTGAGACTATTCCGATCTTCACATTTTATTCTCAGGCATGTATTCCAGCAAACGAATGATCCTCTTCGGCATTGAACTGTCCTAGTGGGAGAGAATGGCTAGGTTACATTTCAGTTCTGACTGTCGTAGCTCCAGTGGCTAGGGCCCCCCCCAAACCACCCAAAAGAATACACTTTCCTACCTTCACAATATGCGGCTACAAAGCATTGAGCGTGCTGTTAACGGAATCAAGGCTTAGCCAAAGACAAAATTCCAGATTTAGCCTATGTGATATCAAGGTGCATTATAAGCTTCAAATGTGCTTCTTTTCCAATCACAAAGAAAATGCTCTTGTCTGTCTGCCAATGTTATGAGCCTGAAAAGATTTGATGCTGGAATGATCACAACGGAGGACACTTCAATCTATTTCAGCAGGTGAAACTTTACTGGCATGCTTGGCTGGACCTCCTTTTTGTTTCGTTGATGTTACTGTTGCTGATGTTGCCATTGATGGGTACTTCATTTACAGATGTCGGAACAATGTGTATAATATGTAGCATGTGCTTGATAATGCTGAGGCAAGAAACCTGGAGACCTACTGTCACTGAGGAGACCTGCAGTTTAGATTTAAATGACAGCATGCTTGCTGATCTCAAGATCGTGGACTGGTGCACGGACATACATTGGTTGCCCATGGACAGTGGTGTCCTAAGCAGATTGTCTGTAGTCCGGGAGTCACTGACAGACCCAGAATGTGCCTGGATCAGGCACAAGCCTTTCACCAACTTTGCACCCACAATGAAAAATGTGTAGTTCATAGGTTGTCCTCCTGTGAGTAGTGGTCCTTTTTCAGGAACCTCTTTAGATTCTGCCTCTCATCCTGGGTGTGGGTCCTCATTCAACCAACAAATTAGTCATTTTATGTCAGTCTCAGAATGTCTTGGCATTGAAATCATGACAGATTTCACAATTCCCTGTGTGATGTGGATGAAGGCAGTAGATGTCAATCTAGTTGCTTGCCGTCCATATGTTTAGTCCACAAGAATATCAAGATTTAAGAATAGTTTCAAGGACCCACGTCTCTGCAAATCTGGAGCATGCAAACTACAAAACCTGAAGGGGGATTGAGAAAGGTAACAACACACAGGTACCCAGTCTGAGCCAATGACCCTGTCAAGAACCCAGAGTGAATGCTAACAGGGTTTTCTACACCTTGGAAAGGGCCACCTATAATGGTTTCACCACCCAAAAAAGCCTTCTGAAATTAGTGATCCAAAAAGTGCTCCAATCTTGAAATAAGGTAGAAGAAACTGCCAAACATATGTATAAATCATTGAATGAAGGGGGCAGTGCCCAAATGACTTGTACGAAAGAATGTGAAGTTGGTCTCTGTGAGTAGAGGTAAGGCTCTTCACTGTCAGAAGGGAAAAGGGCCAAGAAAAGGGTAGCTCGGCTGCTTAAGATTGGTTTCTCTTTAAATGCAATATACATTGAATTGAAGCTCCCCAATCTGATAAGTAATTGATCAAAGCATGTGAATATATGCAAGATCTAATGTTGGAGTATAGCAATGGTGACGGCAATCAGTATTTTCAGAAATTAGATGTATAAACTAGCACAAGAACAACGATGTGCATCATATTCCCTAGACCAAATCTTTAACTCTGGTGTCATTTCTAATGGCCTCTGATGTGGGATTTTAATTTTACAAATATCACACTTTAACAGAAAACAATTCTAGAATGACGATGCAAGGCTTCTAGTGGGCAATTTTATAAAGGACAAATGATTGTCTGTGGAGAAATTGCAGTGTGTCCTTTGCAGTCATTGCACTTGAATTAAGTCTCCAATTACTGCCTCCTTGAGAACTTCCCCGCCCCCCATGACATTTTAATCACATTTCCTCTGAAAATGAGATGGTAAAATGCACCATTTCAACCCGTTGCTTTTCTTGGAGGGAGTAACTCTGATCGTCCTCATGCCTGCAACCCTGCTGGCAGATGGGGGAGAGTTGGTTTGTTCACTTCTTTTTTGAGGCTGATGCGTACGCTACAATGGTTTAAATGTTTTACAGCGGTCACTGATTGGAAGATTATATCCATCCGGTTTTACATACATTATGCCAGGTCACATTACAGCATGTAATGACATTTCAATATTTTAAAATGATTGAGAATGACAATGCATTACTTACCGTAAAAGCATTTCTGATGGTTGTATCTGCTTAGATTCACATGCTGTGCATAGGTCCGACATCCAGTGGTCACTGCGGAGTATTGCATTTTGTTTTTCGTAGTCGAAAAGGGGACGTCGACAAGGCGTGTCTGTAACACTATCCCTATAGTGACGTGCGTTGTACCCATAATCCCTCACGCGTCGAGGTCCCTCTGTTTGTATTTTTCTGCCCTGAGGGAGTCTTCTAGACGTGAGTGAGTACAGAAAAGAGAGAGATATAGAAAAGGATGTCTATGTTCCTTCCATCCAAGCGGGGAGGAAGGGTGGGCGCATATGAATCTAAGCAGATACAACCATCAGAAATGCTTTTACGGTAAGTAATGCATTGTCTTCTGATGTTTGTTAATCTGCTTAGAATCACATGCTGTGCATAGACTAGCGAGCAGTACCCGGAGTTGGAGGTGGGTTGTGAGAAGGAACAGTAGAGAAAAGATGTCTTAATACTGCTTGTCCCACCTGGGAATCAGATCTAGAGTGGGCATCTAGACAGTAGTGTTTTGTAAAGGTGTGTACAGAACTCCAGGTTGCCGCTTTGCAGATGGACTCAAGGGGAACATTTGCAATAAATGCTATGGATGCCCCAGTGCCTCGAGTAGAGTGTGCTCTTGGCTTGAAGGGTAGTTCTCTCTTAGCAAGAGTGTAACAGAGAGTGATGCATTGTACAATCCATCTAGATATAGTGGATTTTGAAACTGCATCTCCTTCTCTTCCTGCTGCCACCGAGACAAAGAACTGATTAGTCTTTCTCAGTGGCCTGGTTCTTTCCATGTAGAACATGACAGCTCTGCGTACATCTAGTGTATGCAGACTTTTTTCTCCCAAGCTGGAAGGGTTTTGAAAGAACGTTGGTAGTTCTATTGACTGGTTTACATGGAATTTCGAGATGAATTTTGGTGCAAACCTTGGGTGTGTGCGTAGAACCACCTTATCCTTGTGAACTGTTACGAAGGGGTCTAGAACAGAAAGAGCCTGTAGTTCACTTACTCTCCTAATGGAGGTAATAGCGATTAGGAAAGCAGTCTTAAGAGTGAGATCTTTAAGAGTTGACTTGTGCATGGGTTCAAAGGGTGACCCCATGAGCATGGTGAGTACCACATTTAGATCCCAGCCAGGAGCTGGGTTTGCTATTGGAGGGTGTATTCTCTTTACCCCTTCCATGAAGGCTTTGATTACTGGGATCTTCCACCACAATACTTTGAGTTGTGAAGTGGTGTAAGCCGAAAGCGCTGCCAGGTGTATTTTAATAGAATTGAATACTAGACCCGAGTCCAGTAAATGGGTCAGGTACAGAATAATTTGTGTGGGAGAGCAGTCAACGGGGTTGATACTCTTCCCTCTACACCAGATGACAAATCTTTTCCATTTGCTAGAATAGCAGTGACAAGTGTTAGGCTTTCTGGCCTCTCTGAGGATGTCCATGCACCTCTGTGGAAGTTGTAAATGTCCAAATTCTATGACCTCAAGTTCATGGTCTGAGGGCATGGGTGCAGTGTCCTGCCCGTCTTGTGACAGCATGTTGTACGGGCAGGGCAGTCTCACTGGAGGAGATAGAGACATCTTCAACAAGTGAGCGAACCATTGCTGTCGGGCCCACATAGGGGCCACCAGTATCATGGTAACTTGTTCCTGGTGCATCTTGTGCACTATCTTGTTGAGAAGGGGAGTCGGGGGAAAAGCGTAAACAAATTTCCCTGACCATGGAATCGATAGACCGTTCCCCTTGGACTGGTTCTGGGGTACCTGGAGGCGTAATCTTGGCATTGAGAGTTTTCCAGAGTTGCGAACAGGTCTATTTCTGGGAAACCCCACTGTGTGAAGACGTCGAAGACGATGTCTTCTTGTAACCGCCATTCGTACTCTACGGGCAGGGGGAAGTCTCTGCTGAGTTTGTCTGCTAGCAGATTGAGTTCCCCTGGTACATGTTGTGATAGTAGGAACATGTTGTGTTTGAGAGCCCACTTCCAGATGTTCTGGGACAGCTTGGACAGTCCTGGAGAATGAGTGCCCCCTTGCTTGTTGAGGTAGTATATGGCTGTGGTGCTGTCTGTGAGGACCATCACTGTCTTTCCTTGTAGGTGTTCCTGAAAGGCTTTCAGTGCTTTGAACACCGCTAGTAGTTCCAGCAGGTTTATATGCTTGGATGCTAAGCTCGGAGTCCACGCTCCGTGAGCAGTCTGATGGGATAGGTGAGCCCCCCATCCTGTAAGGGATGCGTCTGTGGTTAGAGTGGCTTCCACTGCGGGTGTGGCAAAAGTTTTCCCTAATAACAGGTTTTCTTTTGTCCACCACAGTAGCGAGATAACCAAGGCCTGTGAGACCACCACTAGATCGTCCCATTGTCCGCTGGCCTGACACCACTGGCTGTTGAGCCACTCTTGCATTGGGCGCATGCGCAGGCGCGCGTGAGGTACCAAATAAATACATGATGCCATCATCCCTAGCAAGCGCATTGCTTTGCGTACCGTCACCTCTCGACCTGCCACATAATGGGGGATCTGAAACAGCATGTTTTGGACCCTCTCGTTGGAGGGGAAGACGAGGCTGTCCTTTGTTCGAATTAGAGCCCCTAGTAATTCTTTGATTTGGCTAGGGTCTAAGCTGGACTTCTTTTCGTTGATGGAGAAGCCCAGTTGGAACAAAAGGTCTACAGTCTTTTGGGTATTGGAGAAGCATGTTTTGTAAGAATCCCCTGTTATGAGCCAGTCGTCGAGGTAAGGGCATACCGGGATGGATAACCTGCGCAGGTGGGCTGCTGCCACTGCCAGTACTTTCGTGAATACCCTTGGTGCAGATGCTATCCCGAAGGGTAGTACTCTGAACTGGTAGTGTTTGTTCTCTATCTTGAACCTGAGGTATTTTCTGTGCGCTGGCAACATTAAAATATGAAAGTATGCATCTTTCATGTCTAGTGTTGTCATGTAATCCCCTTGTAATAACAGTGGGATTACTTCCTGCAAGGTCACCATACGAAACATTTGGGGTTTGACAAACTTGTTCGCTGGGCGCAGATCTAATACAGGGCGCATGGTTAAGTCCTTTTTGGGTACAAGGAAGTACACTGAATAAATACCTTCTGTTACCTGAGATAGGGGGACAGCCTCTATAGCTTCTTTTTTCAGTAGCTCTTCTACTTCTTGAAGAAGAATGGTGAGGTGTTCCGGTGTCATGCGTCGGTTCCGTGGGGGTCTGTACTTCGGGGAACCGTTGAATTCGATGCAGTATCCGTGGGCTATGGTGGATAATACCCAGCGGTCTGACGATATTCCCTCCCATGCTGAAAGGAACGATGTTAGCCGGCCCCCGACCGGTGATGCATGGAAGGGGACCCGGATCTTCGGGTCATTTGTTGGTATTGGGCGTGGAACCTTTGGGGCTGGAGCCGCGACCTCTTCCTCTGCCACGGCGTTGGCCTCTTTGACTGAACTGGGTGTTGTTACCCTGGTTAGAGGGCCAGTTGGTAGCAGAGTAAAATTGCTGTTGGTTTTGCTGCTGGCGTTGGCCACGAAAGGAGCGTCTATTGCCATAGCCGCGTCTGTTAGGGGGCCTAGAAATTTGGTCAAGAGTTTTGATGGTATCAAACTCTTTCTTCGCATGTTCTAGGGCCTCATCAACTGCTTTCCCAAACAGATGTGTTTGTTCTATGGGCTTATTTATCAGGGAAGCCTGGGTTTCCGGCTTAAATCCCGAATTGCGCAGCCAGACATGGCGTTTGAGAAGTATTCCCTGAACCAGGGAACGGCCAGCCGTCTCTGCGGCATCTAAGGAGTTCTTTACGATGACCTGGTTTACAAGAGTTCCCTCTGAGATTGTAGCTAACAGGCGTGAACGCAGGGGTTCTGGTGCGTCCTCTGCTTCGCTGCGCAGCTTGCTCCACTGTGCATCTGCGTAGCTAGCTAGTAGGGAATTGTTATTTGCAATCCTAGTTGAAAAGGCGGCGGACGTCGTGATTCTCTTCCCAAGTGCATAGAGCTTTTTGCTCTCTTTGTCAGGTGGTGCCTCACTAGTGGATAGTGGTACCACTGCTCTTTTCCTTGTATTAGTAACTATGAGGGAGTCCGGAATAGAATGGCCTCTGATGTACAAAGGGTCAGAGGACGAAGGGCTGAAGAGCTTTTCTATCAGAGGGTTGACCCCTCTGACTAAGGCAGAATTGGAAAGGGAAGGAGTTATTCTTCTCTTTATAGAAGCCAGGAGCGGAATAGATTTTTGCAGGGGCTTTTTCTTTAATAACTTTCTCTACAAAGTCTATAGAGTCTCCCCTGTGTCTATTTCAAAATGCGCTGCTGCCTTGCGCAATAGTGCATTAAGTGAAGGTTGGTCATCTATGGGAGAGGTGTTTCCAATAGGTGAATCCTTGGGAGGAGAAGGGTGAAAGACATCAGAGTCTGAGTGCACTGATGGGGATTGCCAAGGCTGCACTGATGGGGATTGCCAGGGCTGCGAGGTAGCTGTATCTTCTTCGAAAGCTCCTGCACTAGTGTAAGGATCTTCTTCAAACCCCTCTTCCTCATGTTCTTCCTCTCCACCCAAACACTCCTCATCTTCCTGGAGGTATTGCTCCTCTTCAGTGAGGTCATATACGTCTGTAGAAGGGGGAAACAGCCTAGGAATCTTGACCCTAGGGTCATCCTGGGGCCATTCTCTTGGTCTTTTGGGTGTGGGTGGGTTTTGGTTTCCCAAAAACCTTTCCATTTTCTCCAGACAAGAATGGAGTCTTTCAAGGGTCTCATGGGGGACCCCTGAATAGTCTAGAGGGGGGAAATCAGTGTTTTCACCTTCAAAACGCTTAGAACTCTCCCACAACGTCGAAAAAAGGTTTCCGTCGCCCTCTGAAAAGCCCTCCGGTAGTTCAGAAGTGCCCTTAGATGAAGGGGGTAGTTCCTGGCTACTCTTGTGCTTTTTCGGCGTTTCCATAGCTTTTTGTGCAGTATTCGACGTTTGTTTCATCGTCCGCTTACGTTTGTCTTCGGAAACAATTCTCGCCAGGCTCTCGACAACGAGGTTGTCAGTAGAGGACTCTGGTGTCGACGTTGCCTGCGTTAGGCGTTGTTCCTCGACGGCCGCTCTATGGAGCGTTACGTCGGATGATTTTGGGGTAGCGCCCGTGTTTGATGAAAGCCCAATCGCTGGTCGCGACTGCGTTTGCGGGTGGGGCTTGAGACCCTTACGGTCTGAGGTAGACGCCAGAGTGCCCTGCGTCCCCTTCGGCGCTGATGGATCCTTCGTCTTCGACGAAGAAGAGCCGTGGGTTGTGTGCTTAGGCCTATGGGGTCTGTGTGCGTCCTTGTCGCCGGGGTGTTCATCCCCATGTGCAGGGCGTGAGCCGAGCCTGTCGGGGCCGGGGACGGACGTCGAGGAGCGCGAGCGCTCCTTCTGGGGGTTAATGACTTCCGTAACGGACGTCGAGTTATCACCCTCCTCGTCAATTTCTGTAACAGCGGCGGCGGGTGAGGAAACTGACTTCGACATAGCGTAGTCCGCCCACCTCTTAACTTTGCGTTCTTTAAGAGTTCTTGGTTTCAAGAGCTTACAGGCCGCGCAGCTGTCCTCCTTATGATCGAGGGGCAAGCAACGATTACAGAGCTTGTGTTTGTCCTTCCAAGTGTATTTGCCCCTACAGCGTGGGCAAAACTTAAAAGGTGTCCTCTCCATAGCTGAGGCAATAATAACTGGTGATAACAACCCCAAGGGAAAGATAGGGGAGAAAAAGACATTCTCAAAGAGAAGATAAAAGTTCGAACCCCCACTCTCCCTACTGTATGTTGGCCGGCGGAGCCAGGCCACGTGTTCGGCAGCGCCGAAGGATCTCCTCCGTCTCTTCCCCTCCGTCGAAAACTTGCTCGGCGGAGGAACAGCTTCACAGCTAACGTCGAAGGGAGGGATCTTTAACAATATAATCAGTAAAATTAAGGACCGCGGTCCGTAGTAAGTATTTGCAATGTCTCTCTAGGAGCTCCGCGTAAGGCGACCAGAAGCTGGGCGGAAAAAAACAATCTGAGGGACCTCGACGCGTGAGGGATTATGGGTACAACGCACATCACTATAGGGATAGTGTTACAGACACGCCTTGTCGACGTCCCCTTTTCGACTACGAAAAACAAAATGCAATACTCTGCAGTGACCACTGGATGTCGGACCTATGCACAGCATGTGATTCTAAGCAGATTAACAAACATCAGAAATAAGTATATGTTCCGTGATGGTATTTGAGAGGATATGTATACTCTGCTATGATGGTATATGTGAAGTATCTTGGGAACATAAATAACACTTTCCTTGGAACAATGTAAGTGTTTAAAAGGCACAATGCTAGTTTAATAATGTTTCAAAGACAGCAAATTATGTGACTAGAATTCTGATTGTTACATTTTTCCACATTTTTCCACATTTCAGTATTTACAATAAATATATGCAATAAAATGTACATGTAAAAACATGTATTTCACAGAAATGCTGCTAGTAAAACACACATTTTCCAATCAAACAAGGATTGCCATCCCTGGGCCATCTCCTGAACGAGTAAACATCATCAACTGTGAAAGAAAATTGTACACTGACCCAGAAAAATGCTTTAATTTTCTCAATTTTGTAATTATCTGATTGAAGCCACAGCAGTCCCAAAGCCAGGGTGGGAGTGCAATGTTGCATGCACGTTCGTGATTGCAAGGAGTCATAGGCATGTCTATTTGCGCACTCAAAGAGAGAGGAGTTGTAAAAAGCTTGTACTTTTCTGTATTCTTTTGCATGGCCTGTGGACTGGTAAATGAAAACAATTAGAGGTTTCATTTATAACTAGATAAAGCTGGTATTTGTTATTATGTCCACTTTCTCATCAAACTGACAAAGTAGAACGAGTAATGGATTTCTAAATAGTCCATTGACTAAATAATGCCTTTATTTCATTATCCAACATACTAGAGAAATACCAATATAAAACCAGGAAACAGACTGTCTGCAACTTCAACACTCAACCTATAGCAAATTAGGGTTCAATAAGTAATCGAAATATTAACTTGAGTTTATTTAAGAATGTGTTTGGTCAGGAACAACTGGCATGCTGAACTATCTAAGTGACTGAACCACACCCGAATTTTCAGAACATTAAAGCCCCCAGACCTTTCCACCTTCGGTATAGACAATACAATGGGCCTCATTCCGAGTATGGCGGTAAGGGATAGCGGCCACCGGTAACGAGACCGGTGGCGGTAATCCCTTACCGCCATACTCCGAGTTCCCTCTGCGCCCTCGCCCTTAACGCCTGCTTTGAGCAGGTGTTAAAGTCGAGGGCGCAAAGGGGCCTCCAAGCCAATAACGGTGACCGTAATGAACGGTCACCGTTATTTGCATCTTCCCCATTCCCATTGAGCCCTATGGGGGCTCATTTGGGAATGGGGAAGAGCCTTGGTGAATGGGGAATTACCGCCCCGCCAACCTTGGAATGGGGCGGTGATTCCGCCATCCACCAAGGCGCTGCCGGTCCGGGTACGGCGTCAACCAAGGCGTTAATAGCGCCATTGGTTAGCGCCGTACTCGGAATGAGGCCCAATGTCCTCTGCTTAAATGCATATACACCAATGTCTAAGAAAATGGATGAGAAATCCAGTAGGCCGGCCAATGTAGGCAGCACAGGTAGTAATTTTCTATCAGCTATACTACATTACAAGGATCTCAATTGTTTTATTCAAAACGTGAAATCAACTTGATTCACAAGAAGCATTAAATTCAGAAGCAATATTCTATCAAGGAGGGATATTGAAAATGTGACTAAATATTTACCGGTCAATTCACAACATTAAAAGTGCTTGTAGGCTTTAAACGAAAGTGCCTTCGGTTCTACGATGTGCTTCTAAAGTCAAAAGCAGGACAAGGTATCCAAGTTTGATAATGTTGTGTAAGGGATGTTCTTCAAGAGTTTTGAACTTTATAGAGACCTTTTTTTTTCTGTGTCCCAAATCGGTTGAGAGGTCGTATTTAGAAAGTGGGTATAGGGCTGGATGTTGACAACTATAGCAACTTAACCACCTAATGTTTACAAATCAGAACAACTTCACTCTTACCTTTGGAGTCAACATGATAGAAAAGTCGGGTGTTCTTGGTGCAGTTAAGAGGGAAATCTAATACTAAACTGCTAGCTCAAAGGAAGCCAGATCATTTCATGGACCTATGGGAAGCTTTGCCAATGATGGAACACAAATAGCTGCTAAGCAAAGGCTGTGCTTCTTTTCTTCAGTGAAAAATAAAATACTTAATTGTGAAAACCTTATTTAAGCCAAGCAGTAAAACGTGCTTTTGTGAGGTGAAACACGATACTGCTTTTGGGATAATTTAAACATGTTTCCTGTCAAACATACTTTCTAGTATTTTCAAAAATATTGGATCTCAGGATAACTTATGTGAAGAGGTCGTTGTTTTCGCCATTAAGTATTTCGCTTATGCACAGAAAACAGTACACTATTAATTTACAATATCCTTTTTCTAAAACAACTGAAGTTTCCACGGTTCTGAAATACATAGCTATCAGTTAAAACACCAGTTCAGTATAGGCTGGGCTCATTTCCCAGGATGCTATGTTAACCGACTGAATGTTTACCTCATCTGGTGTAGAGTGGGGTCTGTGTTTTAAGGGCTGAGACTTGAATGAAACCTTTAAGCTATGCCATACTGAGACATTAAAAACAGTGATCAATAAAATATGAAGTACTTGGAACAAGGAACATTTAAATCAATGTACACCTGCTGCAGAAAATACAAGCAGATCAAGCCTTCAACAAATACAATCATCTCCCGAGGTAATATAATAAGTAAGAATAACATTTGTACACTCAATAAGCACCCGGAAGGGGATATGTTGCAGTCTCCCAGACAATCAGAGTGCTCCAAATGCATGCTTTGCCTCACTTTTTCTCACGGTCTGAGGGTCCTGTTTTCGGGGACAAAGCAATCTTCCCTTCTGGGTGGCATACTCAAACCCTTGTGAGCCACTGCATTAGCCCATGCCCACACTCCTGTCCCATACACTTTACCTGCTTACCTGCAGCCAGCTCCACCACACTGCATGGCCGGCGCCAAACTCGCAGTCACCTTCCTCCCACTCCTGCGTCTCCTCTGGCTACTGTCATAGCGACAATGGAAAGGCAGAAAGGACAAACAATAGTCCCTTCTCTAGTTTCTCATGGCAGCCATGTTCTTTTATAACTTTTTTCCAACTTGTGAAACTGCTGTAGTGCGGTTTCACAACTTATAAGCACCACCGACACAGGCTTTACAAACAGTTAACGGTGCCAGAACCTGTGCTACTTTACTCACTTGATCCCCGGCCATTACCAGCCAGTAAAGTCTGCATCCTTGGTGCTTATTGCTCAAGTGTTGCCCTACAGAAACCTGTTCACCAGTGGGCTACTTCCAACCCTAGTTCAAAATGAGCATCTTAATAAATAAACAATGAAGGTCTTCATCTAAGTCTTAGAAATCCTAAAATGCGAGATCCCCGCACATGAACAGGAATAATCAGTGTTACTGAATATCCATGATGGTGAAATGCAAGCATTCTTCATGACACAAAGTCCTAAATTAACATTTGACATGAAGTGATACTGTAATACCCTCACGAACACAGCAATAGTCTAACTTTCTTTGCAGATCTAATCTGAATTGCTTGCTTCTATAAAATTCTAAAGAGACCCCTAGATTACGATGGTAACTGCTAAATTGGCATACCATTTTAGAACCTGCACCCCTTCCCTGTGAATACCACTGTATGTACAACTTGTTTTATTTAACAGGCATTTGCTGTATAAAAATAGCAAATAAATGTGATATGCGTGTGTGTATGTGTACATACATAGGACACCTCTACCCCAGCATCATTTTTTTTTCCAGTCAACACCAGAAACTATGTTAAATAGTCAACAGAAATAAAAGCATGTTCATTTGAAAAAGTTTCAACGGTGTACAACACTAGTGAAAATGTGTGACCAACACTTGAAAGCGCTGCTGTTTATGACAATTTTCCAATGGCGTTCATGCCAGATACCCCCCCTCCTCCTTCCGATCTTAGAACCCTACTAATCATCTTGATTTTCCGTATTCTCTTCCTCCATATTTTAATGACATACTTAAATCTAGTGCCTGAATGCTTTTACAATCCTACGTTGAGGCCACAGTGACCTGCATGTGGATGAAATTAATTAAAATAATCAGTCCAACCTCTTTGGATCTTTCTTTAACCAAATCTCAATCTTGGGTAAGGAAAATTGCAAGAGAATCTGAAGAAGCAACGCTTACTGAGCATTACCAGTATTTTTCCATTTGGCCAGCACTGCAACTAAGGAATGTTATATATCTCTGTAGCTCAGCCACCGTGAAACGATGATGAATGTAGAAGGCACATTTAAAAAAGCTTAATCAACTGGGACATATATATATATATATATATATATATATATATATATATATAATACTGAAATTACTTTAGCCTTATGTTGGAATTAAAGTGTTAGTTGTGAAGTGATGACAAGCCAAGTCTCATTATGGAATGCTGGTGATTGGTACTTCAATAAGGTCTGTAGTAACAGTCGATCTCAAAGGAATGATAAGATGGGTTTTAAAAGTCATGCAGGCAAGAAGTTTCAGTTGCTGTGATTGAAAGCACTATTTTCGCTTTTGAAATGGTGCCAATGTCTGCCACTCCGAATGTGGCAATTTCAAGGTTTGGTCACTTAAATATCTATAAAAACAATTTCTGTAAATAGTCATTTATTTTAAAATGTCATATTTATAATGTCCCACACCAGGTGTGTGCCATTTGTCTGCACTGAACTCTTCTCACTCCATGCTTTGCAATGGTTTCCTGTGAGATGGTGGTAACAGATGGATGGGCAGCTCATTTGGTATTTCATAACCTTCCAGTTTAATCTTGATTAAGTGTTTTGCCAAGGCAAACTCTTCATCATCCAACATGCCGTCTTTATCACAGTCGGCCAGCTTCCAGATCTTCCCTAGGACACTGTTCGGTAACTTGGAATTAACCATTTCTTTCTTGGCACTCACACCAGATATTTTACCATTAATCGGTGATAGCATATAAAAAAGTTCATCATAGCTAGGTTTGTCCTTGGCAACCACCCAATCTTCTTCACCAAGACCTTCGCCGGCACCTTCCCCATAGCCTTGACCAAAAGGTCCTTCCATAGTCCCTTCAAATGCACCACCATGTACCATCTGAGTTGGCATGCTGCTTTCTTCTTGCCGAATCATGCTCATCAAGGCAGCAATCTTATTTGCCAACATGTTATCGACGGATTCTATCAACTTTGGCTTCAGAGTGTGGAATTTGGAAAAGTCATACGTCTCCAGCTGAGTCTGTGAATGACAAAAGTAAAAACCTATTTATAAAGAACAAAAATCTATGATCTATGCAACATTCGACTAGTAGCCATTTCAAGTAACCCATACAAGTATATGCTACAAGCGTAATTGACAATTAGTAACCATCGAGGGGGTTGTGGAGGCCTCCCAGCAAATGGGGATGCTCAGAACGTGGGCTTTACCACACAGTAATCCTGAACATCCTCAGTGCTGGCGGCAACTATCTCCCCTCACCAGGGAATCAGGTAAGTCTTTCTCCCACTCCCCTCTCCCATCCTCAGAATTCCCTCCACCCCCTCCCACCCCTTACCTTCTTTTCTGTCCATTTCGAGAGTGGACGTGCTGGGAACATTTCTGTCCCCAGCACGTCAGCTCCCGATCTGCGACAGGCCGACATGGAAAGGAAAAAGGGACTATACGTAGTCCCTTCTTCCTTTCCATGGCAGCCTTTTTTTTGTTTACTTTTTTCCTATTTTTTGAATGGCCGCCATGGAAAGGGAGAAGGGACTCAGTGCCATACCTTCTCCCTTTCCATGGCTGCCATTTGTTTTTTTTTCACTCATTTTCACTCATTTTCAATGCTCACCATGGAAAGGGAAAACGTACTTCGTTTTCCCTTCCCCAGTGGCAATTTGTTTGACATTTTCTTTTTCTGTTCGAAACCCTAGAGCGTTTCTGAACAGAAAAGAAAATGCCTTTAAGTACCCCAGTCTAACAGGCCAGGGTACTAATGGCAATAAGACCCTCGCCTGTGGGCCATTACCGCATAAAGTAATGCCCCTGTGTAGCTATGGGCCACAGGGGCATTACCTTATGCAGTAGAAAATTACAGAAGATTTGCTATAACAATCAGCAATGAAGTTGCGCTTACATTTTTGATGCTGCAAGAAAATTTCCTATGGATACAGTCAGATTAGAAGCAACTAATATTCTTCAAACATACTTTACTTATATAGTCTGCAAGATCGACTCTGTAGTTTAGATTTCCATTTTATTTTTGGATCTTTAATTTTGATCCTCATTGAGTTATCGACACAAAGCTATCCATAAAAAGGATAACTCAACAAATCAACAAATACTGACCCAACACCAGTATCAGAAATCTCAATAGCAGGCACCACAAACATAAAACATTTAGTCAGCCAAACGACATTATATAAGGACAAGTTATTCTTCTAAGAAAATATTTGTTCCCATATTTTAAGAGCAGAAATCCACTGAAGGCAGCTTTTAAACTTCAAAACAAGAGTTTTAGAATTTCAGTTTCTGGTACAGTTAGGGCTCTATACAACTACAGTCAATGTTGTGATCCATGTCATTATGTTGGTGTAAAAAAAAAGTGAAAGCGGGACATACGTTTGATCCTGGAAAATTTGGTTCAGATTGGTGGGGCGGAGTATAGGGTGGTCAGGATGGAAGTGAGTATCAGTAGCGTTTTAGTAGAGTCAGAAAAGTAGAGCTTGGTCGTCGCTATTTAAGAGATTGGATTTTCTTCAGAATAACCTTATGTTTGAGGCCAAGTGGATAGACACCCCGACGTGGCAGAATCTGGGATTGACTGTTTGTGGGTAACATAGATCCCTCTAATTTTTGTAGTTTTAAAATATTTCCTACCAAATGGAGTGATCACGCTATGCTCCTCTTGTTTGTAAATCTAGGTATTGTGAGAACAGTAAATTCTGGGGGTGCAAAAGATCTTGTGATAAGGGGAAACTACTACAGGTTTGGGCAAACTAGTGACTATAACAAAGCAAATATCAGGTTAAACAAATGGTGGGATTCGCTTTCAGAGGCGGATAAGATTAACAAAGTTACTCACCGTAGTGACTACCTTACTCCTCGTCCATAGTCCCCTTTCGTCCATACTTTTGGGACATTCCGTCCAGTGGGATGGGACCGGAGCCCTTTTGTATAAAAGCATCAAATTGAAAAATGTGTCCTTCCTCTTTTTTTACGCGGGGTACCGCACACGGCCGTAACCCTGCCCCCCTTAGCTCCACCCCGCGCATCGCTCATCAGTCCTTTTTTATCGCCAGGTCTGAGACCTTTAAACAATAATAGAGGAAACTTATTAGAGGGGACGGCGGGCAGGCGTATGGAGGAAAGGGGACTATGGACTAGGAGAAAGGTAGTCACTACGTTGAGTAACTTTGTTATACTCCTACGTCCCGTCCCCTCTCCTCCATACTTTTGGGAGATTACCAAGCACTCCTCACAGGAAAACGGGTGGATGGAACTTATTTACTGGAAGAGGTTCTTAAGAACAGCCTGACCGAACTGAGTATCGGCTCTGGAGCTCAGGTCTAAGCAGTAATGCTTACAAAAAGCTGATGGGGAAGCCCACGTGGCTGCTCTGGCAATGGTTTCCCAGGGAACACATTTCTGGAAGGCAACAGCAGCTGCCTTGCCCCGCACAAGATGGGCATGAATTCCCTTTGGAGGCTGGAGGCCCTGAACGGTATACGCCTCTGAAATACAGGAAGCAATCCATCAGGAGATAGTTGCTTTCAAGGCCGGCTTTCCTTTCGGATCTCCAAAGGTCACAAAAAGTTGGGAAGAGCTCCTAAATTTAGATGTTCTGTCCAAATAAAACTTCTGACATCCAAATTATGCAATACCCTCTCGGCATCTGAGGCCGAGTCTGGAAAGAAGACGGGTAAAGAAATAGACTGGTTCAGATGAAAATCGGATACCACCATTGGAAGGAAAGAAGGATTAGTCCGGAGGACAACCTTATTCTTATAAAAGGTGAGGAATGGATATTCTACAGACAAGGCCTGAAGTTCGCTTACACGCCTTGCCGAAGTCACCGCAATCAGAAAAGCCATTTTCCATTAAAGGAACTTTAAATCCACTGTAGCCATGGGCTCAAAAGGTTTATGGCATAAGGCAGTGAGGACGACATTCAATTCCCACTTTGGATGAGGGTTGCGCACAGGTGGATAAAGATGCAAAAGACCTGCAAAGTGTCTTTTAATGACAGGGTTTGTCAATGAAAAAGAGCAAGTAAGCAGTGATAGCCGACTAATAAATCCTACAAGACAAGACCTGTATGCCTGAAGTTGCCACATGAGAATCGAATGACAGGACCGTGTTGATGGTAGCTTCTCTGGGGTCCAGCGGCTTAGCTAAACACCAGTTACAGAACTGGAGCCACTTGCTCCTATAATGAGACCTTGTCGAAGGTTTTCTAGCCACCTGGATAATACGCATATTATCCTCGGACAAGTTGAAACTTTCTTCAAGGATTTGAACTCAGGCACCATGCAGCCAAGCTGAATGATTGTGGGGAGGGGTGCCACATCTGCTGATCACTCTGGTGAAGCAGGTCGGGAATCAGTGGAAGCCTGATCGGTGAGCAGACTGACAGATGCGGAAGCTCTGAAAACCAGAATCTGGCTGGCCACCAACGGGCTATGAACAGGAGAGTGCAATTTGTCATGTTCCTGAGCTTGCATAGCACCCGGTGAATCAGAGGAAGAGGCAGGAAGGCGAAGGCCCTCATGTTTTGCCACAGAATCTCGAGAGCATCCCCCAGGGAAGAAGCTCCGAGACTGTTCCTGGAAGCATAAAGAGGAAGTTTCCTGTTTGATGACGTCACAAAGAGGTCCACTTCTGGAGTGCCCAATGGCGAAAAAGGTCAGAGAGGATCTCCATTTTCAGTTCCCACTCGTAGCTGACCGCCGCTCGTCGGCTGAGAGTCATATTCATTTGCCCCGGCATGTGCACTGCCAGCAGCCAAACACTGTGCTGAGTGGCCCAATCTGAATGGCTAGAAGGGGAGGTGATCTGGTACCCCCCTGCTTTTTGATGTAAAACATGGATTCCGCATTGTCTGTGCAGAAGCGGACCACTTTGTTCGCAATCAGTGGCTTGAAAGCTTTGAGCGCCAGGAAAATCACCAGAAGCTCCAGATAATTTATGTGAAATTGTCTGTCCTGTGGTGACCATAGGTCAAAAACCTGAAGATGATCCAATGTCCCGCCCCACCAAACAAGGGAGGAGTCCGTCGTAATGGTCGTTTGAGGGGAGGGCTCCTGAAAAGGAGCACCCACCGACAGATTGCTGGAAGATGACCACCATAGGAGATCTGACATCAGGCAGGGTGGAACCGCAATCATTTTGGTGTCCGGGTCCACTGCCTGAAGCCAGGAGCTCCGAAGAGCCATCTGCGTGAGTCGCATTTTGAGACGAGCAAGGGGGAGAGCAAGCACGCACGAGGCCTTGAGGCCTAGAACCCTCTGGAACCACCAGGCCAACATGCTCTCTGACTGAATGAAAACCTGACACGTGGTCAACAGATCCGCCATCCTGTCCACAGTCAGGTACACCCTGCAGTCGATCGTGTTCCAACGGAAACCCAGGAATATCAGGTCCTAAGAGACCTGGAGGATTTCCGCCAGTTCACCAAAAGCCCAAGGCCGGACAGGAGCTCGAGGAGAGACTCAAGGTTGCTCGAGGCTTTCACTGAACAAGCTTCACTCAATCTTGGCTACAGCGGTTTGGTCTAACATGGCGACATCAACATAATTGGAATTGAATATTTGATTCAAGTTGAAAACTTTAGATTTCGAGAGGTCGCGTCTCACCGGAAAGTGGGAGAACCCATTAAGTAAGGTGAAGGTAATAAGAATCTCGAGGGCGCCCCCTCGAGATTCAGTCAAGCACGCGATCAGACGCGCTTCTTTTCTTCAAAGGGATTTAACCCGGTTATTATGACGGTACTATTCCATAAGAAACAGGGCACTAGAACTAACCAAGCCCTGATTTGAGAAAGGTCTAAGGTAGACCGAAACACGTGTATCACTAAAGGGCACTTATAAAATACTTTGAAAAAATACAATAAAAAAAAAAAATAATATTGGGCGCAGTCTCTCTCCGGATTTATATTACCTTCATTTCACTGAACAAGGACTGCGCAGGAGCCATTGGTCCAAATATGGATACACATGAATACCCTGTAGCCGAAGAAAAGCCGCAATGACCAACATCATCTTCGTGAAGACACGCAGCGCTGATCTGAGACCAAAAGGGAGCACTCGGAATTGAAAGTGCTCCTCTCCCACGGAGTACCGCAGATATTTCCGATGCAGGCTCCAGATCAGGATATGCATATACACGTCCTAAAGGTCCACAATGCTGAGCCAGTCGCCCTTCTGAAGAGAGGACTTTATTTGGCAGGGCGTGATCATCTTGAATTTCTCTTGGGGAAGAGAAAGGTTGAACTGGGAAAGGTCTAGGATGGTGCGCAGGCCAGCCTGGTTGGGTTTGGGCACTGTGAACAGACGAGAGTAAAAACCCTCCCCTCGTTCCACTAGGGGAACGAGTTCCACCGCCTTGAGATCTAGAAGCTTCTGGACCTCAGCTCTGAGGGAGGGCATCCACGACTGCTAAAAGGGAGGATTGAAGGGTGGGGTTGGGGCAAGCGGAAGCCCGCCCGAGCGATGGAGAAAACCCATTGGTCTTCGGTGATGGTTTGCCACGTCTCCAGATGAGATGAAATTCGTCCTCCCACCGGATTCTCGTGCGAGTGCCAAAAAATATCATTTTGCAGACTTTTCGGCAGAGAGACTACCTGTCCCTGAAGAGGAAGCTGAAGACCAAGAGAAAAATCGACCACGTTGCTGTCTCCAACGGGTGCTACCCGTCAGAGGAACAGCTCTGCGTGACCTGCGGTCCTGGTACCCTCTGAAGCCTGAGGAGGACCGAGACTGGGATCCAGATCTCTGAGCTTTGACTGGGGGCTTCACAAGCACTGACAGAGTCTTGGCAGTTTGCGTGCTTGCCTTAGTCTTTGTGAGCTCATCATCCGTTGAAGAATGAAACAGCTCTTTGCCCTCAAAAGGCAGGTCCAGAACTTTATCTTGGACTTCCTTCGAAAACTTTGTTGCATGAAGCCAAGCTTGACGAGAGGTGTCCACTCCCAACATGAGGCCTCGAGCTGAGGTGTCGACATGGTTCGCAGCAGCCTCCAGCATATCCTGCGCCAATACCCTGGCGTCTGACAAACCGCCTTTAAAGTCTTCCAGCCTGACCCCTGGAATGAACTCCTGGAAGTCCGCCAAATCCCTCCACAGTTTCATATTCGCCGCCGCCAAAATGAGCTCCGCATTAGCCTGATGCAATTACAGCGCAGAGTTGGCAAAAACCTTCTTGACCAAGGAATCTAGCAACTTGTCTTCCTTGGCCAGAACTTGAGCCGCGGCAGCAGAGGGCCGCTTGGATTCAGAGTGGCGGCCGTAACCACTGTTGAGGAAGGGAGTGGACATGACGCCAAGGCTACTTCCTCGAAGGTGTAAATTTATATGCAGCCCAGTGTGGGATTTATCCCAGACTTTGTGTGCCTCGGCCAGAACGTCCTTCTGAAGGAACAGGCCGGTGCGCTCCTGCAGAGACATGGTGAGCGCCCCCGAAAGCACTGGTACTGGTATGTCAAGGAGTGACATGTCCAGAACCCGGTCATGGAATGCTCCGACTGAGTGGAGCTGTTCCTCACTATCCAGGTCTGCCTGAGGGTCGTCCAGGATCTTCCGGTTGCGATACGACCAGCGTCAAATTGACGTCTCGCTCTGCTGGAGTCTTGTTAACCGCAGGCAACGGAGGCAGAGGCGGAAGAAGTGGAGGCGGGCAGGGAGGTAGAGGTGGTACCGCTGCCGGGGCACAGGTGCCATGACTGGAACTGCCGGGGCAGGATGCGGCACCACAGGGCAGATTTCCCTAAAAAGACCTTTAAAGTACTCCCTCATGGGATCAATGTTCATAAGACTCAAACTTCCCAAAAAAGGCATCCGAAACTTTTGGTACTGGAATGGGCAGAGGCTGCTCATGAGGGGCATACCCCCACCAACGTAGTGAGGAAGGCTGCCAAGAGGGCCTGCCACCAACGGGGTCTATATAGACCAGTGGGGCAGAAGTAGGCGGAAGCGAGACCGTATACGGTAGTGGCATCCGAGCGCGGGAGTCATAGGAGGGGTGAAACGGATTCACACTGTCCCGTGGACAAGGTTGTCAAGGTTCCCAGCACCCGCCATCGATAGCGTGGGTGTGAGGGAAGAATCCAAAATGGGCGCCGTAGACCACACGGGAAGGCCCGCCATTTTGTGAGCATCAGAGGAGAACTGCGTCACATGGGTGGATGAAGCAGGTAACTCCACAGACTGGTCAGGGGACTTGATCAAAACTTTAGCCTTGACACCAGAATCCTCAGCAGAGCTGGTACTATGAGGCCTGGGATGTTTACTGGACATCCTGTTGTGACTATTTGAATTAGCCTCCAAGAGAGGAACCTTGGCCAAGCCGGTAACAGAGGAGAAACGGTCAGCGACCTCTCCCTGTGCCCCCTCAACAGAACCGGTATCACCGCAAGCGTGGGAATGTTGAGGAATCCACCTCACAGAAAAGACCTTAACGGGTCTCTCAGTTCTGTCGGTACACACCTTAGCCTCGATGAGAGGAACCTCGGAACGGAGTCCGGTCTGTGTAGCTCCCCCGAGAGGGGCCTCGAACCGTGGTTCGGGACAGAAAGCCTCAACGGAGGCCTCAGGGCACACCCCGGTGTCTGTATGGGAAGCTCCAGATAAGGAGACCTCGGAGCTAACTCCAGTACCCAAAGCCTCAGCACGACTGGGCTGGCTATTAGCACCTGGTTGGTGAACCTCGGATCGTGATCCGGTGTAGGCAGGCCCCTCGCGGGAACCCTCAGAGAAAACCCTGGTACGCCTATTAGGCCTGCAAGGCACCTCGGGGCAAACCCTGGTAGCAGAGCTCTTGAAGCTCCTCCCGGACCTGGAGGACCCCGGGAAGGAGTCCCCGGGCTGGGGTGCCCTAAAAAGTAAAGAACTTACCGGGCGTCTCTTCTTTCCGTCGATGAAGAGTTGAAAATGCGGTGAAGGAACTCGCTGGCACCGACTAAGACGATGCTGAAGTGACCGGACCGAAAGGGGGTCGCAGTAGAAACAAGAGTCCGAACGGTGATCCGTTCCCAGACACTCCAAGCAGAAAGAATGGGGATCCACCCTAGCGAAACGACATTCGCAAGAGGAACAAGAGACAAATCCCAAAAGATCCGGCATAGACGGTGGACTACGCAACCGCAGAACCGGAGCAGGAGAGAAGGACAACGGGAAAGAAGAAAAATGTCTTCCCGGTGATGCAAGTGTGTCCAGCCCCAACCACGCGGAGAAATGGACTGAAGAGAGATGCGAGGGGTAGAGCTAAGGAGGTCGGGGTTACAGCCATGTGTGGTACCCCGCGTAAAAAGAGAGGGAGGACACATTTTTCAATTTGATGCTTTTTTACAAAAGTGCTCCGGTCCCGTCCCATTGGACGGAATGGCCCTCATTAGGACTCCGGCGGAAAACCATGGTGCTATTAGCACCATGGTCGATGCCGGAGTCCGCCATGGCGGAATGGGGAATTACCACCCCATTCCAAGGTTGGCGGGGCGGTAATTCCCCATGCCACCATGGCCCTTCCCCATTCCCATTTTTGCCCCATATGGCATAATGGGAATGGGGAAGGCGGTAAGTACGGTACCACAAATTGCCGTACCGTACTTACCTCGAGAGTCCCTTTGCGGGCCCCTACTTTAATGGCTGGTCTAGACCAGCTGTTCAGGTCGGGTCCCGCAAAGGGACCTCGTAATCAGGTGTTAAGGGTTTAACAGCGCCGACACCTTTTACGGTGCCGTTAACCCCTTAACGCCAAGGTCCTAATGAGGGCAAATGTCCCAAAAGTATGGAGGAAAGTGGACGGGACGTAAGAGTATGCTTATACTCATCCTAATGAGTTCCAATTGGTATTGCTTAAACTGGGAGCTCCTAAGACTACCCAAGTAAAATTGTCAGGGGCTATCATCCCGGGTCATCGCAATCGATTCGATATCCTAATAAATGAGAGAAGAAATCCTTGCCGCAACATATTAAGGCTTTGGCAGGTCACTACCGAACCCTAGCCAGGGCTGAACTAAAAAACAAAGCTAAGTTGGCCAGATTGGCATATGGTAGATGGCTTAGATTTCATAACATGAAACTACATATTGACAAAATCAGGCAGTCTTTAAGAAAGTTATTAGGAAAGATAGGAGGGCAATCTGGCATATCCTAAATGGTATTGCTGACCAACAGTCAACCCAGCAAAGTTGTAGTGTGTCGGAGAGAGCATGGGTTGAGCACCTGACCTCAAAATTCAATGGAGACTCTGGATATATGACATCTGGTGCTCAGAATAATGTTAATAATTGGTGAAGATGTCAATTTGACAGATGATCATAGAGGCTCTAAAAAATAAAACGACCAAGTGGTCCAGATGGGGTCTCTAATTGCATGTATAAGCAAACTCTAGATCTGTGCTCTGATATCCTATTTAGGTTGGTTGTTCAAATTACTGAAGGCACTGCATGTCCGAGCTCCTGGCAGAAGGCGGCCATTGTCCTGTTTATAAGAGACGTGATAGAGCTCTGCCAGGGAATTACTGTCCCATAGCTCTAACTGACTCCTCTGCAAAAGGTTTTTGCCAAACTAATACTGAGGGGCCTGACTAGATGGGCCGTAGCTAATATAATTAGCCCGCTGCAAACAGGCTTTCGTAAAGGGGTTGATACCACCGTGAGTGCTTTAACTCTATGTGCCTGTGCCTCAGATATTGGAGGCTTGGGAAATCCTTGCATAATGCAGTTATTGATGTTGAGGCCGCATTTGATAACATTGATATTAACAATCTGTGGGACAAATTACTAAAGTGGAAAATCGATAAGGGCCTCTTCAGAATGATTCAGCTATTGTATTCAGATAATACAATTAGGGTGCGATTGAACAGGCATGGGGACCTATCCAGCGCCGTCCCTGTTGCCAAAGAAGTGCCAGGGCTGTGCGCTGGCCCCATACTCTTTCATTTTTACCATGATGATCTATGGACTGAGAGTCAAGAATGGAAAAGTTATCCACCTAAGTGGAGGGATTTGAGGGTGAATATTATTTGAGGGTGAATATTTTGGCATATACTGATGATTTAGTATTGTTGGGGCTACACACAAGGTGGTCTACAGACAGCCTTGAAGGGGGTGGCGGGGTCAAGAAATATTTGTGTAAAAACAAGCTGTCAAGTAATACGTCGAAATCCTTTGTTATTACTTTTTCTAAGAAACGTAATGCAAAATCTTATGCCTGGAGACTAAATGATTTACCTGTAAGCAGAGTAACACAATAAGTTACTTAGGCGTGTCGATTTCATCCATCTGTTCCACTCAGAATCAAAAAGGAAAAATTAGGGAAAAGTTTTTGCCATGTATCTCTATGATGAAGGCGGTTAAACGTAAGCTTTGTATGTTCTCTCTGCACCCTTAATTGAGTTGTATAAACTAAAAGTAAGAGCAATGTTATTATATGGCTGTGAATTGACCTCATTTCAAAATCAGAAGTTCCTCGATTGCCTAGAGGGGAAAATCTGGAGGACAGTCTTGGGATTTCCAAAGACTACTCCCATCGCTGTAATTCGTCTTGAGCTGGGGCTAATATTGTGGTGGGTCCAGTATATAAAGCAAAGCCTGACATTGTTCTATAAACTAACCATGGCAGGGGACTAGTCGGGGTCGTACATGTATGAATGTCTAACAGATAGGTTGAAATCGGTTCCGTTCTTGAGAAGGTTTGAGGAATGGTGTAAAGCTTTTGAAGAAATAACCGATTCCGATTGCATAAAGAGAAAGGTCTGGCAGTGGGACAACATTTCAGACATGACAGAACTGGACAGATTGAAGTGCTACAGGGGGAAAGAGTTATATTATATTCCTATGTCAACCCCCCCCCCGGTGGTACCTCCTTAAATTTCCATCTCAGAAATGTAGGGATTGGTTCTTTAAATTCTGGTTGAATATTTTAACAAAAATGGAGGTTATTGGGCCATAAATTCAATCTGCCCAGAACCCTTCGGGGTTGTTGGGCTTGTGCTGACCCGGAAATAGAATCTTTGGACATCTGGTTCTAAGTTGTACCTCCTTTAGGGAAGATAGGATTGCGCTATTGGGACCCTTTATGCACTCCAGTGATCAAGTGAACACATCTCAGTTATGGAACAGGCTTATGTCGACTTCTTGCCAGGGCTTGATATTGGCATTATGTAAACTCTTGGAAAAAGTTTTCTTGAAACTGAATCTGATTGTGCAACAGGGGGAGAAGGATTGGCAGACCATTTGGGATTAACTGTGCTTTTCATGGTGTAATCAATATGGATAAGATATGAGGACTAATGTTTATCTTGGTTTTTATGTTATATGTTATATTTTTTGTTTAAATGAGTTTCAAATATAAGTGTAAAAATGTAAATGTGAACTAAAAACACTTTCTAAACAATAAAATAAAGTCACAAAAGTGAAATATCCATTTCAAACACCTGTAGGGAATTTAAGGGAAGCAAGATCAGAAAATACCTTGACAGAAACAGCACATCTAGAACAGATGTCAGAGGTTACACTCCACCTAGTTTTCATGTTTAGGTCTGGCTAGAGGGATTAAGCTCCAAGTCAGAGCCCTTGAAACAGTGCTTAAGAGGGGGCATGCTCTTAATTGACTGTTGCCCGATGCAGAAAGCATGAATCATGTTCAAAGCTCCATTATAGAATCGGCCATTTTGCAGAAGATCGTGCTAATATGCAAGTTGGGGAAAGAGTTGTCAAATGATTTTTTTCAAGAGCTTCTTTCTATCCATGCTCCCTATTACATTGGGCCTCATTACATGGATGGCGGTAAGGATTTACCGGTACCGGTAAAATACCGGTACCGGTAAATCCTTACCGCCTTACTACGAGGTCCCTTTGCGGGTTGGGGGATTTAACGCCTGCTTTTTGCAGGCGTTAAAAACCAACCCGCAAAGGGACCCAGGGAGCTAATTACGGTACCGCAATTTGCGGTACCGTAATTTGCACCTTCCCCATTCCTATAGAGCCCTATGGGGCAAAAATGGGAATAGGGAAGGGCAATGGTGGAAGGGGGAATTACCGCCCCGCCAACCTTGGAATGGGGCGGTAATTCCCCTTTCCGCCAAGGCGGTGCCGGTATTTTACCGGCATGAACCGTTCTCCGCCATCCATGTAATGAGGATTTTCATCTTTGCTGTTGCACTAGTTTAACTGATTTTATTATGTATGATGCTTTATACAATGAATGTATTTGTTTACATTTGTGTTTTTATATTGCTGTCAAAGTACTTTTATTATTTGGAGTTTTATATTGCGCAAACCCGGTGAGAATGGGGGTGGAATGTGATGGTGTTTCAAAGATATAATTACTAGGGCTCTAAATGCTAAAAATATACTGCCCCTTGATATGTGCCTTTCATTAGCCCACTGCAACATTTTCTGTTGAAAGTGTGTGTTTTATCTGAGTGCAAAATATTTGAGCTGCGCCATGTAATTTAATGAGACATTATAGCAAATACACTAACATTTTATTGGAAATCATTTTTACAAGAAAGTTTAATTATTTCCATGAAGTTTTAAAAAGCTGCTGAGTGGAGGAGTAGTATGTCCAGTGCTCTGTTGAAGCAGTTTGTCATATTTCTTATTGGTGTACTGAATAAGCTTTTCCAAAGAAACATTGACTGATTTGGGTGAGGGGGTATGTGTGTTGCACGCACACAAACTATTTTAGAAAAATACCAACAGTTCCAAGTGGTGGACGTATTTCTTCTCCCACTACTGTCCATCATCTAAATTCTCTCCATTAAACCCTCACTAAGCTATCCTCTATGAAAACATAACACAATTTGCAAGAAGATAGAAGCAGCTTGTAATCCAAACAGGGCTTTGTTTGTATATCAATAGGACGTGTCTGATTTCTGGAGGATGCTTGATGGATGCTGGTCAGAGAAATTAAAACACAAGGCTGCAGAAACAACAGGGAACTTAGACATCTGGCAGACATTATGAAGGTGACGCATTCAGAATGTATTCAATGACAAATCTAAAAAGCATTGGCAGAGCCAATAGGTCTGGCTTTGTAGGTTTCCATGTGGGGTTTTGACCCAAAAAATAAAATGGTGCCCTCTACATTTACAAAGCATGATCTATTAGCTTTAATGCTTGTATTTGTTAGTTGAAAATTCAGCCAGTGTTTTAAAAATAAAATCCCCAATACAAGAGAAATAAGTGTAAAAATGTATAATTAGCAACCCAGCATGAGGGTTAGGTACCTCCCAGCAAATTGGGAAGCTCAGAATGGGGAATTACCTCATGGTAAAGCCCACATTGCAAGTCTCCTCGGAAGCAGGAGACCACCATCTTCCCCTCCAAGACAGCTGGTAAGTTCTCCCTGTGCAGCATGGTGCCCAGTCCACTCCAACCCCACCCCAAATTCCTAAATGCCTTGCCCACCACCACTCCTGCCCCACTTACCTGGTGCTCTCTTGTCCCTCGCTGGCACCGGAAAATTCCCAGTTCTAGTAATGGGGGCGCTGTAGAAAGGGAGAAGGGACTACATGTTCCCTTCTCCCTAGTCCCTGGTGGCCATCTTGTTTTGTAGTTTTTTTCTTTTTTGTAAAGTTGGGAAACAGAAAACACACCATTTCTCAACTAAATAAAAAATTATTAGGATCTCGGTAGACCATGCCGGGATGCTAATGGAAATGCACCTCGCCCAGGTAGGGTAATTACCGGGTCTGGTAGTGCCAGAGGCCATCGTTAACTCAGCCCTGGGGCATTACCTGACCCAGTAATGCCCCACCTGTTGGGGTTTGTTTCTTAAATAAATGGATTGTTGGGTACTTTAACTGATCATTTAGGACATGTTGGATTCATGAACACAAGGTTGGATCAGCGGACTTCACTAGAATTTTGTTAAAACCTTTAGGGAATATAGTGTATGCACTGCACCATCAGTGAAGTTCAGAACACAGTCCGGAAGAGTTCAAATGAAGATTTTAGTAAACAAAATTCTGAATTTAATGTATATGGGTTGTAGACCAGGACTAGAGCCGGAAATCTTAAAAGGGAAGAATTATGCAAATGTTTTCCCTTAAATACTTACGTTTAGCTGAAAAATGAACTTCATGGTGATTAAGGTTCTCTTAGTCTGCTCTCACCCCTTCACAACTATCCCCAGTACATCATATACTTCATTACAAATTACAACCCCTTAATCACAGTTTTCCAGGTCGACAAATCAATATCACATGTTACCAAAGGCTCAAAGGGGTGGCACAGCAGTGCAGCTAAAACCAAATTAGGCTCTCTAGTGGGTGGATATCAGTGGGGAAGACTTTCAAACGATGCTGAGCTGCATCATTAGATAAAGAAAAGGGATTGTGTTCTTTATTTAAAAAAAACCCACCACAGATAGTGCTTGCACATGTCAATCTTAACACCTGTATAGGCTAAGAATGAGATGGATGACATTGTCTACTGAGGCCAGAAGTGGGTTTATGTTCTCATCAAGAACCCAGTAACAAAGATGCAACCACTTGCTTTTATATAGCTTTTTCATGAACTATATTCTGCTCTGAAATATGCAGATAGGTGAAGGAACCAAAAACAAGCTTCAAATCCAGTAATGTAGGGGCGGGAACCACCTGCCTTTTCGACCGAGTTACGAGTTCCCCCATTCGAGGCAGATCACATGGAGGCAGTACTGCCAATTCTAGGAAATCTGAGAACCATTTCTGGCATAGACAAATCGCAGTGTGCAAAATTGGCATTCACCTCTAGCTAGTGACATTTGCTTCTCGGTAAGAAATGGTGTGCTGCATGTAGGTTTAGAATTGAGTTGGCAAGTGACTTTTTTATGGCTGGCAAGAAGCTTGCAACTTGAATTTTTGCCCCTGCACAAACGGATAACCAGAATCATGCTTGAGTTCTGTGCAGATCTGAACCTCCCCAGAGTTCTGTGGCTCAGGGCAAGCAGAGGGACGTGTTTTGTTTGACAGTCTTTAAGAAGTGCATCTCCCATTGAATGGTGTCCCTGCCCCTTCTGAGTTAGAAGTTGGGGGCACACACAAATCCACTGCTGGAGACATCCATTTGAGGAACAGCATTTTGGCCACTGATTACTTCAGTTCATATTCATGTGGAGGAGAGACTATTCTGCTTAGACTATCTGCTAACACATTCCTCTGTCCTACAAGATGGGATGTAATCGGGAAGAAGGCGACCTTGGGAGGCCCAATACCACATTTGTTCTGCCTGAAGACAAAGGGCGGGAGTGGGTCCTAACCTTCTTGTTTCAATAAAACATGGTGGTAGTATAGTCCATAGAACTTTAACCACCTTCCAATGAATAGAGCAGGAACGATTTTAGAACAAAGAAAATGGGCCAGAGTTCCAGGACATTTATGTGATCCTTTACATCTTGATATGTCCAAAGACAGTGAGAGGTTAGATGAAGACAGCGAGCTTCCATCTCTAATCGAAAGAGTTTTGTCACCTTAAACTGGGGCTGAGGTGGCTGGAACTGGAAACTGACCACAAGGTTCTCTAACTTGTTCCACCAAATTAGAGCATCTCAGACATCATCTGGAACAGAGATCAAGTTGCTCTGGGAATCTACTAATGGATTCAAGCTGCTGGTCAGATACCACTGCAGAGTCTACATTCTCTGACTTGCGAAAGGACTCGGGTAGATACATGAAGCCATCAACCCTGGAAGCCTTTTAAATCACCATGCCAACAGTTCTTGATGACTCATCTATTGAATCATCAAGTGGGCCTTATTCCGAGTTGGGCACAAAGGTATTACCGGCACCGGTAAGGACAACGGTGCCGGTAATCCCTTTGCGCCCTATTCCGAGGTCCCTTAGCGGGTCCCTGCTTTAACGCCTGGTCTGACCAGGCGTTGTGGACGGGACCCGTTCAGGAACTTCGGAGCTAACAACGGTACCGCAATTTGCGGTACCGTTATTAGCTACTTCCCCATTCCCATTGAGCCCTATGGAGTCGGGACCGGTATGAGAGGTAGTCATGGCACAAATAGCACCATGACTACCACAATACTCGGAATGAGGCCCATTGTTTAAAGTGGTATCCAGTGCTGCTCCAATAAATAATCCTCTGCGATGAAATCAGGTTTGACTTGGAAATGTTCAACGAAAACCCCAATTGGAACAGAGTAATTCAGGTTATCTGAACATTATGTAATACCTTGCTTGGTGAGCCAGCCTTTATTAGCCCGTCATCTTGGTAGTGGCATAGGGAAATGTTCTTCAGCCACAGGTGAACAGCCACCACAGATAACACCTTTGTTTAGACTCTGGGAGCAGAGTTTAAGCCGAAGAAAAGACAGGTGTATTGATAGCAGTTCTTCCCCACACTAAACCTTAGGTTCTGGTGTTGTTCCTTCACGATTGAATGTGAAAAAAAGCCATCTTGGCAGTCTAACAATCCCTTCCAGCGTTCGTATGAAAGTCACCAGGATCTTAAGAACTGTTACCATTTTAAATATTTCCACAAGAGGAAATTGGTTCAAATTGTAAACATCCCGAATAGGTTTTATGCCGCCACTCTATAAAATAGTGGGAGTAGAACCTCTTCTGGAAACAACTCTTGCTCCCAAGCAGAGAAGTTTTAGAATCTCTGAGGACGCCTTCTAGAATTTTGAAGGGAGCCAAAGAATAACCTAGATGAACAGATTGTTTAACTTACAAGTGTCCTCAGTAATGTTTGCCTCATGATGGAAATATCTGAAAATTCTCCCTGTCAATGGGGATGTATGCTCCATGATGAGAATACAAAGGTTGTAGAAGTGTAACAAAAATAGTAGTGGAACTGTGGCTTCTTGGAGGGCGCAGAGAGCAACATGTGTCAAGTGGTTCGGGCTGAAGAAGGTTGACATCAAAGTGGGGAGAATGATCATAAGGAGCCCCCCCCACCCCAGATTGTTTTCTCTCAGTTGGTCAGTCCGTTCAAACATTTATATATTGCCTCTACTCGTGGATCATAACTTTGTTGGAACCCGTACCCACCAGCTACTGATCAGATGCTGCCTCAGACTAGAAAAATATCTGCTGCCATGAGTAGAATTCATTTATGTATTCCAAACCCAAGGCCCCAAGACTGAAACACTCACATCCCTGATTTGACAGAGACCTATTGATGAATAGTCTATGTTCTTCAATAGACCAAAGGTTCAATCCTGGGATATACTGTGTGAGAATACCCTTAACGTAAATTATGAGTAGCCACATGGATTAATTTAATAAAGTTACTCAACATAGTGACTACCTTACTCCTAGTCCATAGTCCCCTTTCCTCCATACTTAAGGGACATTCCTCCGTCCTGTGGGACGGGACCCGAGCACTTTGTAAAAAAAATCAAATTTTTCAAAAATGTGTCCTTCTCTTTATTAATGCAGGGTACCGCACACGGCCGTAACCCCGCCCTCCTTAGCTCCGCCCAGCGCATCGCCCATCAGTCCTTTTCTATCGCCAGGTCTGAGACCTTTAAGCAATAATAGAGGAACCTTATTAGAGGGGACGGCGGGCAGGCGTATGGAGGAAAGGGGACTATGGACTAGGAGTAAGGCAGTCACTACGGTGAGTAACCTTATTATACACTACCTCCCGTCCCCTTTTCTCCATACTTATGGGAGATTCCCAAGCACTCCTCACAGAAATTACGGGTGGATGGAAACCTCCTTATTGAAACAGGTTTTTAGCACAGCTTGATTAAACTGAGCATCAGCTCTGGACCTCAGGTCTAGACAGTAATGCCTACAAAAAGCCGATGGGGAGGCCCACATAGCTGCTTTCGCGATGGTCTCCCAGGGAATATACTTTTGGAAGGCAACAGCAGCAACCGCCTTGCCCCGTACAAGAGGAGCATGAATCCCTTTTGGAGGTTGAAGGCCCTAAACAGCGTAAGCCTCTGCAATACAGGCAGCAGTACATCTGGAGATGGTCACTTTCGAGGCCGACTTACCTTGCGGATTACCGAAAGCACCAAAAGCTGAGAAGAGTTCCTAAACTCAGATGTTCTGTCCATATAGAACTTAAGAGCTCTTCTAACGTCTAGGCAATGAGAAACCCTCTCAGCATCTGAGGCTGGGTTTGGGAAGAAGACAAGCAAGGAGTTATTCAGATGAAAATCAGAGACCACTTTTGGAAGGAAGGAAGGATTCATCCTCAGGACAACCTTTTCCTTATGAAAAACCAGGAAGGGATGCTCCACCGACAAGGCCTGGAGCTCACTCACACGCCTTGCCGAAATCACAGCAACCAAGAAGGACACTTTCCACAAAAGGTACTTAAAGACTACCGTAGCCATGGGCTCAAAGGGCATCTGGCACAAGGCCGTAAGGACCACATTCAGATCCCACTTTGGATGCGATTTGCGAACAGGAGGCTAAAGGTGCATGAGGCCTGCAAAGTGTCTTTTCATGACTGGATTTGAGGGCGAAAAAGAGCACTGATACGTGGACAGATAAGCAGCAATAGCCGACAGATAAGTCCTGCAGGACAAGACATGAAAGCCAGACTCTGCCAGATATGAGGCAAAGGACAGAACTGCGTTGATCGTAGCCTCCTTGGGGTCCAGCTGCCTAGCCAAACACCAGTGGCAGAACCGTAGCCATTTACTTTTATACTAAGATCTCGTCGAGGGCTTCCTGGCCACCTGACTAATGCGCATGTTATCTGCGGACAAATTGAGGCGCTCTAAGGATCTGAACCCCGTCACCATGCCGCCAAGTTGAATGATTGTGGGGAGGGGTGCCACAACTGCCGATCGCTCTGGTGAAGCAGGTTGAGAACCATCGGAAGCCTGATCGGTGCACACACCGATAGATTCAGAAGCTCTGAAAACCAAAACCTGGCCGGCCACCACAGTGCTATGAACAGAAGAGAGCAATTCACTGTGCCCCTCAGCTTGCAAAGCGCCCGATGAATCAGAGGCAGAGGTGGAAAAGCATAGGCCCTCATCATGTTCCAGGAAATTCCGAGAGCATCTCCCATAGAGGAGGCTCCCAGCCAGTTTCTGTAGGCAAACAGGGGAAGCTTCCGGTTTGTCGATGTCGCAAAGAGGTCCACTTCTGGAGTGTCCCAACAATGGAAAATCTAAGAGGACCTCCGTGTTCAATTCCCACTCGTAGCTGACCATTGTTCGTCGGCTGAGGGCATCTGCATTCAGCTGGCCCGGGATGTGTACTGCCACCAGCCAGATGCCATGCTGAACAGCCCATTCCCAAATCTGAATGGCAAGATCCACAGAGGAGGGGACTTGGTACCCCCCTGCTTGTTGACATAAAACATGGACACCACATTGTCTGTGCCGACACAGACCACTTTGTTGACAATGACAGGCTTGAACGCTTTCAGCACCAGGAATATCGCCAGGAGCTCCAAGTGATTTATATGAAGCTGTCTGTCCTGCGGCGACCAGAGATCGGAAACCTGAAGATCCAACATCGCACCCCAACCCAGAAGGGAGGAGTCTGTCGTGACCATCAATAGCGGGCAGGGGTCTTGAAAAGCCGCACCCACCAACAGATTGCTGAGAGAAGACCACCACAGGAGGTCTATCCTCATGAAGGATGGAACCCGGATCATTTTGGAGTCTGGATCCACTGCTTGGCACCAAGAGCTCCGAAAAGCCATCTGCGTCCTCATCTTGAGACGAGCAAGAGGAAGAGCCAGCACACACGAGGCCATGAGGCCCAGAAGCCTCTGGAACCACCAGGCCGACATGATCTCTGACTGCATAAACACCTGACAAGGGGCCAACAGATCCGCCATTCTGTCCCCGGTCAGGTATACTCGGCAGTCGATCGTGTTCCAACAAAAACCCAGGAAAATCAAGTCCTGAGAGATCGTCATGGAGGATTTCCGCCAGTTCACCGACAGCTCAAGGTGGAACAGGAGCTGGAGGAGAGACCGAAGGTTGTTCGAGGATGACAGAGGACAAGGACTGCGCAGCGGCCAATCGTCCAAATACGGATAGACATGGATACCCTGTAGCCGAAGATAAGCAGCGATGACCGACATCTTCGTAAAGACACGCGGTACCGAGCTGAGGCCAAACGGGAGCACATGAAACTGAAAAAGCTCCTCCCCAATGGAAAACCGTAGGTATTTCCGATGCGGACTCCAAATAAGGATATGCATATAAGCATCCTGAAGGTCCACCATGCTGAGCCAGTCGCCCTTCTGCTAAGAGGACTTTATCTGAAAGGGCGTGATCATCTTGAATTTCTCTTGGGGAAGAGAGAGTTTGAACTGGGAAAGGTCTACGATGGTGCGCAGGCCAGACTGGTTGGGTTTGGGCACCGTAAACAGCTGGGAGTAGAAGCCCTCCCCTCGCTCCCCTAGGGGAACGGGTTCCACCGCCCTGAGATCCAGAAGCTTCTGGATCTCGGCTCCGAGGGAGGGCAACCCCGACTGCTGGAAGGGAGGATTGAAGGGTGGGGTAGGGGGAAGGAGCAAGCGGAAGCCCGCCCAAGCAACTGACAAGACCCACCGGTCCTCAGTGATGGTCAGACGAAATGCGCCCTCCCACCGGGGTCTCGTGCGAGCGCAGAAAATCCTCATTTAGCTGGTTTTTCGACACGGATCAGGGGTCTTCATTTTAGCCTTGACACAAGGAACCTCGGCAGAGCCGTTACTGTGTGGCCTAGGATGTTTCTGAGACATGCTATCAGCCAAATTAGCCTCCAACGGAGGGATCTCGGCCACGCCGGTAACAGAGGAATTCCAGTCAGAGACCTCACTCTGTTCCCCCTGAACAGAACTGGTGTCACCGCACGAGCGGGAACAATGAGGAGTACACCTCACCAACAAGACCTTTATAGGCCTCTCAGAACTGTCGGTCACCTTAGCCTCAAACAGAGGAACCTCAGACCAGAGTCCGGTAACAGCCCCCTCATGAGGGGCCTCGAACCTTAGTTCGGTACAGAAAACCTCCACAGAGGCCTCAGGGCATACCCCGGTGTCTGTATGGGAAGCTCCAGACAAGGAGACCTCGAAGCAAGCTCCGGTACCCACCGCCTCAGTAGAACTGGGCCCACAAACAGCCCCCACAGGAGGGGCCTCGGATTGCAATCCGGTGTCAATAGGCCCCTTACGGAGGCCCTCAGAGAAAACTCAGGTACACTTATTAGGCCTAGAAGGCACCTCAGGGGAAACCCCGGTAACAGAGCTTTTGAAGCTCCTCCCGGACCGGGAAGACGTCCCCCGGCCAGGGTGCTCTAAAAACGAAAGAACTTACCAGGCGTCTCTTATTCTCATCGATGTAGCTCTGAAAATGCAGAGGAGTGCACTGAAACACCTCCTCCAACAGCTCCAGATGATGTTGAAGCGCCCGGAGTGAAAGGGATTCGAACGAGTCCCAACGGTGGTCCGGACCCAAACACTCTAAACAAAGAGGATGGGGATCCGAATCTAACCGGAACGGCATAGACGGAATACTACGCGACCACTAAGCCAGAGCAGGAGGAAGGACACTGGAAAGAAAAAAAAATCTCCCAAAGATGCAAGTGCGTCCAGTCCCGATCGTGCGGAGAAAAGGACTAATGGGCGATGCGCTGGACAGAGCTAATGAGGGCAGGGTTACAGCCTCATGCGGTACCCCGCGTAAAAAGAGAGGAAGGACACATTTTTGAAAAATGGGATGCTTTTTACATAATGCTCCGGTCCCGTTCAACAGGACGGAAGAATGTCCCATAAGTATGGAGGAAAGGGAACGGGACATAGGAGTATGAAGATTATGCACAGAATGGCAAGCTGTGGAAGCCGCAGCAGATTCCTTCAAACAGCTTGGAATTATCACTTTGTCTACATCTAGAAACCAATACTTTTTAAGACACCTAAATTCAGCTACTAAGTTTCATTCAGTGCATTTCTACAGTTCAAGTGTCCCGCTACTAAGACTCTAACTACAACTGCACACTTGTCCAGTGATATGAAGGGACAAATGCCACATAGCCACCTGAAATTAAAATAGCAATCCTTGTGAATGAGCAGGGCCTTTATCAACTATGATGTCTGAGCATTTAATCTGAGATAACAACTTGATATGTTTGCGAAACATGAGGGGTGGATGTGTTAGCAGGACCTCCTCCATCTTCCCCTGGATAAGATGAAGCCAGCTAGATACATTAAGGCTGAGTTGCCATCCAGGCTTTGTAAATGTGCAGTCAAACAGATTTCAGATCAGGTGTAATTGCTATATGGTGGCTAAATGAAGAGGTATGCTTTAATATTTTTAAAAAAGTACTGTTCCGGGGTGTTGAAAATAGTTGTAAAAAAAGTAGTTGAACTTTAACAGTGATAAACAAAAGTAGTGGAACTGCACTTCCAATAGTTCCCTCTCACTTGGACCCCTGGAATTGGAAATAACATACACATCCCCAGATTAGAGTTAAATAAGCTTTTTTGCCTCCTACATGGAAGCAGCTGCAGGAATTGAAGTACCCTTCAATTTAGTGCTGCACCTTCCCTTATTCAGTGATGCATATTAAGGTTTACAAGTGGAGGGTGTCAAGCCATTTGACTAAGATGGATGAGTCTTAAAAGACCTAAAATCTTTGATAAGGTTGCTGTGTAGAAATTGAGCTCAATGACTTCACAGCAGTAATGCTTGACTTGCATTTCTGTAAAATGTAATGTGCTGATGCGTCAAACAATATCTGCACATCGAAAGGTAAATACAGCACTTTTTCTCATATCTCTTGGTGAAGGGAGGTTGCAGACAGCTGCGTATGCACTGCAGGCAGACCGCGACGTTCATAGTCCTTGCAGTGGCATCAGTCATATTTTCTATGACCTGAAGCAGTTCTGTTTCTCTGCCTTGTGAAATCCAGAATCTCCCAACTGAGAAAAATACAACCTTGCAAAACACTAGCTGCATTTCTTCCCCTGATTGTCCCACGCCTTGCATGTTTGTCTAATATAGATGCAGGAGAGGAAGGACTTTTGCCTTTAACATCCAAAGCTGCTAAAACAACTCAATTGAGCAGGCAGATTTCCCATTAGCACAAAGGGGTAATCTTTATGAATTATGGGATTGCTGAATCAGAAGGAGGCTTAGCCCAATGACTCAGGGTCTGCTCCAAGACTGACGTTTCCTTGGGCAGCCAAGACTTAGATTGAGGCATAGGAAGTTTTCTAAACACAACTACAGTCTCACCTGGGGTTTGTCCGATGGAAAGATCTCCAGGCTTTGGACAGTGTCTGGGTAAAATATTTCGGAAGCATTTACTGATGATCTTCATCAGTGTTTGTATCTGAGTTAATTGATACCTTTTGATTCTTATTTAGAGGAGCAGAACTCTTATCCTCAGGAGCAAAGAGATCCAAAGGTGGAACTTTAGAAGCACCCACCTTTCCCTTTTATTCTTTGTGCCAAGATGAAACAGGCCCAGAAAGCATGGTTTCCAATGTTATGTCCTTAGCCATAGAAGATGGCTCAACCCGATTCTCTTCTGACTGCATAGAGAAGTGGTCTTCAAACTGGGAGGTTGGCCCCCCTGGGGGGGGGGACGAAAGAGGTCCAGGGCTCCCCACCCGACTCTTTGAAAAGGGATTAAGATGACTGTTTTAAAAATAAAAAGGATTACGGTGACTGCTTTTAATAGAAAATATAAGGACTAGAACAACCACTTCAATTTTAAAGAGACAGTCTTTGGGCCCCCAAGGGGGGGCAAACACTTTAGGGGAGGGAGAAACAATATTTTACTTAAAGGGGGGCTTGGTATGAAAAGTTTGAATACCACTGGCTTAGAAGATGCAGACAAGTCCACCCCATCAGCTAATTCAATAGGTGCTGAAGCGGGTTAAAGATTGTAAATGTTTAAACTACAGGTCTAGGGTTCTGAATATTAGTCGAGACCAAACGAGGAGGAATCTAGCACTTAGCAAAGGGACCTTTGTTCACCAACCTGGAGTTTTAGACCAAATGCATACTATTTAACCTCTCTACAAATGCTTTAATAAGCATTTAGTGGACCTAGAGAGAGATGCCCCAAAGTTAAGACCCTCTAATCCCTACATACACATTTCACAAGCAAGTTGGGCTTGATGTTCTGAAATCTGCAGTTATGGCTTTGGAAATGAAATTAAAAAAAGAAACAAAGATGTAGGTCATTTTCTTATTGAGTCCATAAATCGGGTCCCCAGATTACCCATTTACAAATATCTTGGTGTAACTATCATTGGGAATCTACGATGGAAACCGTATTTCATGGGCCAAAGTGGGAAAATGGCCCAAAGCAATCAGAGGACTACATTCTCAGCTAAGTACAAGGTTCATCCAGTAGCCTAGCAAAGACAGGGCTATTGCCTTTCATGGGGTAAGTCTCTATGGCTTTTGTAATTGTGAAAACTAAGTTCAGGAAAACTAATTTCTTAAAAGCCTGTTGAGGCTTCTGATCTCTGCTCTTCCATTTGGGGCCCAAAAAGAGAGAGGCCTTGAGCAAGGCCTTTCTTGTCTGTCTGATGACTAAGACTTTGCCGGCTAAATTTTTTTCTTAAAACATGGGGCAATGAGAAATCTGATCACCCAGAGCCTACTTACAGAAGTCTGGAAACACCAGAGCGCTATCCCACGGGTGAAATATGTGGCATCAGCCATAAAGACAAACCTAATTCTTTACATATTGAGAAGTTTCAATTGTGGGAAAGCCATCATTCGAAAATGTAATCGCACTATTGAAAACCAAAATCCTATGTGAGAATCAGGCAGTTCAACTGAAGATGCCGTCCAATAGAGCTCTAGAAGGTAGCTTTTCGACAGAGCACAAACCATATCTACTGGATGTGGATTGTAAGGACCGGGATATCATTACCAGTGTAAGATTTGATTTTTTACAGCTGAACTCTGTAGTAAACAGGTGGTGGACAGGCTCAATAGAGAATGATTTGCCTTTTTACATTCTTAGTTGAACCCAGAATACATTTATGTTTTTTAGTCAAGAATATAAAGCTATCAAGGTAAATAAAACCATTTAAAATTTGATGAAAGAGGAAATATATAAAATCACCCTGCCAGGTCAGACTTATTCTTTATTCTACTGGGCGTTCCCCTAACCCCCCCTCAAATCTTTAGGTAAGGCACTTTAATAGAAGAGGAAAACCGATGCTGGGACTTTTTTCTGGTTGCAGTATAGTTTTTAAATGATAGGTTTTTCTTCCAATTTTCCAATTCCAGGCCCTCTGTATTGGAGGAACTGCTTGACACAATCGAGCACAAATTGGAGTGGGAAGTTTGATATTCTTTTTTTTATTTTCTATTGCTAATAGATTGTATTGCTTGTTTGAGTGGTGTTTAATGAACTTTTTCTAATCTAAACAAACTGGCAGTTCATAACCTTGTCTTTGTCACGTGGGGCAGACCCTGTTAATCCATCCAGATGTCCTTGATTTTTTTGTCATTACCAAACTGTTGAAGTGCCTGCCCCTTGCACTGCAATTGCCAATTGTATTAAAATTAAGCCAATCTCTGTGGCTTTTCTGATGCATGGGCCCATCTTAGTAACCTGTAGGGCAACAACTTAAGATGGGCTTTTGAATGCTTATTTCCCCAGATACTTTAATATTGATATTTTTCTTGGTCAGAAAACAAGTAACCTACTGCAGGGGCACTTCTAGAAGTAGTCTGTAGAGATCCGTGCCTTGACCCAGAGAATAGAGCAAGTTTGCGAGGCATTTAAAAAATGTAGAAGACAGGCCCTTCTTTCTTATACATGCATTTATTTATTTAGTTTATTTATATAGCGCAAAAGACGAAAGGCCGTGGACATTGGGGCATCGGGTGTATACATGCATACATAAAACAAAGAAAGGGGGAAACGGGATGAAGGTGTTTGATTACTGGTTTAAGAGATTTAGCAAAACAGTGCTGTCTTCAGGCCCTTCTTGAAGACAGAAAAAGATGAGTATGCTCTTAGATTGAAAGGAAGCTCATTCCAGAGACTCGGGCTGCATGAGGGAACGATCCTATTGTCGCGCAGGAGCGTTTGGAACATCGTGTCACCAAAAGGGAGGTGTTGTTGGAACACAAGCTCGTGTGTGCAGGCAACCAGTGGAGATGTTAGGCTAGGTATTCTGGGTGCGAGCCATAAAGGCATCGGTGAGTTATGCAATGCACACAGTACAGAATGCGGCTGTTCACTGGTAACCAGTGTAGGGCCCTTCTGGCTAGCGAGACATGATCTGTCCTCCCCAACCCCATTACAGCACGCATGGCGTTATTCGGACCCACCTGAAGTCGAGAAAGATCTCCTTTGGTTACCCCCAGTAGAAGGCAAGCGCAATAGTCAAGCCTGGCCCCTATGATGGAACGCGCAATCGTGGCACAGTTGGTAACGCTCACGAAGGGACGAAGTAAAAGGAGCAGGAGACTAGGCTACTGCCGTGTGCCTTCATTGATACATTTTGGTCAGGAATGACTCCAAGGGTCTTGACCTTGGGTTGGGTTTTAATCGAGCATCCAGCTATGTTAAAGTGGCAATATTTTTGACCAATTTTTCGTAGTTGGGAGGCTGTGCCCACAATCATCAATTCTGACTTTGAGTCATTTAAGGCTAGTCTATTCACCTGCACCCAGGCTTGTATTTTTTCATACATACAATTTAGGGCAGTGGAGTCGGTGGTGTAGTCCCCTGATAGTGGTATGAGGCACTGAGTATCATCGGCATAGTTTGCATAGATGGTATCTGTAGCATCCAGTTGTTGAAACAGGGGGAGCAGAAAGATGTTAAATAGTTTAAGAGATATACATGAGCCCTGTAGGATAACGCAGGATCCATGGAATTCCTCTGCCAGTGAGTCTTGAAAGAAAACTCTTGCGGTCCGGTTAGATAGAAATGACTGGACCCAATTAGCTGCTTAGATAGAGAAATGTGCCGTGTCACAGTGTGTCTGCAAGGATGGTATGATCCACAAGATCAAATGTTGCGGACAGATCTAGTAGCACCAGCAGAGCCGAGTTCCCTTTGTCAAATATCTCGAACATATTGGACTTCAGATCTAGAAGAGTCGACTCAGTGCTATAGCCTGGTCGAAAGCCTGATTATTTAGGCCCTAGAATCTTATATTTAGACAGGAACTCCTCAATCTGTAGCTGTGCTACTATGTCCAGAATCTTCAGCAAGTACGGCACATTTGCAAAAGGCCGGTAGTTACTTGTCACATTCTGGTCAAGAGTAGGTTTCTTTATAAGGGGTGAGATACACGCTTTTTTTATACAGACAGGGACAACACTCTCTAAAAGAAAAATGTATACAATTGGTAATGAGAGGGGCAAGTTGGTTACAGCATTCTTTAATTATTGAGGCAGGACAGACGAACAAGTTACTTCTTATCTGGTAACGTTCTTTCGATTGGATGTTCCACCAACGTATTCCTCATCTTAGATGTATTCCATCCAGCTTTGCTGCTCTTCGGAATTTATTTCGGCAGAGGGCGCCGTGCGTCGATGTCGTCGAGTTTATGGTCCCTCGAAGGCCTCCGTCGAGGGTGACGTCATCGGGTGTATAAGTAGCACGCGCGGCGCCCGTTGGCCTCAGTTCTGTTTTTCCCCTCTTTTGTATCTGTGATCTTGTACTGTTTTTGTAGATTGTGTCGGCAGACAGGTATCAGCCTTGTGAGAAATGAGATGGCAATAACACAGAAAAAATCTACAGAGGGGTAGGTTGGGGGGGTGATGAGGAATACGTTGGAGGAACATCCAATCGAAAGAACATTACCAGGTAAGATGTAACTTGTTCTTCGAGTGGATTGTGTCCTCCAACGTATTCCTCATCTTAGATAGGCTCCCAGAGCAGTATTTTGCACAGTTCCTCTGGAGGAGGGGTCAGATTCTTTTTTTTTTAAAACTGCCCTTAGATGGCAGAGAAAAGCACTGCTTTTCCAAAAGTTAGTTCCCTAGACTGGGAAGCATCCAGGTTATAGAATTTTGAGAAGGTGTGAAGCGAAGACCAAGTTGCTGCTTCGCAAATGGACCTTATAGGGACACCTCTTTAAAGGGCTGTGGAAGAGGCGATGCCTCTGGTGGAATGAGCTCTTAACCCTTCAGGTAGGTCTTTTTGTGCTAGCCTGTAGCATTCTGAAATGCAAATCACGATCCAGCGGTAAATTGTTTGTTTTGTTACTGATTGACCCAGCTTTCTTCCAGTGTAGCCTATAAACAACTGGTTGTCGACTCTAAGTCTAGAAAGCCTAGAGATGTAAAAGCTTAAAGCTCTTTTTGGGTCCAGTCTGTGTAGTCTTTCTTCCTCCTTAGAAGGATGAGGTGGAGGATAGAATGAGGGTAAAACAATTTTCTGACTTAAATGAAAATCAGATATTACCGTCGGTAAAAATGATGGTTTAACCCTCAACATAACCCTGTCCTTATGGAACACAGTATAGGGTGGCCCAGAAGATAGTGCCTGCAATTCGCTCACTCTTCTTGCTGATGTTAGAGCAACTAAAAATGCTGTTTTCCATGTTAATAATCTTAATGGACATGTGTGCATAGGCTCAAAAGGGGCACACATTAAGAATTTTAATACCAAATTTAGATCCCAAATCGGTACTTGAAATGGGTGTGGAGGAAACACATTAGTGAGACCTTTTATGAATTGTGTTATAAAAGGAATTTTGAAGTATGAGCATTCTTCCGATGAGCGCTTGAAGATGGAAAGCGCCGCAAGGTAACCTTTTATTGTTCCAATATTCAGACCTCTATGTGCTAGGGTCAGAAGGAAAGATAGTACTTCCGGAATAGAACATATAAAAGGATCGACATTCTTTTCCCTGCACCAGTTGCAAAACATTTTCCAGCGGCAACGGTACAGAGACTTTGTTGCTGGCCTTCTTGCCGAAAGCAACACCTCCATAACATCCTCTGGAAGGTTTCAATCCCTGTATCTCAGCCTTTCAGATACCAAGCATGAAGGTTGAGTGTTCCAACCTCTGGGTGGAGAACCTGACCTTCCATTTGAGAGAGAAGGTTCTCTCTCTGAGGAAGACGTACTGGAGGACAGATGGACGTGTCTAGAAGGTCTGGATACCACGTTCTCCTGGCCCAATCCGAGGCAATTAGGATCATGCGGTTCCCGAAGCGTCTCAGCCTCCTGATGACTTGAGGAATGACGGGAATCGGAGGGAACGCGTACAATAGTGGGTAATTCCACTCCACCATGAACGCATCCCCCAGGACCCCTCTCGGGGGAAATTCCCTTGAGCAATACCTTTCGCATTTTCAGTGGATTCCGGTTGCAAACAGGTCTACTTGAGGGGTTTCCCAAAGGGCGAAGATCTCTTGAATGACTTCCTGAGCCAGTTCCCATTCGTGGGGCACCGTGCTCTGCCTGCTCAGAGCATCTGCCGTCATATTCTCTTCCCCGGCTAGATGAATTGCCGTTAAAGAGATTCCCTCCTGAATTGCCCAATACCAGAGCTGCATTGCCTCTCTGCACAGGGGTAGTGGCCCCACGCCTCCTCTTTTGTTTAGGTAGTGCATGGCCACTGTGTTGTCCATCATTATCAGGACATTCTTTCCCCTGACGGATAGCAGGAAGGCCTTCAGCGCTAGTCTGATTGCCCTCAGCTCTAAAAGGTTGATATGTAGTTTGGACTCCGATGGAGACCAACGACCACTGATTGTCAAATTGTTGGCATGAGCTCCCCACCCCAGGAGTGAGGCGTCCGTCACTACTGTGATCTCCGGCCATGGTTGCCAAAAGGGTTCATCTTTTAGAATGTTCTCTGTACAGGTCCACCATAAAAGGTCTTGTCTGACCTTGTTCGGAATCTGAAGAAGATCTGTCATTTGACCCGAGAACTGGGACCACTGAGTCTTTAGGGCCCATTGAAGGGATCTCATCCTCAAGCGTGCCTCTGGCACCAGAAATATGCAGAATGCCATGAGGCCGGGAAACCTTAAAAAGTCATAAACCTGGAGATTTTGGGCATTTTGGAATTTGGAAACCATCTGAAGAATGTCTTGAGCCCTCAACTTGGTAGGCGAGCTCTTTCCCAAGGACGTGTCTAATAAAGCTCCTATGTACTGAAGCTGTTGGGAAGGTGTCATCTGTGACTTCTTCAAATTGTGGGAGAAGCCCAGTTTGTGGAGGAAGTGGCAGGTGACTTTCACATGACCCAGTGCTTGCTCAGCAGAGTGCGCTCTGATCAACCAATCGTCCAGGAAGGGATAGACATGAATCCCCCCTCTCCTGAGGTGCGCTGCCACCACTACCATTAACTTGGTGAAGACCCTCTGGGCGGAGGTCAACCCGAATGGCAGGACTCGAAACTGATAGTGTGAGTCGCCAACTACGATCCTCAGGTATTTTCTGTGTTTGAGATGAATCGGCACATGAAAATAACCATCCTGGAGGTCCAATGACACCAACCAGTCCTGGAGTTGAAGGGCCTGAAGGATCTGAGAAAGGGTAACCATCTTGAACTTGTCCTTCCTGAGGAACTTGTTCAAGTTTCTTAAGTCCAAGATGGGTCTCAGTCCTCCGTCCTTTTTGGGGATCAAAAAATACAGGGAGTACCAACCCTTGTTCCTCTCTGCTGCAGGTACTGGTTCTATAGCACCTTTCTCCAGCAGGGTTAGAACTTCCTGCTGGAGGAGCGGGTTTGTTCAACGGGTGTCTCCCTGGTGGGTTGCTTTGAGGTTGCTTTAGAAAAGGAAGGCAATAGCCTTGGGCTATTATTTCTAGAGCCCAAACATCTGAAGTAATGGCTCGCCATTCTTGCAGATGCTGCGAGAGCCTGCCTCCCACCAGTGTTTTGTGGTGCAAGTCCTCAAAGTGGTTTTGTGGCGGATGTTGCAGCTGCTGATGGCAAAGAGGCTGCAGCTGGAGCTGGTTTAGCATGTTTTCCTCGTCCACCACGAGTGGCCTTTCTTTGGCCCCTTTGACTGGCCATTCCTCTCGTCTTCCCGTATGAGGTTTAAAAATGATAGGATCGTCCCCTCCATGATTGCCCTTGCGCACGAAAAGGCTGAGGTTGCCTAATAGCAGCTCCTAAAGATTTGGCCGCTGCTTTTGAGGTCTGCAACCTCTCAAGGCTCTCGTCAGCCTTGTTGCCAAAAAGGTGAGACCCGTCAAAAGGCATGTTCAGGAGACGGTTCTGTACGTCCGGTGCAAAACCCGACTTCCATAACCACGCAAACCTGCGCATTACCGTGCGCATTACATCCGCAGTGTCCAATCCAGATTGAAGGGATTCCTGCATGGCCTCCTTTCCATCTCTAACGATGGCTAGGAAACCTTCCCTTTCTTCCCCTTCTGGTATGTTCTCGGCCGCCATTGCGATGCACTCCCACAGAGTGTACGAAAATTTTGCCAAGGCACATGTGAAGTTGGCAGATTTTAATGCCATGCTCCCGGCTGAAAATACCTTCCGTGCCCAACCATCCACACGCTTATCGTCCCTGTCTGGAGGGATAGACGGGTACGCAAGTCTTTTGGAAGCTGTGGCTGCCTGTATGACCAAACTCTCGGGAGTTGGATGTTTTGACAGATAGCCGGGGTCGCTACTGGCTGGGCGGTATTTTGATGTTAGGGATTTATTGACCGGAGGAATAGAATCCGGAGTTTCCCAATTCTTGGCCACCCTGTTTTGTAAGGCTACATGAAAAGGTAAAACTGGGTCTTCAGTGGGACCATGATCCAATATGTCTGTCAAATCGTCCTGGACGAATTGGGCTGTTGGTTCAGCCCATCCCAAGTAGTCTACCACCTTGGTCATTAATTGACGATAAGATGGACTGGCATGCTCTCCTGGATCTAGTCTACCAAAATCTTTCTCAGGAGAAGTATCAATGCCACTTGCATTGTGCAAAGACTCCACCAAATCCCTCATTCTGCTTTCCTCTGAGATCAAGCATTCTGGGACATTTGGGGTGCCATACTCCAATCCAAAAGGTACATTTTCCTCCTCGGATCTCTCCTGTTCCTCAAAAATTGAGGTCAAGGATTTGAAAAACTCCTTTCTAGGGAGAGGCTTGAAAACCTTCTCTGGGAGAGGAGGAGGAAGAGGTGTAGTACCAGGCTCTGAAGGAATTACATGTTTTTTTTAACTTTTTCCCTCTGTTTTTCTGGCTGCCCTGGCTTGGTTGGAGCCTTTGGCGCCTAGGGTTTCGGCGTCGACGTCGAGACATTGTGGTCGTCAACAGGGTCTGCTTCGAGGGCGTCGAGGCGGCCTTCGACAGTTTCTCCTTCGAGGTGTGAAAGGTCTCGGATGGCGTCGGTGACCTCGAGCGGTCGACTCGAGCGTTTTTCGCGCGGCGTCCTGGAAGGTTCCCTATCCTTCCTTTTACGATCACCCGGGCTCGAGGGCGCGCGAGTGTCGGAGCGATGACGCTCCCGACCGGCTTCCGAAGAAGGCGCGGACCGAGGCTTTGCTTTCTCAAACACCTCCATCATTTTGACCCTAAATGCTTCCCACTCTTCGGAAGACAAATGTTTTGTGGGGCATTTAATTTTCGGAGACTCGCATGACTACGAGGTGGAGGGAGATCTATGGCGTTGTTTCTTCGACTTTTTCGACGAAGACGACGAGCGATGAGAATCGCTTCGAGATCTGGATCTATACCTTTCGCGTTGAGGAGATTTTTACCCATGGGGTCTCGACTCGACGCTAGAGGCTTTCCGATCTTTCCGACCTACCTGTAGCTTTCCTCTCCTTTCTCGCAAGGCCTTTTCCGTCATCGCCTGACACTTCGAACATGCCTCCATGTCGTGGCCTTCCCCGAGACACCACAAACACTTGCGGTGCAGGTCCGTGATCGACATTTTTGAGCCGCACGACTTGCATTTCTTAAAACCCGATCTCGGGGTTGTGGTCGGCGTCGATGACAAGGACATAATTAACTTCTCGTAATTTTATATTTCCTGACAGAACTCGAGGCACGCCGAATGTCCGAAGCAACATAGTGCGGAAAAACAAAACTGAGGCCAACGGGGACCGCGTGTGCTACTTATACACCCGATGACGTCACACTCGACGGAGGCCTTTGAGGGACCATCGACTCGACGACATCGATGCACGGCGCCCTCTGCCGAAAAAATTTCCGAAGAGCAGCAAAGCTGGATGGAATACATCTAAGATGAGGAATACGTTGGAGGACACAATCCACTCGAAATCCCCTTTACAGCTTGTTAGTTTAAGGTGGCTGAGTACCTTTTGCAAGTGTTGCTCGGAGAGGGGCTGGAACTCAAATTTAACATTGTCTACATTGGGGCATACTGATGGCCGGCTCACATTGACTTTAGTGCTAGAGTCGATCTTGGTTTTTAGATTTTCCTGTATATTCTCCATTTTATTTCTCATGGCTTGTTGGATGGATGTACACCAGCTGGCGTCTTTTACCACCTGCACAGGAACTGGGCAAGGGTCTTCCAGCTCCTTAAGAATCCTAAATAGTTCACCTGAGCTTGAGGTTACTCAGGAGATTCTATTGTCACAATAAGGTCTTTTTGCATTCAACACATCTTTTTGCATGTTTTTGTTGTATTAGCAAAAATGGTTTTGTCTTCTACTAAATGGCATCAAGTTACTCTAACCAAACAATTACTGGAATAATTCCTGTCCAGAAGTGCATCAGACCTGAAGCTGGTAACCAAGGCAAAAGGCTTGCAACAAAAAAAACAACCTGTTTTCTCTTTACCATATCTAACTTTGATGGAATTATTACGTCCTCGACTGAATTGACTTATCTGGCCAGTCCTTTTTCATCTCTGCTACTACCGCCCCGACTGAGTTCCAATGCTCACTCCATATTGTCTCTGGGCAAACTAAACTCTTCCTTCACCTTCTCTCACCACCCATTTGCTGAAGACACAGACATGTTTATCTGATTCCCTTCTTACCCCCCACTTATTCTCCCGTATAAATCCAACTGAATCTCCACTGCTGGATGACACTCAGTGTCTCAAGGTCAACACTTCCATGGCTGAGGTCATTTACCTCCTGGCTTCCAACACCCACCGCTCCACGACTCAACACTATACCCCCCCCCCCCCCGATCTCCTCAGCCCTCCTCTCAAGGTTCGTAATATTGGGGTCCTCTGAAATGGAGCTAAAGTCCCAGTAATTCATTACCTCCACTACCACAGAGACCAGTTTAAACCTTCAACAGTCACAAATTTCACCCTTGCCACTTTCCTAAAACTTTCATCTCCACATTGACTACTGTTCTAGCCTTTTCTGTAGTCTTCCTCTCTACTCAATTTTCTCCAATCAATAGATTTCTCAACTTTGTAACTCTCACACTCTACATGCTTCTGGACTCCTCTCTGACATATGCCCACTGACTCCTTGCAGGCTGGCTGTATATGCAACAATGGTTCCACTTGTTCAATAAATACAAATAAGAAATACACAGCATTTGTGTCAATGCAACACTGCTGATGCCTTTACCCTTACATAATGTGATTGATACAGAGCAGAGATCTTGTGATTGCTGAATGCGCCCAGGATGCAAGTGGCCACACCACTTTGGAATGCTTGCTATAACAAGGGCTGCCCTAAGGGCGAACCTCTGCTTTTAAAAATGTGCTGTTTTTTCTTTCTGAATCTCCCTCACAAATGCCCACAGGAATACAAGTAATCAAAATGCTGTGCATGGAATGGGCATACTGCAGAGACCGCATTTGTAACCAGCACCCTTATTATAAAAAGTGATAGCTACTTACCTTGCATGTAGCATTTGCCATGCAGCGGGACCTAATCACGGAGTTATGCTCTTGGTCGACCCCTCCCACACACAACAATGACAATAAAGCACATTCTAAGCAAACTCACTAAATTACTTTGGAGCCAACTGCTTTTCTTTGTACGGAGCCTTAGCTGCTTTAAAGTGAATGTAGAGAAGTTGTGGCCATCAGTGTCCTTAGTAGCACAGCAGGCTGGCACAGGACTTAGACGACCCCCTTCTAAGCGTTTCAGAAGCCAAACCTGCTTTCTAATGCAAACTAGTTTAATCATTCTTTGCAATGTTAACTGTCTTTTATGTAATGTTTGACTATGCAACTGCAAGAATGGACCGTGGTGCCCCCTGAACACAGAAACCTCAAAATGGCTTCAATTCTAATCAAATGACTTATGGGCTGTACAAATATCATGTAAGTTAACAAAAAGAGTAAGTTGAATCTCTGAATACCCCAGTTCTGTCGAAATAGAATTTGAGACCCCTTCATACATCAAGTTGTTGCATAGACCTCTCTTCCTTAGAGAAGAGATTTTGGTTTCAGGAGGAAAAATCAAACTAACAGTCTAAAAGAGGGGCGAGTTCTCCATCACGGTCATTGTGGATCGATGTGTAAAGCACCCTAGCCATGGGAGCCTGGAGCTTGCTCATTTAAGTTTTGCTGGCGCAATAGCGACTAGAAGGGAGTAGTTTCTTACCTGTAACTCCATTTCTCCAGCGTTGGTATCTTTCATTGATTCACATGCTGTGAACATTCCCCTTTGTCAGGCTGGGAACCTCGGTCATTTTAAAAATAGCGTTTTCCTATGGAAAACTTCAACACTTTAGTGTCCTGTCAACGTCTTTTTTGGGTGCTTCAGCCACCGCCAATAGGACGTAGGGTATAAATAGCTCAGCCCCCCCCCCATCCCTGGCTTCTCTTCAGACTTCAACCTCCAAAGTAGAGGCAATCCGAACCAGGTTTGCATGCAGGGGCGGCCGGCGGGCGCACGTGAATCCATGAAAGATACCAACGCTGGAGAAATGGAGTTACAGGTAAGAAACTACTCCCTTCTCCAGCATTGGATCTTTCATGGATTCACATGCTGTGAATAGATTACATAGCAGTATCAATCATGCATGGAGGCGTGCAAATGCAAACCAATACAGCACAGAATAACATACATGAGACCAGAAAAAAACAGCAGTGATAACGTTCAAATAGACACCCCAAAGCTGCGGGGCTTACCTTATTGAAACAGGCGTTGAAGGACTGCCCGTCCTACTTGTGCATCCGCACCATGCTGTTGTTCCAGACAGTAATGTCGAGTAAAGGTATGCAGCACCGACTAGGAGCCCGCCTGGCAAATGTCCACCAGCCGAATCCCTGACCATAATGCTGCCGACGAAGCCATGGACCCCGTCAAGTGTGCCCTGGGACTTCTCTCCAAGGGCTTTCCTGCCTTAGTGTGGCAGAATGAGATAGCCGATGACACCCAGCGAGACAGTCCCTGTTAGGAGACTGCCCGTCCTTTGACAGAGAGTCCATAAGCCACAAACAGTTGTTTAGAAAGTCTGAACTCTTGAGTACAACTCAAGATAAAATTTCAATGCTCTTTTCACATTCAGCGTATGCAACGCTCTCTGCCGACGCGGAAGCAAAGAACAATGGTAACACAATTGAAGAAAGTTTATGAAACGTGGTTGGCACTTTTGGAATAAAGTGCGGGTTAGTGGCCAACATCACCTTGTCCTTGAAGAACCGTAAGTATGGCTGATCCACAACTAGAGCCTGCAGCTCAGATATCCTCCTAGCCGAAGTAATGGCCACCAAAAACACCACTTTCCAAGACAAAAACTGCAAGGGCGTCGACGACAGAGCTTCAAACTGAGGCCTCATCAGACCTGACAGAACCACATTGAGGCTCCACCCTGGAGGGAACTTTTTGACTGGAGGAAAGGTCAGAAATAACCCTTTCAGAAAATGCTTGATAAGACGATCACTAAACAGAGGCGTAGCATGCCGCTTCCGAGTGAATCTGGAAATTGATGCCAAGTGTACTCTTATGGATGAGAACGCCAACCCCCTATTTGCTAAATGCAATAAGTAAGGTAGAGCTTTCTCCAGCGAAATGTTCAAAAGGTCCACCCCAGACTGGCCCTTACACCACACACAAAACCTTTTCCATTTACACGCATAGGAGACATTCGTGATGGAGCGCTAGCCGTCTCCAAAATGCGTCGACAGTCACCAGAAATGTTCAGCAGGCCAAACTCTGAGAAATCAGGAGCCAAGCCGTCAGGCTGAGAGACCCTGGATCGTGGTGCCAGACAGCGCCACTGTCCTGAGACAGAAGGTCTGGCGTCACTTTCAACCGTACCAGCTCCGCCACAGATAGATGAAGATCCGAGAACCACGGCTGCCTGGCCCAGTACGAGGTCACCAGGATCACACGGTATGGGTACCTCCGAATCCACTGGAGGGTCTGTAGAATGAGTGGAAAAGCAGGAAATGCGTAGTCGAACCGGTCCGTCCACGGGAACGAGAACGCATCCCCTAGAGACTCGGGCTGAGCCCACCTGCTGGCAAACTCCTTGCACTTCTTGTTCTCCCGTGTTGCGAAGAGATCCAACGAAGGACGACCCCATTTCCTGAAGATCAGAGACACCTGTTGTTCCTTCAGCTGCCATTCGTGAAGGTAGCTTACCTCCCTGCTGAGCGAGTCCGCCTGCACATTCATCACTCCCGGCAGGTGAAACGCTACAATATTGAAGTTGTGTAACAGGGCCCAATGCCAAAGTTCTTGAGCTTCTTTCGAAAGCACTCTGGAATGAGTGCCCCCCTGTTTCCTGAGGTAAAACATTGTGGTGGTATTTAAAACATCATGGTGGTATTGTCCATTAGCACCCTCACCACAGATCCACATATGTGCGGCAGAAGCGAATTTAGGGCCCAATGTACCGCTCTCAGTTCGAGCACACTGATGTGAAAACTGCACTCCACCCGAGACCATAGACCCTGGACCTGGGAGCCCTCGAGATGCGCGCCCCACCCTGTTTGCGAGGCATCTGTCACAATTGTAACTTGAAACTCCGGCTCCAGCAACGGCATGCCCCGATCCAGATTAACCGAGCACTGCCACCATCGAAAAGCTTCCAAGTCGGTGTCGACCACCACCTTGTCGGACCACGATCTGCGACTCTGGGCCCACTGGTCGGCAAGGAACTCCTGCACCGGCCTCATGAAGAGACAACAGTTCTTCACCAACGGAATGCAGGATGCCAGCAGTGACATGTATGTCCTGATTGAAACCCTTGTACCGACTTTCCACTCTGCCACTTTCTGTATGAGCTTTCAAACTCTCGACCGAGGGCCTCACCAGGCCTAGGTGAGTCTGAAATTCTGCCCCCAGAAACACCAAGTTCTTGGAGGGAGACAGAAAGGACTTCTCGAAGTTGACGTAGAAGTCCAGTCGTTGCAACAGCTGCATGGTAGCGTCGAGACTTGACTGCGTCGCTCCCGGCGACAAGCCCCGTACCAGCAAGTCGTCCAGGTAAGGGAAGAAGTGATGACCTTCTCGTCGGAGCCAAGCATTTCGTTAACGTCGTGGGGGACGATTTTAAGCTGAAAGGGACCACTTGAAACTGATAATGATCTTGACCTACTACAAACCGCAGGCACTTGCGGAGCCATCGATGCATGGGAACGTGGAAATATGCGTCCTGTAAATCCAACAAGGCCAGAAATTCGCCTGGCTGTACCGACTGAATGACTTCCTGAAGTGTGAGCATCTTGAACTTCAGGCGTTGCAGAATCTTGTTCAACGCCCGAAGGTCCAGAATGGGTCGCCACTTGCCGTTGGGTTTCTTCACCACAAAGTAACAGGAGTAAACCCCCTGGCCTTTTTCGGCCACTGGAACCAATTCTATAGCCCCTTTCTGTAGCATAAGTACAACCTTCTGCTGTAAGATGTGAAGATGAGGTTGCACAGTGTACACTGGAGGAATGGGAACCGGAGAGCCCTTGAACTCCAGAGAGTGGCCCAATCACACTGTGTCCAATACCCAGCGGTCTGATGTAATTTTGCTCCATTCATCCACGTGTAGTGCTACTCTGCCCCCAGCACATTTCTCCGAAGACAGTCATTGCTGTAGCTTAGTTTGTCTACCTTTTGAGGAAGAGGCCTGTTCTCCTCTCCTCCTGGATGCCTGAAAGTCTTGGCTCTTTTGGGTCGATTGCACCGACCGTCTATACCCCTGCGAGGAGTATCCAGACTGACCGTAACCCCGGTCTCCGGAGGAAGCAAATCAGGTGTTTCCTGACGCTCCACAGAAGGGACAAAAAGGGCGAAACGAGTGTCCACTCTGCAAAGCCCCTAACGATTTTGCAATGTCAGAGTCCTCCTTCATGCCCTTGAGGGCCTCATCAATTTTCTCCCCAAAAAACTGCTCCCCCTCACAGGGCATGTCCAAAACCTCATAATGTACCTCTGGGTGAAAGCCTGTGCACTTAAGCCAGGCTTGTCAACGTAGAACCACACCATTGTTAATCTGTTTGAAACCAGATTCTGCTAAATCCACAGCGATGTTAATACTGTGATTCGACGCCTCCTCACCCCCACCCACCAATAGCATAGCAGCTTTCCGGTGTTCCTCAGGTAGGTGTTCCAACAGAGGGGCCAGCCGATGCCACATCTCCGGATCGTAGCGAGCCATGATCACCAACGAATTGGCCGCCTTCACCATCGTCGCCCCCACAGTCACAACCTTCTTCCCGAAGGCATCCTGTCTTCTGGCATCTCTATCAGGAGGAGTGGCACACTTGTGCTGGGTTCTGGCTTTTCGGCTAGCTGCCGCCGACACTACCGATTCAGGGGTGGGCTGCAAAACCAAACTCTTTGGCGTAGAGTCCGGGGCCTTAAATTTCTTCTCCAGCCTCCCTTTGACTGCTGGTTCTGAGAAGGGATGGTGCATTGTGCGTAGGCCCTCCTGCCACACATGATCCAGGATTGAAACGGTGACCACCGCTTTTCTCCTTTTTCCCCATGTGGTCAAATAGGAAACACTCCTTTCGTTCTTCCTCCGGAGTCAGACCAAATTCAATACAAGGCTTCGCCATCATGGCATGGAACGCCCCCACATCATCAGGAGGGGACGGTTGCGCTGGACTACGAGGCGTTTCCATTTCCACATCCGATTCCCAAGTCGGATCTCTTGACGGCGACGAAGAGACATTAGACATAGTGTCTCTAGGCACACAGTCCGAATTAGAGTCCGGCAGCTCAGCCTCCTCAGGATGGGAACGAGGGCGTTCTTCGCTGATCGGCGGAGGTGTCGTTAACTCAGTTGCAGCCGTCGAACACGGAGGAACACCTCCAGCGTCGACGATAGGCCCCACCGGAGCCACTTTCAGAGGAGGCAGTCTGGAATCTAGTTGACCCATCAAGGACTGTAGTGTAGACAGGACCTGGAGCGACAACATCGCCTGCGGGTTCACCAGAGGGTAACTGGATGGACCAGACCCCACTCCCATCGACGTCGAAGGGCAAACACCCTGCAAGCCGAGGTCTGACGGATTCACCAACGGCTCCCGTTCATCCTCCACCGATGACACTGAAAGAACTGTCTCATGCTGTAGAAGTGTGTCGGGTAGAAGAGCGTCAAAAGCAGAAGGTTGCCACGCCCCACCTGTCGGCAGCAAGCTGTCCGTCGACGACAAGAACATCGGGCCTTTATCAATTGCAGCCGCCGAAGACACAATTGTGGAGGTAGGCATTATAGCCGGCAGCGAAACAGTCGACGACGGGACTTCCGTCGACGATGACGTAGCTGGAACTGCCACCTGTGGCATAGTTTTTTCAGGCGATCCCGCCTGCTTGGTCCCACTGGATCGATGCTTCGATGACTCCCTACTGGAGGATGACCTACGATGGTCTCCTGAAGAGGAGCGTTTTGAAGAGTCCTTCTTGTCTTTCACTAGTGAAGACGCCTTCTCAGGCCTTCCCTCCGACCCATGGGGCTGGTCTGAACGACCATGCTTAGAAGACGACGGCGCCCCCTTCGGTAGGTGTTTGCCCGAAGAGGTGCGACCACTCTTCTCCGTATTAGAAGGCCGAGATTTCTTAGCCGGTGGTTCGGCTGACACCGACCAGCATGGAACTGTCTGAACCGGTCTCTCAGAAGCCAGGCTACGAACCGACCCCACCTCAGATGAGCGTTTGAGAGAATCCTTTACAGATGTCGCAGGAATCGTTAGAGTGATGAGGGTATAGGCAATACAGGCAGTCCATGTACCCGTCTCCCTCGTACACTTTCTTCAGCCCACAAGTTGCGCAGGGCCGAAATAAAGCCTTTCCTGAAGACATCGTACAAACACAACACCAACACGTGTAGAATCAGAACGAGCACGAGGGGATCCCAACACTTTGGAGACAGTTGAAATCTGAAGGGAAGCCGCGGTCGCGGGGCTATTTATTCCCTACGTCCTATTGGCGGTGGCTGAAGCACCCAAAAAAGACATTGATAGGACACTAAAGTGTCAAAGTTTTCCATAGGAAAACGCTATTTTAAAAATGACCGAGGTTCCCAGCCTGACGACGGCGAATGTTCACAGCATGTGAATCCATGAAAAATGTAATGCTGGAGAAACACCACTTTCCAGGATGTATGCATCCACATATTCTTTGATGTTTTGAAAGGGAAACGTGTTTCTCTTTTTTAATTGTGTGCATTACATTCTACCCTGACAATGTCAGTGTTTGCCTTCCGAGTTCCCCTAAGCAATGCAATTTGATAAAACGAAGACATCCTTTTTATCTCAATAAGGAGATTTAACTACCTGTTTGCTTTCAACATCTCTATGCATAGACGGCTAAGGGAAAAGAACAGAACATCAACGTCCAACGCCCTTTGCATTTCTATCCAAGTGTACCCTTCTGTTTTCTGAACAATACTTCCATCAGTTTTAGTATATGAAAAGCAGGAAAAGCGTTCCAAGGATCAAGAGGGACCACATCCTGCATCGTACGCTGCTACTCTAATTTCTGCACAGTTCATTGCCCCTAGAGAATGGCCAAACTCCTACCACAAAACCTAAAGCGTCATCAATGACTCACTTCCCACTGGCATTAAGCACTATGTACCCTGCACGAGTGATGCACAATTCAGCAGGACATTTCTGAAATTTTCATACAGATGGTTGGCTGCTTGTTTTTCCTACGACAAGAACTTTTATCTATTTTTTTCCATTTGAAATAGGTGTAGGTGATGTTCCTCTATTCAATGCCTATTTATTTTTAAGGGAATACTGTAAGGAGTGCAGGGACAAAAGCAGTAGCACTTATATCTTGCAATGACCTCCAGTATACTGTATAGTTGACAAAACCCTTTCAAAGACTGAAATAAACAGGTTTTCCCACGAAAATATAAGTCATCCACCTTGCCTTGAATATCCTGATGGAAAGTAGCCCTTACACAGGCTGTGTTCAAAATGGCCAGAGACACAGAACAAATATCGTTCATGGAAGACTTATTTATTTATTCTGTTGAACTGATATCCTGTCCGTGTGATGCATGCAGTCAATCTCTTCAGCAAGGTTATCATGGGGAAGGACGCCTGCATAACTGTCAATATCAACACAAATGGAAAGGTTATAACTGCTCAGGCCTATTCACAAACGGAACTACAGAAAAGCATGACCAGCGTCTTGGTGTGATTTATTTATGAAGGACTTCTCTATTCATCTCTTTGGAGAGACTGTATAGGTGGAATTAGTCCAGCCTGATGTTACTGGATGAGCTGGCATGTGGGGACCAACACAAGTCATAAGGATCTCAGTTTTTTTAAATAAATGGACCCCTTAGCCAAACCAAGTTAATTAAAACCCCCAGAAAATGTTTTTAAAAAATTCAGGGCTTCATAGGTTAGACCGGGTCTGCCTTACCCAAACTGTCTATGTATTAAATAGTACAGTGAATAGTTAAGTCATGTAGCATAACCCCTCGATGCAGATGAAAAAGCGCAGACAGATCCAGTAAGACAGCGATCTGGAGGTTCCACTTACCTATAGCAAGATTTTGTGTAAAACAAATACTCTGACCACAACCAGGTATTATGTACATTAGAAGGAATAAGTTACTTACTTGTAACTCCTGTTCTCCAGCATTGGTATCTTTCATAGATTCACATTATTGTTTGAATATTCCCCGTCGTCTGGCTAGGAATCCTCAGTAACATTAAAGCAGTTTCATTTGCAATGAAGAAAAAACTGCAGTCACTTTAGTGTTCGCTCAGTGTTGTTTTGGGTCATTTACCCATTAGCCAATAGTCAGTGCCTAATATAGCTCCAACCCTGGAGGCCATCTTCAGATGTTCATAACGCACATGATAGTGCCAAAACGAATCAAGATGAGCCATATGTAGGATATGGGCGGGGTAGCATGCGAGTCTAAGAAAAATATCAATGCTGGAGAACAGGAGTTACAAATAAGTAATTTATTCCTTCTCCAGCATTGGATCTTTCATGTATTCACACGCTTGTTTAGCAGTACAGCATGCATGCAATGCCATATAGGATGAGGATAAGGCTCACCTTCAGGACAAGGCTCACCTCCGGTGAACAGATGTCGCAGGGCAGACTGCTGAACTCCTGTCTCCTCTGTCAAATTTTTATCCACCCTGCAGAACCTGTTGAAGATGTGAACTGCCTTGCAAATGTCAATGAACAGGCCACCGGAAAGGTGGGCAGTGGTAAACAAGACCACTTTAGTAGAAAAAGCCTTAGGCTAACTGGGGAAGGGCCAGTTGGCCAGGTGAAGAAAAAGGAAATGCTGGCAAAAAACCATCAGAAGGTGGAGGAGCTGGACAGCCTGTTACTGATGGGAGTGGGTCCATACACCATGAAGAGCAGTTAAGACCTTTGTAATGGCTTGGAACAGGCAACATAGAGCTCAAAGGTTCATAGAGGGGAAACTATGAGGGAACAGTAGTTCCAGATATAGAGTTTGACATCAAGCAGACTTTAGACTTGTGGAAAACAAGATAAGGGGGCTAGATGGATAGTGCCTGGATGTTGCCCACCCTCCTGGCCAAGGTGATGGTGACAAAAAAAGGAAAAAAAGAAGACGTCCTCCATGATAGGAATTTTAGGTGTGTCTTATGTACCAGTCTTCCACTATGTAGAGACTGAAAAAGGATGTCCCATACATAGTTTTCCTAAGCAGGAGCAAGTGCTGGTATTGGCGGACATCCTGAACAGGCTCTTCAGAAGTGCTTTAATGAGTAAAGAGGGAAATAGAAGCCAAGAAAACGTATGAGAGACGTGGGCCAGGCCACTGCATGCCACGGAGAGCCGATAAGATAGAATATGTTGCAGTTGGAAGGTGTCTGCTCCATATGAAGCACATCAAAACTCAGAAACGGTTCCAATTATAGTTGGAGCAAGAAACGGCAGCGGGCGCTCGAGGTTCCGCCAAGATATCTATGCAGTACTACGGCATGTATACTTGGCTGAACTGTACTGAAGTGGTAACCAGGCCATAAGTTGAAGTGAGGCAGGGTTGTGAAGGTGGACCGCCCTCTAGTCCGCAAAAAAGGAGGTTAAAAACTGTAGGGAGCTGGACTGGAGGTGCTGATGAAAGAGCCACGAACAACGAAAATTACAATTGACTTCGCCACGGAGGGGATCACCAGAATCAGTTTGCACCGCCATTGCATGAAAGTGCACAATACTATAGGTACGAGAGGAACTTTTTTGTCCATGTAATAATAAAGGGACCACCCAGGCTCCCTTGTTGTGGGAATCTACTTGCAGAGGCAAGACAATTTGAATTGGCCCAGGTGGCAAGCAGGTCTATGCGCGACTTCCCCCATGTTTGCAATATGCACATAACTTGACAGTGCTGAGGGAATCAGCCAAAAAGTTTTGGATGCCCGATAGGTGCCGGAAAGAAGAAAGGAATATCCCCAGAGAAAGATGCCATTTCCAGAGGGGTTGCACTTTCGTGGACAGGATCACTGATCTGAAGCTGCACCGCTTCCGGCTGTAGTGGTTGCGTTGTAACACGTCAAACTCTTTCTGAGACACCACTCCAGGACATCAGTGTGCAAGGAATTTTTGATCTTCTGAACAGAGACCATTGGTGTGAAGATCGCCGGCGTGGGCTCTGAAGCCCTCCCTGGATGCACCAGACATATTCGTCAATGCATAACATAGTTTTCATAAATTGATTCGCAGAGTTTGCTAATTAAAATGTTCTCGATTAGCAAGCAAACCCATTTAATTAGCAATGTTGTACGAATATTTTTAACATCACCAAAGGTTATTTGTACCCAAGACATAAAATGAGCAACAATACTGCATTTATGAGTACCACTTTAGACATTAGTAAGATCAGCCAGGCCTCCTAAATTCTTTACAATTCTGCTAGACCCGTCAGTCGAGTAACTTGGTTTACCTACTTGACCTAAGAGAAATGCACTTGACCGAGGTCAATGGATGAAAAAAATGTAAATGCACTTTTTGTAAAATGGTGCATGTCACCACAATCCCCCTTTATGTTTGGCACACTGCTGACACCCAGAGGCCAGAGATACACAATGAAACTTGTTTTTGGCATTTATTGAAAATAAAGTAAATGTGAAAATAAAAGTTTCAAACATCACCTGCAAATGGTCCTCACCTTAAATAAAATCTACTCTACTATGCGAGTAGGAGTGTAGACAGAGCCCTGGATAGCGTCTGTAAAATGTAAAAGTTTAGCTGCATGAATGGGCACACAAATAGATATGATAAAAAGGCTCCGAAAACAGTTTAGCCAGCTCTCTCCAGCAAGTGCAAATATATAATATAATTATAGTGCAAAGAGAGCTCTTGAGGCTAACTACAGTGTATGGTATTACAGTAGATCTGTAGATGTACAGACTAGGTGGAACTATTGATTACTACTTTAACATAAACATCTAGTTTGCTTTGTGTATTCATTATGTGAGAGGAGAAAACTAAGCAGAGTAGATGGCGTAGCAGGTAAAGAACTGCAGAAAATGTGGAATATTGCAGTTTGAAGACATCACACTTTCAGGGTAGCTGGTATTGATATTGATATTTTATTTCTATCGCTCTCATACACAAGTGTTTCAGAGCATGACAAAGCAAAGGAGGGGAACAAGGGAGAACAAAACAACGATCTTACTAGGCCCAGTGACATTGAGAACGTGAAAGTGCATGGGAGAGGGGGAGGGGAAAAGTGCAGGGAAGGGGGGAGAAGTGGAAAGTGCGGAGCAAAAGGAGAACAGAATAAATAATAATAAATTATAAAAGCAACAAAAGTGGTAGTGCAGCTAGCAAGTGGCAAGTGCTGAGTTTAAGGCAGCAGACAGGGTAGGTCAGATAAGTGCAGGAAGAAAGGGGGGGACTGTATGGGTACAGATACAGACGCCAGTGCAAGGGGTGGCCCAGGGGCAGTACAGGAGGGTGGCAAGGTGAGCTGGAACCTGGGCACGGAGGACAGAGGGTGGCCAGGTGCACGGTGCCAAGAGAGACCAGATCAGCAGGGGGTACGGGGGCGAGGAAGAGAAAACTCTGGTACGGCCTGCGAGGTACCTCAGGGGAAACCCTGGTGATAGAGATGCTCGAGCCCCTGCCGGACCGAGAAGAACCCGGGAAGGAGTCCCCCTGGTCGGGGTGCCCTAAAAAGTAAGGAATTTACCAGGCATTTTCTCTTTTCGTCGATGAAAAGCTGAAGATGAGGTGGAGGAACATGCTGAAAGACGTCCTCCCACCGAAGAAGACGGCGCTGGAGTGCCCGGATGGAAAGGGAATCGCAGTAGAAGCACGAATCTCAGCAGTGATTCGGCCCGAGACACTCCAAGCAGAGAGAATGGGGATCCGCCCTAGCAAAGCGACATTCGCATGAAGAAAAGGAAACAAATCCCAGACGCTGCGGCATAGATGGAGGACTAAGCGACCGCAGAACCGAAGCAGGAGAGAAGGACAACGGGAACTTGAAACACTTCCCAGTGATGCAAGTGCGTCCAGCCCCGACTGGGCGGAGAAAAGCACTAGAGGGCGATGCGCGGGGTGGAGCTCAGGAGGGCGGGGTTACATCCGTGTGCGGTACCCCGCGTATACAGAGAAGAAGGACAAACATTCTCATTTTTGATGCTTTTTAACAAAAGTGCTCCGGTCGCGTCCCGAAGGACGGAGTGTCCCACAAGTATGGAGGAAAGGGGACGGGACATAGGAGTATACCCATACACACAAGGCCTCACTGGGGGAAAATAAGCCATAGCTTATAGCCATGCCCTTCATAATATATCTTTGAAATAAAATTAAAAGAAAATGAGACAAATATCACTTTAAGCACGATTTCGAGAAGCCCTATGCAAATTCGATGTACAAACCTCTTTACTGTACTAAATCTAAGAACAAAGGCTGATGAAAGAGCCAGTATCAAAGTTGTGGGCAGGGAAAGGCAGGGAAGACTTTTCTTATGCCTATATTCAACACAGATGTCTTATTTTAAAAAGTGCAAGTAGAGCAAGTTTGGTAAGGCTCTCTAAGATCAGTCATGGAGAGGAAAGCACACTTCAATGGACTCTACACTAAAGGGACACAGAGTAAACCTGTGTCTCTCCAGGAGAGTCGCAAGAGTTTAGAAGCTCCCAAACACCACAATAGTAAAAGTACTTATCTGTAGCTTTTAGAAGACGTAAAAGTTGAAGTTGTAGGTTGAAATGTTCTTGAAGAAAACATTGAGTAAAGTGAGAACTTTGGAGAGGACTCCCAGCACTGAATGTGCAGTAAAGAATCTGAAGATGGCCTCCACGGGTGGAGCTATAGAAGGCACTAACAAAGTTGCTCACCAAAGTGACTACCTTACTCCTAGTCCATAGTCTCCTTTCCACCATACTTGTGGGACATTCCATCCTTCGGGACGGGACCAGAGCACTTTTGTAAAAAAACATCAACACTTGTTTTGACCTTCTTTTATTTTTACGTGGGGCACCGCACAGGGTTGTGACCCCGCCCTCCTGAGCTCCGGCCCGCGCAATCGCCCTTCAGTCCTTTTCTATCACCGGGTCTGAGACCATTTAAGCAATAATAGAGGATACTTTTTAGAGGGGACAGCGGGCGTATGAGGAAAGGGGACTACGGACTAGGAGTAAGGTAGTCACTACGGTGCGTAACTTTGTTATACTCCTACGTCCCGTCCCCTTTCCTCCATACATGTGGGAGATTCCCAAGCACATCTCACAGGTAATACGGGTGGATGGAGAACCCCTTTACTGGAATAAGTTCTTAAGAACAGCCTGGCTGAATTGGGCATCGGCCCTGGAGCTCAGGTCCAAGCAATAAAGCTTAGAGAAAGCTGAAGGAGAAGCCCATGTAGCCGCTCTGGCGATAGTTTCCCAGGGGACATACTTTTGGAAGGCAACTGCAGCCACTTTGCCCCGAACAAGATGGGCATAGATGCCTTTCGGAGGTCGAAGGCTTTGAATGCTATAAGCTTCCGAAATACATGAGGCAATCCATTGGTAGATAGTTGCCTTTCAAGCTGGTTTCCCTTTCAGGTCTCTTGAGTGAGGAGCTCCTGAGTTCACTCGTTCTATCGAGGTAAAACTTCAAAGCTCTCCTGACGTCCAAATTGTGTAAAACTCTCTTGGCATCAGAGGCCGGGTTAGGAAAAAAGACAGGTAACGAGAGCGATTGGTTCAAATGAAAATCAGTAACCACCTTAGGGAGAAAGGAAGGATTGAGTGCGAAGCACAACCTTATCCTTATGGAACGCAAGGAACGGATGTTCCACAGAAAGAGCTTGGAGCTCACTTACTCGCCTTTCCGATGTTACAGCGATCAGAAACGCGACCTTCCAAGAAAGGAATTTCAGATCAGTAGTAGCCATGGGTTCAAATGGTTTATGGCAGAAGGCAATGAGGACCACATTCAAGTCCCATTTGGGATGAGGGGTGCGCACCAGCGGGAAGAGGTGGAGAAGACCTGCTAAATGTCTTTTAATGACCGGATTAGTCAATGAAAAAGAGCAGCTGTCCGTGGACAGGTAGGCCGAAATGACAGATAAGTAAGTCCTGCAAGACTGAACATGGATGCCCGTAGCTGCGAGGTGAGACACAAATGATAGAACAGTGTCAACCGTAGCGTGCCTGGGGTCAAGCTGTTTCGCTAAGCACCTGTGTCAAAACCAGAGCCATTTGCTCCTACATTGAGCCCTCGTAGAAGGTTTTCTGGCCGCTTCAATGATGCGCATATTGGCCTCAGACAGATTGAACTGTGCTCTAAAGATTTGAATTCAGGCACCAGGCTGCCAAGATGAACAATTTTGGGGAGGGGTGCCACATCCGGTGATCGTACTGGTGAAGAAGGTTGGAATCAGCGGCAATCTGATCAGAGGAAGAATCGATAGATGCTGCAGTTCCGTAAACCAGAATCTGGCTGGCCACCAAGGAGCTATGAAGAGGAGAGTGCAATTCGATGTGCTCCTGACCTTAGAGTGACCGATGAATCAGGCAATGGAGGAAAAGCATAAGCCTTCATGTAGTACCACAGAATCTCGAGGGCGTCTCCCAGCGAGGATGCTCCGAGGCCGTCTCTGAATGCATAAAGAGGAAGTTTCCTGTTTGCGAAAGTCGCAAAGAGGTCCACTTCTGTAGTGCCCCATTGGCGTAAAATGTTGGAAAGAACATCGCTGTTCAATTCCCACTCGTAACTGGCTGCGACTGGCAGCTGAGAGAGTCTGCAGTAACATTGATGTAACCCGGGATGTGTACAGCCTGGAGCCAATGACTTTGCGCTGGATGGCCCAGTCCCAAATTTGTATGGCAAAATCCACAAGGAGAGGTGGCTTGGTGCCACTCTGCTTGTTGACATAAAACATCACCACAGAGTTGTCTGTGCAAATACGGACAACCTTGTTGGTGATGGACGGTTGAAAAGCTTTGAGCGCCAGAAAAATAGCCTGGAGATCCAGATAATTGATGTGGAACTGCCTGTCCTGAAGAGTCCATAGGTCGAATACTTCGAGGTGGCCCAGCATCGCTCCCCACCACAGAAGTGAGGAGTCCGTGGTAACCGTCACTTGTGGGCAGGGCTCCTGAAAGTAGGCACCCGCTAAAAGGTTGCTGGTCGAAGACCACCATTGCAGATCCGCCGTCATGCAGGAAGGAACTACGATCATCTTGGAATCCGGGTTCGAAGCCTGAGACCAGCAACTCCGTAGAGTCAGCCGAGTACGCCTCATCTTCAGGTGTGCAAGTGGTAGGGCTAGCACGCAAGAAGCCATGAGACCTAGAAGTCTTTGGAAGCAACAGGCCGTCATGTGCAAGGACTGGAGGAAAAGTTGACAGGTGGTTGAAAGGTCTGCAATCCTGTCTGCCATTAGGAACACCTTGGTACTGACAGTATTCCAACGGAAACCCAGGAAAATCAGATCTTGAGAGACCCTCATGGACGATTTCGGCCAATTCACTGACAGCCCAAGATGGAACAGGAGCTGAAGGAGACACTGAAGATTGGTCAAGACCTTGTGTGGGCTAGGAGTGCGCAGGAGCCAATTGTCCAAGTATGGATATACATGAATCTCCTGCAGTCTGAACAAAGCTGCAATGACTGACATCTTCGTAAAGACACGCAGCGCCAAGCTGAGACCAAAAGGAGGCACACAGAACTGGAAGTGTTCCACTCCTAGGGAGACCCGCAGATATTTCCGATGCGGGCTCCATATCAGAATGTACATGTATGGGTCCTGAAGGTCCACTACGCTGAGCCAGTCATTCTTCTGAAGAGAGGACTTTATTTGGCAAGGCGCGATTATCTTGAATTTCTCTTGCGGAAGAGAAAGATTGAACTGGGAAAGATCGAGGTTAGTGCGCAGGCCAGCCTGGTTGGGTTTGGGCACTGTGAAAGACAGGGAACAGGCTCCACCACTCTGAGGTCTAGAAGCTTCTGTACCTCGGCTCGGAGGGATCTCTGGAATTTTTTCTTAGCCAAATCAGGGTTACCGTGAAGTGTGTATTGATGTCATATTCTTTGAGCATGCCTTTGCAAAGCGAAATCCAAGTTGATAGGAAATCTTTTCTAGTATTAGTGTCAGATCCGTACAGAATTTCAAATTGTGTAATTATTTCTTCAGCCTTCGTTTTTCGACAGAGAGTAGCTTCCAACATACCCTTGCATAAATGGAAGTCAGAGATAGTTTGTGGCGTATACACGCTGTTGAAATGCCCTTTGGCAAGTGAAGCACTTTAGCCCAAAATATGTTCTCAAACGTTGTCCACAACTCGTGCGGACAGCCAAAAGCATTTTCAGCTCCATAAGTAAGGACTGGTACAATTTTCTGCTGGTAAAAGTTGAGAGCCGGCTTTAAGGAAAATTTCCTGTATTTCTTATTTAGGACAAATGCTTGACAAGCAAGTTGTCTGCAACTACTCTTGACGATAGCCACCCAAGGGCCATCATGAACGCTCTCACTTATTTGCATGCCAAGGTATCTGGAGGCTATTTTCAGGGTTTCCTGGCCCAATGACCATGCACATTTCCTGCCGTTGACTTTGCTCACTGTTTTGGGATTTTGGAGTAGGAGTATCTCACACTTTTTTGTGTTTATATGTAAGTTGTTCTTTTCCACATACAGTTTGACTGTGTCTAGTATTCTTGGTAGGCCGATCAGTGTAACGTCTAACAGGATCAAATCATCAGAGTATAGTAGCCAACTGAAATAAGTCCTATTAATTTTCGGTGGAAAAGAGTGGACTCAGTCTATGGCCTCACCGATGTCGGAGAGAAAAAGACTAAATATAATGGATGCCAATGGGTAGCCCTGTTTCACGCCCTGATAGGTGTTGATCTGTGCCAATAGAGATCCTTTTTGGTCTAAGCGGATTCTGATGTTGGTGTCCGTGTCTAGCTCTCTAATCGCAGCTAGCAAGCTGGAGGGGCATCCCCAAATCGTCAGTGTGTTCCATAAAAGAACAAGTTACTTCTTACCTTGTAACGTTCTTTCAATGGGATATTCCTCTGACGTATTCCTTATCTTTGATAATTCGTCTCCAGCTTGCTGGCCTCGGAAATGTTTTCTCTGTAGAGGGCCCTGCGCGTCGACGTCCGCCGAGTCGGTGTCCCTCGACAGCCACCGTATCGGCGCCGACGTCACCATGCCCATAAATAGCCACGCGCGGCGTCCGTTGCTCAGTTCCGTTTTCTAGCATAAGATAAGTCATGCCTGAATTGGTTATTGACCTTGAAGGAGCGTAAACTGCAACCACAAGGGAAGTATTACTGCGGGGGTGGATGGGAGGGGCGATAAGGAATATGTCGGAGGAACATCCCATCGAAAGAACGTTACAAGGTAAGAAGTAACTTGTTCTTCGAAGGGATTGTGTCCTCCGAAGTATTCCTTATCTTTGATAGACTCCCATAGCAGTGGCATGTAATTGGAGGTGGGAGTAATAATGTCATGTATCCCTTTTTAGGAATGAACCGAATGTAATACGGCTTTGCCAAATCTGGTCTCTTGACTAGTGGAGGAATCCAGGTTGTAAAATGTTGTGAATGTATGTGCGGACGACCATGTGGCAGCCGCACATATGTCTCGGACCGGTACTGCTCTTTGGAGGGCCGAAGAGGCTGCGATACCCCTGGTTGAATGAGCCCTAAGATTTTGGGGTGGCTCTTTCCCTGCCAGTTTGTAACATTCCAGAATGGCCAAAATAATCCACCTGGAAATGGTCTGTTTTGTTATGGGTAGTCCCAACTTGTGACCTGAGTATCCTACAAACAGTTGGTCTGCTTGCCTAATACTAGCCAGTCTGCTGATGTAAAAGCTCAGAGACCGCCTTGGGTCCAGCCTATGTAGCCTTTCTTCCTCTTTCCCGGGATGGGGAGGAGGGTAGAACGAAGGTAAGGTAATTTTCTGAGTGATATGAAATTCAGAAACCACCTTTGGGAGGAAATTAAGCTTCACCTGTAGGACAACTTTGTCCTTATGGAAAATTGTATGTGGGGGTTTACAAGAGAGTTTGCAATTCGCTCACCCTCCTAGCAGATGTTAGTGCTACCAATGAACAAGTTACTTCTTACCTTGTAACGTTCTTTCGATGGGATGTTCCTCCGACGTATTCCTTATCTTAGATATCTCCTTCCAGCTCTGCTGGCCTCGGAAAATTTTTCTCTAGAGGGCGCTGCGCGTCGACGTCCGTCGAGTCGATGTCCCTCGACAGCCGCCGTATCGACGTCGACGTCATCCTGCCTATAAAGGCCGCGCGTAGCGTCCGTTGCTCAGTTCCGTTTTGTAGCCCACAGTATTTCTGTCTGGACTAGACTAATCACCCTGAATGAGCCTAAGCTGCAACAACAAGGGAAGTAGAACTGCGGGGATGGATTTGAGGGTCGATAAGGAATACGTCGGAGGAACATCCCATCGAAAGAACGTTACAAGGTAAGAAGTAACTTGTTCTTCGAAGGGATTGTGTCCTCCGACGTATTCCTTATCTTAGATAGGCTCCCATAGCAGTATTCTATTAATGGAGGTGGGAGTACTGACTTCACACTGTCTTCTATTGATGAATAGAGTGCAGTACAGCCCTTCCAAACCTAGTCTCTTGACTGGAGGAGGAATCCAAGTTGTAAAATTGAGTAAAGGTATGGACAGACGACTATGTGGCGGCCGCACAAATGTCTTTAACCGGCACACCTCTTTTGAGGGCCGATGAAGCTGCAATACCTCTGGTCGAATGAGCCCTAAGGTTTTCAGGGGGCTCTTTCCCTGCCAGTTTATAACATTCCAAAATGGCTAGAATGATCCATCTGGAAATGGTCTGCTTAGTTATTGGTAACCCCAGCTTGTGACCTGTGTAACCTACAAACAGCTGGTCTGCTTGTCTTATCCTGGCTAGTCTACTGATGTAAAAACTTAAAGCCCTTCTAGGGTCCAGCCTGTGTAACCTCTCTTCCTCTTTCCCCGGATGAGGAGGAGGAGGATAGAAAGATGGTAGGGTAATCTTCTGAGTGATATGGAATACAGAAACCACCTTTAGGAGGAAATTAGGCTTCACTTGCAGGACAACTTTGTCTTTGTGAAAGATTGTATGAGGGGGTTTACAAGAAAGAGCTTGTAATTCGCTCACCCTTCTAGCAGATGTAAGTGCTATTAATAAAACAGTTTTAAGGGTAAGGAATCTTAACGAACAAGAATGGAGTGGTTCGAAAGGTGTGCCCCTCAGGAAAGTTAGGACTAAGTTTAAATCCCATAGGGGAACCTGGAATGGTCTTGGGGGATAAACGTTGGTTGACCCCTTTAGAAACTGTACTACCAAGGGTAACTTGAAATAGGATGGTTCTTCCACAGTGCGCTTAAAGATGGATAGCGCTGCGAGATAGCCCTTAATGGTGCCAACTTGAAGGCCTGAATTCGCTAAATAGAGTAGGAAGGACAAAACCATTGGTGTACCACATGAAAAGGGGTTGATATTCTGTTCTCTACACCAGCTGCAACATCTGTTCCAACGGCAGCGGTATAAAGACTTTGTTGCTGGCCTCCTTGCCGAAAGCAACACCTCCATAACATCATCAGGGAGGTCCCAATCCTTGTATCTCAACCTTTCAGAAGCCAGGCGTGAAGGTTGAGGATTCTGATGTCTGGATGGAGAACCTGACCTCCCTTCTGTGAGAGAAGATTCTCCTTGAGTGGAAGACGAATTGGAGGGCAGATGGACATGTCCAGAAGGTCCGGGTACCACGTTCTTCTGGCCCAGTCTGGGGCAATTAGGATCATGGTTCTCCGGAATCTTCTCAACCTCCTGATCATTTGAGGAATGACAGGGACTGGTGGAAATGCGCACAGGAGTGGAAACTCCCAGTCCACTACGAATGTGTCCCCTACAGCTCCTCTCGGGGGAAATTCCCTTGAACAAAACAGATCGCACTTTCTGTTGGTACTGGTGGCAAACAGATCCACTTGAGGGGTTCCCCAAAGGGCGAAGATCTCCTGAAGGATTTCCTGAGCTAGTTCCCACTCGTGGCAGACTGTGCCCTGCCTGCTCAGAGCGTCCGCCGTCAAGTTCTTCTCTCCGGCTAGGTGGACTGCCGATAGAGAGATTCCTTCTTGAATTGCCCAAAACCAGAGCTGCATTGCCTCTCTGCACAGTGGCAGTTATCCTACGCCTCCTCTCTTGTTGAGGTAGTGCATGGCCACTGTGTTGTCCGTCATTATCAGGACATTTTTCCCTTGTACAGATGGCAGAAAAGCTTTCAGCGCTAGTCTGATTGCTCTCAGCTCTAACAGGTTGATAGGTAGTCTGGACTCCGATGGAGACCAACGACCGCTGATGGTCAAGTCGTTGGTATGGGCTCCCCACCCCGTGAGTGAGGCATCTGTGACTACTGTTATCTCCGGCCATGGTTGCCAAAACAGTCCCCCCTTCAAGATGTTTTTCTGGCAGGCCCACCACTGAAGGTCTCGAGCCACCTTGTCTGAAGGAGGTCTGTCATTCTCCCTAAGAATTGCGACCACTGAGTTCTCAGTGTCCACTGAAGAGATCTCATTCTCAGGCGAGCCTCTGGCACAAGGAAGATGCAGGATGCCATGAGGCCTAGCAACCTCAAAAAGTCGAAGGCTGGGAGACGTTGGGCATTTTGAAACTTGGTGACCATCTGCAGAATATCTTGAGCCCTCACCTCTGGTGGCGAGGCTTTTCCCAGGGAAGTGTCCAGGACCGCTCCAATGAACTGGAGTCTCTGTGATGGTATCATCTGTGACTTCTTTAAATTGAGGGAGAAGCCCAGTTTGTGAAGAAAGTGGCAGACATAATCTAGCTGGATCTGAGCTTGTTCCGAAGATACAGCTCTGATCAGCCAATCGTCCAGGTAGGGGTAGACGTGGATCCCTTCCCTCCTTAGACTTGCAGCCACTACCGACATTAGCTTGTTGAAGACCCTCGGGGCGGAGGTCAGCCCAAATGGCAGAACTCGAAATTGATAATGAGAGCCGCCAATTGCGAACCTCAGGTATTTCCTGTGTTTGAGATGGATTGGCACATGGAAATAAGCATCCTGGAGGTCCAGAGATACCAGCCAGTCCTGGAGCTGGAGGGCCTGAAGGATCTGAGAGAGAATTACCATCTTGAACTTGTCCTTCCTGAGGAACTTGTTCAATTCTCATAAGTCCAAGATAGGTCTCAGTCCTCCGTCTTTCTTCGGTATGAGAAAGTAGGGGGAGTACCAGCCATTGTTCCTGTCCGCGACAGGCACTGGTTCTATGGTACCTTTCTCTAGCAGGTCTATAATTTCCTGCAAGAGGAGCGGATCTGGAACTTTTAGAGATCTGTGCCCCGGTGGATGACTCTGAGGGATGTGTAGAAAGGGTAGGCAGTAACCCTGGGCAACTGTCTCCAATGCCCAAGCATCTGACGTAATAGCCTGCCATTCCGTCAGATGGTGAGTTAACCTGCCCCCTACAGGTGGTTTTTGTGGACAGACCTAAGAGTGGTTTGGGGGCGGCTGATGCAGATGCCGAGGGTAAACAGGCACCTGCTACTGCTGCGGCTTTAGTACTTTTGACCCGTCCACCTCGGGTGGATCTCCTTTGGCCTCTTCGACCCGGCTGTCCTCTGCCTTTCCCGAATGAGGAATAATAGCGAAAGAACTTTCCTCTCCCAGAGGTTCCTGAGGGGCGAAAAGGAGTTTGGCGGATTGCAGCTCCTAAAGATTTTGCCGCTGCTTTAGATGTCTGCAACTTTTCCAGACTGTCATCAGCCTTTTTACCGAATAAAGAAGAGGCGTCAAAGGGCATATTCAAAAGTTTGGCCTGTACATCTGGAGCAAAGCCAGACTTTCGGAACCACGCATGCCTGCGGATTGTTGTACTTGGCGCCATGGCCCTGCTGATACTGTCAGCAGAATCGGTGCCAGTTTGAAGTGACTCGCACATGGCATCTTTGCCATCTTTAATGATGTTAAGGAAGGCTTCCCTTTCCTCTCCTTCCGGTACGCAGTCAGCCGCTGATGAAGCACACTCCCACAGTGTGTGACTGAACCTGGCGAGCGTACAGGTGGCGTTGATGGACTTCAACGCCATACTACAAGCAGAAAATACTTTTTTTGCCATAGAATCGTACCTCTTGTCATCTCTATCCTGTGGGACAGTAGGATAAGCGGATCTGCTGCTTGATGAAGTTGCCGCTTGAACCACCAGGCTCTCTGGAGTCGGGTGATTTGATAAGTATTCAGGGTCAGCCGCAGCTACCCTATACTTGGCTGACAATCTTATTGACTGCAGGGATAACCTCCGGAGTTTCCCAATTAGATGAAATCTTCCTTTGCAAGGCTGCATGGAAGGGGCCCACAGGATCCTCCTGTGGACCTTTGTCTAGTATGTCTGTCAGGTCATCCTGTTGAAAAACAGGTGAAGGCGCAGACCAACCCATAAATTCAATAATCCTTGCCATCAGGGTTCTATAGGGTGTTTCGGCATGTTTCCCTGAATCTGGTTTGACAAATTCCACTTCTGGGGAAGTGTCCAGCCCACTTGCCTCATGTAATGATTCCTGTAGGTCTTTTAACCTTCTTTCCTCAAAGGTAAAATCCTCTGAAACAGGTAGTGTGGTCCTCTGCAACCCGAAGGTTTCCTGGTCAGCATCCTCCCCTTCTTCATAGATTGAAGATAATCCGGGGTACTCTGACCTCGGAAATGGTGTAAAACCCATTTCTAAGACAGAAGGAGCCAAACTCGTCATTATTGGGTGAGAAAACGTCAATGTTGTCGACGCCGATGTGACAGGCTTCGAAGGCGCTGAGAAAAGCGTCGAGAAAACTGGAAGAGGCCTCGAAGAACTCGAGAGGATCGGGATCCTACTCGAGGATGTCGACGACGGTCTCGGCGTCGTGCCGGAGGCTCTTGCTATCACCGTTGGCTGTGAAGTAGCCGTGGTTTTCTCTTTCATCGGCGTCGATGTGGGCGTCGACAATGGTGTCGATTCAATAGACCGATGCATCGAAGAACCCTTCGACAACGGCGTCGATGGCGCCGATCCATGCGTCGAAGGGATCTTCGACGACGGCGTCGAAGATGGTGCCTTCTTACCCGATGGCCCGTGGCGCTCTCTGGTGGACTCTTTCGCTGGGTGCAGCGACTCGCAGCGTTTTGATTTTTTGGATTTTTCACCCGGGGTATCACCCTCAGCTGTCTTCGAGGGGGTCGAGGCCGCTTTCTCGAAGACGCTTAGCATTTTCTTCCTGAATTGCTCCCACTCAGCCTGAGAGCTGTGTTTTGTGGGGCAGGAGACCCTTTCTGGGGAAACAGAAGATGACGAGGAAGGGGATCTTCGACGTCTCTTCTTTGAGTGTCTAGATCTCGACGAATGATGGGAGCTACTTCGAGACCTAGAATGGGAATGCTTTCGACGGCGAGGAGACGAATGCCTCGACTCGGCCGAAGAAACTTTCGAGGAGGTTTTGACTGACTTACCTCTCTCGAGCTTCCCCTTGCGCTCCTTCAAGGCTTTCCCCGTCATGGACATGCACTCCTCACACTCCGAACAATGGTGCTCGACTCCCAAGCACCACAAGTAGATCCTGTGTGGATCTGTTATCAACATTTTCTTACCGCAGTCTCGACATTTTTTGAAGCCGGACCGCGGCATCGTCGGTTCCAATGAAGAAGCCATCGAGAACGAGTTGGTATTTCGAGTAAATATAAGAGGTTTTATCTGACTGAACTGAGCAACGATATTCCGAGGCCCCACGAAGCGCGGAAAAACGGAACTGAGCAACCGACGCCGCGCGTGGCTATTTATGGGCATGGTGACGTCGGCGCCGGTACGGTGGCTGTCGAGGGACATCGACTCGGCGGACGTCGACGCGCAGCGCCCTCTACAGAGAAAAAAATTCCGAGGCCAGCAAGCTGGAGACGAATTATCAAAGATAAGGAATACGTCGGAGGACACAATCCCTTCGAATGTCTCTATCAATACAGTCAAATGCGTATGAAAAATCGATTAACGCAAGATATACCTTAGAGTTAGTTCTCAGTGCCTCCATTTTTAACAGATTTAAAAGTAAGAGATTCAGAGACCAGCCGACGTTTTTTACAAAGCCGGCTTGTCTCATGTCGACATGGTTGGTTTCCGTCGCCCACTCAATCAGCTTTCGTTGAAGAAGAGCTGTGTAGATTTTTCCTAGTACGTCTAGTAGAGCTATCGGACGATAGTCTTTTGGGTTAGCGCTATTGCCCTTTTTAAAGATCGGGACTATTACCGCGCTTTTCCAGGACTGAGGTGTACGACATTGGCGAGTGATCCTTTCAAATAGAGTAAGACAGATATCAGCCCACACTTCAGGATTTTGCTTAATTGTGTGATTTGTCAGCCCATCGGGGCTTGTATTTCCAGAGAAGGGAGTCCGAATATTCAATCTAATAATAATTTAGGAGTTCCTTATTGGCCTTTGTGTACAGAATGTAACACTGCCTTCCCAAAAACACCCTCCTGGCCTGAGGAAGAGTCCAGACTATAATGCTTGGTGAATGTGTGGACGGAGGACCATGTTGCTGCCGCACAAATATCCTGAATTGGGACTCCCCTATGTAAGGAAGAGGACTTAGCCATGCCCCTGGTCAAATGTGTACCCAACAAAAAGTTGATCCTCTTGGTCTTAATTTAGACATCCTGGAAATGTAGAAGCTAAGTGCACGTATTGGGTCAAGCCAGTGTAGCCTCCCCCCTTCCTTTCCAGGATGAGGTGGAGGATAAAAAGAAGGCAGAATGATTTTTTGAGTTAAATGAAACTCACACAATTTTAGGTAGAAAGGTAGCTTTAACCTTGAGAACCACTCTATCCTTAAAGAATACTGTGTAAGAAGGCGTGCAGGATGAGGCTTGAAGTTCAGTCACACTACGGGCTAATGTAAGAGCCACTAAAAGGATGGTCTTTAAAGTTGCCAATCGTAAAGGACAGGAGTGAATAGGCTCGAATGGAGCATATATTAGGAATTTCAGAACTAGGTTGAGATCCCAAACCGGGAATTGAAAAGGGACTGGAGGAAAAACATTTGTTAATCCTTTCAAGAATTGTATAACCTGTGGAATCTTGAAAAAAGATACCTCTTCAGAGGAGCACTTAAAAATAGATAGCGCTGCCAGATACCCTTTAATTGTGCCAACCTGGAGCCCCAGATTAGCCAGGTGTAACAAGAATGATAATACCATAGGTGTACTGCGTGTAAAAGGGTCCACATTCTTATCCCTGCACCAGCTGCAGAATTTGTTCCAACTGCAGCGGTATAAGGATTTCATTAATGGCCTTCTGGTTGAAAGCAACATTTCCATTACGTTGTCTGGGAGGTCCCAATCCTTATATCTCAACCTTTCAGCAACCATGCGTGAAGGCCGAGTGTCTTCACCTCTGAAAGGAGAACCCTGAACCTCTTCGGTACTGGAGGACAAATGGACATGTTCAGAAGGGCCAGGTACCACATCCTCCTGGCCCAATCCAAAGCAATTAGGATTATGTGTTTCCCGAACTTTCTCAACCTCCTGATGACTTGAGGAATGATGGTGACTGGAGGAAATGCATACAGGAGTGGAAACTCTCAGTTCACCACAAACGGGTCTCTTAGAGCTCCGCTTGGGGGAAATTTCCTGGAGCAGTATAGTTGGCACTTCCGGTTGACACTGGTCATGAACAGATCCACTTGAGGGGTTCCCCAAACGGTGAAGATCTCTTGAAGGACTTCCTGAGCTAGTACCCACTCATGGGAGACTGCTCTGCCTGCTCAGAGCCTCTACCGCCATGTTCTCCTCTCCAGCCAGGTGAACTGCTGATAAGGAGACTCCTCCTTGAATTGTCCAGAACCAGAGCCGCATTGCCACTCTGCACAGTGGTAGTGACCCTACACCTCTTCTCTTGTTGAGGTAGTACATGGCCACTGTGTTGTCCGTCATTATCAGGACGTTCTTTCCCCGTACAGAGGGCAGGAAGGACTTCAGCGCTAGTCTGATTGCCCTGAGCTCCAAAAGGTTGATGTGTAGCTGGGACTCCGATGGAGACCAACGACCGCTGATTGTCAGATCGATGGCGTGGGCTCCCCACCCTGTGAGTGAACGTCACGCAATACAATTATCTCTGCCCATGGTTGCCAAAAAGGTTCTCCCGTTAGAATGTTTTCCTCGTAGGTCCACTGCAGAAGGTCATTTGCTACTCTGCTTGGAACCTGAAGAAGGTCCGACATCTTCCCTGAGAAATGGGACCATTGAGTCCTGAGAGCCCAATGGAGAGGGAACAAGTTACTTACCTGTAACTGTTGTTCTCCAGCATGGGTCTGGCATGGATTCACATGCTCATGAATATTCCCCGTCGTCAGGCTGGGAATCCTCGGTAAAGAAAAAACCAGTATCAGTTTCGTTTCTGATCTGTCTTTCGTAGTAATAACCAATCACTGGTCTCTGCGTCATACTGACCACAGCCAATGACTGCCCTCTACCTAAGCACCGCCTCTGGCAGCCATCTTCAGATTTGGAAGCACGTGAAGTGGCAGTATGACCAAGTGAAGAGCCGCAGAGGGGTAGGCGGGAGGGTTCGCATGTGAATCCATGCCAGACCCATGCTGGAGAACAACAGTTACAGGTAAGTAACTTGTTCCTTCTCCAGCATGGGGTCTGGCATGGATTCACATGCTCATGAATAAAGAATACATAGCAGTACACACATGCACAACCACGGGAGGTGGCAAAGGCTCAACATTAAGCATCACATAAACTCAACATTAAGCATCTTACCTCCTCACCAGGCTCACCTCAGGCGAACAGGTTGCGCAGCACTGCTTGGCCGACCCTGGACTCCTCCCTGGAATCCCGGTCGACGCAGTAGAATTTCGTGAAGGTGTGCGTCGACCTCCACGTAGCAGCCCTGCATATGTCCAGCAGGGGCACACCAGATAGGAACGCCGTGGTAGATGCGATCGCTCTGGTGGAATGGGCTCTCGGACGGCCAGGCAGCGGTCGGTTTGCCAACCGGTGACAGCACATGATACAGCCGGAGAGCCATCTGGAGATGGAAGCCTTCGAGAGAGCCTTCCCCTGATTGACAGGTCCAAAGTTCACAAAGAGTTGTGACGTCTTCCGAAAACCCTTCGTGCGGTCCACGTAGAACTTCAGCGCTCTAGCTACATCCAGCGAGTGCAAAGTCCTCTCAGCCGGCGACGAAGGCGACGGGAAAAACACAGGTAACACCAAGGGTTCGTTGAGATGGAAGTCCGACGGTACCTTGGGCATGAAGGAGGGGTGCGTCCTGAGCACTACCCTCGTGTCGTGGAAAGTCAAGTACGGGGCCTTGCAGGAAAGGGCCTGGATCTCTCCCACTCGTCGTGCGGAGGTGATGGCCACAAGAAAAGCTGTTTTCCACGATAGAAACTTCAACGGGGCCGAGTGCAGAGGCTCGAACGGAGGTCCCATGAGCTTGGTCAGCACCACGTTGAGCTCCCACGCCGGGGCCGGAGCCTTCACCGGCGGGAACAATCTGAACAGTCCCTTCATGAACTCTTTCACCAGACGATGAGACCACAAGGACGTCCGGCCCGTGGTTCTGGTGTATCGGGAGATCGCAGCAAGATGAATCTTGATGGACGCGTGTGCCAGACCAGCTTTGGCCAGCGTCAGCAGGTACGGCAGTACTTGGGGAGCCGTAATCCGTAGAGGGTTAATCTTCTGTGCGTGGCACCAGACAGAGAACCTCTTCCATTTGTGTCCGTAGCATTTAAGAGTCGAGGACGCCCTGGCCTTTGCAAGAACCTCTCTGCAATCGGCCGGTATGTCGTATCCTCCAAACTCTAGCGCTGCAGGAGCCAGGCCTGCAAGTTCAGCGACTTCGGGTCGTGGTGGAGGATGGCGCCTCCTTCCCTGGAGAGTAGATCCGCGTCCGCCGGCAGCTTGATCGGCGGGGACGCTGACAAGTCCAGAAGGTCCGGGAACCATATCTGCCTCGGCCACGCAGGTGCGATGAGGATCATCCTGCACCGTGACCTCTTGAGCTGGTTGATGAGCCGGATTAGCAGAGGCAAGGGAGGGAACGCGTAGAGGAACAGGCCCTCCCAGGGGAACGAGAAAGCATCGCCCATGCTCCTCGTCTGGGGAAACCTGCTGGCGAACCTCCGGCACTTGGTGTTCGTCGCCGTCGCGAACAGGTCGATCTGGGGTGTGCCCCACCGTCGGAAGAGGCGATCCACCAGATCCTGCCGTAGCTCCCACTCGTGGCACGAGCGCAGCTCCCTGCTGAGTGAGTCGGCGATGGTGTTTTTTATCCCTGCCAGATGAAACGGCACCAGAAAAATCCCTTGGGCGACGGCCCAATGCCACAGGTCCTGCGCCTCCTTGGACAGCGCCGGGGACCTGGTTCCGCCCTGTTTCCTGATGTAAAACATGGTGGTGGTGTTGTCGGTGAAGATCCTCACCACCTTGCCCTTGAGGGACGGAAGGAAGGACCTGAGGGCCCAAAACACTGCACGGAGCTCCAGGACGTTGATATGTAGGGACTTCTCCGTCGGGAGCCAGAGTCCCCTTGCGTGCAGATTTTCGGTGTGCGCTCCCCACCCTTCCAGGGAGGCATCCGTGGTCACAGTCTCCTGGTGGGCTGGGGTCTGGAAGTCCATGCCCGCCGTCAGATGCGCGCGGGTGCCCCACCACCGTATCGCTCGTCGGAAACTCTTGTCGAGCTTGATCCTTTCCTCGAAGCTGCCCGTCGTCTGGATCCAGCGCGCATCCAGGAATTCTTGCAACGGGCGCATCCGGAGCCTGCACATGGGAATGAGGTAGATGCAGGAAGACATCATCCCGAGGAGGGACTTGATGGACCTCACTTTGGCCGCGTCGGCCACCAACATCCGTTGCACCTTGCCCAAGATGGTCCTGGTCCTCTCCTCCGACGGGGAGGCCAGAAGGGACACTGTGTCGAGCCTCGCTCCCAGAAACAGTGCGACTTGCGCGGGCACCAGGTGGGATTTGGCGTAGTTCACGGAGAATCCCAGGTCCGTGAGGAGTTGGACGGTCCTTGCCGTGTGGACCACGGCGAGCTCCCTCGTCTTGGCGCGGATGAGCCAGTCGTCCAGGTAGGGGTAGACGTGAATCCCCTCGCGGCGCAGCTGCGCCGCCACCGGTGCAAGGCACTTGGTGAATACCCTGGGTGCCGACCGTAGTCCGAAGGGAAGGGCTTTGAACTGGTAATGACGCCCTTGGACCACGAATCTGAGGAATTTGCGGTGCCCCTTTAGGATGGGAATGTGGAAGTAGGCATCCTCCAAATCCAACGACGATAGGAAGTCTCCTTCCTCCAGCTGACCCAGGACGTGCTGGAGGGTGACCATCCGGAACTTCTGCGCCTTGATGAACTTGTTCAGACGTCGCAGGTCTAGGATGGGGCGCCATCCTCCCGTCTTCTTCTTCACGAGGAAGTATCTCGAGTAGACTCCGGAGCCCCGAAGCCTCTTTGGGACGAGTTCGATGGCGCCCTTTCTGAGCATCGCCTTTACCTCCAGGAGAAGTTGAGGGACGTGAAGTTCTTTCCTGGCCACGGGGGGGACGTGCGGGCACCTTCTTTGAAACTCGAGCGCGTGGCCCCGGGCCAGGGCGTCCAGCACCCAACGGTCGGTGGAGATGGACTCCCACACGCTGACGAAGCCCGCCAGCCGGCCTCCCACCGGGGTGCTTCGGTGGGGGCCCGACCCCACGGCCGGTTCAATCCTGCTTGGACGCGGCCTTGCCGCCTTGACCTCCTTGGCGACGACGGCGGGGTCCGCTAGACTTGCCTCGTCCTCTGTAGGCCTCTTGCGACGACGAGCGGGCCGCTTGACGGTAGGAAGCGAAACCGCCGCCGGAACCTTTGGAGGCGCCCTTGCCTCCGCCGCTCCGAAAGGGCGTCCGTCGTTGCAGGACTCCAAGGGCCCGGGCCGTCTCCGTATCCGCCTTGATGGCCTGAAGGGAATCGTCCACTGTCTTCCCAAACAGGTTGTTCCCGTCGAAGGGCATGTCCAGGACTCTGGTCTGGACGTCCTGCCGGAAGTCCGTAGCTTTGAGCCATCCACGACGTCGAAGGCAAACGCCGTTGCCCAGCTGGCGGAACCCAGTGTCGGCGATGTCCGTCGCCACGGTGATGGCGTGGTCCGAGGCCACCTCACCTTCCTGCAGGATCTCAAGGGCCTCCGCCCTCTTGTCGTCCGGCAGAAAATCCAGCAGGGGAGCCATCTTGTACCAGAGCTCCCTGTCGTAGCGGGCCACGATAGCCAAGGCGTTGGCCGCTTTAATCGTCGTCGCTGCCGACGAGATGACTCTACGCCCCATAGTATCCAATTTCTTTCCCTCGCCGTCCGGCGGGGAAGTCGATGTGGAGGCCGCACCCCCCCCCGCTTTCTTCCTGGCTGCCGCGGAGACGACGGAGTCCGGGGTAGGCTGCGCCCGGAGGCATAGGGGGGCCGTGTCCGGGACCCGGTACTTTTTCTCGTACCGGTCTCTTCTAGCTGGCGTCGTGGAAGGGTTCTTGAGGAGGGAAAGGCCCTCATCCCAAATGTCGTCCAACAGAGGCACTGCGAGGACCGTCTTCCTCTTGGCCTTGCGCCGCTGATAAAGGAAGCCTTCCTTTTTCTTCTCCTCAGGGCAGAGTTGGAAAAGCTCGGAAGCCCTGGAGATCATGGAGTGGAAAGATCCGATCTCGTCGGGCGGAGAGGCCCTGGTGGGAGGCGACGACGGAAAATCCTCGTCGTATGCCTCGTCGTCCGTACCCGTCGCTGCCGTGTCAGTCCCCGTATCATCCCCTCGGGTGGACGGGGAGGAGGGCTGGAAGGGGCGCGACGGTTGAAAAGGAGGTGGTGGATGGATCCTTCTTTTCTTGGTAGGGGGAACACCAGAAGGTCCCGGTTCTGGATCCCCCGACGGGAGAGGTTCCTCCGTCGGTAACGGTAGCCTCGTCCTTATCTCGGAGCATAAGGACTGTATGGCCAACAAAATGGCCGCCGAGTTGTCTTGCGGCGCTGGCAGAGGGGAATCCGACGGGCGGTATCGTCGTCGTCACCTGCGTCGGGGTCCATTCCGACGGGCTGGCCTTCTTCCACGCCTAGGCCGTGGCTTAAGACCTCGATCAGCTCCTCTTCTGAGGTTGAGGCCGACTCTACGACGACGCCCTGCCCCCCCTTCTTCTTCCCCACGGGGAGTTTCACGGGGGTCCTATCGATGGGCACAAAGGAAGACTCCCTCCGAGGAGGCAGGGAGATTCTGGGCCCTGAGGTCGCCACCACTGGTGCAGCCACCACAGGCTGAGCCAGGGCCGCCGCGACCGTTTCGATAGAGGGCTTGGTCGGATGGATCAAGGCCTTCACCACCTTAGGTGCGCTCACCGCCTTATCCTTGAGGGAGGGGGCACTGCCACGCTCCTCCTCTGCCTTAGAGCTCGACCGGGGCCTCTCCAGGAGCTTCGCCGGGTGCTCGGCCTTCCTCTTACCCGACCCAGAGCGTTGGCTCGTGGTTGATGGTGCCGGGGAGGGTGCGCCCTGCCTGGCGCCCGTAGAGCCCGACCGTTCGGCGCTCCCGGTGCCAGCGGACTCGCGGTGCTTGGCCTTATGTTGGGCCCCCGTCGCCGGGGCGCCCTCAAAGGTCTTAGAAGACCGCTCGGATTTCTTCTTCTTCTCGCCAGACGGGCTCTTACCCTCCAGCCAGTTGGCGAGACGTTGATGGCGGTCCTTCATGGTCCGTTCCGACATGTTGCCGCAAAACGCACAGTCCTTCTCCACGTGCGTCTTGTCCTCATGAAGGCAGTAAAGGCAGAAAGAGTGTTCGTCCTCCTTGAAGACCTTCTGCAGCTGGCATCCAGGGCAGACCCTGAACAGCTTTCCGGGCGTCGAGCTTCCCTTCTCCTGGGCCATCTCCGAGACCGGGCCTGAGAAGCTTTTGGAGTCCTCCGAAGTGTAGCTCGACGAAATCTTCACCCTTGAGGGGCACAGATGAATCCGACACGGGTCCCCGTTGATCGGATGTAGAATCGGTGGAGCTTGAGGCTCTTTTGACCGAAAGAATCGAAGTTTTTTGTAAAAAGCGCGAAAAAATAGCACTAACGCTCGAGAGCAATAGCACGAGGATCCCAACACATGAACGTGCGGTAAAAATCTGAAGATGGCTGCCAGAGGCGGTGCTTAGGTAGAGGGCAGTCATTGGCTGTGGTCAGTATGACGCAGAGACCAGTGATTGGTTATTACTACGAAAGACAGATCAGAAACGAAACTGATACTGGTTTTTTCTTTACCGAGGATTCCCAGCCTGACGACGGGGAATATTCATGAGCATGTGAATCCATGCCAGACCCCATGCTGGAGAAATTTAATTATCAGGCGAGCCTGTGGCACCAGAAAAATGCAGGTTGGCATGAGGAGGCAACCTCAGAAAATGAAAGGCCGGAAGATGCTGGGCACTCTGGAATTTGGTGACCATCTGCAGAATGTCTTGAGCCCTTACCTTGAGTGGTAAGGCTTTTCCCCAAGGATGCGTCTAGGACAGCCCCGATGAATTGGAGCCTTTGAGATGGTATCTGTGGGACTTCTTGAAGTTGAGGTAGAAGTCCAGTCTGTGGAGGGAGTCACAGGTGGAGCTGAGATGCTCCAGGGCCTGTTCGGAAGAACGGGTCCTGATCAGCCAATCCTTCAGGTAGGGGTAGATGTGAATCCCCTCTCCTGAGTCTCGCTGCCACCACCGCCATCAACTTGATGAAAACCCTTGGGGCGGAGGTTAGCCCAAATGGCAGAACTCTAAACTGATAATGAGAACCACCAACAGGGAACCTCAGGTAACTTTTGTGCTTGTGATTGATTGAGACATGAATGTAAGCATCCTGAAGGTCCAATTATATCATCCAGTCCTGAAGCTGGAGGGCATGAAGGATCTGAGAAAGGGTAACCACCTTGAACGTCTCCTTCCTGAGGAACTTGTTCAAGTAGCTCAAGTCCACGATAGGTCTCAATCCTCCGACCTTCTTGGGGATTAGAAGGTAAGGGGAGTACAACCCTTGTTCCTCTCCGCTACAGGTACCGGTTCTATAGCACCTTTCTCCAGCAGGGTCCAGATTTTCTGCATAAGGAGAGGATCTGGAACTTTGAAAGAGCTGTCCTCCGGTGAATGATCCAAAGGCCTTTTTAGAAAGGGAAGGCTGTAGCCCTGGGTTACTATTTCCAATGCCCATACATCTGAAGTAATACTGCGCCATTATTTCAGATGCTGTGAGAGTCTGCCTCCCATCGGGGTCTTGTGGGCTAAGGCCTCAGAGAGGTTTTGAGGCAGCTGATGCAGTGGCTGATGGTAAAGTAGCCATTGCCTTGGTGGTCTTAGCACCTCTTCCCCATCCAGCATGGGGGAATATTATCTGACCACTTTGATTTGACAGTCTTCTCCCTCTTCCAACTAAGGAGTAATAGCGAAAGGACCTGCCCCACCAAGCTGTACCAGGAGTTTGTGGCTGTCTGATTGCTGCGCCAAGGGATTTGGCTGCTGCTTTGGAGGTCTGCAGCTTCTCCAGGCTCTCATCAGCCTTGCTGCCAAATAAATGTGTGCCGTCAAAGAGCATGTTAAGAAGTCTAGATTGCACATCTGGAGCAAAACCAGACTTTCTCAACCAGGCAAATATGTGCATTACCGTGCTAGCCGCCATAGCTCGGTAATGCCCATGTAGCAAAGTCTTTGAATGGTAGTAAACTCAGCAGTTGCAGGAATGAGTGACAGGATAAAGACTGGAGAATCTGGGCGGTACATCATGACACTCTGACTCGGAGTTGTTGTGTTGACTCTGTGGTGCGGATGGTCATAATGACATTGAAGGCCATGTCAAGGTACAAAGCATTGCAGGGTCTTTGTATTCTTTTCACCTCCTTTGATTTATGTGATCCAAAAAGGGGTTGCACTCCATCACTTTGGGTGATGCTTCATCTCTGGGTGGGTCTTTAATATTAGCAGGGACTTCTAGGGGTATGGGCTTGGTCTTTGCGGCTAGTCCACGTCTGAAGTCCTCTGACGAGGTTGCTGGGCCTTCACCAAATCCTCAGATGGCATCACAAAAACTCTAAGCCATGGACGCTGAATTGCTGGATGCGAAGTCCAACCATGAATATGATCCTGATTTTCTAGGACAAGGAAATTGGCACGGAGTAGTGATCCTCTAAAAATTAATGTGCTCTAAAGAAGCTCCAAGCTTGCTTCAGTCTGATTTCCTCCGTATACAGCACATTTTGGACAAATTAGGAGTTCTCAAATAGGTTGATCCATTTCCCCCCACTACAGGAAGAACACCTGGCAACAAAACCTCGCATGACTACTGGAAAAATCAGGTAGGAAACAAAACCTGTGGAGAATAAAAGGCTACATTGCCCCACACCGCCACACAAAATGCTTTTGCAGGTTAATGGCAAGCAAGGGAAAGCGAATGAAGCTAATAAAATGCTTCAAAAACCAAGTTTTGAAGGGAAATAAATGTCTCAATAGCTTTAAATCAAATGAAATCAATGCTTTGAGAAAAATGTGCTACGCACAAATGAGAAACAATTACCATAAATAGATAATAATACACACAATAGTATGGGCTATGCAAGCAAACAAAATGAGATTAGCAGCAGATGCATCGACCACACGATATACATTTGGGCAGCAATCTGATATAAGCAACCCTACAGCCCCAAATTGAAAAACACTTTGATAAACCAGCTTAAGCGCAGTTCAGAGATTCAGAGATCCTTGTTTCACACCCCGTTAACATTAAGTGGGTCTCCTTGAATTCTTTTTAAATGGAAAGCTGAATTTAAATGCAAAACTGATGTACATTCATGACATTCAAATTGAGATCTAATTGGCAAACAAAAAAACAAAAGCTTGATATCCATATCTATGGAATGATGATAAAGAGAGCATTTTCCCTCTAATTGAAAGAATACTGAGAATTCTACATACAGGCAGTGGCATTCAGCATCTTAGAATATCAACAATGAGCCCAGGATGGCGAAAGGGCGTTACACTGTCCAGCCTCGAAACACTCTTGCGATCAAAGTACATTGCAGTTCTACTACTTAGAGGCACTCTACCTGCATTCTCTTGACTTCAGGAAAATCTCCAGGAGATATATGGTGCTCCCGCTGAAGCTGGCTGTAAATTTCAGGTAGTTTGCTGATCAGCTCTTTCTTCTTAGTGTCTTTGCCAAACACTGCAGGCATTTCCTTCTTCAAATGACTAATAATGTAAGCATGAACCTGCAAGCACAGTAAAAAAATAAAGCAAAATTACCATATATTATTTCAGTTCTCTTGTGATAGGAGATTTCATGGATAAATGGTAAAGTAAGTCATGTCCTTTTCCAGATTCATTGATTTTAGTTTTTAATAAGCAGCACAATTATTCTTGAAATACAGCTTCAACATATTTTGGCACTGAATAAATTGTTGTTATTGATTTTCAATGTTTTGTATAGCGCTAAATTGGTCTTTTTGGACATTTGCAGGCACTTTCAGGCCCGTGCATGAAGCAATGATTGAAATCATATACGCAGAGAAGAGATGGGGAGGATATGGGAAGGAAGTAAAGACGGAGCAGCAGGAGAAACTGTTAAGAGTATAACAAAGTTACTCAGCGTAGTGACTATCTTACTCCTAGTCCATAGTCCCTTTTCCTCCATATATGTGGGACATTCCGTCCTTTGGGACGGGACCGGAGCACTTTAGTAAAAAGCATCAAAAATTGAAAAGGTTTGTCCTTCTATTTTTACGTGGGGTACCGCACGTGGCCGTAACCCCGCCTTCCTGACCTCTGCCTCGCGCATCGCCCTTCAGTACTTTTCTATCGCCAGGTCTGAGGCCATTTTAAGCAATAATAGAGGATACTCTTTAGAGGGGACGGCGGGCGGGAGTATGGAGGAATTATAAGGTTACTCACCATAGTGACCACCTTACTCCTAGTCCATAGTCCCTTTTCCTCCATACTTATGGGACATTCCTCCGTCCTGTGGGACGGGACCGGAGCACTTTGTAAAATGCATCACATTTTTCAAAAATGTGTCCTTCCTCTCTTTTTACGCGGGGTACCGCACGCGGCCGTAACCCCGCCCTTCTGAGCTCTGCCCAGCGCATCGCCCATCAGTCCTTTTCTATCGCCAGGTCAGAGACCTTTAAGCAATAATAGAGGAACCTTATTAGAGGGGATGCGGGCGGGCGTATGGAGGAAAGGGGCCTATGGGCTAGGAGTAAGGTGGTCACTACGGTGAGTAACCATATAATACTCCTATGTCCCGTCCCCTTTCCTCCATACTTATGGGAGATTCCCAAGCACTCCTCACAGGAACTACGGGTGGATGGAAACCCTCTACTGAAACAGGTTTTTCAGCACAGCCTCGCCAAACTGAGTATCAGATTTGGAGCTCAGTTCCAAACAGTAATGTTTACAAAAAGGCGATAGGGAGGCCCAAGTAGCCGCTTTCGCGATGGTCTCCCACGGGACATATTTTTGAAAGGCAACAGCAGCTGCCTTTCCCCGTACCAGATGTGCATGAATCCCTTTAGGAGGCTGGAGACCCTGGAAAGTGTAAGATTCAGTAATATAGGCAGCAATCCAAATGAAGATGGTCGCTTTGGAGGCCTGCTTACCCTGCGGATTACCAAAAGTCACCAATAGTTGAGAAGAACTCCTATATTCAGATGTTCTGTCCAGATAGAATTTAAGAGCTCTTCTAACATCCAGGCAATGTAAAACCCTTTCAGCTTCCGAAGCCGGGTTTGGAAAGAAGACAGGCAGGGAGATTGACTGATTTTGATGGAAATCAGAAACCACAGTTGGTAGAAAGGAAGGATTTGTCCTCAGGACAACCTTATCCATGTGGAAAACCAAGAAGGGATGCTCCACCGACAAAGCTTGGAGCTCACTCACACGCCTTGGCGAAGTAACGGCGACCAAGAAGGACACTTTCCACGAAAGGTGCTTAAGATCTACCGTAGCCATTGGTTCAAAAGGCTTATGGCACAAGGCCGTAAGGACCACGTTCAGATCCCACGTCGGATGCGGATTGCGAACAGGAGGGTAAAGACGCATTAGACCCGCAAAGTGCCTTTTAACCACTGGATTTGACTATGAAAAAGAGCACTGATCCGTGGAAAGATAGGCAGCAACAGCCGAAAGATAAGTCCTGCATGAAAGGACTTGACTGCCCGACTCTGCTAGATGAGACAAAGGACAGTACCGTATCGATCATAGCCACCCTGGGGTCCAGCTGCTTGGCTAAGCACCAATGGCAGAACCAAAGCCATTTGCTTCTGTATTGAGACCTAGTCGAGGGCTTCCTGGCTGTCTGAATAATGCGCATGTTGTCAGCAGACAGGTTGAGATGCTCTGAAGATCTGAACTCAGGCACCATGCCGCTAAGCTGAACGATTGTGGGGAGGGGTGCCACAGCTGTCGATCTCTCTGGTGAAGCAGGTCGGGTGCCAACGGAAGCCTGATCGGTGCACACAACGACAGATGTTGAAGCTCTGAAAACCAGAACCTGGCCGGCCACCACAGAGTTATGAGCAGAAGAGAAGAGTGCACTGTGTTCCTCAGCTTGCAAATCGTCCGATGAATCAGAGGCAGAGGCGGAAAAGCATAGGCCCTCATGTTGTGCTAGGGAATCTCGAGAGCATCTCCCAGAGAGGAGGCTCACAGCCCGTGTCTGGAGGCATACAGAGGAAGTTTGTTTGCCGACGTTTCGTATAGGTCCACTTCCGGAGTGCCCCAACACAGGAAAATCTGCAAGCGGACCTCCTCTTTCAATTCCCATTCATAGCTGACCATTGTTCGTCGGTGGAGGGCATCTGCTGTAACATTCATCTGGCCAGGGATGTGTACTGCCACAAGCCAGACGCCATGCTGAACCACCCATTCCCAAATCTGAATGGCAAGATCCACAAGATCCATACATCACAGAAGGCCACTACTTCAAAAGACCATCCAGCGTCTTTTTTAGAAAGAAGACAACGAGACGAAGTAACAAGTCTATGCCCAAGGAACAAGCAGAACACTTGGTGGTTAATATTTCATCTAAACAACTTAATAAAGACCAAATTGACACTTTAAACCTGAGGCTATCCTTTATACCAACCCAAAACACCAACATCCTTGAAGAAAAGATTAACCTACATTGGTTAACCCGAAAAATGAGATTGAGAGTGTTCTTTGACACACAGATGGAGTTTGAGACACAGAAGAAAGATCACCAGTAGCTGGAACTGAAACCTAAACGCAGTTTTGATCCCCAGATAAATAACATTACCATCAGAATGTTCGAAGAACAGCTACTGAAAGACATTAAGAAAGTGAATTTCACCAAAACCAGGAATTACAACATCAGGAGGAAACAAAATGAAATAATCAAAAGACTTGGCAGATGACAGAAGTTTAACACTAAAACCTGCTGATAAAGGTGGCGCGATTGTTATAATGTATAGAGTTTGTACACATCTATTCCGCACCAGGACGGACTGGAAGCTCAGGAATGGGAATTACTTCATAATAGTTGTGAAGCCAAAAAAATCTTCATCTTGGAACTAAGCAAGATTATACTAGTTAATAACTACTTCAGGAACAAGACATAGTACTACTTACAAACAGCAGGCACTTCAATGGGCTCTTCAATGCCACCTGCCTACGCAAATCTTTTAATGTTCTATCTAGAAAGTAAATGGATCCTAACAGAACCAAGATGGAAATCACATCTCATTACATGGAAAAGATTTATCGACAACATTTTTGTAATATGAAGAGGAACCTGAACGGACTTAGATGATTTCCTGGAATACATCAACACAGTTCACAAAAGGATTAAGTTCACAATGAAATTGGGTACCCCCAAAGTACATTTTCTAGACATGGAATTAGAAATCGGACCCCAAGGCATAACTACCAGCATTTATCACAAATCCACAGACGTTAACACATTGCACTATCTCAGTCACCATCCGGAGCACCTAAAGAATAACTTACTCTATAGTCCATTTTTAAGACTGAAAAGGATAATTTCATCCAGTACCACACTGGAGAGTGAAAACTTGTCCATGATGAAGAAATACAGAACAATAGGATACCCAGAAAACATCATCAGAAAAGCAAGAGAGAAAACAGATACACTACACAGGAAAGATCTTCTAATTGACAAAACAAAAACAACTGAGATCTTGTTTGTGCATGCATTGAGATACTCGGCACATAGCCACCATATAACGAGGCTTATAAAGAAAAACTGGAGAATCATTGATTTAGATCCACAACTGAAAAAAGTTTTTCCTAAACCCCGATCATTTCTTATAAGAGGGGACAGAACTTTAAGGACCAACTGGTCAGAGCGGAAAGACCATCAATAGACAAACAGCAGACATTGAGTAAGAAGAAGACAGGAACATTAGCATGTCTTAATTGCTGTAACTGCAACAATATTATGAAAGGAAGTTACATAAGAAACCCGCACAAAGGGAGTAAAATTGCACTCAGAGACTATGCCACATGTGACACGAAATCTGTTATATATGTACTAAGTTGCGCCTGTGGAATTTTTTATGTTGGACAAACTATCAGAAAAGCGAAAGAGCGCTGGAATGAGCACAAGAGCAACATTCGGACAAAGAACGGAAGATCACCAGTTGCAAGACATTTTGAGCAAAACAAACACAACATTGCTCAACTGAAGGTTGTGATACTAGAAATAGTGAAAAGATCAACTAGAGGTGGAAACCATATAAAACATAAGAACCAACGAGAAATCCACTGGATAGAGAAACTAAATAGCCTTACTCCCAACGGGATGAATGAGGAGTTCAATCTAGGAGTCTTTCTCTGAATGTGAGGTTCATTAATGTTATTACTCAAAACCCAATACGATCCCAAAAAGAACTGGTGTGAGAATAGCTTCGAGATATGTACAATCATGAGTAAATCCTATTAAGTGGACATAATAGGTCCATAGAAAACACTGATTTTTTTGTATCAAATGGTTACAACATGAGAGTGAGAGTACATTAATTTGATAGAGCATCTTAGTAAATTGCTCAAGATGGTACACCACTAACAATGTATTGAGTATGAATGAACTTTAATATCAGATTGTGAGCATGTGCTATGACCAATAACCTCCTGGATACACTATTGTAGACATTTCTATACAATTGTGTATATAAATACCCCCTGGATTTCATTTTTATTTTTTATCCGAAATATCACGATCCTTTCTAATAATTAAAAGAACATTTGCAGTATGATCCAGACATTAGAGTTCCTTCAAATTATCAGTTAGTTTAAAGCATAGCACCAACTGACCCACACGCACAATTCCCGGGTTGAACTTGCAAATCGAGCCGCAAATTGAAATAATGACGTCACCACGTTACGTGACTCACAACAACAACAATGTGACGTCATCACGCCATTGCGTGATGACGTCACACTATATAAGACAGCCATTTTCCTGTCACTAATACACGGACCGCGGCAGCACACAGACTAGCGGTGGAGATTCTTCTAAAACAGCCAGGTAAGCTGAAATAATCCTAGAATGGGGGAGCTTCCGACCTGCTAAAACAGAGGAAGCTTAAGATAGCTCAAACATCATATCCTTTTTTGCAGAGTCATCCTGCGCATTCCAACTAGGAATCCTGACAACTGCCTTATCCGGGTACTGACCTCTGGATTCCACTGGGAGTCATGCCTAAGTGGTAAGATATTTGTGATTTCCAATACTTACCTACTAGGGGTTAGCACATTTCTGAATACTACCAACTAGGGGTTAGCACATTATTGTATAATGGTGTTTAAACATGCTGCATTTAGTTTCACGTCAATTATCTCCAGAGGTTAGTTATCTAATGTGAGCTCTAATAATGATAAGCATTTTATTCATAGACAGGGTTTCCCTGCTTTAACATCTTATTTTTTAACCAATTTCTTGGATTTTAGGTTCCCCATACTCCTCAATAGGAGATCAAGCCAATAGAAGGCCATTGAACACACTTCACATCTTATACATTGAACATCCAGGTGATTATGGTTAATCAAAACATGACAGATTTATTAAAATCGAAAATATGTTAAAAGAGTATTACATTAAAATATTGTACTATATTTCATAGGTTGAAAGAACAGACACGAAAAACAAGGGTGATCAACTCCTGAAGAAGGGGATCTTTGTTTCCCCGAAACGCGTAGAGTAGTTTGTAGCAAGAAAAAGTGTCAAAATTAAGGAAGTATTATATACTTGTGACTACGACATGTGAATTTGTAACATTGTTAGGAATTGATGGTTATTCAATCAAGTCTTGTATGACCCAATAATATAAGATTGGAAGCAATAAGAGCGATAATATAATATATATTCTTACAAAAATTGAGTCATCTTTCTTTTGTATAGAAAGTGTTTTATGAATTATATTTAAAAATTATAGGTTGAAAACACTTAAACTGTGAACATTTTTGAATGTTTTATACAATAACACTTGGGTGTGCAGGAGACGGGAGAGTTCCACAGATTTGTGGACGACTGCTGTTACAAAGATCCACAAGAGGAGGGGACTTGGTGCCCCCCTGCTTGTTGATGTAAAACATGGATACCACATTGTCAGTGCGGACACGGACCACTTTGTTGGCAATGACCGGTCTGAACGCCTTGAGCGCCAGGAAGATCGCCAGATGCTCCAGATGATTTATATGAAGGAGCTTGTCTCGGGGTGACCAGAGGTCGGAGACTTGAAGAAGGTCCAAACTCGCACCCCAACCCAGAAGGGAAGAGTCTGTCGTGATTGTCATCATCAGAGCGGGTTCCTGAAAACTCGCGCCCACCGACAGGTTGCTGAGAGACGACCACCACTCCAGGTCCGCTCTCATGAAAGCTGGAATCGATATCATCTTGGAGTCCAAATCCACAGCCTGACGCCAAGAACTCCGAAGAGCCATCTGCGTCCGTCTCATTTTGAGCCGAGCAAGAGGAAGAGCCAATACGCATGAGGCCATGAGGCCTAGAAGCCTCTGGAACCACCAGGCCGACATACTCATGCGCAAACATCTGACACGTGGCCAACAGATCCGCCATTCTGTCCCCGGTCAGGTATACTCTGCAGTCGATCGTGTTTCAACGAAAACCCAGGAAAGTCAGGTCCCGAGAGACCGTCATGGAAGATTTCCGCCAGTTCACCGACGGCCCAAGGTGGAACAGGAGCTGGAGGAGAGACTGAAGGTTGCTTGAGGCTTTCAGCGGGCAAGGACTGCGCAGCAGCCAATCGTCCAAATAAGGATACACATAGATACCCTGGAGCCAAAGATAAGCTGCGATAACCGACATCCTCTTCATAAAGACACGCGGTGCTGAGCTGAGGCCAAACGGGGAGCCCTCGGAACTGAAAGTGCACCTCCCCCATGGAAAACCCTAGGTATCTCCGGTGTGGATTCCAGATCAGAATATGCATATGCATATGTAAAGAGGACTTTATTTGACAAGGCGTGATCATCTTGATTTTCTCTTGAAGATTGAACTGGGAAAGATCTAGGATGGTGCGCAGGCCAGCCTGGTTGGGTTTGGGCACTGTAAACAGCCGGGAGTAGAAGCCCTCCCCTTGCTCCCCTAAGGGAATGGGTTCCACCGAATTTCTGAATTTCGGCTCTGAGGGAGGGCGACCCTGACTGCTGGAAGAGAGGATTGATGGGTGGGGTAGGGGAAAGGGTTAAGCGGAAGCCCGCCCGAACTATACTGACAAGACCCACTGGTCCTCGGTGATGGTCTGCCACGCCTCCCAATGAGACACAATGCGTCCTCCCACGGGGTCTTGTGCGAGCGCAGCAAAACTTCATTTAGCTGGTTTCTCGGTGGCAGCGCCACCTGAACCTGAGGAGGAGGCTGAGGAGCGGGAGAAAAACCGACTCCGTTGCTGCCTTCGGCAGGAATTTCCCAAAGGAGTGTCAACCCTGCGGGACTTTCGATCTAGAAAACCCCTGAAACCAGAGGAAGGCCGAGGCTGCGACAACGTTCTCAGAGCCCTGAAAGGTGGTATTACCAGGACAGACAAGGACTTGGCGGTCTGCGTGGTGTCCTTAGTTTTGGTCAGTTCCACGTCTGTTGTGGAATGGAAAAGCTCCTTGCCATCAAAGGGCAGATCCAAAACCTTATCCTGCACCTCCTTAAGAGAACTTAGTAGCGTGTAGCCAAGCCTGACGAGAGGTGTCCAAGCCGAGCATAAGGCCCCGGGCCGAGGTGTCAACATGATGCGCCGCTGCCTACAGCAAATCCTGCGCCAGGACCCTGGCATCTGACAATCCCGCTTTGAAATCATCTAGCTTTTCAGTAGGAATAAACTCCTCAAACTCTGACAGACCTTTCCACATTTTCATATTCGCCCCCGCTAACACCAGTTCTGCATTTGCTTGACGCAACTGCAGGGCTGAATTAGCTAAAATCTTCCTCCCTAGGGAATTAAGAAGCTTGTCCTCTTTGGCCAGAACCTGTGTAGCCGTCATAGAAGACGTTGCCGCAGGTATGGACGGTAAAGTGGCCGCAGCCACTACCGTGGAGGAGGGGGCGGACACGACTCTAAAGCCACCTCTTCCGAAGAATGGAGTCTGTAGTGCATGTCAATTTTCTTGTTGACTAACAGTCCAGAGTGTGGTTTCTCCCAGACTTTACGGACCTCGGCCAAAACGTCCTTTTGCAAGAACAAGCCGGTATTCTGCGAAGGAGACAAGGTGAACGCCCCCGAAAGCACACCCTCCTGCAGAGCGGGTGCTTCGGGTACTGGAACATCTAACAGACACATCATGTCCAGCACCCGGTTGTGTAAGGCTCTGACAGAGCAGGGCTGGTCTTCACTCTCCTGATCGCCCTGTGCGTCATCCGACAGGTCCGGATCAGGCTGAGTCGGATCAGGCACCACAATAGACTGGTCCACTGGGGACAATGGAGGGAGGGGGGGGGGAGAGTCGGGGGAGGCCCAGCCAGTAAAGGCGGCCCCAGCGGAATCACAGGAGCCGCAGCTGGGACCGTCGGCGCAGGTGGGCAAATCTCCCTAAAAAAGCCTCAAAAGTACTCCTTCATGGGGTCGGAATGCATAAGTCTTTGAAACTTGACTGTTGGTCACCTTAGCCTCCAATCGAGGCACCTCGGACCCAAGCCCGGTAGAAGCCCCCTCACAACGGGCCTCGAACTTTCGTTCGTTATCAACAGCCTAAACAGAGGCCTCGGGGCGATCCCCAGTGTTTTTACGGGAACCTCCAGCCAAGGAGACCTTGAAGCAAGCTCCGGTACCCGCCGCCACAGTAGAACTGGGCTTACAAACAGCCACCACAGGAGGGGCCTCGGATAGTACTCCGGTGTCGATAGGCCCCTGACAGAGGACCTCGGGGAAAACTCTGGTACACTTTTTAGGCCTAGAAGCCACCTCAGGACAAGCCCCGGTAATAGAGCTTGTGTTGCTCCTCCCGGACCGGGAAGACCCTGGAAAGGAGTCCCCCGGCCGGGGTGCTCTAAAAAGTAAAGAACTCACCAGGCGTTTCTTCTTTTCCTCGATGAACGTAAGAAAATGCAATGGGGGAGAGCGCTGAAGACATCCTCCCACCGCTCCAAACGACGTTGAAGTGCCCGGACCGAAAGGGATTTGCAGTAAAAACAGGAGTCCCACCAGTGATCCGGACCCAAACACTCTAAACAGAGAGGATGGGGATCCGCCCTAGCGAAGCATTCCTGACAAGAAGAACAAGTAGGAAAGTCTAACTGAAACAGCATAGACAGACTACTACATGACCGCTAAGCCAGAGCAAGAGAGGAGAACACTGGACGGAAGATTTTCCGAAGATGCAAGTGCGTCCAGTCCCGATCGTGCGGAGAAAAGGACTGACGGGCAATACGCTGGGCGGAGCGAAGAAGGGCGGGGTTACGGCCGCGTGCGGTACCCCGCGTAAAAAGAGAGGAAGGACACATTTTTGAAAAATGTGATGCGTGCCCCGGTCCCGTCCCACAGGATGGAGGAATGTCCCATAAGTATGGAGGAAAGGGGACGGGACATAGGAGTAGACAAATTAACAATGAATACATAAATAAAATGTTCAGTCATCCAAATGGGAACAAAGCCACAGTGGCATTCCAGTCAATCAGTGCTTGGCTTACCAGATTTATAAAGTGCGTTTTTATTTTGTTTTTTGTTTTTAAAGAAATCTTTGCTTTACACAGTGCGTTTTCCATGATGGGTTATTTCTTGGAAAGCAGGGTTAGAAATTCAGGTTTGATGAGCAGGAGCCAAAATCTGCTCCTGGATATTAGGTATCCCTCAGCAAGTGCAAGCTACCATTGGGGAACCAGGAGGGAGTACACAGTGCAATACAAATCTAACTTCCACATGAGATTTACACTTTAACATTTTGGCCATTACGTATCATTCATTGTTTAAAGGTGTCCTAGATTTGTCCCAATCATTTCTCTTTATTATTATTCTCCAATACTTAAGGTTAAAGTCACACATGCATGTATAAGGAACCTGTTGGCTTGGGAAGCCATACGTAGCGGGTTGCTCCTGGTAGTTGCTGGTTTCAAGCCAAGGAGGCTCTCTTGGGGTAAAAGCAGCAGATAAATAGATGCTGGCAATTTCGAACCCTGGAAAGTCATCAGCTTATCCTACATGTAAATGACCTAATTCATGAACAATGGAACATCTCATTATTGCTCGTAGTTCTGCTGGAAAACAACTGGTCAGAGATGGTGTAGGATTAGAGGACAGTGACTCTTGTCCCACACGTGTCTGGTGTCCTTAGACTCAGAAAGCAACTTCACAACTCACTAACATTAACTTGGGTTCTCAAGTGGATTACTGATCACCAAAGTAGAATAGGGGCATCGCCATTGGTGTTCTTTAGGTCACCTCTTACTTTGCTAATCACATCTTCCCCATCACTAGATTTTGCACCCTCAACCTCTGTTGCCCCTACTTCCTTTTACAACATCAGCACCCTACACATTTTGAACCATTTGTCTGTCAGCGTAGCCTCTTTTTAATCTAACCACACTCCACTGTTCCTCTCCTTTCCGTTCTACTCATACAAGTCCAGCTGACATTAGATACTTGAGGCCTTCTCAAAATGGAGCACCTAGAGCTCAACATGCACTTTGAGGTTTGATGTTCTGGGCACGATTCACCAGCAAGAGTGTCAAATTCAACATCAAGAGCTTGTATGTTGATGTGCTTAAGACTGTCCATGGGAAAAACGTGGAGGGTCTTTGGGTGAGGTGCTGCGTCAGTTGTAGATACTTTGGGAGTAACATTAATTTGCACTTTAGCTCTCTTTTGTGGTGGAAAGCAATAGCCATTGTCTTAGGGTCTATGGCTAGATGTGGATCACCAAAGGGCTGCAGTCCACCCTTACCCTGGGTTAGAGAATATGCCCGTATAGTCGATAGAAAGAACACGCGGCACTCCTAAGCCAGAGCCAGGTCACAGGTACTGGGAAAGAGGCAGTTAATCTTGCAAGTAGGCGCAGGAGACTTTGATGCCGACCTAAAATCTTCGAAAACTGTACCTCCCCTACAGAAGGACAACAGATGAAAGCCCAGATAACATTACAGGTAAAGACCAAGACAACGTAGAAGACATCCAAAGAAACTGATTAGGTACCTCAAAAAGACCTTGCTGATACAACTGCAGGTTTCCAAGTACCAAAAAGTATCAAGGGTCCAGAACGTGGCTGTATGCATAAAGACCTGCCTGCAGGTAGTTGTGAAGGCACTTTTTCCTACAACTCTCCTCCTTGTATACAAGATAACAAAGCCCACTACATCCGCCGAACTCTGGCAGGAGCCAGACTGCAGAAACTCAAGTAAAGAGTACTGGAAGTCAAGCATGCATAAGGCCACTATCAGTGTCAGCTGATACATCTGATTCTGGATATTGCAGAAAGCCTTTAATGTAGCCTGGCCAGGATACAGTCCCCAACCTCTTGCCTGCCTTCCTACTAAATGTGAGAATCCCCAGCACAGCCCCATAATGTTGGAAGTGTGTTCTACCCAGGGGAATGTAAGGGCGTACCTAACACTTTCTACAGGGAATTGGTCCTTTTTTTAGTCAAAAGTGAAAGTGTTTGCTTGGCATAAAATGGGTCAGTATAGGAGCACACATTTTGTACCTGGATAAGGAGGAAAACTAGGTTTCAATTTCCAAGTATGCAACAATTACCTCATTACACTTTTCCTAAAAGCCATGGGTGCCCATTCATACCAATCACTATATGTAGGACGACTGTGTCTAAAAGAGCACATGTACAGTGTGTGCTCATCTTCCTTGCCCATTTTTATTCATTCATTTATTGTGCATTTGTAAGGTGCTTATACATCAAGTAAATTGTGTTTCAAAGCACCCACAGGGCAACAGGGCTGGAACATGGGAATGAAAATCAGATAAAACAATCAAAGATAGAGGCAGACATACTAGGCCTTGTGAGCATTCAGAATGTGCAATTGCAGAGAGACCGAGAGAGAGAGAGAGAGAGAGAGAGAGAGAGAGAGAGAAAGAGAGGAGAGTGGCGGTAAGTGCTAGGTATACCAGGAGAGAAGTGCTAGAGATTTGAGCAGCTGTAAGTGCATGGGCGAATAGGCGGCTGCCAATAAATAAGTGTGCAGGCTTGTGGTGTTGTAGGGCACAAGTGCTGGGAGCGGGCAGAGGCTGAAGGCAATTGGGTGAGGGAGGCCAGGGTACAGGAGGACACATCGGGGCCCTGGTTACCAATCTCAGCAATTGTGTGTTTGAGCAGAGGAGAGAGGAAGGGAAGGAAGAGGTGAAAAGGAAAGTCTTGAAGAGCCTCCGGGATTTGAGGAGATCTGGCTCAAGGCGAAGAGGAAGGGGGAAGCTGCTCCATAGTAAGGACCCTGCTGAGGAAAGAGATTGGCCACCAGCTCTCTGTTTAGTAAAGCGCTTGGCAAACAGAGTTGGTGCCGGAGGAACATAAAGATCTGGAGCAACAGTATTTAGTGAGAGCAAGTTGTAGATAGCGTGGTCCCCAGACAGCCTTATGGATGCTGCAGAGGGATTTGAACTTGATCCTTGCAGCAACTGGGAGCCAGTGGAGAGTTTTTAGCGCTGGAGAGATGCGGCCCCTTGAGGCCAAGGATAAGTCTTGCAGCCATATTCTGGATTAGCTGGGGTGGGGGGTCGTAGAGAAGAAGAGGGTAGATTGAGGAAAAGGCTACTGCAATAGTCTAGCCTAGAGAGAAGCAGAGCTCAGAGACATTGAGCTTCTGGGTGAAAGTGAGTAAATGGAGTATTCCTTTGAGGAGGTAGAGTTGAAAGTGGGCCTTCTTGGCAAGGTCCTGAATGTGAGGAAGGAAGGAAAGACGAGTTGAAGATGGCCCCAAGGTTTCTGGCTTCAGATGAAGGAGAAGGGGAGAGCGCATAGATGAAGGCCAGAGTGAGAGGAAGAAAGAGGCAGCAGGAGTCCCAATAGGAAGGATCGATCTCAGTCTTACTGGTATTGAGGCAGAGACCACTGGAAGTGCACCCTGTCTGGATGGCAGATAGGCAGTCAGGAATGATGGAAGAAGTAAGGAGAGGGTCAGAGGGAAGTTAGAATAAGAGTTGTGCGTCATCTGCATAAAACACTGGAAATTGGGGGAGAAGGTGGCAATGAGGTGTGCAAATGAAGCAAGCTAGGTGTTAAAGAGCCAGGGAGAGAGGTTGCAGCCCTGGGGGACACCGCAAGTGGAAATAGCAGTGGGGGAGGAGAAAGAGCCCAGAATAACCTGGGACGAACTGTCACTGAGGAAGGAGGTCAGCCAGTCTAGTGCCCGCTCCGAGATACCCAGGCTATAATGGAGCCGTTTTATGAGGATGGAGTATTGACTGTATCAAAAGCAGAGGAGAGATCAAGTAGAATGAGAACAGCTGGAGAGTTGGAATCAAGAGATGCGAGCAGTTTCCCACAGGTGTTCAGAAGAGCAGTTTCCATGCCTCTTGATGCTCGGAATCCAGATTGATGATTGTGGAGGCAACCCACAAGTTAAACACAGATACAGCAAACTTGGTTTAAATAACAGATCCAGTTTACAGGACTCGCCCCAAATAAAAGGTCAGCCAGTTTTCTGATACAGAAGAAAAAGCTTCATACAGAGACCTACAACTCAGGAAACAAATCTTCCTGAGGAGCAACAAACACTTGCGCAAGGAATGACAACAAAAGATGTTGGAAAAAAAACACAGAAAAGGACATCAATGAACCATTTGAAAAAATATAAATGAATGGCCAGTGTTACAATCTGTGAGATAAATCAAAACTAAAGTGAATTGGTTGGTGTTCTACAGTTTGGCAGTCCTTGTTCGTATGAGCAGCAAGGTTGAGGGTAGTGCCCACTTGGCAATGTTATATGGTTATATACACAGGTTTGCTGCTACTGAAATGCTGAAAAAGTGAACATTTACAATAAAAATATTTATTTCAGGATTGTTACCAGCTGCAGGGAAGGTTTCTAAATTATCAAAATCATATAAATCTGGGGAGTTCGCTCTGCTGAAGAAACATGTTCTTGTGGTAGAAAAACACAGATGATAAAGACAACAAAAGAAAACCTGGAGCACATGTTTGCCTTTTCTAGAAACCATAATCATGCAGACACAATGCCACAAACTATATATATTTGTTTGACTTTACTATTTGACTAGTACCAATACTGTTTGCATTCAAGATTCAAAAGAATGTTCTTACAAAGTTGACATGAAAAACCCTAAAGTATTAATTTGTCTTACCTTTGCAAGTCTTGCTCTCTTTATTAAATCATTCAGTTTCCGTAAGGCAGCATTCCGTGGAAGCCCTTGAATATCTCGGAAAAGGTCTTGAGCTTCCATTTCGAAAAGCTTTCGATTCTCTGTGATCTGAAGGGGTTTGGACCAGAAGGAGCCAATGTAGACCCGAACCACCTCTGGAGTATTGATCACTTTACCAAGGGACCACATGAGTGCACCATACACTCTCATCAACTGCTGAGTGTCCACCTGGTCGGCCTTATTGAGCACAACTCTGATTTTATCATCCTGGCCTCGGAATGCTTTGATAGCTTCCGAAAACTCATCCGATATATCCAACTTGTGTGCATCAAAGAGTAGGATGATCCGATCGACCCTCTCAGCAAACCACTGCAACACCTGACAGAAGTCATAGCCTAATAACAAACCAAAAAACAATCATTAATTGGAAAGGGTGAAAAGGACTGGTGCAAATCACACAACAAGCTGGTGAATGGTTTAAAAATGACCCAAGATTTAGGTCAGATGTATGATCAAACGACTATCAGATGATAATGAGAAAATCTAACTTGAAGCAATGCGGTTAGATACAACCTACCATGGGATCCCTAATCCATAAACTAAGAGTTCAATTGAGATTACTTGAGAGCCATTCAAAATCTTTTTCAAAACTCAAGATGTGAGAAAGGTAGTTTTTTTGCAATACAAGATCTACCAGGTTAAATTTCATCCATGTACCCTGTAAAGTGGATGGGGCAGGGAGGGTCTCGAATACTACATATTAAAGAAGCTGCACTGACACCTAAATCAGTCCACAAGATTTGGGCCAGTGGTTCAGCGAGCTCAGGTTTTAGGCTTTTGGAGCACCCTTGGTTAGTCTTGGTAAATTCTTGTATTATTTTCATTTATTTTATTTTATTTATTTATATAGCGCTAAAGCCCGCAGGCATCAGAGCGCATTCCAAAAAGACAGGACAGTGATTACAAAAACGGGACAAGAATAGACACACAGAAGATCGTATCATGGGGAGCTGAGAGAGGTTGCTAGTCCAGTTTATTTAAAGAGTAGGGTCTTTAACTTCTTTCTGAAGAGTATGTAGTTGGTTTCTAATTTCAAGGATACGGGCAGTTCATTCCATTTATGGATGCTTCTGTTTGGGAAGGCCTTGCCCAGGCCGTTTTGCTTTTTAGCTGGGGTTGTCTGGAGAAGACCTTTGTTGGAGGATCTTAAATTTCTAGATGGTTCATGCCACTTGAAGTGTTTTTTCAAGTATGCTGGGGCTTTGCCATACAAGCATCGGTGGACCATTGTGAGGGATTTAAAAGTGATTCTCTCCTCCATGGCCAGCCAGTGTAGATCTTTCCTATCGCCTGTGATGTGTTCCCTCCTTGGCCTACCCGTGATTGTCCTAACGGCATTATTCTGAATTACCTGGCATTGCTTCAGGCATTTCATATTAGCTCCCAGAAGCAAGGAGTTGCCGTAGTCCAGTCTTGACAGTATAGTTGCTCTGGCTATGGTAATGCTGTTTTTTTGGTTGAGCAAGGGTCTAATTTTTCTCAGAAGTTTTTGGTGGTATTGACAGTTCCTTTTTAAATATGCTGTATGGGCATTTGCTCCTAGTGAGATCTAGTAAGGCTGATTCGGTGCTGTGGCCTGTCCTAAAGCCCGACTGTTGGGGGTGCAGCAGGTTGTCTCGTCTACATAGTTCTGGAGCTGTTCAGTGGCTACTTTATTTAATATTTTCAACAGGAAGTTGCAATTTGTAATAGGTCTTAGATTTGCAGGGTCTTGTTGGTCTAGTTCAGGTTTCTTTGGCAATGGGGTAACCGTGACTGTTTTAATTATAGTAGGTACAGATTGATCCTGGAAAGATGAGTTTACCATTTTTCTAAGGAAGGGAGCAAAAATGTCTGGGTTTTCTAATATTAGTTTAGGTGACAGTACATTTTCTGAGCATGTAGTGCTTCTGATGTTAGAGAGCGTTTTCTTCATCTCTTCGATTGTTATAGGTCTAAACTGAAATTTAGTAGTTTCAGTTTCGGCCTTGCTTTCATTAAGTTTGTCTTGGGTCGGTGGGCTGTAACTCTGGCAATTAAGGATATTCTCTCTGGCCTTAACGATTTTGTTTTGGAAGGCCGTTTGAACCTTCTCACAATCTAATTCTGTCGGCTGAAAGGGTGGGGTGAGTGCCTTAGGTTTATCAATGGATTTGAGAATTTGGAAGAGTTTGCCAGTGGAGTTGGAGACGGTGTCAATAAGTTCATTGTAGTGATTTTTCTTAAGGTCTATGATTTTTGTCTTGTATCTGTGATCAGCATTCTTCCATTTCATTTTATTTGTTTCTGTTGGTTCATTTAACAATTTCCTTTCTAGGTTCCGTTTTTCTTTTTTGAGTTCAATAGCTTCGTTGTTGAACCATTTTTGGTGATTTATATTTGACCTGACCTGTTTATTTTTCAATGGGGCTTGGCGGTCGAGTAATTCTTTCATGCCTCGATTATATATCGATATATTTTTGCATGAATCATCATCTTTAATTTCAGTCATGATTTTGTCCATTTCTTCTGCTAGCAATGTACTGGTGATTTTTTTCAGATTCCTGTCGAGTACTATGTTGGGTGAGTTGTCTATTTTCACAGTTTTTTGTTTTAGAGTGAGGAGGATTTCGATTTTATAGTGGTCTGTCCATATACATGGGTAGGTTCCTAGCAGTGCCACTTCTGCATTATTTTTGATTATCCAATCAAGCTGATTCCCAGTGGTAGAGGTGGGACCATTGTTGATTCCAGTAAAGGCACAATTAACTAGGTCTTCCTCTCGGGCAATGGCCTGTGGGGCCTTGTGATTGCCCCTCCATCTATTAATGTCCCCCAGGAGTATAGTCTCCGTATTGGTGGATTTGAGATTATTAAGGATGGTGATTAGTTCGTCATTGAATTCTGATAATAGGGACGGTGGTCTGTAGATGACTATTATGTTTGTGCAGTTATTGTATTAGACATTCACCTCAGAAATTCCTGCATTTAGGTCAAAGTCATCTTCAGCTAGTCAGATGTTGGCAGTCTAAACACCATGGAATGCCCACAGTGGTGTGTTATCCAAAGTAAACTTCCCACTGCATGAAGGAGTCCTTCCTTAACAGGCAGGGCTGACTGGGGAGAACCAATCATAGTCAGTGTGAAATTAAGGAATGTTGCTTAGTTTCACTTGCAGTTCTCCATCATGGGTATTGTTATATTGTTATAATATTCATCATAATAAATTCCTTCAGATAAATCCATCAAACAGGGGCACATTAAAATACAGCAACGTTAATACAATGAGGGTACTATTAAAACACTCATAAAAATACCTAAAACATCATAAACATATACAGATGTCTTAAATAAAAAAAACACCTCTTCTAAAGAAAAACAAAAAAGCAGAAGGAAAAAAGAAAAATAGTGTAATGATCCCATCGCAGTCCTTTCAGCTTAGTGTCTCTAGCAATGTTTTTCTTGCTTGCCAGGTCCTCTGTAAATAGTTAAGAGCTCCCCAGGCTAAAACACATTGCTCTACCTGAAGCAAAAACATTAACGCAGGTCTACACTGAGTGAATTTCCATTGTTTCTAAATAAGTAACAGTGTCTGTTTTCTAACGTCCCTGAGACAATAGCACAAAATTAAGTAAGTCCTCTCTAGGCGATGCACAACATGGGCATTCTGAGTCTTGAAGATAACCCTTCCAATTTGCTGTATTTGCACGCAATAGTAACAAGTCAAAGCGTGCTCTAGTCACAATCCAGCAATCAGCTGGAGCATCATTATTCATTAGGCATGGTTGTACAGAGCCAATTTTCATGATGGTAGCATGTTTTGATTTGAAGTCGAGGACAACCCTTCTAATACACGTCTTTCCTTAACAAATGTGCAGAAATTCATTTTATATACAGTGATCACCTGGCGGATGAGTAGGTCTGAAGAGGCTGGGGGCATTTATCTAAGTTGTACAGTCAAATATATGCTTCAGCCACAGTATCTTAAGCCAACCAGAACTACACAACAGGACTTTAACTATATTGTGTGTCACCGTTGCTCTCGGGTTTGACCATATTCTTAGCCAATGTTTTAAAGGGGCCCGTACCAATCGTCTTCCAGATGTTTTGCACCGAGTTCGGCATGAACTGCATTGTTTGGTGCTGAGCTCGGTAAGCCCAGTAGCTTTTCAAAGAATTTATTTTCTATGGTCTGCAATACAGCGAAACTTTCATGCCCCCACAGTGAAGCCCAGCAGTTGGTGGTTGCCTTAGTTTGTGCATTATACGCCTTCAGGATCGTTCCTAGTGGTTTCCCATTGCACATTTGCATGTAACAAGAAACCCCTCCCATTGCCTGAGACATTTAAATCTTCTGTCCCAGTATATGGAATGTTCCTGGCAGTTTTCTTCAAAACGTATCCCTAGGTAATCAGACTCATACACCCTAGGAATCAAACAGCCCTTGCTATACATAACATGCATTTTATTTTTTTTCTTTCCTCTCCCTGTCCTGCAGGGCCATAACCGCCGATTTTGATGTTTTTAAAAAGAAAATATTGAATGATTGGTGGCTTTATTTAAACATTTATCATATATCAAACGTTTCCATTTAAGAAAAAGAAAAGACTTGGGGATGAGGTCAGAGGATCTAAAAGATATTTGTCCAAGTGGATCAGTTGGACAAATACCTCCTTTAAGAAGTTCAGCAAAGAAATCATTGCCGCAAGGTTCTCCCCTCTCAAAAGGAAGGACCACATTTCCTTCACTTCCAATGTATTGTACATCAATTAATTTGGTCATATCTCCGGTTGTTAAGTCAGTCAGACTATGGCAGAGTAATGTGAAATGCTTTAGTGACTGTGTTTTCTATTTCCTGGCAGAATCTACAACCCTCCGTCTCAGATTTCCCATAGATTTTCAGTAATTGATTTGTATGGTATACATCAAATCTGAAACTAAGTAATTGGTTTCTGGACTAGCCATTGGGGGCGTTGGTGAGACATTTACTTAGAGATCCCCATGGTTTGGTTTCTTCTCTTAGAATATCTATGAGACGATGTGAGTTTCTTTCCTCTTGGGTTCTGATCCAATCGTCTCGCCAGAGTTTTATTTTGACCTTTTCTGGAAAGTTGATCAATTTGTCCAGATCAGACTGCAGATTTTCTAAACCACTGTAATAGCAATTAAGCCACTGCTTCATAAGGGCATTGTCTGTTCTGTAGTGCTTGTTTTTCAAGATTTCGTATGGCACTGCCGGTGAAGGCATTGTAATTTTCCGGAAAAAGTGCCAGCGATTTCTATGTCACTCATGCTTATAATGAAACAAGACCTAGTTCAGATCTAATCGAGGGAGTAGAAACTAAGCTCGATAGCTTCAGGGTCTTTCTCCAGGATGCTCCTTCCAGGGTAGACCGCATTTTCCATGAATTAAGGAGAAATGCCTCTGCTCCAAAAGTTAATGAAGGAGCTGCCTTTAGATTGTAAAACGCCAATACCGGCAAGATTGAGAACTTGACGAACATTTTGTGGATCCTTCTTCCTTGGCCAGCCAAGATTTTGAGCCTAGATTTCAGATACAGTTGCCATGGTTGGTCACACATGCTGTTATTTACCAGGGTCCCCATGTAGGTAATCTGGGGAGTCACTCTCGGCCGTTCGTCTTCCACATACCAGTTGAATGATGGTCCTGCCTTGCCTACTCGTGGGCCCGTCATAATACTAGTCTTAGTTGAATTCATCGAGAGTCCATTTTGTTTCAGATAATTATTAAGGGCAGCTAGAGACCTCTGTAAGCCTATAGGAGTTTTGTCCACTACCACAATGTCGTCTGCATAAAGTAGCCTTGACAGTTTCTCTCCCGATGGATGGGGGAAATGATTTTACTGTGTTTAAGTTTTGACCAGAGTCAAAGAGACTGAATAGAGTCGTCGCAAGTGAGCAGCCCTGTTTTAAGCCCCTGAAAGTGGGGATCGGATTAGTCAGGATTCTCCCAGCATGCAATCGAACTTGCATGGTGGTGTATTTGTAGAATGCTGTCAAAGGCTTTGCTCAGGTCGACAAAGACTAGGTATATCTTTGTTTTGCTATTATGTGCCTTTCCGTTAAGTAAATTAAGAAGAAAAATATTTAATTCCATGCCAGTCCCCTTCAAGAAACCCTTTTGCCGTGGGTCAAATATCTTTGTACACTGTACCCATAATTGCAACTGTTTTAGGAGGAAGGCGGAAAACAGTTTGCCCAGTTCATCAAGCAAGGCTATGGGACGGTAATAGGTCGGATCCATCCTATTGCCTTTTTGAAATATCAGAACAATGATAGCATTTTTCTATGATGCTGGGTGTCGTCTCGTTCTGAAGATTTGGTGGAAAAGATCCAAGATAAAAGGAATCCAGAGTTATGGGGATTGTTTTATCATGTTATTTGTAATCCCACCTGGTCCCGGAGCTCTAGAATAGTTGACTTTTTTAATGAGTATCTCCAAGTCCAGATAGTCAAGGTGGAAGGGCCAGGCAGCACTATTTACTACAATCTCATGGTTGAGTATGTCTTCTTCGGCTTCAAATATTTTGCCATAAACCTCAGTCCAGGTTTCTGCAGGAACAGTGCTTGCTAAGGAGGCAGAACGCAAAGGGTCTGTCTCATTGAGTTGTTGCCACGTAGCTCTAGCATCTTTCTTAAGTATAGTCACCATCATGTGCATGTACTAAAGAGGCTTTTTCTCTCATCTAACAGTTTTTACTTCTGCTTTCTTTTTGTTGACAGTACAATGTTCAGGAACCGTGTGAGTAATATATTTTAGATCTTTAATTTTTTCTGTTCCTTTACTGCAGTGTTGAAAGTATGTCTATGGGTAGGTGCAATTGCCTTGTTCTTGTTAGGTATGATCATAATTTCTTGAAGAAAGGGGACGTAGTTTGAATCACACCCCCACTGCCATTCAAGGTGCTCAGCAAATCGGGCATTCAAGGAGAGGATATCACAATTTTTTTGCCTCAGGCGGTTATCACCTTGAGTGGTGTCAATGTCCATGAATAATTTTCTCTTCTGGAGTGAAATTTACCATCCCAGATGAGTTGCAAGAATGCATGGGCGCTTGTTGTCAGTAAATCACTTCAAAGCCAGCAACCTCTTGAATGATAACACTGGAGACAAATACATAGTCCAGTATGCTGGGTTTACCATTACAGGACCAGGACCACTTTGCTGGAATATCTCCCCGGGTTTGTCCAGTTAGCATATGCAGATCTTTATCATTCATAAGATCAAGCCACTTCTCTGCTGTAAGAGATCTGGGGAGGGATGGCCTAGGGCAGCTGTGTTGATGGTGTCAATTAAGTTTAAGCAGTGGAAATGTAGGTCCCAACCAATGATGACAAAGTGGGGATTATAGAACAGCGAAAGGCCATCAATAGAATCCAGAATCGTGGTCAAGAAAGCGTAGTAGTGATTATCTGAGGGTTCCAGCAGATTAGGGCAGTTTGCGCCTCCTCGCCATCTTCTTTCTATATAATAAGTACCACTGTCTGCAGAAAAGGGATAGGGTTAGAGACATCCAAGATGGTAAACCCAACTCCCAGCTTCACAAAGGTAGGCACACCTGCAGAAGGACGTCCTCTCAAGCCTTTATAGGCAGGATTGAGAAACGCTGCATAGCCATCGAGGATTGGTAGCGCGGTTAACCATGTTTCCTGTAGGCAAATAACGTCAAATGAACCAGAGAGGATCATTGGGTTTGAACACAAATGTGAAAAACCCCTGGCGTTCCAGAATGCTAGGAGCAATTGTAGATCTTGATGTTAATTCGAAGTCACAGGCGGAACGCTAGAACGCCCTAAGCCCTTCTGTTCTCTAAATTAACTTTGCCATGAATTTTCCGGGACAAAGAATGTACGCTTGGGGTAATCCTTTCTTGTGACCGTCTCCTTTGTACGGGCTGCATAGTCAGATTGATCATTAACAAAAGGTTTAGAATTTAGTAGAGCTTGTGGGATAGACGAGAAGGTACAGTACCTTTGGATTCTCTCTTTGTAGGAGGAGCAATCCGAGCCTGGACAGGGATACTGTGAAGCTCCAAACCGTGGGATGTAAGCTGTTCTTCACTAGAGATGTCTGTCAGGTCATATCCCATTGATTGATTGATATTTTATTTCTATCGCGCTCGTACACAAGTGTTTCAGAGCGCGACAAGGCAAAGGAGGGGAACAGGGGAGAACAAAACAGCGATCTTACTAGGCCCAGTGACATTGAGAACGCGCAAGTGCATGGTAGAGGGGGGAGGGGAAAAGTGCATGGAAGGGGGGAGAGGTGGAAAGTGCGAAAATTGGTAATAGAAGGTGGGCCACTTCAAGCAATGAGGTTTTCACCCTGTTTAATCTAAGATGGAAGATCACTATCATGGCATCCTTCCGTTGGGATCTCCACTATACTGATGTCATCAGAGTTTAGAAAACAGAGGAGAGGTAGTTGATGCATAAGGAGCATCACATTAACACAATTTAAAATAAATCCGTCATTCGTTGACCATAATCTGGCTAAGAGCAATCTACATGTACCATTTTTTGTTACAGGTCCTGTCGGAATACGTAGAGTGTTGAAATCTTGTAAATCGCCTGACTCCCCTTTTGTTGGTCCTTTCAACTCTACCCTTTCTCTTTTCTGATTCTGGAATCTCTTTGGTGCTGAAGATCTAGGGGGCAACTTCAGTTTGCTATTAAGAGTTGCTTTTTCACGTTTTTCCTCTAGGGTAAGTAAGGGGCTACGTGTTATTGTGGGCTTTGTGCTACTTCTCTGGTGGTTGAGCTGGAGACTTGCACCTCCTCTAAGCCTAGAGAAGTAGTCATTGAGGGGCCAGACTTTTTCTGCATCTTCAACGCATTCGGACGACAAGGGGACTGATCAAATGAAGCTGCCTCCTCATCAGCAAGGTCTTCTTCAATTAAATAGGTAGAAAGGTTGAAACAGTCCACGATGACTGATCAAATGGATAGGCCGTTTTTGGTATGCTGTCAGCATTTTCATCTTCGCGCTCAGCAGGAAGAGAGTTATTAGACATGTGTATTTTCTGAGAAATATTTTCCCCTTGAGATACAAAAGTGGATAGACGAGGAATCTGAATGATTCTTAGAAAGGCACGGCTATGATTCCTATTTCAATTTGAAAGTAGTGGAAGATTCTTTAGACTTTTTTGGTCTAATAGCTGCTTTAGGAGGCAAGCTGCAGTTTTTCCTTTTTTTCCTTGATCTGAAAGATCTGAAAGGACAATGCAACTTTCTCAGATTCTGTAGGGTGCAGCATCAAAGCATCAATCATACCGGATGGGTAGGTTGCAAGACAGTCCGCCAATATGTCTTGTCTGTGGTGTTCTTGAAGAGCAAGCTGGCAAAACTTTCATCTGTCTTGTTGGTTTCTCTTATAGTAAGCGAGGGCTGAAAGATCATAGGTAATGCAGCTTTAGAGCTCATACCAGGAGGTTGCTTTCCAGATAAGTTTCCATTCTTTTTGGGCAGAAGAATTTCTATGCAGTCCGTATTGTTTAAAGAAGAATCCACTTTGTTTTGAGTGGCCAGTACATGTTCTTTCTTGTTATGGACCAGAGATTTCAATTGGAGAAGTTCCAAGTTTAGGAGACATTTTTTGTCTACTCTTTCAAGATCCAAGGGGTCTTGCAACTTCTTCTGGATGACGTTTAAGCATTCAGCTTCATGGTCCACCCTGGATTGCAGCAATGTCATGAATGATTCAATAAAGATGATTGAATGAATCATGGCCAGCAGGGTAGCCTGATCCTTCACATTCTCATTCATAGTTTCATGACGTTTCGACTGTTGAAAAGGATATCCAAAGGTTGAGATGAGGTATTATCAGGGACTTCTGCTGTTGAGGAAGGGAGTCGCATAACAGGAGTGAAAGGTTCCTTTTGGATGTTAGGCAAAGGCTGAGGAGGGTTTGCCTTCCCTTCCAAATGAAATTGGTTGTGGGGGCTGGCAGATGCCCCAAGATGGTCTCTCTTGATCGGGATAGATTCAATAATACAGATGTCTCTTCTTTGTTCCTTAGTGTGCTGCCCCAAGAAAGCCATAGTTATAAGACGAGGGCTTCCTCAACGAAGCATCAGGACGAGGCTGTGAAGGGAGTATGATGTCGAATGACGGTTCACAGAGCCCTAAGGGTATTCCAGGGTCATTTTGGCTAGACTGGGGGAGCGGGGACCCAAAAGGAATTTGAAGCACACAAGATTCTCCTTGTAGGGCCGGGGAAGAAACGGCCATCTCCAGCACTTCGTCCATGAGGGCGGGAAGAGTTAGACCTTCTTTCCTGGCCTCATCTAGAGGTTACTTGGGTTGTGCCGTTAGGAGTCCTGAATTCTCACCCAGTAAGATTTCTGCATCGGTCAAATCAGCAGCACATTCCCGCTGGGGAAGGGAAACCCCGGAAGAGTACACTGCAGTGATAATGGGACTCAGTGGTACTTTGCTTATAGCTGTCCGCCGAACTGGCTATATTGTTGGAGAGGCGCGATTGGAGAGTGTTGCTAGATTCTTCTTTCCCTTCAATGCGTGCACCAGACCCCCGCATTCCACTCCTCCCTTAGAGTCTTGAAGCCAAGTCATGGCGTCCTTCATCATGGATGCAGAAGCTGGGGGTCGCCTGCTTGGCAGAGGGGACCCTGGGGAAACATGTATTTGTCATGTTGGGCTTGCGGGGATATGGAGGGGTGTTAACTCACCTTTGACTTGGTCGGCTCTCTAGTCCGCGGCGTCTGGTAAAATCTAAGTTTCTCCATATCCAAAGAGCACAAAGATCTTTAAGCCCAGTTTCTTAAGTAGCCCCAGTCACCAGGCCACCCAGGCAACACAAGCAACACTCCACTGCACTCTGCGTCGCTCCGCGACAGTGCTGGAGTTTTTATGTAGATGCTCCTCGTTGCAGGATGAAAGGGGAAGAAAGACTCAGCCAAAACAGAAAACAGCTGCAGGCTGACAGTCTTCCCAACACAAGCAAGACTCCACTGCACTCCGAGTCGCTCCGCGACAGTGCAGGAATTTTAATGTAGATGTGCCCCCTTGCAGGATGTAAAATCAAGAAAGACTCAGCCAAAACAGAGGCAGGCTGACAGAGTCTTACCAACGAAGCACAACTCCACTGTACTCCACGATTTTGATGTGTTGATTTTCAGATCTAAATTTACCATACAATCGGTGTAAACATTAATTAATTTCTGCAGTGCATTTGGGGTTCGGGCAATGATCACAGTGTCGTCTCCATAAGCTAGGAGGGGGAACATTATATTACCCAGCCGGTGGATATCTTCCTTGTAGTAAACAAATGCTTTGTTAAGTCAATTTATGTACAACGTGAATGAAAATGGGGCAAGTACACATCCTTGTCTAATTCCTGTGACCACATCAAAATAGGTGGTATATGGGGGCATGGCCCGAGCTCTTGTGGTGAGGCTGTGATTACACGGAGCTCCCACTGTGATCCTCTCCTGATCCTGACTGGAGGCAGCTAATGTGGCTCATTTTGCTATTCAGATGGACCTCACTGCACCCGACACTGGTGCCCAGCTGCTGGGCTTTGTCCTGACAAAAATGAGACCTGTTGGACCAGAGTAAATCTGTTTTAAAAATCACGCCTGAGCAATCCAAAATGGCCGCCGCAGCGGCTCTTTGAAACGTACGGAGTGCCGGTTTCGAGATTGTGCCTTGCTGGGGGCTGGCCTGCACTGTGATCATCCCTACAAGGATCTGCCTGGTGGAACCGGGGCCACTGGGAGGACCCTGCGGATTTCCTGTGTCTCCTGCCTGGGGCTGCAGAGTGTGCCGGCTGGGAGGGACGCTCTGCCCTCCCCTGAGGCTCTATGCAGGGTGATCCTCCACCCGCTGCGACGCTGCAGAAACTAGCATTTACCTTGGGAGAAGACAGCTGCCCTACAACGGCACAATCTGTAGCGCTGAGGCGCTGGACGGCCCGCCATAGCACTTACAGGACAAACAAATCTCTCAGATAGGTGCCCACGATCTCCTGGCTTCAGGTATTTTTACTTGTGAAGATCTGGTGCCTGGAGGCCTGCATCCTACATTGCTCCCTTTATAACAAGATGTGGGCCCTGGTCTCCTATCGCCTCCCCCTGGTGGCCAGACCACATGCTGGAGGACACATCAGATTGCTTGTGTTTTGCTGAGTGCTTTCACTCCCCCACCTGTTGTTAAACCCGGATAGTGTGTGGTTGCCGCAGGGTTTACAATTTGTGGACTCCCTCCCCATGAGAGCGCCAAAGCTACTGGCCCACTGCCTAGGTTCTGCATTGTGCTATCCCTGGTTGGAACTGTGCCCATTCTTTTACTGCACGTTGAGTCTGCCTAAAGAAGCCGGGCCACATTAGACACTTTTTGCACCTTGATACACCTCTTGCTGCCCCATCTGCCTTGTTTAGGAGCCCCGAGAGCCACTACCCCTTTTTTGGCTTGTGGTGGACACATCTTGTGCCGTGGTAGTAAAGGAAGTGCTGACCTGCCTTGTGTTTCGAGGGGCCATTTGTCTAATCCTCACTGCCTGGAGTGTCTTTGGCCACATGATGCGGCACATAAGCCTGCTTGCCCTGACTGTTTCCCTCCACAATGTCACCTACCAAAAATAAGGGCAAACCAACCATTATGTACTCATTTGCTGGCCAAAATATACAACACAGACCCCTCAGACCGTGGCCACCGCACAGGCGGAGTCAAACACTTCCGCAAAAAACCCTCATGAAGATCAGGTTCTTGCGGCAATTGCTGCTTTAAGATCCTCACTGGAGATAAAAATAGACAAGGTCAAAGTTGACGTTCAACTGCTCCGGCAAGATGTCAGACAACTAGCCGAGAGGGTCACAATGGCCTAACTGGGGCTGAAGGAAACCATGGACACCACTAAGGATCTAGTGACACGGGTTAAAGAACTGGAGAGAAGAAACACTGTCTTGGAACTACACGCAGCGGACGGAGAGGGCAGGTCCCGCAGGAACAATATACGTGTGCTTGATCTCCCTGAAGGGACGGAGGGCTTGGACCAGACCTCATAACGAGAATGTGCTACTACAGGAGATTGGGCCCAGTAAACTGTCACCTGGCTTTGCAGTTGAACAAGCCCACCGGTCACTACAAAAGAGTCCTCCGCCTGGATCCCACCCTAGGCCATTGCTAATATCCTACATTTCCGTGACAGAGAAGTGATCCTGAAATACTCTAGGGAAGGTGGTGAAATACGGAGGGATAGCTCTAAAATGGCTATTTATCCAGATTATACACCTGTGGTCCAAAGGGCCAGGAACTCGTATGTGCCGGTTAAGGCAAGACTCAGACAGTTGGGCCTCAAATATTTGTATTTGTATTTTGTTTATTTGTAAAACGCACCAAGCTCTGAGGCATCCGGGCACATTTCTTAGAGTTACACAGTTACATATTTACATTACAAGGTTGCATATATACATTACTTACAGATTGGAGGGCATTTTCAGTGGACATTGAACAAGAGCAAGAAGGATTAGACAAATGTACAGTTATAGACAGGTTCTGCCTGTGACGAACGGGCGCATCTAGGTTGGGTGAGCTAATGTTCTTGCGCTAGTAGCCAGGTTTTGAATTTGCTTCTAATGGAGTGGTAGGATGGTTCAGATCTGAGTGAGATGGGTAGTGTGGTCCACAGTTTAGCAGCGAGCACAGGGAAGCTGCAACTACCCGCTTTCTGTACTTAAACCTCAGGATCTTGAGGCAGTGTGCTTGTGCAGCTCTAACGGGTCAGTCAGAGATGTTGCATGAGAATAGATTGGCCAGGTAACTAGGTGCAAGATTTGTGAGGCATTTGTGCGTGTGACAATGATTTAAAGGCAATTCTTTGTTAAGGCTCTGTATGATTTCTGTGATATATTGGGCTCTGGGGATATTCAAGGCTGCCCTGATGGCATTGTTTTCTAGTACTTGTAACTTGTTTGTGTTCCGTCTGCTAGTCCCTAGATAGAGCGCATTACAGTAGTCGAGTTTCGACAGGACTAAAGCTCTGGCTATGGTGGTGCAATTGTTAGTGGTTAGAAAGGGTAGTGATTAGTTTGCACGTGTAAGCCGTTGAGGAGGTTATTGTGTTAGTTTGTCTGGTTAACGTTAGAGTGGAATCGAAATAGATGCCAAGAGTTTTTATGTCTTTCGATACCTTGATGGGGTTGTCATCTATGATGAAGGAGTCGAAATTGGCATCTAACTTATTGAGTATATGTTGTGGTCCGAGGAGGAGTAGCTCTGTCTTATCATCGTTAAAACAGAGCCCATGTTCGCCATCGAAGCCTGAATGACAAGGTAAATGTCATTGAGTGCTTTGGAATCAGCGTTGTGGTTGCCGGTGATGGGGATGAGTATTTGGGTGTCATCTGCATAATTTGTGTAGGTGACACCCAAATAATCGAGTTTGTCGAAAAGGGGCTTTGTGAACACATTGCGCATGTACCCTGCTAGACGAAAGATTATCTACAATGGCAGAACACACTTCATCAACAGTGCTGTGGCGACCATGTGGTTGGAACACAACAATCTGGCCAGTGGGGACAGTGCTGGCACTTGACCTAATGTTTGATTCTATCTAACCCAGACACACCACCGGAAGGCCCTGGGCCCTCCGACCCTCATTGCAGATAAAGGGTGATGCTGGATATAGGTTGTGGGATACTTGGGATCCAGGGACTGTACTTATTTACTCTGTTGCCTGTGCCATTATTATGCTTTTGAAGTGTAACTCTGTATGCCCTGAATGATGCTGCATTGCAGTGAGTGATTGCCCCCTGAGAAATTGTACTTTCAGTGTGGGCAACGTTTGGTCGCCCACTGCTGGTTTTACCTACCTGCTCTAAGTTAATAATGGGTTCCAGGATGTTGCTGGCCCCCACTACCTGGTACACAACGGCCACGTCTGGCCTTAGTGGCACGGGAATGCCTGAGCAACGTACGATTGCTGGGCAATGTTTTGCAGTTTGGTTATTGTTAATATTCGTTTCATCCACGCATTTTGGTTCACATGGTCCTGCATTTGGTCAAGCAGCTGGACAGGGATGGCGTATTTAAAGGTTATCTGTGGCTATCTAGACTGTGCAGGTAGCCTAGACACTTGTGGGATGAGGTTGCCGCTATTGTTCACCTTATTGGGCTGGGTATGGGATAACTTGCTTGATGCATGGACTGATTGGTATATACCACAACTATGGCCTCCATTAGAATATTGACATGGAATGTATGCAGGTTGGGTTCATACCTCCAAAGGAACAGGGTGAAATGTTATCTGAAACAGAAGAATATATCTATAGCTTTAGTTCAGGAGACCTACCTGCTGGCTGAAGAACAGGAGACAGTCCTCAACCAGTGGGGTGGGATGGGCTATGCTGCCACATATTCTAAAAACGCCTAAGGGAGTGCTTATATGGATTGATGGTTTGTTGCCGTTTCAACTGTTGGAAATTAACAGAGACAGGGATTGGCGGTATTCGATTCTATAGGGTTACCTTGATCATACGGAAGTGTGTATTGTTAATTCATACTTTCCAAATCATAATATCCCACCCCATGTCTGCACAGTATGTACCCAAGTCAAGTCTCGGCGTGAGTGTTTTTTCCTTTGGGGAGTGACTTCAGTTGTGTTAAGAGATGCTGTGCTCGACAGATCGTCCCCTCCCCAGGGGGTAGGGGGGATCCATCACTAACGGACCTAGACCTAGTGGACGTTTGGAGGGAACATCATCCGGAGGTTAGGGTTAGGGGTTACTCATTTTACATCTGCCCATGATTTATACACCGGGATCGACAATTTTTTCATTGGGTCGTAACAGGTGGCTGACATTTGTAATGCCGAGTATATGGGCCGCTCGATATCTGACCATTTCCCCTTGCTGATCTCATGGAACATTAGGAGCTCTAGACCCCCAATCCCGACGTGGCGCATGCCTATTGGCGACCTTGACGGACGAAGTCTTCAAAAGAGAATTACAAACCTCGCTGTCAGAGTTTCTAAAGTACAATGCGGGTAGCGTGGAAGAGTGGGGCACTATTTGGGAAACCATGAAGGTAGTGACTAAAGATAGAATTATAGCTAGTGCTGGGGGCATCCACCGGAAATTGAGGGAGGAGTTGCAAGCTACAGAGGAGGAGATGCAGAAGCAAGAGGCCTGGCATACAGGCCTACGGTCGGACGTGAAGACATTGGCCGAGACCCAGTCCCGTTGCCTCGAAGAGTGGGAAAGGTTGTCTAAATTCGATTATATCATACGAACCACTCGGGCACATGCGGAAGGGGACAAACCTGGGAGGCTTTTATCATGGCTTTGTAAACAAGAACATCCTAGACCCCTAACTACTTTGCTTCATGATGAATGTGGGGCCCAGTGGAGGTCCCAACTGGTGATTAATGACATCTGCGCCACGTACTGCTCTCAGTTATATAGTCACGACGAACAAGTACTTGAAGGGGATGCAACGGAAGCTCTTTGCCTTATTGCACTCCTGAAGCTTACTGACACACAACAGGCACTTTTAGATAAACCAATCACGGTGGAGGAATTGCGGGAAGTGATTGCCTCACTTCATACAGGTAATACGCCTGGAAGTGATGGACGTCCCCCTGAATTCTATAAAGCATATGGCTCTACTTTGGCCTCAGTTCTGTTAGAGGTTTTTGAAGAAGCCCATAGTAAGGGTGTGCTACAGGTCCGTAATGAGGGAAAGCTTGGTGAAACCCATACCCAAGCCTGGGAAGCCAATGGACAGATGTGCCTCATATCGCCCCCTGGCTATGTTAAATTATGATGTGAAAATACTTACTACAGTGCTAGCAGGGCGACTTCGTAAAGTCATCACAGATCTGATACACATTGACCAAACTGGGTTTGTCCGAGGTTTTAGTACCACCCTGAATCTCTGCAGGCTGCAGCATGTCATTGAACAGACCAATGCCTGTAAACAACACTGTATAGTGGCATCACTTGACGCAATCAAAGCTTTCGACTCCCTATATTGGGAATGGTTGTTTGCTGCTTTGCAGAGCTTTGGGATAGGAGAGTTGTTTTATTCGCTGGGTAATACAGTTGTATTCCTTGTCTACTGCCAGGGTCAAATCTGGTAGACAAATATCTAGAGCATGGAACATTCAATGGGCACTCGCCAAGATTGTTCGTTATCACCCATGCTATATATATTGGCTCTGGAGCCCCTAGCGGTGTAGCTGCGCCAAGAATACTTGGGTGCAGGGGTTATTGTGGGTGGTACTAGACACCTAGTGTCGCTATATGCTGACGATGTCTTGCTCTATTTGTTTGAGCCACAACACAACCTACCAATGGTCCTGGATGTATTGGATAACTTTGCAACACTTTCTGGGATTTCTTTCAACAGAAGGAAGCCCTATTTTTTCCTTTGGCTGGCCTTCGTGGAGTGAGCAAAGCCGCCTTACCTGACCTGGGACTCATGTGGGAAGGTGCTCCTTTAAATATTTGGGCGCTCAAGTCATGCATACACTGGAAGACACACACACACACACAACACTCTTAGGGTGGTGAGGGGCCTTAAATAAATCGATGTCCTTTTGGTTCTGATTACCGCTATCACTCATGGGTAGTGTAGCAATTGTTAAAAGGATTGTCCTCCCTAGATTTCTGTATTATTTCACAAACATCCATTACTATATTAAAGCATCCTCCTTTCACCTGTTAGACACGTTGATTAGAGGGTTCCTATGGGGCCCAACCCGACACAAGCTTGCTCTTACAGTACTATGCCTGCCCTATAAAGAAGGCGGTGGGCAGCTACCTAAATTAGAGTGTTACTACCTGACGGCTCAACTAAGCTTTGCAGCGAAATGGTTATCAGACGATATCACTTCTGAAACGCTGCTGCTCAAACACTTGGTGGCCCCACCCACCTCAATGACATGCTGTGGCTCCCGGCTAACTGGATGAACTGCTGTGGCTCCCGGCCAACTGCATGAACACCTTACCGCTGCTAGTAGAACTGGGCAGGAAGATATGATCCAGGGCATTCAAACTACTTTGGATACCTTGTCCCTAGTCACCCAATATCCCGATAGTGGCTGATGTGTGTTAAAATAGGGATAATCTTATGGTTGCAAGACACTGGGAGGAATGGGGTATTTCTATGTGGTGAGAGATGTGCAGAAAGGGTACATTTAATGACTTCGAGAGCCTGGCCTAACAAACTACCCTGCCTTAGGGGCAATTCCTAGGGTACATAAAAGTGGTGAGTGTGGCAAGACATAAATGGGGCGAGTGGCCTGTTGAGCCGGAAAAGAATGAGCTACTGGCACAAATGTGTGCCCTAGAGGACGGTTGGAGGCCGGTGTCCAGATTATATAGTCGCATGCTGACCCGTCCTAACCCTCTGGGTCCAAATTGAAGATGCATTGGGAGTCAGACCTGGGAACTGTAATTACAGAAACATGAGTGGGAACGAATGCTCAGTCTTCCTATAAATGTGTCCCGGAATGCTTGTTTCAAACTAATTAAAGTAAATGTACTCCATTGCACATACATGACCTCTAGTAGAGTTGCCAAATTCAATAAACACAAATACTAGACATGTTCCTGTTGTTATCCAGATGACACAGATCTAATCCACATGTTTTGGAAATGTGCAAAAGTGCAAGGTTTTTGCTCCCGAATCGAACAGACTTGCAAAGTGGTGGGTGAAATTAGACACAACTCGCGCATATCCCAGGAACAGCAAACATAAGCATATCATTAGCTTTATGGATTTAGCTTGTATTCTCGCGAAACGTTGCATTGCCATATCCTGGAAATCAGCGTGGGCCCACAATACAAACAGTGGTACCGCGAATTTGAAATCTGCAGTGAAGCTGAGACTAGGATGTGGGCTAGATCACTGCATTGTTTGGATGAGACCCTTGGGGAGACCTATGAATCTTGGAAAACGCTTGTCTTCAACATGTTCCATCCATCGGACGACAAGCCCCCATGAACACCCCACTACCTGCTCATAGTGTTTATTGGGTGTAACTTTGAGTTCCCTGTACCTCAAACCCCCCGAACCTGACCTCAACCGATACCATTGTCACCCAGTTTCCCACCCTGCAGAATCCAAGATGATGCACGGCTGTCACTGTAACCATTATGTCAATTTATTTGGTATCAGAGCCTAATTAACATGCTTGGAGAGTTAATTCCCTTTGTTGTTTTGTTTCTGTTATTCTTACTTGAATTTTGTTCATCCTATTTGCATTCGAGCATATGCTTAATCATGTGTTTAATTCACAGTTTTTCTTGTTGACTGTTGCAATCGTACTAATAACAATAAACACATTTTTAAATAAATCAAAATAGGGGGTATATTTTCTCTGCTCCCAATAGCAGACGTATGCCTGGAAGCCATCCTGCACCAGCCTAAGGGCCTTCAGCAATCCACTCGAGCACCCCATGGACCCAAGCACCGGCCAGAGTTTGGTTCCATTAACATTATTAAACGTGGTGCTCCTGTACATGAAGGCCAGGTAGATTGGTTCATCCGTCACATCAACCGAATGGGCTCCCGCCAAATATAAATGTAGGACCTGGTCGCATGTTCCCACACCTGGTCTGAAACCATACTGCACATCCATCAACACTGATTCAGCGGCGATCCAGCTCTCAATACGACTCAAGAGTATACGTCCAAATATAAGAAGTGTGCAAGAGTGATATTGGCCAATAAGCTAGAGGACTGCCACAATCTCCCTTTTTAAATATGGAGCATATTATTGCGCTTTTACATGACACTGGGAATTCCCCCGTGTGCAAATATGCATTCAAACATATAGTCAAAAAAGGGGCCCACAGGTCCATCTCCGCCTTGTACAAACCTGCGGGCACCGCAGCAGAACCAGGCGCTCTGTTAGCTTGTTGGTCGATCGCTTTCACAACTTCCCCTAGAGAGAACTGGATCACTGTGCCCTGTGATGCGGCAATAGAGTGGTCCACCCCCGCTTCTGCCTCAACTTGTGTTTCTGTGTGTGTGTGCTCTCTTTTATAAGGCAGCCCTCCTGCCACAAACTCCCAGCATTTCTGGGAGTCATTTGTGGAAACTGCAGTGAGTAATTCCTCCCAACCTTGTTGCTCCAAAAGTGCCTTCCTTATTTTTACTATGTGTTTATATTCAGCCCTGACCCCAATTATTTCTCTTCCGCAACTAGCTTGGTCTTTAAGGACCATCAACAGGCGCTTCTTTGTCCGTTTACAACTGCATCAAACCAACTATGCATCCCCCTTTTGTTATTTTTAAAATCGGATTGCAACATGCTCGTGAGGGATCCTATCAACTCCTCATACATTTTTGTCACCTGTCCTGGGAACTCAACAGAATCAATAATTCACACAATTAGGTGTGCGTTAGGATGCACAAATTCATACTGTGTATTCCCAGGATCACGTTTAGCCCATTTCAGTCTTCTCTTACAGTAAGGATTAACCTCACAAAGGTCTAACTGGGGATGGGCTAGTGTGGTTGTCGCAGTGCGCTCCCATTGAATAGTAAGCCTCAAGGGAAAATGGTCACTGCATTGTTCCCCGACCACCTCAAAGGTTTTTAACATATGCCAGTGGCGAACATGCATAACAAAATAATCTATTGTGCACGACCCATGTGTGTTTCTAAATGTCGTGCCTCCTGGTACATCTGGTGTTACTCGATCATTCATCGACCGTAGGCCCCACTCCAATAACCATCGTCCCACCTGTAATCCCTTAGCACAGGTCCTTGTATCGAACATTTGTGGATGTGGAATACCATAGGCAACGTCATCAGTGTCATCGTACAATTCTTCTAAAATCCCATGACATAGTTTAATATCAAAATCTCAGTCAAGCATCAGAACCGTTTTATTGTCTAATTCTGTGAGAATGAAAGTCTCCATAAATTATTTCATCGACCCTAGGGTGTTTGATTCAGTTATATGTGGGCTATTATACAAATTAACAATAGTCGGTCTCCTTGAGTATGGGTCATAATGACATATTGAATATAATTTGATCTTATATGTATAATCTCTGTTTGATACAACATTGATACCTTGATCAATGTCGCGAGAACACCATAGCAGCTTATTTTTGCTAGCCTGTGTGAAAAATGAGGTATAGCCGTCAAATCACTAAAGCCTCCGTCGCCCGGGTTTCTTGCAATAAAATTACGTTTGGTTTTTCAGGCGTGACAAAATGCCTGGATCCCTAAGTTTGGAGCTTGCCCCTGCTCTATTCCAGTTATATATAAGTAACAAATGTTCATCGGCAGCAATAGGCTCCTGAAGTGCTACTTGGTCATGCAAAATCCCTTCTGGTTGGACCGAAATTCCTTGCATCGCTTTTAGGAAAATCCATCACCAATGTTCCCGAATGTTTCTTTTATTTGAACAAGATCTTCTGTGGAGGCTCCATTGGAAAATCGAGGGCTACCTTTTTTTTAAAAAAAAATTATTTAATTTTCAACGCAAGCGTACTGCACAGTGACACAATTTTGTTAACTTCACATTGTTACATCGTTTTCTTGTTGTGATTGAACAAAGATCATACCAATATCACTATTGACTTTCCCTACGCTTTTGCGTAAAGTTAAATTTGTCCATTCTCCTTCGCCCCAATGCGGTCGGCTGGTTTTATCTTGGTCGTTGGCAAAAAAAGTAATCAGTATTTAATGCGAGCTGGGACGTTTTCTTCGTTTGGCGTATGTAAGCTCAAGTTGTGTGATGGGTCTCCTCACCTATGGGATGATGTGTGGTGGTTAAGAGTCTTGTAAATGTGTGGTTTGTATTGACTCCGAGTCTGCGGGTTGGCTTTGCCTTAGGCTTGGGACATATGTTGCGGCAAAGCCGCACCAGGTTTCTTTATGGCGTGCTGCTTTTCCATGTAGGGCCGTAGTGATTTTCTCCATCGTATATATGTTTGTTGCGATGTTTGGCCATTCTTTTTTTAGTGGGAGGTGTGACGATTTCCATTTAATAACTAGGCCAGCCCTTGCAGCTAGCAGCAGTGAAGATACGATTCCCCTTATCCTGACTAGTTAGTCATCTTCTTCTAGGCTGAACAAGGTTAGGAGGGGAGTTGCGTTTCTTTCAATGCCGTCTATTTGTTTGATCCATCCGAGCACCTCAGTCCAATATATGCAGACTTTTGGACAGTCCCACCACACGTGCCAATAGTTGGCGTCCATTCCGCATTGTCTCCAGCATTTTGGGCTGTTGGTCTGGTACATTTTCGACAATCTGTGGGGGTCATATTGACATCTGTGTAGTAGTTTTATTGCGTGCAGTTTGTATTGTGTGGCAATTGATATCCAGGATGGTGTTTTGCAAATTGTGTCCCATGCCTGTTGGTCAAATTCTCTGTTTAAGTCTTTCTCCCATTTCTCTTTGAGGCTGGGGTTTGGGTTCAGGTCTTTAGTAATTAGGGCACTCTACATGTGTGCTATGAGGCCTTTGTTAGTAGAGGTCGTGTCGAGGATTTTTTCGAAGGCAGTGAGTTCTCTTCGGATCTTGGATTTCCATTCACGTTTGGATAGGAGGCCCTTCAGGCGTAGGTAGAGGAAGATTGTTATTGGATGCAGTTGGAAGGCTTCCTCCAGTTCAGTGATTGATATGAATTTGTCGTCTCGCCATAGCTGCCCGATCCTTTCGAGTCCGGCATCGAACCAGGTTTGGTATCTGGGGTGTTCTGGAATTGCTGCTCTGACTCCTGGGGCCCATAAGTGGCTTAGGGGGGATGGTCATGTGGTTACTCCCATCATTCCTTTTCCCTCCTTCCATATGTTCCATATCGTTCCCAACATTGGATGATCACGTAGTTTTCATGTGAGTTTCGGTCTGGGGACCCATTGCTATTCTGAGAGTGTGGCAGGGGTGAGGTTGTCATTGTCTAGCTGTACCCATTGCAAGTCTTTTCTGTCTCGCAGGTGCGGGATGAGTACTCTTAGCTGGGTCGCCAGGTAGTATCGCTGAATATCTGGGAGGCCGACCGCCCCCCTTGGTCTTTGGGTAGAATGAGGGTTTCGTAAGGTATTCTGGGTTTCTTCCCTTCCCACAGGAATCCGGTTATTGCTTTTTTCACTTGTTTAAAGAAGTCTTCTGGGATCGACACTGGGAGGACTTGGAAGGGATATAGGCAGCGTGGGAGACTGACCATTTTGATGGCGTTCAATCTTCCCAGCCAGGAGATCGTGAGTGGTCGCCATTTTGCGAGGTCTGCTTTCAATGCTGTGAGGAGTTGAGGGAAGTTGGCCTCATATATGTCGGCAATGTTTCTCGTTAGGTTGATCCCCAGATATCGAAGCGTAGGGCCTCCGATGGTGAGGCCTAATTGGTCGAATTCCGCTTTCTGGGTTGTGGTGGGTTCGTGTAGAGGAAAGAGGATGGATTTGACTCTGTTGACTTTGAAGCCTGATAGTGTGCCATATTCTTCAATGAGTTGCATCGCTCGGGGGATTGACATCATCGGGTTCTGTATGTGTAGGAGAATATTGTCTGCGTACAAGGCCAGCTTATATTCTCTTCTTTGCACACACATGCCTTCGACTCGTTGAACTGCACTGAGAATTTGGGCCAGTGGTTCCAATGAGAGCGCAAACAATATTGCGAGAGGGGACATCCTTGCCTCGTGCCTCTGCTCAGTGGTAACCAGCGAGAATACTGGGAGTTCACTGTTACGGAAGCCCGGGGCGATTTGTATACTGCTTTGATTCCTCGTCGGAGAACAGGGCCAAGGCCGATTTCCCTTATTGTTGCTTCCAGGAAGTGCCATTCGACCCTATCAAACGCTTTCTCTGCGTCGATAGACAGTAGTGCGGGTGTGTTCGGCATTTTCCTTGCCTTGTGTATGAGGTGGAGAGTCTTAAGGGTGGCGTCTGCTCCCTGTCTGTCGAGGATAAATCTGACTTGGTTGTTGTTAATAATAGCAGGCATGTGCGTTTCCAGCCGTGCAGCGATGACCTGTGTGTACATTTTGGCATCTGTATTTAGGAGGGAGATAGGGCGGTATGAAGCGCACTGTTTGCGGTCTTTGCCCTCTTTCGGGATGACCGTGATGAGGGCCTCAGAGAATGATTCGGGGGCAGAACCGGTCTGTAGGATGTTGTTAAAGAGTTATACCATTAACAGGAGAAGGGCATCGATGAAGGTTTTATAGAACCCTGTCGTGTAGCCATCGGCTCGGGGGCTTTCCCTGTTGGGAGCCTTTTGATCGCATCTTATACTTCTTTGTCCGTGATGGGGGCGTTAACAGCTTGTGCTATCTCGGTGGATAGACTTGGGATGGTCATCTTGTCCATGTATTCTGCGATTACCCTATCATGTATGGTCTCAGAGGAGTACAGTTTTAAATAGAAGTCAGCGAAGGCTTCGGGGATGTTGGTGGGAGGATCTCCGTGGGGGTCATTCTCTTTTTCTATGGCTGATATCCATCTTTCTTTGCGTTGTCCACGGAGCCTGGCTGCGAGTAGTGCATCTGCTTTGTCACCTTTCTCATAATGTTTCTGTTTCAGATATTGCAGTTTGCGCACGATTTGGTCAGTTTCCAATTGTCGCAGTTCATCTCTCTTCCTGATTGCCTCCATTATTTTCCCTTCTCTCTCAGCATCTGCTGTTTGGGCACGAAGGTCTAGTTGCGCTTTTTCGTTTCTGAGCCTATATTCTATCAGATAGCACTGCCTTTTCTTTGTCGCTCCCTCTTTGATTAGTACACCTCTCCACGTGGCTTTCCCTGCTTCCCATAGCGTGTTCCTCAAGACTTCTCCGGTGTTGTTTCATTTGAAATTTTCGTCAATGTCCTTCACCAATTGTTCTTGGAATATTGGGTCCTTCCAGAGCGTTTCATTGCAGCGCCATTTCGTGCTTCTGCGGGGGAGCATCAACTGGTCGAAGGTGATCGTGACCATGTCGTGATCTGACCACGTTATGGGAGATGTTTTGGATGTGGACAGCGCCTCCATTAGTTCTGTTGTGAGATATATGTATTCGATTCTAGTATATGTGGCGTGCGGTGTGGAGTAGAATGTATAGCCTGTTTGGTGGAGGTTCATATAGCGCCATGCATCTTTGAGTTCGTATGAGTCCATCATGTCCATTACTTCTGAGCAGCCGGCCTCTGGTGTGTTATTTGCCTGGGGGCGCCGGCTTGTCTGTCCAGTGTTGGGTCTGCCCACATATTGAGGTCGCCTCCTAGAATCACTTCGCCTTCTGCTTCGATCATCACTTTTGGGACGATATGTTGGAGGAACCTGGATTGCCCAGAATTGGGGGCATATATGGAGGCAAGTGTGAGGATTGTGCCCTGTATGTTACCGACCAGTACAATCGCTCTGCCGCTTAAATCTGCCCAGGTTTTTTGGACTTCAAATTGGAGTCGTTTGCTGATTAGGATGCCGATGCCAGCTTTCCAGAGTGGGCTTGAGCTCCAATGTTCAGCTCCTGACTTGGCGTACAGAACTTTTCTTTCTTCCCCTTTAATGTATCTGGTTTCCTGTAGGAAGAGTATGTCTAGGTCTGCCCTTTTGAATTCCCTGTTCAGTAGTGACCACTTGGTGGGAGAATTGAGTCTCTTGACATTCAATGTTCCAATTTTAATCGTGCCGAGCCCATCGCTTGCAGTTTTGTGGTTAACGGCCATTGATGTGTTTCCTTCGTTTGTTAACTGGGTCCCATTTATTATTGCTAAATGCCAATGATTAGAGTGTTTTGTGGGACGTGCCTGACCGTTTTGGGTGTTTTGTTTTCTCCCCTGCCCCCACCCTCCCCACGATGTTTAACAAACTAACATTTCCTTCCCTCCTCCCTTGTTCCCCTTCGTGCACCCTCCTGTCATGGGCTTCCATCCTTGATTGGTGGCGTCCGATTTGGACAGAGTAAAAACTATCAGTCCAATGTCGGACCACCGGTGGGAACCGTTACCGCTCGGTCCCTTTGGTAGATATAATCACTTTAACATTTAGAGCCCCCCCTCGTATCCCCCTCTCTCTCCCCCACAACATTTAGAACTCACCATTAACTTTTCGTGAAAGGATATACGGTGCACCATGTTGTTTCATAGTGTGTCGTCAGCTGATAATTCCGCCCCTCTCTTCCAGGGTGGACTCCTCTGCGAGTCTGGCCTCGTGTCAAGGAAGTGTGGGTTGTTTAGTTCTTGATGGTCGCTTTTGCTGTCTTGTTCAGACACCGGCCTCGCAAGTGCAGGTCACTGGGATGCTGTTTTCATTTGTCATTGTCCGGTGTGTTGTTGCCCCACCTGTACTTTCTTGATCCCTTCACTCTTTTTCTCCTTGGTCCCTGGAGTTCCCTTTGTGATCCACTTTGTTCGGGTTCTCATCGGTTATCTTCTCTTGGGCCTGTTCCAAGGAGTTCCGCAATGCAGTCTCGGATCTCCTCTTCCGATCATAGCTGTATTCTCTTGCTTCTGTGCTCGAATGTAAGGGAGAAGGGTTATTCCTATCTGTATCTGGTGCCTTGTTCTTTGAGCCATTTCGTCAGTGGATTACAGAGGCGTCTCAGGGCCAGGGGTGAGCGAGGATAGGTTCTGGAAGATGGTTAACTGGGCACCTCCGAGGGTGAGGGGACCTCCGGATCTGGCCTTTTCTAGGATCCTGGCTCTGTCCTGGTATCGATGGAATCTGGCGAGGACTGATCTTGGGCCACCTGGTGGACCTCCAGCCCTGTGTATTCTCTGTTTTGGGCTCATCGATTTCTTCATCTGCCGTCAGAATTTTGATGATGTCATGTATTGTTTTTTGAGTTCTTCTTCTGTTTCACCTTCGTGTTCCGGAATGCCGAAGAAGCATAGGTTGTTTCTCCGCTCACGGTTTTCTAAATCGTCCATTTTTAGTCTGATTTTTTCTTTTCTTTTCTCGATTTCCCATATTCTGAGGTCCATTTGAGTTTCGAGGGTCTCTATGGAGGCCTGGTTGTTTTCAACCCCTTCTAGTCTCTCCTCAATGTTGTCCATTCTCTGTTATTTTATCAATTTTACCGCCTAGGTTGGCGCCCATGTCCTTTATTTCGTTCAGGAGGGCAGTGATGTCGCCTTTGGTGGCCGCAGCACCTGTCTCGAAGGTGTCCATTGTCTCTTTGTTTCTGTTCTCTGGTGACCGCAAGAGCGGTTCGTAAGCGTATCTGGCCAACTTCACCTTAGTGTTCATGGGGCGGTAGCTGTGGCAGAGGAGGCACACCCCCTTGTTCGGGGGCCCAACCCTCTGCACTAGAGTATATTCAGGTGGCTTCAAAATGATTCCGGGTTGTTGGCCGGTGGTAGGGTCTACCATATGCGGCAGAGACCAATTGGGGGGTGGTGTGGATCTCTTCGGCCAAGTCTATGCGCCATCTGGCCCCCTTGTGGTCTAATGTCGCTGAGGTCACTTTCTGGTTTCACTATGGGCAGTTTTGGCTGGAGCTTGATGCTGCGTCCCCTCCTGAGCAGCTTTCTTTATTTTTTGGGGAAAGCTGTGGTCTGAATTCGATGTTCCCCTCCAGTCTGCTATGAGGTACCCCGTGGACTTACTGTGTTCAGGCGTTGTTGAATGTTCCTCGTGGGGGCCCGTGTGAATGCTCTTGATTAGTAGTGTGGGTGGCCTTTCCCCTCTATTGCTAATTCTCTGTAATGTGTGCGTAGTGGGGTAAGGTTTTCAGACGGTGGAGGGGTGTTAAGATGGTTCCAGTGATGCCGCTTTGTACATGTGCGGTGCTGCATGGGCGGTGTTTAATAAGATATGCAGCCCAGCCTCTTCTTATGTCTCATTTGCTTCCTATCAAAGAAATGCGCAGGAATTGGGCACTACGATGTTAGTACAGCCGCATTTGGATATTGGGTTAAACGGCACAGTTTTCTTTATTCCTTAAGGTAGGACCGCTTTGTCTCTCATCACACGATGGACTTTACTTCTGCATATTGGACCTGTGCAGAAGCCACCTTGACTGCACTGCAGCAGCCCCAAACAGGCACTTGTGAATCCACAAAGGTTGCCAGATGATGCCTAAAAACATAGGCACACATCAGCTGGTAATAAAAAAACCTAAGTAAAGTAGAGCGGTAGAAATGAGAAAATAAATTCTCACCCCTAAACCGCTAAGATGTTCAATTGCTTTGGGTGCTCTTAGGGTCCTATATGTGCAACTGGGCTGGCAGGGTTGTGTGCGTGGGGTATTCAGGCCGGTTGGTTGGTGCTTCGGCTTTCCCCCCTCTTCGCCCGTTACCTCCAGGCGCCGTGTGTGGTAGACCTGCTGATGGCGCACCAGTTGTTGGGGAGAGGGAGCGTTGGTTGGTGGGTGTTGTGGAGGGACCCCCCGGGCCTCTGGCGGGGTCGGCGGCGTCCGCCCGCGGGATGCTGCACTGCTGGGTGAAGTGGCTGCTTGGGTTCTGCAGCACTCCGGGAGGCATCCGCTTACCGCGGACAGCTGGAGCTCCGTCTCCGAACCCCGGGGGCATGCAGGCTGGAATCCGCAGCGGGGAAGACCTTCTGGGTGTGCCGGGCTTGCAGTCTGTGCACGTCTTCACCCTCCGCTTGGATGGGGGGCGCAGGTGGAGGCGATGGGAGGTGTCTGCGGGCCTTTCTTCTGGGTGACCGCGGAACACCCGTCCCTGGCTGGAGCGTTGGTGTCAGCGGGTTTCAGTTTCACTTTTGGAGCGTCCTGTGAGGCGTAATGATTTCTCCCCCTTCCCAGCTCCGATTTTCTTCGCGTTTTTCTCCTGGGGGGTAGGGTGGGAGGTCTTCAGTCAACGTCTACACTGTTTGTTTTCCCGTGGGGGGGGTCGCAAGACGGGGGCTCCAATCACGTCTTGGACCTGCAGCAGAGGAGATCACACAGAGTGGCTGCTCATCCGTGCGCCCCCTGGTGGCCAATCGAGGGCTACCTTTTAAAGTCTGCACCATACAAAATGGTATCCGCCAGTCCAGTAACACTGTGCTACGTGGAGCTTTGTTAGACATGCAGTAATTTTTCAGATATCAGGGAGGCTTGGTGGGTTGGTTACGAATATAATGACTTTAATAAAAATACTCATAATGGCAAAAATAAATTTCACAAGTGACTACTGCTCTCGTTTGTAATCCCCCCTTCAGCAAACGGTTTGCAGCCTGCTTCAGAATTGAAGAATTTTTTAGCCTAGTAGGTGGGTAAAAAGGAAGCCTAGATGTGTACATAGCCGATCCTCTTATGTCTTGTGACTGTTGGCATCCCTGCCTAGCACATTCTGAGTAGTGTTGCAACATATTCAGCGGGGAGGAAGAGGAGCTTTGGACTAAAGATGTAGTGTTGAGTAACGTTTGCTTTCTCCTACACCCTTCTCCCTCTGTCTCCATATTGTTTAGGAAGAAGTCAAAATATTTTACTACACAGGAAGGAGGTATGAAGTCCTTACTGTTTTAATCATAGACACTCTTTAGTATGCACAGATGGAATTGGTCATCTACCCTTGAACTGCGGTCTAAAGAACAGTATGTGCAAAATGCATGCAGTGTGGCCGAGGTTGCTCCTCTACGCATATCGTCCAGAGCGATATTTCTTTGAAAAGTAATTGAAAAAGCTTTTGATTGTACCAGGAGTCCATGGATACCTTCTGGGACTGAGTGTCAGCTGACCCTATATCATTCATTAATGCAGGAGAGGCGCCAATCAATTGTGATCACTTTGAAGGGTTAAGATAGAGTACCAAAATAACTTGCTCTATGGGATGGTGAACAGTGGAAGGGACTACAACCACATTTTATCCAACTGTACCTTAGCAGAGGAAAGTCACGCATATTAGTTTGGTCTCACCCAAAAGGTGAGTCCTGCAGCTAAAAGCTAGGCAATACTCTGAACAAGGGTAACACGAGGAAATCCACACAGATGTGTGCCTTATTGGGAGTCATTGGAAAGGTGTGGCTGTGGTGCAGTGTCTCTATTGGCAGAAAGTAAGAGGTCCACGTCTGCTTTAAACTTACTGACCTAGACCAGTTTGACACACCCAGTATATTCCAAGTTTGACAGACCAAGTCTACAACCCATAAATCCCCAATCAGCCTTGAATATCATGCAGAGCATACTGAGGTTTGAGAAACCATACTTGCACAGCTACAATGAAAAGACCCAATACATACCACTCCCAGAGTACACAGTGGCAAGCAATGAGATGAGGCTGAGAACTCATGCTGTTTCCACCAATCCGAATATATTTTTCCAAAAAGTTCCTACAGTCACGTAAGGTGACAAGAGTTGGCGATAGCACATAAAATCTGATAAACATGATAGTTCATCGACAACATGGAGTATGCGAAACATGTGCCAGTTTTTAGGTGTAATGCTTTCTGATTGAGAAGAGCCACAATGACACCCATCGCTGAAAATTAAAAGCCAGGGGCCCTTTTCTTCATGCATTCTTGTAAGAATGATATTTTAAAAAATGAGAATACAAGTCTCCTGGGATGCAGACACTGCTGGAGGACTGTTTAAAGCAACTATAAATGGCAGAGAAGACAGAACTGCACCTTGCTAAATCCTGCTGACCAACCATAAGGGAAGATTATATGTACAATATCCAAAAGGGCCAAAGAGGAAGAAACGAAAGGATGAACAGCTGTATCTAGTATTGCTCTGCACTAAACACCCATGAGTGTCATAAACCTGCTGCGAGGGGATCTTTTGGAGCTTCGAACTCTCAAATGAAGTACACACCATTGCAGTGGGATTGCTAAACAAGAGATAATGCATTACGCTATCTGAACAGGTTTCTGTATCTAGATAGTAACATTTATTGTGTAGCAAATACACAGTACTACATGTTGGGAACTAACATGCACAAAGTTCTTGATTGCAGCCCTGATTCCAGAGCAAATGGGGAATGACTAGCACAGCCCAAATTAACAAATCACTTTTGGAATTTCAAAGAGCTCTGCCAACTTAACATGCGCACCAACTCTTACCACTTATAAACGGTAGTCTCCATCCCATACAAGCTAACTGAATGATGTTAAAGCATCACAGAATTAGATAGCAACGTGCAATTCAAACAGTTAAACTACTGACGTTCCTGATAAGGCCAAGATATATTCTAAACCAACCTCTGCTGATGCGTTGCTTCTCCCCAGAGAGAATGCCTGGAGAATCGATGATGCTGATACTCTTTAGGACTTGATTTGGTAACTGAGAGCACATAAACCTGCAAAAACAAAGACATGAACATTTCCCAAAAATCAGATCATGGAAAGGTCGATTTCCTGAACACTATACGTCATGAGATTAGAGAGGAAAATTACTGAAACCTAATTCAATTTCATGATTATACAGTCGTTTCCCATACAAAGAATCTACATCCCAGTTAAAGATAAAGTGCATTTGTCATAAAAATGTATCAGGTCAAATGGATTTACAGTTTTTCTGCAATAGCGCTTCCATCAACTCATAACAGTGCTATAGTCATCAGCCCTACAGATGAAGGGTGTATCAGCCCCTTTTAGTCCCTAAACATTGGCAAATTCTCCCAAAAAAGAAAAAAAGAGGTAGTAAAAATGCCCCCAACAAAAAACAGGAAACAGACACATAAGGTGCCTATCCCCCTGCCTTTGCTCACAAAGCTCCATGTATAGGTTTGGCCCAGTAGTACACCTAGTGCCAAAGAAAGAAACCTCTACTTCACTGCCTGATCTGAAGAGCTAAAACATCTTTTAATGTTTATGAATAACTAGGTGCAAAGAAATGTGTAATAATATTTCCGTTTCAACATTAAAGTATATTTTCCCATTAGCAATGGGACTTACTTTTCTATTCCCTAAAAAATCATTTTACTACCAATTTAAAAAAAACAGGGATCAAGATACTGCCACTTCAAAATTGTATGTGGAGCACTGATAGTCATGTAGAAAGTGGCTTGTCGTTGAGTGACTCTGCAAAACCACTCCAAACAAAGTCAAATAGATGTCCTTATTGGATACTTGGTTTCACCGCGGGTACAAAACATGTGCATACTGTACAGTATGTACACCCATAAACACATCTCAAAGGCTAATAAAATAAAGCAGTTATTTATTCTCACAGATAAAGAGGACTTCTTTAAACCACGTCCATAACCCCTTCCTTTGACCCAACCACTGGTCAAAGTGAAATAAAGTAGATTTGACACGCATGACCTCCCTTGTCACACATCACCCTTTCCTTTATAATTGATTGCAATCACGTTCTCGCTACTGTGGTCAGGGTGCCTGGCTTATAGCTGTAAAATGTCTCTGATCCCACTTGTGTGTAACAAGACACATCTGGGACGGGTTTTTTGAATCACGTGCACAATACATTCATAGAATTCCTACTACCATTGTAGTTTTTTGGTGATTGCAATAAAATATTTACTAGGGCTGTGCCAATGTTTACTTCTTCATAGTACAATATTTGGGGTTGCGCTCAACCCTCAATCTCAAGCCAATGGCACATGTATATGGTTAAATTGGCGTTAAACCACTCAAATGAATTCCAATAAACATGATGCGAGGCAATGAAATAATAACAAGTTCCTATACAAGGAACATGGCAAATTATTACCCTCAATATTTTTGGCCATACTATGTAGACACTTGTCAAACCAAAGCCTTGGTATCAGTAGATTTAAAATGAATCTTAACAGTTGTGTCGCTAATATATGAGGGTGTACTTGTTTTTATAGCAGCTGTTCGTTATGCAAATTTAGGTAACATTTCTGTCAATAGGCCACTGCTCATCTCCGAATAAACTTGTGAAAATATGCACAATTTCTCACTAGCAAAAAGAAACAAAAAAATGTTTTAAAAAATGGGACACAAAATAAGTTGACATTTATCGTAGCGACTCCTCCACTTCTAGTACTTCCCCATATGCCTGAGACATTCTGCCTATGAGGCTTTGCACATCGGCCCTGGTCGTGCCCTAATGGCTACCGTTTTGGGAAGAAGGGTGAGCATACGAGGAAATGGAACTTTGAGGTAGTTGTACGGGAGGGGCTATGGTGGATAACTGTTTCTTACTCCGACGTCCAGTCCCCTTTCCGCCAATACTTGTGGGAGAGTCACAAGCACTTACTCAAGATTTGGGGTATGAATGACCCTGAAAGTAGTGTAGCCACATTCTGAAGAGCAGCCTGCCGGAACCAGGCATCTAATCTGTAATGCAGCCTCTGCAATGGCATCAGACAGAACATGCCACTGGAAAGCTAACTATCAAAGACCCTGGCGTATGCTAGGTCGTCACTGAATTTTTCCAACGTGTCTTCTGGGAGAACTTTCTCAAAATCTGCAATTTCTCTGCAGAGTTTTAAGTTTGCTGCTGCTAATATTGCATCTCAATTACACTGTATAAAATGTAGTCACACATTTGCATACACCGTTATCCCCAAAAGTCTCCAGTGCCTTGTCTGCTTTACTCCAAACCGCAGCCATGTTGGTTTAAAAGGCAGCTCAGAATAGGGATTAGCAGACCCAACATCTGAAAATGAAGAGTGCTAACACAATACCAGACTCACCTACTCGGAGACAATAGGTCCGTAGCTAATGCAAAGCTTGTTATTTATGGCAACAGTGAGGTTTCAATCAGACGTTCCTGGCTTCGGTGAAAACATCCTTTTACTGGGCAGTTACTGAGCACTGAAGTGCCTGAAAACTGTCCTATGAAGATTGAAGTTGTGGGAGTCAAGGGCAATAGGAGTGCCAGAGGTGGTTAAGGCAATGGTCTAGACCAAACTGAAACGGGTCATGACTTCCTCCCCAACCAAGGGTCCATGAACTGCAGAGGGGATGAGGTAGGTGGCAACGAAAAGATTTGTGGCACAGATATCGGAGTTGGCACCGACCAATCTACCTATGATGCAAAAGGGTCTCTTCCCAAAGAATCTCTCGTCTGATATCTGACAATGATCTGAAGGTTTTGTTACCTTCATTGCAGAAGTTAAAATGGCTGACTTGGTTGTGACTTGTTGGTGGTTCCTCCATTTTGCGGCATTCAAAATTGTTCTGCATTATGGGAGAGCATCTTGACAAAGCTACAGTTAATGTGGTGGTTTCAGATGCCTTCTGTACTTCTGTCCTAGCTCCCCTAGATGTTAACTTACATTTGTATAGTGCCTCCTGCCATAGTTCATGGCGTCAGAACACAGTGTCAGAGAGGCAATGGAGAACATTCAGTAGTGAGAGTAAAGTCCGGTAGATAGTTGGGATGAGGGCGAGTGATAGATAAGATGCTCAGGAAGGCATGATAAGGAAAAGATTGAGGAGCTATCTGTACAATTGGAACAAATTTATCTTGGTAACCCTTTGTATTTTATGGGGCGTAGTGCTGAAATGCGAGATAGCTGGTGAAGAGGTATTTGCGGCGCAAGGGGATATGTTAATTTATGTTGATTAATACCGTGCACCGCTGCCATTTGCATGGTCGCCAGGCACTCACGTGGCTCTGTAAGAAAAGTGAGTAGGGTTGGTTAGTGAGGGACAGAGGGATATGATAGAGTTTGTACTCATCTGTGGATGCGTGTAGAACCAGGAGAAACTGGCGTCTGTGCATATGAGCTTTCTGGGTGTCCTTTTTATGTGCACTGGGCTTGTTGTGTCCGTATGTGTAGCGTCCAGTGTCTGAGTTGTCTGCAGACATTGGGTTTGTAGAATGCTTAAAGAGGGATGTGTGGGCTTCACATTTTGGTAGGTTGTTTTCCTGGCCCTCTGGGCGTGTGTGGTACGCAAGAGGTGTGACCGTGTGGAAAAGGGAAGGGGGGATAATTTGTTGGATTCGGGTTATCTCCGGGTATCGAGTAGTTTTATTGTTGGTTCTTCGTTCTGTATTGTCCCATGATTTCTTTGGTCCTTGGTGCATGGATTGTGGAGGCGTGCGTCTATACTAAATCTAAACTACTAAATTGGTACAATTCTAGTGTAACCAAATTCATAACCGTGTTAACTAACTCAGTACGATTCTATGTGTCTAAATTCAAAATCACTGTTAACCAAATCATTAAAGTTTTAGTGTGGCAGAATTCAAAGCAGGGGGACATTGTTAGTATAGTTCTAGCGTGGCTAGATTCAAAAGCAGCCTTAACTAAATCTGTACCATTAAGTGTGGCTAAGTTCAAAAACAGCGGGACTCAAGTTGGTAAATTCTAGTGTGACTAAATTCCAAGGCAGCATTAACCAAATCAGTACAATTCTAGTGTGGCTAAATTCAAGCAGGGGATGCCAAGTCAGTACAGTTCTAGTGTGGCTAAATTCAGAAGCAGCGTGAATGAAGTCAGTGCGGTTCTATTGTGTTTAAATTCAAAAGCAGCGGGATGATAGTTCTGGTGGGTTTAAATTCAAAGAAGCAGTCCGCAAAACAGTACAGTTCTGGTGTAGCTAAATTCAAAAGCAGTCTTAAACTATGTCAGTGCAATTCTAGTGTGGCTAAATTCAAATGCAGCGTTAATGAAAGGATACAGCAGACAGGTGAGTTTCTTTCTTCTTTATGTAAGAGTTTATCTACGCCCCACTGGCTTCCTTCAAGTCAGCCCTCTTTCTCTTACTCTGTGCTTCCAAAGATGAACATTCTTGGTTAACCTGTATCTTTACTGCCAGCTGCAGTACTAAACTCCATTTTATTATTCCTTTCGCTTGGCGACCTGACTGCAACACACTCGGATTTGTGTTCTAAACTTTACCATCAGAAGCAGGGCCATGCAGCACCTTTATCACTTTGATCAATTCTGGCTAACCCACCACACCAGCTTTCTTCCCTTGAAGCAGTTTAATACGCACTTCATCACCCACTACAAACTTCCTCTCACAGCTTTCTGGACATCCGCTGTGGTAGTAAAAATGCATAGGAGTGGAGGGATCCATGTTATCACCCACCAAGCAAACAGCAAGTCCCAGACTGAATAGGGTACAAAGTACATATGCATCATTAAACATTTTAATGTGCAATGCATACCATTGTAACCAATGGAGAAACACAATGTTATGCGGTAAAGTAAAAGAGATAAGTCTCTGATATCTTCATCATTAAAATCAGTCTCTGCCAGACTAAACAATGCTCATAATTTATAGTGTACATATCTGTGCAAAAAGCTGCTTATATACGAGGGACTGTTCCTTCCTCTAAAGACTCTTCAACACATACATACAATTGAAAGTGCAGTGTATTTGAATAGATGAAATACGTCTGTCAGCATCACTACTGATCAAATTATTAAGAATGATCACTCATGGCACAGTGAATCCCTGTGCAAGTTGCTACAAATCTTTGAAGATTATCGATATAAAGTGCATAGTGCTTAATACTGTAAACTGGAAGGAACAAGTTACTTACCTGTAACTGTTGTTCTCCAGCATGGGTCTGGCATGGATTCACAAGATCATGAATATTCCCCGTCGTCAGGCTGGGAATCCTCGGTAAAGAAAAAATCAGTATCAGTTTCGTTTCTGATCTGTCTTTCTTAGTAGTAACCAATCACTGGTATCTGGGTCATACTTCCCCCAGCCAATGACTGCCCTCTTTCTAAGCCCCGCCCCTGGCAGCCATCCTCAGATTTGGTAGCACGTAAAGTGGCAGTATGACCAAGTGAAGAGCCGCCGAGGGGTAGGAGGGAGGGTTCGCATGTGAATCCATGCCAGACCCATGCTGGAGAACAACAGTTACAGGTAAGTAACTTGTTCCTTCTCCAGCATGGGGTCTGGCATGGATTGACATGCTCATGAATATAAGAATACATGGCAGTACACACATGCACCACCACGGGAGGTAGCAAAAGGCTCAACATTAAGCATTACATAAACTCAACATTAAGCAACTCTTACCTCCTCACCAGGCCCACCTCCAGGCGAACAGGTTGCGCAGCACTGATTGGCCGACTCTGGACTCCTCCCTGGAATCCCGGTCGACGCAGTAGAATCTCGTGAAGGTGTGCGTCGACCTCCACGTAGCAGCCCTGCAGATGTCCAGCAGGGGCACACCAGACAAGAACGCCGTAGTAGCAGCGATCGCTCTGGTCGAATGGGCTCTCCGACGGCCGAGCAACGGTCGGTTGGTGAACCGATGACAGTGCATGATGCAGCCGGAGAGCTATCTGGAAATGGAAGCCTTCTAGAGAGCCTTCCCTTGGTTCACAGGTCCAAAGTTCACAAACAGCTGTGCTGTCTTCCAAAAACTCTTCGTTCGGTCTGTAAAACTTAAGCGCTCTAGCTACATCCAGCGAGTGCAAAGTCCTCTCGGCCGGTGACGAAGGCGACGGGAAGAAAACTGGCAACACCAAGGGCTTGTTAAGATGGAAGTCCGATGGCACCTTGGGCATGAAAGAGGGGTGCATCCTCAGCACCACCCTCGTATCGTGAAAAGTCAAGTATGGAGGCTTGCAGGATAGGACCTGAATCTTTCCCACGCGTCGTGCAGAGGTGATGGCCACAAAGAACGCTGTCTTTCACAACAAGAACTTCAACGGAGCCGAATGCAAAGGCTCGAATGGTGGCCCCATGAGCCTGGTCAGCACCACGTTGAGCTCCCACAATGGGGCTGGAGCCTTCACCGGCGGGAACGATCGGAACAGTCCCTTCATAAATTACTTCACCAGTTGATGAGACCACAAGGACGGCTGTCCTGCAGTTCTGGTGTATCGGGAGATCGCTGCCAGATGTATCTTGATGGAAGCGTGAGCTAGTCCAGCTTTGGCCAGCGACAGTAGGTATGGTAGCACTTGAGGTGCCGTAATCCGTAGAGGGTTGATCTTCTGTGCACGGCACCAGACAGAGAACCTCTTCCACTTAAGTCCGTAGCACTTGAGAGTTGAGGACGCCCTGGCCTTTGCAAGAACCTCTCTGCAGTCAGCCGGGATATCGTACCCTCCAAACTCTAGTGCTGCAGGAGCCAGGCCTGCAAGTTCAGCAACTCCGGGTCGTGATGAAGAATGGCGCCTCCCTCTCTGGAGAGAAGATCTGCGTCCGTCGACAGCTTGACTGGTGGGGACGCTGAGAGGTCCAGAAGGTCCAGGAACCAGATCTGTCTCGGCCACGCCGGTGCGACGAGGATCATCCTGCACTGGGACCTCTTGAGCTGGCTGATGAGTCGAAGCAGCCGCGGCAACGGAGGAAACGCATACAGGAACAGCCCGTCCCAGGGGAACGAGAAAGCATCGCCCATGCTCCTCGGCTGGGGAAACCTGCTGGGGAACTTCTGGCACTTGGAGTTTGTCGCCGTCGTGAACAGGTCGATCTGGGGTTTGCCCCATCGTTGGAAGAGCCGATCCACTTGATCCTGGCGTATGGCATGAGCGCAGCTCCCTGCTGAGGGAGTCGGCGATGGTGTGTTTTATTCCTGCCAGATGGAAGGGAACCAGAAACATCCCCTGGGCTACGGCCCAGTGCCACAGATACTGAGCCTCCTTGGATAGGGCTGGGGATCTGGTGCCTCCCTGCTTCCAGATGTAGGACATCGTGGTGGTGTTGTCGGTGAGGATCCTCGCGACCTTTCCCTTGAGGGATGGGAGGAACGACTTGATCGCCCACAACACGGCGCGGAGCTCCAAGATGTTGATGTGGAGAGACCTCTCCTCCGGGAGCCAAAGGCCTCTTGCGTGGAGAACTCTGGTGTGCACACCCCATTACTCCAGGGAGGCGTCCGTCGTCACCGTCTCCTGATGTGCCAGGGTCTGGCAGTCCGTGCCGGCCGTAAGGTGTGCACGGGTGCCCCACCACTGAATCGCCCGACGGAAAACCTCATTGAGCGGAATCTTGTCTTTGAAGCTGCCCGCCGCTTGCATTCAGTGGGCGTCGAGGAACTCCTGTAGAGGACGCATCCGTAGCGTGCACAGGCGCACTAGATAGATGCATGAGGACATCATTCCGAGGAGGGACTTGATGGATCTCACCCTGGCCACGTCTGTGGCTAGCAGGCGCTGCACCTTGCCTAAGATGGCCTTCGTCCTTTCCTCCGGCGGGGACGCCAATCGTTCCACTGTATCGAGCTTCGCTCCCAGAAACAGTGCCACCTGCGACAGAACAAATGGGATTTCGAGTAGTTGATGGAGAAACCCAGCTCCGTGAGTAAGCGGACGGTCTTCGCCATGTGCTCGACGGCGAGTTCTCCTGTCTTTGCACGGATGAGCCAGTCGTCCAGGTAGGGGTAGATATGGATCCCCTGCAGGCGCAGCCGCGCCGCCACTGGTGCTAGGCACTTGGTGAACACCCTGGGTGCCGACTTCAATCCGAATGGCAGAGCTCTGAATTGGTAGTGGCGTCCTTGGACTATGAATCTGAGGAACTTTCGGTGTCCTTTTAGGATGGGGATGTGGAAGTAAGCATCCTCCAAGTCCAACGACAAAAGGAAGTCGCCCTCCTCCAGCTGTCCCAGCACGTGCTGGAGAGTGGCCATCCTCAACTTCTGTGCCTTGATGTATTTGTTCAACCGATGTAGGTCCAGGATGGGGCACCAACCGCCTGTCTTCTTTCAGACAAGGAAGTATCTTGAGTATACTCCGGAGCCCCGGAGCCTCTTGGCGACGAGCTCAATTGCACCTTTCTTGAGCATCGCTTTTACCTCCAACAGCAGTTGAGGGACGTGATTTTCCTTCCTGGCCATGGGAAGAATGCGGGCACACTTCTTTTGGAATTCGAGAGTGTGCCCGTGGGCCAGGGCATCCAGCACCCAATGGTCGGTGGAGATGGACTCCCACACACTGACGAACTTCGCCAGCCGGCCTCCCACCGGGGTGCTTCGGTGGGGGCCCGACGCTACGGCCGGTTAAATCTTGCTTGGAGGCGGCCTTGCCGACGATGCCAAGATCCTCCCTGCTTTCTGCGACCTCTGTAAGCCTCCTGGGACGAGGAGCGGGCCGCCTGGTGGTACGTAGAGGAGCCACCGCCTGATCCCTTGGAGGCCCCCTGTCTGCCTCTGGCGCTCCGAAAGGGCCGTCGTTGCAGAAGGACTCCCAGGGCTCGGGCCGTCTGTGTCAGCCTTGATGGCCTGCAGCGACTCATCCACTGTTTTACCAAACAGGTTGTTGCCGTCGAACGGCATGTCCAAAACCCTGGTCTGCAGGTCCTGACGGAAGTCTGTGGCATTGAGTCAGCTTCGTCGTCAAAGGCAACACTGTTGCCTAACTGGCGAAACCCGGTGTCGGCAATGTCCATTGCCACCGTTATGGCGTGGTCCGACGCCACCTCACCTTCCTGCAGAATCTCCAGGGCCTCCGCCCTTTTGTCCTCTGGTAGGAAGTCCAGTAGGGGAGCTATCTTGTACCATAGCTACCTGTCGTAACGGGCCACAATCGCTAAGGCGGTGGGCGCCTTAATTGTCGTCGTCGCCGACGAGATGACCCGTTGCCCCATGGCGTCCAATTTCTTACCCTCGCCGTCAGGTGGTGAAGTAGAGGTTGAGGCTGTCGCCCCCGCTGCCTTCTTCTTCTTGGCCGCCACTGAGACAACCAAATCCGGCGTAGGTTGAGCCCTGAGGCACAAAGGGGCGGCGTCGGGGACCCAGTACTTCTTCTCGTACCTGTCCCTCTTGGCAGGCGACATGGACGTGTTCTTCAGGATCGCAAGTCCCTCGTCCCAGATATCGTCGAGTAACGGTACCGCGAGGACCGTCTTTCTCTTGGCCTCTCGCCGTTGATAGAGGAAACCCTCCTTCTTCTGTTCCTCGGGGCAGAGCTGGAAGAGCTCGGATGCCCTGGCGATCATGGCGTGAAGGGAGCCAATTTTGTCGGGCGGGGAAGCCCGAGGGAGTGGTGACCAAAGGTCCGTCCCTTCGTCACCACCGTCGTCATCCGTCCCCGTCGTCGTATCCGTCGCTGTGTCATCCCTGGGGTCCAGTGAGGGGGATGAGGGCTCCACGGGTCGTGGGGGCATGAAGGCGGCGAGGGATGAACTCTCCTCCGCTTGTTCGGAGGGCTTCCCGACGGGCTTGGTTCTGGATCGTCCGCCGGGGTTTGTGGTAATCTCGTCCTTATCTCCGTGCATAAGGTTTGGATTTCCATCAAAATGGCCGCGGAGTTGTCCTGAGGCTTGGGCAATGGCTGCGACGGGAGGGATGGCTGCTCCTCCACTGGGGCCTCGTCGGCGCCACAGTCGCTTTCTTCGACCACCTCTTCGGGATCCCTCCCGTGGGATCGTACCTTCTCGAACCTCTCGTTGAGGTTCTTCACGGTTTCCACAAGCTCCTCCTCAGGCTGAGTCCGTGTCCGTAATGGCCACCGCCCCCTCCCCCCCTGCTTTTTCCACCGGGGTCTTCACGGGGGTCTTGTCGATGGGCTGGAAAGAGGATTCCCTCCGCGGTGGCAGGGAAACTCTGGGCCCCGAGATCGCCTCCACTGGTGTAGCCTCCCCAGGCTTCGCCAGGGCCGCCGCGACTCCCTCGATAAGAGGCCTCAGCCGGGTGAATCAAGGCCTTCACCACCTTTGGCGCGCTTGAGGGCTTCACCTTGGGGGTAGGGTCACCCCTCGCTGCCCATCGGCCGAATCCTTCGAGATCGACCGGGACCTCTCCAGAAGCTTACCCGGGTCTCGGATTTCCTCTTCCCCGAACTAGAGCATTGGCTCGTGGTTGATGGTCCCGGGGAGGGCGCGCCCTGCCTGGCAGCCGAAGAGCCTGACCGTTCGGCGCTCTCGGTGCCTGCGGACTCACGGTGCTTAGCCTTCTGTTGGGCCCCCGTCGCCGTGGCGCCCTCACAGGACTTAGAAGACCGCTCGGACCTTTTCTTCTTCTCACCTGCTGAGCCCTTCTCCAGCCAGCTGGCGAGGCGGGAACGACGATCCCTCATGGTCCGTTCCGATAGGTTCTTGCAGAACGCACAGTCCTTCTCCACGTGTGTCTTGTCCTCATGAAGGCAGTAGAGACATCTCAAATGCTCGTCCTCCTTGAAAACATTCTGTAACCCGCATCCAGGGCAGTTCCTGAACAGCTTGGATCCGGGCGTCGAGCTTCCCTTGTCCTGGGCCATGTCCATGGTAGGCCTCAGATCTTCTGGAATCCTCCAAGAAGCATAACTGAACGAAAACTTCACCCTTGAGGGGCGTAGAAAATTCCGAAACGGGTCCGCGTTGATCGGAAGTAGAACGGTGGAGCTTGAGGCTCGATTTAACCGAAAAATGAGAAAATCTCTTTGAAAAAAGCACGAAAACGCAGGAAAAGCTCGAGAGCTATAGCACGAGGACTCCCAACACTTGAACTTGCGGTAAACATCTGAGGATGGCTGCCAGGGGCGGGTCTTAGGGAGAGGGCAGTCATTGGCTGGGGGCAGTATGACCCAGAGACCAGTGATTGGTTACTACTAAGTAAGACAGATCAGAAACAAAACTGATACTGATTTTTTCTTTACCGAGGATTCCCAGCCTGACGACGGGGAATATTCATGAGCATGTGAATCCATGCCAGACCCCATGCTGGAGAATAATAGTTTACTGCAAAACAATAAATATTTAATTCAATGGAACAAAATTAAATATAATACACAGAGAACAAGCTAAATTCCAAAAAGAGCCCCATGGGTTCATGTATAAAATCTTACAATCAGAATAGACAGAAAGAGCCTCTAGTATATTACAGTCATTCAGGTTTAAGGACCAAATTAACAATAAGCAAATAATTTTCATCAAAGCATCAGGCAGTTAAACCCGAAGTGTATTCTCCTAATGCAGTTTAATGTAGACACTTCGCATTCGCCGACACGTTTCGGATCAGAGGTCCGTTTTCAAGGCTGTTTAACTGGTAATAATGAATTCTTGATACCTAAAAGGCATGTTAACCCATAATTATTATCTATTACCTTATCAACAATAACAACAATGTAGGACACATTCATCTCAATCACTAACCTCTCAGATGGAAATCCATCATGCGGTTAAAGGCCTAAAATGAAACACATACAAAGAACTAATACATATTATGGAAAACAAGGTGTGGACCCTACCACCTTCACCAAAGACAGTAAGGATGCACTCACCCACATCTGTAAACTTTCATCTTGCCGTAATGCTGTTAGAAAATTTCAGAAGAGCGAGCTCAATACATTGCAAAAACAACCAAGTGTAAGTCCATCATTATCCCCTTTATGACATCAATCTAGTGGGTCCCCTTAGTGTCAACACTTGCCCATGTTTCCACCAAGAACAGGTTACGGATTGCGGGGCAACAGATCGGAGAAACCAGTCTGGTGCGCCGCGTCCGTGTTATAGAAAGAAGTAGCTGGCCACACCCTCACAAGAATGGGAAGGGCATAAAACCACTATAACGTGGTTGAAGTTAGCCACCCATAATGGTAGGGACAAGTTATGGCAGACAACATAAATAACCGCCAGCTCAATAAATCATCGCGAAAAGTACTGTAAAGGTCCCAAGTACCTAATGCTGATGATCAATTGTCAAACATCACCCAAATCGCCATCTAAATGTTCCAGGACATAATGTAAACAAAAATCATGCAAGTCTGTCAGTACTTAATAGGTTACCAAAACAGCCGCGGGCGCAATCTACAAGACACTAACCTCTAAAAAATGTATGTGAACAGATATCGCATAGAGCACGCTCAGGATGCAGCGTGCAGAGAATAGGTCCTCACAAGCCCTAATTCAAGATCCAAATCAGTCCCCCCAAATCACTAAGAAGCCAAGTGGATAATAAAGGTCGCCGACACTAGCCATATCGTAAAGGGGCCCGCTACCCTACGTAGTGATGGGTGTTGCTAAGCAGCACTGATAATAAAGAGTGTTGCTGGGAACGTGACACAAAGACCTGCAATCCAGCAAAGTTAAAATCGCTGCCTATGCTTTAGAGAAATCAGCAATGACACACAGTGGTAGATACAACCTCCCTAGGGAATAAATAGGAGATAAAGCCTCGCATAAAAGGAACAGAATGCGTGGCCTAGGATATATAAACTATTAACACAGTCCATCATTCGGTGAACCAACAAGTCCAGTTGCAACATAACAGTATACTCAGTTAAATATACAGATTTGTCAAAAGGCTCATGGCTCCCGAGGCATAGCACACCACACGTGTAACATGCCCACAGATCGTTACAAACCACCAGAGGCCTCACAGGACCGACAGCTAAGATAACATTTGCAGCTTAAGCCCATAACAGGCGCCAAGATGATACCTACCGACACCTCACAACTTCACCTGTTCACAATCTAAATCAAATAGTCAGGCAGAAACTTCAGCATATAACACAAAAGTCACTCCCAGGTGTACCTGCTCACAATTTATGGTCCACCAAATTTATATTCAACCCCTAAGATACTCACAGAATATTCTACTCACAGTCTCAGCTAAACAGGCAGTATAATAGCAGCATCTGGTACATTTACTCCGTAATGGTCACTTATAGGTACATAACAGTAACTGGATGTTCAATAAACACTAATCAATGGTAACATATTATAAATAGCATGTCAAGTCCCATTCTGCATTCATACCCCTTGGTGTCATGGAGTCCAGGCGGTCAATCCAAACAATTTCTTTTTGCAACAATTTTCTCGTAAGGGCCCCCCCCCCCTTCCAGATGGATTTACCTGTTCCAGAATCGTACACTTCCTTTGCGCAACGTTATGTCTCGCCTCTTTAAAGTGCATGGCCACTGGCGACTTGAGATTCTTGGTCCGTATATCGGCTTTATGTTCTGTCCAGCGAACCTTCGCCTTTCTGATAGTCATGCCCACAAGGAAGACGCCACATTGTAATGCTCACCTGGTTCCCACGGGGGCGCTGGTCTAGTCTGGATTGCTGTGGCCTCTTCTAGCATGATGCGCAGGACCCGGAACACTGATTGGACAGGACCTCCAAATCGTGCTTGCCTGGCCCGTAGGAATATCTTTCTGCAGATGAGAAAGGGGATTAACAGTCTGCAGAATAGTGTGCAAGCTCCCCCCTTTCCCCCTTCCCCCTTCGTTCCTCTCTAACTTCCTCCAAACCCCGGTTTAAGCTCACCTTATGGTTTGGAAGGATGAACTCTCCATCCTGCTTCTGGTGCAGGGGCGCGTGTTCGTCCAGTTACTTCACTGGTTTTCAGAATGGCGCTGGCAAAATCCACTTGACTTTCCTGAGCGATGCGCCGTAAGTATGAAAGTTCAAGTGAGGCCCCCTTTATGTTGTCTTTCTAACCTGTGATCTGTCCTTTATTTCAGGTGCAGAATGAAGGCGATGCGTCGAGGGGTTAAACTGCCGAGGTGAGTAGTGATGAGGGCGATCCCTCTAAATGTCCTATCATTCCCCAGAAATGTCTCTTGTCCTTTCCCCATAGGGGCCGGGGTACGGTACCTGCCAACGGGGCGGCGCCGACCCGAAATGTGGAAGAAAAGCCGGTAAGTATTATGGCTGTTAATCAGGCTTTCCTTCTGTGTTCCTTCTGCTCACCTTTTGTTTCTTCCTCTCTCCCCTAGGTGCAGAAATGTGGCGTCCGATGCTGACAGCCGCGATGGAGCCGGGAGATGTCTCGAGGACAGGTGAGTGAAGCGTGGCGCTGCAGCGAGCAACGCAATGCTTTTAAATGGAAGTCTTTCTTCAGGGATGCTGGCGAGAAGATTCCGGATGCAGGTAAGAAGTTTGAAATAGTCCTTGGTTTTCACCTTTCTCTTCTCTTCCTTCCTTGCAGGTCTTCCAGGTTCGAGGCGGGCGTGGCTGGAGTCCAGGAGCAGGAGCAGACACGGTGAGTGTTAAGCTGCAGGAAGCAGAACAACGCGAAGCATGAGCTGCTGTCTGGGCGTGGCTTAAATAGCCTCCAAAGAAGTCCCAGGTATGTATCCTTCCCCATCTAGGTATGTATCCTTCCCTGGCCACGCCCGAGTGAAAAAATAGTCCCTATGAAAAAATAGTCCCTTTCAGGTCTCAGGGAGGCCTGAAGCGTGCAGCATAGTCTGCATCAGGTAAGTGCACAAAACACCTCCCTTTATGAGCCTGGCGCCTATGGCGCCAGGACTGATGTCCAACATGAGCCTGGCGCCAAAGGCGCCAGGACTGAGTCCAAAGAGCCCCTATAAGGGGCCGCTGGGCTTTTACCTGAGGGCATGATGCCTGCTTCCGGGGGTGCTGGGCCTGGCCTGGTGCTCCGGGGGTAGGCATCATGACACACATGGGCCTTTAATGTCATACACCACATTGTTGGAATCACATATACAATAGTGTTTAAGTTAGATTTTATCCCCTGAATGTGGCTGTGGTGTGCCCTTGATAATGTTGTCACAATGTTGGCAGTTCCGACAGGGTTGTGTACCAGTAAACTGCTTTTTATTTTTCTTGGGAGGGTGCAATTCAGCCCTCACCAGCGAATTCTTCAAGGCTTTGCCATTTCTATAGGCGAAAGTCAGAGGTTTAGGGAAAAGTCTGTCCAGTACACGGTCCATATGCAGTATGGGCCAATGTCTCTTGATAATTTTCTTAATTTTAGCACTTCGGATGGAATAGGTAATCACATAGACCATAGAAGGATACATTTTGGGGGGGTCGTGGTGTCAGCAGTGATTCCCTTGATGTCAATTCAACTCGTTCTGCGATATCCTCAATCAAATCTTGTTGATAGTGCCAATCTACTAATTTAGATTTGAAATCATTTGCTTGTCTTTTATATTTGTCTGCATTAAATGAACAAGTTACTTACCCCTGGTAATGTTCTTTCGATTGGATGTTCCTCCCACGTATTCCTCATTTTATGATAAATATCATTCCAACTTCAGTTGCTTTGGAATTTTTTTTGACAAGGGGTGCTGTGTGCCATCTCATCGAGTCGATGTCCCTTGAGGGCCTCCGTTTGACTGACATCATCAGTATAAATAGCACACGTGGCACCCCGTTAGCGTCAGTCCTGTTTTTCCGCCATGTAGAGGAATTACCCGGGGTACCATAGACTGTAGGCTTCAAGAAAGCGTAAAGTGTAAAGACACATAAGTTCTACGGTGGGGTAGGCCGGCAGGGGCGATGAGGAATATCCAATCGAAAGAACATTACCAGGGGTAAGTAACTTGTTCTTTGAATGTATTGTGTCCTCCCATGTATTCCTCATCTTATGATAGACTCCCAAAGCAGTAATAATTTGGAGGTGAGAGTATGAATTTTATTTCGTCTTAACTGTTATCATGGACTGAATGAAGGACTGCTTTCCCAAATTGTTCTTCTGGATTGGAAGCAGTAATGCTTTACAAACGTGTGAACAAACAACCAAGTGGGCGCTGCACAAATGTCTTTTACTGGAACACTTCACTGAAGAGCCGCACGGTTAACATGCCCCTAGTGGAATGTGCTCTCAAACCCTCCAGCAGGTCTTTACCCACTAACCTGTAACATTGCCAAATAGCCAGGAAGATCCATCTGGATAGGATCTGTTTTGTCATAGCTAAACCCAATTTAGGACCTGTATAGCCAATGAATAATTGGTCATTTTGATGAATTTTAGCCATTCTTGATATGTAAAAACTGAGAGCCCTTTAAGGGTCCAGCCTATGTAATCTTTCCTCCTCCTTTCCAGGATGAGGAGGTGGGTAGAAAATTGGCAAAATTATCTTTTGCGACAAATGGAAGTCAGAGACTACCTTTGGTGGAAAAGGTGGTTTGACCCTGAGAACAACCTTGTCTTTATAGAAACAGTATTTGGGGAATTACAGGAAAGTGCCTGCAACTCACTTACCCTGCGGGCTGACGTTTTTGCCATTAGCAAAACAGTTTTGAAAGGTAACAGTCTTAATGGAGTATTGGCTCAAAACGAATACATGTTAGAAATTTTAACACCAGGTTATAGGTACTTGGAATCGAACTGGTGGAAATACGTAATTAAGACCCTCCAGAAATTGAACAATCAGAGGGATTTTAGAATATGAATCCTCCTCTGAAGAGTGCTTGAAAATAGACAACGTCGCCAGGTAACCTTGATTTGTTTCAATCTGGAGCCCCAGATTTGTCAAATGTAACAAAAATGAAAGCACGATGGCTGAATCACGAAGAAAAGGGTCAACATTCTTATCCCTGCAACTGCTGAACTTCTTCCAATGGTAGTGGGGATCCATGTGTTAAAATCGCGGCAAAAATGGCTGTGAACACAAAATATTGTGGCAAAAATGCTGTGGTTTTGACGCTGCAATCCATGTAAAGGATGCGGCGGACACCCCCGCAACCCCTGGACCCATTATACCATTTAAAGGGAGCGGAGGACACCCCCGCAAACCCTTGCTCCCCTTAAATGGTGTAATGGGGTACAGCTTTAACGGGTCAAACCACAGCATTTTTGCTGCAATTTTTTAAAATTTATTTATTTATTTATTTGCAGGCAATATTTTTCTCGCCATTTTATTAGGATTTTGTTGCTGGCCTTCTTGCCGAAAGCAAGATCTCCATTATGTCATCACGGAGGTCCAAATCCTTACATCTCAACCTCTCAGAAACCATGCATAAAGATTGAGTGTCTTGACCTCTGGAGGGAGGACCCAATCCTCCTCTCACGAGAGAAGGACCTCTCTTTGTGGAAGACGCATTGGAGGGCAGATGGACATGTCCAGAAGGTCCGGGTACCACGTCCTCCTGGCCCAATTCAGAGCAATTAGGATCATGGATTTCCCGAACTTTCTCCTGATCACGTGAGGAATGATGGGGACTGGAGGAAACACGTATAGTAGCGGAAACTCCCAGTCCATTACGAACGCGTCCCCTAGAGCTCCTCTTAGGGGAAATTCCCTGGAGCAGTGCAGTTTGCACTTCCTGTTGAGACTGGTCACGAACAGATCCATTTCCGGTGCTCCCCAAAGGGTGAAGATCTCTTGAAGGACGTTCTGAGCTAGTTCTCACTCATGGGAGACTGTGCTCTGCCTGCTTAGAGCGTCTGCCGCCGTGTTCTCCTATTCGGCTAGGTGAACTGATGATAGGGAGATTCCTCCTCAAATTGTCCAGAACCAGAGCGACATTGCCTCTCTGCAGTGGTAGTGACTCCACACCTCCTCTTTTTTTGAGGTAGTACATGGCCACTGTGCTGTCCGTCATTATCAGGACATTCTTTCCCCGTACAGAGGGCAGAAAGGCCTTTAGCGCTATTCTGATTGCCCTCAGCACCAAAAGGTTGATGTGTAGTTTGGATTCCAATGGAGACCAACGACCGCTGATTATCAGATCGTTTGCATGGGCTCCCCACACTGTGAGTGAGGCGTCCGTCACTACTGTTATCTCCAGCCATGGCTGCCAAAAGGATTCTCCCTTCAGAATGTTGTCCTTGCAAGCCCACCACAGAAGATCCTGTTAAACTCTGCTCAGAACCTGAAGGTGGTCCGACATCCTGCCTGAGAATTGGGACCATTGAGACCTGAGAGCCCATTGGATGGATCTCATTCTCAGGCGAGCCTCTGGCACCAGGAAAATGCAAGATGCTATGAGGCCGAGCAACCTCAAAATAATTGAAGGCCAGAAGACACTGGACACTCTGGAATTTGGCGACCATCTGCAGAATGTGTTGAACCCTCATCTCACTTGAAACACTTGTGTACAGGCGCGTTATAAATGCCATATCATATCATATCACCTCGGGTAGTGAGGCTTTTCACCGAGGGGGCTTCCAGGACTGCTCAAATGAACTGGAATCTTTGAGATGGTATCATGTGGGACTTATTGTAATTGAGGGAGAAGCCCAGTCTGTGGCGAGAGGGGCAGGTTATGCTGAGATGTTCCTGGGCTGGTTCAGTTGAACTTGCCCTGATCAGTCAGACGTCCAGGTAGGGATATATGTGAATCCCCCTCTCCTGAGACTTGCTTCCACCACCGCCATTAACTTGGAGAAAACCCTCGGGTGGAGGTAAACCCGAATTGCAGAACTCGAAATTGATAGTGAGAACCACCAACCGCGAACCTCAGGTACCTTCTGTGCTTGTGATGGATAGGCACATGAAAGTAAGCATCCTGAAGGTCCAATGATGCCATCCAATCTTGGAGTTGAAGGGCCTGAAGCATCTGGGAAAGGGTAACCATCTTGAACCTGTCCTTTCTGAGGAAGTTGCTCAAGTTTCTTAAGTCCAAGATGGGTCTCAATTATCTGTCCTTTTTGGGAATTAGAATGTACAGTGAGTACCAACCCTTGTTCCTCTCTACCACAGGTACCGGTTTCATAGCACCTTTCTCTAGCAGGGTCAAAATTCCCAGCGGATCTGGAATTTTGAAAGAGTTGTTCCTGTTACACTCACCGGGTATCCACGGGGGCTCCACACGATACTGGATGGAGGTCTAAGCGCTATCCCGGATCCCTCTCTGCTTGGTTATGCGGCAGACGTTGGCTAGCGCCTATAACAGGAGAATGGATGGTTAAGATACTGGTTCTGTGATGGGTGGACTCCCACCTCCATCTGGTCCAAATCCCCTCCCTTGGGGTTATTGCTCACCTTAGGTTTTTGTACGTTGAACTCTCCGTCCTGCGCCTCTGTGCAGGGGCGCGTGGTTGGTGCGGGCGTTCCGTGGACCTAGTTGATTCACTGGTCCGTGTGCCCTTATGTCGGGTCCAGAGAGGCTGTGACTCTGACTCTGCTTGCTGTCTTCCAGGTGAGTTATAATGTCTTTTCCGTCTTTATTCTGTCTCTTTCTTTCCCTCCATTTTCTCTGTCTTCTTGGCTATTTTCTCCACCACGCTGTTCCCTAACAATGTCTCTTTTTGTTTTCACAAGGATGGTTGCGATCTCGGAGTTGCCGCGCCGATGGCGAGGACCACAGTGAGTTATTGATGCGGAGCGTTGCGCTGTTTATTGGTGTTAATTGCTAACCTGTGTTCCTTTCCCTTCTTTGTACCGGTTGCGGTGATGTTCCGGAGTGATGAGTGATCGAAGCGCTGCTTGCCCAGGTAAGTGCTTTGTTAATGCTGACCTTGTTCCTTCTCCCTTGCAGGTTGCGGTGAAACCCAGAGATGGGCGAGGTAAGTGAAGCGCAGGGTGCTGCCAGAACTCACTGCTTGCCCAGGTAAGAATTATTATTAATGCTGTCCTTGTTTTTCCAGGTTATTAATGGAATCCAGATCTAGGGCTTCAGGATCGGGCCGCCGGAGAAGCAGATGAGCAGGAGCTGGACACGGTGAGCGTTACGCTGCAGGAGTGCAGAATAACGCGAAGCATGTTCTGCTGTTTGGGTGTGGTTTAAATAGCCCAGGTAAAGTAGCTCCAGGCTAAATAGTTCCAGGCCCAGCCACACCCAAAGCACTAGACCGCATGGCTTGGTTCTAAAGAACTGAGCTGTGTAATAGGCCTCCATGTTGGATTAAGGTCCAAAACTGGTATTGCTTTATTCCTGATAATGAGCCTGGCGCCAAAGGTGCCCGGACTGACTCCATGTATGTTTCTGATGGAGTTTTAAAGCCCTTTGGGCCAGTGTGAAGGGCTTTAGCCCCACTGCCAGGGGGCTGTTACACCTGAGGGGTTCAGGGTGAGGGGTTCAGGGGCATGGATTGTGACAGCACTCCCCCCTAAGGCCCCTCTCAAGGTATTTCCTCCCTCTGGCCCTGGTTTGGTTGGATGGTTCCAATGAAATCGTCTTACCAGGCGTGGCGCATGGACATGCTCGCTAGGCTCCCATGTCCTGTGGTCTGTATTCCTTCCAGTCCACTAAGTAATATAACTCGGACCTGGTGAGCTTAGAATCTAGGATGTCCTTGACTTCAAATTCGGGTTCTCGGTTAACCAGTACCGGATTTGGTGGTGTTTTGACCTCGGTTCAACAGGTTTTAAGAGTGACACGTGGAATACCGGATGGATCTGCATATTTGGTGGTAAAGCTAGTTTTACTGCCACAGGATTTATAATGGCCTTGATGGTATAAGGCCCTAGATATCTGGGCCGAAATGTTCGAGTTCCTCTTATGGGCACGTGCCGAGACGCCAACCAAAGTTAATCTCTGACTTGGTAGTCTGGGGCTTTTCTTCGGTGTTGATCAGAGAATCTTTTCTGTCTTCCTTTTGCTTGGATCAAGTGTTCTGCTGCTTTTTTGAAGGCTTGAGGGATGGTCGTATGTAAAGTCTTCACCGCTGGCATTTCCAAGGCCATGGGGGTATCTAATTCGGAAGTACGTGGGTGCCTTCCATATACGGTATAGAATGGACTCTGTCCGGTACTGGTGTGTAGCAAGTTGTTGTAGGCATATTCGGCTATCCACAGCACATCCTTCCAGATTTCTTTCACTTGATGTAACATGCACCGTAGGTATTGCTCTAGTGTCTGATTCGTCCACTCCGTTTGACCATCAGTTTGGGGATGGTGATTAGTGGACAGACGAATATCGATTTGGGCAATTGCATAACTCTTCCTCCAGAAGTTAGACACGAACGGACTCCCTCGGTCAAAAATCAGGACGGAGGGGAAACCATGTAATCGTATGATTTGCTCTAAAAACACCTTTGCCAGACTGGATGCATTTGGTAGGCCCTTAAGCGGATTGAAATGGGCCATTTTAGAGAATAGGTCAACAACCACTAGGATAGTGTTGAACCCTTGACAGGGAGGCAGATCTATGATGAAATCAAGGGAGAGTGTGCCATGGTGCAGGTGGAATTTCCAGGGGTTGAAGAAGGCCCGCAGGTCTTTGTTTCTGGGATTTATTCTGTGCACAAATGCCACATGACAGGATAAACTGCGTAATGTCCTTTCGCCAGGTCGGCCACCAATAATTTCTTTTCACCTTGGCTAGGGTCTTGGCAATCCCTGGATGTCCTATCAGGGGGTCGTGATAACCAGAAATGACTTGTTCTTGTAGTGCCTTATTCGGTAGATATAAATGCCCTCTGAAATACGGGAGTTGGTTCTTTGTTGTGTAATGTTCACCTTAGGAGCCGAATTTCCTTTTGGAGTTCGTCCAGAGATAACGTTGTTGTAAGTCCTAGTAGTTTGTCACCTGGAATAATGGCCACTGGGTCTGGGGTTGAATATGCATTCTCATCAATACCCATGCGGGATAGGGCGTCAGCTTTTCCGTTCTGAACTCCAGTTCGGTATGTGATTATGTAATCATATTCTGCAAAGAATAAAGCCCATCAGAGTTGACGGGATGATTGAGCCTTTGCCGTCTTGAGGTATTGTAGGATGCGGATGGTCGGCGATTACTGTGATGGTATGTCTGGCGCCTAGGAGGTAATGCCGCCAAGCCTTAAAGGCTGCCTTGATCGCTAGGAGTTCCTTGTCTGTTATTGCATAGTTAAGTTCAGATGTAGTACATTTTCATGACCAAAAGGCCAGAGGATGTAACTGGCCTGTTTCGGGATCCCTTTGGGAAAGAACAGCCCCCATTTCCATGCTGGAGGCATCTGTTCCCACTACATATGGGATATCTGGGCGGGGGTGTCGTAGCACCGGGGCTGAGGTAAATCTTTTCTTGAGTTCCTGGAAGGCTTTTTCTGCCTCTTCTGTCCATTGGAACAGTTTGTTGTTTTTTCGTAATAAAGAAGTGATCGGGTGCACAATCTGGGAGAAACCAGGATGAATCGGCGATAAAAGTTCGCAAAGCCGAGCATACTTTGGACACCTTTGACTGAAGACGGTGATGGCCAGCTACTTTGTGCATATCCATCCGGACGCCTCTGGGAGTGAGGACAAAACCAAGGAACTCGACTTTGGTGACATGGAAGGAGCATTTTTCAAGTTTGGCGTATAGCTGGCGCTGTTGGAGTTTTGCAAGGACGGAGCGAACGTGCCTGACATGGTCCTGTTTAGAAGAGGAGTACACCAAGATGTCGTCGATGTAAACGAGGGCACATACGTCGATCAATTCCCATAGTACATTGTTCATGAAGTACTGGAACGCAGCGGGAGCGTTGCAAAGCCCAAAGGGCATCACCTGATATTTGTACAGCCCATACTTAGTACGAAAGGCGGTCTTCCACTCGTCTCCTTTCTTTACACGCACAAGATGGTATGCCCCCCTGAAGTCCAATTTGGTGTAAATTTGGGCATCCTTGACTTGGTCCAGCAGTTCTGGGATAAGGGGTAGAGGATGACGGTGTTTAACTGTTACCTGGTTTAGTGCGCGGTAGTTGATGCACGTTCTCAAGTCCCCCTCCTTCTTGGGTACGAAGAATAGGGGCGAGGCTGCCGGGGATTTGGACGGGCGAATAAAACCGTTTGCCAGGTATTGGTCCAGATATGATTTCAAGTGGAGATTTTCAGGTTCGGTGAGTGCATAAATTCGACTACACAGGATTTTTGCACCAGGTACGAGGTCGATCTGACAGTCATATGACCTGTGAGGGGGTAAGGTATTAGCCTGTTCTTTTTGGAAAATGTCTTGGAAATCGTGGTATTCGCTTGATAGTGTACTTGTTACACCTAGTACCAATGCCTCTTTATCTTGGACAAGTGTCTCTGGGTCAGACGATGGCATTTCCACTTGGTAGCACGCATGAGCACACTCATTGGAGAAGGCACATTTTTTGGCTCGCCAGTCAATGTTAGGATTGTGAGCCACCAACCACGGCATCCCTAGAATCACCCGGAACTGAGGGGCCTTGATAAGGTCGAAGGCAATGGCTTCCCTATGTCCGTCTTGGCACAGAAGGGTCAATTCTGCTGTGTGTTGAGTTACAGGACCAGAAGCTATCTTTGTGCCATCGACAGTGGTGACCTTCTCAGTTGTCCTTTTCTGACAGAGGGGAAGCCCCATCCTTGTTGCCAGGCCTTGGTCTATGTAGTTACCAATGGCTCTGCTGTCTATGTATGCCTCCACAGCATGCATCTGAGACGGTTGTTGGTGACTGATCAAAATCACAGGCAGGGCAAGGTGTGAGGTCTGTGGCTCTTTTCCGTCGCTCGACAAACGGACCTCTACGCTTGCCGGGCCTGGAAGTTTTCCAACTCTTGTTCTCCTCCTTCTTTCTCTGTAGCTCCAACTATTCTCCTATGGGGTTTTACGGGACATTTTCTGAGGAAGTGACCTGATTTCCCGCAGTACAGGCATAATTGCTGTTGTCTCCTTTTGTCTCTTTCGGCCTTGGTTAATGGGCTCCGTACACCCCCAATTTGCATGGTTTCCGAAGTGTTTTCTGATGAACGCAGAATATTCTCCTTTGAGCGTACATACACAGTCTGATTCTCCGTTCTGGCTCGATCTGTCCTTCGATCTTGCAGCCTGTGGTCTAGCTGCACCACTAGGTTGATGAACTCTGCACAGTCTTTTGGTGGGTTTACCACCTGAGCTAGGATGTCTTTCAATTCCCCCCGTAATCATTGGTGGAATAACGTTGTTCGTTTCTCCTCAGGCCACCCAGTTTCAGCAACAAGTCTGTTAAAAGCAGCGATATATGTTAACAAATCTTGGCTGCCATGGCGGAGGGACAGAAGTTTGTTATCCAGAGCTTGGCCCTGGGTATGTCGGGCGAACAGCTTCTCCATCTCCTGTTGAAACACCCAGAAGGAGTGGGTCATCCTGGCTTACTAACGGTATGGACCAATCTGCGGCACTGCCACTCAGATATGAAAGAACGAAGGCAACCCGCGACTGATCGTTAGGAAAGGCTCCGGGTCTACAAAGAAAATCGAGGCAGAACTGGTTCATGAATACTGCATATTTTCTTGGGTCCCCCGTAAAACGTTCCGGTGGGGCCAAAGGAACTGCCCCAGGGAGAACCACCTGCACTGGATTGACAGATGTGGCTGGAACGGACGGAATACTTCCTGGCAACAGAGCCTGCCCAGCCTGTGTTTGGAGCAATTGCCTGGCTAATTCATCAGTGAGGTCCTTGGTGACAATCAACTCCCTTCTAAGGGTGTTGGTTTCTTGCCCGGCGGAGTAAACCTCAGCCCGTAATTCTCCCAGTAACTGGCCTAGTTAGTCAGTCTCTGATGTTTCCATGACACCCAGGTGGATGTTTTTAATTGAGGCTTTGCGCTCTGTTACACTCACCTGGATGGAGGTCTAAGCGCTATCCCGATCCCTCTCTGCTTGGTTATGTGGCAGACGTTGGGTAGCGCCTATAACAGGAGAATGGAGGGTTAAGATACGGGTTATGTGATGGGTGGACTCCCACCTCCCTCTGGTCCAAATTCCCTCCCTTGCGGTTATTGCTCACCTTAGGTTTTTGTACGTTGAACTTGTCCGTCCTGCGTCTCTGTGCAGGGGCGCGTGTTACGCTCACCTGGCTCCCATAGAGGCGTCGATCTGGACTGGACTGCTGCGGTCTCCACCAATGTGATGCGTAGGGCCGAGATGACGGACTGGACTGGCCCACCTAGCTTCGTTTGCTTAGCCCGTAGGAATATTCTTCTGCAAATGGAGAAAGGGAATCAACCAACTGTGGAGTTGAGCGTAAATCCCCCCACCCCGCTGTTCTCCCCACTGATCACCTTGGATGTCCCCTTTTATAGTCTCACCTGATGATTTGAAAAGATGAGCTCTCCATCCTGCATTGAGCGCAGGGGCGCGTAGATAACCAGTTGCTTCACTGGCTCGAAGGAATTGGTGAGTTCCAGGACAATATTGACTCCGATATCCCCGGCAAGACGCCGTAAGTATGTAGTTCGTAAGAGTTCAAATGCCTGACTTTCACTCTTGTCCGATTCCTTGCAGGTTGCAGCTTGACCCTACTGAAGAGTTCCTCGTGGCAACCGGTAATGTTCTGGTAAGGATTTGTATTATGCAAAACAGTTCGATAAAATAATATCCATATGGAACCTGTTGCTTTCTCCCTTATTCAAGCGCTGAGAGAAAGTGTGAAGTCTCGGGGAAAAATGCCTCCGGCAGTAAAATCAGGTAAGTCTTTTGTGGTGAGGAGGGTTCCCCTTGTTAGTCCCTTGTTTCACCTTGCTGTCCTTTTGTTTCCCTTTAGGGGCCGGGGTTCGGCTAGGATGCAGTGGAAGCTGCACCGACCCGTGAAGAATAGTACCCCCGGTGGTAAAATCAGGTAAGTCTATGGGGGGTATTCCTCTGTGTATTCCCTTGGCTCACCTTGCTGTTCTTGTCTTCTCCTTAGGTGCCGAAGTGTGGCGGGAACATGCAGGAGGATGCAGTACCCCCGGTGGTAAAATCAGGTAAGTCTATGGGGGGTATTCCTCTGTGTATTCCCTTGGCTCACCTTGCTGTTCTTGTCTTCTCCTTAGGTGCCGAAGTGTGGCGGGAACATGCAGGAGGATGCAGTGAAATGTGAAGATGCTGCGAAGGTCGGTGAGTTCAGCGCGGCGCTGCAGCAGGCGAGGCGACGTGCATAAAATAACTTCTTTTTTTTTTTCCAGCTCGAAGGCCCGATGGATCGGGAAATCAGGTAAGGATCAAAGGTATTGCTCTTGTTCTAACCTTTTCTTCTTCTTTCTCCCTTTTTCTAGGAGCTCCAAACTCGAGGCGGGCGTGGCAGAAGACTGGATGCAGACTTGCAGGCACGGTGAGCGTTACGCTGCTGGATGCAGAATAACGCAAAGCGTGTGCTGCTCTTCGGGTGTGGTTTAAATAGCCTCCAAAGCAGTCCCAGGTAAGTATTCCTCCCCAGCCCCACCGAGTAAAAATATAGTACCTAGGTAAAATAGTCCCTTCCAAGCCTCGTTTGGCTTGGAGCTCTTGCAGCATGGTCTGCATCAGGTAAGTTTTAATCTATGAGCCTGGCGCCAATGGCGCCAGGACTGACTCTCCATATGAGCCTGGCGCCATAGGCGCCAGGACGGCACGCAAATGGCCCCTAGCGGGGGTTGTTGGGCTTGCTTGGGGTAACTTGATGCCTGCTTCTGAGGTTGCTGGACTTGGTCTGGGTCCCCGGGGGTAGGCATCATGGCAGCGCGTGGTTGGTGCGGGCGTTCCGTGGACCTAGTTGCTTCACTGTCCGTATGCCCTTATGTCAGGTCCAGACCAGCTGTGATTCCGACTCTGCTTGCTGTCTTCAAGGTGAGTTATGTCTTTTCCGTCTTTATTCTGTCTCTTTCTTTCCCTCCATTTTCTTTGTCTTCTTGGCGTCTTGCTCCACCACGCTGTTCCCTAACAATGTCTCTTTTGGTTTTCACAGGGATGGTTGCAATCTCGGAGTTGCCGCGCCGATGGCGAAGACCACAATGAGTTATTGATGCGCAGAGCGCTGCGCTGTTTATTGGTGTTAATTGCTAACCTGTGTTCCCTTCGTTTCTTTCTAAAGGTTGCAGTGATGTTCTGGAGTGATGAGCGATCGAAGCGCTGCTTGCCCAGGTAAGCGCTTTGTTAATGCTGACCTTGTTCCTTCTCCCTTGCAGGTTGCGGTGAAACCCGGAGATGGGCGAGGTAAGAGTAGCGGAGGGTGCTGCCAGGACTCGCTGCTTGCCCAGGTAAGAATTATTATTAATGCTGTCCTTGTTCTTCCAGGTTATTAATGGAATCCAGATCTAGGGCTTCAGGATCGGGCCGCCGGAGAAGCAGATGAGCAGGAGCTGGACAGGGTGAGCGTTACGCTGCAGGAGGGCAGAATAACACGAAGCGTGTTCTGCTGTTTGGGTGTGGTTTAAATAGCCCAGGTAAAGTAGTTCCAGGCCCAGCCACACCCAAAACACTAGACCGCATGGCTTAGTTCTAAAGAACTGAGCTATGTAATAGGCTTCCATGTTGGATTAAGGTCCAAAACTGGTATCCTTTATTCCTGATAATGAGCCTGGCGCCAAAGGTGCCAGGACTGACTCCATGGGCCAGTGTGAAGGGCTTTAGCCCCACTGCTGCCAGGGGGCTGTTATACCTGAGGGGTTCAGGGGCATGGATCGTGACAGTTCCCCGGTGGATGATCCTGTGGCCTTTTTAGAAAGGACCTGGTGGGCAGAGGTTCAGAAGGAAAGCCTAGTTTCTTGGAACAGGGTAACCTTCTGGACAAGCCAGACCAATCAAGGTAGCATTGGCGGCGGTCAAGACTAGGTCTCAGGAGGGGTGAGGGTGAATGAAAGACCTCAATGAGCACACAGAGTAAAGGACACTTACATATCACTCCCAGTCAGGTGTATATATATTAAAAATACAAATACATTTAATCAAGGCCTTTGAAGTTCAACACACAGTAATAATCACAGTAATACTATCAAACCAACACAATCCTACAAAAATACATATATATACACAAGACCAATGGGCCTAAAGGGTTAAATGCACGAAATGGGTCCACAACCTAAAAAGGGAAGGAAGCAGGTAGTGCAAAGAGTCTTTAGGCAATTCTGCAGCAATCAGAATCCTAACTGAAAGGCAGTCCAATCCCTACGATGAGAGGAGCCTATTGCTCAAATGTACCTGCTATGCTGGCGCACGCAAACAGGGTCTCTTCTAGGGTCTGTAGCAGCTCAGGAAGGCAAGTGAGGTGATGCAGAATAAGTTTGCACTGTTCGAGGAGGGTCTCCCCAACAGGGCAGTGCAGGTTCCAGGAGTTGGGAATAGTTTGATAGCTCAGGCCCTCAGGGGACACTTGTGCGTAAAAAGGGTTGGATGCGCTAGGGGCCACCGGTAAGGGTTGCTAAAACTCACCGACCCCCAGTGAACTCCAGACCAAACTTCGGCAGTCGAGTCCAATTCGATTGCAGGTTCAAATGCGGCAATTCTGCGGCTCTGCGGCTTTCAGCGACAAAGTTACAGCGTTGATTGCCAAACGGGACAGTGGCGATTTCTCTGCTTCTGGTTGATGGATCAGGCCAGTTTCACTGTAGCAGGCTTCAGGGGCAAGAGGGGCACAGCAGCAGTGCACCTGCAAAGTTCGTCACCACGGCTTGGGGACACTGTAAGCGCGTGTATTCCGGTTCAAGCTCTCTCTCTTTACTCCAGACCTGGGAACGCCAAGTGTACGAAATTCGGTGTGAGAGTGCAGTGAACACAGAGCTTGCGATGTACCAAGTTTCGAGGGTCTCCTCGAAACGGCGCCGGTGTCAGTGCAAAGGTCCTGCGCAAGCTGGTCAGTCCACTGGTTGGCCCGGGATACTTCCGAGAAGGCTTACTTGCAGGGTTTGATGAAGCTGCCGAGAATAGTTGGTCCCACTATTCAAATGGGTTGAAGCGTCTTTACAGACCTTCTAGTTCGATCAGATGCAGAGGGGCTCAGTGGGACAACAGTGGGCTCAGGGTGCCAAACCTTCCAGCAGGTCCCCAGCGGTTCCTCAACTCGGCTTCTTAGTTTCAGGATACTTGGATCCTATCCTTCGTTCAGTGAGAATTCAAGAGATCGACCTGGTATGGGTGTTTGGAGCCTTCTCTTATCCAGAATCTCCTTTGCGCCAAAACAAAGAGGACCCAATGGGAGATCTGCTCCCATACAGGCACACCAGATGTGGACCAATCACGGACCATGGTGGTCCCAGGCATTCAAAGCACACCAGACTCTCTGGCACCCAGGATGTGGATTGGAACTAGACATACAGAAGCCTGCGAAAGCTTGGCTTTTTGTGTGAAAATGCATGCCCAAATAAGGACTGACCCGGGTCGACTCGACCTGTGGAAGGTGAAGGAGCAAGATGGCCAAAGGACAGGACAAAGAACCTTTCTGTGCCAAATGCAGTAAACACAGGTTGCATGGCAAGAAAGGGTTAAAAATACATGAAAAGATAAGCTGCCACCAGCCCTGTCCAAGGCACATCCACATTTCTCTGGAAAATCCATTTGAGAGTGTCTATGGCCCTTGAAATTGACTAGAGTACCCAGGCACAATGTAGTGTAGGGTACATTATGCACTTAACATGTTACAGAAAGGTTGCAACATTGGCATGGACTAAGGGAAACAAAGTCTCCCAGTACTGACTGTCTTTAAGCGCATGTTAGTTTCCCCATAACAAAGTGAGCGAAAAGTCCAGTGGAGTGCAGCGGAAGGCTGTGCTTCACTGGCAAAGTCAGACTATGGTGTTTAAATAGCAGCTAAAAGTTGAGGGTTTACACAACTGGTGGGAAAACTTCACATAAATGGGAATCTTTCCTAACAGGCAGTAACCCTGGGCTACTGTTTCTAGTGCCCAAGCATCTGAAGCAATGCCCCGCCATTCTTTCAGATTCTGAGAAAGTCTGCCTCCCACAGGGGTCTTGTGGGTTAAGGCCTCCGAGTGGCTTTGAAGTTGCTGAAGCAGCGGGTGAGGGTAAAACTGCTGCTGCTTGGGCTGACTTAGCACCTCTCCCTCGTCCACCACAAGGGAACTTCTCTGACCTCTATGACTGGCCTGTCCTCTTCCTCTTCCAACTCAGGGGTAGAATCAAAAGGACTTACCCCTCCAAGATGATGAACCGGGCTAGGAGTGTTGAGGCTGTCTAACGGTGGAACTAAGATTTTACCGCCACTTTCGAGATCTGCGGTCTGCAGCTTTTCCAAAGTTTCATCAGCCTTGCTGCCAAACAGGCTTGAGCTGTCAAAGGGCTTATTGAGCAGCCTAGACTGCACAACAGGTGCAAATCCGGACTTCCTGAACCACGCAAATCTGTGCAGCACGGTGCTAGTTGCCATGGACCTGCTAATGCAATCTGCAGATTCCAGACCTGACTGGAGGCATTCACACATTGCCTCCTTACCATGCTTGATAGCCAGGAAGCCATCTCTTTCTTCTCCTTCTGGGATGTGGTCAGCCGCCATAGTTACGCAGTGCCACAGGGTAAACGTAATTTTGACAAGGCACAAGTTGTGGTAGTTGACTTTAAAGCCATACTTCCAGCAGTAAATATTTTTCTAGCCAAGGCATCCACTCTCTTGTCATCCCTATCGGGAGGGATAGAAGGATATGCCGATTGCTTAGGAGACGTAGCAGCCTGAACCACCAAAACTCTCTGGTGGTGTGTGCTTTGTTAAAAACTCTGGGTCACTGCTGGATGGCCTATATATTTTTTTGCAAAATTCTTATTTACTGAGGCTGCAGTCTCTGGTGTTTCCCAATTAGATGAGACCCTTTTTTGTAGGGCAATATGAAAGGGAAAATTGGATCTCTCTCTCACCCAATATATCTGTTAGGTCATCCTGCTCGAAAGAAGGTGCAGGCCTGGTCCAACTGGAAAATGAAACCACCTCCCCATTAGTTGTCTGTTTCAGGAGTCAGCGTGATCAGAAGGATCAGGTTTACCAAATTACAATTCTTGAGATACATCTATACCACTGGCTGATTGCAGGTATTCATACAAGTCTTTTAACTTAGACTCTTCTGAAATTAACTCCTCTGGTACATTTGGGGGACCACATTTCTAAGCCAAATGGTGGTGTATTGTCTTTTGAATGCTCATTGTCCTCATAGATTGAAGTTAAAGATAAAAAAATATTTTTTCAGTAAGGGTTTGAAAACCTTTTCCTGTGTAACTGTGGGCTTTGACAACTTTGAGGAAATAGTTGACAACGATTTCAAAGTTGGTGTTGATTTTGTCAGAGTCTACTTCGACAATGACATTGATGGCTCCGACGCTGATGGCGTTAGTGAGGCCGGAGTTGCCCACTTTTTATGTTCCTTCGAAGGAACACTCGATGGACTGGATTCCTGGCTTGTCGAAGCCCCAGATGATTCTCATTGGTTCGAGATTTCTCTCGATGTAGTTCCGGCTTATGACGATTTAAAAGGTGTTGTCTTCTACTTCCCTTTGCCGTCTTGATGCAGATCGGCAGGGGCATGGACTTTCTTGCTTCTCCTTCGAGGGGGTTGGGCCGCATTTTCAAAGATTAACATTTCCTTACGAAATGCATCACATTTTGCTGGGGAGTCCAACTTAGTTGGACATTTGATTACCTCGGCTGAGGAATCACTAGAGGTCGAAGGTGATCTGTAACGCTGCTTCTTGGCCTACTTGGAAGAAGACAAAGGATGGCGCGATCGACTTCTCGATCAAGATCTTTTGGACTTTACTTTTTTCATCGAGGAGAATCTCTCGACTGAATGTAACCTACCCACCGCCAATTTACCTTTACACTCCCTCAGAGACTTTTCGGTCATCGCCTGGCAGGAGTTACACTTGGAGGTACAGTGATCTGTTCCGAGACACCACAGGCATATGCGGTGGGGGTGGTGATCGACATCTTCTGCAGTCTTGACACTTCTTGAAGCCTGTTTTAGGAGTTGATGTAGCAGACGGTGAGTACATTTTCGTAAACAAACATTAGTGACAAAGATCAGTAAAGAATCTAAGCGTGCCATAATTCTTTGAAGCATTAGCTCAGAAAAATGGAACTGAAGCCAACGGGCGCTGCATGTGCTATTTATACTGATGATGACATCGACAGTCTGTGGGATGTTTTTATCCATGCATCCAAGCCCTACCACCAAAGCTGTGCATTACTGGCATTGAAAACATCATAATGGCCAGAGCTCCCCAGAAAATGCACAGGAAAATCCCATTTCGCCTATATTGTGAGCTCAGAGAGGCAATGCTGATTGCCAAAAGCAAACCCATAACTGTTGGGAATTCATTTTTCTTGAATGTCAAATATGGCAAAATCATGGGCACAGAATTACTTTACTGCAGAAACACACCAATGCCATGTCCTGAACATGGACAATATACTCCATGTAATATCACTTGCTGAAATGAATCAATCTAAAAAAAATCCCAAGGATGCATGCAGTAACCACAAAATCCTGAGGGTGGCGCTAGCGGTCTAAACTCTGACAGGAGAGCTGTCTTGCAAAACTGTCTAGTGCAAAGAAAGGGGTCTTATTTCATTAAAAGTTCAAGGGGTTGCATGTCCTGAGAACTCTTGACACTTCAGAACTCAACACAAGAAGCCAGGAAATCACAGGGTTCTGTTAATTAAATGCAAAGTGGATCCCTGGCCTCCTGATCTCAGCTTCCCAGAGACCACACAATGGCCCCTCTCCTCTGAAAGGAATATGTTGATTTTTACTGTTTCCTGTCAACAAAGGCCTGCCTGCCCAGAGGACACATGTGACTGACCCACCCAAGTCTTGGAGGCGGACTCCAACACTCTGAGAACTGACTTGAAAGCAAAATATATATTTTACAAAAACACTGATAACTCTTTGTAATCAAATGACAGAAATGTATAACCTTGAGAGCCTTAATTTAGAAAATGTACCTTCAATTCAAGCCCAAACTCCAATTTGTGTGATGTTCTGGGGCAAAACCCCGCTAATTGTTAATATTACAGACACTGTGTTTAAGTTAGACAAATTAAAATTTACTGGAGTATGTATGGACAGGCCGTGTACATGTGTACAAATCTGAAGAAAAATCTGATGTTGCAAAACCACTAAAAAGGTGCAAATATTGCCATTTCTGAATGCAAGCCCCCAGGAAGAGCAAAGTTTGAACAGGGGATACCTCCTGTGATATGTGAGGGGTGCATGTAATTTTAAACAAATGTGTACCTGTGCAAATATGTCTTTTTTTATCAAATGTAGATTGTGTGCACTTTGACAGGGGAGTGTCCTCTCTGCAAGCCATAAAATGACATCGCTCTGACTCACAGTTCCTTCCCCAATCAAGTGAGAAATGGAAATTTGACCAATGGCAAGTGGAGAGGGGTAGGGTCTAGTGATGCTGCACACACACCCACATTCTAAACAGATAAAAGCAGATAGTGCAAGCCAAATAGACATTCATTTTCCACTTGCAGCTGGAAGCTCTGCCAAAATTCCATACTTTACCTCCATCAACATCCAGAGATCCAGACTTCAAATCCCTCAATCTCCAGAATCCAGAAGCAGTGCTGTACCCAGAGAGAGAGCAGAGCTGACCCAGGCCAATGTTAGCAGAACCAAAGAGCTGAACCGGAGTCCAGTCCAAAACCTGACCAGATCCGTGGCGAGGCATATTTCTAAATATAGTGTGAGTACATAGTAGAACTGTGCAGATGTCACGACTCGCTCCCTTCGCTCCCGTTCCCACCACTTGGGGGCTTGATTTGGGGTTTATTCCCTACTGGACTTTTCCTTCGAACATTATGCTACAGTGCAGTGATGAAGTGGGAGCGCTAAATCCCTATTTTCCAGGCTACTTCCCTTCCGGATCCATTCCAGGTTTTTGGCAGCCAGCATGCTTCTTTAACCAAATGACTATGCTTCCCAGAATGCCTGGCCCACTGCTCCACCTCCACCCTTGCAGGGCAAGGTTGGGTGGAGGATAGGTAACAGCTGTGGCTGCAGGTGCAGCAATCAGCACACCCGAGGCGTGTGCTCGTTAAGCAGCTTTAAAAGCCTCAGTCTTACTTCAGTCCAGCGCTGGTCATCGTTTGCAGTGTTCCTGTTTTTGACTAGTCCCTGGTTCCTGGTTCCTTGCCTTTGTACCTACTTCCTTGTTCCTGTTTTCTTGTTTCCTCCGCCCTGAATTTCGGATTCATGCGCTAATTGATTTCTGCTCCCTTGATTTCCCTTTTTGTCTTCCCCTGTTTGCAGGCAGCAATTCTCAGTGCTTTCCCCTTTTAGATGCAGCCCAGTTTGTCTGTGTTCTATATTTCTTTGACTCTGTCCTTTGCTGCTGTTACCCATTTGCCTTAGCCTTCCTCTTAGTTTAGTTTCCTGTCTTTTCCTTGGAGGGGTAGGGAGAAGTTTGCATAGGTTATTTCGTTTTTCCCTGTTCCTGATCCTTACCTTCTAGAGGATCCATTCCATGTTTTCCATTGCACTTCTGCATCCATTTCCCATTTGATCATTAGGTGTGGTGTGTGGTGGTAGCTAGCTCCTGTGTGAATGCTTATGTTTTTTCCCACTAATTTGTAATCCCTATTCCAACTTAGGTATTTAGTTTTCTGCAGCGGATCACGCTCCACTGCCTTCCAGTCTCCGCCCTTGCCCTGCCGGGCTCTCCACATTGCAGCGGATCTCGCTCTGCTGCCTTCCAGTCTCCGCCCTTGCCCTGCCGGGCTCTCCACATTGCAGCGGATCTCGCTCTGCTGCCTTCCAGTCTCCGCCCTTGTCCTGTCGGGCTCTCCACATTGCAGCAGATCTCGCTCTGCTGCCTTCCAGCCTCCGCCCTTGCCCTGCGGGCTCTCCACATAGCAGCGGATCTCGCTCTGCTGATTCCCAGCCTCAGCCCTTGTCCTCTGGGCTCCCTGCCCGGCAGCCTGCCTCATTCCGGCTGCCTTCAGCCCTTGTCCTCTGGACCTCCCTACTTCTCCCATTGCTGTTATAGCCTTTCTGGGTCCCAGATTCATCAACAGGATTCGTGGGCTAGCTGACATTCAAGAGGTGTATTTCATCCTCGTGAGTACAGTTCCTAAGTTCCCTTATGTAATACCATCAAGAGTGTTAGTACACAGATCCTGTCATTGCTGGCCCTCCACGTGGGTTTAGCGCTGTCAGTACCTGTAACAGCAATTGGGGGTAAGGTGCTTGCCGACTTTCCTCGCGGTCAGGTGCTTACCCCACATCCCTTTTCATATATTGGTTTTGATGTCACACTCTATTTTGCACTCCTGGGTTCTAGCATACCTGAGTCGTTGTTCCTGGGTGCACATTTCCCTTGCCATATTCGCTGCCTTAGTACTCGCCTGACTAATCCTGACAGTATGACCAGCCCAAAATTCCCATTGAATATGGCAAGTTTAAGAAAGAAAGGCAGCAAGGCCTCTAACAAGCTTGTACAGAAAGATTCCCCTACATTTACCTGTGACAAACCAATCACTAGTCCTGACCCCTATGAACTCCTTGTCACGAATGGGCATTTACGTGCAAAGTGTTTTTCCCATAGGATGGCACATCCTACATGGCCTGATCCTAGTTCTATCTTTGGTTTTGATCCCGATTCTATGTCAGCACAAGCCTTAGCCGCAGAAAACAACACACTGTTAGACTTATTATACGAGAGTACCTCTGTTGTTGAACCCCATGATTCCAGTTGTGCTTCACCTCAGATAGAACAGTTTCATGATACCAACATAAAGAATGGAGGGGTTTCTTGCATAACTTCTGTTTTCTACCCTCAGTCTAACGCATACTCTGTTGCACAGGTACAGACTGTAGTCCCTAATGCCAAGAGGTCTAAAGTCAATAGTTTGTTTAAGGGAAACACAGACCAAGTTGGAAAGATAAACTATAAATCACAGAACCTGCAAGCAGTAGAGGACAATGTACAATCGATGCATATTCAGATTGCTAGTGCAGGATCCAGCCCTGATGCCACTATGCTTCCCCCTGTGCCTACTGATAGTGATGTACAGTTAATGCAGGGCATGCTAAGAGCTAAACTTGAGGAGTTAAGACAAAAACTCATTTCGGCACGAGAGGAAAATAAAACCTTACACTCTTTACTGATTACACCTCAGACTTTATCTGTTGATGTGGAGGAAGTGAACTCTGTTCAGCCCCTGAGTGTAGAGACTTTGGTAAACCATGATATTTGTCATAATTCTGAGCTAGCACACATACAAGCTTCTGATTTCCAAACACAATCCACAATGGTGGCATACACAAATTCAGTCACTACCCTAGGCTTAGGCCCTGCTCTTGATACAGCTGCTGAGACTGAAGTAGATGTTAAAGCTGATGTGGAAGACAATGTTACCTCTGGGTTCACTCTTCCTGCTGCCACTTCTGATCAATACGAACAGTCAGAGACAGTACAGATTTCATGTTCTGATGGACTCATCCCACAGTATACTGAACCAAAGAACCGTCAGGCGGTTCCTGAACTGTTGATTGATAATCTGCCTCTTTCAGAAGCTAAAACAGAGGAATGGACAATAGACGAAATCCTGATTAACAGAGACTTTACTATGGTGATTCCACTGATTGATATGGACTTCTACAAAGAAAAAGACTCTGTGTCACCCACTAAAGAAAGGGACTGCAAGGGTACAGCTCAGTCTTTGGTTACTGGTGCCAAGGAGTCTACTGCCCTAAAGGTGCCCTTCATTCCTGAGCCACCGATGGGTCTGTCAACTTCTGAGACTTCTGTCTGTCCTCCTACAACAATTGACTCTTCTATGATTCAATCCACAGCCCAGCCGTCATCTTTGGCACACCTGTCTTCAACCAATGAACCGCTGCCATGTCTGCCATCTACTCAAGAGCCAGTCCCAAAGACCTGGACATGTTTGTATCCAGCAACCGAGATTGCTCCAGCTTGCATGCCTTCAGCCTCAAGGTTTCCCCTGACCTGCCTGTCTTCAGCTACAGTGACTCATCCTGCAGATCATCCTTCAGCTTTAGAGCCTCCGGTAGTCCATCAAGAGAGCATGTCTTCAGCCCCGGAGTATACTGAGAATTTGCCTCCAGTTCATGAGACACATGTATCCTGCATAGCCTCGCTGCCATTATCAGAGGTATACCTGTCTACACCAAAAGATTCGGCTGTGTTTTCTTCTGCTCCAGCGATTCCTCCTGAATCCCAACCATTTACAGTCGATGAACGTCTAGCCTGCCTTTCTCTTGCTTCAGGAGGAGCACCAGAATGTCTGCCTTTTTCACAAGACGATTCTTCCAACTGCTTCATTTCAGCATCAGTGCCTCCTAAAGATGCAGCATCAGAGTTTGAGACTTTTGACAGCTCCCGCTTCAGAGTCATCAAGCTGGACCAAGTGGTGAGTCAGAACCACTCACTCGGGTGTGCACAAGGGGTGGTGCAGACCGGCGTATTACCTACAGGACTTGTGCAACAGAATTCCGCCAAGAAGCACCAGTCGGGTGCTAGTAGCCAAAGGAAGGGAATGACTGCTGCAGTTCAAGATGTGTCTGTTATTGCTCCTTCTGCGAGTCTGCCTGAAATACCAAGTACTGCGTCTATCACTCCCATCAGGATGCCAAACATCCCTGCTGTGGTATCCCAAGTGAAACAAGGTGACTACACGACTGTCACCAGGAGTACTAGCCTTGTACAACCCATTGGACTTTCAGGTCTCCAAGGCGTAGAACATGTGCAGTCAAACCTAAGTCACTTTCAACCAAAAGCCTTTTCCCAGATGGATGACAGAAGGAAATCTGAACCTCTACCTCAGCCACCACCTTCTCTAATGACTGAGCATAAACCTTTCCTGAAGCCAGCATTTTCCTCACCTCCCTCATGTCCACTCTCGGCAGAAAGGCTAACAGAACTTCTACCATTGCCTAAGGCATGTGGCACCAGCCTGCCTCTCTCCTCAAAGACTTATAAGGGTCCGCTCCCAGTGACTGAGCTTCCTGGACCTTCCAACTCTGCTTCTGGTCCTGCAAGTCCTTCATGCCTTTCTTCGAACCATGTGTCTCTTCCTCATCAGAAACCACCGTATCCAGCAGTACCACCTCCAAAGACAAAGCACTCCTATCATGGAAGTCCATCTGCCTTTGTCCACAGACCACCATTTCCATCAGTGCCACCTCCAAAGAAAAAGCGCTTCCATCATGGAAAGAAGACGGCCGTAGGAGGGGGCATACTGTCACGACTCGCTCCCTTCGCTCCCGTTCCCACCACTTGGGGGCTTGATTTGGGGTTTATTCCCTACTGGACTTTTCCTTCGAACATTATGCTACAGTGCAGTGATGAAGTGGGAGCGCTAAATCCCTATTTTCCAGGCTACTTCCCTTCCGGATCCATTCCAGGTTTTTGGCAGCCAGCATGCTTCTTTAACCAAATGACTATGCTTCCCAGAATGCCTGGCCCACTGCTCCACCTCCACCCTTGCAGGACAAGGTTGGGTGGAGGATAGGTAACAGCTGTGGCTGCAGGTGCAGCAATCAGCACACCCGAGGCGTGTGGTCGTTAAGCAGCTTTAAAAGCCTCAGTCTTACTTCAGTCCAGCGCTGGTCATCGTTTGCAGTGTTCCTGTTTTTGACTAGTCCCTGGTTCCTGGTTCCTTGCCTTTGTACCTACTTCCTTGTTCCTGTTTTCTTGTTTCCTCCGCCCTGAATTTCGGATTCATGCGCTAATTGATTTCTGCTCCCTTGATTTCCCTTTTTGTCTTCCCCTGTTTGCAGGCAGCAAGTCTCAGTGCTTTCCCCTTTTAGATGCAGCCCAGTTTGTCTGTGTTCTATATTTCTTTGACTCTGTCCTTTGCTGCTGTTACCCATTTTCCTTAGCCTTCCTCTTAGTTTAGTTTCCTGTCTTTTCCTCGGAGGGGTAGGGAGAAGTTTGCATAGGTTATTTCGTTTTTCCCTGTTCCTGATCCTTACCTTCTAGAGGATCCATTCCATGTTTTCCATTGCACTTCTGCATCCATTTCCCATTTGATCATTAGGTGTGGTGTGTGGTGGTAGCTAGCTCCTGTGTGAATGCTTATGTTTTTTCCCACTAATTTGTAATCCCTATTCCAACTTAGGTATTTAGTTTTCTGCAGCGGATCACGCTCCACTGCCTTCCAGTCTCCGCCCTTGCCCTGCCGGGCTCTCCACATTGCAGCGGATCTCGCTCTGCTGCCTTCCAGTCTCCGCCCTTGCCCTGCCGGGCTCTCCACATTGCAGCGGATCTCGCTCTGCTGCCTTCCAGTCTCCGCCCTTGTCCTGTCGGGCTCTCCACATTGCAGCGGATCTCGCTCTGCTGCCTTCCAGCCTCCGCCCTTGCCCTGCGGGCTCTCCACATAGCAGCGGATCTCGCTCTGCTGATTCCCAGCCTCAGCCCTTGTCCTCTGGGCTCCTTGCCCGGCAGCCTGCCTCATTCCGGCTGCCTTCAGCCCTTGTCCTCTGGACCTCCCTACTTCTCCCATTGCTGTTATAGCCTTTCTGGGTCCCAGATTCATCAACAGGATTCGTGGGCTAGCTGACATTCAAGAGGTGTATTTCGTCCTCGTGAGTACAGTTCCTAAGTTCCCTTATGTAATACCATCAAGAGTGTTAGTACACAGATCCTGTCATTGCTGGCCCTCCACGTGGGTTTAGCGCTGTCAGTACCTGTAACAGCAATTGGGGGTAAGGTGCTTGCCGACTTTCCTCACGGTCAGGTGCTTACCCCACATCCCTTTTCATATATTGGTTTTGATGTCACACTCTATTTTGCACTCCTGGGTTCTAGCATACCTGAGTCGTTGTTCCTGGGTGCACATTTCCCTTGCCATATTCGCTGCCTTAGTACTTGCCTGACTAATCCTGACAGCAGAACCAATCTCTTAGTTAAAATAATATAATTCAATCCTATTTTAATCTAAGTAGAACTGTCTCCTAACTGTCACCTGTCATTTGTAAAGCTGTCACTTGTCATTTTCTAGTTGCAAGCTGCACTTGTCTTTTTGAACTTTAAAATTTCAAATCTGAAAAACTATCTTTATTTAATCGCTCATATCTCCGTAACCGTTTGTGCTAGAGACTTGCAGTAACTTTCCTCTGAAAGCTGGGAATTGTGGCTAGAACCCAGAACCGCATTCCTATTCTTTATAGTTTTGCCGCAATCGCGAAAGACGCATTCGCGAATTTTGCCGCGATTTGAAAATTTCTCCACTTGCCAAAAGATAGCTGCTTTTGCTTTCCTTTGAAAAAAATCGTTTGCCTCATAAAAACTATCCCTGCATCACTGCTAGAGTGAGCCTGAGCTAATATTAACTAGATACCACTCACCTGAACCTCTAGAGGGAATTAAAAGCATTTTAGCATATTTTTTTTCTTCATTGCCAGCACATTTAAAAGCATTTGGGCCTGTGTTTTCAACTTCTGTAGTCCAAGTTGCTGGGTGAACTGAATTACATTTGAATAGCATTTCTGAGAATTGTGTGCCTTTCTTCCCTTTCCTTGCATTGCATAAAAGGGGGGGTGAATTGTACAAGAAAGTGGTTACATTGTCTTTGCTGAAATCCTATCAAGTTATTTTCTTTACTGCATTTCATTCCACATTGCATCCATTTGAAACCATAAAAGTATTGTTGCTATCTTATCCATTTCATGTCAACTCCTTAGTGATTATCAAGAAGTGTGCTAGTGCCAGATTCTCCGTTGTTAATCTTGATCATCTCAGATTAAGTGTGATATTCAATTATTAATTTATTACAAAGTGTGATATATATATCTATTGTTTAAATTATCAAATAAACCTTTCAACTTGCAAAACAGAACCACTTCTTGGCTCAGTGGGGTCAGGGGGATTCTGAGAGAGGGGTGTTATATAGGGGTAGTCATCCAGAACGCATGAACTGGACATAAAGATATATCAATAAGGGTTTTCATTCAGTATTCTAGACTAGGCGTTGACTTGGCTGTAGTGCTGAATTGAATCCTCTTACAAGTCAAACGGAGGCCCTTGAGGGACATCGACTCGATGAGACAGCACACGGTACCCCCTGTCTAAAACAAATTCCAAAGCAACTGAAGCTGGATGTTTATCATAACATGAGGAATATGTGGGAGGACATAATCCATTCAAAATATTCCTATGATAACATAGAAACTGACTAAGCGGTACACTGTCTAGCATACGCTCAGGGTGGAAGTTTGTGACTAGAAAAAGGCTATTCCGATCTGCTGTTTTGGTGAAAATTCTGGTGTTGAGTGTACTATCTTCCAGATAGATTTCAACGTCCAAGAAATGCATGCTGGGTCTACTGTACTGCTTCGTGAATGTAATGCGAGGGTTTATGTTGTTCATCATTTCAAAAAATTCCAGTAGTTCCTCTACCAGTCTGGTCCAGATCCCGAAAATGTAATCTATGTATCGAACATACATGGCCAAATGTTGCATCCACATTCCAGAACATGCTCTGTCTCCAAATACAACATGAATGTGTTTGCATAGCTGGGTGCCATTGCTGCTCCCATACTCGTACGAGATAATTGCAGGTAAAACGCGTCAAACTTAAACAATTATTTTGAAGTACCAATTTTAGAAGTGAAAGGAAAAATACCATGCCAGCTCTGCAGGTCTCAGATGATAACAATCAATTGACTCTAAACCTGCTTCATGTACGATCTTAGTGTACAAGGAGGTGACGTCCATGGTGAAAAGAATATCCCGACCATGGGTAAATTGGATACCGTTCAGCTTGTGGAGAAAATCTGTTGTGTCTTTGATGTAGGTAGGACTTCTGAATGAGTGGTTGTACAGCTCTATTGATATATTGAGCTAATGGTTCGAGCAGGCGGCCGATGACAGCAATTAACGATTGCCACGGTGGGGATGTAAGACTTATGAATCTTGGGCAACAGGTAAAATACTGGCATCACTGGCCTGCCCACTCTCATGGGGGTATGGCCAGCTACTTCTTCAATAACATAGACATGGGGCCCCCGACCAGTTTCTCAGGTCTGTTGCACCGCAATCCGTTACATTTTCTTGGTGGGTACATGGGTAAGTGTTGACACGTGGGGGGGACCTGGATTGATTTTGTTGAGGGTATTATGATTGACTTACACTTGGTTGTTTTTGCAGTGTATTGAACTTGCTCTCCTGAAATTCTGTAACAGCATTACGGCAAGATGAAAGTTTACAGATGTGGGTGAGTGCATCCTTACTGTCTTTGGTGAAGGTGGTAGGATTCACACCTTGTTTTCCATAAGATGTATTAGTTCTTTATGTGTGTTTAACTTTAGGTCCTTACTCGCATGATGGGATTTCCATCTGAGAGGTTAGTGATTGGAGATAAGTGTGTCATATATAGTTGTTATTGTTGATAAGGTAATAGATAGGGCTAACATGCCTTTTAGGTATCAAGAATTAATTAGCTGTTAAACAGCCTTGAAAATGGACCTCTGATCCAAAGTGCATAGGCGAATGCAAAGTGTCTACATTAAACAGCATTAGGAGAATACAATTTGGGTCTAACTGCGTGATGCTTTGATGAAAATTATTTGCTTATTGTTAATTTGGTTCTTAAAATTGAATGACTGTAATTTACTGGAAGATCTTTCTGTCTCTTCCGATTGTAAGATTTTATGCATGACCAAGTGGTGCTCTTTTTGGAATTGAGCTTGTTCTCAGTGTATTATATTTAATTTTGTTCCATTGAATTACATACATATTGCTTTAAACTAGTATGATTGTAGTGTCACCAATAAGAATCATATCTACATCTTGATTGATGTTATTTACTTTTTTGAATTTTTGTTGGGATTTTTCCCATGGGAGTGCATCAGGGGTCACCTGTTGGGAACAGCCGTTTTCTTTCTGCAACTGTTTTTCTGCGGTCCTGTATGGTCAGGGGGCCTCACCCTGATGCACTTGAAAAACATTTATTAGATCTAATACTTGAAATGTTCTTTTAATCTATTAATTGATTCAGTTGTGCGCCTCCTTAACTGACATCGTACAGGTCCCACAACGTTCAAACCTACCCGCTCCCATGGAATTTCAGGAATGGACATTCATGTCATTGGCTCCACCCTTGTGACAGAGGTTTGCCAGACTCTTCACAGATATGACATTCTCTCACCAGCCTCTCCACTTGTACATCCATGCCCGTCCACCAATAATCTTGTCTCAACAACTGCTTAGTCTTTGTCATACCCAGATGGCCTTCATGTGCTCAAGCCAGTATTTTGTTTCTCACATCTTGAGGAGAACTAGCTTGCCTCGCTTCATCAACATATCTCACTTTCAGATTAGCTCATCAAATACTAGTCTCATGGCATCGAGTAGAGAACCTCTCTTATTTGATTTCTTTTCGTTCCACATTCAATACGTTCTTTAGTGTCCCTCAATATCGCATCATCTGACATGGCTTCCAGCCATTGTTCCTCTGACACCACATTCTGATTCACTTCAATTACTAGCACTTGATCATCTAGCTCTTCATCATCTGCATCTGGTTCCTCAACCACATTGGTCAATCAAGACAATCTGCAGCTTTGATTTTGGTACATACTCCACCTCCCATACATAATCCTGCAGGTTGGCCACCCACTTCCTAATCCTGGAGGATAGCTCGTCTAGACCTTTGATGGGTAAAAGTTATTTTAAAGTCTTATGGTCCAAGCAAATTGTACATTTCATGGCCCACAAAAATGGGCAAAACTTATCTACGGCCCATTTGACTGCCAACAACAATTTCTCAATTGTTGAGTAATTTTTCTCTGCTTCTTTTAACGCTCGCGAACCAAAAGACACAGTAGATTCCTTACCCTTACAGACTTGTTTTAGCACAGGTCCTAAACATGGATTACTGGCATCTGTACTGGCATCCTAATGGGATCATAGCTAATAAGTGTTGGGGCTTTATTCAAAGCATCCTTGATAGCCTGAAATTCAGTTTCATAAGTATGATCCCATTGGAATTTGGCACCTTTCTTCACTAATTTCCTCATATTCACAGATTTTGTGGCCAACCCCGTAATACATTTTGAGTAATACTCTGCCATTCCCAAAAAAGGAAATTACCTGAGCCTTATCCGTGGAATAGGGAAACCCAACATATTATTTGCAAGTTCCAATTTGGGTCTTAAACCATTTTCAGAAATGTCATGTCCTGAATACTGAATTGTGGTTTTAAGAAATTTACACTTCCCTTTGCTAAGAGTCAAACCATGTTCCTGGAAAATATCAAGGACTTTCTTTAGTCTCTTATCATGCTCTTCCCTGAATTGGGCATGAACTAGTACATCATCTTGAAAACATCTTGTCACTAAACATTCAATACATCAACCTTTGGAAGACCGCAGTGGCAGACACCAAGCCAAAGGGCATGCATATGAATTTGGTGGCATTCCTGGAATCCGGATAAAGAACTATTTGATGGTAGGCAGATCTCAAATCTAGAATGCTCATGATTTTGGCCCCTTTTATTGCACCTCACATTGGTAATGGATGCCCATCGGGTATGACTGAGCGATTCACTGACCTCAAATCGATACAAAGTCTTAGTTTTTCATTAGGTTTGTGTACTACCACCAGGAGCGAAACCCATTGAGAGGACTCAGTCCTCTCAATGACACCATTCTTCTCCTTTTCTTCAAGTTCATCTTTGACTTTCTAAGATTTATGGGAATAAGTCTAGCCTTATGCACTACAGGAAGAGAGTTTGGTTTCCTCCTAATTTTGTGCATGTAATTTTTGAAACAACCTAATTTGTCCCTAAAAACCTCATGAGATTCAACGATCAAATCACCAACTGTGGATACACCCCAATCATTCCATCAACTGCATACACCTTCTCTTCAGCTTTGGGGTCCAACTATATTCTTAGTCTCTTTTAATGATACCGACTCAACAACGAAGAGTACCTTTATCTGATACATATACCTTTCCTTTGGCCATTCTATCTTTATGATATGATCAGTCATTTATAACACGCCTGTACACAAGTGTTTCTAGGCACGACTTATGGTGGCTATTAGGTGGACCAAAAACCAACGTAATATCTCAAATATTTTCCCACCATAAGCTACTGCCTGAAAATCCACCTAGTTGCGATGAACTTTGAGTCATTTGCTTTCAATAATTTTCTTTGGCATTAAGGTGTATTTAGCACCCAAATCTATCACCATTTCAAATTCCACACTATGAATTATTACTGTCGACATGTGTTTTTCAGCATCTTTACCAATGTTATATATTTCTTCTTCCTCTACAGTATAAGCACACCCTTCTGAGTCATCACATAGTTCATCAACAGACTCTACATTTTCTTTCTTTGTTCTGCAACAGTTTATGAAATGGCCCTTCCTATTACATTTCTTACAAATGGCCTTGACAGCAGGACATTTCTCATTATTGGCAAAGTGATAAATACTATCACAACGGAAACATTTCTGTCCTATTTTCCCATTCTCTCTTTTCTTTAAATCTAGGTGCTTTCTTTTTTTAACAGTCCTTTTTTAATCTGGTTTCTTGCTTTGTACAGCTAGAACATCCATGACCTGTGCCTAATCACTCTTTTTGCTATCAACTTCAGATCTCTTCCCTAATTCTTTTACACAATTGTGGGTGTGTTCAACCTCCTTCGCAACTCTAAGTACCTCTTCAAGAGGAGGATTGCTTTTAGAGGGTAAGCCCTCACGTATTTTACTATCAGCACACTCCAACATAAACTGGACACGGAGTCTCTCATTGAGAGTGTTACCAAACTCACATGTAGTAGCTAAACTCCACAAAACAGAAATATACTGCTCTACAGACAGGGTTTCTTCTCCCAAAATGATGTCTTTCTAGTGCTCATGGATTCCTCATAATGTTTGTCCAATATCAATATGCATTTATCATATTCGGATAGGCCATTGGACTCACAATAATTGAGGAAGATTCTCGAATTGCTTCTGCCCATAATTTCCCAGGCAATGCAACAAATATGTATTTCTCTCACAAGCACAAGCAACATTCAGCCCATGTACAGCCAACACAATGCTCAAAACGCTTCTTACACCTCTTCCAAGGAATACTGGCATCACCTTGGTTCTCTAAGAAAGTATTGGGTGGTGGTACCTCTTGCATGTGTGTCAATTAAATGTGGTATGCTTATAACATGTTGCACACCTAAACGTACTCTAAAAGGTAATTGTGCACCACTCAGGTATGAAGTCTCAGGTGTAGAAAGGAAATAGGATTTACATATATTACAGGTAGTTCTGGTTGATAATTGACAGGAAGCGGACGAGGACATAACAAGGGCCAAGGCAGGTGTGATTATATACTACCAAAGTACTTCCAATTGTAAATGTGCCCCATCACCTGAAAAAGAACTCACCCATTAATAAACATTAATATTGGAAAGACTTCTTACCAGCGATACTCTTCCACATTTGCATTGAAGCAAATATTGCCTCATATGAAATAAAATCTTCCCAATAATAAACATTAAGATTGGAAAGATTTCTCACCAATAACACGCTTTCACAAAGAAATCAGATAGTGCGTCCAAATGATCACTTTCAAATCTACAGTATCAACAATAAGAAAAACAATTTCTCAAAAATATCCTTCATCCAGGAAGTAAATGCTGAAGTAAAATGCTGAAAATACATGCAATTGCCCACACAGCTATTGGAATGAAAAGCAGACATATGCACCATGCAGACATTATATGCAATTGTCATCACAGATGTACAGTGTCACGTTATTAAAATACCAATAAAGTTGTCTATATGTCAGGGATGTTGGCTTGCTTAAACAATCTCTCAAGGAGGACCAGTATGTGAGTTAACTAACTCAGTACATTTCTAGTGTAGCTTAATTCAAAACGGCGTTAACAAACTCAGTACAATTCTAGCGTGGCTAAATTCAAAGCAGTGTTCACCAAATCATTACAATTCTAGTGTGGCGAAGTTGAAAGCAGCAGGAACCAAATTGGTTTGAATTATACTGTGATGTCATTTATCTTCTTTTCTGTGTCCTCTGGATGTGGGGGCTGCAGGGCCAGGCCCAGGCGAGCAGGCCAACAGCAATCACCCTTATCCACTGCCCTTCGGTGGCTGCAATGGAAGGGTCCAGTAAGAGTGCTGGTTGGCTTATATGACCCCCAGCAGCACCAATCAGCAGTGGGGGTAGAGTTTTGGGGAGAGTCTCTGGATGGGACAGCGGGAGTGGGTCTTTTTTCCTCTTTTTTCATAAAAGGGTCAAAGTTATGGGATAATAGTTAGTTGGTTAAAATGAAGGGGGGTCAGTATTAAAATAAGGGATGGGGACGATTTAATTAATTATAATGAAAGGCAGGGGGCAGAATTAAAGGGATGGGGGTCGGATTTAATTAAAATTAAGGGCAGACACGTCGGAATTAAATAATGAAAATGAAGGGCAGGTGTCAGATTTAATTAATTAAAGTTAAGGGGGGGTCAGGATAAGTTGATTAAAATTGAGGGCAGGGTCGGGGTAAAGTTAACTTTAAAGGGAGGGGGATTTTGAGGGAGGTATAGGCCTGAAAGTCTGTGCTTACCTTCAGCTCGTGATCCTGGGGTCCAGCCGGCAAGGCGGCAGGAAGCAAAAGTGGCTTCCTCTCACCTGGTTTGCTTCTTTCCTCCCTTGATGTTGCTGGTGGAGTCATGTGACCCACCAGCAGGACCAATCAAGGGTGAGTGGGTGGGGAGTTTTCAGGGAGGGTGTACGCCTTTGATTTTGCAGTTGAAGGGCGTGGCGCAGCATTTACAGATGAGACAGGAAGTGGGAGTGGGTCTTTTTTTACATTTTTCTAAAATAAAAAAAATGAAAAGGCTAAAAGTCAATAAAGTTATGGGATAAGGGTTAGTTGGTAAAAATTAAGGGGAGTGTCAGTATTAATTAAATTAAGGGATGGGGTCAGATTGAATTAAAATTAAGGGCACAGGGGTCTGAATTAAATAATTCAAATTAAGGGCAGAGGGGTTGGATTTCAAGGGTAAAAACTTTAAATGGCGGGGGCTTTTCTACAGATGGGAACGCTGGAAGGAAATATGGGCACATTTAACCGATGGTGGGATTTCAACCATGGCTTCCTTGGGAGCAGATGCCCCAATCCAGCCTTCCTGGAGGTTCTCGAATCCTGTTAGGGTCTCTAGGGTAATAGCTATATAGGTGTGTGAGGCAGGAATCCTCTTAGGCTGAGGCTGGTCACTGAAACCTCAACATAATATAACGGGATGTATTCAAAAGGAAACCAACATCATATTCTCTACCCTCTCCCAAAGGAGTGAATGAGTGCATACAGTTGCACTCAGATACGAGTTAACGTGCATTTAGCTTTGGGAAAAGAGCACATTTATCCCAGCAGAACAACATTTTTCTTAAAACAATGCATGGCAGAGCATAACACAACACAGTGCAGCATACCAAATCGAACTGATTGTAGCACTTCAAAACCAGGCATGATAGATATGATATAGCTCAGTGCACACAGAGCAGAACATGGCATTGCTAGGCATTTCAAACAATCAAAACCCCAGCAGAAGGGCGTAGTTTCTTACCTGCAACTCCATTTCTCCAGCTTTGGTATCTTTCATAGATTCACATGCCATTAGTATTCCCTGTCGTCAGGCTGCAAATCCCTGGTTACTTATAATTTAGTCCTTTTCCCATGGAAAAACGTTTGACACCTTGAGTGTCCCACCCACATCGATGTGGGTGATTTTGGTCCCCACCAATAGGACATCAAGTGTATAGCTCCGACCGAGCAGTTTCCCCTCACATTTTAACCACTCATGCTGGAGGATAACCCCATGAGAGTGGGAGGGGAAGGCTGGAGGGCGCAAATCTATGAAAGTTACCAATGCTGGAGAAATGGCGTTACAGGTAAAAAACAACTCCCTGCTCCAGCATTGGATCTTTCGTAAATTCACATGCTATGAATAGATTTTATAGCAGTATACATGACTGTAGGAGAAAAACCCGGCAAACAGATATTTGAACGCCTGCATTCTATGCCCATGTCAGAGGTATACATACATAACTAAAACCCCAGAAGCTGCAGGGCTTACCTTACTGGAACAGCCGTTGAAGGACTGCTCGTCCCATTTGCGCATCTTCGCATGCTGTTCTTGCAGGCAGTAGTGACTAGTGATGGAGTTGGTACTGCCCATTTTGCTGCCTGGCAAATGTCTTTGATGGGCACTCCAGACCAGAGAGCTGCTAAAGCACTGTGGCTATTGTAGAATGTGCCCTGGCTGTAGTCTGCAGTGGCATGTTGGCCTTTTCGTGGCAGAAGGAAATAGTAATAGTAAAGGATATCCACCTTTCGATACTCTGCTTTGGGATAGCTTTCCCTTTGTTTGGGGGACCGAAAGTGAAAAAGAGCTGTCTTTTGTCCGGTCCAGGTAATATTTCAACACCCTTTCAACGTCCAAGGAGTGCAATGCTCGCTCCGCAGGGGAGCTGGCTTTCTAGAAGAAGGTAGGCAACGTGATAGTTGCAGTGTTGTGGAATTAAGATGGCACTTTCGGGATAAAGCGGAGACTGGTGGAGAGGATTACTTTGTTTCTTGTCTGAGGTCCACCACCAATGCTTGTAGTTCTGAAACCCGTCTGAAGGATGTAATAGCGACCAGGAAAGCCAACTTCCAGGTCACAAACCTGATGAGCACTAAAGAGAGAGGCTCAAGGGGGGTTTCATGAGGACCACGTTTGGGCTCCACAACGGTGGTATCCTTTTCTTTGGTGCAAAAGTGCGAAAACGTCCCTTCAGAAAATGCTTAGGCACCATGTGCAGAACCTTTTCCACTTTTGGTTGTACAAGCTGTTAGTGGAAGGGGCCCTAGCTGCAGCCGGTATGTGTTGGCATTCCTGAGGGATGTCTAAGTGGCCGAATTCGGCGTGATCAGGAGCCACGTTGTCAGCTTGAGGGAGCGCGGGTCATGATGCAGGATTGCAGAGTTGTTCTGCAGCAGATCGCCCTGGGCTCCCAGGTGGATTGGGTTGTCCGCCGATAGCTGGAGGAAGTCTGAGAACTAGGTTTGTCTGGGCCAGTATGGTGGCACAAGAATTATTTTTCAAGGGTATCTCTGCATCATCTGGATTGTCTTCCCGATCAGAGGAATCGGAGTAAACTCATATGCGAAGACGTCGGTCCATGGGAATGAGAACGCGTCTCCCTGCGAGCTCGGTTCGGTAACCTGCTTGTGAGTCTTTTGCATTGCTTGTTGGGTATTGTGGTGAAGAGGTCCAGCAGAGATTGGACCCATGCTGCGAAGATGTTGTTTATTTGGCTGCTGCGAAGCTGCCATTCGTGGGATTGTGCTGTGTCCCTGCTGAAGGTGTCTGCCCGCTGGTTGTGTACCGCCGGCAGGTGAAATGCTTGCAGAGCGATGTCGTTGGGAATGGCCCAGCGCCAGATGGTCTGGGCTTCCTGAGACAGGGTGCTTGATCTTGTTCCTCCCTGCTTGCGCAGGTAAAACATTATGGTGGTATTGTCTGTGAGGATCCACACTACTGAGTTTTATCAGCTCCAGGACATTGTGTAGGGTCGATTCTTTGGTCTGGTGTTTGATCTGGTGTTGGCCCAGGTGGCTCCCCACCCCACCAAGGAGGCATTGGTCACAATCGTGAGTTGGTGGGTGGGTTCTAACAGTGGCATCCCCTTGAGATTTTGCCGCACACTCTCCAAAATCACAGTGATCTTGGGATTGCAGGAGCTATGGTGATTTTATCTCCCCCGGAACCTTGGGTTTGTGACCATCTGGTTGCAATCCGCAGCCTGCAATTGGGTATTAGTGGAATGCAGGATGACATGGCTCCTAGCAGCGCCATGCATTTGCGCACTGGGAGTTGTTTGGGGTGAATGAGCTTGCCAGAGCCATCAGCTTGTGCAGTCTGTGGGCCGAGGTTTTGACTAGACTTTGTGCCATGGAGAAATGTGCACTCAGGAATACCAGACTTTTTGATGGCACCACGCAGGATTTGGTGTAGTTGATCGTAAATCCTAATTGTTGTAGTACACTTTCTGTCTGCGTCAGTGAAGCCACTGTTTCCTGGCGTGTTTGGGCCCTGACCAACCTGTCTTCTAGGTATGGATAGAGGTGGGATCCCAGCTTTCTGAGGAAAGCTGCCACTGGAGCTAGGCATTTGGTGATAGTCCTGGGGGCTGATTTGAGGCCGAATGCGAGGACTCGGAATTTGTAATGCTTCTCCCCGAATTTGAACCTGATGTACTGTCAGCGTCTGGGGTGTATTGGTATGTGGAAGTAGGTGTCTTTTCAATCTAACGCCACTAGATGTTCATGAGGCTGTACCGCCTTTGACGTCTTGTAGCGTGACCAATTTGAATTTTTGTTTGATGTTTTTGTTTAATTTTGTGAAGTCCAGGATCGACTGCCACAAATTATCTTGAGTATACTCCTTTTCCTAACAAGTGTGGGGGAACTCTTTCTATAGCTCTTTTGGCTAACATTTGACACACCTCTTGTTGAAGTACCCGTTGATACGGATGTGACAATGTTACAGGAGGTATGAGTTTTTGTTTGCGCTTGAATTCCAACAGATGTCTGTGTTGGATGGCATCTAACACCCATCTGTCCTTCCTTATTGATCGCCACCTGTCGATGCGAGGCACCACATTTCCTCCCACCGGTGCTTCTTTGGGGCAGTCATTGCTGGGACTTGTTCTGCCTACCTCTCTGTTTATTTGTTTAATCATGTATCTGTGAGGTGGCTAAACTGCGTTTGCGTTGTGGTTGGCGGTAGTCTCTGGTGACTTTATGTTGCACCTCCTGCCTGAAGTCGGTGCAGCATAGCCAACCTTGCCTTCTCAGGACCACCCTGTTACCAATTTGCTTAAACCCTATCTCTGCGACGGCCACTGCAATATTTATACTATGGTTCGAGGCCTCCTCGCCCTCGCGTACAATTGTCAAGGCCACTGCAATATTTATACTATGGTTCGAGGCCTCCTCGCCCTCGCGTACAATTGTCATGGCCTCCTTATGTTGCTGTTTGGGCAAATGCTAGAGGATGGGAGCTAGCCTCTGCAACTTTTCGCAGTCATAGCGGGCCACTATGGCTAGGGCGTTGGCCACTTTAACTGCTGTTGCACCGATGGGGAGTACTTTCTTGCCAAACGCATCTATTTTCCTGCCCTCGTTTTGGCACATTTGTGCTGTGAATGTGCTTTGCGACTAGCCTCCGCTGACACTAGTGGCTCAGGGAAGTGCTGAGAGGTTAGACATTTCGGGGTCGTGTCCGGTGTTTGAAGTTTTTGGCAAGCCTTCCGTTTACTGTGGGGTCAGCAAAAAGGTGCTTCAGGGGTCGCAATCCCTCTTGCCACATGTGATCCAGAATGGGTATAGCTAACACAGTTTTCTGGCGTTTTCCCATGTGATCAAACCGAAAGCAGTCTTTCTTTTCTTCCGCTGGCGGTAACCCAAATTCTTGGCACACCTTTGAGACCATGGCGTGGAAAGCACAAATGTTGTCTTTTGGGGAATGCTGCGCTGAATTACCTTGCGTCTCTTGGTCTGCATCATCTGTATACCAGGTGTCATCCTGGAGAGGGGAGTAAGATGTGGTTGAAGAGTCTGTGTCGCTTGGATTGGTGTCCTGGTCTGTGTCCACCAGCTCCCCTTCTTGTTTGCCTACTAGCGGACTACTCCTACATGGAGGAGGGGGTCTGGGTGGGGATTGCGACCTGTGCACCGAACGTGGAAGTTTGGCGTGGTCTCGGGACGAATGCCCCTGGACTCTTCCTTGAACCATTTGGGCCTGTTGAATTGGTGCTATTTGGTCCCCCCCTGTGATGAAGGATCATCTGAGGTTGAAGCAGTGGCAGCCTGGCATTGGGTTGCACCAATAGACCTTAAAAGTTGATAGTACTTGCAGGGATAGCAGAGACTGCAGGTTTATTAGTGGGTACATTGGCATCACCCCTCCTGTTCCTGAGGGTGTAGAAGGAACACTGAGGGCTATGGCTTGCTGTTTTATGGTGTTCTTTCCCCTTTTAATTCGGGGTGAATGGAAGGTCTGTCCTGTTAGTGAAATGGGATTACCATGCATTCTTCGGAGCCTGAATCTGTAACTCCTGGGCATTCCTCCATAGGAGGCTCGAAATCTGACATTATCTCATGTTGCAGAATTTCGTCAGGCATGATTTCTGTGTATTTTATGGGTGATACACCTAGAGGAGTTGCTCTGGTTCTGGTGGTTCCTCTGTTGAGGTTTTTAGTATCCCTTAGGAGAGCATGCTTTCCCCCTGCAGCTGTGAAGTAGGCTGTTCAGGATGCGCTGTAACTGGAACCATGGAAAAAAACGTTGACAGGTGTGTGTGCGTGTACTGTTTTAGAGTACTCACCCGATGTCTTCTCGATGCTTGGTGATTTGAATTTTTTTGTTGTCGCCGAGTGGACCATCGACGGGTGATGCCCCGATTTCGTCGAAGGATGTGCCATTGACAAATCTTGTTCGGAAGAGGACCCATGTCCCTCTCTGGGAGAATGGGACTCAGACGACAAGCTGTGTTTCCTTTTCGTTGACGAAGGAGTCTTCATGGACGATCCATCCTTACGCTCGTTTTTCGTCAGTGAAATTGACTACGAATGGGAGGTCAACGTTGTCGTCAGGCGAGAGCTTTCGTCGATTGATTTACCAGCTTCTTCTGAGAAGGAGACCGGGGTTGCTTGGCCAAATGGCCGTGTCTCGTCGATGCCTTAATCCCACCTTGTGTTGGTTGGGTTTTCTGTTTCCTAGGTCGTTCTTCTGACCTGGATTTATGGCTGGATGGCGACTACTTTTCAGAGGGAGTGGTAACTCTGCCACTCCTTGAAGAGCCCGCCTCCGACACTGGCTAAGACCCCTCATTCAGCCAGAAAATTCGGTGACATTTTCTGTCCTTGAGTGAGAAACCCTGACAGATCTCGCATTCTTCCGATGAGCGATTCAGGTATAGGCAGTATATACAGTCCACATGCCTGTCTCCCTCAAACATTGTTTAAGCTGCATGTACCACAGGCGCTAAAGAAGGATTTTTTGGATCCAACGCCTTCCATATTCATTGGTGATGCTGAAGGGTCGTCAGTTGTTCCGAATGAACTTTTATCAAAAAAGTATTTTCTGAGGTTAAAAGAAGATTTCTCTGTGAAGAAAAGAATTCGAGGAATCTCACCAGCTACAAAGGCGGTTGAAATCTAAGGGGAAGCTGCTGGGGCGGAGCTATACTCTCTATGCCCTATTAAAAGTGCCCACAACGATGTGGGTGGGACACTCAAGGTCTCAAAAGTTTTTCCATAGGAAAAGTACTACAGTATAAGTAACCAGAGATTCCCAGACTGATGAATGGAAATATTCACAGAATGTGAATCTGCCGGAGAAAAAAAATTGCGAATGCAGCGTGTCACACACAATCTCACTCCCTCCCTCCCAGTTTCTGGGCTTGAAGTCTTTTGCTGCTCTTGGGAATAATTGATAAAGATGTTAATGATAAGATGTTGGCACCACTGTAAAACAGGTTTTTCGCCTCCCTCGCGGCAGAAGCCTTGGGCACTACCTCGTTAGAAGCTTTAGCCCCTATTCAGGGAATTTTCGCAGTACCAGTAAACTACTTTCTAAGTCCTATAGTGCAACTCCTGTCCTAGCCAGTACCATGTTTGGCATCAAACTGGGGTCCCTCAGCCAAGTGGTAAACTGCTAAGCCCCTAGAATGGGAAACCTATGTCTGGAGCCCAGCGTTGGCCCCAAGACAGGGATCCTCAGCCTGCCTCTAGATTGTTTTAGCCATGTACCATGGATCCTCAGGCTTGCACCCGGTATCAGCCCCAGAATGGAGATTCAAAGTGTTTTCCACCCATTGCTCTAGCATCATCAAGAGGAACCAAGTTGTTTCCCCCTCCACTGGGTCCCTTCCGAACACTGGATATACGTGGGAAGGAATATACCACAAAGATGAAGGTGTTCTTGCTCACCTTTCAAGTGTGCAAGTGATATGAATTTAATATAGTAATTGGAAGAGGGGATGCCAGCAATCAACAGATCCTACAGAGCTATGGATCAAATAAATATACAGTAAAGTGGCCACATCAAATGCACGGTCTGGACAACTGCTGCACACTGCCCTAAAGAGCACCTATACGGCATGTAGTACTAAACTAATAGTTACAGTGCATACAATGTTATAGTTTGTTTATTAACACAATTTGATAACCAATTTTCCCATTTGTGATATGTGTTTTTCCAATTTGGAATTGCAGATTATTTGCATCATTTTACAAGCAACAAACACAGAGCGCAATTAAAAAGGTCGGTCTGCTGTGTGTCTAGCATGAGGTGGGCTGTGGCTGCACATGCACCCAGCCTTACATAAAATACGGGACTACAGTTTACATATAAAAGAAATGCTCCCGTTCCGTCCCTGTAAAAAACAGAATGTCCCACAAGCATGGGAGGAAAGGGACATATAAATCTGATGGCAATCGTCATATATCCTCTCTAGTACACACTTTTCCAAACAAACTGGTATTGTGTGGCTTTTTATGGTTTACCTTTGGCCAGGTAGGTGCAGGGGTAGAAAAGGCTAATCTGTGAGTCGAGTCCTTGGAGAAAACTTTTACAGACATAATAGGCTGCAGATGCTCGAGGTTAAAAACAAATGCTTTAAACTATTGCTACTTTCAAATTCTCCAAAAGAAAGTTTTTAACGTGTCTGACGCAAGAAAAATATCAAATAGAAGGTGGCATGGTGACTTTTTCACTGGATCTCGTGTGCAGGCAAGTATGACCTCAGAGGGCTATGTCAACATTTTTACCAATGGCTTCCGTTATCATGATGAGGAATTATTACATTTATGGGATTCTATTAAAACTCAAGCTGGGAAATATATTTTCTACACACCAGTAGTTAAATACAAGTGTGAACAAACGTAATCACGATCAATGTGCTCAAATTCAGTGTGCACAATAAGTAACAGAAAATTGTTACTGGAAATTGGCTAGATGGGCTGTTAACGCATAAGAATTGCTATTGTGGGAGCCATTAATACGGGTGGGGAATCAAGGTTCGAGTGATCTTCTTGGATATTCTGTGGCAATGTCAACTATCAAAATTGGTTAAAAAAAATAACGTTCACCATCAGAAAGTAAACAGGCAGGCATGTGGTTACGGGGTAGATGACGGGTGTGGAGTGGCCCCAGAGATGAAAATAGGGGTTTGAATTTGCAATCCAGTAGAAAAAGATTGTATTGGGGGTGGGTAATATCTGAAACATAAGGCCCAGATTACAGATTTTTCAGTAAAAAACAATTTTAGAATTTGTTTTACTTTTCTCCAGCAAAAGAAACTTGTTAATGCAAGTAAATGGGGAAAATAAAACATCCCACTTTCTGGTGCAAAATCTACCACCTGTTTTCAAATGTTGGATGGTCAGATTTAAAAGTCAGCCAAAAACATTGGCTTCCATGTGATATGCCAAACACAAAGAACTCCCCTCATGCTATGAAGAAATTCAAAACAATTTCATGGCGCAACAATGAACAACTACTAGGAGGCGCCTACAACATAAGCAAGTTAAATTGTGTAATACACTCTACATAGACAAATATAAACATTCCGAATGTGCATACCTATTAAGGAAAGCATTTCCAAAGCTGTTGAGTTTGCGGAATGGCTTTTTAGGATCCACTACCAATGCATTTCCAGGAATGGATCCTTCTTTGTCACCATACATCACTGCAATAAAGGAATCCGTTGTTGGCTCAGGACCAATCCTCATACCAGGAAAGTCTTGTTCCAAGAGGTATCTGGAAAACAAAAATGCACAGTAAGGAGGTGGCAAGCATTCTTTTTAATTCAGACTCCATCAGTCTAAAATAGGAGAAACCATAAAGCAGCTACTGGGTACCTATGCAAAGAATGTGTTGCCATTTCTCCTCCTTGCGCTCTGACCCTGGTATAGTCAGTCAGAAATAGCAGTGAGTGGCCCACAGGACATTGAATGTGGCCAGTAGATTGACTTGCAGGTTCTGCTGGGGAAGGGGGCGGCAGAGACTGTGAATTTGGAGGTTGTCCAAGATGGAGGCTGTAGTGGCCGAAGGGGGTCTCCTATGAACAAACCCATCCCCCACACAGAAAATGGAAGTTTCGCTCCACCAGACCCCCGGCTCAGGACTTTTTTGGAGGTGCGGGGGGAGCTGCGTGGCTAGAGCAGTGAGAAGAACAAGTTACTTCTTACCTGGTAACGTTCTTTCGATGGGATGTTCCTCCGACGTATTCCTTATCTATGATAATAATTGTATCTCCAGCTTGCTGGCCTCGGAATTTTTTTTTCCCAGTAGAGGGCGCTGCACGTCGACGTCCGTCGAGTAGGTGTTCCTCGACAGCCACCGTATCGACGCCAACGTCATCATGCCCATAAATAGCCACGCGCAGCGTCCGTTGCTCAGTTCCGTTTTGTAGAGTAAGATAGTCTTTGCATGAATTGGTTATTACCCTTGAAGGAGCGTAAACTGCAACCACAAGGGAAATGTTACTGCGGGGATGGATGGGAGGGGCGATAAGGAATACGTCGGAGGAACATCCCATCGAAAGAATGTTACCAGGTAAGGAGTAACTTGTTCTTCGAAGGGATTGTGTCCTCCGACGTATTCCTTATCTATGATAGACTCCCATAGCACTGGTATGTGATTGGAGGCGGGAGTAAGAGATGCCATATTACTCTTTAAGAATGAACAGAGTGTAACACAGCTTTGCCAAATCTAGTCTCTTGACTAGAGGAGGAATCCAGGCTATAAAATTTGGTAAAGGTATGTGCGGACGACCATGTGGCAGCCGCACATATGTCTCTAATTGGTACCCCTCTTTGAAGAGCTGAGGAGGCTGCGATACCCCTGGTCGAATGAGCCCTTAGATTATGAGGGGGCTCTTTCCCTGCCAGTTTGTAGCATTCCAGAATGGCTAAAATAATCCATCTGGAGATGGTTTGTTGGTTATTGGTAATCCCAAGTTATGTCCTGCGTAACCTACAAAGAGTTGGTCTGCTTGTCTAATTTTAGCAAGTCTACTGATATAAAAACTCAAGGCTTGCTTAGGGTCCAGCCTGTGCAGTCTCTCTTCCTCTTTCCCCGGATGGGGAGGAGGATAGAATGAAGGTAAAGTAATCTTCTGAGTGATGTGAAATTCAGAAACTACCTTTGGGAGGAAGTTAGGCTTCACCTGTAGAACAACTTTGTCCTTATGAAAAATTGTATGAGGAGGTTTACAAGATAGGGCTTGTAACTCGCTAACCCTTCTAGCAGATGTTAATGCTATTAATAAGACAGTTTTGAGGGTGAGAAACTTCAATGAACAAGAGTGGAGTGGTTCAAATGGAGCACCCTTTAGGAAGTTTAGAACTAAATTTAAGTCCCATAAGGGAACTTGGAATGGACTTGGAGGATAAACATTAGTTAATCCTTTCAGGTACTGTATTACTAATGGAATTTTGAAATATGATGGCTCCTCTGCAGTGTGCTTGAAGATTGACAGCGCTGCGAGATAGCCATTAATAGTGCCAACTTGAAGGCCTGAATTTGCCAAGTAAAGTAAAAAGGATAACACTGCAGGTGTACCACATGAAAAGGGTTCGATATTCTTTTCTCTGCACCAGCTGCAAAATTTATTCCAACAGCAGCGGTATAGAGTCTTAGTTGCTGGCCTTCTGGCCGAAAGCAACACCTCCATGACGTCATCTAGAAGGTCCCAATCCTTGTACCTCAACCTTTCAGAAACCAAGCGTGAAGGTTGAGGGTCTTGATGGCTGGATGGAGAACCTGACCTCCCTTCTGCGAGAGAAGATCTTCTCTGTATGGAAGACGAATTGGAGGGCAGATGGACATGTCTAGAAGGTCCGGGTACCACGTTCTCCTGGCCCAATCCGGGACAATTAGGATCATGGTCTTCCGAAACCTTCTCAACCTCCTGATCATTTGAGGAATGACAGGGACCGGAGGAAACGCGTACAGAAGCGGGAACTCCAAGTCCACTACGAACGCGTCTCCTAGAGCTCCTCTCGGGGGAAATTCCCTTGAGCAAAACCGGTCGCACTTCCTGTTGATACTGGTGGCGAACAGATCCACTTGAGGGGTTCTCCAAAGGGCGAAGATCTCTTGAAGGACTTCCTGAGCTATCTCCCACTCGTGGGAGACTGTGTTCTGCCTGCTCAGAGCATCCGCTGTCAAGTTCTTCTCCCCGGCTAAGTGAATTGCCGATAGAGAGATTCCTTCCTGAATTGCCCAAAACCAGAGCTGCATCGCCTCTCTGCACAGTGGTAGTGATCCTACGCCTCCTCTTTTGTTGAGGTAGTGCATGGCCACCGTATTGGCCGTCATTATCAGGACATTTCTCCCCCGTACAGATGGCAGAAAAGCCTTCAGTGCCAGTCTGATGGTTCTCAGCTCCAACAGGTTGATATGTAGTCTGGACTCCGATGGAGATCAACGACCGCTGATGGTCAAGTCGTTGTCATGGGCTCCCCACCCCGTGAGTGAGGCATCCGTGACTACTGTTATCTCCGGCTATGGTTGCCAAAACAGTTCTCCTTTCAAAATGTTTTCCCGACAGGCCCATCACTGAAGGTCTCGAGCCACTCTGACCGGGATCTGAAGGAGATCTGTCATTCTTCCTGAGAACTGTGACCACTGAGTTCTTAGTGGCCACTGAAGAGATCTAATCCTCAGGCGAGCCTCTGGCACAAGGAATATGCAGGATGCCATGAGGCCTAGCAACCTCAAAAAGTCGTAGGCTGGGAGACGTTGGGCATTTTGAAACCTGGTGACCATCTGCAGAATATCTTGAGCCCTCACCTCTGGTGGCGAGGCTTTTCCCAGGGAAGTGTCCAGGACTGCTCCAATGAACTGGAGTCTCTGTGATGGTATCATCTGTGACTTCTTTAAATTGAGGGAGAAGCCCAGCTTGTGAAGGAAGTGGCAGACATAATCTAGTTGGATCTGAACTTGTTCCGAAGATACAGCTCTGATCAACCAGTCGTCCAGGCAGGGGTAGACGTGAATCCCTTCCCTCCTTAGACTTGCAGCCACAACCGACATTAGCTTGGTGAAGACGCTCGGGGCGGAGGTCAGCCCAAATGGCAGAACTCGAAATTGATAATGAGTTGCCAATTGCGAACCTCAGGTATTTCCTGTGCTTGAGATGAATTGGCACATGGAAGTAAGCATCCTGAAGGTCCAGAGATACCAACCAGTCCTGAAGCTGGAGGGCCTGAAGGATCTGAGAAAGAGTTACCATCTTGAACTTGTCCTTCCTGAGGAACTTGTTCAATTCTCGTAAATCCAAGATGGGTCTCAGTCTTCCGTCCTTTTTCGGTACCATGAAGTAGGGGGAGTACCAACCCTTGTTCCTTTCCGCTACAGGTACCGGTTCTATGGCACCTTTCTCTAGCAGGTCTAGAATGTCCTGCAGAAGGAGCGGATCTGGAAACTTCAAAGAGTTGTTCCCCGGTGGATGGCTCTGAGGGGTGTGTAGGAAAGGCAGGCAGTAACCTTGGGCCACTGTCTCCAGAGCCCAAGCATCTGACGTAATAGCCTGCAATTCCGTCAGATGGTGAGTTAACCTGCCCCCTACAGGTGTTTTGTGATGGGAGACCTCAGAGCGGTTTGGGAGCGGCTGATGCAGATGCCAAAGGTAAAGCGGCTCCTGCTGCTGCTGATGCGGCTTTCTTTCCTTTACCCCGTCCACCACGGGTAAATCTTCCTTGGCCTCTTTGAGCCGGCCGTCCTCTGCCTCTTACGTATGTGGAATAATAGCGAAAGGACCTTCCTCTCCAAGAGGATCCTGAGGGACAAAAAGTAGTCTGACGGATTGCAGCTCCTAATGATTTTGCTGCTGCTTTGGATGTTTGCAGTTTTTCCAGACTGTCATCCGCCTTTTTACCGAAAAGGGAAGAGCCGTCAAAGGGCATATTCAAAAGTCTGGCCTGTACGTCTGAAGCAAAGCCAGACTTTCGTAACCACGCATGCCTGCGAATTGTGGTACTTGCCGCCATGGCCCTGCTGATACTGTCAGCAGAATCAATGCCAGTTTGAAGGGACTCGCACATTGCATCTTTACCATCTCTGATGATATTTAAAAATGCGTCCCTTTCTTCTCCTTCCTGGAGGCAGTCAGCCGCTGATGAAGCACACTCCCAAAGAGTGTGGCTGAACCTAGCGAGCGTACAAGTAGCATTAATAGATTTTAATGCCATGCTACAAGCAGAAAAGACTTTCTTAGCCATAGCATCATATTTTTTGTCATCCCTGTCCTGTGGAGCAGTGGGGTATGCAGATGTACTGCCTGATGAAGTTGCTGCTTGGACCACCAGACTCTCTGGAGTAGGGTGCTTAGATAGGTATTCAGGGTCAGCGGCAGATACCCTATATTTTGTTGACAACTTCTTATTAACTGCAGGGACAACTTCAGGAGTTTCCCAGTTAGTTAAGATCTTTCTTTGTAAAGCAGAATGAAAGAGAACCACAGGATCCTCCCGTGGACCTTTATCCAGAATATCTGTGAGGTCATCCTGTTGAAAAACAGGTGAAGGCGCAGACCAACCCATGAACTCCATAATTCTTGACATTAGGGTTCTATAAGGGGTTTCAGCATGTTCCCCTGGGTCTGGTTTGACTAATTCCACTTCTGGGGAAGTGTCTAGGCCACTTGCTTCCTGTAATACATCCTGAAGGTCTTTCAACCTTCTTTCCTCAGAGGCAAAAGTCTCTGGTTCAGGTGATGTGGTCCTCTGCAGCCCAAAAGGCCTTTCTTGATCAGAATCTTCCCTTTCTTCATAAATTGAAGTTAAGGGGGGATGCTCTGGCCTGTGAAATGGTATAAAACCCATCTCTAAAGCAGAGGGAGCCATCATCAGTGGCCTTGAAAAGGTCGATGTTGTCGACGCCAATGTAAAAATCCTCGAAGGCGCCGACAAAGGCGTCGAGAAAACTGGAAGAGGCTTCGAAGAACTCGAGAGGATCGGAATCCTGCTCGAGGATGTCGACGACGTTCTCGACGTCGTGTCGGAGGCTCTCAGTGTAACCCTTGGCTGTGGAGTAGCCGTGGGTTTTTCTTTTATCGGCGTCGACGCCGGCATCGACTCGATCGACAGATGCGTCGAAGAACCCTTCGATAACGGCGTCGATGGTGCCGATCTTTGCTTTGAGGGGACTTTCGACGATGGCGTCGAAGATGCTTTGTTTCCCGATGGCCCGTGGCGCTTTCGGGTAGACTCTTTCGCCGGGTGCTTCGACTCGCTGCGTTTAGATTTTTTGGGCTTTTCAACCGGGGTATCACCCTCCGCTGTCTTCGAGGGGGTCGAGGCCGCTTTCTCAAAGACACTTAGCATCTTTTTTCTGAATTCCTCCCACTCAGCCTGAGAACTGTGTTTTGTGGGGCAAGGTACTTTTTCAGGGGAATTAGAAGAAGACGAAGGGGATCTTCTACGTCTCTTTTTCGAGTGTCTAGATGTCAACGAGTCGTGGGAGCCACTTCGAGACCTAGAACTAGAGTGTTTTCGACGGTGAGGAGACGAATATCTCGACTCTACCTCAGAAACTTTCGAGGAAATTTTAACTGACCTACCTCTCTCGAGCTTCCCCTTACGCTCCTTCAAGACTTTCGCCGTCATGGACAAGCATTCCTCACACTCCGAACACTGGTGCTCGACTCCCAGACACCACAAACAGATCCTGTGAGGATCCGTCAACGACATTTTCTTCCCACAGTCTCGACATTTTTTGAAGCCGGACCGAGGAGTCGTCGGGTCGGAGGAGGAAGCCATCGAGTACGAGTCGGTATTCTCGAGGAATAATGAAGTATATTTCGACTGAAGAACTGAGCAACGATATTCCGAGGCACACAAAGCGCGGAAAAACGGAACTGAGCAACGGACGCTGCGCGTGGCTATTTATGGGCATGATGACGTCGGCGTCGATACAGTGGCTGTCGAGGAACACCTGCTCGACGGACGTCGACGTGCAGCGCCCTCTACTGGGAAAAAAAAATTCCGAGGCCAGCAAGCTGGAGATACAATAATTATCATAGATAAGGAATACGTCGGAGGACACAATCCCTTCGAAATGTTTTGTATATTTTACTATAACTGAAACTGCCAACCTCTGTAACCTTCATTCCCACGTCAGAAAGTTTGTTTACACACAGCAGCAATCCTGCTGCTCCTATTGTGCATCTGTGAGGCTCCTTCATCCCACAGGCGTTTGAAATAAAAATGCATGATTTATATTAGAAGTTCATATTTGCCAGGGAATGAAACCCCAGCATACATCGCTATTTTTCTAGCTGCAACCTAAATCTTGCTTTTCTAGAAAACGGAAAAGAAAATTAATAAGGTTACTCACCGTAGTGACCACCTTACTCCTAGTCCATAGTCCCCTTTCCTCCATACTTATGGGATATTCCTCCGTCCTGTGGGATGGGACCAGAGCACTTTGTAAAAAGCATCACATTTTTCAAAAATGTGTCCTTCCTCTCTTTTTACGCGGGGTAATGCACGTGGCCGTAACCCCGTCCTCCTTAGCTCCGCCCAGTGCATCGCCCATCAGTCCTTTTCTATCGCCAGGTCAGAGACTTTTAAGCAATAATAGAGTAACCTTATTAGAGGGGACGGCCTTATTATACTCCTACGTCCCGTCCCCTTTCCTCCATACTTATGGGAGATTCCCAAGCACTCCTCACAGGAACTACGGGTGGATGAAACCTCTTACTGAAAAAGGTTTTTTAGCACAGCCTGGCCAAACTGAGCATCAGATCTGGAGATCAGGTCCAAACAGTAGTGTTTACAAAAAGCCGATGGGGAGGCCCAGGTAGCCGCTGCCGCTCCCAGCGGACATACTTTTGAAAGGCAACCGCAGCTGCCTTGCCCCGTACCAGGTGCGCATGAATCCCTTTAGGAGGTTGGAGCCCCTGAACAGTGTAAGATTCCATAATACAGGCAGCGATCCATCTGGAGATAGTCGCTTTGGAGGCCTGTTTACCCTGCGCATTACCAAAAGTCACCAATAGTTGAGAAGAACTCCTAAATTCAGATGTTCTGTCCAGATAGAACTTAAGAGCTCTTCTAACATCCAGGCAATGCAAAACTGTCTCGGCTTCCGAAGCCAGGTTTGGTAAGAAGACTGGAAAGGAAATAGACGGATTTAGACGAAAATCAGAAACCACTTTTGGCAGGAAAGAAGGATTCGTCCTCAGGACTACCTTATCCTTGTGGAAAACCAAGAAGGGATGCTCCACCGACAAAGCCTGGAGCTCACTCACACGTCTTGCCGAAGTCACGGCAACCAGGAAGGACACTTTCCACGAAAGGTGCTTAAGATCTACCGTAGCCATTGGCTCAAAAGGCTTATGGCACAAGGCCATAAGGACCACGGCCAGATCCCACAACGGGTGCGGTTTGGAGGGTAAAGACGCATTAGACCCGCAAAGTGCCTTTTAATCACTGGATTTGATAGTGAAAAAGAGCACTGGTCCGTAGATAGGTAGGCGGCAACAGCTGGAAGATAAGTCATGCATGAGAGGACATGGATGCCCGACTCTGCTAGATGAGAGATGAAGGACAGCACCGTGCAGATCGTAGCCATCTTGGGGTCCAGTTGTTTGGCCAAGCACCAGTAGCAGAACCGAAGCCATTTGCTCTTTTATTGACATCTCGTTGAGGGCTTCCTGGCTGCCTGAATAATGCGCATGTTATCAGCAGACAGTTTGAGATGCTCTAAAGATCTGAACTCAGGCACCATGCCGCCAAGCTGAACGATTGTGGGGAGGGGTGCCACAGCTGCCAATCTCTCTGGTGAAGCAGGTCGGGAACCAACGGAAGCCTGATCGGTGCACACACCGACAGATGTTGAAGCTCTGAAAACCAGAACCTGGCCGGCCACCACGGAGCTATGAACAGAAGAGAACTGTTCACTGTGTTCCTCAGTTTGCAAATCGTCCGATGAATCAGAGGCAGAGGCAGAAAAGCATAAGCCTTCATGTTGTGCCAAGGAATCTCAAGAGCATCTCCCAGAGAGGAGGCTCCCAGCCCGTTTCTGGAGGCATAAAGAGGAAGTTTCCTGTTGGCCGATGTTGGGAAGAGGTCCACTTCTGGAGTGCCAAAACACTGGAATATTTGTATGAGGACCTCCTCTTTCATTTCCCACTCGTAGCTGACCATCGCTAGTCGGCTGAGGGCATCTGCAGTAACATTTAGCTGACCTGGGATGTGCACAGCCATCAGCCAGATGCCATGCTGAACTGCCCATTCCCAAATCTGAATGGCAAGATCCACAAGAGGAGGGCACTTGGTACCCCCCTGCTTGTTGATGTAAAACATGGACACCACATTGTCCATGCGAACACGGACCACTTGGTTGATAATGACCGGCCTGAACGCCTTGAGTGCCAGGAAGATCGCCCGGAGCTCCAGATGATTTATATGGAGGAGCTTGTCTTGAGGCGACCAGAGATCAGAAACTTGAAGAAGGTCCAACGTCACACCCCACCCCAGAAGGGAAGAGTCCGTCATGATTGTCACCAGCGGAGCGGGGTCCAGAAAAGACGCACCCACCGATAGATTGCCGAGAGACGACCACCACAAAAAGTCTGCTCTCATGAAAGCTGGAATCGACATAATTTCGGAGTCCGGATCCACAGCTTGACGCCAAGAACTCCGAGGAGCCATCTGTGTCTGCCTCGTCTTGAGCCGAGCGAGAGGAAGAGCCAATACACACGAGGCCATAAGGCCCAGAAGCCTCTGGAACCACAAGGCCGGCATGCTCTCCGACTGCACAAAGACCTGACACGTGGGCACCGGATCCGCCATTCTGTCCCCGGTCAGGTTTACTCTGCAGTCGATTGTGTTCCAACGAAAACCCAAGAAATTCAGGTCCTGAGAGACCGTCATGGAGGATTTCCGCCAGTTCACTGACAGCCGAAGGTAGAACAAGAGCTGGAGGAGAGACTGGAGGTTGCTCAAGGCTTCCAGCGGACAAGGACTGCGCAGCAGCCAATCGTCCAAATACCGATATACGTGGACACCCTGAAGCCAAAGATAAGCTGCAATAACCGACATCATCTTTGTAAAGACACGCGGTGCCGAGCTGAGGCCAAAAGGGAGCACTCGGAACTGGAAGTGCTCCTCCCCCACGGAAGACCATAGGTTTCTCCGATGTGGATTCCAGATCAGTATATACATATACGCATCCTGGAGGTCCACCACGCTGAGCCAATCGCCCTTCTGTAAAGAGGACTTTATTTGACAGGACGTGATCATCTTGAATTTCTCTTGGGGTAGATAGAGATTGAACTGGGAAAGGTCTAGGATGGTGCGCAGGCCCGCCTGGTTGGGTTTGGGCACCGTAAACAGCCAGGAATAGAATCCCTCCCCTCGTTCCCCTAGGGGAATAGGTTCCACCACCCTGAGATCCAGTAACTTCTGAATCTCGGCTCTGAGGGAGGGAGACCCTGACTGCTGGAAGGGAGGCTTGACGGGTGGGGTAGGGAGAAGAGATAAGCGGAAGCCCGCCCGAGCAACTGACAAGACCCACCGGTCCTCTGTGATGGTCTGCCACACCTCCCAATGAGACGCAATGGGTCCTCCAACTGGGGTCTCGTGCGAGCGCAGAGAAACTTCATTTCGCTGGTTTTTCGGTGGCGGCACCACCTGAACCTGAAGAGGAGGCTGAGGAATGGGAGAAAAACCAGCTCCGTTGCTTCCGTCGGTGGGAATTTCCCGATGGGGCATCAACCCTGCGGGCAGAAACCCCATGAAACCAGAGGACTGCTGAGGCTGTGAGGACGTTCTCTGTGCCCTAAAAGGTGACTTCACCAGGACAGACAAGGACTTGGCGGTCTGAGTGCTGTGCTTAGTTTTGGTCAGTTCCACGTCCGTTGTGGAATGAAAAAGTTCCTTGCCATCAAAGGGCAGGTCCAGAACTTTATCCTGCACCTCTTTAGAGAACTTGGTGGCGTGACAAGGAGGTGTCCACGCCAAGCATAAGGCCTCGGGCCGAGGTGTCGAATTGATGCGCCGCGGCCTCCAGCATATCCTGTGCCAGGACCCTGGCATCTGACAAACCCGTTTTAAAATCCCCCAGCTTATCAGCGGAATAAATTCCTCAAACTGACAGACCTTTCCACATTTTCAAATTTGCCCCTGCTAATACCAATTCCGCATTTGCTTGACACAACTGCAGGGCTGAATTAGCGAAAATCCTCCTTCCCAAGGAGTCCAGAAGCTTGTGCTCCTTGGCCAAAACCTGCGTAGCCATTGCAGAAGACGATGCAGCAGGTCTGGATTGTAAAGTGGCCACAGCCACTACCGTGGAGGATGGGGACGGAGACGATGCTAAAGCCACCTCTTCCAAAGAATGGAGCCTATAACGCACGTCAATCTTCTTGTCGACCAACAGTCCAGAGTGCGGTTTTTCCCAAACTTTACAGACCTCGGCCAAAACGTCCTTCTGTAAGAACAGGCCGGTATGCTCCGAAGGAGACAAGGTGAACGCCCCCGAAAGCACTCCTTCCTGCGGATTGGGTGCCTCAGGTACTGGAACATCCAACAGACACATCATGTCCAGCACCCGGCCGTGAAATGCTCTGACAGAGCGGGGCTGGTCATTGCTGCCCTGATCCCCCTGAGCATCATCAGACACCTCCGGGCTGGGCTGCGACGCATCAGGCATCACCAGAGATTTGTCCACTGGAAACAATGGAGGCAAGGGAGGAAGAGCCGGTGGAGGCATGGCCGGTAAAGGCGGTGCTGGCGGAATCACTGGTGCCACAGCAGGGACCATCGGAGCAGGGGGGGGCATATCTCCCTAAACAAGCCTCGAAAATACTCCTTCATGGGGTCGGTGTGCATAAGTCTTTGAAACTTGCCGAAAAAGATGTCCTCCGCTGCTGATTTAGGTGCGACTGGAGGAGGCTTCTCATGAGCGGAGTAACTCCAGGGGCGCAAGGGAGAGGGTTGCCAAGAGGGCCCTTCCCCACTGGTGTCCACATAAATCAAGGGCGCTGATGCTGCCGGGAGCGAAACATTGTGCGGTAAGGGCATCCGAGCGTCCCAGTCATAAACTGGACGAAAAGGATGTGCACAAGGAAAACGATGTTCACCTGAAAACCCACTCCCCACACCTAGAGCCGATGGCGTAGTTGTAAGGGAGGGATCCAAAATGGCCACCGTAGTCTTGGCGGGAGCGGCCGCCATTTTGTCAGCACCTGAGGAAAACTGCGACACGTGTGGAAGTGAGACTGGGGCCTCCACAGGTGGGTCAGGGGTCTTCATCTTAGCCTTAACACAAGGAACCTCAGCCGAGCTGGTACTGCGTGGCCTAAAATGTTTTTGAGACATGCTGTCAGCCCGACAAGCCTTCAACGGAAGGACCTCGGCACCACCGGTAATGGAGGAATTCCAGTCCAAGACCTAACTACGTGCCCCCTCAACAGGTCTGGCGTCACCGCTTGAACAGGAGCAATGAGGAACACACCTCACCGACAAGACCTTGACAGGCCTCTCAGAACTGTTGGTCACCCTAGCCTCACAACGAGGGGCCTCGGACCCGAGTCTGGTATGTAAAGCCCCTTCACAACGGGCCTCGAACTTTCGTCGGTAATAATAACAGCCTCGACTGAGGCCTCAGGGCATACTCCGGTGTTTTTATGGGAAGCTCCAGCCAAGGAGACCTCGAAGCTAGCTCCGGCACCCTGCGCCATAGTAGAACTGGGCTCACAAACATCCCCCACAGGAGGGGCCTCGGATATTAATCCGGTGTCACTAGGCCCCTTACGGAGGCCCTCGGAGAAAACTCTGGTACAGTTTTTAGGCCTAGAAGGAACCTCAGAGCAAGCCCCGGTAATAGAGCTTTTGCAGCTCCTCCCAGACCAGGAAGACCCCGGGAAGGAGTCCCCCGGCCAGGGTGCTCTAAAAAGTAAAGAACTCACCGGGCGTTTCTTCTTTTCTTCGATGAACGTCAGAAAATGCAATGGGGGAGCGCGCTGAAAGATCTCCTCCCACTGCTCCAAACGACGTTGAAGCGCCCGGACCGATAGGGAGTCGCAGTAAAAACACGAGTCCCACCGGTGGTCCGGATCCAAACACCCCAAACAAAGAGGATGGGGATCCGCCCTAGCGAAGCGTCACTGACAAGAAGAACAAGAAGGAAAGTCTAACTGAAACGGCATAGACGGACTACTACACGACCACTAAGCCAGAGCAAGAGAGGAGGACACTGGAAGAAAGAAATCATCCGAAGATGGAAGTGCGTCCAGTCCCGATCAAGCGGAGAAAAGGACTGATGGGCGATGCGGTGGGCAGAGCTAAGGAGGGTGGGGTTTCGGCATTGTGCGGTGCCCCGCGTAAAAAGAGAGGAAGGACACATTTTTGAAAAATGTGATGCTTTTTACAAAGTGCGCGGTCCCGCCCCACAGGACGGAGGAATGCCCCATAAGTATGATGGAAAGGGGACGGGACGTAGGAGTAAATAAATTACATCGCAAATACCTACATATGTAGGAAGAAGCAGTAGCCCCCTTCAAAGAAGAATTCCTCTTATCTGAGGCACGTAGCGTTCAAGGCTGTCAAGGAGCAAAAAAATAGTGTCTGCAAATAGCTGGAAAACACACCTGCAGACAAACGGTTAATCAGGAGAGAAATAAAGCTCAGTGCATTGAATTATTTAAAACCCTGCAAAATACAATCTTTTAGAATGATGAATACAACATTACTGCTACTCTTCATTCCCCAAAAGCAAACTATGTTGTGGAAAGACTTTAGTATCAGATCATCACAATCAATTCTTCTACCATAAGGGAAAGCAGTACATCACTTTTGTCTCCGGCGATGCTATCATTTGCACAAGAGCAGTATGAAGTGAGCGCCTGTTTTGCTTGTGGTCTTCCTTCCACTACTGTTGGTTTTTGATCTATGTAAGAATCCAAACGAGTCACTGTTTCATCTGCACATTTTTAATTCAAAATCGCAAGTGCTTGCAGTTAATTTAGCTGTGAAATTCTCCAGTGAATGTGTTAGCATAATGTGTATGCATTTTATATTATATGATCGACAGACAAGTCTGACTCGAATGTAAAGTGTAAAAAATGGTTTATTCGGTAGTGTGGACTGGTTGGAGCCAAAAGTACAACCAGGTGGATAAAAGGCAACTGAAATACCCATGCCAGGTTCTATAGATGACCACCTCCTTGAGACACTGTCCACTTTAGAGAGTTCTATGTGCGGGTTTGCATGGAGAGGTCTATGAAAAACCTACGACATTCTATAAATTATGTGGAAATGTACCCAGTTCCAGGGAAGTCAATGAGCAACTGGATGCCTTGTTTTAGGCCTGCTGATCTAGATGAAGCAAGTTCTCAGGGGTATCCGACGAGGAATAGTGGGCCGACTGATCCAATCTCTGGGTCTTCTATAGCATCAGGTGATTGTGCCCTCGTCGCCATGCCACAAGCTCACACATCCTTCCATTGTGTACCAAGGCAGTATCTACAGTGGCAACCATGCCCCCATTACTCATGCTGCTATACAGTTCCAGGAAAGAGGGTCACAAGACCCATGATCCCAACCCTACAACTCTATGGAGCACCATGAGGAGAGGGGGATGACTTAACCCATTAGGAGATTCCTTGCCAGAGGGGAACACAGAAAGCCATCCAAGCTTCCTACCCATACCAAAGTATATAGCAGAGGATGGGACACCTCTGTCATTAGGAAAACAATCATGCACTAATTCATACTTCTCAAAGAGCAGGGACATGCTAATTTCACCCCTACACACTGATGCCTGAGAAATCCTCTATCATTGTGATTGACGTGTGTAATCCATGAAAGTCCAGAGGTTACAAAGTCATGCTTTAGCGGGAATGGACTAGACACGTGTCTGAGGTTTTTTATGATTCATGCCCAACTGTGGGAGTATCACCCTGGTCCGGGGAGAAGTTTGTTTTGAACTTTATCCATGCTAAGATCATGCCAAAAAAGGTTTCTGTTTTTAAATGATTCCAGACTCCCCAACGTAATCATGAAAGTGAACAAGGCATACTGGGGAGAACTTATATACCCCGAGGAGGGTGCCAGAGGGACACTCAAAGTCTGTGAATTTGGAGGGGCCAACACCCTCCCCCAAGATACATGGAGGACTCAGTCAACGGCAAGTTCAAACTGTGGTTTATTACAAATGAAACCAACAGGGATCAGCACAGGAACAGAAAATATTCATGCACATCTCGCTCTTCCTCGGCTCGCAGGCCGGTTTTACTCCCAAATTGCGTCAGCACTTTGTTACAACTTGGGCACCTCTCCAAAAAAACTATCGGGCGAAGTGATTGGGTATTGAGTATTCTGTTACCTATAAAGGACATTATCAATATTATTCTACTGGCCCTCGCATGTCAGGTGGCTGGCCTGTTCCATCCCCAAGTCACTAACTATGACATTGTTGCAGTGTTGTGGACATACCATTGGATCTTGTCCATTGCAACCCACCCATATAGTACTAAACTTTGATTGGCTAGAGCGGACGTCCCCAGGCCTGGGATCCGCAAAGGTTCTCAGCTCACTGTGTACCTCTTCAAGGTGATGAGAATGATTATATGTCTGTATTTTAACTGTGTGTACCACTTTTGCTTATGAGAGTGCTCTCCTGTCCGGCGCAACACGTGTTACATATTGTTGCATACATGTTGCAGTCCGTGTCTGGTTGCCTGGAACCAGCTCTCCTTTCCCACCGCTGATCGCTGGCTATTGCCTGCTTCGGCTGCATCACGTGTTCAGAGACCACATATTTGAGCTGTGCAGCTCTGAATTATGAGGATTTATTCATATTTTCTGCAGCCGGTCCCTTTGTCGTCTGGAGATTGGAATGTCATCCGTATCTCTTGACCTTGGCTGCGGGTCCTGTCTCACACGTCTTGCTCTCTGTCCAGCCTGAATCAGTTCACCTCATCTCTTGCTCAGAGGCCTGAGGCCTGCTCTAATTTTCCTAAACCTTATAATGTGGTTTCTACAGTGCCCATGCTGTACTATATTTCCATAGGTTAGTCACACTTGGCTCTGTCAGGTCCCATAGGTGCTCCTGAGGTTCCATAGGGTTATTCACGATTAAGCATCTGCAAGCTTTGCTCAGGATCTCTTGCACCTTGCGGTTTCTGCTTTGCTGTGTTTGGCTAATTGCAAAAATAATAAAAGCAATGACAGTATGTATATATATATATCTTTCCTCCAACTATAGAACGGTACGCTCATGTTCTTCATGGGTTCGGGTGCGTGTTTGTGTCCCGAAGTACGGATGGCACGTGTGCTTCATGTCTAACGCTGCTATCTTGTGGTGTCTCTACAGTCAGCAACATGGCTTCTTGGTGTTTAGTCCAAGCTGTCCATACAGGTGTCTCCGATCATTGCCTGTGGCTCTTCAGCCACGCATGGGTAGATCAGTACGTCACTTGCTTGGTATGGATGGCTGAGGGGATACCTCTCGATGTATTTACCAATCATAGGTCCATTAGGAATTCGTCCAAAATAGAAGGGGTGATTGCAGTGTTTCCTGGCCTTCTTCCTTGTCATGAATTTAGTAGAGGATGGGGGGAAGGATCCCCCATCCCTCGTCAAGGGATCGATCACTGACTCTTGGCACCAATCGATTCACAAGAAAGGGCCTAGAGCATGTCCAAAGAACTTCTGACTCCTGCCAATGTTAGACTCGACAGGGAAAAATGTTGCATCGCTATTGCTTGATAAACTATCCCACAGAGAGCAGACGATAGGTCTTTTGAGTGACTTCCAAATGAGATTCAGAGCAGGCTCAGGAACATCCCATTGCCTATGGCTACTTGATTTATGACTAGAAGGGCAAAGACTAAGGGGCCCGGACTATAGGTTGCTATGATAGATTTCCGGGCAGCTTTTGATACAGTAAATAGGAGAAAGCTGTGGGATAAAATTAATTTTCTAGGCTGCCCGCAGGATCTATTGTTGACAAATAGGCCTACATTAAAACACTTCGGTCCAGGTGAGGCTCGATAGTAGGTGTATGGTAACAGCACCAATAAAAACTAAACCTTGGTGTTAAACAGGGGTGTTCTTCGGCTACCCTCCTTTTTAACATACACCTAGCTGAACTACCATGCCTGCTCGAGAAGGCACACAACTGCCCGCCAACAATACTGGGGAGAAAGGTCAACTGCCTCTCCTATGCAGAAGATCTGATCTTGTTTGACCATACCTTTGGTGGCCTCTAAAGATCTATGGAGGCATTGTTAAGCTTTGATAACGAACATGACCTTAAATTTAATTACGAAAAAACCAAGGTCATGCTCTTCTCCCATAATCGAGTCAAGGCATCCACTTTGGTCATCAACAGGAACATCATAGAGCAAGCTGACAGCTATAAATACCTGGGTGTCGAATTCACCACCAAGTCTGATTATACAGAACTGGTGGAGGTGAGGAAAAGGAAGGCTATGATAAAGCTGAACATGCTCCTTAGATGTATGAAGGCGTCATCAGGTTTTAGTTTTCATGGAATATTGTTCTTATATAAGCAATGCTTTTGCACATCCCTACTGAACGGGCTGGACGCTATCACCATGAAGGACTTTTCCTGGCTCAATGTTCTAGAGGGTAGATTCTGGAGGAAAATGTTTGGACTTTGTCCGGCAGTACCGGCTGAAATTATTTGCCTTGAATTGGTCCTCATATCATTGGCATCAATGGCACGCAAAAGAAGAAACCTATTATTTCTAAAGGCCCGTGAGTCAGCAACCTGTCCCTTCCTTACACTGTTAGGACAATTACCGGCAGGCAAGACCTCAGGCTCACTGATAGCTTTGAGCCTAGCAAGTTTTGATACCATAGGATGGAGTCCGCATTGGGAAGACAAATTGCAGGTTTTGGCCAGGAAATCAAATGTCAAGTTGGCCCAATGGGATTGGTGCGCCAACTATATTCACCTTTCTGCACTTAGTAGCTTCCCTCCAGTTATCAATTTGCTGTCCCATAGCTTTATGGCCCCCCAGGGTTACGTCAAACTGTCCCCTTCTCCCGAGTTGCACAGGTTTGTCTTCCTGCTGAGAATCAGCAAATTACAACTATTAACCACTGTCGGTCCAGAATTAGGCATCCTGAGAGACAAGAGAATATACCGATCATGTGGCGTCAAGGATAAACTCGAGACTGCACACCATATCCTGAACAAATGTAGAGAGCATGTCCTCTTATATATAAAGATGCATGGTCCTTTTATGTCCGATTGCAACAACATAAAGTCTGATTCTTTCTGTCTTTATTGTCTAAATAATTCTGGGCACAAAACCATGCACATAGCCTTATTTAATATATGGAAGGCCATCCGTAGGATGGGCAAAGTTGGGAACAAAGTCCCCAGCTTAAATTAGCTCCTGCAATGATCGCTGCTATGTAGAAACACTGGCTAAACCCCAATTTTTGCACTTTAATATTACACTCTTGCACAATTCACTAGACCCCAAAAAGACACTCTGTCTATGCTCCAGTTTTAAATGTTTTTAAAAGTTAATATTTTAATGTGACTATTCGGAACATGAGAGAGGGTTGAATTGATTTCGAAAATGCTAATGAAAAGATATGGATATGTAAAAATCTTGTGATATTTGGATGACTAATTGTATGCGGGTATTGATGTATTTAATTATGTATAATTGAATATGACTGAATCTCTAATTTTGTGAGTGTTATGATAAAACTTTTTTAGTTATAAACATAATAAATAAATAATAACAATTAAGAAATGATCCAAGTAGAATACACAAAAACAGAACCAAACAATCCACAATGCCCAGAGTCAAATCCCTTGCAATAAAAGGAGCACAAATGCTGTACACACTACCATGATTATCATAATTTTTACAGGCTCCCAATCCACACAACAGGTGAACGAGGAGGGGGTTCGGGACAGACTTGGGGAGTGGATCGGGCAATAACAGCAGACCTCCAGCAGAAGGGAGAGACTCCATACCCGCCAATGTCCCTACTGAAATACAAGTTGCTGTGGGCCTTCATGTGTCCTCAGGACAACCCCCTTTCAAGCCACATTACCACTCATCTAGAACCCACTCACAAAACAGTGCTTCCCCTCCACACACCAACGCCCTTAATAATACTAAGCAGGAATAAAGGAGAGCAGGTACCTCTCCTATAAAAAGCAGCTAGCTCAGTCTATCAGTGTGGGGGGTTTGGTAGAAAGGAGTGTGATGGAGAGTAGAGGGGTACTGGGAGGAGACCAGGAGAAGAGCTGGAAGTTGGAGGCAAGGTCTGAAGGAGGAAGACCAAATTGAGGCTGGGAGGAGGTTAGAGAAAGAGACAGTTACCACCAGACAGAATTGGAAGAACGGAATTATGGGGGAAATGAAGGAGGTGCACCATCAGAAGGTGAGAGATTTGTGAGGAGGTTGGAAAAGAGGTACAGTCAGCAAGCCAACTGCCCACGAGGGGGTAGGTAGTGGGAGCTCTCACTTCAAACCTGGGGCAAGAGGAAGGAACTAGAGGAGGAAGTACCATCACTATACCTGGGGAGGCAGAAAAACAGGTACCTTTTCTAGTAAGAAAATAGGGAGGTTCCAGCTGACCATGTCTGTCCAGGAAAGAACGTTGAGGTGGTTAAAGATGCCTATATCTTACAGATAGCCAGGGGAGCTTACAATAGGGAGTGACAGAGAGGGATGCTTCAGGAACCAAGAGTCTAGATCAAAGAGGTGGCCAACTGACCAATGGCGTACCAGACTGCAACCCGAAAATCTGGCCAATGGTTTCAGTCTTGGTAAAGCTCAACCTTTATCTTGACCTGCTGATCCAAGCCCACAGTGCCTCAGAAGGTGCCACTCCTGACCTCATAATACGGAATCGATGGGTTTGCGGGGCTACCGAATACTCAAAGACAAAAATCAGGGTTATCCATCCAACACTGTCAGGTCAGATGTAATGGAACTGTTTTAAGAAACCTCTTGCTACTCCTGTTGCATTTGTCACATACATAAGTAGGATTTCTTTTTTCCTCTCTCCCCTTCATAAATATCCCAAACATTGAACTTTTATAAGCAAGCCAGATTATACAGAATAAATGATAAGGAGCATAGCAAAGTGAATTTACATCTGTAAAGGGCAGTTTGAAAATAAGTATTGTATATGCATTGTTTTAATTTTCCCCAAAATGCCATGCTTTTCAGAAATAAAATAAAATGTGTTTTCTATGGCTTCCAAATGTCCAGTTCATTGTACATCCCTATGGGTGCACAAAGCAAAAGAAAGAAAGCGACACTCATGGCCCAGAAGGGATCTGGAGATAAGTGTCCTCCAGATCCACTGGGGTAAGGAAGACTGAACCTGTGCTGGAGTCATCATCTTCAACTTCTCCACGGGGAAGATGAGGTTAATGGGGAAAAGATCTAGGATGCTGTGCAGGCCAACCTGGTTTCGTTTGTGTACTGTGAAGGCCTTGAAGAACCCATTGCTCCTTTTTGACAATGGAACCGCCAACACTGTTTCATGTCTAGAAGTTTCTGGATTTTCCAAGCTGCTTGTTGGTTATCATTTGTATCAGGGGATGACACGAGGGAGGAAATTGCATTCCTGTAACGTTCTGCTTAAAAAAATATATATATATATATATATATATGCTATTTATCAGTTTTGCACAATGATCAGATTTCCCCAACAAAGATCCATATTTTGAAAATCATTTAACTATGTAAAGAGTAGTATTCTGTTGGTGTTACTGACACCTTGAAGGAAGGGTTTGCAAAACCAAGGTGTTTCAAGAAATGTACCATCAGAAAAAACTCCATTAGCACTATGTGCAACACAAGTGTGCGTTTTTGCATATTGGGGCTGCTAAAAATGTTTGGGGCATTTCTTTTGTTGCTTCTTTTTGCCATTTTAAGAACTTCAATTGATAACTGGATTGGGGAAATGTCGCTTCCTTGTTTTGTTATTTGTTTGCATAGTTTTACTTCCCTAATCAGAAGTGAACTGCACTGCCATCTGTACGAGAGTAGTAGTCTAAAAAATGCACATGCAGCGTGCGACGGGGAAAGGCTATGTCCCCGTCAGGTGGGAGTAGGGACCCCGCTCAGCCTGGGGTGGGAACCCTACCAGTGTACACACCAGAGCCAGCCCTTTCCCAGAGGCAGGCTGGGGGAACTAAAAGCACCCCATCCCTACCCCTTCCCCCTGTGCCTATCAGTTTGCTAACCCCAAGCCTACACAGCAGTTTTTTCTGGCCAGTGTTTCTCATTGTGCCTCACAGAACCCACAATGCCAGCAGCTGTTGCACCAGAGCAGCCAGCTCACCACCAGAGAGCGAGAGTTCAGCGAATGAAAAGCAGAGATGACCACGCAGCAGCCCGTAGCAGGCTACTATGCGCTCACCACCGAAGAAAAATCAATGCAAGAGCGGAGCAGGGATCACTTTCCCAGGCCGAACAACGCCAGCACAAGTTGGGGCGTGGAACTTCTAGTCAGTGTTGCACTTTAATAAACATTAGTCACACCTGTGTGGGACACCCGGAGTGGTGCCCGAATCAATCTGGTCTTTCCCACCAGCAGGGAAGGACTGACTTGAACAAGGAGAGGGACTGTTGTGGACAACCACTGCCAGAGACAGAATAAGGAGTGGGGCTCGAGACCCCTTTTGAAGTTTCTGATGTTTCCAACACCTCTTGTGGGGAAAGGAATGGCAGGGGTTGGCCTGAGGAACCAGCTGAGACGGAGTGCCATTGAAGAGGGAAAGGGGTGGATGAAAGGGGGTTCATGAAGCAGTAAGGTGTGGTTTGTTCAGGTGAGGAGGACCAAGAGACAAGACGGAGCAAGGACAGGGCAGAGAAGTGTGAAGAATATTTATTGACAAAGTCTAAAAGAAGAGTTATTGGTTGGTGGGAGAGAGTGGTACTTGTGTTTGAGCGAGCATGAAAGAGGTGTGTGTTACTAGGGTGAGAGTAGGGAGTGATTGATATAGTGACTGCAGGAAGTGAAAGGAGAATGGCTGTGGGAGGAGAGGAGATAAGTAGATAGCGTGGTGAGGGACGTATTAGAGAAAATAAGGCAGTTGAAGTAGCAGAGTGAAGGTGACAGTGTAAGATGAAAGGGTGAGGTAAAGGGCAAGATGAGAGGTACAGCAGAGGGACAGAAGCGGGAGTGGTAGGGAGAGAAAAGAGAGGGGGTGGAGTAGGAGGGAGTAGAATAAAAGGAGGAAAGGCAGCGTAACAGAAAGATCCAGATAGAGGAATGGTAGAGTGTGGGAGGAAAAACTGGGGCTTGAGTGTATAAAAGGCACAATGCCCTTATATTCCATCTTGGGGAATCTTAGAGCAGGGACTTCTAGATTGTTTTCCAAGGGTGTCTATATAGACACAGTGATAGTCTTTAGGCTATCACCCGGAGACAGGTAGATTGTAGATAGCAGGTGTTACAGATCTCTAGCACCATATCAGGGTTGCCTGGCTAGGGGGGGAACCACCCGTCTCTAGACGAGGGGGAGGGGAAGAGGCAGGGTGTAATGAGAATTGGTGTTTTCTTGACCTTGTCCATCAAAAAATACATTCTACATAGTTTGTATATTTCAAACATTAGATCACATGCACGGTTGAACAATTAAATGACATCAGGGGAGACAGGCCTCAAAATGTGCACTCTCCGCTAGACATTGGCTAGTGAAAATTGACTCCTGGTGAGTTGAGAAATTGTGTGCTGTCTGCATCTGGAAAACAGAGATGGAGGCTGAGTGGCAATCATCCACAGGAGCGTTTGGCCATGCTCCATCATCCCCTCTCCCAGAACAAGCTCATTTGAATCACTTGCCTGCAAGTTCCCCCTATCACATATGGAATTCATCACCGTCCAACACCTCACCTCATTAAAGACATCTCCAACTTACTCGCCTCTGTTAAATTAGCACATTCAAATAATGTCTTTCTCTGTGATTTTAACATCCCAGAGTCAAAGGCTGACAACCACACTCGAAGCACGATTTTCGAACTGACTGCTTCCATGGACCTTAAGCAAATTGTGCTCTCCCCTACGCATAACATAGGCAACACCCTAGACTTAGTCATCACATTATCCCCTTGCATCACTTGTGCAGAACCTATCCACCTTTACAGGTCTGTCCACGCTGCCATCCCATTATCAGTTGCCCACTCAACTACGGCTAACAAAGGTCAGGCTAAACAACCCCACACTCAAAGTAGCTCATTCAAAACCTTCCCAATCAGCTAGAAGCAAACTTTGCAGACTTCCCCACCACAGGCAATGCCTCAGGCCTCCTGGAATTATTCAGCAGCTCTGCTATGAAAATGGTGGACATTCATGCCCCCACACCCCCTTAAATTCAGCCAGGCTAAGACTACCATCTGCCCCATGCTACACCCCTAGCTAGCCTCCAACAAATGGGGAATCAGCAAAAACCATAACTCGGGAGACCTCACCAACCTCAAATCTTTGCATGCAAACCATAGGATTCTGATTACTGAGGCCAAAGCTGCTTACTACTCCACCACCATTGCGGCAGCCTCTAACAGGAGCAAAGCCCTCTTTGAAATAGTAAAGCATTGTACCAAAACGTCACCCAGAAGTGATATGAAGATGATTGTTGCAGGGTTTGAGAACATGACGCCTATCTGTGACCATCAAGTAGGATGCGGCACACACACTGTGGAATAACGTATGATTACCTATCTAGCAGAGGCAGTCCCTCCTCAAGTTGTGTTCGAAGCACAGAGATGGAAATAAAACCTCAATCTCCTGCGTAATAGACAGAAGATTTCGATGAAAATTCCAAACACAGCTGGCACTAACATCAAGAGTGGCCATAAATAGTTGGGGTGACCAAGATTGAGTCCAACATCGAGCAAGGATACCGTCCTGATGAAGGCCCAACAAATAGCCGTCTGAGAACGCTAGGAAACAGTTTATCTTAGTAGAGAGGCTGAAACATGTGTCGGAGATGACTAGAGAATATACCTTTGTCTGGTCTCCCCCATTCTTTCCAGAGGACTTTGCAACTTGGAGGTCCTCACACCACAGAAACTGTATGTTTGTATAAAGTCTGTGTAGGCCAACTATCTGACTAGGTTATCTTGTGTTATTTGACCTCCCATGGTAGAGGAACAGACTACAGGTGTGGAATTGTTTTTATTAATGAAAATGACAAAACAAGCTGTTCAGACCTACTTGTAGAAAACGGTGCACCAGAAATGTTTGAAGTCACTGTGTACTAACCCCAATGCACAAAAATGTTTTTTGTTGATTACTAATGAGTTTGATTATATGATTATTGTGTACAATCTATGAGAGATACAAACAAAAACAAGTTTTTTAAAATAAAAATCACTTAAGAATAAATACAGATTTTGATACAACTGATCCTCGGCTGCCTAATGCGGTTTATTGACTAAGCATTTAGATGGGTGGGGGTACAATCACAATTGATGTGACGGCTTAATGGAGGGGTAGTTGATTTCCACACCTTATACAGCCAAACCGTCACCTGACACCGAGGTAACAGCAACTCAGGAAAAGGTGACAGAAACAACACATTTCTTAATGGAAAAAAAGAGAAAATTCGAGAGACCATCAAATCAACCTCTCTCAGCTTTAGCATCCTCTGCACCCCGGCACGCAAACTGCCCCAGAATTCTCTCCCGTCTTTCCCCAGATCTCCTAAAAATGATTGCCTTCCTCAAACCTACTTCTTACTTTGAGAATATAATTCCGGGCTCCATCATTAAACAATTGACAGGCCGGCCGCTCAATGCCCTCCTCAGCATCATCAATGTCTCCCTTGCAGAAGCTACTAAAATAATTAAATACTAAGAAAAATAAGAACTGGTTACCCCTCTCTCGGTGCTACCAAAAACAGGCTGAGCAACTTACAGCATATTAATGTGCAACTTAAGTCATTTTTCAATTCATGTATATAATGTGAATTGCATAAAGGACCAGAGTGCCAGAACAGGAAACCATCTTATATCAGAGCTAAAAAATGTTCACACATTATCATATTTGATATTAATTTATTCACAGTCAAAGACGAAATCTAATAATAAAAACACACTATCATACGCATATATTACAATCAATATTGCACATTTTGGGATTCTTCTCACTTGTAAAAAATAGAACAAGTACAATTCATTTCAAAAGGGGTTCAGCAAGTTAATCATGGCCACTCTCTTATTGAAGGTGGTTTTGCAGATAGTAGACTGTCAATTTAGGTTAGTCTAACGTCATGTGTCGACATGTTTCGGCCATCTACATATATGGGACACTATCCCTAGTGTCCCTATACACAATCAAATCAAGGCCTTCTTCAGGACAGACCAATTTCTTTTTAGAAGATGACATTTCTTTCCCAAATCCCCATTTGCCAGACAAATACGATCTAAAAACAAAAACATTTATCACATATTGAAAAAGAATGGTTCCGTTCTTAAAACATCAACATCTCTGGATCCTTGTATCCACTTGTTTTGATCAATAGTGGATCTTTAAATTTCATGCATTCATATTTCATCATATTATTTTCACAATTAATTCAATTGTAATCTGTAACCATACTGTAAGTTGCAAAAGCCTTTACTTACATATTTGGCGGCACTAGAGCTTTTTAACAACACTCCCTTTTCATGAAGACGGATTATGATTTCCAGTGTCCACAACAAACACCATTAAGCCTGACCAATTCGTGGCTTGGAAGAATTCTGTGGAGAAAGGGGGGGGGGAGCCCCACCATATGTTTAATACATACTATTTCCACATTACGAAATCAATTGCATATTAGTTCCCTTCTTATTATTTCCTAATTGAGAAGGACTTCTTATTTACTTCAGAAACCACCTAAGGTTATTCGGGCCTCTACAGCTAAATTTTGAGGACATTAAAACTAGCATAGTTAATCTGGCTATAGTGATATACTCCATTGTGTGTCAGAAACGAGGTCTGTCACTTTTATTACCATGGTTGCGGTAAGAGAAAACAACACTGCACTTACGCGAGCACAATTGGTCTCGTGTCCACAGCTTTAATATATTGTGGCGAGCCTAGTGAATCTGTGTTGTCTGGCAGGCGCTTTTAAGTTCCGCCAGCCGTCACGTGATTGTCGCATCCCGAAATGGTTGGCGCAGTCATACAACAAATCTATGAAACAAAAAACAAAGCGATCCAGCGCCGTATGATTACAACGTTGTGCCACAACAGTACCCGTCTGCACACAACACAATAGCAGGGCACTGACACAAGCCGTCATGTACGACAGGCGAAACTGCTACCCAAAGAAAAAGGGAGTTGAAACCCAGTTACAAGCCCCAAGGCCCTCCGGAAATGTTATTAGAAAAGAGCGGCGACAGGTGAGTGAGCAAAGTAAATCAAGAGCCGTCACCTAGTGAGAGTCAGGCACGGACTGATGCTTACCTCATTTCCGTATGATCTCCTTCTGTCGCGGTCGGTGCACTCGCGAGGCTTCAAAGAGAGTCCGAATGCATCGGTACGCAACTGCAGTTTTAAATACACGCATTTACGTGTCACGTGAGGACTGCAGCTACTCCTCTTAAAGGGAGAGTGCAGCTGCTAAAAAGCACACAGCAGCACTTAGAAATGTCTGTTGTTCGAGGACACCCCCTTAGGGGCAGTGTCTGTTTGTACTGTTGTTTTTCTAAATTACATGGGGGGCAAAACATCAATGGCTGCTACAACAAGGCATGTTATACATAACCTGTAAAGGCCTATAATACAAGATAGGCACTAGCTTGTTATTCGCACAGATCAGAAAAAAATTCCCAAATGATCAAAAAGGGGGGGGGCAGGCAGCGATTGTAAAAAGGGAACAAGGTACAGTTAACAGTTACCTCAGAGTGATAATGGAATTCCACTCTACTGCCAGATTTAAACCTGAGCTAGCCGTATTGAGGGAATATATCCATTTTTGTTCGCTCAAACTTAATAAATTGTCTCTGTTGCCTCCTCTTATACTTGCTGGAATCGTTTGTAAAACAAACCACAGCATCTCTGTGTATTTATGTTTCTCTGCCTCATAGTGCGCAACTAGAGGCTTGTTAGGAACTTTATTTTTAAGACATGACTTGTGTTCAGAGATGCGTTGTTTAATGCATCTCTTCGTCTTCCCAATATAAATTAAATTACACGGGCATTTTATGCCATAGATCACCCAAGACGACCCGCAATTAGTAAAAGTACGAAACTCCCAGTACTTACCATTTAACTCAATTTCTTTTAGATTGTTAGTGGAAGCACAGGCAACACAATTCCCGCATTTCAAGTGTCCCACTACCGGTGGCAAATGCCACACTGTGGTCTGAGTGGGCAACGTTTCTTTCTTCGGGTATGAGTGCACAACTAAGTCCCTCGCATTTTTTTGTCTCCTAAATGCAAACCAGGGGCTAATTGGTTCAAAATCTGCTGTTTTTAAAATGTGCCAGTTCCTTTTAATGGACCGCCTCAGTTGGTTACTAATGGGACTGAACGTCGTAACACATGTCATTTTGTTTTCCTGTGTTTTAGCTTCAGGATGAAGACACCTATTCCTATTCGCATGTTTAGCCCGTCTATAGGCTCTGTTAACTATTTTCTTCGGAGAACCTCTGTTCTTTAATCTCTCTTTTAGATCTTTTCCTTCCTTTTCAAAATCTGTTGTATTTGAATAGTTTCTCCTAATTCAGAGGAACTGACCGATAGGAAGGTTTTCCCGTAATGCCACCGGATGGAAACTTTGAAATTGGAGCAGAGTATTCTTATCCGTAGGTTTCCGGAATAAGGTGGTTGACAGTACTCCACTTGCAGTTCTTTGGATCAAAAGATCCAGAAAAGCAATGGAGGATGTGTTCCATGTCATCGTGAGTTTGATGAACATGCTCTGATCATTCAGCCATACCAGAAACTCCTCGAGAAGCGGCACAACTGCTTTCCAAATCATAAAAACATCATCTATATACCTATACCACTGTCCAATCTGATCTTTAAATGGATTATCAGTATGGTATATAGATGTGGCTTCGTACTGGTCCATATACAGATTCGCCAGATCAGGGGCAAATGTAGCCCCCATGCTTGTACCGTGGATCTGACGATAAAAAGAGCCGTCATATAAAAAGAAATTTTCGGTCAGCGCTAAACGGATACATTCTAGGATGAATGACGTAGGCACAAGATCAATTGTAACTGTTCTTTTGTCCAAAAAAAGCTTCATAATTCTCAGGCATTCCCCTTGGGGAATGCTAGTATAAAGGGCCGTCACGTCCAGAGTTACTAGCAAGCTATCTTCTTGACATGGTAGGTCATTGATAATATTGACCATACTCGTCGTGTCTTTTACAAAGGACCTAATTTGTTTAACAAAGGGTCTGAGAAACCAGTCGGAGTACATAGATAATGGTTCGAGGACCGAGTTTATTGCCGACACGATCGGTCTGCCAGGTGGCGTCACTGCATTCTTATGCACTTTTGGCAGAAGATAAAAAGCTGGAATTGTAGGATTGTCTTTTACCAAGAATGAAAATTCATCTGTTTCTATCCAGCCTACGTTAATGGCATGGTCCATCAAACTTTTGATTTCCGCTTTTAGGCGTGAGGTGGGGTCGCGATCTAGTTTGCTATAGAACAGTGGATTCTCAAGATGTACTTTGATTTCACTGTCATACAACACTTTATCCCATAAAACAATCCCTCCGCCCTTATCAGCTGGTTTTATATGAAAAGTTTGATTGCTTTGTAATGACCGAAGAGCTTGTCTTTCTTCTCGGCTCATATTGTCTTTATGATGATTGTGGGAGGACATTCATTTTTTACTCTCTTGAATGATTTTATTTTCAAAAGCCACAATGGCTGGGGCAACCATGCCATTGTTGGGTACAAAAGAAGAGGGAGGTTTTAACCCAGTAACGCTTTGTTTTTTGTTGGTTATCGGGGAATCTTTGAAAAGAAGCAACATTCCCGGACACCCTCAAGACTGGTCTCATGCAACCTCTTTTGAAAAAACCAAGCCTAGGTCCAGACGACATGGCCAATTACAGGCCCATTAGGAACCTCCTGTTTATTTGCAAAATCTTGGAAAAAGTAGTTGATACACAACTACTCACCAGAATCGAGCAACTCCACCTCCTAAATGACTATCGGTCAGGATTCTGCAAAAAGTGTAGCATTGAGACAGCCACCATCCAGGCGGTGGATGATGCTCTCCAAATTATGGCTAAGGGCGACTCATGCCTCCTTGTCCTCCTTAACCACTCGGCTGCATTCAACACCGTCGATCACCACATCCTTCTCTCCCTCCTTGCTGACTGGATGGGATTCTCTGGCACCGTCCTGAATTGGTTTACATCCTACCTCTTAGGCAGACACCAGGCTGTCCAGATTAACTTGTTGCATTCTAACCAAATCCAAAGGCTCCATCCTCTCACCAATCCTTAACTTTTACATGGAGCCTCTGGTCACTCTCCTCAAAGATCCCAATTTAGCCATCGACAAATGAGAGATGATACTCAGTTCTAAATGACAGTAAAAAGTGCACAGGACATCATTCATCTCCGCAATTGCCTAGCCATCATCCAGTCCTGGATGTCGACTGCCTACTTCAAATTAAACCCAACCAAGACTGAATTTGTCCTAATTGGTTCACCCGCAAAAAACAACTTGTCCAACAATGGCTTAGTGATATGTGCCTAGAAGGATTTGATCCACAATTCTGCCTCTGCAAAATCCTTAGGCTTCACCATTGACAGCAATCTGTCCTTCCAGAAACACATAGCCAAGAAGGCTCAAGCAGTCAGGCTCAGAATCTCTACCCTTCAAAGAAATCAAACCTGTCAACCCGCCACAGGACTTCCATACCATAGTGCAGGCCTTTGTGATCTCGCACATCGATGGGGGAAATGCTCTCCTGTCAGGGCTCCCAGCTCCTCACTTGTCTCCCCTAAAAGCAGTCACCATGCTGCAGCACATCTTATTACGGGAGCACAGAATTTTAACTGAATTACCCCCATCCTACACAAACTACATTGGCTTCCACTCCAAGCCAGGATACTGTTCTAGACTGTATCTAAAAAGCAGTCACGAGTAGCACACCACTGTACCTGGCGGCTCCACAAATCTGGTGGCACACGCTCCTGGCACAGCAAATCGACCAACCTGCATGGATCACAACTCGTCCGCAAAGAGAGGACCCGCAAACAATCCTTCTCTTATCATGCACACCCACCCTATGGAACTCGATCCCGGTGTCAGCTCGGAATGCCCCCAAAATTCTCCAATTTCGCAAATCTCTCAAAACATGGCTCTTTCAACAACACCTGACCAAGGACTAATTCCAATGGACTCGCCTACCAAAGCACAGACCTCACAGTACTGTGCTACTGTTATAAGATGCCAGCCCAAATGCCGGCTACCCACACACTGTACAACGCTCCGCTGCTCTCGAGCTAGGTCTACGCATTAAACAATAAAATAAATAAAACAGAGGTGACAAGTGACTTTATACATGGCTAGTAGTTTGCAAAAAGATCTTTTTAGACCCGAGCTGAGGATTTTGGAAAAACGGGAGTACAGTATTAAATTATTTAAGTGGCTTCTTGCACGTCCCAGGGATTTAAATTCAGTTCATAACTCTAAAATGTGTCAGGTTCCAAAACTTTTCAGGGGAAGCAAAAAGGACAAATTAAGTTAAATCAGAAATGGAGAAATCAAAGATGGTTTACGAACAATTTTTTAAAACCTGCTGATGCTGGAGATCCAAGTCAGAAACCAGGTCCTCACCAGAATCAGATCATCCACGGATTCACATACTTGTTTGAAAACAACAACACAAATTTACATGAATGAGTGCCACAAGAAGGGAACATTAAGGAACCCTTCAGATTACCTAGAAATAAGCTTTTGCATTTGTATCAATAAAATAAGGAATGAGCTAATCTTCATGTATGCTTCAGCTAAAGTACCCAATATAAGTATCTTTCAGGTTTCTCCAAGTCAGATGTGCTGCTGCAATCTTAACTGTGTTGCATTACCCTTGCTGCAAACTCGTACCAATAAGACCGTGAAAATAGCAGAGCATGGAATAAAATCCCATGACATGACTGCCATACACTATACACCTTTGACAAATAAAAGTTTCAAAAAGAACACAAACCTACATGTAATGTAGTTTGGTGCTGTTCAGTGTTGCATCTGCAACTTGGGTACCTCTATGGTCCATTGTGAAATTGACAAAGTGTTAGCTGAACTCCTTGAAACCTTGTTAGAAAAGCGGTTTCCAGAAGTTGTTTGAAAGGGGAAGTGTAGGTTGACTAAAAGAGAAAAATTTGCTTCAGATTATGCTTTTTCTAAACCAGTGTGCTAAATGTTGGCAGAGAGAAACGTGCTATTCCTTAAGACTGCTGTCCCAGTCTATGATCACCTAGCTGTGTGAACCCCAAAAAAAGTGTAGAACAGAGATCCCATAACTACGTTGAGGTGGGGCCAGTTAAAGATGACATGGGACTTTGCTATGTTGCAGAGTCCATCCCTAAGGGGAACCTTGATCCTGCTACATCGAGGAGCAGAGTCTTCAAAACAATTAAAGCAGCCCGAACTAGAGGAAGGAACTCACAAACTCTACCAAGTGCAAACAAATGGAAAGAATGATGCAGAGGGGCTAGAGGAAGCAGCCACAAGAGAAGGAAGCTTAAGACACAGAGGCGGTTTCCGAGGAGGAGGAAGTGGTAAGAGCGCACATGAGAAGGGGCAGCGTTGAAAGACTGACGTAGGATTTGGTGAAGCCACATTCTGGTGAACAGGAATGTGACACTGCACAGGAACACACGGAGCACTGATTCATTGAAAGAAAACAAAGGAACTGTACGTGTGTTAAGGCGTTGCAGTCCATTCAGTATCCAAGGCGGCGTAAGAGGCCTGAGAAAAAGTAAACCAGTGACAATGTTTTATTGAAAGTAGTTCTTACACTTCAAGAGGCAAAGCGTGAGGTACTGAAGCCTCAAGAAAAACAAAGGGAACCATTGTCTGGGAGATGAAACCCTGTCACTCTTCAACATGGCACCTAAGGCACTCAGAAAGAGACACACTATCCCATGGTGACAGGCAGAGCATACTAGTCATTCCTATACACAATATCAAGAAATAGAGAGCAACAAGGACTCTGATACATTACCAGCACTATTCAGAGCTAGAAACACAAAAAGGTAGCAGGCGCCTCCCTCTCGACAAAACATGGCATGATAACCTGTTCAGTGGTTATTAACCACTTTGAGAGTTCGCAGCCATCTGCTTTTTGCTCACTGTACCCATCACAGATGGGAAATATCCATTTGCATATCTGTCTTTGTCCTGCCCACATGGGCAGTCCAGCACCGAAATGCTATGGCAATTTCCTTCTGAACAAGAGTACCAACAGCAACCCCATACACGTGTTTCAGCCTTGTTGAGCCTCATCAGTGAGGTGGAGCTGTGCCTAAGCACAGTGAGCGGGGAGTCCACGTCTTGTTGCCCCCAGGTAACTTTGGGGTAACCAATCCCAAGTTCCTTCCAAAAATACAAAAAAGGTAGCAGGCGCCCCTCTCTTGAAAAAACATGGCATGATAACCTGTTCAGTGGTTATTAACCACTTTGAGAGTTCGCAGCCATCTACTTTTTGCTCACTGTACCTTTCACAGATGGGAAAAATCCATTTGCATATCAGTCTTTGTCCCGCCCACAGGGGCAGTCCACCACCGAAATGCTATGGCAATTCCCTTCTGAACAAGAGTACCAACAGCAACCCCATACCCATGCACGTGTATTCAGAGCTAGGACAGGCTGTGAGAGTCACTGGCCACAATGGAGGACAACTAACCAACGAGAGAAAGAAACAGAACCTGGGACTTAATTTTGTTTTTTGACATCATTGGCAGGGACGCACTACAGTCATTAGTGAGTTTTTAGAGATTTATAATTTTCATAGCAAAAATGTCAATGGGTTCTTTTAGTCGTTTATTGGTGTTTAAAGATATCAACAGAACATGTTTCAGGCCCACGAGGAGTATGTGGAGTTCAGACAATAACTGGGCTGCTCTTCAGGGTGCTGAAAACGTTGCTAAGAAAACTGGTAAATTTGCGAATCCCCCTGCAAATCTGAGACAAATTCAGGAAAATACCTAATAAAGGGCACTAGTACATCTCCAATCAAATGGGGGGGGGGGACTATACTCCACTGGGCATACCAATCTAATACTAATTTCTGCCTAATCAAATTTCATTAAAAAAAATTATATATATATATCACGATAGCTGCAAGGACTGCCAAACCAGACTCAAAGTCCCCTCCCTCATGAGTCTGAATCTAGGATATATAGAAACAACTTAATGGTCTGTCCACTGTGCATAGTCCATCAGTTTTTATGTTGAGTCCTGAACTCAGTGTTTTACACCCTTATTGATTATGGTTCACAAAGTGTCTCAAAAATGTTTTCTTCTTCATAGGTTTTTATTCTATTGGGGTGATCACCGAAATTGAATAAAAACATGAAGAAAAAAACATGTTCTACTGTACATGTGAATTTAATGGTTTACTCTCTGTTGTATTGTGTGGTGATTTTTTGTTGCATGACAGGTATGTTTAAGAAAGAAGCATTTTGACTAGCTCTCGGTTGGAGCTGAATCCGCTTTAAAATTAATGTAAACCAAAAGTTCAAAAGTCCACATTTAGTGAAAGTGGTACTTGAGCCCTTTCTTTCTGTATCACAATGCATTCCTAATTTGAACATGTTAGTGCCATCAGCTTTCTATTTAAGCACCTTCCACCTCTCTTTTCCAGAGTGGTTCAGTTCCCCTACAAAGGTGATCACTGAAAAGAAAAGCTGCAATGCGGGCATTAATGGAAATGCATGCAATTAATTAGAATACACTGTGGGTGACTAGGCATTAAAAAAAAAGAACGAAGGATCTGCATTTTGGCCGAATCATGGCCTCTTGCTAGCAAATTGACCCCTTTGCTCCACAGCAGCAATTCATGAACCTTAGACTGAAAGATTTCTCAAAGCCATCGAACCGGAGACCGATTTGACATAGCGGCTTATGTTTGCTAAATAATCTGTTTCACTGAGTATTTCATCTTGGGGCAGGAGACATCTACCATAAATACTAGACATGCAATGAGCGAAAGCTACTGACTTATAATCCAAGTTCATTGTCATGATTTTATTTTTTTGTTATACTCAAAAGAGAATATGTTTGCACATGAGTGGGCTCTCAGTACAAGCAACTATCAGAATTAGCCAATTAAAAAAAACAAGACGCTGTCAATAAAAACGGAAGAGATGTTCATGTCTTTTTTTTTTAAAGAAAAAGAAATCAAGCTGCATTCATTTGTAAAGGGAAGGGTTTTAAAACCCTGTAGTTTTGGGGTAGATAGAAAGATATGGAAAGGAGACATGTATTTACAACACAGTCAATGAGGGTCATCATTTGAGAACTACCTGAGCTGCAGACAAGCCGCTGCTTTACCTGCATAAAAAAGCGCCAGCTTCAGCTGAATGGGACAGTTCAATTTGCTACATTGCTGATTCCACCCCTCAGCATAACTGACAGACAGTCTGTGGAGAAAATAAATAGCTTGCCAATCTACAGAGATTGATCGCTGCCTCTCCCTTATTCTATAGGCTCAGCCTCCTTCCACCGTTTCTCACTAACTCCCTTGGTTTCTTCCATTGGGCTGTGGGTCTACCCTTCTCTGGGCGTGGGGTTAAACTGCCCCTGGCTGGGATTGAACGTTGTCAGCAGATTTAGTTTTCGAATTGCTTGCTCTAGTTTAGTCAAATCACTTCTGCTGAAGTGATGTTGGACTTCATATTTTCAGGAGATTTTATGGCATAGTTTTCTTCTGGTTTGTCTTTAGATATTGCATACCTGTGTAATGGCAGAAAAGAAAGACACAGTGGGCCTCATTACAAGTACTCCGGTCCGGAATTAACACTGCCGGTAAAACCATACCGGCACCGTTTGCATGTCCGCGCAATCATGACCCGCGGCCCCGGTAATAGCACCACCCTAAACCGCCACCGCGGAAATAGGGTTCCCCTTAATTCCGCCTGCACGGAAACCCCTCCGTTACCGGCAACACGAAACACCGTGAGCATCACAACTAGCGCGGACACGGAAATACCGGGAAAAAAATGGCGGAAATACTGTGATCACGGTGGCGGAACCGCCGCCACCGCGAACATGGCGTTATACACTGCCGGCTGAACTGAATCAGGGCACAGGTGCACCAAATCAGCCCAGCTGGACCTAGCAGGCCACTGGGAGCCTACAAAAGGGCCACACCCAGCCCAACACAACACAGAACCATGCAGGCAGCAGGGCTAGTAGCACTGGGACTGGGCCTACTCAACCAACAGGCAGTACTGCACATGGTGGCAGCAATGGCGCAGAGGAGGAGGCGTAGGCGGAGGAGGCGCAGGCGGCAACCAGCCAACCCTGCAGCTATGGCAAACCCCATTGCCCAGCCAGCCCGACCCCGCCGCCAGCCACCAATACCACGCATCAGGGCCTCACCCTGGAACCTCACCCCAGGACAGATCCACACCCTATACCGGCTGGACCGTGCAACAATCATGCACATCACCGCCATGATTGAGGACAACATCAGCAGCCTAATTGACACCCCCACCGCCATCCCCCCCCCTCTTGAAGGTTGTCTCAGTTCTGCATTTCCTTGGCACTGGCACCTATCAACACACGGTTGGTGAGCTGCACGGCATATCACAACCGTGTTTCTCAAAAGTCCTGGTACAGGTACTGGATGCCCTGTTGCGCCATGTGTCGGAACACATAGCCCTACCCCGCACCCTCCCCGGGGTCATTGCCACCAAGTTGGCCTTCCATGCCATAGCAGGCATGCCAAATTGCATAGGCGCAGTTGACTGCACCCACGTCGAGCTGACAGTACCACATGCAATTGAGGCGGTGTTCCGCAATAGGAAACAGTATCACTCTTTGAATGTCCAGATGGTTTGTGATGCCATGCAACTGATTATACACTGCTGCGCACGTTTCCCAGGCTCATCACATGACTCAATGGTACTGCGGAATTCCACGTTGCCACGGTACATGGAACGCTATGCCGGACAAAGCACGTGGCTATTGGGTGAGTACAGCTGACGATGCTACAACCCTGTCGGAGTGGTGTGTGTGTGTCCAGGCAATGAGCATTGTGAGTGTGCCGCTGTGACCGCACATGCATCACCCCCCTTCCATCTACCAAATACACAGCGGATGCCAAACATCATGAAGGAAGACATGACAGGGCACCACAATGTGCCCGTGCACACGCTGCCACAGCCAATCCCGTCACTGTCCCATGAACCCTGTGCCACTGCAGACACCCACCCTCAATTGAAACACTGCCCCAAAAAGCACGAGAGGCGTGTAAATGATACGACGAGTATTTACTACTTCCGTACAGTGGAGTCACTCTGCCATGTGTGGACAGCACTGCACCATGACATGCACACAATCAAATGTCACCCGCAGGGCACAGCAAACATGCAAGTTAATGTGTAGGCCCATATGCAGTCAGCGACATTCCTCGTGATGGCCAAAACATACCTCCAGACACTGCATGGTTCATATGCATGAATGAATGATGATACAAGAATGCACAGCAGCAGATGAGGACATGATGCCACAAACACTGACATGTTCCCCCATCTACATCCCATGTAGGTGATGCGGGATATGCACTCACGCCATGGTTGATGACACCTGTACGGAGACCAAGGAACAGGCATGAAGAGGCATACAATAGGGCACATATCCGCACACGTGGAATGATTGAGAGGACATTTGGACTGCTGAAGGCCCGTTTCCGCTGTCTGAGCAGATCTGGCGGATCACTGCTGTACAGCCCAGTGAAGACGGGCAAAATCACGCTGGTATGTGCCATGCTGCACAATATATGCCTGCGCAGGAACATCCCAATGCCACCAGACGGAGATGAGGAAGATGGGGATGGGGATGGGGATGGAGATGAGGATGGGGATGGGGATGGGGATGGAGATGGGGATGGGGATGGAGATGGAGATGGGGATGGGATGGCAGCGCCTCCCCCTGGGGGTGCACATGATGGCCAGAGAGCACGGGATGCCCTGATTCGCATTTACTTTTGAGTCACAGCACATTCACAGTAATGCACAAACATGGTGACGACAATGAATTAATAGTTGCACTGCAAAATAAATGATCAATGTCCACACATGTATGTCTTGATTTGAAATGGTGATGTATTGATGTAATAACAACAGGGAAGAAGGTGCATTGGTTAGGGAAGCTGTACACCCGGGGCCACCCACCACCCAAACGTGCCCACCCCCACCCAGAGCCCATTGTCCAAACCCCCAAAACTACCTACCCCACCACCCAAACGTGACCACCCCTCTCACACCCTTGTAGTCCACATGTGTCCTGCACTGCCCCACACACATGCCATCACTTCCGTGTGCGCTTCTGTGCAACCTTGCCCAAGGGACCCGTTAGCCTACTCGAGCGCCTCCTTGGACTGGCAGTAGTGGAGCTGGATGGGGTGGTAGTGTTTGATTGGCCAGAATCAGGGATTGAGGGCATCCGTGCCAGATTTGCCTGTTGGCCAACCAACATGGCCTCCACAAGCCTGGAGGTGTGGTCATTGCCCTCCCGCACATGGCGTGCAAGGGTCACTATGGTGCTCGCAAAGCGTCCAATGGACCTCGACAGGCGACGCACTGAGGCGCTGTAGCTCTCCCTCTGCAGCCTGGATTCCTCTAGCTGCCTCTCCACCAGCTGGGTGAGGGTAGCCTGCTGGTCCTCCATCCGCTGCATGCGGGCATTCAGTTCGGCCATGGATGGGGTGGGCGACCTCATGGGACTCCCCAGTGAAGTGGGGCTGAACCCCAGCTCATGGAAGGAGCCCAGGTCTTCCAATGTGGGCATCTCCCCCTGTGGCCCCGTTTCCGAGTGCTCTTGCGGGGCACTGTTATCACTGCAGGCCGCCCCCTCTGCAGTGCTACTGCCTTCGGTGTTGTGTTGGGTGGCCATGATAGGTTCCTGTGGCACCTGTCTGGACTCCGCCAGTGTGGAGATGGTGGGGATGTTGGTGGTGGTGGTGGTGTGCTGCACATCTGTAGTGGCTGGTAATGTGGCCAGAGGTGCAGAACTGCCGGCAGCATCCTCCTGTGTGGTGGCGGTGGCTAGTGTACTTGCCGATGCTGATTGGCTGGCCTGTTGTGCAGTATCACTGTCACTTGAAACGGCTGTGGGGACACAAAGGGCATGCAATTAGTGTTGTTGTGGTGGCAGATGGGTGCATCACATGCGTCATTAAGATTGTACATTGAATAGTGTTAGTCACATGCATCTGATTGCTGGTGTCTGCATTCAGTGATATTGGTTGCCATACGGATCATAATGGGTCCTTTGGCCCACACATGCACTGCCTGGGGGGGGGGGATTGTTAATGGGTCCTTTGGCCCACACATGCACTGCCTGGGGGGGGGATTGTTAATGGGTCCTTTGGCCCACACATGCACTGCCTGGGGGGGGGGGATTGTTAATGGGTCCTTTGGCCCACACATGCACTGCCTGGGGGGGGGGGGGATTGTTAATGGGTCCTTTGGCCCACACATGCACTGCCTGGGGGGGGGATTGTTAATGGGTCCTTTGGCCCACACATGCACTGCCTGGGGGGGGGGGGATTGTTAATGGGTCCTTTGGCCCACACATGCACTGCCTGGGGGGGGGGGTTGTTAATGGGTCCTTTGGCCCAGTACTCACAACTGCATATTTACATGTGGCATTCATGTTTGGGCACTTACCGGCATCTGCAGGTGGGCTCACTCCTGCCTCAGCCTGCCCAATCCCATGGATTCCCTCTAGGTGGAGGACGCTGCTGCAACGCTCCTCCCATGCTTGCAGCCTCAGTGGGGAAGGGGGTCCTCTGCCTGTCCCACTGCTGCGTTGGCGGTGCGTGGAAATGAGGTTGCGTACCCTCAGCCTCAGGTCGTCCCAACGCTTGTGGCAGTCCTTCACGCTCCTCACTGCCACGCCCACAGCGGTGCACTTGCGTGCAGCTTCGGCCCACACCTCCTTCCTCCGCTGCTGTGTGGCACGCCGTTGGTCGGCGCTGAACAGCATCTCAGCATTGTCCACAATGTGCTCCACCAAGACGGTTAGCTCCGCCTCGCTGAAGCGCTGTTTGCGCTGCCTCTGAGCAGGAATCCTGGCAGACATGCTGGTGGTCCCTTTTGGCTTCTCAGAGTCAGGATTGTGCTTGTGCTGGCTCTGGATGGCAATGGATTGTGCTTTTATATGATGGCCGCCTCTCTGTTTCCTGTTTTGGCGATCAAGGTATTTCCGGTTCCGTGTCCGTGGCGGCGGAGGCGGAAACGGGTTTTGCGCCACTTGTGGCTTCGTTATTTCCATTTCCGTGGGGTATTCCGTGACGGCGGTAACAACGTTTCCGAGTCCGTGTGGTGCGCGCGACCGACAGCGTGTAATCGTGCGGTTTTTCCGCACCCTTGCGGACACGGAAACGTTTTTACCGCCATCACGGATTTTGCACGGTCCCGGACTGGCAGGTTGTAATGAGGCCCAGTGTATTCCTTCTTTCCTTTGTAATCTCAATGTGTTCAATAAAATGTTATAGAAAGAAATACAGCCGCTGGATTACTTGCGTCTTGTGGAGAAGATAGTGACACCAAAATCACCGATTTATTTACCATGGCACCCAAGTCACTGGTTTATCTGCAGCAAGCCCTTCAGCACCATACTAGTAGCCGGTCTGAAACATTAGCAGATTCACTCCCAATGCCAAGATTGGAGGAGATCGCCTTTGCAAATATGTCAGGACTAACGGCAACAGCATGCTCTGAGCCCTTTTTGATTTATTGCGAGATTAGAGAGGTGGTCGGTAATACAAAAGGGGTTATTATGAACTAGAAGGAGTGCAAATAGCAAACTAAAAGCTCCAGGTGAGGCAGTGTTAAAAAAAAAAAATCCCATCTTACATTCCATACCAAAAGTTTAAAAATGTTGACCTGGTAGAATAAAAGCGGTAGACAATATTTCAATATTTGTCACTGCTCATAGATATTGATGGAGTAAATCAATAAGTGCTCTATGAAGGCCCAATACTTCCCAACCATAGAAGTTCAGATACACATGGCTCAATGAGAAAGCAGTCACCTAACATGACACAAAGACATCATCATTCACAGGGTATCTTTTGAAGATAGGAATGTAGGTAATGTTCACAGTGGCGTAAACAACTTACTGGGCTCGAAAACGCAACATCAAAATAAACAAACTAAAAAAACCAAAAAGGTATGGGAGCCCCTCGGCAGAGAACGAACACGGCCCAATAGCCTGTTCTACGGGAAGGTGCCCACTCGGGAGGATCTACAACCACGTTTTAGCTCACTGCATTTTTCACAGATGAGAAATAATCATTTGCATATCAATCTGGTCCCACCCGCTCAGACAATCCAGCAACGAAACGGTAGGCAAAATAAACAAGCACGCACGCACACAGGGTTACAATCCAAGGCCAGTTTTATGTCCTCAAAATTCATTAATGGAAGACAGGGTTTATAAAAACTAGATAAGATATCTGGGGCAGAGGAAATCTTGAAAAGTGATTCATTTTTCGTATATTTTCTTCCTATGCGATTTGCAGAGACCTCAGGTGTCACTGCTGAAAAGGCTCGCAATTGCCATATTTGAAAAGGGCGCATTGGTCTTTCAAATGAGAAAGGCAAGCTCCTCACTGAGTAGTTTACCAGAAAACCTTGGATGAGCAAATGTCTGAGACCTACTCTTCACCAGGGAGCCTCCTCTGAGGGACACGAACGGATACATTTGTACATTGCCTTCTGAATTCACTATGCCCAAACAGTTAAAAAAAAAAAGAAGGGGGGGCAGCAGGTGGGACTGTGCTGCTAGTGAAAGGTTTGTGCATAATCAAAGTTATATAAATGCCTTCAAAGACTTGACAGCAAAAGAGGGGCCTAAAACTTGAAATGTTCGAAGGAGAGAAGTCTTCAAGCAGTAATGTAAAGTGACTAACAGCGAACCTCTGCCTCACTAAGGAGACCTGAAGGGAGTCAGCGTCAACTATTCCAAGTGCTGGAGTGATCCTCATCTTAGCAGTTATCACAAGTGGCAGATGAGGCAGATAATTCATGAATGTCTCTGGCGATTAATCATTAACATTACCTGACAGAGCTCACATACACATTGTAAAGTGTGTCTGTGTTCCATAGCAATCCATTTAACTCTTTGTTGGGAATGGGCTTTTGGGCATTGTAAGCAGCCCCTCCCACACCATATATTCGTGTCTGGGTCAAAAGCAGCAAACTCAATTGCAAAATTCTCTTCTGAATCGTGGAGTGTCTTCTCCGGAGGGAGGAGGGTACATGGTCACACAAAGAAACGGAGCTTGCAGACAAATTGTAAAGTTTGTGGTGCCTGATTTACACAAGTGGTTTTACAATGGTGCAATCCCATTGAAAAACGCTTTGTAAATCAGGCCATGTGCGTTTCACAGCAATCCGTGTATTGGTTGGGAGGTGGCTATTGGACTTTGGAAGCAACCCTTCCCACAACAAATATGTATGCATGTGTCAAAAACAGCAGTTGCAAAATTCACTTGTGAATCGTGGCGTGTCTTCTCAGGAGGGTACATGGTCGCACAAGGAGACAGCTCACGCAGATAAATAGTAAAATGCAACAACTTTGCAACAAACCACTTAATGGGTATAGTACTAGGGTTATCGTTACACGCTTACTAACTCTAGAGAGGGACTGGAGTAGAAGTAAATGAAGCAAGATTACCATGGCACATCATTTTAATAGGATCTACCAATTTCTAAAAAAGCATTACCTCCCCTACCCTCAGAGTCACTGCAATCATGGCCATTGTCTCCGGCCTAGACTACGCCAACTACCTATGCCTGCACGCCCCTGCAAATCAACCTAAAAAGCTCCAACGGGTCCAAAACTCTGCAGCTAGACTCCTCCTGCCCCTTGGCACCAGAGAGCACACCACACCCGCAAGGCATAAAATAAGCAGTGTCACATAGCAATTTGCTATGCAGTTCTGTAGGTTTGCTAATCAAATTGACACTTGTGTAGCAAAGCTAGCTATTTAAGTTACCCTTGTCAATGAAAGTACAGCTCGCCCTGCATTCCTCTCTTACCCTCATGGCTCTCTTCGCCCTCTTTTCTCGGTTCTCTGCAAGTTCAAAGGGGCTAATGGAGAAAGAGTGCAGCAGTAATGATCTCCTCCACTATAAGTGCAAAAGGGCTCTGTAGGAGTGCTAGGCAAGATTTTTTTTTTTTAATAATTGCAAACCAGAAGTATATCCTGTCTGCCAAAGACCAGAATGTCTTAACTTTATTTGTTTTAAAACGACTGTCATGCAATTCAATTCCTAAAATGTTAAGTTGCTCCATTATGCATAATTACAGTATTGATGCTGTAAAACACTGCATCATCACCATGCTCTACAATAAAGTTTAGGTTAGTGCATCTAAATCTCATAGTGTCCACTTTATTTTATTTTGTTGGGGAAGATACATCATATTGACGATTGAAGACTTTTGAAAATGTACATGATCACACAACGAAATGCTTTTGATGGCAAACCTAGTTCTGTAATTTGCTGGTTGTAGCAGTGAGCTAAAAACTTGGTAGAGTCTCTCCCAAGGGTTATTCACCCAAGAACAGGTCATTGGGCTGTGTTCGTGCTGGTAGAGAGATTCCCAGATACCCCTTTGTTTTACACTAATTTCTAACTTCAGTGTTACACAAAACTGCTGTATTGTTTCTCATTTTATGTCTTGGGTACAAATAACTTCTGGTGACAAAAATATTCGTACAACTTTGCTAATCAAATAGGTTTGTTTGCTAATCAAGAAAATGTTAATTAGCAAACTTTGCTAATCAATTTTTGAAAACTAATTTATGTCTTGCACCTGCCCTCTGTGTCCTCCACAGGCTCACTGTCGGGCAGCACGGTATATGATATGCTATGATAGGTTATTTATAACACACTTAATACTCAGAAGTTTCTAAGCGCGGACCCGGGGTTCGAACATTTGTTGCTCCGTGTCGTCTTGCTTCCAAGGCGTGCACGTTGCCCCCAAGCTATCCTCCAGAGACTTTCAAAGCCTTGTGCATCGCCCACTGTGCCCTCCACAAGACAGGCCCAGAATACTTTCAACAGAAACTCCTCCGTTACCAACCCAATAGAAACCTGTGATCAAGCACTGCACTCCTCCTTGTGATCCCTCCTTTCAAATATACTAGGATACGGGGACCCTCCTCCATCTCCGCCCAAGACCCCTCAATCTGGACCTCAACTCCCCATAGCATCCGCTGCATAGAATATCACATGCCCTTCCGGAGGGCCCTCAAGACCTGGTTTTCTCCCACCCAGCAACACCCACACATCCTGACGAAACCATGACACACTTTGTGTTATTTAATTTAATTACCTCCCAGGTAGGCAGGGCAGCAAAGAACCCATTATGAAATGTGCTGAGCGACAGAGAGAATAAAATCCAGCAGACCACGGGACATATTCCACGCCACAGCTTCGAAACCAGGAAACCAGCCAGAACACACGGGTACGTATCACACGCCATGCTTATGGAAAATAGCTGATGGCACACCTATATATACGCATCTGCTATCATACACTATTTTAAGACACATCGCACAACACCTCTGCCATAAGAATGCACTTATCTGGCACACCCATACACATCTGCTATCATACACTATTTTAAGACACATCGCACAACACCTCTGCCATAAGAAAGCAGCTATCCCCCACAATATAAAAAAAATATCAGTCTAGTGGGATACATGAGTCTCCTGCACTCGCATGACTACCTCACAGTACCCATCCATCCACATGCCAGCTAGACATGGGTAGGTAACAGGGACTTGGCCACCCCTTCGTATTGTCTAAAATGCACACAAGCATTCTAAACTCCTGTGACAAATGTCCTATACCTTGGACTTGGCCTTGCGAGGGTGTTCCCCTACAGGGCTTTGAAGCCATACCAATGGGAAAAGGCATTATACAAATGACAAATTACATTACATTAGATTCTAGAAGGCAAGTGTGGAAAAATGTTGCACCACACTGCAAAAAAAATATCAGGGCACCAAACCTGGAAGCAATAACGAACAGCAAAACGCGTGAGAGGCAAATGGTTCTGAAAGGGAGGATACTTGAACCCTCCCTATCCCAACCATGACTCACAAGGAAATAATATAGGAAGACGGAGTCATGCAAATTAAGCAAAACCTCTCGCCACGTGCAGTGCCGCCGAATCCTGACTTTGAAGATTAGTGGTTCCAATTCGCAGAACGTTCGTGAGTCAAAGCAAAGGCCCAGCCCTAACAAGTACTGCAAGTGTGTCCGGTATCACCACACATTCCAGGGGCAAGTGCTTTACCTCAGATCGCACTTCCCCGCCCCCACATGACAGGTCACATGCCCGAAGCAGCACTGCCAAGACAAACATCTTAATCAGCAGATTGGCCTGGGACTAAAGATTAAGCGTGCCTTTTCCACCCAGAGCCCCATGGTATAGACCCAAGAAACATTCATCTAAAAGCCCGCCCCCTGAACTCACGGGGGATGAATGATTAGCGTCTAAAACGACCAATCTTCCCTGGAACCCGTAGACATCGACCACTGGGAGTCGGCTGCATATTCAAATGTATAAACAGAACGCCCAACACTGGCACGTTCCCAGTATGCGAGCATCCAAAAGACAGCCCGATGAGGTTGTCTGACAGTGGTGGAGTAAGGGGCAAACGGGAAACTGTAGATTTTCCAGGGGGCCTCTGGACCATGGTTCACTTTTGTGTAGGTACCATTTTCTGCTGCTCTTACTCCCTCCCATTAATCCACTCCTCCATCGTCACCAACATCCATTTGAAGAAGCATTTAAAGCTCGTTATTCCACATTTTCAACAAATCGTATATGTCAGTTTTTTTGTTAAATTTAACTACTGTTTAATCTTTATATTGGAAGCCATGCGATTTAAAATGCAAAACGGTGATCCATTTCGCCCTAGTGTTCTTGGGGCAATAACTCCCTACCCCCAGCGCTGGTCATTGGGCCGGCTCTCGGATCTCAGAGTCAGCCCCCAAACCCATGGTCTGCGCTGGGTGACAAAAAAATAAAAAATTAAAAAATAAATAAAAGAGAGAGCGCCCGCTAATCTGCACTGTACTCTGTGCACAGTGCTTGCACAGGGCAGATTAGATCTTTGAGCCCCCACCTTGGTGGGCTTGGAGTCTAATATGCCTCAAGGTGCAAGCGGACTGTGCACACTGGACAGCGCATTTTTGTTATTTTGTGCTCTCCGCTCGGGTGCTTTTTTTTCATTGTGCCCCCGTTTCCTTTGTCTCTCTGGTGTTTGTTCTTATACAAATAAGTATAACCAACTAAGAACAAACACCAGAGACACACGGAGGCAGCACACATTCAAATCTGACCCCTATAAAAGGCAGCACATCAGATTCATTATATATTACGTGATGTGCTGCATTTTTTAGAGGCCAGATTTTAATGTGTGCTGACTCCGAGTAAAAGTGTGGTTTGTGAGTGATGCTGTGGGCAAATGTTATGCATCTGCATACCGACTGCCAGGGTTGGACTGGGGCACAAAATTGTCTCGGCTCCAAAGCAAAAGTGGGCCACAGTTGCACATGGACATTCATTCCTTTTGTGCCAGAATGTTTGATATTGCTCTAAAATATTATTTTGGACATTTCCTTTGATCAGAGGTCAACTGCCAGCACCGCCCCCTCTAAGCCCCGCCTCCTCGGACAACACCCCCCCAACTCCACGCCCACCCTGGCCTTTGTGGGATCCCCCACCAACTTTTTTCCATTTCCACCAATGCCTACCCCCTAATCCCTTTTTAAGAGTGGGTTGCATTGCTCGCGGCCTTCGCTCACGTCGAGTAATACGGGGCCACTCTTGAAAAGACATTTCCATTGCTGCACGTAGTTGGTTCCCTCTCCACCCTTATCTATTGACATATGTGCATATGCACAAAATAATGGTTGGCGCGTTTATTTCCTACCAAACCTGCAAAGCCAACTTGCGAACGTTTGAGGGTCATGTTCTTCGAGACTCTGGGTAGACGTCTTTGTATTGGCCTATTGCCCACCTAAATGACGAACTGTTTGTGCCTGCTTCCCATCCGGCAATTTAAAGCTGAGGAACTGGTGTTTATCTTTACAGGACAAGCAGAACTGACAACATCCGTTAGTCACATAGTACTGTCCCAAATAGTCACAGAAAAAAAGACTAGATCAAAAACGGTCACAATAAAACTATAATGCAAAGCTGTACTTTTAACTATGTTTGTGTATTTAAAAAAGCTGATATCTATATTTCCTTTGAATAACACATCAAACTAACATACTTGTATCAGACAGACCACACAATTTTCCATTGTTCTTTTTTAGTGTATCCTACCAAAATAACATTTTTTCCTACTGAAGGCAATAGTTCTCAAACCAACCGATAAGAGGCCCGTGAATTGAAAAAAAAAGACGACAACAAAAAAAGAAACAAGGAAGGAAATAGCACGGCACTTGTCCAAAAACAAAATGCAAGCATATGAACAAGTGTACCTCTCTAAAACATACAAAATACATTAAAATACTAACAAGTGCATCCACAGATGGGGGTGTCAGTCACTGGATGGCCAACCTTGATAGGTGGAGCCACTTGTGCTTGCTTGTACAATCACCCTTTCAAAATGAATGTCCAGATGGGACATTCGTGTGAGTCACTTGGCACAGTGACAGATTTAGCAAAAGCCTTCATTTCTGAATGCTGCGCCTGGGTCGTCCAGAAGAAGGGGGCGTGAGCTGCCCCTGCCAGAATTACAGTCCCCGAAGCAGCAGGGAGCACTTGTGGTGTTAGATGGTTGGCTGCCTAGATGGGTTGACATTTCTGGAGAGCGCCCGAGGGTGCTCCTGCGTCTGTTCCACCACTGACATCCATGCATTTCTGTTGTGGGGTCAGGGTGACTCCAAGGAGTTCACAAAGGGGCTTGGGGAACACTTAGAAGGTTCAGCCAGGTGGAAACACAACAAAAGACCTGCCTGCGAATCTTTGGTTCCCTGCGTTTACCAAAGGGTGTTCACTCGTTACCGGCGGCATTTTACCCCACCAACCTCGAGATATCTGTTAATCTCTGGGGAGCCATTAGAGATGGCATTCGGTTGAATTGTGTTTCTTTGGCAATCGGATCAATGTTTTCCTCATCCTTTCAATTTCATTAAGTAAGGCACCAGTAAAGCTTCTTTCAATGATCACCAGCAGACACTGATCCAATAGGCCTGCAGAAGCATGTAGATGGCACTGTGGGGTAGATGTTTCTTGGCATTGGGCAAAGTACTGTCTTCCGGATCTGTTTGGACAAGGCTGCTTTGGCGAAACCGTACAGACCCGTGAGGTTGGATGGGCTGGCCGAATGCATGAACCTTCAAACACCTCCAAGTTTGCAATAGAAAATGGGGGAGGCCTCGATGAGGTAATCCAAACGAGAGGCTCTGAGCACATTGCGAGTATAGTTGTTCACGAAAAAGAAGCACTTCCTCGTTCCTCCCACACTCGTTTTAATCTGGCTGGAAATCAGCCTTGGAACTGAAGCAAATCTGAAAAGACTACTTCCACCTTTCTTAACAAGATTTTCTGAAACTCTTTCACTTCCCCCACTGCTTGAGACCACTTATTGTAGTGTAAATGTGTTTCCCACTCCCTCCAACATTTCACTTTCTCATGAGCAAGTTGCCTAGTGTCAGCGTGCTTCTTTTTGCTGATCAAAATGAGACTTTACGCATTATGTTCTTCGTGCGCAAATTGATCACTCTGCACATCGGATTACTGTTACTGATTCCAACACCACGCGGTTACTGTGCGGCACAAAGTTGCAAATCCGAAAATTTCGAATTCGAAAATCGCACCCTGCAGTGATCACATAGATCACTTTATCCTGCATCCCCTTCCATCCTACTTACCTTTTCGGTGGCACACTTATGTGTGTGCCGCTGACTCCCCTGTGGTCATACAGCGTCAGTTCCCTCCCACTAACGTGGGTTAGAGCTGGCGCAGCAGAGTCCTTTCTTCTTTTTTACTTTACAGTCCTCCACTTGCAATGTCATGTTTACCGGAGAACCCCCCCACCCCTCAAAGCTCATACTGCCGAACAGAGGGAGCGGGGAACACCCCTGCTCCCCCTTTTCATCATTCGTAATTTTTTACTATGCCGAATGTGCACTCACCATTTTTTTTGTAGTTATTTTGGGGCAAAACCCTCTTTTTCTAACCTTGGCACATCCCACTGCTTCTCAGATCCCTATTGTGTACCCTTGTATCATCCCTTTTCTGACATCTCTTATTAATCTCTTTCTGTTCTCTGCCTCTTTCCCTTCTGCCTTCAAACATTCTTTAATCATTCCCATATTAAAAAAGCCCTCCCCTAGTCGTTCTTCTCTATCTAGCTACCGCCCTCTCTCTCTCCTCCCCTTTCTCTCAAAACTCTTCAACAGGTTGTTTATTATCAGATCTCCTCACACTGTAATCTTCATTCTCTCCTCCATCTGACTCAATCAGGCTTTTGTCCTACCCACTCCACAGAAACTGCCCTTCTCCATGTCACGAACTCTCTTTTTTTGGCCAGTCACAAGAAATCTTCAATACTTTATCTAGGGCTGGACGATATGGACCAAAAGACACAGCTCAATATTTTTGGGCTAAATGGAGATATACGATGTATAGCTCGATATTGTTTTATTGTTTATGTGGGTTAAATGCTCAGTTGTAAGCCAACTACATGCGAGATGCCAACAGTACTAATACTACTTATCCATACTGGTCCTCCTCAACAACGCAATGTTCTATGAGGACAATTCATAAATATTCTTTTCTTTTCTACCCTCTCCGACTCCCTTCATGCCTTTGTTTCATCCTGCCCCACAACAGTCCAGGGATGAATGCACTTCCACTTTCTTCACCTTAATCCCTCAAAAACCGAAGTTCTCTATTTACCTTTGATTTCTCTCCTTCACTTCTCTCTCTCCCTCCGACTTCCTTTCCACCCCCCACCCCCCGGGCCCGCAACCTTGGTGTTACTTTTGACTCTTCCTTAAACGTTGTCTCTCACATCTCTCTTGACTGCCTTACTTGCTGTTTCCTTCTCTTCAATATTTGCAAGGTACGGCCCTTGTCGATCCTTTAATGCTGCTAAACTTCTCATTACTTCATCTATTCTCTCTCATCTTGACTATTGTTCTGCTCTATGCTTCGGCCTTCCTTCTTCCCATCGTACTCCTCTACGTTCAGTCTTTAATTTGGCTTCTTTTCTCACTTTCCCCTCACTCTTCTATTGCCCAGTCTCTTCTCTCCATCTCTTTTCTCCCTTTGACTCGTCTTTTATTTCACTTTCTCTGTATCATTTTAAGTGTTATCCTGGCTTGGCTCCCCACCCCTATATCTTACCTCCCTCAATTCACCCTCACGTTCCCTCCACTCTCATCATCTCCACCTTCACTGCTCTCCTCCACCGCCTTGTGCCCCTTCACGGTTGAGTTCCTCCTCTCTGCTAGCCCCCAAATACTGGAACACACTACCACCAGATACCTGCACATCTCCCTCTTCATATATTCCACTCCGCCTTAAGTCTCATCTTCTATCCTCACTTCCTTAACCCATCCCCATGTTCTTTGTGATTGGACTCAGTATGTCATATTTTGTATCAGCTTTCTTCAATGTACAGCGCCTTGGCGAAGGCGCTTAATACATCTCAAAATACAAAAATACAAGCTGTGTGTCCCTTATCATGTCATCTCCCACCTAGCTGCACGTCAATGCAATAGTTTTGGCTTATAGATGGGGGTTTAAGCACACTTATTATTATTATTATAATGATACTATTATAACAGTCAAAAGTAAAAATGGGCTGCATATCGGGACGACAATTCTACTAATGATGTCTGAGAATTATTGTAAAGGGGTCCCATTTAGAAACTAGAAAAACTAAAAGCAATACATTGATGCATCTTTGTGGAACCCCATGCTTCCTTATCTGGTTAAGAACTATACCATGCTTGCAGATTGGCATAGGTCAATGAATTTGGAAACAGATTTTTTGCCCATAGTTAAGACACGTCTGCCCTGGAATCTTGAAACACAAGGTAACATTTGCGTTGGACCAACAAGACAACCTCATTCATCCACAATACCATAGTGAATGGAGCATGTTTACGTGTTTAGGAAGAGAATCACAGAGGAAGGAGGACTTCTGGGCAGCAGCATCACTCCAAGCGTCGGTGTCAACCTAACCAACTGTGTCCCAGCAAGAAAAATCCAGTGAAGCACTTGGCCCAGTCACACAGGGAGCGAACAAGTTTTGGTATGAAGAGGACGTCCACCATTCAGCTTCAGAGTATCCATACATAAATTGTATTACCCAGGGGGACATTGAAAGATGATTCTGGATTTTCAACATCGTAACAGTCCTCTGAAAATGATGCAATTTGTACAGTCAAGCAAATCCCACGTTAAGTTTCTGTCAGGTACCCAATCAAAAAGCAACAGTGAAAGTAGGGTCTCCCAGCATCGACCAATTCAGGAGTAATCCTTGATTCGAATTTGGAAACCTACATGTGGCCCTGGATTGCATGGTGACAATCAAATTGTGTGCTTTTCTCCCCTAGAAAAAGTTAATGCAATGACAGCCTTGAAGAACTGAAACATGTCGGGATTTGTTGTCATTGGAGTTACACACTCAAATAGTGTATTAATTGTATTATGTCATTTATGTTGTACAAATCTGTTTATTTTTGTGAAGTATTTGCCTGGTGTTGTTCATTGTGTGTTCACCATGTGTTAAATGATGGGTCATGTTCATTTCAGAACATTTTGTATGAGTATTTTATTCATTCATAATCTTTATTAAAAAATTTTTTAGTATTGTATACATATTGTGCATACTTGGTCTATTTTTTCTGGACTGTGAGAGAGGAAGTTTTGTTTGAGGTTATCAGCCTTTAGTATGGTTACCGCGTGCACACACTGTACTGAAAGCCAAGCCCCAAAATCCCAAATGTGCACACGCCTAATGAAAATGGCACAATGTGAAGGGGTGATGATACAGGTTTGCGAAAGGCCAAGATTAGAGTTTAATGGAGCGTGGATTATAAAACGAAATTTCAAAATACGTAGTTAGAATAACCAGCTTGTTTGAAGTCTGCACCAAGTGTGACGCCTTTTATTTCTGAAAAGGAAACATGTGAACAGTCCAGGGTTGGATCACTCACACTGGCCACATAGTATATCTGCACATAAAGCCCTAAAATACCCTCTTACACAGAAATTATAAATGAGCATTGTTCACTGACACAAAAGTGCAAGGCCTGCCCAAAGTAACCGCCAGCAAATGCAATCAGTAATTGCTGCCGTCACGTCACTGGGCCTAGCATCGAAAGTGAAAGCTGGAATTAACAAATTTCCCTAGCATATGAATTGGGAACTTTATAAAATGCGGCACGGTCTCCAATTGAATGCCTCACTATCAAAGCATGTTTGGTGCATCAGGTACTGTACATGGAGGGTCAGGTGAAGGTAAGGCGAAGGTGGCCTGGCCTTTGTTATGTACTCGGTGCACACCTTATCATTCAGTACTTGGTAAAGAAAGGTATGCTGCCATTGTACACGCACAGCATACACCATGACGCACACCATTATTTTATTAAATACCTAAGGGACATCATGATCTTTTTCAGCATCATGGATCTAGTCATGCATCACAAGCGCTCAGTCCTGTAAAAATATACAACCTATAAACTGCATAGTTGGGAACCAGGTGAAGACGGTCTTCAACATGCTGCACATTAATACCATTATGTTGGATCTGCGAATCAGTGGACTAATGGCCCACAGGGATCTGTGCTTCACCTAAACGATCACAAAACCCTGCATCTCCAGAAGTTCAACTCAGCCCTGCATCCCTATGAATTCAATGCAATGAGTTGTCAAAACAACTCAGATAGTTAACACACATCTGCTATTCATTGCCTAGTGCAGGGATCTTCAGCCTTTGGCTCTCCAGATGTTTTGAACTACAACTCTGCACAACCCTCTCCCAGCACCATCAATGGAGAGACGTCTGTAATAATGGAAGTATTAAGGCCGCAGGTGATAGGAGGTCCAGGTACGTGTCCTTTATTGTTGGTTACAGGAACACTCCGGGGAGCAGGTAGATATGTAGAGGACAGAGGTACCAGGCCTCCAACACCAAAGGGAAGATAGCTCGGACTAAGTGACACGCAGGGAAGACTGAGGAGAGAACACCCTGGGAATATTCAATCCAAGGGTATGCAACAACTGGGCTCCCCCCTAGACAGGCAGGAAGGACATGATATAACATCTTACTTCTTTACCTTTAAAAGCAAAAGAAAGACCACACAGGAGAGAACTACTCCGGCGGGGGCGGGGTGCAAACACTGGCTGCACTTGCTAGTAGTTTAGCACATTGTGCACCCACTGCCACATACCACACTATGATGGCAGTATAAACACATGTACAGGACAATGGTGGCCCTGTCCAAACTGACTCATAGCTGTACACACCCGATGATTGCGGTCTGGCCCATTCCACATATACTCGAAACACTACATTATGAGTACTTTCACCTGTTTGTGGCCCACTGTCCGTATTGCATACACACATTGTACATGCATGGCAACAGGTAACCGTGTTCCTTGTCTGAGCTCACCTACAAACACCTGATGGATTGTCTCTCCCCTGAAACACATACTCTGCGTCATTTTTCCCCCATGGACCGCCCAATAGGAGAGGATACAGCCGAGTGCGGTACTCTATGTTTATTTATATATTTGTAACGCGCCGAAAGCTCTCGGCGTGGTACTTTATGTTCTGAGCACACCCTAGTCCATGTACATACCCATTTAAGGCCATCACTTTGCTCTTGAACTAATGTGCACGCACTAAGGGAATGTCCGGGTGCTGCGGCTCTGGTCGACCATTATTATTTTTACTCGGCGCTGTGTACCTGTGTGCTCACCCGGCCGGGCTAATGCACACTCTGGGCGCTCTACGTACCGGATGAAGGTGGTCTTGCCCGTGCTGTATTGCCCCACCAGAAGCACCATCGGCTTGTTCTCGAAGTCGGCATCCTCCAGGGCCGGCGAGTGGAACTCGTGGAAGCGGTAGTGCTCCTCCAGCGGCAGCAGCTTCCCGTTGTACAGCGACTTGAGTCCGCCCGTCACCGTCTGCAGGACGTCGGGCTTCTCGGCGGTCTCCTTCCCCAGCCAGCTGAACATGGTGGCGGCCTTCGCGCGCGCTCTCACCTCGCTCTTCCAACCGTAGAAACCGTCACTGGGATCCGAACAGCGAGAAGCACGCGCCGCCCGCCCGCCAGTACAAGCTAAAAGTCACGCGCGCACACAAGCCCCGCGCCGCAGCCTTGCAACCGGCTCAACCAGGAAGCGGTGACGTCACCGTGCGCCACGCCCCCTCGCCAGTCTAGCGGGTGTCGCTGCCAGGCCCTGGCACGCACGTCACCGCCCGCCGCGAGCCGCACGCCAGCCTCGGATATATCCGCCACGTCACTTCTCGCGCGAGACAGAGTACTGTTACCGCTGTCTGTCAGCAGCACAACACCGCCTCGCCACGACTATCAGCAACATGCCGCAGAGCACTAATGTAATCACGCCTGCAGGCAGACACTCCAGGGCACTACCATAACCTGTCATTGTAGCTAGCACCAGCAGTCACAGTACAACTTCCATGCCTGGCTGGCACCACCAACCCATAGAACCAGACCAAGTCATAGTTTCCACTTGATAATCCCACGTCACTCCAGCAATACTTTGGCTTGTCCTAGCCATGCCGAGCATCCCACAGTACTCATCTAGCGCCATAGCATTGTATCTCGAGCATCCACAGAACACCAATACTCTGCCCTAACACTGACCAGTATCTTCTTGCGTCCTGTCATAACTATCACCCGCACACACAGTACTTGTATGCCCTGCCCTAGCCATCTCCATCATCCCACAGTACTCCTCTACTACTCTGTCATAGTTATCACTGGATCAGGCGTGCAACTAGGCAAACATTGGGTGAGATGTGGGGGTGGGGGGGTAACCCTTCAAATGTTGGGAGAGGGGCTAACTTCAGAGACCTCTAATGAGACTATTCTAGCGCAGTTTCAATGTTCCAATTTATTAACTCTTTCCATGCCTGAAACCACACCCTTAAGAACTGGAATGACAATTAGTTGTCTCCTGTACCCCATTCACTTCAAATCACTCCCCTGATATGCAAATACTAACACACCATCACCATTTCAGTTGCCTAAAAACGTATCCATACAAATGCAGGTGCTAACAATGACACGCTTTACATTAGTAATTGCTGTGCCTTTGTTAACTGTGCAGCGTGGGCACTGTTTATTGTCTGTATCCTGTCCTGCCAGGTCTGTAGTTGAGCCAGGCCAAGTCAACATAACCCAAACTTTGGGGGGTGGCAGGGAAGGGGTACTAAAGCCGGGCCTGCCCAATGGCTGTTGCGCCACTGCACTACATTCTGCAGTACTCTTCCAATAGTCTGCCCTGGCTATCGCCGGCATACCACTACTCTTCTAGTGCCCTGCCATAGCTGTCACCAACATCCACTGTTCTTCTATGCCCTGGCCTAGCTATCACCATGACCCACCTGTACAGTTCTAGTGCCTTTTCATAGCGGTCACCAGCTTCCACATTACTTGTATGTCTTGCCCTAGCCATCCCCGTATTCCACTACCCTGTCATTGTTTTCACTGGATACCACGTCACACCTTCAATATACCCTGTCCTAGCCATGCCAAGGATCCCACAGTGTTCATCGATGACCTATCATAGTATAACCAGCATCCTCAAAACACCAATACTCTGTCCTAGTTCTGACCAGGACCCCACACTACTCTTCGAGTGCCCTGTCATAGCTATCACCAGCATCCCACAGTATTGCCTTAGCTACCACTAGCATCCTTCACTCTAGTACCCTATCATAGTTATCACTAGCATCACGCTGTACTCCTTTTTATTTTGGGCTTTTAGGCACCTATCCGCTGAAACTATGGCATTAGAGTTAAGATCAGGAGAAATGGCATATGAGGAGGGACACAGAGCTTGTAGGTGTTGTTCGGTTATGTGCCCACCCATTGCCTACCCATGGCCATGCGAACCCCTGTGACCATTCCCACACACTTCCTGCCCCTTCCCGCCCAAAACACCTCCTCATGACGACTCTTTGAGCTCCCTTTAATCAGGCCGTACCATCAAAAGTTGTGCTCGAAGTGCCTGCTACTGTTTTTTCAAAGCAGTCTTCTGAGAGTTAATGACTTAATTGGAGTTGTAAACCCACACCCGGTGTAATAAAAATGTCTTACCAGGTCTGTCTTCGGCCACTAGATCTATAAGCACTCTGAGAGTCCTTCAATGAAGTCTTGTTAAAAACAAGCATTGGCAAAACCAACAGTTTTGGCTTGTTTATAAATATTAGGCATTTGTCAGGCATTTCTATTAGATGCCCAAGCACTCGCACCATTTTGTACCTGTTACGATTAATGGGCAGTTAATACCACTATGGCTGTGCCTGGCAAGTGCCTTTCCCAGGCCTACACAAAAGCCCAAAATGTTGCCATTGCCAATGCATGTTGTACCTTGTCATAATTATCACCGGATCCCACACTACATCTCTATTATCCTATCATAGTTATCACCAGCATCCAACATGCCTTTCATCAGCCACAAACTGCACTCAGCAGGACTCCTTTAGTGTGCTGTAATAGCTATCGCCAGCATTCACTGTACTTCTTCTGGGCCCTGGCTTTGCTGTCCCTCTGGACCCATACTACTCCTCTCCTCTGGTACTTTGCCATCGCTTTCACCATATCACACAGTACTTGCCAGAACCCTGCCATAGTTATTCCCAGTATCATTCATTACTCTTCTGTGCCCTGCTTTAGCTATCACCAACTCCTCTAGTACCCTGTCATATATATAATTGGATCCAACATTACTTCTGCAATACTCTGTGCTAGATATCACCAGCTTCCTTCAGTAATCCCCCAATATACTGTCATCATTTTCAAAAGCATCACACAGCACTCTTCAGGTACTTGCCATAATTATCATTGGATTCTATAATACCTCTCTAGTAGCCTGGCATAGTTATCCCCAGCATCCCACATTACTTGTCTATGCCCTGTCCTAGGTATCACCAGTGCTCCACAGCACTTCTTTTTTGCCCTGGATAGCTATCACCAGCATCAACAATACTTCTATGGTCTGCCTTATTTATCCCCATCATCCCACAGTACTAGTTCCCTGTTACAGTTATCCCCTATACCAGAGTACTTCTATGTCCTGTATTAGGTCTGTTAATACTAAATGTGTGACCTACCAGTCCCTATGTAGAAGAACACCCTTTCCCTGTGTGGGGTGTCTGCCCCTAGGTAGGTGGTGGTGGACCGCCTATCTAATAGGGAAAGAAAAGGAGAGCGGTCCCTAAGTCTACAATGTTTTTTCACTAAATATAGTTCTTGATTAATAAGCAAAGTAGTATCTACTTTAGTAGTGTCAACATTTCAAGGAGGAACTATTTCAATAGGGCACCGGGGCCCTGTATTCTTTTATTGATGTTCCAGGAAGTGTGTTAACAATATATTGTAGATCAGTTGCTCGGTTGTTGGAAACCCAAAAACCGTCTTAAAAACAATTTCTTATCAAAAGGATCATAAAAATATGTATCCTCTGTACACCATTAATGGATCCTGATTATTTAAATAAATGAATTCATTAATTAGTGGAGGGCAGAGAAAGCCTGTTCTCCACTACAGTGACATCGATCGTGCCCCGTATCCCATATGGTTTCAGGGGTATCGTCCATCCAGGTGGTCGACCGGTTTCGATGACGTTCAATCGTGTCATCCTCTTCAGGACCAGTAATTTGCTTTGTCTGAATTAGATCGTCTTTTCCAACAGATATGGCGGTGATCACCACATCTACCTTGGACCCAGATTTTGCTGACTTGTATCTAGGTGGTGTCGGAGGGTCCCAGTCTCTGATTGCTGCGAGAGGTCCAGGAGATTAATTTCAATTGTGGGTCCCCATTATTGCGGAAGATCCCAGCCTGCAGTATTGAAGGGACGCCGTCTCACTCGTGCTCTCGTGCCGGCACAACAAAAAGTTATTTCCTTAAAGTGTTCTTGTGTGTTGTAACAAGTTACCTTAACTAACACTTAAGGCTAACATTTTGTATTTTCAATCAGATTCCCTGATTATTGTTTCTGTATTAGTTCTGACCAGTATCCTATAACCATCATCCAAAAGTACTCCTCTATATGCTCCATTATAGTTATCACCAGATCCCGCAGTACTCCTCCAATTCTCTGTCATAGCTATCATCAGCACCCCCAGTACGTCTCTAGCAGCCCCCCATCATAGCTATCGCCAGCTTTTAAAGAACAGCAATACTGCCCTAGCAATCATCAGCATCCTACATTGCACTTATGGGACCCTGTCATAGATATGACTAGCATCCACAGTGCTTCTGTACCCTGCCCAAGCTACCACCACCATCCCATAGTACTCTGCTGGTTCTCTTTCATAGCTATCACCAGCATCACATGAACTATATGGCCTGTCCTAACTATTTCCAGCATCCAACAATACTCCTTAGTGCCCTGTCCTAGTTATCACCAGCACCCAATAGTGAAGGCATGCGTCCCCAACCAGCACAATCCTCCCCGCAATGAGAGACAATAAAGGACTCTCCCAAATTGGGAATAAAGCCAGGACAGAGTGCGGGTGAGCTTAAATGGGAGTTTATCAATTAGAATAGGGCATGCAAAGAACTCTGCAAAACTCCAAGAGCGCTCTGTCTGACAATAGCAAAGACAGGCATATATATTTACAAAAAACGTCATAAGAACCTACACACTATAGGGGGCACAAGTTCAATGGGATTGGGTGGCGACGACTAACTATAGGTGCTGCTGCGATGTGGTTGGCTTTGGCTGGAAGACGTCACTGGTCAGCCTCGCGGGTTGGGCTGGGCCTGGCAGGTTGGCTGGGTTCATCCGGGCAGTGTTGTTGTGCCATTGTGGCCAGTGTCAGAGATGAATGTCCTTTCCTGACTTATTTGCCCTGGGCCATGCACACCGCAGTCATTCAGTCATTGCAATATTATCTTCTTTAGTAAATCTTCCAATAGGTTATTCTACAGGTTAATGCAACACAGGAGGAATGTACCTTGTGAGGGGTCTGGAGGCAATACGTCAGGACATGGTTACCAGTGTCCTGTTGACCGGGGCTATAGGTCGAGGGGCTAAGCTTCAGGGCCTGGGACGGGCGGTACAGGTCTTTCTGCCTTGTTAGAAGTTGTTATGGATGTTCCGCTGTGTGTTGTCAAAGTGTTGGGTGTCCTGATTGCACAGGGCCATAAGTCTAAGATGGTCTGGTGGGCTATGGGGTTTACGAGGGGGCACCGTTAGAAGTGTGTGTTCAGGCAGAGGTTTACTGCTGTGCTGTAAATAGTGCAGGTGGCGGGCCGTGGCCTTGGGTGCTGCAGAGGGGGCTACAAATCTTTGAAGCGGCTCCAGTCTGGTTGGGGGAGGTGGAGTAGCGCAGCGCGGGCCTCTGCTCTCATGTCTTGGCAGCCTTCGCAGGGTGGGAGGGGGAACGGCCTTGCATGCATTTCACAAAGGTATCTCCCTCGTGTGTTGCCGATTTTAGGTAAAAACATCACAAACATTTGAACACTCTATAATACTTATTCAAATCATTTTGAAACATGCATTTAAACTTTGCTGGATGTGTTTCGATTATACCCAGCCTGAGCACCTTATTCATACAATATATCTTACAACTACAGTAATTAGTTATATGCATATACATTTGCAGTGAGTGAGGTAGTTCTAGGGTTGGTGGAGTACATAAAAAGTAACCCGCCACTGTACGTGGCGGAGATGGCACATGAGGAGCCTAGACATACACGTGTGACGAGTGCATTCTCGCACACTCTTCACATGTGTCATGGGTATGGTTACATTCGTTTTCTTGTGTACTGTAGCAGCATCAGTTTAGTTGTGGTGCGGGACTGCGTGGCATGGGGCTTTCAGTGGTACTTATGAGGAATAATCCCCCGCAAATGCTTTCAACATTTGTACACCCCTGCAGGGGTGTAGGTCCTTCACGGCTGGTGTCATGTACGATAATTACACAATTTCACAGATTTCTTTAGTAAGAGTGGTTGTATGGAGAGGATACATGTGTTAAAAGTGGTTTCGTACATTCATATTTGGGTACCTGTCTGCTTTCAGCAGATGACCATTCTACAGATTTTCCCATCGCCCAGGCCTTGCTGACCGGGTCATCGTGGAAGCAGCGATACACTGCGGAAGGTGGACTGTTACAATGTTAATGTATTACGCTAGATCATGCCCGTCTTGTTCGTGGGAACGTGCTTGCAGCGGATCTACCATGGTGCTGCGGAGACAGGGAGGACTGAACCTATCTGAAGGTGGGGGCCGTGCTGCAGCGCGCTGAGCTCACACCATCTTTAGCAGACAGAAAATGGTTTCTGAGGCCTAGCTAAATTTAGTACGTGCGGGCAATGTCTTCAGCAGGTGAGCCATCCACCACCTGGGCCCTGGTGGTAGGAGGAAACGCCCGATGAGCCATGGCCCTCACCCGGGGTGGAGATGTAGGCAAGGGGGGGGGTCTTTTGGACCACTCCTCCCCTACATTTCCCCCCTTTCGTTACTTAAGTAACAAATACTTTAACTCCTCCAACCTTCTACACTCCGCTTCGTCCATCACTGCCTCGTCCCATGCAGGTGTGCCTTTTATGGGCATCCATGCTCTGCACACCCCCCTTAAGCTTTCCCCTCTTCTGGCATATTCATCTGGGGTACAAGTCAGGTAGATACATCCGCCATCTCCCGCCAAGTCTATCCACACCTCCTGGTACCATTCTAATACACGGGGCTCTCTAATGGTGGTGTGCCATGCTTTATCTATGATATCTTTGTCGTGATAGATAGGCACTAGCTGATATCTTGGTGTGTCATCTGTTCCTGTTTGGACCTGTACTTCCTGCATGTTTTGTATTGTCCCACGGGTGTTGCCCATTGTCACCATCATCATTGCACCATTGGGTACTGCGTTAGCACAAACTCGAAGACCCACCTGGCACAGGCAAAAAATTAAAAGGAGGAACACCACAGCTGGCATCAAAAACTTCACAGTTGTTCCAAGCCATGAGGGGACCCAGGAGAAGATGTTATCGAACCATGTACTGTCTTCTGCTCCGCCTTCCATTTTCATTTTTTCTCCTAGGTTGTGGACTGCTTCGATCACATGGGACAGGGAGCCATTTTCTGCGTCTTCGGAAGGTACGAACGTGCAGCAGGCACTTACGATTTTTCGGCAAACACCTCCATCCATCGCCGTCAACAGGTCCAGGACATACCTGTTTTGCATGGTCATCAGTCGTAAAGCCCTTAGTTCCACTTTGATTACGTTAAACCCTTCTTCAGTGTCGTTCGCCAGCTGAATCAGTTCCCAGCGTGTTATCTGGAGCCATTTTGCATTTGCTCTTGCTTGGACACTTGAGACCAGTGAGGCAAAGAATGTTTCTGCTGAGCTGAATAATCGATATTTATCTGGGATCTGGGCCAATAGTTCTGATGATTCCTTAGATATGTAGTTTGATGCACGTTTGTTACGGTTCAGCATTTCTCCCTTGTTTCCGGAAGACAGGACATACATTTGTGACTCCGCAGTTGGTTGGGCTGCACTCTGTTGCCGGCGTCCCGGTGTCTTGTTGTTCCCGTCAATGTGGCTTTCTGGTATTACCATTAGGGCTGAGTGTAGAGTGGCCATTGAGCAGCTGCCACTCCACGACGGGGGGAGGTGTAGGTATGCCTGGTTGCCGCATACCCAGTACGTGTCCATAAGGGCCGCTGTCCCTTTTCTCAGATCTGGGATGGTGAGGGTCTTGTTACAGTTCTTGTTTGTTCCCATGGAGGTCTTCCCCTCCCCTTTAAAACACAGTTCATAGTCTATTTCGCTCTGTAGTTTGAAAGGTTTTTCAATGGCGGTTACCCAGGTTAGTTTTGAAATATGTTCCTTCCATACTGGTGTGCATGTTTCTTCTATCCACTGCAATTTCTCTGGTGCCACACCTCTCAGTGCTTCCGCTTTGCACATTACTTCTTCATCCTTCCACTTGTTATCAGAAAAAAGTGTCCCTTGTATTACAAAAAATGGTTCTTTTAAACATACTACCCCTGCCGTTTTTGGGTAGCACGTTTTCTCGTTCTGCAGCATTTGAAAAATAACTTCGTGTGCCTGGAAGGTGTTCTTAATCCTGCATAACGTGAGATGAAGGAGACATTGGGCATCTATAATTGGCAACTCTTTGGGTAACAATACTTTGGGTGTACCTGAAGCGTGAGGGATGAGGGAGCAGACATAACAGCTCTCGTTTGTTGTTTGTTTAGCTGTGGCACTCATATCTGCATACCACTTATTTGTTTGGTGGGGGTGTCGTGGGTCTTCCATCTTATCTAGACCTAACCCATAGTACTCATCATACTTCCTCCTCCCTGCTTCCCTCTTTCGTCTGTTGTTCTTGTTCCTCATGTACTTCCCAACTTCCTGGGCGAAGGATAAAATAGACCCCCCCTTTCTCATTCCCGCCCCCCGCAACCCATTCAGCGTATAAAATTTCGTGTGCTGCTATCATTTGTTCCTTTTCGTCCCTGAGTTTATCTTGCAGGTTGTTTTTTAAGACGGGGGCAGGTTGACTGGTGGGGGTATCATACAACCACGATATTGCAGACGGATTTCGGTCATTTAAGCTGCGAGCATTATACCTATACATTACTGGTGGCGACACTGTGTTGTTTTGCATTCCACCCTGTGGCTCTTTCTTTTCTGATATGACAGCATTGGATGGTGTGCTGTGATAACCCCATACAAGTTTAGTTCCATCCCATACCAGAAAATCACCTTCTCTCGTATTGACACTTGTAGTTACATTGGTCCCAGTGGTGCTGTTGATCCCAGTGCTGTTAATCCCTCCCCCCTCGTTCATCTCGATAGAGATGAACGCGACAAACCAATATGTGACCAGGCCAAACATTAGCATAAAAAACATCGTAATGCACACAGATAATCCGCACTCATATGAATATCTACATCTCTCATTTAATAATTCTCTCATTCTGCTAATTCTATCCGTTGCAGGCTGCCTGTTAGATGCCATGGTAGTTCCTGTTTGAGATACAAAAGTGCATTAAGTGCATGCATGTAAACATTTTGTTGGCACCATTAGGGCCGTTATATGTTGACGGGAAATGGAAGCGGGTAGGGTTGTAGGGAGGGGAATTCACAGGCAAGGGTGTTAACAAGTTATAATTTGATCATTTCATCAATCCCATAATATGATAAAACACAACAAAAAAACAAATAGACAAGAGAATGCAACAATACTTCATCAGTCACTTTCCCATTCGTGTTCATTGCTGAAGCACACACACAAGTCGATGTTCAGGCATTTTGTTCAGTTAAATTGGTAGCTGTTATCTGTGCCTCCTCATCTGCCTCCTCTTGCACATTATTAAAAGCTCTTCGCACATCTGTCAAGTGTATCCAGTACCGCAAGCCCTTCACTTTTACAGCTGTGGGAGCGTGCAGTACACTACCTCGTATGGGCCGTGGAACCGTGGTGCATTCCATCGACGCACAAAACTCCTGACATATATTAGTTCGCCTGGCATTAGCTGTAGCTGCTGCTCAGGTTCTGTGACAGACCCTGTTATGTTTCCCTCCTCTCTAGTGAAGGGTGGGGAGAGCTGCCGTGATATTACGCGCGCTGCCCTTGTTAGTTTTTTCAAATAGTCCGTGAATTCTTCTCCTAATATCGCGGCGCTTCTGTGTGCATCTGAGTGTTCGCGCAGCGGGGAGTGTGCTGTGTGCATTCGTCTCCCAGTCACGATTTCGTGCTGGGACAAATGGTGATCTTTACTTGGCTGATTTCTCAATTCAAATAGCGCAAGGGGCAGACAGTAGATCCAGTTCTTTTTCAATGAAAAGCAGAGTTTTGATAGCCTGCCCTTTAGCAGTCCGTTCATCTTTTCCACTACGCCATTACTTTGAGGATGATAAATCGAACACAATTTGTGTTTTATTCCCAATAATGCAGTTACTTCCTTGAAAAGTTCATTTACAAAATGAGTGCCATTGTCTGAGCGAATCACGTCACAAATTCCCCAGCGCAGGAATATTTCCCTCACTAGGAACTTGGCGGCGCTTTTGGCATCAGGCCGTGCACATGGTCCAGCTTCCACCCACCTTGAGAATGGGCACACAAACACGGTCATGTACCGTGCGCCATTACACCTTTCCCCCATGTCTGCGTGGTCTATATGCAGTTCTCTGAATGGGCCAGTGGGTTTAGGAATTGTTCCCCGGAGTGTGCGTAGTGTCATTCCTGAATTGTAGATCTGACATGTTGTGCATTCCATTGCTAATCGAGATACGTGCTCCTGGAGACAGGGCACGAACCAATCTTCCTGTATTTCTGCTGCAATGTGCTGTTTGGTATTGTGTGCGGGGAAGTGTAGTTGTTGAAACGCAATTTCTAGTAACTGGATGGGCATCACCACCTTCCCTAAGTTATTTTGCCGCCACAGCAAGTCTGTTCCCGACCTGCTGCACCCTCGTTTAGTCCACATCAATTTTTCGTCAGTGCTAGCGCCTTCCTGCAATTCTAGTATTTGTGATATGGGCATCATGTTGTACCCTTCTGGGGGCTCTTCGTTTCTCTTATGCTGAAGCATGAACTCACCTGCGTCATATTTCTGAAAATAGGAAGCCTCCTTGGCGGCAGCGTCCGCTGCCGCGTTCCCCAGAGACACAACGTCCGTGTTGGATGTATGTGCTTGGCATTTTACTATTGCTACTGCAGTAGGGTTTTGTAGGGCCTCAATTAGCTCTTTCAACAATTCCGCATGCTGTACTGGTGTCCCGTCTGCCCGTCGAAATCCCCTACGCCCCCATCTTGCTAGACCTCCATGTACTGTCGTCGTCATGTAAGCTGAGTCTGTGTATATTGTCACTGCACAACCCTTTGCTGCATGTAGTGCTTCTATGAGCGCAATCAGTTCTGCTGCTTGTGCGGAGTAATGCGAGGGTAGGCGGTATTGTACTAGTGTTTCATACTCACCGTCTTCTAACCTCACTACTGCCATGCCAACGTGTTTTTCTCCCGTGTCCACGTCAATTGATGCAGACCCGTCCACGAAGTACACTTCCCCCTCGCTCAGAGCGTTCTCACACACCACTGTGTCCTCCCCTCTTTCTCCTGTGTAGGTTGCGCAATCATGGTCCTGCATGTCCTCTAGTGTGCACGCTTCTGTAATGAATGTGGCGGGGTTCACTGTCTTACATCTCACTACATGGATATTGGCGCTAGACAATATAATCTCGTAGGCTGTCGCCCGCTGTGTTGTCAGTGTGCTCTTTGACCTCTCAAGTATTGCAAATAATGAATGTTCCACAAACAATGTCACAGGGCAACCCATTACTATTGTGGCAATTTTCTCAATCGCGAACGCGGCTGCAGCGAGTGATTGCTCGCACGCGAAATGGCCTTGCATCACGGCATCCAAAGTACCACTATAGTAAGCCAATGGCTTGTGTCCTAGGGACGTCTTTTGTGTCAGTACAGCTGTCATGAGTGTTCCTTTGCAGTGTGAAAATAGGTAAAATTCGCGTCCATAATCAGGGTTTGCTAGCACAGGAGCGCTTGAAATTAGCTCTTTTAATGATTGGAATGATGTGCTCATTTCTTCTGACCATTCTATTTTTTTATTCTCCTGTTGTGCTTCCTTGAGTGCTTGTAGGAGGGGCCTCGTGTATGCGGCGTAATCTAATATCCATGCTCGGCAATAGTTGCACATCCCCAAGAATTTCTGCATGTCTTTCACTGTTGTGGGTTCTCCTACTGATCTTATTGCTTCTACCCTGTCGGGAATTATTCTTTTTCCATCTTTTGATATGAGCTGTCCCAGGTATAAGACCTCTGTCAGGCAGTACTGTAACTTTTCCTTGTCTACCTTGTACCCTTTGTTTGCCAGTAGGGTCAGGAGCGTTGTTGAATCCTTTCTGCATGTTACTTCGTCTTGTGCACACACTAATAAATCGTCTACATACTGAATAATCGTACTCTCAACTGATAGGTTTCCCAAGTCTTCATGCAATATGCGGTTGAATATGCTCGGGCTCTCACAGTATCCCTGTGGTAGTCTGCAGTGTTCATATCTTTTACCCCCCAGTGTAAATGCTGTAAGGTATCTACTCTCTTCAGCCAGGGGTATTGAGAAAAATGCGTTTTTCAAGTCTACTACTGTGAAATGTGATGCCACTTTCGGGATGCTGCATAGTATTGATGCAGGGTTCGGGACTAGAGGGAACTCCTTCTGAATTACATCATTGAGGGGGCGTAAGTCCTGTATCATCCTCCAAGACCCCCCTTTTGCTTTTTTGATTGGATAAATACATGTGTTACATGGGGAGTTTGAAGGCACTATTATCCCTTGTGCTCGTAGTGCATTTATTGTTTCTTTTATCCCTTCTTCAGCTTCGCGGGACAATGGATACTGTTTAACTCGGGGTAAGATTGCTCCTTGCTTTAGTTTTATTACCACAGGTTGTACTCCGTGCAACAGCCCTACATCATGGGGGCCTGTTGTCCATAAATTGTTTGGTACGAGCCTCATGTCGTCATCAAAAAATGACGGCGGTGCTCCTACCACTGCCATCAATTGGACGGGGGTTTCCCTGGCTTGAATCAAAATGTCACAGGGCATCGCTATTTCCATTACTATCTCACCATCCCCTTCTGTGTCTGAAAAGAGATCCTCATCTGTTAACTCCCGTAGGGCGATGTTGGCGTTTGTACACAGCACTGTGCGCCACTCACATCCTTCCCTGTCCACTCCAATCACAGCGATCCTTTTCGCTGATACCTGTACAGCGTGCAAGTCCAATGATACCACTGATCCTAGTGCTGCGTTGGGACACACTATGGGGCGGAAGAGGAATTCCGCTGGGATCCTCCAGTCCATTCTTCTTAGTTCTGGGATTATGAGGGCCAAAGTCTTTAGCCCTTCAATGAACATTTCCTCATTTTGTGGCAGCCCTCGTATTTCCTGTATGGTTGTGTAGGCTTGCACTACCAACATCGCACGCAAGGGGCATATCCCGGGTGTAGAGCACACTATTCCCCTCTCGGTAAATGATATAGTCATGTTAAGTTTACTCAGGAGATCCCTCCCTAACAAATTTATTGGGGAATGTTCGTAATACAGTAAGGGTGCCTTCACAGTTTTACCCCCCACTGTTACATCCAAAGCTTCGGTGTAAGGAACTTCAATTACAGCCCCAGAGAACCCCTGCGTCTCTAACTTCCGGTTAGATAACGGGAACCGGCCCTCTCTGATACATGATTTCTCCGCTCCCGAATCAACCATGAATATGAACTGCTTGTCTCCTATCTGCGCCCCTACCAATGGTTCCTCTGCTGCATTGTAGGTGGTAGACAGAACTGGACACGCAAGTGTTCTCTGTGGGCTGTCCTATGCGGGGTGTCTCATCGCCCCCCCTCATTAAAGACACTTCCTGACACCACTAAAATGCCATTGTAAGGTGCTGGTGCAGGGGCCCCGTTTGCTGTTGTCGCGAAAGGGTTACCTGGCGTGTATTGCATACTGTCATTGTTTTGTGGGTGGTTCTGTGTTCTATACTGGGGTCCCTGTTGCTGGCCGGCATTACCTTGGCCTGGGTTTCTTAGTTGCTGTTGTCCCATTGGGAGACCATATGGGCTTCCCGGATGGGGATGGCCATATTGTTCTACCTCTTGGAACCCGTTGTTGGGCCTGCTCCTGCACTCTCTAGAGTAATGCCCCCATCTCCCGCAGTTCCAGCAACTTCCTTGCGCTCCTCTAGGACCTTGCCATCCATTTCCTCCCATTCCCCCGTACCCTGATCCACCTCCTCTCCGGCCCCTGTACCCACCTCGTCCCCCTCGAGGGGTCCACTCTTGCCACTGCGGACCTCCGCCTTGCTCCTGCTCATTCCACTGCCGCTGTCCTATTCCCGCCCAATTAGTTGCCACCCTTCCTTGTAGTGCTATCAGCCCCTCCTCCTCATCGTCTCCCTCCCTGCTGTGTGGGAGCGCGGCTACTGCCGCTGCAACCTTCACCAACTTTGTCTGTACTAACTTCGCCTCGTCTGCCAATCTTTTCTGCGCCACCTCCTTCTCCCTTTCCTTGATTCGTTTACAATGGTGTACTATTATGCTCTGAATCTCTGGCCATCCCTTTGCTCCAATACCTGCTATCTTGTCGAGCGCCTTCTGCACTTCCTTTGGGAGCCCTCTTTTTATAATGAAGTAAAATAAAGATGTTGATTGATACCAGGGCGTGCCCGTTTCAGCTCTCCACATCTCTTGGACCCGAAAAATGTAATCCATAGCCTCCTCCCCGTCATTCATTGTACACTGCATCACTGACTGTAAGTCCGGTGTATCTGGGAATGTTTCGCGTAAAGCATCCCACACCCTGGCGCGCACTGTGTTAAAGGAGGCCCCATCATAGCGGTCACATTCTAATGTTACTCCCGGGAAACCGGCCTTAACCCATACTCTTTCAGCCTGATCACCCACTGCTGATACGAGCAAACTCTTCACATCCCCTATAGCTAGGGGCACCCCGGCAGTGTGTTTCTCGAAGGCGTATATCCACTTGCTTGCCCCTCCTGATAACGGGGGCAATAGCTTTAATAAATTGGCTTTATCCATCTGAGCCCATGGGATGTAGTTAGGCCTCCCTCCTCCCCTATGTATCAATGGGAGCTGTAGCCTTTCTTTTGTCGTTGCCTCTGCACCCGTTCTTGCTGCTGAGGTTCCCAGTGATGCCATTTTCCCCACTCTGTTCCTTAATCGCCCCGTCCACTCATCATCCAGTGTTCTCATTGAACACGTACCATCCCCCCCTTCGCTTCCCCCTCCCATTGCCATGCTCAACCTGTCGCTTTCTTCTAACTCGTCCCTTATGTCACATAGCAATTCCTCTCTGTCCCCCATAGGCCTTTCTTCATTGTCAGTATCTCCCTCTCGTGTCCCTATTTCAATTATTCGTGTCGGTTCTTCTTCAATTCTGAACAGTATCTCGCCTTTTTTCCACCCCTCTTCAGGCTTTCTATTCTCACCTGGCGCTCTAGACGTGCGCCCTGATCTAGCCGTATTAAGTGCTGTTTGTCCACACATGTCTTTTATCCTCGAGAGCTCATCTTTTGCTATTGAGAGTCTTGACTGCAAATCATCTGTGAGTTTCTCTATGTCCACCCTTTGTGTACTCGTCTGGCCTCGCTCTCTCGTACTTTCATATGGTGGGGGTGCCGTGGGCCGGTGGGGTGTAGTAGTTGTCGGGGGAGGCACATATGTGGGGTCACTGTATCCTTCTGCGGGCACAGGCTTGTTTAATATCGGGTACAAACTTATTACCTCTACTGGTGGCGCTACACTTGACAATTCTTTGACATCTTTCTGTATAATTAGTGGATTGTCTGTGGTGGACGGGAGATCAGGATTTAATGCTGGTGTTTTAGGCGGTGGTATCTCTTCAAATAACCTCCAAAGATCTAATACTTCCCTCCTATTTTGCAACTGCTTCCCCTTGTACTTTAAACAAATGCATGTGGCCACCATATCCAGAACGCTTTTATCAAATGACCCTCCCTCGGGCCATATCTGGGGTAACCCTTCTCCCTTCAACTCGGTTATTCATTGGTCGTGATATTTCTTAATCCGCTCCGCGTGCCCTGGGAGATTCTTACAAATATGTGATAGGGGTGTTTCGGCCCCCATCTCTGTGCCCTCCTAGTGCTTGTGTGTCTCTGTGTGTCTGCAACTACAGTGTAAATGTATTATCAGTATTATTTTTCGTTTTCTACTTCACATTCAATATTGGGCTCTTTTGGGCTCTCCTCCCCTGCCTGCACAATACAAAGCTGGCTGTACACAGTTTCTACACTATTCTCTTTGGGGGGCACATACAAGAGCAACCCATCATTTATTTTGACAATATCAACTCGGAAATCAAGAAGATACCCACTCACTTCACTGTATCAACGTTGTCTTCAAAAAAGTTTTATCCGGTCACACTTACCATGACCATTTAACTACTATACATGTATAACCGTTTTACACATTCACAACATCAAATTGTCTTTTGACACATACGAGGTGCACACACCTCTTGGTACCACTCAATTCACCACTCAAGCTGCCCTCCCTTTCCTCCCTAGCCGGCTGTCCCTATCCGTCTTATTTGAATATATGGATGCGTATATATATATATATACTAGCCTGCTCTCCCCTCTTCTAGTAGGACCTTTTTTTTTTCTCTTACCTTCCCCCTAAGTTTGTACTAATCTCACTTTTTATTCTCCTCCTACCCCTAAAGAAAAAGAAAAACAAAGTAATAGCGGTTACTAATATATTCTCAGTGCCCCCTTTTGCTGAACACTTTTATCTTATATTCCACTTCCTCATATATTCCCAGTACTAGTCAATATAGCACTATGCGGCGCCGCCTTCCACCCCCTTTCGGAGCTAGGTTCCCGTCACTTTTATCTCTTAATCACCTCGTAATCCTAATGGCCATATGCAAAGAGAAAGCAAGAAATTTTAAGATGATCCTTAGTAGATCTACGTACCCCCTCTTCGTTACCTGTCCTACACTCCCTTCCCCGCTCCCTTTACAATCGCTCGCACTCAATACTCACGTGCCCGTCTTGAACCGATAGTCTCCGAAACTGGGTCCGTCCAGGCAGTGTCGCCGTCAGCTCAACAGTCAGCCCCGGCTCCGGCGAGCGGTACTCAAAGGGGATTTTTCAACCGGGATCCCGTACCCTTTCTCTATTGAGTGCGCACTTCTTAGTGTACCGGTCGCCGTTGGCGGGCAGCCTCCCGGAGCCGGCTCACCGTGCGTATCCCTTTTCGACCGGAGATTCTCGTGCCAAAAGGGGACGGTAATGTTAAGTCGGGGAAAAATAATAATAATAATCACGCTTTCGGGGTCACCACTGAAGGCATGCGTCCCCAACCAGCACGATCCTCCCCGCAATGAGAGACAATAAAGGACTCTCCCAAATCGGGAATAAAGCCAGGACAGAGTGCGGGTGAGCTTAAATGGGAGTTTATCAATTAGAATAGGGCATGCAAAGAACTCTGCAAAACTCCGAGAGCGCTCTGTCTGACAATAGCAAAGACAGGCGTATATATTTACAAAAAACGTCATAAGAACCTACACAATATAGGGGGCACAAGTTCAATGGGATTGGGTGGCGACGACTAACTATAGGTGCTGCTGCGATGTGGTTGGCTTTGGCTGGAAGACGTCACTGGTCAGCCTCGCGGGTTGGGCTGGGCCTGGCAGGTTGGCTGGGTTCATCCGGGCGGTGTTGTTGTGCCATTGTGGCCAGTGTCAGAGATGAATGTCCTTTCCTGACTTATTTGCCCTGGGCCATGCACACCGCAGTCATTCAGTCATTGCAATATTATCTTCTTTAGTAAATCTTCCAATAGGTTATTCTACAGGTTAATGCAACACAGGAGGAATGTACCTTGTGAGGGGTCTGGAGGCAATACGTCAGGACATGGTTACCAGTGTCCTGTTGACCGGGGCTATAGGTCGAGGGGCTAAGCTTCAGGGCCTGGGACGGGCGGTACAGGTCTTTCTGCCTTGTTAGAAGTTGTTATGGATGTTCCGCTGTGTGTTGTCAAAGTGTTGGGTGTCCTGATTGCACAGGGCCATAAGTCTAAGATGGTCTGGTGGGCTATGGGGTTTACGAGGGGGCACCGTTAGAAGTGTGTGTTCAGGCAGAGGTTTACTGCTGTGCTGTAAATAGTGCAGGTGGCGGGCCGTGGCCTTGGGTGCTGCAGAGGGGGCTACAAATCTTTGAAGCGGCTCCAGTCTGGTTGGGGGAGGTGGAGTAGCGCAGCGCGGGCCTCTGCTCTCATGTCTTGGCAGCCTTCGCAGGGTGGGAGGGGGAACGGCCTTGCATGCATTTCACAAAGGTATCTCCCTCGTGTGTTGCCGATTTTAGGTAAAAACATCACAAACATTTGAACACTCTATAATACTTATTCAAATCATTTTGAAACATGCATTTAAACTTTGCTGGATGTGTTTCGATTATACCCAGCCTGAGCACCTTATTCATACAATATATCTTACAACTACAGTAATTAGTTATATGCATATACATTTGCAGTGAGTGAGGTAGTTCTAGGGTTGGTGGAGTACATAAAAAGTAACCCGCCACTGTACGTGGCGGAGATGGCACATGAGGAGCCTAGACATACACGTGTGACAAGTGCATTCTCGCACACTCTTCACATGTGTCATGGGTATGGTTACATTCGTTTTCTTGTGTACTCTAGCAGCATCAGTTTAGTTGTGGTGCGGGACTGCGTGGCATGGGGCTTTCAGTGGTACTTATGAGGAATAATCCCCCGCAAATGCTTTCAACATTTGTACACCCCTGCAGGGGTGTAGGTCCTTCACGGCTGGTGTCATGTACGATAATTACACAATTTCACAGATTTCTTTAGTAAGACTGGTTGTATGGAGAGGATACATGTGTTAAAAGTGGTTTCGTACATTCATATTTGGGTACCTGTCTGCTTTCAGCAGATGACCATTCTACAGATTTTCCCATCGCCCAGGCCTTGCTGACCGGGTTATCGTGGAAGCAGCGATACACTGCGGAAGGTGGACTGTTACAATGTTAATGTATTACGCTAGATCATGCCCGTCTTGTTCGTGGGAACGTGCTTGCAGCGGATCTACCATGGTGCTGCGGAGACAGGGAGGACTGAACCTATCTGAAGGTGGGGGCCGTGCTGCAGCGCGCTGAGTTCACACCATCTTTAGCAGACAGAAAATGGTTTCTGAGGCCTAGCTAAATTTAATACGTGCGGGCAATGTCTTCAGCAGGTGAGCCATCCACCACCTGGGCCCTGGTGGTAGGAGGGAACGCCCGATGAGCCATGGCCCTCACCCGGGGTGGAGATGTAGGCAAGGGGGGGGGGGTCTTTTGGACAGCTCAACCGGAAAGTCACTTTAACTTCCACATCATGGTTTACTCTAATACAATACTATAGGAATAGGCCATTCCAAGATGGCTGCCGGCTTGCAATAACTACACATTATCAACATGGCCTCCGAGGATGCCACTACAGACCAAATGCAAAGAACAGTACAGTGTGTTAATGACCCAGGGCTATATAAACCCCACCCATGGTCATATCCATGCTTCGTGCTGATTTCTAAGTACACACGACTTGCACTAATGGTTACCGCTGACCTTTTTTGAGGGGAAACACTCAATCGATCCACTTAATCCTGGCTCCTTTGTTTTGATAATCTCGTTCATCTTGATACCTGCTTCTTCAAGGCATGCTTCATAAATAGTAAGCGACGTTCAAAAGCCTGAGATATTCTAGTAGAGATCAGGTCTTCATTTCACATTGTGGGCAGCATGCGCAGAACTGCATTTCATATCGCGCACAGCAGAATAACTTCACTTTAGGTTGTGCGCAGCAGAAGAACTTGAAGAGGGGGTTCCTGGAATGGCTTCATGTTGCCAATGCGAATGTCAGCCCGAAGGATGAGAAACCAACAATGCAACTCACTGTACGGCCAATGGCCAGGCGCGCCAGTGTATCCCACATAAGCAAAGAGATATTCGCTCAGATGACCCTTTAAGCCTTTTCCAGTTGACGGTTTCAAAGAGACAGGTGCCTCATCGATGGATCAGGTTGACTGTTGACAAGATCCAGCCGTGATGTCACTAGTGACAACACTGCATAGCAGCGTTAGCCACAAAGCAAACTCACATTCCTGCACGAAGATACGCAGGCACACACACACATACACAAAGAAGATGCTTACACCTTCTATAGATAGAGGACAGATCATACTGTCAAGAGTTTTTTCCTTTTCATTAGCCAACTGCAGAAACGCAAGAAAGCCAAGCATACATGGACCGAGCTTGCAACCGCTTAACCGCAACTTATCATAAGGAGCTACGGGAACGTATAAGGCACTTTTAGGGCTCTATCACGACTAACCTCTAAGAAGATATTAGGACATGTAGGGAAACCATAGAATTACTGTTGAACTGAGGGAGTTGCCCCAGCCCTAGAAGACAAGGTAGTAATATTATGAGATCAAAGGGGATGCACAAGTTACTCAAGCATCAATAAACAAAATCACTCAGGTAGTTGGCAAAAAGGTTAACTGTTTTAATATCAATTATCTAAAACAGGGAGTACAACAGACATCTACGGACGTCTCACAGCATGGTCTCTCAATTTGCTTCAGAAAAAAAACTGTACTTATAGTAAAAACTTGTCATTGATGACGTGAACCTACGTATTTACTAACGTCATCCTAGGTGGCAAGCTACAAAAACCTATTGAAGAGAGTGATTGGTTCTAAGGTAACATCTAAGCATATGTTCCATACTAGTTTAAGAGAATGATAGGCTCTTAACATCAGGTGGGGCAACTAAACCCTCCCCTCAAACCGGTCACTATGAACCTCACTAAATAGATGACACCCCATTGGCTACACAAGCTATAGGGCCGTTAATTACGCGGCCCCCTACAATTGGTTGACACTCTTACATCCGTCAGTACTTTTCCACCTACATTAGCAGCACGCAGGCTGGACTTCCAGGTGTTGGTGAGCTGGTCATAACCATAGACTTGCTTCCAGAACACCCAAGACCCTCTCCCGCACAAACGCTTCCATCAACTCAAACAAACACCAAGCCAGCAGCAATCACAAAACCACTAGCATTTGTACATCGACATAGCTGAAATTGATTTTCAAACAATACAAAACCCAGTGCAGCACTGCACTCTCTCCACCAACACCTGTAGCTCAAAAACTTCCACCCGCCTTACACATAACACCCTTAAAAGGAGCCCTGCTCAATGTAAGATCACTAGGAGCACATGCCATTGACATACATGACATTATCCTAGAACACAAACTGGACTTCCTAGCCCTAACGGAAACTTGCCTCCACACAGCATCAGGCCCATTAATCACCAGTGCCATGCCCCCAGACTACACACCATTAAGATCAGACCGCCATGATACTACTGGCAGAGGAGTTGCTATCATCTCCAAAACCTCTCATCACTTCAGAGAATGTAAAACGGAGACAATACCAGGGTACAAACTCCTATCTCTCAAACTAGCCACAGATCCCAAAACCACTATCAACTTCCTAATAGTATATAGATCCCCTAGCTCAACCAGCAACCCAGACACCGAATTACCACTCCTTATTACCCCCCACTTGAAGCCCAACACCAAATTCATACTCTTAGGAGACATTAACTTAGGGTACAATGATATCTCTGACCATAAAGCCACTGCCTTCCACAATGCATTCTCAGAAATGCAATTCTCACAAATTGTCAACTCCCCCACCCATTGTAAAGGGCGAATCCTATACTGGATTCTTACACTGAACACCACAGTCCACTTAGAAGAGATCCTTGAAATGTCTTGTACAGATCACTCCCTCATTAAATTCAACATCATGCTAACTAAGGTCACTAGTCCACCCAGTACCCCACCCGCACCCATCCTAGTGAGAAATGCAAGAAAACTCACACCCGAAAATCTATCCCCCGGGCTAAATAAGTTATTTAATGCGCAACCCCTAATGGACACCAACCCAGACAACATCGCTCTACACTACCATACGTGTCTTAAATCAGCTATAGATGAAATAGTGTCAGAATTCTCCTTCATAAACTTGACCCCATAGTGTAGAAGAAGAATTGTTCCCACTAATGTATCCCTCTGGATGTACGAATAAAGATACAGAGAGATCAATTAATTGAAAAAACTGGATTTCCTCGAGACCTTCGTGGCTGTAAAGAGAGACACGTAAGGTTAATATCTTGAATACAGACCGTAGTACAAGCGTACAAGATTAGATAACAACACTAACCTGTGAAGCTAGTAACAAAACCCAAGATATTAGGTTGGGAATCTACATAGTAGTCGTGGAAGTTCCTGTAACACAAATCACAACAGGATAGTTGGATATGGTATTACAATGTGTGACACAGAAATGAGCAAAAAGGCGTATGACAAGAAACTAAACGAGAAGCATGAAGGAGTAAAAAATAACTAGGACCTAAGGTAATCTGAGCAATTGAAATTCTCCAGACACTATGCCTTAACCAAGGGGGTAATTCATAGAATTCGGCGCACAAGTGGCGCACGCGGCTGGCGCACATAGTGCGCGTGCGGCAGGGTGCGCCAGCCGCGCGCGCCAAAACCCATTTAGGCGCACAGCGTATTCATGGATTTTTACATCCATAAGTAGCCGTGGCGCAGAGTGGCGCAGCGACCCTGCAGCAGTGCCAGTTACGCCCCCAACCCGTCCCGTGCGCCAAAAACATCACACAAATCCAGTACATGGCGCAAGGGCCAGTGGACCAGCATACAGCCCCCCAACCACGAAAACGTGTGTAAAACTCCCCGTGCACGGCCCAGAATACACGTACCTTGCTCGCGCTAGGCCAATAGCGTGTAAAACTCCCTGCGCACGCCCAGGAATACACGTACCCCACTCGTGCTAGGCCAATAGCGTGTAAAACTCCCCACGCACGCCCAAGAATACACGTACCGCGCTCGCGCTAGGCCAATAGCGTGTAAAACTCCCCACGCACGCCCCAGAATACACGTACCCCGCTAGTGCTAGGCCAATAGCGTGTAAAACTCCCCGCGCACCCCTTGGAATACATGTACCCCGCTCGCGCTAGCGAAAACGCGTGTAAAACTCCCTGCGCACCCCTCGAAATACATGTACCCTGCTCGCGCCAGTGAAAATACGTGGAAAAAGCCCCCCCCTGTGGAGTGGGCTGCCTGCGGGGCATGCGCAGGGTGGATGGGCTGCCTGCGGGTTATGGGGAGGGTGGATGGGCTGCCTGGGTGCATTCTGGGGGTGCGCGCGTAGTTTCACACACGATAGGCCTAGCGCGAGCGGGGTACGTGGATTCCAAGGGGTGCGTGGGAAGTTTTGCACGCTATTGGCCTAGCGCGAGCGGGGTACGTGTATACTGAGGGGTGCGCATGTAGTTTTACACGCTATTGGCCTAGCGCGAGCGGGGTACGTGTATTCCAAGGGGTGCGTGTGAAATTTTACACGCTATTGGCCTGGCATGAGCGGGGTACGTGTATTCTGGGGCGTGCGCTGGGAGTTTTACACACTATTGGCCTAGCGAGAGCGGGGCACGTGTATTCTGGGGCGTGCACAGGGAGTTTTACACGCCATTTGGCCTTGTGGGCCCTCCTGGTGTGCCCCTCCCGCTCTCCCCATGCCCTGCAGGCAGCCCACACCACAGTGGACCACCCTACACCCCTGGGCATGCCCCGCAGGCAGCCCATGACCCCAGACCATGACCCGCAGGCAGCCCAAATGGCACAATGCACTTGGGAGCCCAGACACATGTCCCCCACCCCACCCCCAGTGACGGGCACCTGCCATCAGGCCCCGACTCATGTCCCACACCCCCAGTGATGGGCACCTGCCAGCAGGCACCGACTCATGTTCCCCACCCCACACCCAGTGACAGGCACCTGCCAGCAGGCCCCGACTCATGTCCCCCTCCCCCAGTGACGGGCAACTGCCAGCAGGCCCTGATTCATCCAAATGAAACCTAAGAAAAAACCTACGTAATGATGAGCGATTAACAAAAAGGCGGGGCATAGTCCATGCGCCCCAAAGGAAAAGAAAATACAAAGGAAACCTACAACTACATAACTATTTACAAAGGCGGCGGCCTAGTCCCACGGCTCACTGTTCGATGTTCCTGCCCAGGGCATCATTGAACTCCATGTCGATGTTCCGGAGGAGGGCCTGCGTGGTCTCGCAGGGATGCAGCCATGGAATCCCTCAAATCCCTGCAAGTTTCCTCGAGGCCCTCTGCCGGCCTCAAAGCCCGATGCATGGAGTTCTCCGCCCTGAGCATTTTAAGGCGTGCCCTCTCTGCCCGCCGCCTCTGTGCATCTATCTACTGGCCCAACCGCTGCCACACGGAGGACATTCCCAGTCCGGGATCCTCCTGCCCCTCGGCCGATGCCTGCCCCTGGGGTGTTGATGGCCCCAAGCCATGATGCCTCCCATGTTGAGCCTGCTGCTGCCTCCCACGCAAATGCCTCTGCCACCACAATGGCATCCGGGCTGATGGAATCCCCCGGCGCCGTCATGCACGTGCCCTGCCCGATGATGCCAGCACATCCTCCAACCGCTGGGGTCCAGTTGGTGGGGTGGCCACCCCTGCTGGACCTCCGACTCCCGACTGCAGCAGGGATGGGATCCCCACCTGGCTGGCTGCGTTGGTTGGCGCAGATCCACAGGGGGCCCTGGTGGCATCTCGGCCGGAAGACGGCCCGGAGAACGACTGGCGTATAGTGTGCACAGAGGAGGAGAGGGCCGCAAGACTGGCCGACACATGGAGGAAACCCCCGACCATGGCCCCTCCCAACTGGCTCACGTTGTCACACAGCTCTTCGTGATGACGTGCGTGGTACCCCCAGGAACCACGCACGTCATCACGAATGTCATGTGTGCGCAATGCGATGCCAATCAGGACGGACTCCATCCGATCACGGGTCCCCTTGTCCGCATGTAGAGGAGTGCCAGATGATGTGGACCTCCTCCCTACCTGCGGACGGGCCTGGGACGGGGCATCCCTGCTGGTGCATGGTGATGCAGTCACAGTGTCAGGGACAGAAACATGCACAGGCACCTCTGCGGCGACCTGTGCTGCCTCCTGCCCCTGGACTGCACCACTTGCACCAGTGGTAGCACCCCCACCAGGCCCCATTTGTGGCTTGTAGTGGCCTCCTCCTCCTCTATACACACCACCAACCTGGATGGCTCCACACCGTCTTCCGCCGTAGCAGGCCCCTGTGGGGGCTCATCTGCCCCTTCCGCTGCAGCCGTAGTGGCAGACGCGGCACCAATCCCCTCACTCCCAGATGATGGAATTACCTGGGAGGGTGACTGGGCCTTGCGTCGCCGGCCGGTGGAGGCATCCTTGCTGCTTTCCTCCACAGCGCTGTCTCCGCCTTATTCTTCAGTCGCCGCTGTGTAAAGGGAGACATTGAACACAAGCATCAGGGTACTGTACAATAGTCCCCTAGACAGAAAGCAATAGCACATGAGTGGCTCTGTCAAACATCACTTCCATCATGTCTCCCAACAACACATGGGTCAGTGCAGGCGACACACATGCAGGAACCGGCATGGCACATGCAACAGAAACTTGCATCCATGTCCACCGCACCGTAGATACATCCAATGGTGGGCTGAAACTCACATGCATCATGGGACATGCTGATCACATGCACACGCATCACCGGAGGGTCATGCATCTGGCCCCGTATGCCCACAGACACAGTGGATACAAGGATGAGTAGGCTGTATCAGTGATTCAACACATCGTCACGGACATGTGTCATGCATCCATGGCGCACACACTACTCTGACACACGGACATGTATATCATGCATGTCCATGACAGCAGCACACATCTATCACACCACAAACATGTTAAGGTACACACACAGGCATGCATAAATGTGTGCATTCAGCATGCTGCTCCGCATGATGCATTGTAACACATACACCATCCATGTGGGTCACGCCTGACTAAACTCACATGCAGCACCATCATTTCCCTGCACACACACATCCAAACATGACCCATGTCACACATGCAGCCGAGTAGCTAACTACCACCACGCTTCAACATGCACTGTTTCAAACGTGAATGCATGGGCACTTACCACTCGACTCCAGACGGGCCTGCATCCTGAGGATCTGGTGGTGAAGCACTAGGCGAATGCGCTCCAGGACCCTCATCTGCTGGGTGGTAAGATGGGTCCGGTGCCCCACTGCATCCGCTGCCTCCAAGAGACACCGGGCCTTCTTGAGGGTCCTGGATTTGTAGTCCTCCCAGCACTTCCGGACGTGTTTGATGTCGCGGGGTGCCACCCCCTCCGCGTTGATGGCACCCACTATGTCCTCCCAGATCCTCTCCCGTCCTTCCTTGTCGGCGTGGGATGGTATGAAGAGGACATCACCAGGATACCAACTTCCTTGTCACTGAAGCTGGTAGCCCTCTGCCTCTCTGGCTGGGGGTCGCCAGTGGTCTCTGATGGTGTTTGCCCCGAAATGGCGAACCTCCAGGCAGCTGTGGGTGGGCAAGTGGGTCCTGGGGCTGGGCTGTGGAGTGATGGAACACCAGTCGGGAGTCTTCTGTTCCAGCAGGGGTGGTCACAGCAACTGGACCCCTGCAGATGGCAGATGTGCAGGAACCAAATGGCAGGGCAGGGTGGCAGCAGGCAGGCAGCAGCAGTTAGCTCGTGGGAGCGTGCTCGGGGCTTTGGGGGGCAGGAGAATGGCCTTCAGGGCAGGAGCGTGGTCTTCCGTGTGTTGTCACGTGGCCAGCTTGATACAGAGTGATTTGGCACGTGAAAAAAATGCATGTCAGCGTGTAATTTGAGGAAAGGTCCTTAACGCGTAAGCGCGTCTGTGACGTGACACGCGCGGGCGTTCCCCTGGCACGGGTTGAAGATCCCAAGTGGGTTTCCATCGCTTTGTATGTCCTTTTCGTGGGAAGCGGTGCATGTGTTTTCCCGGCATTGGGGTTCACCCGTGATTACTTCACAGTGGGTGGGTGTTGATTACACGTTCTTCTTCTACACGCAAGGCAGACGGTGAGTCGCACACGCTATTTTTCCCACTTCGGGTGTCCATGTTTGTCACGTACCCCTTTTTTTATGGGCATACTAGCCTGCGTGCTGATCGCCTATGTATTTTTTGTGTTCCTGGCTGTCACAGCGTACTGCGTGTGTTTTTGAACCCGCGCATGGACAACAGGGGTCGCTTATCTCTTTTTCTTGCTTTTCTGGGATGCCTGTGTGTTGCGTGACACATCTTTTCTCCTAGGGGACCACAAAATGGGACATTCGTCGTAGCTGAATATACGTGTTTTTTGTTTGCGCACATTTTTGTAAAGCGCAGGGACGCTACCGCCTGCCTTCGTGTGGAACACCTGTTTAGTCCTGTGTGTGTGTTTGGCCGTGCCCGGGTTTCCCCTATTCGATTCCATGAATACATGTGGTTCGCGTGCGTGTGGGCGTTCCGTGTGCTTCCCAGCAGTGCATCCCCAGTTACGCCCTTATTTTCACACGTTGTTCCCCATTCTGCGCCTTCCACCCCATGTTCCGCCCCCTTTTTGGTGTGTGCGCTAACGTTGTGCGCTTTCCCTGTGCGCCTTGTGCAGGGCATTCTGGATGTTGCAATGACGTCTGCACCTGTGTGCGCCATGCACGGATTTGGCGCACATCCTGCGGGAAACACGCGCAGGCACTTCCATGAATCGCATGCGTGCGCATGTTCTTGCTTTTTAATGCTTGCGCCAGCTTGCGCCAAGATTTTCGGTGCACATTTGTTCCATGAATCGGCCCCCAAGTGTCTACTGTGTAAGAAACCCACCAGAACTAGAAATAAGGAACAGACAGACAAAATCACTAAGTTAACGTACCAGAGTAACTTCCACGGAAAACTCCCACGTCGCAGCTGAGGCTGAGACTGGCGCCCACGTTGCAGCGGATGCTGAATGAATCCCACGGAGCAGCTGAGGCTGGAAACAACTCCCGCGTAGAAGCGGAGGCTGAATCAGGCTCCCACGTCGCAGCGGATGCTGAATGAATCCCGCAGAGCAGCTGAGGCTGAAAACAACTCCCACGTAGCAGCGGAGGCTGAATCGGGCTCCCACGTTGCAGCGGAGGCTGGGCTATGGTCACGATACGAAGAAGGAAGGACCAGAGCAGTAAGTAAACTAAGAAGTCACAACAAAAATAGAAATGCTCACTATTCTTAGAAAGGCACAGCTACACCCTACTGATGAGGGTCAACCAGACCGAAACACGTGTCTGGGGTTGTTGTTGGTACTCTTGTTCAGAGGCGAATTGCCTAGCATTTCGGTGCTGGACTGCAGGACAAAGACTGATATGTTTAGGATATTTCTCCTCTGTGAAAGATAGTGAGCTAAAGACTCTGGGTAAGGCTCTTGTAACCAGGACTCATGTCTGGCAGAGAGTCTCCCAGGACCCCCTTGTTATTTGCATGCTTCAAGTAACTTTGGGTCTCACCCTAAGCTACTAGGGGAATCCAGACGTGGACCCCTTGCTCATTATTCTTAGAGAGGCACACCTACACCCTACTGATGAGGTTCAACCAGACCTAAACACGTGTCTGGGGTTGCTGTTGGTACTCTTGTTCAGAGGAGAATTGCCTAGCATTTCGTTGCTGGACTGCCCCATAACAGGACAAAGACTGATATGTTTAGGATATTTCTCCTCTGTGAAAGATAGTGAGCTAAAGACTCTGGGTTAGGCTCTTGTAACCAGGACACATGTCTGGCAGAGAGTCTCCCAGGACCCCCCTTGTTATTTGCATATTTCAAGTAACTTTGGGCCTCACCCTAAGTTACTAGGGGAATCCAGACGTGGACCCCTTGCTCACTATTCTTAGTGAGGCACAGCTACACCCTACTGATGAGGTTCAACCAGACCGAAACACGTGTCTGGGGTTGCTGTTGGTACTCTTGTTCAGAGGAGAATTGCCTAGCATTTCGGTGCTGGACTGCCCCATGTCAGGACAAACACTGATATGTTTAGGATATTTCTCCTCTGTGAAAGATAGTGAGCTAAAGACTCTGGGTAAGGCTCTTGTAACCAGGACTCATGTCTGGCAGAGAGTCTCCCAGGACCCCCCTTGTTATTTGCATATTTCAAGTAACTTTGGGTCTCACCCTAAGTTACTAGGGGAATCCAGACGTGGACCCCTTGCTCACTATTCTTAGTCAGGCACAGCTACACCCTACTGATGAGGTTCAACCAAACCGAAACATGTGTCTGGGGTTGCTGTTGGTACTCTTGTTCAGAGGAGAATTGCCTAGCATTTCGGTGCTGGACTGCCCCTTGGCAGGACAAAGACTGATATGTTTAGGATATTTCTCCTCTGTGAAAGATAGTGAGCTAAAGACTCTGGGTAAGGCTCTTGTAACCAGGACTCATGTCTGGCAGAGAGTCTCCCAGGACCCCCCTTGTTATTTGCATATTTCAAGTAACTTTGGGTCTCACCCTAAGTTACTAGGGGAATCCAGACATGGACCCCTTGCTCACTATTCTTAGAGAGGCACAGCTAAACCCTACTGATGATGTTCAACCAGACCGAAACACGTGTCTGGGGTTGCTGTTGGTACTCTTGTTCAGAGGAGAATTGCCTAGCATTTCGGTGCTGGACTGCCTCATGGCAGGACACAGACTGATATGTTTAGGATATTTCTCCTCTGTGAAAGATAGTGAGCTAAAGACTCTGGGTAAGGGTCTTGTAACCAGGACTCATGTCTGGCAGAGAGTCTCCCAGGACCCCCTTGTTATTTGCATATTTCAAGTAACTTTGGGTCTCACCCTAAATAACTAAGGGAATCCAGACATGAACCCCTTGCTCACTATTCTTAGAGAGGCACAGCTACACCCTACTGATGAGATTCAACCAGACTGATACAGGTGTCTGAGGTTGCTGTTGGTACTCTTTTCAGAGGAGAATTGCCTAGCATTTTGGTGCTGGACTGCCCCATGGCAGGATAAAGACTAATATGTTTAGGATATTTCTCCTCTGTGAAAGATAGCGAGCTAAAGACTCTGGGTAAGGCTCTTGTAACCAGGACTTATGTCTGGCAGAGAGTCTCCCAGGACCCCCCTTGTTATTTGCATATTTCAAGTAACTTTGGGTCTCACCCAAAGTTATAGGGGAATCCAAACGTGGACCCCTTGCTCACTATTCTTAGAGAGGCACAGCTACACCCTGCTGATGAGGTTCAACCAGCCCGAAACACATGTCTGGGGTTTTTGTTGGTACTCTTGTTCAGAGGAGAATTGCCTAGCATTTCGGTGCTGGACTGCCCCATGGCAGGACAAAGACTGGTATGTTTAGGATATTTCTCCTCTGTGAAAGATAGTGAGCTAAAGACTCTGGGTAAGGCTCTTGTAACCAGGACTCATGTCTGGCAGAGAGTCTCCCAGGACCCCCCTTGTTATTTGCATATTTCAAGTAACTTTGGGTCTCACCCTAAATTACTAGGGGAATCCAGACGTGGGCCCCTTGCTCACTATTCTTAGAGAGGCACAGCTACACCCTACTGATGTGGTTAAACCAGACCGAAACACGTGTCTGGGGTTGCTGTTGGTACTCTTGTTCAGAGGAGAATTGCCTAGCATTTCGGTGCTGGACTGCAGGACAAAGACTGACATGTTTAGGATATTTCTCCTCTGTGAAAGATAGTGAGCTAAAGACTCTGGGTAAGGCTCTTGTAACCAGGACTCATGTCTGGCAGAGAGTCTCCCAGGACCCCCCTTGTTATTTGCATGTTTCAAGTAACTTTGGGTCTCACCCTAAATTACTAGGGGAATCCAGACGTGGACCCCTTGCTCACTATTCTTAGAGAGGCACAGCTACACCCTACTGATGAGGTTCAACCAGACCAAAACACGTGTCTGGGGTTGCTGTTGGTACTCTTGTTCAGAGGAGAATTGCCTAGCATTTCGGTGCTGGACTGCCCCATGGCAGGACAAAGACTGATATGTTTAGGATGGTTCTCCTCTGTGAAAGATAGTGAGCTAAAGACTCTGGGTAAGGCTCTTGTAACCAGGACTCATGTCTAGCAGAGAGTCTCCCAGGACCCCCCTTGTTATTTGCATAATCCAGAGACGTGAGCCAACATTTCTAATAACCAGGTAGTTCAGGGTAACAAGACAGACAAGGAAGATCCAAAAAGCAGGTCAAAAAACGTTGTGTGAGAAAAAAAAGCTCAATCAGAAGCACTGAAGCCTAGACAAGGCGGGGCTAAAATAGAGAAGGTCATTTGACTAGCGTTTGCTTCCTGAACGCCGGTTCCCTCCCCTTGACAACGGCTTCCAAAGTTTCCAAGGTAACCTCCAACCGCTTCTGCAGGTAAAGAGACAATTCCTTTGGTGTTTTTCACCGTTCCTCCGTGCTAGAAAAGTTTTAGCAGGGAATTTAGTAAGCCGTGAACTCATTGAATACTGTCTCGAGTGCTGCGGCATGACAGTACCCTCCCCAAAAGATAGACCCCCTCTCCGAGAAGCCCAGAAATCTGCAATCAATCGAGGGGCATGGATATGACCAACAGGTTCCCACGTACGGTCTTCTGGACCATAACCGTTCCAATCTACAAAATACCACCTAACACCCTTGGAAACTTTAGTAGAGGGAATCTTGTGAACTTCATATTCTTCCCCACCCTGCACCTGAAGGGGAAGTGGACGGGAAGGAAGACTGGTGTTCGGGTGAAATGGTTTCAGAAGGGAAACATGAAAAACTGGATGTATCCGCCACTTGGGAGGAAGATGCAGACACACCGCCACTGGGTTAATTAATGCAGTGATTTTGTAAGGACCCACAAATCGAGGCAAAAGGGACTTTCTCCCTGGAAGGTGTAGATTTTTAGTCGACAACCAAACTTTCCCACCCACAGCATAATTCGGGGCCAGAGAACGATGAGCATCAGCAAAATGTTTAGCACGCTCCTGAGCCACCTCTAAATGTTGTTTAACCTGGCTATGGATGGAAACCAACCGTTCCACACAAGAAGCCGCTGCAGGATGGTTAGTAGGACAAGGGGGAGACAAAGGCAATGATCTAGGATGGCGACCGTACATAGCAAAGAAAGGCGAGGATTGAGTAGAAGAATGAAGGTAATTATTGTAAGCAAATTCCGCCATAGTAAGAACCGAAAGCTACATGTCTTGGTATTGATGGGTCAGACACCTAAGGTATTGTTCCATGGTCGAGTTCAGGTGCTCCGTCTGACCATCAGTTTGAGGATGATACGAGCTGGAATACCTATCATCTCTTCCAAAAGAAGCAGTAAGTGACTTCCAAAAATGAGATGTGAACTGCGAACCCCTGTCCGTGACAATAATCGAGGGGAGACCAAAGAAACGGAACACGTTCTTTAGAAATAGATCCGCTAAGACAGGAGCTGTCGGTATACCTTGACAAGGTACAAATAAGGCCAACTTAGTCAAGTAATTAATAATGACCCAAATGGTATCAAAACCAGATACAGAAGGTAGTTCAACTACGAAGTCCATAGATACCATATACCAAGGCTGATCCAGGATTGGCATGGACCATAGCAACCCCACTGGTTTCGCATTAGAACCTTTACACTGGGTGCAAACATAACAGCAAACAATGTATTCAGTAACATCCTTGACCATGGATGCCCACCAACACCAACGATGTAAAAGGTCCATGGTTTTCTTAATACCAGGATTTGCTGCCACCCTAGAATCATGACACCAACTCATAGCTCTCTTTTGAGTGACATCATCTGGGAGATATAACAGACCTTTAACATATGGGAGACCCTGTATGATATCAAGGTTTAACTGTTTAACCTCTACTGGATTTCTCCTCACCCACTCCAGCAGCTACGAACGAAGCTTGGGTTTAAATGTACAACCACATACCACCTGATGAGGTAGAAGCAAAGGACCATTGGTTCGTATCAATGAAGGGACACCATGCATACGCGACAATGCATCAGCTTTCGTATGTAATGAACCAGGTCTGTATGTCATGTTAAAATTAAACATTGAAAAGAATTAGTGCCACCTGGCATGTCGAACCATGGAACACTTCACAGATTGCAAAGCCAGTAGGTTCTTGTGATCCGTAAATACCTGGACTGGTAACACTGTACCCAATAAATGATGCTGCCAAGTAATAAGGGCATCCCTTACTGCTAGCAATTCCTTCTCTGTGATGGTATAATTATTTTCATAGGATGTCGATTTCCGGGAATGAAAGGCTACCGGATGTAACCCATGGGTTTCCGGGCATTCCTGGGACAATATGGCACCAAGAGCAATGTCCGAAGCATCTGCCTCAACCACAAAGGGAAGAGCAGGATTTGGATGTTGAAGAATAGGAGCGGTTGTGAAAGCCGTTTTAAGATTGACAAAGGCTTTAGTACACTCCTCTCCCATAAAAAAAGACATTTTACTGCTTGCAAGAGCAGTTAAAGGAGCTGCCACTGTAGAGAAATCCTTGATGAACCGCCTATAGAAGTTCGCAAACCCCAAAAAAGACTGGAAGGCTTTCAGCGATGTGGGTATAGGCCAATCCAGAACCACCTTTACCTTGGATTGACTCATTTGGATTCCCTTGCACGTTATGTCATACATAAGAAATTCCACTTCAGTGGCATGGAAAATAAATTTTTCCAATTTTGCAAACAGATGGGTGTCCCGAAGTCTTTGTAAAACCTGGGTAACGTGTCGTACATGGAGTTCATATGTTTCTGAATAAACCAAGATATCATCCAAATAAACGACAAGAAATCGATCTATCATATCATGGAAGACATCATTAATGAAATATTGAAAAGTAGTGGGAGCATTACAGAGTCCAAATGGCATGACCCTGTATTCATACAAACCATATTTTGTCTTCAAAGTGGTTTTCCATTCATTACCGCTACAAATCCTGACCAAATTATATGAACCTCGAAGATCTATCTTGGTAAATATGACTGATGAACCAAGCTGATCCAATAATACAGAAATAAGTGGTATGGGATATTGATTCCGGATAGTTATTAGATTCAGAGCAGTGTAGTCAATACATGGATGAAGATCCACTTCCTTTTTGGGGACAAAGAATAGAGGGGAAGCTGCGGCAGAACGAGAAGGACATTTAAACCCAGCTTTCAGTGCCTGATCAATATATTCCTTGAAAACCTGGTCTTCTTTATGTGTCAATGAATAAATTCTTCCAGATGGAATCTTGGCCCCAGGAAGGAGATCAATGGGACAATCGTAAGGTCTGTGAGGCGGTAACACCATGGCACCTCCTTCTTCAAACACGCCTTGAAACTCAACGTATTCTTTCGGTAGTTCCCCCGTGATCACAGCCCCAATTGTGGATGTCACATCTAGCAGAGGGCGACAAGGATTGTCAACGGTGGGTTTTGACCGCCAACACTGGTTTTCACAGTGTTCCGACAAAAATTCTATATTACTCGTGAACCAATCGATGGTTGGATTATGCACTCTGAGCCATGGGATCCCAAGGATCAGCATAAACTGCGGAGCGGAAATGAGATCAAAACCAATGGTCTCAGTATGTCCATGAACTGTTTCCATAACAAGGTCAACAGTCTGATGGGTCACCATGCCAGATAACAGAGAAGAACCATCTACTGCATTAACCACCAGAGGTTTATCTTTCTCAACGATAGGTAAGGCTAACACTTTGGCATATTGCGGCTCAATATAGTTTCCCGCTGCACCAGAATCAAGAACTGCGGTACCTGGAACTATATTCCCAGGGGGGACAATGAACGTAACTGTCATAGTAAATGGAAGTACTAAACTTGAGTCCATTAATAGGGAAGAGCTCAGCAACTGGACTCCTTTCATTGCCGAGCTTTCAAGTTTCCCTGTTTCTTTATGGGTTTTTTGTTACAAGATTTCAAGAGATGATCAGAAGCACCACAATAGAAACACAAATGGTTCTTCTTTCTATGTTTTCTTTCCTCCTGAGAAAGGGGCCCCCGTGTAGCAGCCCCTATCTGCATGGGCTCTGGTGCCACTGTAGCCGGAGTAGGGTTAATGGGGACTGGAGGAAAAAAAAACTGTTTTCACCCTTTCTAGCGGCCTTCCGGGCATCAATCTGCAGAACCAGTTCCAATAATCCTGGAAACGGCTCGGAACAACAGGTACTATAGCAATAGTATCTTTCAAAGGATCAGATAGTCCTTTGTAAAAAAGCAAGGCTTTCTTATCATCTGGCCACCCTGTTTCAGAAGTAATATAAGATTGGAAAATCCCAAATTTTTTGTTAACAGGGGAGTAATTCTCAAATGGGACAAAATTGTAAAAAACAAAGTGGTACCCAGACAGGGCACTGAGAATTAATTACCCCCCACTACTCTTACCCTAGAGAGAGTAGAGATTGAGGAATTATCGTCACACACAGTTTAACATAGCACAAACAAAGTTGCCTGAACACATTGACATAAAGTTAAATATACAGTCCAACAAAGATACCCAACAGCAGCAAATTCATACAAAAGTAATTTTAATCATATAAATGTTAAAAAAGATGAATTCATACATCAATGTATTCAAAAAGATACAGCAAAAATGAAAGACATGAAACAAAGGAGAAGAATCGAAAAAAAATGAGTCATTCAATAGCCCTATTTTCAGAAGACAAATTCATATAACTATACTGTCTATCTTTAGACAATAGCTGAGACAGAGAGTGTCGACATGTTTCAGCCCAAAGGCGAATTGGACATTTGCTCAAATGTCCATTCGGAGGTGAATGTAGTGGCCATCTTCAGGACATATGATTTCTTCACAATTAGTCTTTTCTATGATGTAGATGAAACATTGTAAATCTAAAAATGTAAAAGAATATGTAATATTAATACACAATTAAAAATACAAGCTGCAATACATTTCATAGTTGGTCTATTCTTCAACAGTAAAGTCAGTGAGAAAGAAAAAGGAAACTGTGACATATTCCGTGGTTGGTCTAGTCAGACATGGAGCTGTTACGAATTTCAATAGTGTTCGGTATAACCCTTCAATGCTTGTATTTACCTATAGCCATTGATTATACCAAAGAAACTACACACATAGATGTTGCCCCTAAACTCAACAAAAGGAGACAACAAACAAACAAATGACCTACATAACATTGTGTGACAAATAATGTATTCAATCTCTTACTTGATTCCTCTACGGAGAGTGTAACCAAGTCGGAGAACAAATTGCATCCGTCTTTCATAGTAATTTTAGAGTCCACAGAAAAGTTGGCTGATCGTCAGTTCCATGGCAAGGATCACTTTATCCTACATTCTGGGGGAACATATATGAACCAGTTATCATAGGCCCTGTTCTATTATTAGGCTATTAACTATTGGTTAAGAAACGAGGATAAGTTCGGAAAAAACGAATCCCCTAACTCTGAAAACAGCACAGAACCGGAAAGCAAATTCCCCAGTGCTATCAAAATTAACGTGTCAGTATTGCTAAAGAATTGTTTTAATTAATTGTCAAGCAATATGTCAAGAAGCAGACTTACTAATAAAGGTGAATAGTTGGCACCATTACATATGGTTCTGTTTTGCTATCTGTAGTTATTGGCCCCAGGAAATCACGAGGGGCGTGGCACGACACCTGACGTAGGTTAATCGTAAGCTGCATAAAGATTCAAGAATAGAAACCAACAGATTTAATTTAAACCCACTCTTTATCCAACGGGTGAGCTGTACAACAAATAGTCAGCAACGTAACAAAAAAAGTACCTCAAAACTCTCAATAGATGGAAGGGAGATCGGTCTGTGCCCGAAGTAAATGGTTCAAAACCGGGATAGCAGTGGAATTGTAAAGGGATCCTCAATCGTATAGAGAACAAAATGCGCATCCAGATATAATCTGTTATGAGGGAGAGACAGAATATCAATTCCCGCATTCAAAAGGAATTCAGAAATTGCCCATTTAGAGCCCACAATGTAAATTAATCACAAGTAGTTGAACTTACCACTTACATCCAGTCAAACAGAGAACACCGACGTCAACCGCATTAGCAGAAGACACTCGCTATGAAAGACAGAGTGAACAAGACCGTTGGTTTAAATACATGAAAGTACGTGTCCGCGTGCCGTGCGCGTTTGAAGACACGAGTCACATGACTACAGATGGTTGCCATGTGACAAAGGTGGTGGCTTAATTTTAAAGGTATAAGGTAAAATTTCACCAAAATGCACGGAAACCCCATTCCACGCTTAATCCACTGTGTCACAAACGCTCATGGTACACAAAAGAGAAAACGCACCTGTGACGTGCGGAAACTCCAAAAAAGCAGTGTGCCAGACCACACGCAGCAGAACCAAATCCAGGGCATGTGCCCAGGCGCAGCGGGACGAAACCGCATTCCACCTCATCTACAATCACTAACAAATGTTGCCAAAAAAGTCTGTGCAATATCATACACAGAAAACAGGACCCATGGGGAAATGCAAGTGCATGTGGACAGAAGACTATGACATAAATTTCCATCAAAGCATATTTTCGTCCAGAGAGTATTTCCCCGGATATTTCAGTGAAATCAATCTGATCCACTAGATGACACAAAGAGGACCAGAGATCTATCAGAATAGGATCTGAGAAGTAGATACGGCCAGTGTACCTGTCTCCATGTTTGTGTGGACATGGGCAAATAAAAGTGCCGGATACAGTGCGAGCCTGCCGATGACATAGGAAACCGCAGAGGGATGACCAAGGAAAAACAGAAAAAACAGCCAAAAGTGATCTGATATGTAGTTCCCGGGAAGTCAGGACAAAGGAGTATTAGATAGAGTGTTAGGTTATCACATTATTCCACTCTACGGATACATTCAAACCCTGATTGACCGTATCCAAATTATAAATCCATCTTTGTTCCGCTACAGTCAATGCCAAGTCTCTATTGCCACCCCTCGGTGAGGAAGATATTTTCTGAATGACAAACCACTGCAGTTCTGTGTAATTGTGTTTTGCTGATGTATAATGGGCCACCAATGGTTTTTTGTCCGTTTTATTTTTGAGACACGATCTATGCTCACATATTCTTTGCCTTATAGCTCTACTAGTTTTCCCAATATATAGTAGATTACAGGGACACTTGATGCCATTGATGAGCCAATCCGAGCCACAATTAGAAAATAAATTAAGTTTCCATGTCATCCCTTTAAGTTCCAAAGTTTTACAGTTGGTAGTAAGGGAGCAGACTGAACATTGGCCACACTTGTAATGACCAAGAACCGGAGGTAAGTTCCAGAGGGTAGATTGTGTGATAGAGTCTGTTGTTCTGGATAAGTGTGAACTAGAATATTTCTGAAATTCTTCTGGCGTTTGAACACAAATCTAGGTTGAGCTGGACAAAAGTCGTCAGTCGCTAGAATGTGCCATTGTTTTTGATGGTTCTACACAGAGCATTGCTAATAGGGCTAAAGGTACTCATGCATGTGACCCTTTCCTCTGAAATCTTTGGTTCCAGGTGGAGACATCTGTCCCTGTTGGCATGTTTTGCCCTCTTGAAGGCTCGATTAATACATTTTTTGGGGTATCCTCGGGTAATTAACCGCTGTTTGAGGTCCTTACCCTCTTGAACAAAATCACCAACTTCAGAACAGTTTCTCCTCACTCTAAGAAATTGTCCAACCGGAAGGTTCTCTCGTAGACTCAATGAATGGAAACTATTGAATCTTAATAGAGTGGTTTTATCTGTCGGTTTTCGGAAAAGCTTTGTTTTCAACAGGCCCAACTCAGTTTTATAAATGGAGAGGTCAGGAAAAGGTATGGTATATAAGTCATACGTCATGGTAAAAGTAATATGCTGGTGGTGATTATTAAGCCATTCTAGAAAAGATTGGAGTATAGTCGAGTCGCCCTTCCAAATAAGGAAGATGTCGTCGATGTAGCGAAACCACTTGATGATATTTTTCTTAAAAGGATTTTGAGGATCAAAGATGGAGGTGGATTCAAAATGATCCATAAAAGTTTGCTAAATAGGGGGCAAAAGTTGCCCCCATACTCGTACCATGTATTTGTTTATAGAACGTGCCCTCATACAAAAATAAATTTTCCGTGAGGGCAATCTTGATGCATTCCATGATAAATGAGGTAGGAACTTTACTGAGGGTGTCAGTACGTTTGTTGAGATATGATTCCATGCAAAAGCGGAAAGATGCAGGAAAACTCTATCCCCTGGACCAGAGTAATATCGTAAAACGAGAAACTGAAGAGATATCCAGAGAGCAAAACACTATTACTTGCAAAAGTATCAAATTATTTTATTTATCATGATACAAAAATTTGAAAAAGTCAATTAATGGCATTCTACTTTGTAAAGCATCAATAAATCACGTAACACGACAGCATAGATGAACAAATTACTGTGACTAAAATACATCCATCTCAACAAACATTCATAGTGCAGCATCCAAACCATATATCATACATAGTGACATTCAACCAACCAACAATGGCTAAAAAAGTGACTGAATTAATTAACATTATTTGCCAATTGGGAGTGGGACAAACATTCATCACATCCCATTTGATTATTTTAATGTTTACAAATATATTGAACAAACAGCAATAGAATTCATTAAAAACAATCTATCACAAGGGCGGATCTGAGAGGAAAAGTGTTATGTAGATCACATCCCTAAAAGAATAAACTCAACCGGTTTCGACGTAGAGTGTGTAGTAAACAACGTCTTCATCAGGAGATACAAAGCGAGAAGCTGCAGGAAAAGAACATTACTACATAAATATGCGGCAGTGTCCCATCTCATGAACTAAACTCAACAGTAGATTGTATATAGCCACCATGTGCCACCTGTTACGAACCAATAAAACTAAACATTTGTGCTGGGGAAGTATACCTATATGAGAACAACCCCAGAAGCAGGGTTTCATTTAGAAAAGCCAGAGGCGAAGCACCGACCCTGAGAGTGTAAAAAATATTAATATTAAAATTAAAAACAAAAATAAGGTGCACCATAGGGGCCAAAAAGGTCGAAATAGCCCAGGCAGGAAACCACTAGACACCCCCACATGCGACATAAAAATATCATGGCTAAATAGATACAATATGCTGGACTGAACAAACCTTATATAAGTAGCCATTAATATGCAAAATGCAAAAGATGGATCGTATGCTGGAATCGTATCGCCAATGGAGCTGTGACTAGTGGGAAATGAAAGATTGATTGAAGCACACATAAGGTAAAACAGTGACTACAGCAACCAAAGGAATCATATGAGAGCGGTCAATTGTTACCTGTAATTAACATGACACTGCTCTCAGTAGCCCCCTTCAGAGATTATGGTACGGTGGCTTTCTAGATGGTGATGCAGCAAAGCAAGTCGTGTCAGCAGATGTACGCCTAGTGTACTATCAAACAAAAAATGATATTAGCCTAAACCGCATACGACAAAATCAAACTAAAGACTTCCCAATAGAGTCATATACAATTAAAAAAGTTTAAAAAGTGGCTACTAATTGAAAAAATTAGCTAGCTACTGGAAGAAGTCTGGCAGACGAACTGTATACACAGACTTAAGTACGTAAATAAGGAGTGTCTATGATACTGCAGGCTAAGTAAAGCACGAGTCTTCATATACAACTGCAGTCGAACTTGTATATTCATACAGATGACAAAACTACGTCTCAGAACAAGGATTGTACAATACTAAAGCGGCAGTGTGAAGAGCGGCAGATCATATTCGTGCTTACTTAAAGTTAACACCCGGAGTGGCGTGGGCGGCTGGAGTTAGTGAGCACAGCCTAGCCGTAAATCTCAATGACCATGCTACATCGGCCGTGTGCCAGCAGCCGACTGAAGCCGTCGCTGCTGTGGACGTAAATCACGTGGAAGGTCACGTGTCCTCAGTGGGAACGTGTTGCGTGTGCGTGACGAACCCAAAACACGCCCAGAATTAAAAAAAACACAACAACCAAGGTGCCGTATCCCAGACAGGCGGTGTTAGCCAGTACAGCGGACCGCCAGATACCACTGTAGTGCGTAGGAAAAAACTCGCATTGCAAAATAGAGTGTGCAAGAGCAATTTGAAATGGCCTCATGACCATGAAGGCCATGATGTGAATGAGATTCGTCCAGGTACAGGGCTCAAAATAAATGAAAGAGACAGGGTGCCCAGTATGACCCAACGAAAAAATAATAAATAAAATGTAGGACTCCTGAGTTGGAATAGACTACAGCAGATAGACCCAATTGACTCTAAACAAGAAGGAACTGTGTGACTCATAGAGGTGACATAGGACTTGAATAGAAACTATGTACACCATACGATATCTGTACAAGGAAATTATCTATCTGCTATTGAACTCCCATGTTTCCATGGAGTTCAGTCCTTTGTGGAGGGTGCCTAAATTAAAAATCCACATTTGTTCTTTGTAGGCCAATTTGTTGGTAGTTTGCACATGGCCACTTGCTGTGATTTTTTCGATGCAAAACCATCTTAGTGAATCTGCATCATGCCCCATCTCGAAAAAATGGGAGACCAGGGGGGCAGTAAAACAACGCATCCTGATCTTGGAACGATGTTCATTGATGCGCACATGTACCTCCCTGGAAGTCTTACCTATGTAAAACAGGTTACATGGGCACTGAACGGCATACACAACATTCTTGCTTTTACAAGTGGTGAATGTACGCAAGTCCCATCTTCTGCCTGCATTCTCAAAGTGTGTAATTTTTTTTTATTTTTTTTTTGGAAAATCTGCAGGCCATACAAGAGGTACAAGGGTAATGACCTACCACAGGTTGAAGGTTAACATCCCTAACCACGTTACCTTGTAATGGTAACCTGTTGGCTCTCGTGAGTTTCTGCGCCAGGCTCTTGCCCTTTTTGAAGGCAAAAAGAGGTTTGTGCAAGTTAATCTCAGCAGAATTCAGAATTCTCCAATTTTTAAGGATGATCCCCTTAATGGACTCACTGAATTTGCAGAATGTAGAAACACAGACAATTTGTTCTCTCGCTTTGTTTTTGGGGCATACACTGAGTAGGGCATCCCGGTTGGTATACCGCGCTCTTTTTCTGGAATGTTTGATTAATTTTTTGGGGTACCCCCGAAGTAACAATCTGGCTTGTAGTACATCTGCATGTTTGTTAAAATTGGAAATATTAGTGCAATTACGTCGTAACCGTAAAAACATACCATACGGTAAATTCCGTAGTAGGCTTTTTGGGTGTTGGCTCTTGAATTGCAAAGTTGTATTGCGTTCTGTAGGTTTTCTATATAATTCTGTTTGTAAGCATCCTTCATCCACAAAAATGGATAAATCAAGGAACGCAGTCCTAGAAGTAGAAAATTCAAAAGTGAATTTAAGATTGGGATCTACCTGATTCAGCCAAACCATAAATGTATTCAATGTAGCAGAGTCGCCCTCCCACAGCATTAAGATGTCGTCTATGTAGCGACGATACAACTTAATATGTTTGACAAAGGGGTTGGTGACGCTGAGCACGTGATTTTCTTCAAACAAAAACATGAAAATGATGGCCAAGTTAGGAGCAAAAGTGCAGCCCATCGCCGTGCCCTTAGTTTGCAAAAAGTAAGCATCCTTAAACTTAAAAAAACTGTTGGGCGGCACTAATTCAACACAATTAATAACGAATTCAGTAGGGACAGCATGAGGTAAAGGCCGTCTGTCTAGCATAATGCGTAGACTGGAGGCAGCTTTGTCTTGAGGGATGTTGGTATAAAGCGCCTCAATGTCCAAAGAGACCAAAATTTGTGTGGAGGAATCGAAAGGGCGTGCTTCAACCAGATTTATAACATCCCTAGAGTCCAAAAGAAACGTGGGAGTGGCCATAGCAAGTGGTTTAATAAAGGTGTCTATATATTTGGACAGAGGCTCTAAAATGGAACTACAGCCAGAAACAATGGGACGACCGGGAGGTTTCAGAGTGTCCTTGTGTACTTTTGGAATAATGTAAAAGAGCGGAATTCTCTCTTCAGACGAATTAATGAACTCATATTCCTTAGAGGACAAGAATCCTTCATGAAGACCACTTTCACTCAACGTAAGAATCTTCTTTTTTATAGATGTAGAAGGATCACCAGTGATTTTTCGATAGTGGCCTGGTATGCTGAGAAGTCAGTAGACTTCTTGATCGTACAATTCTGCATCCCAGACCACTATCACCCCGCCTTTGTCGGCGGCTTTAATCACTATAGTGGGATCCTGAGCTAGAGAGTCAATTGCATGAAATTCTGCAAGTTCTAAATTAGGTCTTAAATTGCTTCTGGGACGTGTCAAACATTTGTCTAACTCCTTAAGCACAATGGTTTCAAAAATGAGAACTTCAGGTGGGAGATCGGCTGAATTAGGTGTAAAAGACGAAGGTTTGGCCAAGCCCGAAATATTATTTTCACAAATGTTCTCTTTGTCAGTGAAAAACACTTTCAATCTAATTTTCCTCAGAAACTTTTGGATTTCACTAGTGAGTTGCATCGCACTGGGTGTTTGTGTAGGAACAAACGAGAGGCCTTGTTTTAATATGGCTAATTCTGGTTCAGAAAGGGTGCGAGATGATAAATTAAAGATGGGTAATAGCTCATTTACCACCTGTAGGACCGGTTGCGGGTTTGAAATTCCCGGTGCCCTTGGCCCTGTGGAGGGGCATTCTGCAGTTGCATGTGAGGCTGTCTGTATAGGCCTCTGCTCTGCTGAAAATTCCTGCGGCCTCTGGGGCCGCCCCTTCCTCGAAAAGGGTAAGTCCTTGGATTCAAATTGGTTGGATCTTCATTGCCTGAGCTATTAGAGGAGGTGTCAGAGAAAGTGACACCCCGCCTTCTGCCAGCCATTCCGTGCTGGTTGCCTTGTTGTTTCCAAAAAGTCTGAGGATTAAAATCTTCCGCCAGGTAAGGGTAGACAATCTCTTTTTTGAACATAGAAATGTCCTTTTTGAGTTTATTTGTCTTTTTTTCAATGGTTATATTTTTGAACTCCAAGAAAGATTTTTCTATTTGTTCAAGTTTTTGTTTGGCTTCACTAATGAGAGTATTGGCCAAAAATGCCTTTTCTTCTTCAAGTACCGTTTCCATAATTTTTTGACTGACTCTTTGGGCAGTAGTGATGGTAAGAACTAATAAATCGCGACTGCACTTAGTCGCCACTTGACTAAAAGCCACTTTATATTCCATATCATCCAAAAATAGACAGGGAATGATCTTAACCTGTAGACCTTGCGGGATGATACTGGACTTAAGGTACTCCTTCAGCACATGCCCATGCATCTCAGTACGAAATTGTTTCTTTTTGAGTCTGAGAACTGCATCACCTGAAGTATTATTATCCTGAACTGGGAGTTGTAGATTTTCAAAAAACGACAGGCCTTCAATCAGTTCTGCTATTAAAATCACTGGTGATCCTTCTACATCTATAAAAAAGAAGATTCGTACGTTGAGTGAAAGTGGTCTTCATGAAGGATTCTTGTCCTCTAAGGAATATGAGTTCATTAATTCGTCTGAAGAGAGAATTCCGCTCTTTTACATTATTCCAAAAGTACACAAGGACACTGAAACCTCCCGGTCGTCCCATTGTTTCTGGCTGTAGTTCCATTTTAGAGCCTCTGTCCAAATATATAGACACCTTTATTAAACCACTTGCTATGGCCACTCCCACATTTCTTTTGGACTCTAGGGATGTTATAAATCTGGTTGAAGCACGCCCTTTCGATTCCTCCACACAAATTTTGGTCTCTTTGGACATTGAGGCGCTTTATACCAACATCCCTCAAGACAAAGCTGCCTCCAGTCTACGCATTATGCTAGACAGACGGCCTTTACCTCATGCTGTCCCTACTGAATTCCTTATTAATTGTGTTGAATTAGTGCTGTCCAACAGTTTTTTTAAGTTTAAGGATGCTTACTTTTTGCAAACTAAGGGCACGGCGATGGGCTGCACTTTTGCTCCTAACTTGGCCATCATTTTCATGTTTTTGTTTGAAGAAAATCATGTGCTCAGCGTCACCAACCCCTTTGTCAAACATATTAAGTTGTATCGTTGCTACATAGACGACATCTTAATGCTGTGGGAGGGCGACTCTGCTACATTTAATACATTTATGGTTTGGCTGAATCAGGTAGATCCCAATCTTAAATTCACTTTTGAATTTTCTACTTCTAGGATTGCGTTCCTTGATTTATCCATTTTTGTGGATGAAGGATGCTTACAAACAGAATTATATAGAAAACCTACAGAACGCAATACAACTTTGCAATTCAAGAGCCAACACCCAAAAAGCCTACTACGGAATTTACCGTATGGTATGTTTTTACGGTTACGACGTAATTGCACTAATATTTCCAATTTTAACAAACATGCAGATGTACTACAAGCCAGATTGTTACTTCGGGGGTACCCCAAAAAATTAATCAAACATTCCAGAAAAAGAGCGCGGTATACCAACCGGGATGCCCTACTCAGTGTATGCCCCAAAAACAAAGAGAGAGAACAAATTGTCTGTGTTTCTACATTCTGCAAATTCAGTGAGTCCATTAAGGGGATCATCCTTAAAAATTGGAGAATTCTGAATTCTGCTGAGATTAACTTGCACAAACCTCTTTTTGCCTTCAAAAAGGGCAAGAGTCTGGCGCAGAAACTCACGAGAGCCAACAGGTTACCATTACAAGGTAACGTGGTTAGGGATGTTAACCTTCAACCTGTGGTAGGTCATTACCCTTGTACCTCTTGTATGGCCTGCAGATTTTCCCAAAAAATTACACACTTTGAGAATGCAGGCAGAAGATGAGACTTGCGTACATTCACCACTTGTAAAAGCAAGAATGTTGTGTATGCCATTCAGTGCCCATGTAACCTGTTTTACATAGGTAAGACTTCCAGGGAGGTACATGTGCGCATCAATGAACATTGTTCCAAGATCAGGATGCGTTGTTTTACTGCCCCCCTGGTCTCCCATTTTTTCGAGATGGGGCATGATGCAGATTCACTAAGATGGTTTTGCATCGAAAACATCACAGCAAGTGGCCATGTGCAAACTACCAACGAATTGGCCTACAAAGAACAAATGTGGATTTTTAATTTAGGCACCCTCCACAAAGGCCTGAACTCCATGGAAACATGGGAGTTCAATAGCAGATAGATAATTTCCTTGTACAGATATCGTATGGTGTACATAGTTTCTATTCAAGTCCTATGTCACCTCTATGAGTCACACAGTTCCTTCTTGTTAAGAGTCAATTGGGTCTATCTGCTGTAGTCTATTCCAACTCAGGAGTCCTACATTTTATTTATTATTTTTTCGTTGGGTCATACTGGGCACCCTGTCTCTTTCATTTATTTTGAGCCCTGTACCTGGACGAATCTCATTCACATCATGGCCTTCATGGTCATGGGGCCATTTCAAATTACTCTTGCACACTCTATTTTGCAATGCAAGTTTTTTCTTACGCACTACAGTGGTATCTGGCGGTCCGCTGTACTGGCTAACACCGCCTGTCTGGGATACGGCACCTTGGTTGTTGTGTTTTTTTAAATTCTGGGCGTGTTTTGGGTTCGTCACGCACACGCAACACGTTCCCACTGAGGACACGTGACCTTCCACGTGATTTACGTCCACATCAGCGACGGCTTCAGTTGGCTGCTGGCACACGGCCGATGTAGCATGGTCATTGCGATTTACGGCTAGGCTGTGCTCATTAACTCCAGCCGCCCACGCCACTCCGGGTGTTAACTTTAAGTAAGCACGAATATGATCTGCCGCTCTTCACACTGCCGCTTTAGTATTGTAAAATCCTTGTTCTGAGACGTAGTTTTGTCGTCTGTATGAATATACAAGTTCGGCTGCAGTTGTATATGAAGACTCGTGCTTTACTTAGCCTGCAGTATAATAGACACTCCTTATTTACGTACTTAAGTCTGTGTATACAGTTCGTCTGCCAGACTTCTGCCAGTAGCTAGCTAATTTTTTCAATTAGTAGCCACTTTTTAAACTTTTTTAATTGTATATGACTCTATTGGGAAGTCTTTAGTTTGATTTTGTCGTATGCGGTTTAGGCTAATATCATTTTTTGTTTGATAGTACACTAGGCGTACATCTGCTGACACGACTTGCTTCGCTGCATCACCATCTAGAAAGCCACCGTACCATAATCTCTGAAGGGGGCTACTGAGAGCAGTGTCATGCTAATTACAGGTAACAATTGACTGCTCTCATATGATTCCTTTGGTTGCTGTAGTCACTTTTTTACCTTATGTGTGCTTCAATCAATCTTTCATTTCCCACTAGTCACAGCTCCATTGCCGATACGATTCCAGCATACGATCCATCTTTTGCATTTTGCATATTAATGGCTACTTATATAAGGTTTGTTCAGTCCAGCATATTGTATCTATTTAGCCATGATATTTTTATGTCGCATGTGGGGGTGTCTAGTGGTTTCCTGCCTGGGCTATTTCGACCTTTTTGGCCCCTATGGTGCACCTTATTTTTGTTTTTAATTTTAATATTAATATTTTTTACACTCTCAGGGTCGGTGCTTCGCCTCTGGCTTTTCTAAATAAAACCCTGCTTCTGGGGTTGTTCTCATTTAGGTATACTTCCCCAGCACAAATGTTTAGTTTTATTGGTTCGTAACAGGTGGCACATGGTGGCTATATACAATCTACTGTTGAGTTTAGTTCATGAGATGGGACACTGCCGCATATTTATGTAGTAATGTTCTTTTCCTGCAGCTTCTCGCTTTGTATCTCCTGATGAAGACGTTGTTTACTACACACTCTACGTCAAAACCGGTTGAGTTTATTCTTTTAGGGATGTGATCTACATAACACTTTTCCTCTCAGATCCGCCCTTGTGATAGATTGTTTTTAATGAATTCTATTGCTGTTTGTTCAATATATTTGTAAACATTAAAATAATCAAATGGGATGTGATGAATGTTTGTCCCACTCCCAATTGGCAAATAATGTTAATTAATTCAGTCACTTTTTTAGCCATTGTTGGTTGGTTGAATGTCACTATGTATGATGTATGGTTTGGATGCTGCACTATGAATGTTTGTTGAGATGGATGTATTTTAGTCACAGTAATTTGTTCATCTATGCTGTCGTGTTACGTGATTTATTGATGCTTTACAAAGTAGAACGCCATTGATTGACTTTTTCAAATTTTTGTATCATGATAAATAAAATAATTTGATACTTTTGCAAGTAATAGTGTTTTGCTCTCTGGATATCTCTTCAGTTTCTCGAGATATGATTCCATGACAGTCAGGCATTCTCCCTGGGGGATGCTCGTGTAGAGTGAGGTAACATCCAGAGTCACCAGGAGATCTGTGGCTTCTAATTGAATGGAATCAATCAGATTTATCATGCTGGTGGTGTCTTTTACGAAGGACTTCATAGATCTTACAAAAGGACGAAGAAACCAATCGGCATAGATAGACAGAGGCTCAAGAATGGAATTAATGGACGTGACAACCGGTCTACCGGGGGGGTTGGTGGAATTCTTATGCACCTTTGGTAAAAGATAGAATGCAGGAGTGGTAGGTGAAGTTTTTATCAAGAATTGGTGTTCATCTTAGTCAATCCACTCCTGCAGAAGGGCATGGTCCATCAAACTTTTGATGTCCCCTCGTAGGAGGTCTGTAGGATATCGATTCAGCTTTCGATAAAACATCGGATTGTCTAACTGAATACGGGCCTCTGCTTTGTATAGTGCGGTATCCCACAGAACAATCCCGCCACCCTTATCAGCTGGTTTAATCAAGAATGCTTGGTTATTTTGTAGGGTAGTGAGGGCTGCTCTTTCTGCCCTAGTTATATTGTCTTTGTGATGATTCTTGTCCCTTAGCAAGTGCTTCGTTTTTTCTAGGATCTTATTTTCAAAAGCCAAAATGGCCGGGCTGACCATGGAATTAAATGGAGTAAAATTAGAAGGTATTTTTAAGCGTGTCGTGCTCGGTTCTTTTGCAGATGCATGTCCGTCTTTAAAAAATATTTAAGACGGATTAAATGGAAAAATTTGTGTAGCTCCATCTGTGTATCAAAATCTTTAGCTTTTGTGGTTGGAACAAAGCTCAGTCAATTTTTCAGGACTTGTGTGTCTGAATCTGTCAAGAGGTGTGTGGACAGATTGAAGATCGGAATCACCAATTCTGTGGTGGCCCTCTCCAATTGCGTGTTTGCATTTGAGGGGGCCCTTGTTGCCAGTGGCGTGTTTTGTTGCCTCGTCCCCTTGTCTCAGCTAATGTCTAAAGATAGATAGTATAGTTATATGAATTTGTCTTCTGAAAATAGGGCTATTGAATGACTCATTTTTTTCGATTCCTCTCCTTTGTTCCATGTCTTTCATTTTTGCTGTATCATTTCGGATACATTGATGTATGAATTCATCTTTTTTAATATTTATATGATTAAAATTACTTTTGTATGAATTTGCTGCCGTTGGGTATCTTTGTTGGACTGTATATTTAACTTTATGTCAATGTGTTCAGGCAACTTTGTTTATGCTATGTTAAACTGCGTGTGACGATAATTCCTCAATCTCTACTCTCTCTAGGGTAAGAGTAGTGAGGGGTAATTAATTCTCAGTGCTTAATTCTCAGTGCCCTGTCTGGGCACCCTGTTTCAGCAGCCAGCTGATTCAATTTGGCCAAATAAGCCAGGAGTGTTGAATCACCCTGTTGTAAATTCAACAACTCCAACTCCATAACCTGAGCCTGTATCATGTATCAAAAACCTTGCCCATGGTTTCAATCAATGCATCACAATCAAACAACAGCTGGCTACCCTCCTCCAAAAGAGGGTTAGCCCAGGCTGCTGCGGTTCCCCCAAGATGGGAAAATAAGAAAGCAGCTTTGGTTGCAGAATCAGGGAAGGATCCTGGCCTTCACAAATAGTGCAACTGACATTAATTTAGAAATGTTCTAAAGTGTTTAGGATCCCCATGAAACCTCTCTTGTGGAGCCAGTGGAAATCGGATCCATTTATGAGGCTTCTGATTTTGTCAGAATTCTCCTTCATAAACTTGAACCCGTAGTCTAGAAGAAGAATCCTTCCCACTAATGTATCCCTCTGGATGTACGAATAAAGATACAGAGAGATCAATTAATTGAAAGACTGGATTCCTTCAAGGCCTTCGTGGCTGTAAAGAGAGACACATAAGGTTAATATCTTGAATACAGACCGTAGTACAAGCGTACAAGATTAGATAAGAACACTAACCTGTGAAGCTAGTAACAAAACCCAAGATATTTGGTTGGGAATCTACACAGTAGTCGTGGAAGTTCCTGTAACACAAATCACACAGGATAGTTGGATATGGTTTACAATATATGATAGTGAAATAAGCAGAAAGGCGTATGACAAGAAACTAAATGAGAAGCATGAAGGAGTAAAAAATAGCTAGGACCTAAGGTAATCTGAGAAATTGAAATTCTCTAGACACTATGCAGTAACCAAGTGTCTACTGTGTAAGAAATCCACCAGAACTAGAAATAAGGAATAGACCGACAGAATCACTAAGTTAACGTACCAGAGTAACTTCCACGGAAAACTCCCACGTCACAGCTGAGGCTGAGTCTGGCTCCCACGTTGCAGCGGATGCTGAACGAATCCCACGGAGCAGCTGAGGCTGGAAACAACTCCCCCGTAGCAGCGGAGACTGAATCGGGCTCCCACGTCGCAGCGGATGCTCAATGAATCCCACAGAGCAGCTGAGGCTGAAAACAACTCCCACGTAGCAGCAGAGGCTGAATCGGGCTCCCACTTTGCAGTGGAGGCTGGGCTACGGTCGCAGTACGAAGAAGTAAGGACCATAGCAGTAAGTAAACTAAGAAGTCACAACAAAAATAGAAATGAAGTCCAAAAATAATGTTTCGATTTGGGTACCAAAATACACAGGGTCAGGCAAGGAGCAAGTCGAGGCAGTCCAAAAAGCAGTCCAAGTGGAGGAACACAGGCGGGCTGCATCAAAACCAAAGGAGCAAGCAAAAGACAATCCAGAGACGTAAGCCAACATTTCTAATAACCAGGTAGTTCAGGGTAACAAGACAAACAAGGAAGATCCAAGAAGCAGGTCAAAAAACGTTAGCCAGAAATACGAAGAAATACGAAAAGCACAAGAGAGAAAAAAAAGCTCAATCAGAAGCACTAAAGCCTAGACAAAGCGGGGCTAAAATAGAGAAGGTCATGTGACTAGCATTTGCTTCCTGAATGCCGGTTCCCTCCCCTTGACAACTGCTTCCAAAGTTTTCCAAGTTAACCTCCAACCCCTTCTGCAGGTAAAGAGACAAATCCTTTGGTGTTTTTGACCGTTCTTCCATGCTAGAAAAGTTTTACCAGGGGATTTAGTAAGCCGTGAACTCATTGAATACTGTCCCGAGTGCTGCGGCATGACAAATAACTCCTCTCAGACCCAAACTCCCAAAGCTAAAACGCAGCAACTCATGGTTCAACGATGACCTCATCAAACTTAGAAGGAAAAAAAGGGCGCTAGAACACCTCTTCAGGAAAAATCCCACCAGCGAGTCCAAAAAAGAACTAATTTCCATAGCCTACAAATTGGAAGTATTTACCCAGAAAGCCAATTCAGTGAACTCATGCATCACTAATGCCTTCTCAAACAGCAAAGAGCTATTTTCCATCATTAGAGAATTAGAAACCCCCATCACCCCTCCTAGCCTAGCTAAAGTGAACAAGGAATGGTGTATCACTATCCAGGATGCACTAGCCTCTAAGATAAACACACTTCAAAATAAAATAGCGATGCACAGAAAACATTTAACACCCACTACCGAGCCAACTATGTTAGCTTCGACTCACACCACAGCTAGCTTCCCAGAGTTCTATTTCCTGCCATTGAACACAGACCAGGTGCTCAAAACCATAGCCTCTCTCAAACCTTCTAATTGTAAGGGAGATAGTTTCCCCGCCAAACTAGTCAAGGAATGTGCCCCCGTACTTCCGCCCATCATCACCAATTTCGTCAATGCCTCATTGAACACTAGCACCATACCAGCCAACATCAAAGAAGCCTGGGTCATCCCACTCCTTAAGAAACCATCATTAGACCCCACTACCCCCACTAATTATAGGCCCATCACCACAGTCCCCTTTCTACTCAAAATCATAGATAAAATTGCATATACACAAGTCCAATCTCATCTTGAAAATAACCAGCTGCTAGGGGAAAGACAATCAGGCTTCCGACCAAGACACAGTACAGAGACAGCTCTACTGGATCTAAAAAAACAAATGGATGCTATTAGGGACTCAGGGAAAGTTTGTATTCTACTTTTACTTGATTTATTTGCAGACTTTGACTCAGTAGACCATAATAAACTATGTCTGACGTTAGCGAATAACTTCCAATTCTCAAAGGACGCTACCATCTGGATCAAATCATTTCTTACAGACCGCACACCCAGAGTGGCGTTCGTCGATGTAGCAGCAGACCCAATACCAGTTCCACTGGGAGTCGCCCAAGGATCATTTCTGTCCCCGACATTCTACAACGCGTTAACAAAATTATTATTTGCAGCACTAGATGCTATGGGAGTAATATACACTGACTTCGCTGACGATGCACAAATACTCATTCCCATATCAGTCAACCTCAAGCAAGATACCATTGTTGTCAACAGAATTTACTCCATCATCCAGAACTGGATGGCGACCAACAGTCTCTGCCTCAACGGAGAAAAAACAGAGATCTTAATAATAGGATCCCCAAATAGACTAAGTGAACTTCACCCGCAATATCCTGCCATAGTCATTGATGACACCCCACTTAACATACCAACCAAGTCAAAACACTAGGGGTTTACTTGGATTCCAGCCTCACCAAGTGCAAACACATTAGCACACTCTCCTCGTCTACAGCATATACAGACAAACTCATAGCCTTAGGTAGACCCTTCCTCACGCCCCAAAACTGCATCACGATTGCCAGAGCCCTCATCCTGGCTAGGATCGACTACTGTAACATTCTCCTTCTAGGGACCTAAAAAAAAACATAAACAAAATGCCACTACTCCAGAACAAAGCACTCAGAGCAGCGTTGGGCATAAAAAAGAGAGAGCATATCTCACAATATAGGAGAGAGGCCCATTGGCTGCCCATTCAAGCTAGGATACTACATAAAACCCTCACCATAGCACATAAATGTGTATCTGGCATTGCACCCAGATACCTCAATCAATGTCTAACAAGCAAGGGCACAACCAGAACACTGAGATCTAACTCAGACACGCACCTATGCATCCCTCGTTTCAAGAATGCAAGAACAGGTAACTACAGTTTCCCAGTAGCAGCCCCCAGAATTTGGAACTCACTACCAGCCAATATCTGTAATGAGCCCTCCCTCCAAAAATTTAAGAAAATCCTCAAAACCTGCCTCTTTAATAAATTCTAAATAACCACGAGACCACCATTACAACACACAACTGTGACTGTAAATACTTGACTGTAGAATTGTAACATTGTACCAAACCGTTCAACTGTTGACTGCAATTATTAGACCTGCAATTCGAAATCCTGCATCACCTTGTAACCGTACATAATACTGTATGTATGCCAAGCTGAGAATATGTAAGTACTAAGTTTCTAAGTAATCTTGTAAACTACGCCGTGATACCCTAGGGTTTGGGCGTATAACCAAATGTAATAAATAAAAATAATTTTTAAAAAAATTGCTTCCCACCAATTAGCATATCTATCATCACCTCAGTGGTCTGCTGTCAATTAAGGCTTTGAACTTGTCCTTGGAAATTTTCTTTGCTCTGGAGAATTCAGGGGAGTGAAGGCACGCTCTGCCTTCATGCATAGGTGTGGTTTGTCATGTTTGTCCAACTTCATCCTTCCACGTGACCTACGACCTCAAATTTGAGCTCTAGTACATTTAAAATACAATTTTTTAATAGACCTCTGACATTTTCCTTGTTTTGTCCATGTCTTCTGAACAGGAGTTTCGTTCTTTCACACGATTTGTGACTATTTTCTGCCCATCCAAGTCCGATAAGACCATGGCTTCTTGGGGCTGATCCAGCCTCGCCTTTCTGAGGTCTGCTTCTTTTAATTCAATTGCTTATTCAACTGCGACACACTGGAAAAGAGGCCTTCCTTCTCTGTTCCAGCTCTGCTATAACATGTAGTGGAATTATCCATTCCTTACTTATTCCTATATATGTATACATTGGCGATTGCCACAATCTATTCACTACTTAGCTAGCCTTAAGAATAGTTTGTCTACTTGTGTTTCTTTGCATATGTACACGTGTAAAATGACTTATCTTCATTGTTTCTGTAGCATACATTTCTTCATCTTGAGCAAAAGATATCACTTATCTTTGATACTTTCTTGATGCCTTATAGAATATCTGCATTCTCTTGTCTCTGCATCTCTTCTATGCACGCCAGGCTTGCTTCGTGTGACGTCACCATTCTGCTTGTTCATTCATTGGTCCTGATTCTTCCGGAATTTCTTTCAAATGGCCATCATACTGTCTTGTATGCATGTATGGCTTTCTTAATGGGAACCTTACTTCAAGTGGTTTCCTTGGTATTGCCATTTTCAGTGGCACTGCACGTATCTCATTCTATGGTTTCCAACATATAAGCAATATGGGCAAGGTGGTTGAGGTGGGGGTACGTGGCTCCTTCTCAACACTGTAGTGAATACACATAAAACCAAAGGCCTCAAATACATGGAGGGAAAAGTGCCGTCCCTGCAGCACGAAGCACAGAGACAGTGTTTACAGTCAAGGACAAAGGGCAGGTGGAAGATTACAGATTCCGGAGGTGGTGAGCCACCTCCAAAATACAGAATAAAATCCTCATAATTGTAGACAGAAAGGCTCAGTTTTGTGGTCCTCGCACATGTGACCCAAAAGAGCCGAACAATGGCTATTTACTCATGCTTGGAAGAGGAGCTGTTCCCAGCAAAGCAGACAAGATTGATACATGCTCTGTCCACCAAAAACTGTAATCTGCAGCCACTCTGCCAGGCTAGGTGATCAGACCAGTGGCAACAATGGAGACACATAGCCTTTCTCACTACCTTGAAAAGGTACACCGAGCGCTGTGAACAGAACAGGGTCCACGGCCTGGGGGGACTCGCTCCAGCCAATCCAGATGCTCAGATAATTGGGTGGTGTAGACTGTTGCATGGACCAATGGTCATTGTGTGACCAGGCAACAAAGTAATAAATGGTTTTAGGGGAAGTCTCAGGTGAAGCCACCTGACATGGTAAACCAAAGGGATAACTAACACATGGGACTTCTATAGGTAATACCACCTGAGCTACCCAATGGGAATGCCCCTTAGGTTTTGGGGATGGTGTTAATGTTTGCGTGTCACCATGATACAAAATCGGGTGACACAGGTTCAAACACTGAGATTGGCTGAGATTTTGTGGTTTCCTGTATGATCCTTGTCTATTTGAGAATAAAGACAGTGTATTTGCACCATGGCTGAGTTCTCCGTTATTGCCGGGGGGAAGATTCCTGATGGGCCCCAAATACTCTGCTAACTAGTGGTATTGTTGATGCAAACGGCCCCTGTGTTCTGGTACATTGCGCGGTGGAGGAGGACTTCATTTTCCATCGCGGGCAGCAGTAATCTCTGCCTTCGGTGCTCTGCATCATTCTTCACTTACCTTCAAAGCCTTTCAGCATATTTCCCAGCTGAATCCCGTGAGCTCATTCACAAAGAAACCAAACTCTTTGTTTTGCGATTTCAGCATCCTGCAAGAAGAAGAAAAGAACATTGGCAAACCAACAAATGTAGTACCTCGTCAAGAAAGAACACTATCACTAATAAACCAAGAAACACATTGGAAATAAAACAGAATAGTTAAGAAAATCACAAACAAGAAAGACATTTAAGAAACATTGGGTGTTGAAGAAACCACAGCCAGTCTGGGTCATCCATCGAGTGGAGTAACTGGAATCTTATCACACTAGTGAAGCAACTGCTGTCACATCTGAAGCACAGCTACATTTGACAGTGAGCCATACCCAGGGAATATTACATAAAACGTAACTAGCACTGTGGAGGGAGGGATAATACTTAGGATTCTTTTGGGCCATTGGCCAGTTTATTTATTGTTTGCTTGTTAGGCGCGTATACAGCAAGTAAAATGCCATTTCAAAGCGTCCATAGGGCGAGGAGAGGGAACAAGTGAGTGAAATACATTACAAAACACAATTAATAAGAGCAGTGTAGGGAAAAGGAGGAAGGACGAACCTACTATGCCTTGTGAGTAGTCAGAATGTGCAAGTGCAGCAAGGAAAAAGGGCAGAGGGCGTAATTGCTGGGGAGTCCAGGCTCTTGGGTGAGCCACAGATGAAGTGCTTGGGTTGATGAGTGCTACAAGGCCAGGTGCCACGTTAGGAGTAAGTGAGAACCTCTGAGTCGGAGGGTGTGCCAAGGCAAGAGCTGAGGGTAGACAGGAGCTGGGCAGATTGGGTGTTGGAGGTCAGGGACCCGAGGATGCATAAGGGCCCGAACACCAATCCCAGCAACTGTGGGGTTAGCAGAGAAGAGAATAAGGGAAGGAGGAGGTGAAGAGGTAGGTCTTGAGGAACTTCAAGAATTTAAGAAAGTCCTGCTCAAGGCGCAGAGGCATGGGGAGGCTGTTCCATCGGAGGGAGCCAGCTGAGGAAAGTGATCAACCACCTACCCTCTGTTCAGCAAAGCGCTTTAGACACAAAGGAGGTCATTACGAACTTAGAGGTAGCCATGCCGCTATTTGCGGCATGGCTATCCCCATTCCGGGTTCCGGGTACCGGGTCCGGGTACCTGGAATGGCGAAATACCGGGCCATTCCGACCTTTGAGGGCCCGGTATTTCCCCATTCCAGGAACCCATCCCCATTCCCATTCAAGCCCCTATAGGGCTCAATGGGAATGGGGAGCATGCTAATAATGGGCCCGTTAATGACGGGCCCGTTGTTAGCATGCTGGACCGCTCGCGGGACCCGCTAAGGACGCCTGGTAAAACCAGGCGTCCTTAGAGGGTCCCGCGAGCAGGCCTCGTAATGAGACGGTAGGGGGTTAACGGGGCCAGCTCCTCTACCGGCCCCGTTAACCCCCTACCGCCAGGGTCGGAATGACCCTCAAAGTGTTGGTGCCAGAGGAAAGACATGTTCTAGAGGGAGAGTATTTAGTAAAATAGTTCCCTAATTCTTTCTTTGTCTCTCACAGGAAGCCCAGCTGAAGAACTGCTAATCTCTGTGCCGTATCTCACAACATCATGCCTCTTTTTTTGTGAGTGTGTGTGTGCGCCTTCAGATTGCCACACACGGTTGCGTCAAGGAGGGGTTAGGACATGAACATCAGGAAGTCATCCCGGTCATCATCCGTCCCTGCAAGACACCAGGTAAGCATTCCCGAACGCGATTCCCACATTTTTGTATTGCCTGGACGAGATTGAGACCTCGGTTGTCTGTCATCCTAGGGGAGCCCAGGGCAGTGGTGCATGTGGCTCGCTCTGAAATGAATGCACTTCGCTGAGAGCTGATAGTTAATCGAGACAAGACTGAGGAACTTGCCAAACATTTAATGCAGTCCTATGGTGGGTATGTCCCGTTGCCAGGACCCTCAATCCCTAGCCTACCTGCACCAGCTCCCATCCAGGTGGTCGCCCCAGCACAAGTTCCATTAGCTCCTCCAGAAGAAGAATGAGACAGACAAGCGGCTACCTTACTATGCCTAACGACAATTGGTGTTGTGCCGGATTATAACAAGAGGAGGGAAAGGTGGAAGAGGGGTTTGGAGTAAGGAGGAAGGAGAAGAACAAAACAAGCTACTATCACAATGAATCAAATAATGCTGGCGGGGGGAGAGGGAGGGGAGGACAAGGAGGGAAGGGTGGGAGACAAGCTGCTATCACACAGGTCAAGAGACAAGAATGATAGAGTGAGCACTATTAAGATGAAAAAGGGAGGGAAGGCGGCGAGGGCAAGGGAATGAGAAAGACCGGTGGCTACATTACTATGCCTGGATGGCAATTGAGCTAGTGCCAGCATGAAACAGGAGGAGGAGGTGGGGGAGGAAGAAATGAAAGAGGGAGAAGGAGAAGAACAAAACACCATCATGGGGATGAGGGGGGAGGGGTATAAACAATCATCACAGAGGGGAAGGGGGGACACACATCAGCCCAGGGACAGGTGAGGGGGCAGAACAGTTGCAGGGAAGGGAGGAGGGGGGGTTAAGGGATTGAGACAGACCTGCGGCTACATTACTATGTAGGGAATGAGACAGACCGGCGGATACATTACTATGCCTGACGACAATTGAGATAATTCCAGAATGAAACAAGAGGAGGAGGTGGGGGGGAGGGAAGGTGGGAGAAGGAGAAGAACAAAATAACAGCAAGGGGGCAGGGGAGGGGATCACAAAACGACCATTACAGGGGGGATGGGGAGGGAGGGAGGGGAGCACTCAAAAACCATAACATGGGGCAGGGGAGAGAGAGGGAACACACAACCCTAATGAGGGGGCATGGGGAGGGAGAGGGCACACACCGACTATACGGGGGTCATGGGGAGGGAGAGGGCATACAACAACCAAATGGAGGGCATGGGGAGGGAGAGGGCAAGCAACAACCAAATGGGGGGCATGGGGAGGGAGAGGGCACACAACCATAACAAGGGGGCATGGGAGGGAGAGGGCACACAACGACCATACGGGGGGTAAGGGGAGGGAGAGGGCAAACAGCAACCAAATGGGGGCATGGAGAGGGAGAGGGCACACAATGATCATAATGGGGGGCATGGGGAGGCAAAGGCACACAACGACCATAACGGGGTGGATGGGGAGGGTGAGGACACACAACACCAAATGGGGGGCATGGGGAGGGAGAGGGCACACAACGACCATAATGGGGGGGAATGGGGAGGGAGAGGGCACACAATGACCATACAGGGGGAGCATTGGGAGGGAGAGGGAACACAGCGACCATACAGGGGGGCATGGGGAGGGAGAGTGCACACAACAACCATAACGGGGAGGGGATGGGTAGGGCACACACAACCAAATGGGGGGGGCATGGGGAGGGAGAGGGCACACAACAAACATAACAGGGGGGCATGGGGGAGGGTGCGCATGACCAAACAGGGGGCATGGGGAGAGAGTGGGCACACACAGCCATAATGGGGGATGGGGAGGGCACACACAACCATACGGGGGGCATGGGGAGGGAGAGGTCACACACATCCAAACAGGGGGGCATGGGAACTGAGAGGGCACACACGACCATAACAGGGGAGCAAGGGGAGGGAGAGGGCACACACCACCATACGGGGGGAGCATGGGGAGCGAGAGGGCACACACAACCATACAGGGGGGCATGTGCAGGGAGAGGGCACACACAACCATACAGGGGGCATGGGGAGGGAGAGGGCACACATGACCGTATTGGGGGCATGGGGAAAGAGAGGGCGCAAACGATCATATGGGGTGCATGAGGAGGGAAAGGGCACACACCACCACATGGGGGTTCACCCAGTCCACCCAGATAGCGGACGGGGAGCAGACAGGGACCTAAGGAGTGGGCCTTGTGAGGAGGGCCGGCCAAGCCTGCCGGCCTTTCCATTGGCCAAGATGAAGAAGGCCACGTCCAATCCTAGGCCCCCACAAGCACAAACGCATTCAATGCGAAGATACATGAACACTAGATCAAACTGCACTTAGACATGAAGAACATGCTTGTATCCATTAGGTTAGAAAACTGAAGACAGAGGTCCAAGTGTGGCCCTCGTGACCACTACCCAACTTGCAGCCCATTGACAGAGAAATGACAGATGTACCTCATTATTAGGCCCTTCATAACCATCATCGATGTATCGCTGATGCAAGAAATGTTACTCTCTCAGACAGCCGTTCAAACTATACCCGACAGACGATATGGAGGAGGTGTAGTTGTCAACAATCGAACAGGTCGACTGACTATAACTCGAAATGTTAATGATATCATCACTGACATCACGACGTAGGTCCATGTAGAGATGAAGTACATAGGCATCCACGCATGAAGCTACACAAGCATATATTAGATTATTGCAGATAGACACAAAACAAATGCTTATGACTCACGCAAGTAGATGACGGACACATATCAATATATATCCTTTGCTAATGCAGAAAAACGCAAGATGGCAAGTATACATGTTTCCAGCTTGCACATGCATAATTGCAAACTAAAATGGAAAGCCATAAGAACAAAGATGAAAGCTATAGGTACACTGAAGTAAATGAGGAAGCGGATACAGACTTTGAATACATGGAAGGACTGACAGCCTGATTTAGCTAAAGGCAGGCAGACAGAGCTTCCAGCACAGACACAGTGCACACCCCAGCCAAGGACAAGCAGGGATGGAAGGTTTCCAAGTTCAACAAGGCAACCAGACACCTTCAAGGGATAGAATCTAAAATCCTCATAATTACAAACAGCAGAGCTCCATTTAGTGGTCCCTACACACATGACCAGGAGGAACAGGACAATGCCTATTCACTCAAAGTAGATGGAGAAAAGCTGTTCCCATCGAACCAGAGGTGGAAAGATACAAGGGTTGCTCAAGAATTAACAACTGAATGTACTCTCTCGGGCTTTGGTAATCAGAGATGGCAACATTATAGAACACACAGCACCTCCGTGTTCATTCCCATCGCCTTGAAAAGGTCTACCCAGTGTGGTAGCTGTCCAAGGTCCCAAGGCTGGGAAGACACGTTCTATCCAATCCCCAGTTACCTTTCACGTCAATACATATAATGTTTCAGGGACCAATAGTTTCTTTACTTTCCTGCAACTTTGTATTTGTTGCAGGGAGAGGTGGTCCTAGGATGAGCCACCAGACATGGTGGTCCAAAAATCATACTAACCCTTATACATTACATATATAGTTTCCCTAAACAGACGATCCACATTCCTGATAGATTTTTGGGGGATGTAACTTGTTTTGTGATGACACCCCTGGGTAAAACTGTGTGACACATATTCAGAAGACGAGAGCTCTGGAAACACTATGCTATTCTAGTGTGATCCCTGTCATTTTTGTTGGATAATAAAGATAGTACATTTTGCCCTATGGTTGAGTCATCTGTTCTTGCGGCGGAGATTTTGGAGGGGGCCAGAGTATCCTTTTTCTAGTATTTGGGGTGACTGCTAGAGAGCACCTACCACTCCTTTACAAGTGGTAGGAGGATGGTCAGTAAAATCTTTCGCATTTAGCCCACCTCGTCCGGCCGCATGCCTGAAGGGCTGCGTAGCAACCGGTGAGACTGACACTCAAGACCACACATGGAAAAAGTGAAGCGGCTGACTGGAGCCGCCTTGGAGGACATTCCTGCCTGTTCCTTTTGGGACGCCAAGCAGACCAGATGGCAAAGTGGCAGGTTGTGGGAGAGTTGGTGTCCGAGGAACTTCAGCGGATCATGGAGTGTAAGTAAAGACTCAACTATATGGCAAATATAGGGGAACGGAAAAGGTTCTGTTTAGAGCTGTGATTCTAGGGTTTTGTGGTTTTGTGTTTTTATGTAAAGGTTACCTGTTTTTTAGGTGGTCAGTTTTAGGCGGTCAGCTTAGATGGTCAGCTTGGTTTAAGGATGAAAGAAGAAAAATATTATAAAAAGGTTATCTATACTTTAGGCATCAGCTGGGTATGGAAGAAAAATATAAAAAATGATTAAAAAAAGTATTCCTGTGAATTAGGCAGTTCAGCTTGGTTAATGGATGATTATGTATGGTTACCTGTGTATAGGTATTAGCAGGAGAAGCTAGCTTATATCACGGAAGGTGGTTTCCTAATTTATCTCTTGGAGATGTATTCCCATAGGCGGCGATATGGAAGAGGGACTATGTGATTTATGGATACCCTGTTAGGCTGGAAGATGACTGTGTGTGTTACATCATATTTCGTCATTGTGTTTTTGGTGATCAAAAATGGACATGTATAGGGAAGTATTAAGTAGTGGGTTCTATGTCATTTCATTGACGGGTGTAATTTCAATGCTTTTTTTAACGAGTATTTTTTACCAAAGAACTCATCAAAATTGATTTGTTTTTATTTTTTGGGGGGTTCCCCCCAAAACCCCTGCCCCCTATTGTTTTTTTACCTATCCCTGACCCCCCACCCCAAATATACACTTTTCCAACCCCCCACCTCTATATATTTTGATGGGTTTTTTCGGTAAAATGTACTCGTAAAAAACAAACCCATTGAAATTACACCTGACGATGAAAGAACGCTATACCAAGTAGTGAGGGCTTTTCTTTCCTCTAGGTGATTGGTGACATCATCTGTGAGGTTGGTGAATAGAACTTGAGGAGTGCAAAAGATGGTGGATTTCATCCTTCGAACTGTTGCTTGAACAGATAGAAATTGTTATGCCATTTGGGTGGCGCTCGAGGAGCACATGAATTGAAGTTTGGTTTGAGCCTTAAGGGCAGTAAATGCAGCGTGGGCCGTGCATGGAGCACGCTCTTGTTGATGGTGGTGAGCTGAGAGGCTGGGGAAAGATTCATTGCATTGTCCTGGTCAAGAGAAATGTGATTAAGAGAAAGTGTTAATTATGTGAATTGAAAGTTGATATGGTAAAATTGGATGTGTCGAAATCCCGATTTGAGGTCAAGTATTGATGAGTATTAAACAACATGACAAAATGAGAGATACATCTATTCAGCATTTGTGCAAGTCTCTCCTGCGACATCAAGACAAAATACACAAGTATAGCACGCAATGGACTCTCGATACCGAGGGCAAGTTGGCAAAGCCATGGCCCAAAGACAGAAGCTCTTCCAAATGTGTGCAGCAACATATGACCAGGTATTTAATTACATGCAGCCTGGTTGGCTATATTAGAGCTACGGAAGATGTTTCAGGACGAGGAAAGGGACTCGATCCAAAAGCAATGAATGCTGAGTCAACACGATATGGAAGGCAAATTGCCTTTGGCTCCCCCTCCTCTTCCTCAAACCGCAGACACAGACCCAAAAGCAGAAACTCGGGGATTTTACCCCTTAAAGGAATTGAAAGCAGCAGCAGGATACACCAATCCTACTTTTGCACCTCCAGCGAGTAGCAGTGAAGGCACACTTAGTGGCGCAAAACAAACAAATAAAAAAGCACAGGATAACAGTAGCGAATGCAAGGAGCGCAACGAATTGCAAGCAAGACTGAAGGAAAACGACTTGGGAAGACAGGACATAGCGGAGGTCATGAGGCAATAGTTTTGCCAAATGAATGGTTAGGTGAACAGATATTGCTTAAACTAGATGGGAAAATCACAAGCGACATGGGGCACACAGGAGAGGATGCCCCAAAACGTAAAGATATGGAGGAGGAAGCTAAGGAATGGGCCGAAATAATGGAGGAAGTACAGGGAAGAGAGGGAAGAGAAGGATGAACATGATAGGTTGAGAAAAGAACCAGAGCGAGCTGAAGAAAGGGCGAAAGAGAGAAGAAAAGCTGAAAGAGTAAGAAGAAATAGCACAAAGAAAAGATGAAGAGGAGCAGGAGAGACAACTACAATTAAAGAGGGAGAAAAGAAGGTTAGAAGTCGAGTGGCTTGTTGAAGAGTACCGACACAGAGAAGAAGAGGAGGATAGGACACGTGAGCGGGAAAGAGACAAAAGTAGGGAGAGACGTCTTAAGAAAGTGGTGGACATTAAGGCAGATTTGACAGAGAATAGTGTTGCATTGGACTAACGACACAGGACGGTCATGGAGGACAGTAATCACAGTAGGGTGAAGGGCAGAGGCTGACTGACATGACAGATGAGGAACTGTTTCGAGACAAACGTTCAGATCATGAGGCAGTGTTTTTCATGAGCATTACACAATGAGTGAGAATGCATTACAGGGTAGTGCCACAGAGAATGGTTTTGATGCAAAAGGCAGCATTACCATTTCTCAAGGAAGACTTGGTGCGAGTACCCAGTATCCTATGGATCAGCAGCCCATATGGTGTGGGTCTTCTAAAGGGGATAGAAGTTGTTCAAATTAAGTTCAAGCCAGGGGCTATTCCACCAACGGCAAGACAATATCCCCTATCAAAAGAGGCAGATGATTGTATTTATCACTGCATTAGTAAAGCAAGGCATTTTGGTACCTTGGGAGTCATAGTGTAACACACCTGTGTACCCGGTGAAAAAGGCGACAGGGAAATCATGGCATTTTATACAGGATTTGCGCCCTATAAATCAAATGGTAAGGCTGAAATTTTGCTTGTTCCCAATCCAATGACAAAACTATGTAGCGTCTCGCCAGAAGCTACTCATTTCACAGTAATAGATTTGAAGAATGCCTTCTTTTCTATACCACTTCATGAAGAGTCACATGACTTGACTTCCTTTCTATATAGAAACTGGAAGGGGAAACACACAAGGTTACCACAAGGGTACTGTGAGTCACCCTCTAATAGGGTCCTCCAAATGGACCTCTGCAACATACAGATGGAGAGCACCATCATTCAGTTTTTACACGACATTTTGATTTGCTGCAAGTCTGAAGAGCAGTGTCGAAATGAACAGTATACTTGTTGACAGTGCTAGCAGACAATGTTTACAAGGTAGACAAGGTGAAATTACAATAATTCCAGAAGGAAGTGTTGTACATAGGACAGTTGATGTCTCAGGAAGGCCAAAGGGTAATTCCAGAAAGGGTGGAGGCGATCTTCAGAATGTCAGAGCCGAAGACAGTGAGAGAGATGCAGCAGTTTTTAGGCCTCTGCAATTACTGCAGACCCTGGGTATTTGACTACAGCACATACACAAGACCCCTATTAAGTGGGCTACATGAGGCACAGAGTGGGAACGGTAACCCATTATGGACACACAACATGGCTGAAGCATTTGATGAGCTGAAGAAGGCAATATGCACAGCTACAGTGTTAGGGATTCCTGACTACCATGACGCATTCTATCTGTTCTCACACTCTAACAGCATAGTGATGACTGCAGTAGTCATGCAGAAGACAACCATAGGACATAAACCGATGGCTTATTATAGTGGATGTTTAGACCCAGTGATGAGGGAACATTACTCACGCGAACAAGCCTCGGCTGCAGCTGTTTTTGCGGTAGAAAGGTCAGCGAGTACCACAATGGGGTGTAGTACCACTCTTTACGTGGAGCATGCCCTCTTTGCGATCCCCAAAATACCCAGAAGCACGTTGACTACTCAGAGAGCATCGGGATACGAGGTGAGTATCTCGAATCATGCAATAAAGGTAGCAAGGTGCAGAATCGTAAACCTAGCGACATTTCTAGCTGAATTAATGGAATATGGAGACAATGTGTAGGATTGTACTACATACATGGAACAATATGACACATTTGCAAAGTGGGGGAGAACGCCCTTGAGGGGGGAGAAGTACTTTACATTGATGGGTCCTTGGCGATAGACCAGGCAACAGGGTAAAGACATACTGGGATGGCAGTAGTGAAAATGAAATAAGATGGGACATCTGAAGTAGTAGCGAGTACGAGATTGCCTTCACATTTCTCAGCGCAAGCAGCAGAATTAGTGACTCTCATAATGGCAATAGAAGCGCACAGGGAACAAGAAGTAACAATGTATTCCAATTTGGCCTACGTGACATCTATAGTACACCCTGGACTGTCACGCTGGCAGAGGCAGGGCTTCCGATGTGCTGACGGCACACTAGTGCAGCATGCGCCCCTATTGGGCAGGCTCATAGAAGCACTAAAACTCCCAGCAGCGATAGCGGTCGTGAAGTGCCAAGCACACACGAAGGGGGAGGACTTAGTTTCCTGTGGTAACAAAGCCACAGATGTGGAAGAAAAGTGCACAGCCTATTTGACAGAAATACATTAATTCAATACCTCATTGAACACATGTATCCGCATCGGAAACATGCTCCTGTTACGCTCACCTGGTCTCTGCGGGGACGTTGGGGCACGGTTGCAGCCCTCCCTGGAACTGGCTCCCCTTGGTCAGGCTTCTTCCCCTGCTCCTGTGTTGTGGAATGCGCTAGTTGTTGGTACTGCCCCTGCGAGAATACGAGAGGCTGTGATATGACTGTGGTCCCCCTCGAACCCTTCTTCCCAGAATGTGGTGAGCATGCGCCTAACCATATAGTCTCACCTGTTTAGTTATGATGGTGAGCTCTCCGTCCTGCTTCTCACTGCAGTGGCGCCTTTTAGATAGACCGAGTTTCTTAACTGGTCCATGTGCGTGGCAGTCCAGACTGGCTGTGGCTGAAGCACTTCAAAGGTAAGTATCCTTAGTTAATGATTATTGTCTGTATCCTTTTGTAATGTCTTTTTCCTTGATTACTGTCCGTAGCTCTCGTAATGTCTTTCCTTCTCCCCTATAGGTGACATGAGGCCCAGTGGTAGTTGCGGTGCAAGAAGCGAGCCCCAATGGAGAAAAAGGCAGTTCACGATGTCCCAATAGGTGGTACATTTGGTTTTTAGGTCAAGCGCGAGTAATTGGTTTGAGCGCGACCTTAGCGTAATGTCTTTATAGTTTTTCTAACCTTATTTTTGTCCTTTCTCTTGCAGGGATGGCTTGGCGACATCAGACTGGAATGCTGTTATCCGGAGATCTGTCGGCAGATGAAGGATGCCTGGATCTGCGATGAAGCTGAATCAAAAGTGGACGTTCGAGGATGTCGACCATGCACTGTGTAGAATGGGGTTTGTCCGGTGCTAGTGTGGACAGAATTATTGTAGGCGAATTTGGTCAACCAAAGGATGTTTTTCCAGGACTCTTCAGTTTGTTGTAGCATACACCTTAGGTATTGCTCCAGTGTTTGGTTAGTGTGTTCGGTTTGGCCATCGGTTTGGGGATGATGACTCGTGGATAGCCGGAGATCAATCTTGGCTATTTTGCAACACCTTCTCCAGAGTGCTGAGACGAATTGTGTTCCACGATCTGAGACCAATACCGATGGGAAACCATGTAACTTGACAATTTGCTCCAAAAATACAGTGGTAAGGGTGTAAGCAGTGGGAAGACCCTTTAATGGAATGAAATGGGCCATCTTGGAGAATAAGCCTACAATAATCAGGATTGTGTTAAACCTGTTGCATGGAGGAAGATCAGTGATAAAGTCCATAGACAGGGTATGCCATGGTGCTGGGGGTACAGTCAAGGGACGTAGCAACCCTGCTGGACTTAACTTCTGAGATTTTTGTTGCGCGCAGACGTCACAGGTCGCAATGAATTGGGCAATAGTCTTTTTTCCAGGTTTGCCACCAATAGCCCTTTTGTATTTTAGCTCGAGTCTTGGCAATCCCTGGGTGTCCTTCCACTAATGATTCATGGTAAATTGCTATTATCTGGTCTTGTAATTTCCTGTCTGGAATATATAGTCTCCCTTGAAAATAGGGTAGATCATTTTTGATGGTGTATCGGTCTCCTCTAGCTAGCCACTCCTGTTGTGCTGTTTGGTTCATCAGAGATTGGAGATCGGTTTTTAAGTCATCCAAACAGGCGGTTGCAGCGATTTGGTTTTGGATCCGTTCTTTGGGAATGATGGCCACAGCCTCGGATGTGGTGAAAGCTTCCTGATCTTCCACCATGCGTGACAGAGCATCTGCTTTCCCATTGCGTACTCCAGGTCTGTAAGTAATGACAAAATCGTATTCGGCAAAGAAGAGAGCCCAGCGAAGCTGGCGTGAGGATTGGGCCTTGGCAGTCTTCAAGTATTGTAGGTTACGGTGATCTGTGATAACTGTGACCATGTGTCTTGCCCCCAGAAGATACTGTCTCCATGTTTTAAAGGCTCCCTTAATCGCTAGTAGTTTTTCAAAAATGTTTTTATTTTTTATTGTAACAATTAGTTTTTACAAACTTTAATTACAAAACACGAACAATCACATCACAACACACTTCATTAGAAGATAAAACACATAGGTCCAAATATACATGTGGGTTCGACCAACACTTTGTTGGAATACTGCAACCCGTATGCTTCGATCAAAATTAAGGAGCATCTTACTACTCCAGCAGTTTTTCCAGAAAATCAATTACTGCACAAGTCACACTGTTTCCAGTCAGCAGCCTCCACCACCACTCATCCAAATTAATGTCAGATGGTGCAAATCTGTCCAAAAAACGTATCCGTTGAGTAGTTATTGTGGGACATTGCATGATTAGATGTTTTAATGATTCTATTTCCATTGTACAGAATAGACATAGATTGTCAACAGTCTTCGGATCTTTTCTTCTCCACAGAACTTCTTTGGTTTTATAAACATTCAAATGAAGCCTCAGAAACCTGTTCCGATGCCATCTGAAAGGAAATCTCAATAGGTATCTTGGACGTTTGTCTAGGCAATTACAAGACAAACCTTAATCGCTAGTAGTTCCTTGTCAGTGATTGCATAGTTCAATTGTGGGGCAGAAAACATACAGGACCAAAACACTATGGGATGTAATTGCCCCGTGTCAGGGTCCTTTTGCGATAATACCGCTCCCATGGCTATGCTGTAGGCGTCTGTTTTGACCACGTATGGCAGGACTGGTCAAGGGTGTCGAAGAACTGGTGCAGTGGTGAAGGCAGGTTTCAGCTCCTGAAAGGCGTTCTCTGTTCGGGAGACCAGAAGAATTTCTTATTTTTCTCAGTAAGGAGGTTATTGGATGAACTATTTGCAAAAACCTTGGAATAAAGCGTCGGTAAAAATTAGCAGATCCAAGCACACTCTGTACTCCCTTTATGGATGTTGGTGATGGCCATTGAAGGATAGCATCCACCTTGCGTATGTCCATGTGTACCCCTCGTGGTGTGAGCATGAAGCCCAAGAACTCAATTTCCGTAACATGGAAGAAACACTTTTCTAATTTGGCAAACAGCCGATGCTGTCGAAGCTTTTCCAAAACTGATTTTACATGGCCGACGTGGTCCTCCTTGGATGCAGAGTAAGTAAGAATATCATCAATGTAGACCAGTGCGCAAACGTCTAATAATTCGTGAAGCAGATCATTCATAAAGAATTGGAACGCCGCCGGGGCATTACATAGTCCAAAGGCATGACCTGTTACTCGAAAAGCCCATATTTGATTCGGAATGCCGTCTTCCACTCGTCCCCCTTTTTAACTCTCACAAGGTGATAGGCTCCTCGTAGGTCCAGTTTAGTGTAAATTTGAGCATTCTTCACTTGGTCTAGAAGCTCTGGGATGAGTGGCAGCGGGTATCTATTCTTTACCGTGATTTGATTAAGCACTCTATAATCTATACAAGTTCTTAGGTCGCCCTCTTTCTTTGGTATGAAAAAGAGAGCCGAGGAGGCAGGTGACTTAGACAGGTGGATGAAGCCGTTAGGTAGGTATTGATCCAGATAAGATCTCAGATGCTGGTTTTCTTGCTCCGTTAGTGTGTAGATTCGACTGTAGGGGATTTGTGCTCCGGACACCAGATCGATCTGGCAGTCGTAAGATCTGTGTGGAGGCAGGGTGTTTGCTTGCTCCTTTGGAACACATCCTGGTAATCCAGGTATTTAGGGGGTAGGGAGCCAGAGAACCCCAGGATAGATTTTACCTTGAGTTCCCGGCTCTTCACATTTCGGTGGTAGCAGATGTTAGCACATTCTTGAGGGAAGGTCCGCACTCATTTTCACCAGTCGATCCTAGGGTTGTGGGTTTCTAGCCAAGGCATTCCTAAGAACATCTGGTACTGGGGTGCTCCAATGAGATCGAAAGAGATGTCTTCCCGATGACCAACCTGACATATCAGCATGACTTTTTCGGTATGTTGCATCACTGGGCCAGATGAAAACTGAGAACCATCCACTGTTGTGACGTTTTCCGATATCAGCTTTTGCTGGAGAGGAAGGCCTATTCGTGCGGCCAGATCTTGATCAATATAATTTCCCACTGCTCCGCTATCAATGTATGCCTCCAAGGCATGTACCTTTGACGGTTGTTGGTGGTTGACCAAAAGTACCGGGATGACCAGATGTGAGGTCTGTACAGATTCCTTCTTTTCGCTCGACGAGTGGACCCTTATGCTTGTCGGGCGTTGGAGTTTTCTGGGTTTTGCTCCTTTTCGTCGTTGCCATTGTCCATCACAAAAACTATCTTCTTAGGGGGTTTTATGGGGCATTCTCAGAGGAAATGTCCTGCTCTTCCGCAGTATAAACAGAGTTGTTGTTGTCTTCTCTTTTCTCTCTCAGCCTTGGAGATAATACCCTGATCTGCATTGGCTCGGTTTGTTCGTGGGTTTTAGTTTGGTTGTCCCGGGGTCGCATATAGACCAACCTCCCTTCAGCCGTTGTGCAATCCATTTTTCGATTCTGCAACCTGTGGTCAAGCTGCACAGTCAGATTGATGTATTCCGAGCAACCTTGAGGAGGATTAACCACTTGTGCTAGAACATCCTTTAGTTCCCCACGCAATCCCTGATAAAAGAGTGTGGTCCTCTTCTCTTCTGGCCAATTTGTCTGTGCTATGAGATGATTAAAAGTAGCGATATAGGTCAACAGATCTTGGTTTCCCTGCCTGAGTGACAATAGTTCATTATCCAGGGCTTGTCCTTGGGTGTGTCTAGCAAACAATTTCTCCATCCATCTCCCGCTGGAATTCCCCAATGTTCCGGAGTAGAGGATCATCCTGGTTTACTAATGGTCGCTGCACAGCCTCCTAAATATGAAAGAACAAAGGCAACTCTTGCACTATCATTAGGAAAAGCCCCAGGCCGGCACAAAAAGTGAAGGCGACATTGGTTCATGAATATAGCGTACTTATTAGGGTCACTGGTAAAGCATTCGGGCAGGGCCAGTGGCACTGCACCTGGAAGCACCACTTGAACTGGTGGTGATGGCTCTGGCATCGGAGGATGGGCAAGCCCAGGTAATGGAACCTGACCTGCGAGGGTCTGAAGCATTTGTCCTGCCAAGTTGCCAGTTCGTTCACAAGCTAAAATAAGGTCCCTTCTTAAGGCATTGGTTTCGTGTCTGGAGGCATGAACATCTGCCCGTAGTTCCCCCAGTAGTTCGGGCAACTGGTCTGTTTCCGAGGTTTCCATATTGCCCAGGCAGAGATTCGGAGAGGCTTTGTGTTCTGTTATGCTCACCTGGTCTCTGCAGGGATGTTGGGGCACGGTTGCAGCCCTCCCTGGAACTGGCACCCCTTGGTCAGGCTTCTTCCCCTGCTCCTGTGTTGTGGACTGCGCTGGTTGTTTGTACTGCCCCAGCGAGAATACGAGGGGCCGTGAGAATGCTGTGATATGACTGTGGTCTCCCTCGAACCCTTCTTCCCAGAATGTGGTGAGCATGCGCCTACCCATTTAGTCTCACCTGTTTAATTATGATGGTGGGCTCTCCATCCTGCTTCTCACTGCAGGGGCGCCTTTTAGATAGACTGAGTTTCTTCACTGGTCCATGTGCGTGGCAGCCCACACCGGCTGTGGCTGAACCACTTCAAAGGTAAGTATCCTTAGTTAATGATTATTGTCTGTATCCTTTTGTAATGTCTTTTTCCTTGATTATTGTCCATAGCTCTTGTAATGTCTTTCCTTCTCCCCAATAGGTGATATGAGGCCCAGCGGTAGTTGCGGTGTACGAAGCTAGCCCCAATGGAGAAAAGGGGAGTTCACGATGTCCCAATAGGTGGTAAGTTTGGTTTTTAGGTCAAGCGTGAGGATTGGTTTGAGCGCGACCTTAGCGTAATGTCTTTATAGTTTTTCTAACCTTATTTTTGTCCTTTCTCTTGCAGGGATGGCCTGGCGACGTCCGTCTGCCGGCGGATGATGGATGCCTGGATCTGCGATGAAGCTGGCCGCAAGTGGACCCCCGAGAAGTGTTGTGGCTGGGAGCGGGAATAAGGTAAGGATGCGTTCCAACTGAAGTTGCTGTTGTGATCATGTAAGGATGCGCTCCGACTGCGGTTGCTGCTGGAATCAGGTAAGGATGCCCTCTGACTGTGGTTGCTGCTGGAATCAGGTAAGCTGCTGAAATCAGTTAAGCAGCTGGATTCAGGTAAGCTGCTGGAATCAGGTAAGCTGCTGGATTCAGGTAAGCTGGTGGAATCAGGTAAGGATGCGCTTCAGGCGGCGGTGAGCGTTACGCTGCTGTAAGCAGACTAACGCGAAGCACCTGCATGCAAGCGGGGCAGGCTTAAATAGCCTGGTCCCAGGCACGACCATTTGTTCCGACTCGTGGCACCACCCTGCCACTCCTAGAGGATGCTGAACATGCTGCTCAATTAGTTCCTATGGCCACGCCCGATCTGGAGGCACATGGAGGCCCTGTATGGAAAAAAAGGGCACATGCACCTCATGAGCCTGGCACCAAAGGCGCCAGGACTGGGTCCAACTGGACCTTTTATGTAGTGGAGCTAGTAGTCCTTGCCCAGTGGCCATGACAGCTCCTGAAGGAAGGATATAGTGCCTTACCAGCTATGCAAATAATGGAATTCAAAGGCAAAGCACTGGTAGAGGAAAAGGAGCTATAGGTAAAGAGGGGATGTTCAATATCCCCTACAGGTGCCTAGTGGTGACAGGAGAGCACAGGCAAATTAGTGATCCCAGTAGCACTATTGCAGATTGCACTCATGCAATTGCATCATCCCACTCATCTAGGTAGGGACGTACTTGCTACACACATTGGGGAAGAGTGGTTCTGTCCGAATATGGCGGAACATATAGCAGCATTTATGGAAAACTGTATTGTTTGCAAGAAATGTAATGCAGGAAATACTTTATGAGTAGTGCAAGGAGCAATACCCCACCCAATTGGGCCTGCCCAACATATCCATGTAGATTATGTTGACATGATCCAGTTATGTCAAGGAAAACGTTATATGATAATGGGTGTATGCCCATTTTCCCAGTGGATCGAAGCCAGTCCCTGCTCACACATCAATGCTCTCAGAGCAGCGAAATTCCTTGTTAAAGAGGTATTCCCACAATGGAGGCTGGGGGGAGTGAGGTCCAGCGGTCTGACAATGGACCTCGCTTTGTAAATGAGACATTTGAGCATAGCACAGCTCTACTGGGGATCAAGCACACGTTCTCCTGTGCTTATCCCCCGCATGCAAATGGAATATGTTAGCACTTAAACTGCCTGCTGAAGGAGAAAATAGCTCAAATAAAAGCCACGCTAAAAAAGGGTGGCTCTACTGCCTACCCCTAGCCCTGTTCGCATTGCTCAATCAGCCTGGATCTGACCACCACTTAACCCCCCATGAGGTGGTGACAGGACCAAGCATGCGACTCCCACTTTCTCAACCCACTTGAGCACTGACAGACACCAATAATTCTGCTGTTGTTCATGGAGATGAAATGCATGAGTATATTGCTTCGATGAGGGCTAGTGTGTCTTTTATCTCTCAACAGCTCCAATCCCGGCAGGAGAGGTTGAAGAAGAATGAGGAAGACAACACCCAAGAAACAAATAAAGGGCTTTTGAAACCATCACTACTTTACCCAGGAGATACAGTTTTGTTGCAGAACTTTGTTCATCCCTGGTTCAAGCCGAGGTTCGAGGGACCATATCTCATTGAGCAGGCCACTGACCGTGCGGTTAAGCTAAGTGGCAAGAAAGCCTGGAACGATATAGGAGACGTCAAGCCCTGCCAAGGTAAAACCTACGCTGGCGAGAACGAAGACGATTTGATGCAAGAAGAAGAGCCAGACAAGGAATAAACTCCACAACAAAGACTCACTTGTTCTATGCTTAGAGCTCGGGAAAGACAAAACACACCATTATATTAGGCACACCATCTTTTCTTTACTCTAGGTGTATATCATGAAAGCAAAGGACTTTTCTTTACTTTAGGTATTAATTGCGAAAGCAAAGGACTTTTCTTTACTCTAGGTATTCATCGTGAAAGCAAAGGACTTTTTCAAATACATGATTCCATACCTGCACACAACCTTTCAGGAGCACTTTATTAGATTTGTATTTAATTCAGAAACTGAATGGATGATCCCGGCTCAATTGTTTTTTCATGCTTTTCTGCTTTATGTGGCACAAACATATCCACAATTGACCCACGGAGACCCGTCTGTTATAACCCTACTCAATGATACTCAAATCTCTGTAGTTTGGGAATGGTTGTTCTATGCAGTGCTAGACCAATAATACACATGAAGATCTTAGAACGAAGACACTAATCTATAATCACACCTTTTTTTAGCCTTTTTAGATGAGTTTTACAGATCTTTGGAGCAACGCAAGAGGACATTCAGAACTACAAAATGGGAACTGTAATTCGAAATGGTGTATTGATGTTTTGTGCCTTCTGTTGTCTCTACCTCTCTACCCTCTTTGAACTACGAAGAATTTTATTTTTGCATGCATATGCCTTGACCCCTACTAATGCAACCCCTGTCTACGCCTTACGAAGGCCATATCTGGGCAGATGACAAGCGCTGCCAAAGAGGTAAAAAGACTAAAACACAGTGCAGATGTAGACTTTTACCAGGTAAATTCCTATTTAACTGATCCAGCCCATATTTCTAATAACATGTGGTATAAACACATGATCAAGGTAGGGAAAGAAACCACGTAGAAGAGATGTTATGTATGCTCTCTCATTCCCTATGCCATGAGTACACCCAGAACGTTTGTAGCAACTGAAATTCCAACCGCCAGAGCACAATGCCTCATGTATTTGTTGCTCTGCACCACCAGAGGCCGATTTCAAGGGAGACAGGCCACATTAAGGTGGATGTCGCGGAAAACATTCCTGTATGAAAACAGTTATATCAAGACTTATGAAATGTTGGATGACTATTGGAGTACAGACAAAACAATAGAATACATCTCTGATGGTCCACCCAAAGGAGAAGCAAGGATAGTCACACAAAAGGAATTACAATGCCCTAAGTCAGGACAAACAGAGATAGGAGGAATGCCAGGATGCTGGGAAAGACCACAACTATTACAGGTATACAAAGGAGAAGGATGGACAGAAGGAGTGGGTGTGAGCAAAGCACACACGCTCCTAACAGTTCCAGTACAGATCATGCAACAGGAAAATGACAACTGCCTCCAGGAATGGGCAGTAAATGCAAAATTGCTCACATAGGTAGAAAATGACGCAGGACCCATGTCAGTTCTACCACACAAGAGTGCTTCATTGTGTTTCCAGAATGATGGTCCAGTGAAGGTTGAAGAGAATGTAGGGTGTAAGCAAACCTCGAAGATACCAGGAATGAAGGTTGGCACTGCAGTGCTCATGGACCACTATTGGGTCTGCAGGTTGAAGGCATACATGCAGTTGCCACCTAATTGGAGAGGGATATATTAGTCTATTTATATAGCGCCTATACACAATGGGCCTCATTACAAGTACTCCGGTCCGGAATTAACACTGCCGGTAAAACCATACCGGCACCGTTTGCATGTCCGCGCAATCATGACCCGCGGCCCCGGTAATAGCACCACCCTAAACCGCCACCGCGGAAATAGGGTTCCCCTTAATTCCGCCTGCACGGAAACCCCTCCGTTACCGGCAACACGAAACACCGTGAGCATCACAACTAGCGCGGACACGGAAATACCGGGAAAAAAATGGCGGAAATACCGTGATCACGGTGGCGGAACCGCCGCCACCGCGAACATGGCGTTATACACTGCCGGCTGAACTGAATCAGGGCACAGGTGCACCAAATCAGCCCAGCTGGACCTAGCAGGCCACTGGGAGCCTACAAAAGGGCCACACCCAGCCCAACACAACACAGAACCATGCAGGCAGCAGGGCTAGTAGCACTGGGACTGGGCCTACTCAACCAACAGGCAGTACTGCACATGGTGGCAGCAATGGCGCAGAGGAGGAGGCGTAGGCGGAGGTGGCGCAGGCGGCAACCAGCCAACCCTGCAGCTATGGCAAACCCCATTGCCCAGCCAGCCCGACCCCGCCGCCAGCCACCAATACCACGCATCAGGGCCTCACCCTGGAACCTCACCCCAGGACAGATCCACACCCTATACCGGCTGGACCGTGCAACAATCCTGCACATCACCGCCATGATTGAGGACAACATCAGCAGCCTAATTGACACCCCCACTGCCATCCCCCCCCTCTTGAAGGTTGTCTCAGTTCTGCATTTCCTTGGCACTGGCACCTATCAACACACGGTTGGTGAGCTGCACGGCATATCACAACCGTGTTTCTCAAAAGTCCTGGTACAGGTACTGGATGCCATGTTGCGCCATGTGTCGGAACACATAGCCCTACCCCGCACCCTCCCCGGGGTCATTGCCACCAAGTTGGCCTTCCATGCCATAGCAGGCATGCCAAATTGCATAGGCGCAGTTGACTGCACCCACGTCGAGCTGACAGTACCACATGCAATTGAGGCGGTGTTCCGCAATAGGAAACAGTATCACTCTTTGAATGTCCAGATGGTTTGTGATGCCATGCAACTGATTACACACTGCTGCGCACGTTTCCCAGGCTCATCACATGACTCAATGGTACTGCGGAATTCCACGTTGCCACGGTACATGGAACGCTATGCCGGACAAAGCACGTGGCTATTGGGTGAGTACAGCTGACGATGCTACAACCCTGTCGGAGTGGTGTGTGTGTGTCCAGGCAATGAGCATTGTGAGTGTGCCGCTGTGACCGCACATGCATCACCCCCCTTCCATCTACCAAATACACAGCGGATGCCAAACATCACGAAGGAAGACATGACAGGGCACCACAATGTGCCCGTGCACACACTGCCACAGCCAGTCCCGTCACTGTCCCATGAACCCTGTGCCACTGCAGACACCCACCCTCAATTGAAACACTGCCCCAAAAAGCACGAGAGGCGTGTAAATGATACGACGAGTATTTACTACTTCCGTACAGTGAAGTCACTCTGCCATGTGTGGACAGCACTGCACCATGACATGCACACAATCAAATGTCACCCGCAGGGCACAGCAAACATGCAAGTTAATGTGTAGGCCCATATGCAGTCAGCGACATTCCTCGTGATGGCCAAAACATACCTCCAGACACTGCATGGTTCATATGCATGAATGAATGATGATACAAGAATGCACAGCAGCAGATGAGGACATGATGCCACAAACACTGACATGTTCCCCCATCTACATCCCATGTAGGTGATGCGGGATATGCACTCACGCCATGGTTGATGACACCTGTACGGAGACCAAGGAACAGGCATGAAGAGGCATACAATAGGGCACATATCCGCACACGTGGAATGATTGAGAGGACATTTGGACTGCTGAAGGCCCGTTTCCGCTGTCTGAGCAGATCTGGCGGATCACTGCTGTACAGCCCAGTGAAGACGGGCAAAATCACGCTGGTATGTGCCATGCTGCACAATATATGCCTGCGCAGGAACATCCCAATGCCACCAGACGCAGATGAGGAAGATGGGGATGGGGATGGAGATGGGGATGGGGATGGGGATGGGGATGGGGATGGAGATGGGGATGGAGATGGGGATGGAGATGGAGATGGGGATGGGATGGCACCGCCTCCCCCTGGGGGTGCACATGATGGCCAGAGAGCACGGGATGCCCTGATTCGCATTTACTTTTGAGTCACAGCACATTCACAGTAATGCACAAACATGGTGACGACAATGAATTAATAGTTGCACTGCAAAATAAATGATCAATGTCCACACATGTATGTCTTGATTTGAAATGGTGATGTATTGATGTAATAACAACAGGGAAGAAGGTGCATTGGTTAGGGAAGCTGTACACCCGGGGCCACCCACCACCCAAACGTGCCCACCCCCACCCAGAGCCAAACCCCCAAAACTACCTACCCCACCACCCAAACGTGACCACCCCTCTCACACCCTTGTAGTCCACATGTGTCCTGCACTGCCCCACACACATGCCATCACTTCCGTGTGCGCTTCTGTGCAACCTTGCCCAAGGGACCCGTTAGCCTACTCGAGCGCCTCCTTGGACTGGCAGTAGTGGAGCTGGATGGGGTGGTAGTGTTTGATTGGCCAGAATCAGGGATTGAGGGCATCCGTGCCAGATTTGCCTGTTGGCCAACCAACATGGTCTCCACAAGCCTGGAGGTGTGGTCATTGCCCTCCCGCACATGGCGTGCAAGGGTCACTATGGTGCTCGCAAAGCGTCCAATGGACCTCGACAGGCGACGCACTGAGGCGCTGTAGCTCTCCCTCTGCAGCCTGGATTCCTCTAGCTGCCTCTCCACCAGCTGGGTGAGGGTAGCCTGCTGGTCCTCCATCCGCTGCATGCGGGCATTCAGTTCGGCCATGGATGGGGTGGGCGACCTCATGGGACTCCCCAGTGAAGTGGGGCTGAACCCCAGCTCATGGAAGGAGCCCAGGTCTTCCAATGTGGGCATCTCCCCCTGTGGCCCCGTTTCCGAGTGCTCTTGCGGGGCACTGTTATCACTGCAGGCCGCCCCCTCTGCAGTGCTGCTGCCTTCGGTGTTTTGTTGGGTGGCCATGATAGGTTCCTGTGGCACCTGTCTGGACTCAGCCAGTGTGGAGATGGTGGGGATGTTGGTGGTGGTGGTGGTGTGATGCACATCTGTAGTGGCTGGTAATGTGGCCAGAGGTGCAGAACTGCCGGCAGCATCCTCCTGTGTGGTGGCGGTGGCTAGTGTACTTGCCGATGCTGATTGGCTGGCCTGTTGTGCAGTATCACTGTCACTTGAAACGGCTGTGGGGACACAAAGGGCATGCAATTAGTGTTGTTGTGGTGGCAGATGGGTGCATCACATGCGTCATTTAGTTTGTACATTGAATAGTGTTAGTCACATGCATCTGATTGCTGGTGTCTGCATTCAGTGATATTGGTTGCCATACGGATCATAATGGGTCCTTTGGCCCACACATGCACTGCCTGGGGGGGGAGGGGGTTGTTAATGGGTCCTTTGGTCCACACATGCACTGCCTGGGGGGGGGGATTGTTAATGGGTCCTTTGGCCCACACATGCACTGCCTGGGGGGGGGGTTGTTAATGGGTCCTTTGGCCCACACATGCACTGCCTGGGGGGGGGGATTGTTAATGGGTCCTTTGGCCCACACATGCACTGCCTGGGGGGGGGATTGTTAATGGGTCCTTTGGCCCACACATGCACTGCCTGGGGGGGGGGGTTGTTAATGGGTCCTTTGGCCCACACATGCACTGCCTGGGGGGGGGATTGTTAATGGGTCCTTTGGCCCACACATGCACTGCCTGGGGGGGGGGGGTTGTTAATGGGTCCTTTGGCCCAGTACTCACAACTGCATATTTACATGTGGCATTCATGTTTGGGCACTTACCGGCATCTGCAGGTGGGCTCACTCCTGCCTCAGCCTGCCCAATCCCATGGATTCCCTCTAGGTGGAGGACGCTGCTGCAACGCTCCTCCCATGCTTGCAGCCTCAGTGGGGAAGGGGGTCCTCCGCCTGTCCCACTGCTGCGTTGGCGGTGCGTGGAAATGAGGTTGCGTACCCTCAGCCTCAGGTCGTCCCAACGCTTGTGGCAGTCCTTCACGCTCCTCACTGCCACGCCCACAGCGGTGCACTTGCGTGCAGCTTCGGCCCACACCTCCTTCCTCCGCTGCTGTGTGGCACGCCGTTGGTCGGCGCTGAACAGCATCTCAGCATTGTCCACAATGTGCTCCACCAAGACGGTTAGCTCCGCCTCGCTGAAGCGCTGTTTGCGCTGCCTCTGAGCAGGAATCCTGGCAGACATGCTGGTGGTCCCTTTTGGCTTCTCAGAGTCAGGATTGTGCTTGTGCTGGCTCTGGATGGCAATGGATTGTGCTTTTATATGATGGCCGCCTCTCTGTTTCCTGTTTTGGCGATCATTGTATTTCCGGTTCCGTGTCCGTGGCGGCGGAGGCGGAAACGGGTTTTGCGCCACTTGTGGCTTCGTTATTTCCATTTCCGTGGGGTATTCCGTGACGGCGGTAACAACGTTTCCGAGTCCGTGTGGTGCGCGCGACCGACAGCGTGTAATCGTGCGGTTTTTCCGCACCCTTGCGGACACGGAAACGTTTTTACCGCCATCACGGATTTTGCACGGTCCCGGACTGGCAGGTTGTAATGAGGCCCAATGTGTTTCAAAGCACTTCAGGGCAAGGGAGGGAACAAGGGAAACTACAATGACATTCTTATAGGCCATGAACAGTAAGGATGTGAAATTAACGGCCTGACAAGATTTCATATAATGCAAGAGCTAAGAGATAGGGCCTCATCACGACTTTGGCGGTACCCCTTAAATCTCGCGGTAGCGCTATTACCGCCGGATTTAAGGGTCTGCCAAAGCAGGACTTCGGCGGATTTCTCCCCAGCTCTGAGCTGGGGGGAAATCCGCTGAAAATTCGCGCTATTACCGCCGGCGGGAAATCCGCTGACGGTATTAGCGTGAAATTTCCACATTGAGCCAATGGGGAATGGGGCATTCCCAAATGGGCTCAATGGGGAATGGGGATTAACATTACCACCAAACTCGTGATCCGGCGCTATTAGCGCCGGGGAGTTCGGCGGTAGGGCTAATACCGCCAGCGGTAATACCGCCGGCGTTACCGCCCAAGTCGTGATGAGGCCCATAGATAAGGAAGGCAGGGGGAGAGTGGGAAGGAAATGGAAACAGGCAGGCAACTAACGACCGTACTAGGCCTGATGACATTTCTGGTAGAGCCGGAGAAAAACAAAGGGTGAGGGAGAGGAGTGCAGAAAGGGAGGGGAGGAACAAAACAAGCGACTATCGTACTAGGCTTGACAGCATTTCAGATAGTGCTGGGGTGGGGGGCAAGTAAGCGGAGGGGGGAGGAGACAGACGAGGTTGCTATCATACTAGGTCCAGGGACAAATCTCATAGAGTAAGTGCATAGAAGAAAGTAAGGGGAGGAGATAGGAAAAGGGAGAACAGAGAGTAAGCAGTCAAAAAGAGTGGAGAAGCAAGAGGGGAGAGCGAATACAATTGCAGAAGTCAGTATTAACACATAATGTTGCAAGCCAGGATACAAGATGAAGATGGAAACAGCATGATTCAGGGATGAGTACAAGATGCAAAGGAAGTCCAGCATGAGAGTTGAGAAAGGGTGACAAACCATGAATCAATGAAGTCCATAAATGTCAATCCAGCATTGGCCACAAGACAGTGATGGTGAAACCAGAATGTATCAGGACAGACTCCTGCAGACGTAGGCTAGAGTGAGGGGGGCACAGGGTAGAAGAATCAAGCAAAATAAGCAACACCTTTGTGCAAGAAGGGAGGGGAGCACAAGGGAACATCACAGGGGGACCAGAGGGGGTGGGGATGGCCTGTGGGGACAGAGGGAGTAAACACATGTTGGTGCATGCTTACCTGCTGTCTGAGCAGGGGGTCAGGCCCTGGGTCCTCCTGTTCCCAACAGGTCCAAACAAGATTTGCCCTTTCCTTTGTCTGCCCTTCACTTCAGACACCTGGGCGAGAGACGCCCTTGATCTAAGAGTTAAGAGCAGGAAGGAAGAGGCAGAGCTAAGAAGGAGGGTGGTGTTTAGGCCAGGTAACCTAGTTCCACTTGCACCTGCTCCCCATCTGCAAAGGGAAAGCGGCTGTAGGGCTCCCTAAGTAGGGAAAAAGAGCGCAAATAGGAAGGCAACAGGTGGGCAGGGTTTGCTAAGTGGGGAAAAAGAGCAGCAACCTGGAAGGCAGCAGGTCGGCAGGGCTTAAGCCAGGTGACCTAGATCCACTTGCACCTGCTCCCCATCTGAAAAGGGAAAGAGGCTAGAGGTTCTCTCACACAGCTGAGCACAGCAGCATAAGTAGTGCCCCAGAAGGACATACAAGTAGACGGATTTCCCAAGATGGATGTGCATAAAAGGAAGAAGATATTGGTATAGCTGACAAGAGTGAAGAAGAGGAACTATGCATCATGGAAAATGGAAGATGCATTAGACACAATGCAACCAGAACACAGGCTGTTCAGCAGGACTGAGATGTTCTTTGCATCCATCATTCCAGCAGTTCAAGCAAACGTGAATGCCAACTGTCCCCAGATCACATGTTGGGAGCTAATGCAGATGATTTTTGCTGTACATTGATTCCTGCCCACAACAAAGAAAATGGGACCCTAACAGAATCCATTACCCAACTATCAGGGCTACATGCTAAAATGGAAGCAGAGATGAACGCCGTAGGGAAGGATGATGGCTGGTTGTCATACATCTTCTCATAAATACCATCATGGATGGCCAACAGACTGAAGGAACTGGTAGCAGCACTTGTACTAGTGTTATTCGCCTTCTGTGTCATCAGAGTGTCAATCTCACAATGCAAGAAGACCACTGAAAAGACTATAGGGATGAAAGTACTTCTAGACTTAGAGACTGCGGAAAACAAAGAGACAAAGACTCATAATGCACAGAAATCACAGTTGATGCAGTGTCCTCTGTTCCCGTCAGGAACAGTGTTTGAGTTTCCTTCAACACCCGTGACTAATGGGGGAAATGGGTCTGGTGCAACCCTAGTGGAGACTGCAGTTACCTGACGTGGAGTCTTGATGACCATGCGAAGTACCATGGACATCTTGGAGGAATAACGAAGGGTTGGCTCCCGAAATTGTACGTGAACAGAGAAGGTCATCTAGGTAGTGTGGTTGACTCGTCGACCAGAGGGGGGATTGAAGAGGGAGGTCCAAATGTGGCCCTTGTGTCCCCTACCCGACTTGCAGCCCGAAGACAGAGAAATTACAGATGCACCTCATTATTAGGCCCTTTATCACCATCATCGATGTATCACTGATGCGAGAAACATTACTCCCTCAGTCAGCCGTTCAACCATACCTCATCTCTGTTTATGCGCTGCTTTCTCTGTCACGTTGAAAGACAGTGGCTTAAGTCTAAGTCTACGGTGGACTATTGTTCTTATTTTTCCTACCATGCTCTTTATGATGACTGTCTACTCTCGGCCAAACACTCTTACTTTTCTGATCTCTTGCACACTCAATCAGCCCATCCTAGGTGTCTCTTCCAGATTCTTTCACGTCTCCTTTCTCCCTGGCTCCTGGCTATTCAGCTAGTTCCACTCTTTCAGCCTCTGATCTGGCTCAATTCTTTTCTTCAAAGGTGGTTTCTCTCTGGGCTGATATTGAAGCCTATGTTCCTCCATCACCACCTATTTTTCCTATTTCAGTTTTCTCTGGTTCTATCTCCTGTTTCAAACCTATTACTAATGAGGAGAACTCTCTCCTACTGTCCAAAGTTCATCCTACTGCTTCCCCTATGGATCCTATCCCCTCAGCACTTATTCTTAAAGTCTATCCACCTCTTGTTTCTTATCTTATTTCTTTTCTAATATCTGCCTCTTAACGTCAACGTTTCCCTTATCCTTTAAGCACGCTTCTATTATTCCAATTTTAAAGAAATCTTTCTGACCCTTTGCTTGTTTCGAATTTCCTTCCCATCTCCTTATTGCCATATCTTTCTAAATTACTTGAATGGTTGGTGTATTCTCAAGTTTCTACATTTGTCTCTAATTATTTTATTCTCCCACAATTCTAGTCAGGCTTTCCCTCTTGTTATTATACCAAAACTGCCCTTCTTTCTGCTTTGGACCCGTTACTTACTGAACGCTATTCTAAACACTATTCTCTTCTTATCCTGTTGGACCTTTCAGCCACATTTGATACGGTTCATCACTCTTCTACTGGCTTCCCTCTCATCATTTGGTTTTTGTGTCTCTCTTCTTTCCTGGTCCCCGTCATACCTGTCCCATAGAACCTTTTCTATTTCTTGGCCCGGTAAAATATCGGACACTTTTTCTCTTGCTCATGGTGTCCCACAAGGGTCAGTTTTCTGTTTTCACTTTATACTTCCCCTCTTGCTGCTGTTATTTCTTCGTTTGGCCTATCACATCATTTGTATGCTGTTGATACTCAACTCTTCCTGTTTTTTTCTTCTTTTTCTTCTGATATTCACCATGGACTCTCTGCTTGTTTAGTTGCTATCAAATCCTGGTTGTCGACTCACTATGTTATGCTTAACGCTGCCAAAACCGAGGTTCTTTTCTTTCCTGCTAATACTCTTCCTCTTCCTATTTCTCCTTTCTTTGTTTCGTTTCCCCATCCCAGATCCCTATTTCTGTTACTGCCCATAATTGGGGGGCTTCATCTTGATTCTGCTTTATCTTTTACTTATCACATTTCTCTGTTTTTGCGCGCCTGTCGCTTTCATTTATATAATATTCCTAAAGCTCGCCCTTTTCTGACTTTTCAAGCTACAACATTGTTGATATCTTCTCTGATCTTCTCTCGACTTTTTTACTGTTCCACTGCTCTCTTAGGTCTTCTGCTTACTCGTCTTGCTCCTCTGAGACATGTTTTTAATGCTTCCATCCCTATTCTTTGTCTTCTTTCCTTTTTCGTGACTCCATTTCTTCTTCTCTTTCTACTCTTGGTTGGCTCTCTTTTCACTCTCAGCTAAAATGTAACTTTCTATGTCTTCTTTTCAAGTCTCTTCATGGTCTTGCAGCTGACTATCTATCTTCTCAGGTCACTTTCTATATTCCTTCCCGATCTCTTTACTCCGCTTCTCAATTTCTTCTTGTGGCTTCACGTCCTCCCAGTGCTCAGTCTCACTTTCGGTCCTTTACCCTCTTCGCTCCCTTACATTGGAATACTCTCCGCTACACTCTTCGTTCTGTCTCTCTCTATTCCCTCTTTCATAAGTCGCTGATGACGTATCTTCTCCATCTTGGTTAATGTGACAGATTGCTTTTATTTTTTTATTCATTTTTATTGTACCATTTCTGATTCTCTGTACAGTGCCTTAGCTTAAGACACTATGTAAAATACAAATAAAATACAGAATACAAAAATAGACGACAGGCGATATGAAGGAGGTGGAGTTATCAAAAATCGAACAGGTGGACTGACTATAACTCAAAAAGTTAATGACATCATCACTGACATCACGATGTAGGTGCATGTAGACATGAAGTACATAGGCATCCATGCATGAAGTTACATGAACATACATTAGATTATTGCAGATAGACATGAAACAAATGCTTATGAGTCATGCAGGTTGATGACGGACACATATCAATCAATATCCTTTGCTAACGCAGAAAACCACAAGGTGCCAAGTGTACATGTTTCCAGCTTGCACATGCTTAATTGCAAACTAACACAGAAAGCCATAAGAACAAAGATGGAAACTATAGGTACACTGAAGTAAATGAGGAAGGCGATACAGACTTCCAATACATGGAAGGACTGACAGCCTGATTTAGCTAAAGGCAGGCAGACAGAGCTTCCAGCACAAATACAGTGCACACCCCAGTGAAGGACGAGCAGCGATGGAAGCTTTCCAAGTTCACCAAGGCAACCAGACACCTACAAGGGACAGAATCTAAACTACTCCTAATTACAAGCAGCAGAGCTCCATTTCGTGGTACCTACACACGTGACCAGGAGGAACAGTACAATGCCTATTCACTCAAGGTAGATGAAGAGAAGCTGTTCCCATCGAACCATAGGTGGAAAGATACAAGTGCTGCTCAAGAATTAACAACTGAATGTACTCTCTCAGGCTTAGGTGATCAGAAATGGCAACATGATAGAACACACAGCACCTCCGTGTTTGTTCCCATCGCCTTGAAAAGGTCCACCCAGTCTGGTAGCTGTCCAAGGTCCCAAGGCTGGGAAGACACATTCTATCCAATCCCCAGTTACCTTAGACGTCAAGACCTATATTGTTGCAGGGACCAATAGTTTCTTTACTTTCCTGCAACTATGTAATTTTTGCAGGTAGAGGTGGTACTAGGAGGAGCCACCAGATATGGCGATCCAATAATCATACTAACCATTATCCATTACATATATAGTTTCCCTAAACTGACAAATCCACATTCCCGATAGGTTTTTGGGGAAGTAACCTATTTTGTGACGTCACCTCTGCTTAAAACTGTGTGACACATGTTCGGAAGACGAGACCTCTGGAAACGCTATTCTATTTTAGTGTAATCCCTGTTATTTTTGTTGGATAATAAAGACAGTAAATGTTGCCCTATGGTTGAGTCATCCATACCCTCGGTGGGGATTTTGATGTTGCCCGAGTATCCTTTTGCTGGTAATTGGGGCGACTGCTAGAGAGCCCCTGCCACTCCTTTACAAAACACACCCTCCTCCTCTTTTATGCTGAAGTATAAGACGCACAAGGATACAAATAATGCTTGCCTAATCAGGACGCAACTAAAATGCATTGCCATGTAAAACAAGATGGACAGAACAGCCATATGTGGATGAATAGGAGACAGGGGAGAGGCTTTGAGGCTGCCGCGCGACATGGCTTGCAAAGATGGCAGAAAATAATGTAAGATGGAATAATGGAATAATAATGGAATTTGCACTGGTTACCTGGTCACCCTCTGATCTCGGGCCCAGGGCCCTTCCCCTGCCAGTTGCACTCCTGCACAGCCTTCCTGGCTACCCCCGCACTTTGGGACTGTTTCTGTATCCCTACAGTCCCACTACCAGCACTTGACACCTGATGTCTGCACTTATCCTTGCACTTGCCACCTGTGGGCTGTACTTTTGCTTACTATTTATTTTTATTTATTTATTTTTTGTTTGTTTCTTATCCCATGTACTGCACTGTCCTCTCCCCCTTCTCCCTTGCACTTCTCCTCCTTCCCCTTGCGCGATCTGAATGACACCTGGCCTAGTAGGATCGCTGTCTGTCCTCCCTTGTTCCCCCTACCCTACCTCGTCACGCCTTAAAACACTTGTGTATAGGCGTGTTATAAATACCATATCATATCATATCATATCATATCAAGCTGAACAGCCCACACAACAAGGAGCACATACTTGCCAAGGCTACGCAAGGAATAAAGGCCTGAATCAGCACCCAAAGGTACAAGCTATACGAGTGATAGTTTGAACAAGCCTTTATAGGCCAAAGGAGGTAACAACACCCATAGTAAAAGGGGCTAACATCCCATAAATGCTCGAGAGAATATTCCAAAATGTGATCTCCACACACGTGACTCACAGTTGGAAAATAATACCTATTCATTAGAGCCAGACATAGATAGAGACCTTCGTTCCCATCCAGTTCTCGAGACAAAATATACAAGGTGGGGCAATGTTGAAAGCTAAATGTCCTGGCCTGTGCCTTAGAGAATCTGAAATGGTAGTAACCTTGTTGGGACAAGTAAAACTTTGGTTTCGTTTTCACCATCCCGAATTGTACTCCTGTCCTGGTTACCTTCCATAGTACCAAGGCTGAGAAAGCCCCACTGAGCAATCACTATCTCCCATCCATGTTGCCCTAAACACTGTTGCATCGGCCAATGGCATTTTGTAAAGAAGACCTGTTCGTACTTGTAGTAATTTAGAAGGTGGTCCCAGGTGGAGTCAGTAGATAGTGATTAACCAATGACTGCACTAACCATTATATAATGTGTATATTGTTGATTCTAGAGAATGCACCCTAATAGCTTCACTGTGTTAATGTTGAACCTAGAAAGTGTGCCCAATAGCGTCACTGTGTTAAAGCTGAACTTAGAAAGCGTGCCCTAATAGCGTCACTGTGCCAATATTGAAACTAGACGGTAATCCCAAAATCATTGAGTGTGCCCAATAGCGTCACTGTGTCAAAGTTGAATTATGAAAGTGTGCCTAAAGCGTCACTGCGTTAAAGTGGAATCTAGAAGGTATTCCCAACATCATTGAGTGTGCCCTAATAGCGTCACTGTGTTGAAGTTGAACTTAGAAAGTGTGCCCTAATAGCATCACTGTGTTAAAGCTGAACTTAGAAAGCGTGCCCTAATAACGTCACTGTGTTAAAGCTGAACTTAGAAAGCGTGCCCTAATAACGTCACTGTGTTAATGTTGAATCTAGAAAGTGCGCCCTAATAGCGTCACTATGTTAATGTTGAATCTAGCAAGTGTGCCCCATTAGCGTCACTGGGTTAAAGCTAAACTTAGAAAGAGCGCCCTAATAGCGTCACTGTTTAAAGTTGAATCTAAAGAGTGTGCCAAAATAGCCTCACTGTGTTAAAGTTGAACTTATAAAGTGTGCCCTAATAAAGTCACTGTGTTAAAGTTGAACTTAGAAAGTGTGCCCTAATAGCGTCACTGTGTTAAAGTTGAACTTAGAAAGTGTGCCATAATAACGTCACTGTGTTAAAGTTGAACTTAGAAAGTGTGCCATAATTACGTCACTGTGTTAAAGATGAACTTAGAAAGTGTGCCCTAATAAAGTCACTGGGCCTCATTACGACCCTGGCGGTAAGGGGTTAACGCCAGCGTTAGCTGCGCCGACCCCTTACCGCCAACTTCGAGGTCCCTTAGCGCCATGGCGCTTTTAACACCTGCTTTTAGCAGGTGTTAAAATCCATGGCGCTAAGGGACCATGGAGTTAATTACGCCACCGTAATTTACGGTGGCGTAATTAACGCCTTCCCCACTCCCATTATGCCCTATGGGGCAAAAATGGGAATGGGGAAGGGTAAATGGGGATTGGGGACTTACCGCCCCGCCGACCTCGGAATGGGGCGGTAAGTCCGCCAACCACCATGGCGTAAACGTAGTTTACGCCATGGTGGTAAAGTCACGGCCCAGGCGGTAACTTACCGCCTGGGTCGTAATGAGGCCCACTGTGTTAAAGTTGAACTTAGAAAGTGTGCCATAATAGCGTCACTGTGTTAAAGTTGAACTTAGAAAGTGTGCCATAATAACGTCACTGTGTTAAAGTTGAACTTAGAAAGTGTTCCATAATAACGTCACTGTGTTAAAGTTGAACTTAGAAAGTGTGCCCTAATAGCGTCACTGTGTCAAAGCTAAAGTGCGTGCCTAAATAGCATCACTGTTCTAATTGTTGAATCTAGACGGTATTCCCAACATCATTGAGTGTGCCCCAATAGCGTCACTGTGTTAATGTTGAACCTAGAAGTATCCCCTAATAGCGTCACTGTATTAGAGGTTAATTAAGATGGTATTCCCAACATCATTGAATGTGCTCTAATAGCGTCATTGTGTTAGAATTGAATTTAGAAGATGTTCCCAACATCATTGAGTGTGCCTGGTCGCATACACTTTACTGATTACCACAATATCACACTACTAAGCTTACTCTCTTCTATACACCACCACTCAACTAGAACACAGCAGTACTATGACACATTCGGTAAAGCTGTTCTCATACTAACATGACCCATCATCCTAATAAAACACAGCTAACTAGCACACACCGGCTAGCTTAGGCGTCTCCTCAGGTCTAATGCAGCCAGAACTCAGCCTGGATGTCCACCCTCCAGACTGAACACATTCAACTGATCTCCTCAGCATCACACCTACCGCTAAGAAGCAGCTATCATGCAACAACCACACCAGCTGCACACATACTTTACGACTCTCTCTCTCTGTCAACTGATTTGAACTGCGGTTCCCGAGGGCGTTCAACCTACCAGCGCTTTGAGATCATTCCAATGATACATAAGGCGCTATACAAATGCCAAATAACATAACATAACATTCCCCTAACCAATCGCATCCCATCCTCTGTTTTTGTAAAGTGCCACATTAATGATGACGTCACACCAGGTTTTAAGATTGTGTCAAGCATGACACAGTGCTTGAGACCCACAGTGATTTGCCTAATGTTCGTGCTGTCCCTGTTTTATATGGGTATTGTTAAATGAAAACAGGAGTTTGACACATCTATGGGCTCTTCTGTTTTTTGGGCATGGGATTTCCCCTGGCCTGTCCTCTTGCTTATCCACAGGGGTCTTCCTCCACAATATGGCAAAACAACTCAACATATCAACTCTTTGAGACACTTTCCACTACAAAGGTCACCACCTCTATCAGCTGGATGGCGATCCATATGTCACAATAATAATATGGTCAAAATGAAAACCATACAAAGAATAGCTTAAGCATTAAAGACTCTAAACCTGCCTTTAATATACCTGCAAATCCCTTGGAACTACCAGCTACCCATTCATCTTGACATCAGGTAGCACTTTGGAGGTCATCTAAAGCATCTGCCCAATGAAGGTGATGCATTGTCCACAATGGACCCCCCCCACCATCATGCATTGTCTTGAGATGTGAGGTCACACCTACATTGGCAGCAATTATCACAATGAATGCATCAATTCGCAGCTGAACTTTCACCAAAGAACCAAAGAATAAAAAGCATACCTTGTACCAAATATCCACCCATCAACTAACCAAGGACAGAGAAGAACACAACATTCCAGGCGGCGGGCAATCCTGTGCCAGACCCTGCCCGGGCAAAGAAACTGCATCACCTCTTGTAAAAGAGTGGCTGCTTTCCATCACTGGTGAGAGTAGCATGGCCATAGTGCTGCGAGACTTGCTAGCCACCTTCAATGGAAAGTACCATTTAAGTCTGCTGGTCTCGACCTAACACAGCACCAGCCTACAGAGAAAACTTTATGTTGAAATTATTGGTCCTCGACTCAAAACTTCCCAACAAGAAAGGTGGTGTAAATTGTGTAAAAGACGTGTTTGCGAGTTGTGAAGCTACTACATATTTAAAGCACACGCACTTCAGATTTTTTGAGGGTCCTTTCGTGCTGATGGCCGATGGTTTATTATGGACTGATTTAATAGTAGGACATAGGATATCTTGTCTTTTAGATTTGGGTAGATTTTTATTGACTTGCTCAAAATACAAATTTAAATCTTTTAAAAGGATGTTGGTTATCTGATTCAAAAATATGCTATCGTAATTTTGTATTTGCTATAGTATTTTAATGCTAGGTATTGTATGGTGAAAAGGTTTATAGGTATAGAAACCAAATCACTAATAAAACATTAAAGAATCTTTAACATTATGTGCCATCAGAAGTCTTGCACACTTATTGAAATGATGGTATATTTACCTGGGAGATCCCTCTGCGTCCAAGGCTCATTTCAGGTCTGCTCTTTGCAGTCAAATATATTGATGAGTAAGAGAGAGCGGCAGCTAGAATTAAATGCAACGATTACTTTTAGGGGATGGCTAGGATCACCTGCTTCCTTGCTTTATCAAGCCTGGCACCGCTCTCATTTCTTACTCCCTGCCAGCCACTGATTGCACAGATGTATCTTCCAAAGTCAACCTCTGCTCCCAGGTTTTCCCGCTCAGGGCGGCTCCTAGAGAAACTTAGTCTGCTCGTTATGTTATGTCAAAGGTACTTATATAGCGCACATTGCTGAATACCTATTATTTAAAATGTACAATTTTCATCACATTTTATCAAAAACCTCCCTGTTGGGTACTATTCAAAAAGTCTGTCACAAAAGGAGTGAATTGCCATTTGCAACTGTAGCCACTTTTTTCATTGGTGCCCGAGACAATCGTATGCCCCAGTCCAACCCTGTTCGAGTGCACCCCATAGTTTTTTCATTTTGATAATAATTAGAGCACTGTTGCAAAAGCTTTTGCGGTCAGGCTGCCTGCAGTCCTCCTCTCCATCATGCATTCCTTCAAACATTCAAAGATCACAGGCAGTTTCTTGAACCCTAATAAAAATAAGGGTACCTGGTCACTATCTATGGTCCTCCAGGTAAGTATACATGAGCAAAAGTAAGAAATGGACCAATAGGGTAAAGATAACAGGATTCTACTTTGGTTTTGCAAAATCTCAACAAGATATGGTTTTTATTTCACATAACAAAGGTAATGAATATTTACTTGCGAAAACTTGACATACTAAAAAAGATAAGCTCAACCTCTACACACCTCCTATCATTCATCGTTCATTCCTAACTCATACATACCAACTTCATACTAACACATATTTCAAATGTGTCCCCAAACATACAATAGTTTGAAATCTAGAGTCCAACACTCTCGTGTCTTTTTAGATGGGACCCTCTGTGTTATTACAGGGTTTTGTTTTTGTCTACACGTGTTTCGGTTGTAGTTCACTGTGGGCTGACACATCTTTGCCCCAACCTTCATCAGGACGGATTGCAACTCTCCAATGTATGTTGCCTCTTGATAGGGCGCTGAGCCTTTCAGTCTAAAAAATTATGTTGCTACACTAATTAGCATCTTTCCTCCAAAATCCTGTCTTCTTAGTTTATTTAAAAAGCAGTTAATGTGTATGACCAACAACATTCTCTATCTGTTGCTTATCTCAAGACTCACCTCCACTTTATATTCAGCGGCCGGTGACTTGATAGTGGGATGAATCCCAGTTTAAGGTATATTCTGTATGGTAGTATAACCAGGAAGCGTTTGTATACACCTACAGAAGGAGAAAACAACAATGCACATACAATCACAAAGCATTAGTATTGTTGTTCTTTTCGGAATTCTGCTCTTGTTTATAGTTTGTTTGCATCTATATGAACAGGCAGAGTGACTCACTAGTAATCCTTTCTTGCAGATTGTGAATCTGGCGGCATCTGTATGGTCCGTATCATAGCAGATAAAGTACCCTTATGTTATATTCACACCATTCTCACTGGCGGTGTGATAGGGTATATATATCAGCCTGCAGCGGGAGAGACAAGACACAGGTGCCTGAGTGAACAAGGATTCTACCACATGTGTTCCCTGATGTGTGAAACTGTTTATATCCATAATACTCCCAGAGCAATTCTCCCATGGGCGTCGTAAACAATCCGACGAAAGGTGTCTCCTTGGTAATTACAGCTGTGTTAGTCAGTACCCAGTCTGCAAAAAGAAAGAGACAGAGCCCGCACGTGAATGGAGAGTTTCCCCTCAGTTTCTTGAACCCTTCTTTCCCTTAAGCGTGGGAGTGGATGGGGCTGGCAAGGATTCTTATTTAATATGATGAATATGCAGGCCCTTAGCAGTTCAGCGGTGAGCCCTAGGGGTTGGTGTTGCAGAAAAAGCAATTGAAAGTCCCTATGGGTGAGGTGGTCTGCTAGGCGTGCTGAGTTGGATACAGGAATTTCATACCCTTGCCCCAAGGCTCACACAATAAAATCCTATACACTTGCAAGAGGGGGCTGTCAGGGCCTCCCAACACAGCTTGTGTTGTTTAACTGAGCATCTGAGACCTTAACTGACTTCAGAAACAAGGAGTGCAACAGGACCCAAGTATTCAGCAGTGCTGGCATAGAGCACGGACAGCTTATTAGTGGCTCTGGCAGAGCCGGTGAGTTTAGGAGCGCAGCCCAGAAGATGAAGCAAGTCTCCAGCAGAGGTTCTGGGCTAACCTAGCTCAGGGTTGTCCAAATCCAGGCCTCGATGGCCGGCTCCATGTTGGATTTTCAGGATACCCCTCATTAATATTCATGAGATATATTTGCATGCAATGTTTTAGCTATTTCATGCTGCAGCGTTTCTGATTAGATAAAGAGAAAATGGTCAGGGTAATTTAGCAAGATTGTATATTGCATTCAGAATACCACTAACATTAGCGTTTACATGCTGTCGGGGTACCCGGTGATTTCATCGCTGACGAAAAACACAGAGGGGCACTTGATATTTTTTGTTAACCTACTATCCAACACTTTCCACAAATATTCCATGATTGGAGTTTGTTAATATAATTGTGCCAGTGCTAAAATACGTTGAGATGGGTGTTTAGTGGGTTAAAAAAAAATATCGAGAACCCCTCAATGTTTTTTCCCAGCAATGAAATCACATTTAACCGCTGTGGGGTCACCTGCATGCAATTTTAAAAATCCTGGAGTTGGTACAGACAAGGAAAGCGTAAAAGTCAGTCAAACTCACTTTTACTCTTACCATTTACGACACGCGGAAATGTAAACACTGCTTGCAAATACTTTTTGCATTCCTCCTTTCCTGCTCATTGTCAGGTGCTAATGCAAGGTGGATTCCATTGGTACCCATTTGTTGTACGCATGCATGAAAATGTCAAGCAGGCTTAAAACAAAATGGAGACGCAATGCAAAGTGGAGGTCTTATCTCTGCTGCGGCCCCTCCTACATCTTGTCACTGCTCAAAAATGGGACGCGTTACGCCTTGCTTTTACGTCCTGTTTTACTGCTTCACCCCTTTCAAAATGAGGGTGGCTGTGCTGCTGAGAATACAGATAGGTATCCCCTGAATTGAAACAAAACAATGGCATTGAGTACTTTAGGATGTCGCACCATTTCAGCATTAGTTGTGTCGATTTGAATGAGACATAGACGGTTAACACAAAAAGTAGCCGAACTGTGATCCCGGGACAACGGGAAGAAGCGTGACACAACAAAAGTGTTATAGGGTGGTGGGGGTGGTAGCGGGTAGCTAGTGGAATAAGGGAATCAACCAGACATTCTTATGGATTTTCATTGTGGCCTCTTCTGGCAAAATAGGTTTCAGTTTACATGTAACTGCTGTGATGGCTTTAGGGAATTCCCTGCCTGTAAATTATAGGAAACGCACGCTAAGGGTTGCGGCCATGTAGACTTTTCTTCCATGGGCAACCCTGGGATGGTAGTTATGGTATTGTTTATTTATAAAGCGCCTATACACAGGCAAGTGTTTCAAAGCGCTCAAGAAGGGTGGGAACATAGGGAAAAAAACAACAGTCGCTCAGGGCCCTTGAAATTCTGAGACGAGACTAGTCTGAACAGGCAGAGTAAGTGCATAAAATACATTTAACAAGTTTGAGATGCTGCAAATAGGCCTGATGGAGATTCTGCAGTTTATACCAGTGCAATTAAGGTGAAGACAAGGGAGAACAGACAGACGATCTTCAGGCATGTAGCGTACGGATTGTGCAAGTGCACAGACGGTCGCAGGGAGGGGGAGGTCCAAGTGCACCCGGTCGGTGGGGACTGGGTTAAGTGCAGAGAGAGCCATTCTCTTGGGTTATTTGTCAAGTGCAGTGAGTGTGGTTGGGGTGTAGGGCCCTGAGGCAAGTGCGAGAGAGGACTGGCAGGGGGTGCCAGGGATCTGTGAGACTCTGGGGTTCACCAGGCGCCCAGTCAGCAAGCTGTAAAGGAGAGAGGGAAAGAGAAGAGAATAAGGTTAGCAGGGTAGAGGTTGAGGAAAGGAAGAGGAGAAGAGGAAGGTCTTGAGGAGTTTCCGGAACTTAAGATCAGGCTCAAGACGGAGGGCGGAACCCTAATATTAACTTTTATTTTTTTATGAAACAGTTGCACACTTTCAGTTGCTAATATTTCAAGGCTAAAGAAAACTAAACTAGCAGAGTCTGTATTTTTCCAAAACCTGAATTCAGCAGGAGCTTGGACAGAGCTGGCCTTTAAATGTTGCTCGGCCATTTTATTAAATGGGGTTCCTTCTCTCTGTGAAGGCGCTGAGGGATGCTTCTGGAAGTGGAGATAATGATCCAAAGTGGATCAGGAGTAATTCTATTTTTATGTGGACAATAAACCTTCACAAGCAGGCCCGGCTTAGGATCTGTGGGGGCCAATTTCAGCACGATGTTTGCCCCCCCCTTGCTTAGAGCATAAAATAGTCTGAGGCGCCCACTGGCAAAAGAATATAGTTAATAGCCACCGATTATCACCACACGGCCAGCCAGCAGAGAGCTGAAACAATGCGCACCGAAAATCTATACATCCTTCTTTGTCAGCAGGTGGCTGATGTGGAGGAGCCAGTGTTAAAAGGCTAGGAGATACCACTTCTGCATACACCGAGGGAAGTGACGGCCGGAAGTAATAAAGAAAGGAATATATTGCTGTTTTATAAGATTGCTACCTGGCAACATAGAGGCAGTTTCTGGGGGCCTTCCTGAGGCTCGAGCCTCCTGTCAACTGAAAAGGTTGAAAGGCTCTGACACCGTCCCTGTTCACAAGTGTGAGTGAGCTGCAAAGAAAGAAAGAAAGAAAGAAAGGGGACACACTAATACCAAAATAATAAAAAGCCCTAAAAAATAAGCTATTTATGTTGCCGTTCATTTTCTGCCAGAGCTTTTAAGTAGAAGACCACAGATGCATAATGTGATGGCTGCAGGTTCTTCCCAGCACCTGCCCTCTACGGGCACCGCACGCCCTTCTTGCAGTCTCCTCAACACGAACACAAGCAGCACCTAACAAAGTGTCTTTACTATTTACAGCTCAGTAGGAGCCTAAGTAATTTGAAGAAAAGTAGCAGTTTATATTGCGGCCTACTCACTGCGACCTCTGACTTGAAAGTATAGGCCCATACCACTCCCACTGGGGGATCCCTGTGATCTAGGGTTCCTAGTAGTGTGGTAGGGACCGCCACCAACCACACAACTCCCAGCAGTGACCAGCAGTGTTTCCACCGCAGGGTATTCCCCATTGGAGAAAGCCTCGCCCATCAGCACGGTTCATATGGAGTGAGAAGTGATATCATGAGCAGAATCAGACTGGTCTTTTGCTGATCTAATTCTGAGTATTTCTTTGGTGACACCCTTGGGAGACCCCTGGGGGTAAGGGAGGTGGACTTTGGAGTGTGTGCCCGTGTGTGTCGGGGAGCTGTTGGTAAGCGGCTACTCTATCTCTCATTCAAGTTGGAGTTGGAAGTTAATGTGCCTCCATTTTTAGCTTTCCTCACATGTGGTAACTTAGGACCACCTAGAGTGAGCCAAAACTAATGCCGAGTGGGGAAGATGGCAATAGCAGATGCATTCACACCTAGGGTGCTTTAAGCATGACCTTCCCCACAGTGGTGGAGTCAGGGTCTAATGGGGGCAATCACCCCCCTGGCTCACCTCTGGTGCCCAGTGCGCCTCTCTGGCTCACCCTGAGCCTGGCTGCCAAAATAAATATATAGGGTTTGATTCACAGAAGCGTTTTATAATGGTACAATCCCATAGGAAACCGCTCTGTGAACCAGGCCCATAATATTTGAATTTTGAGCGACATGCGGTGCACAAGCGAGCCTGCGCTGCGCAGTGCGCACGAGTGCCACACAAACACGGTCTTTTTGGCCAGTGGGGCCTGGCGCCGCCGCGTTCTATATCATTTCAACAGACTGATTGTGGCAGTCTGACATTCAAGCTCTCAACCATTTGGGTCGCGAAGGCGGGTGAAAACACCCGATTTTAGTTTTGGCGGGTGAAACGCCCATTGAAATGAATGGGCGTGCTGGAGGCTTGGCGGGTGAGTCAGCTGTTTACAAGGCGGGTGACATGACACCCGCCAAAAGCGTGAGAGTTGAGAGCTATGACGTTGTTCAATATTCACAGTACACATTAAAGTAACAGCATACACTGAAACTTTCGTTTCTACTTCTGCCTGCGCTGGGGGGCGAGGGGCAGGGGGGTGGGGGAGGAGAGGCCGGCCCAGATTGTAAAGTTGTTCTGTTTGTGTAATATAAGTCCAGACACAGATTGCTCCCCGGCCTCTCGGCTCTCCCGCCACACCCCTGCCTTCCCTCTTCCCTCCTTGCCTGCAGCCTCCAGGCGTAATGATCCGGACCCGCCCTTCCGCTTGCAAAAGGGGCGGGACTGGGGTGAGCTTTCGTTCATTATTATCATATAGAGACGCAAGACTCGAGAGTGAGTGAGTGCAGCCCTGGCGCCTAAGATCTGGATACCCGGTCATGAGTCTGTCTGCTGGAGGTGGGGGAGCGCGCACCCACACAGGTGTGGTGCCAAATGCGGCATTGCCTAAAGGCTGCAGCCAGGAACCAGCGGCCCAGCTCATTGTTGTTGCTCGGTGGCGCTGAGGGCGCTCTGTGCAATGAAAATAGTGCGATACTACACACTGCAAGGAAGGCAGGCTAGCTGCAGGGCGTGGGGCAGTTCTGATGTCCGTGATGGCCGAATACTCTCTCGCCTGTGTGTAGCACACTTATCCCTGGGATACCGCCCAACTCGTGATCAGGCCCTACTGTCTGCTACAAAAGGCAGTTTTTGCAATCCACATGTATTACTGCTGTCCAGTGCCACCTGACTGCCCATAATATGACAGCATTTGGGTATTTCATGCATTACCTTAGAAATATTGGCTGGTTCAATGGAGGAATACTGCTAAATAGCCAATGTAATACTTTGCTAAAATTGTAGAAAGCTAAGCCCCCCTCAGGGTTCTTAATTCGGTCATTTATGTCTTCTCTCCTGTTGGTAAAAGGTAGCGCAAACGCTGTACATGTTGCTAGTAGTTATGGCCTGCCTCTTTGCCCGGGATTATGCAATGTCTCTCGTGTGTGACGTGACCTCGCCTACAGAAGAGAAGGGTGCACATCACTTGCTCATCTGGATGGATGGTGTGTGCGGCGATGATGGATTTGCAATGCAAATGAGCAATTCATTCCTTTTGTGAAAGACTGTTTGAGTAGTACCCAAGGGGGAGGTTTCTTTGATAAAAATGTGATGCAAATTGTGCATTTTAAAGAATATTTATTCAGTAAAACTAGTCAAAACTACTAGTCGCATGGTGAAGTAACTCATCAAGCTGGCCCACACAAATAAGTGCCCCACTTTGACCCAAAAAAACTTCACCGCACTGGCCTTTTGCGTTTTTGGTTCAGACGCAGTCCTTTTGCTGATATTCTAGCCGCAGCAGCAAATGATCTGCATGTGCTTTCGAAAATGAAGTGACTGTTGTGAGAAACCTGAGGGTGTCACTGGGGATCTGTCAGACAGATGGCCAGGACACGGCCATCACTATTGGATCCAGTTCCTGGGGGTGGACCAGTGAGGGAGGATCACCTAGATGGGGGGTCCTCACGGAGTGGGAGTGGGACACTGACAGGTGAGACACGGTATCCCCCTTCCTTTAACACCTTTTCCCCATACTCTCGCATAGGACATTCCAAATCACTGCCCCCCCCTTTCCAACATGAACACTTTCGCACAAGACAAAGGACAACGGACTAACACTAGAGCCGCGTTTACCTGACATGTCCCAATACATGGGTCAGGCAAAGTCAGGCAATAGATCAGAATCACACACACCTGACGGCCCTTTCCCTTACCCACAGGGATAAAAGGTGGAGCCAGAGAGCACAGTATGAGCAAGGCGAACACGGCAGACAACACAACGGCACACCTACGTAGGTGCAGCAGTTCAAACGAAGGAGAAAGGCGGCAGGAATCGAGAGGATGGCAAGGAGAGAATTGACCTTGCCCTTTTCGTCCCAGACCTGCCGAACCTTCTTGGAAGAGAGCCTAAGACCGTGAACAATAGCACAAGTGTTGTGCAGCAGATGTCAATGGTACTCAGGGCCAGTTTACACCAATAAGCAGGAGTGAGGGAAGCTCCTGCAACTGTGGTAACGGCCTTGACTCAGAGGAACAAGAAAAGCCAAGCGGTTCATCACAGCCGGTGAGTCGATGGGAGAATCGATAAGAACTGGGCTGTGTTGAATGAGAAGCACAAAGTTGCAAGATTTAACCACGTTTGATGAACTGTAAAGAACTGTGAAAAGTGTTAAGGGGAGGCCAGCTGCAGAGGGAAAACCAGCACCACATGGGTACTGATTCAAGAGACTCTGGTCAATCCCCAGCTGAACGAAACTACGGATACCATAAGGCCATAGGAGAGTCACCAAAAGAGGTCAAAGTGGTCATACAGGAGGTCTAGTAAAATCCCAGTACAATCAAAAGACTTAGATCTACAAACTAAGGTAAAGAAAGGGAAGTTAATCCTGCAGTGAGAAGAAACAAGTGAAGTGAATCCCAAGAGGGTCAAAGTCTAAAGACCCAAGAAGTGGTGTGTTTGGAACTGTTTAAAAAGATATCAAGATTTTGTGGAATACGATAAAAGAAGGTTCAGCATCCAGAAGAGGGGGACCCAAGGGTGAAGCTATCACCCTACATGAGAATGTGATGGAGAAGGGTCAGCACCCAGAAGAGGGGGACCCAAAGGTGAACCCATCACCCAGCGAACATTGGAACCAAATTTTTCATTTGTTAAAAGGAACTTTCGTTTTGGTATTTGAATACATCAGGTCCTCGAAGGCAAGAGACTTTCAAGTGAAACGAGACTTAGCCATCGACGGCCCAGATAGCTGAAAGCTTGAGAGTGTGTCCTGAGAGGTGTCATCAGAATTGCCGTCTTGTGCTGGAGAAGCCCAAGACTGCGCTGTGCTCCAAGCTCCCATCCTATCCCGTGCTAAAAAGTGGGGCAGGGAGACCCAAGCTATCACATCCTGACATAATTTGAGAACACTTCTTCCTTTTCTGGAGAACTATCCCACACCACTTTTTGTATTAGTTGTGGGGTTTGGCAATAGGTTTCTTAGTATAGACCCTTTGATTTGACACAACACCACTAGGACTGCCTTATTTTTCGTTTGCTGGTTGACGCTTGCTCCCATCTTAGATTTAGGTTTAGATTATGTGTTTTTCCAACCTGCATGCAGCATTTCATTGTTCAATAAACACCCTTGAACTGTGATCACATGTGTCTGTCTTACTTGTTGTAACCATGAGTTCCTGACACTGTTGTCTGCTTAAAGTGTCCTGAATGAGCTTAACTCCTGCATTAGGCATGTCATAGGGGGGTAGGTTAAGGTTTAGCAAGGCAGTGAGTGGGGGCCCATCCCAGAACAAACTAACATTGTCTAGTCTATTGTGTTCTGTAAAATGCATTACCATGAAACATGAAACGTCAACTGTCTGTAACAGATGTTCCATTTCCCCTCGGGCAATGGCTCAATAATGAATTTAACATTGTGTTCAGCTCATCATTTTATTTGAGAGAGACTGAGAGAATCCTGTTGCAGTTCAACTTGAATCATTGGTAAGTAAGCTGTGTAAACTTAATTAAAACATGCACTACTCTGTGTTGCTTTCCTTCTCTTTTTGCAGAAGGAGGGAATAGAGCAACATCATGAATCCAGAGTCCATCATCAGCTGCTAAACCAAAAATGTCTGGTGTCACAAGATGAAAAACAGGCCAGCAAACAGAAACCTGCTGAAGCAGCAAAAATCCTCTCAAGATATTTTGTCTGCTTTCAAGATCCAGCCCAAAGGTTCCGCTGACAAGCAGGAGCAAAGGTACTTTATTGCCCATTCAAGCAATGCCAACGTTTTTACCCACTGAATTATGTTATTGTAGTTACAAGATTCTTTCAGTCTTTGCTTTCAGAACTCAGCAGGAAAACCCCCTTCATTCTGTCCCTCATGCTTCTGCTGAAGAACATCTGTCTACTGCTTCTCCTCCTATCACGGCGATACATCCCACAGATCACCCATCATGCACTGACATTCTCATGTGTCCACAATGCTCTACTGAATCTACAGAGGGTCCTGATCACTCAACAGACACTGTTACTCAGTCCCAGCCTGAGGTTACATTTCGTCGCACAACTGCTGCTTGCACTGAAACTGCTGAAGATACCAATGTTGGCACACAAGTAGTACAAGACAAGGATACTGAGGAAATTGGGCAATGCAGTGGAATGTACAAATGCAGGTCACCCTTGACATGCAGCAAGAATACCAAACAGATCCATACCTCTTTCAGAGCAGGGCAATGTCTACACCTTTAGTTTGACCACTTCTTACAGCTGGTCCGTGTAAGCTGGATTAAAAAATGGCTAGACATAATTTCCATACGACTCCAGTCTTCGAAGATGTATCCCAGAGTGGTATATAAAAAAGGTTGCAGGTGGATTCTCTGTAGTTAGGCAGTGGTTAGTGTATTCTTCTAGAAGTAACAGTCTTTTTTGATTTTCATGTTGGCTATTTGCCGATACAAAAATGAGCACTTTTCAAAGGTTTGGTCTGATCCTAGCTGTGGTTTTTCCAATTTTAAAAAAGGAACAGAAAACATTGTAATGCATGAACATTCCAAAATACACTGTGAAGCTGAAAAACAGCTACAAATACCCAAGTTTAGAATGAGCCAAGATAGAGCTATTGTTTCTGAGCTAATAAAAGCTGAAATGCAACAGATAGAGAAAAACCGTGGTATTCTAAGGTGACTGCTTTAATGCTATATTGTATCTCACCAATCAAGGGATGCCTTTACGTGGACACAGAGAACATGCAGGATTGTGAAGTACGTTCAATTAAGGACATTTTTTTGGAGTTACTCAAAATGATGTCCAAGTATGACAATTTTTTAGAACAGCATATTGCTCATGGCAAGCGGAATGAAAACTACTTGAGCTATGACATCCAGAATCATTTCATTAGTGCACTAGTGAAAGATACAAATTGTGGCATCCTTCAAGAAGTTAAAATGGCCACATTCCATAGTGTCATTGTTGACTCTACAATAGATGTCAGCAGAGTTGATCAAGTTTCTTTATCTCATGCAGGTGAACATTTTGTAACATTTGCTGAACTTCCTGGAGCAGGATCAGCAGACTCTTATAAACTATTGGCATCGACTTTAGAGTCCCTGGAACTAGATGTTGTATGATGGTGCAAGCGCTATGTCCGGATGTATTACTGAACTGCAAGCACTTGTGAAAGAAGTCTCGCCCAGAGCTATATATATGTTCACTCTTGTGCGCAATATTTAAATCTTGTGCTGATTGATGCTGCACAGTCATGTATAAAAGGAAAGTAATTATGTGGTACACTTGAAGGCACTGTACACTTTCCTTACTGGCTGTCTGCCTCGCTTGAAAGTTCTGCAGGAAGAGCAACAGGCGCATGACCTACAGGAAACAGCCCTGACATTAAAACAGCTATCTGACAGTAGATGGCCTAGTCTTAAAAGGACAGTAGATTCTGAGAAACAAAACATTGTACAAATTAGCACAGCATTGCACCGAATATCCGCTGGATTCATCCCAAATGCAAATGGAAAAAGCCCTTTGGGATGCACATGGGCTCTGGAACACAATTGAAACCTTAGAGTTTAAATTCTTAAAATGTTTTTGGCACAAAGTACTGCAAACTGTACATACACTGTCAACATATTTGCAAAGTAGTACAATTGACTTTCATGGTGATTTTATTCGAACTAAAGTATTAAATAAATCGCTGCAGCTTAAGCGATGTATTTATAAAAAAAGGCAGCCTCAACAAAGAGTGCCTTATCTCGATTTATTCCAAAAGTATAATACCCGGGATACTTTATGGATTAGCCGTCTTATCATAACCTATGATGACCTGGGTGGATACATTCGAGGGCAAGCTGCTGCGCTGGATTCTGGGTATCCCTGGTTGTGTACCAGTCGAGGAACTCTGTTGTGAGCTGGGAGTTCCCCCAATTCATTCTCTTTGGCTCATCCAGCACTGTAACCTCTTCATCACTATTTACACATCCTCCCTTTCCTCTAATACATTAGATATCTGGTTTGCCAACTTTCGCAGAAACACGCAAATCATTTCCTAATGCTACCGTGCTGCATTGCATTGGAGCATTTAGCCCATGTTGACTTTGCTCTTGATGATTTGGTGCAGGTGCCTAATGCGCTAGTTATAGTAAAAAATAAAACTAGAACTTATGACATTCTCTCTAATATTGATCTTTAAGGTAAAAAGAAACTATATGCAGTCTATTGCACCCAAGGTTTCCGGCGTAATCTACTTTGCCCATATCTAACAAAATTATGCTCTCTACGTCTACGTAGATTCATTGTTCATCTGTGATTAAACATCTTACCCACGTGTGAGCATACTGCCCACTAAATGAACTTAGCTTGAAAAGAGAGGCTTTGTTGAATGTGTAACTTGATCATAGAAACAGCATGACATCTGCTGACGCAGTGCGCTAATTTGAAGCCTTGCTATCGAAAGTGTTATTCACGATTTGTCACCAAGGCATATTCTGTTGAGACTGACCAGTTCTGGTGTTCAATTCATGAGGCCGAGTCTATTATGATCACTGCAGCTGCATACCACGCGTGGAAGGAAGCCCTCCACCAAATAGCACTACTTTAGGATATTCATGGGCAGTGATGACTAAATAATTGTTTCCCCTTTTAATATTACTACAGCATTCTGTTCATGCCAACTTGAAATTTAATTAAAAGTATTTTAATTGTGTAATTTTAACTGTGTTCTTATCTTTTATATTAGCAATTCTAAACAATTAATTATTTGTAAGATCATTTTATAATCAATCATTTATATTGATAATTGCTCTAGAAATTGTGATGAACACACGCAATTGTATTGTTTGTAAACTGTGCAAAAGGTTTGTTGCTTATAACCAAAAGCACAATAATAAATAAAAAACAAATAAAAAAAACAGTTGACTGCAGAACTGCAGAACACATGGTTGTGACATGCTGTAAGGAACTAGAGAAGCTTTGGTCAGATGATATATTTCATCAGTTTGGAACAGATGCTAGAAACATGGCCGAATAGTGTGGGACATCAACACACTTTCAAGAAAAAAGGAAGAGGGCTAAGAAAAGCTTTCATGATGAAGCAGCTGATGATCATCCTTTAGAGAGTGGGAGGCAGGCATTCCAAGTAGAAACCTATGTTCTTGTGGCTACCCTTGTTGCTCAGATGACAGTGAGGTTTCAAGATTTTATAAATACTGTGCATACATTATCAGCACTGGATCCTAAGCCTTTTACTAGCTCAGATAATTCTGACACATTGAAAGAGTTAGCTACATGTTCTGCAGGTGATGACTCATTGTCCGCTGTGGAAGAGTATTCTTCTTTTTGTGCACTGTAAGGGGAAATATTCTCTGACAACAAGCAGTTAATAATAAACAATGTGCTGCCTTTCTTGATAGCCAATGATATGCAGGGTGTTTACCCAAACCTTTTAATTAGTACAGAATAGTTCTTACTTTGTGTGTAAGTAGTGCTGCCGTAGAACAAAGTTTTAGCAGGCTGAAGTTAATCAAAAGTTACTTAGGGTCAACAATGGGTGAAGAGAGACTTTCAAATGTAGCCTTCCTAAGTATTGAAAGAGACCTGGCTGACTCTGTGGACTTTGATAAAGTAATTCAGACATTTCCTTCAATGAAACCACACAGAAAGACTTTGTAGCACAAGCACAGATGCTGATTCTCCATCCATAGGTTCTTTGCTGTGGCAGGGGGTTTCTTTGTCCTTATCTGTCACAGCAAAACATCTTCAAGCCCATTAGTCCTCCGTAGCCTACCGCCGCATGGGCCACAATCTCATTCTCACCTTGCAGGAACAGTTTCATCCCCATTACATGTTTTGTATATGTTTGTGTGGATTTATTTAGTCATTGTTATGCAACAAGCATTTGATATTAGGGATATTTATTTTCAGCTCAAATATTTGGCCACATGTTGGCTTTTTGGTAGTAAGAAATGTTTACAAAAGATATTGCACTGATGCACTCGGAATAATAACTATTACGTTGAAAGATGTATACAATTGGACTTTATTTGTTTGTTGATGTTTAGCTTTGTTTCGGGCGGATCATTATGTCTGTTGCCGGGACAACATGTTATTTTTGGTCCCACTCCTGGTATTATATTGGTATTTATATGATGAGGGTATTTTATTTTAAAATCAAATGTCTGGACAAATGGCTTCATTGCACCAGGCAGAAAACCATGTGTCAGAGAATCTAGGAAAATGATTTAAACATTTTTCCATTGCAGTCTGTGGTTTTGTATTGTTTGGCCCGGCCTGGTTTCCATCAGCACGGTATGATATATTGTTTGCTTGCAAATGTTTAGTGAATTGTTCTTTTCTGCCTTGCTGATGGATGGATCTGATTCAGATCTCTAGATTTCATTGTCAAATTCAAATAAAATGTTCATTGGATGTTCCGTCCATAACAAATGTGTGGTGTGCAACTGATAATAGATGTGGCTTGTAGAAGTGTATGGTTTTATAAATGAAATATATATTGGGTAAAAAACCCTGCCAGATTTTCCTTGAATATTAAGCGTCAACAGTTCCTAGTTATACCTGCAAAATTGAGCAAATGGTAGTGACCCCCAGCTTGATCCAGACTGTGTCTGAACCGACCGACACGCCGGCACAGCGGTGCCCCCCTGAGCGGCACTTCACATCGCCATGGCACCAAAACCGGGCTCTGCCACTGTTCACCAACACTCTTGCTACCAGCTTGCACCCAATGGCAGAGTAGGCAAGCCCGGGCTCTGCTCATGTTGCACACTCAGGCTAATGGTAAGCATTGTTGGTGAGGTCCTTTTCTATTATTAAAATTCAAAAGTGAACGGGACCTCAGCAAAACAGCTTGCTTGACGTGATAAGCCAGCTCATAGGGCGATAGCAGAAATGCAGCAATCCCAGGCCACATATTGTAATGAAAGACTTCCCTATGCCTCCTCTGTTTAGATAGAAGAAACATGCAGCATTGTGACTCTTTCCTTTTCCTTCACATGCCACCGCCTACACTTATGGTAGCGGCCAGAATGTTGGTGTTACTGATGCGTAAAAACCTCTGAAACTGAGGAAAGACAGAATCACTGTTTCCCCTTCTTTCCTCTATGCCCACAGATCTTTATTCGATTTTCCGACAGTGGAATTATCCAGCAATTGCAGGGCCACATCTTGGTGTCCCTGACCACGAATCCTGTCACCTCACCTGGACTATTTTTGTGAATAATCCCTTTTGAGCCAAAGACTGGAACAATGTATTTTGTCTGCTAAAATTTAGTAAAACAGTATTTTCCATCCATGAACATTGTCTAGGAGAATCAACAAATCCCTGCCAGTGAACACAATGTTCAGTATGAAAATGTTATTTGTGCTGAATAAGTGAAACTCCATTTAAAACCATATAGGCCATAAGGCCTGTCCCTGCATTAATATCCATCTGTAATTCACAAGCAGTTACTGGCATCTAATATAAGGAAACGGGCATGAGGAAACATGATATTACATGTTCAAGAGCTACACGAGAAGGAGCTTCCTCTGTTAGATTTTTGGAACGGCACTACACAATCATACATGGAACTGTTATATTGCCTACTTGACGTACTAAGTGTAAACCACACCAGAGTGGCCATTGGTTGGAGTCTTCTAAGAACAAAAGCACATTAGAACATTTGTATGCAAATGGCGCAAAATTGAAGCATTTTGGTACAAGGGGTTGATATAAAGTCAGCATTGCACTAGGGGTTGGGGCCTATGTGCCCAACCCTTTTATACCACACTTGGAGAGGTTTTGCAGTTTAATTGGGAATCGTCTGAAGATATTGAAACCATTAATATAGGATTTTATAAAAATGTCTTAGCAAATGTTAAAACTCATCATTTCAGCAGATGGTTTCTTTCAGGGAAAAATACATACAATAAAAAAGTTGGTATCCAGCACCCCTTTAACCGCAACTCTCTATGAACCAGCACCTCCATTTAGGTTAAAAAGTATGCTGGATAACAAAGTTTTGGATCCAGACAACGGAGCAAACAGGTCAGTAAGCTTAGTTATCCAACCTGTGTGCTTTGCTATCCAGCTCGGACAACAGACATTTGGTTTACTAGAATGTTTGATTATCTGGTGCCACTGGTTATGTGACGAGTCAGGAATTGTGTTATTCTCAAAATCAGATATTTTATTAAACATAAAAAAAGGTTGGACAAATTCCTCTATAGCCCTATTCTGTAGAGGGATTTTCCTGCCTAGAACTAAAACTGAGGATCTGTCTGTGTGAAGTAGTCAGTAACTAAAAAGCTGTCCTTGTGTCCTAACATTACAAGCTGACTCTCACACTAGAAACAAAAAAACAATAAAGGGTGCAAGGGAAAATGTCTTTGATTTGGTATTAGCAAAATGTGTTCACAATCAAAATATAAGGATGACTCCAACATAAATCACTTCCATGGAAAAACCCTTGGATCCGGGGGTGCTTCCCTTCCCCTGGACCTTTAGGTAGGATTGCAAAAAGTTTCTCTTTATCCAACATTTCTTTTTGGGTCTTTGTACTGAGCTCACAAAGTTCTTGTTCAAACAATGAATTCCATAACAGTGTTCCATAACACCTTTTCTAAAACTTGCTAAAACAATACATTTCATGACAGTATTTCTTTAGGTCTTCTGCTAAGTTGTACGGATTGCCTGGTATACTCCCCTGCCAGGAATCCACCTATGGGCTTTTCAGATCGCCTGGCATACCCCTGCCAGGTATCGTCCCACAATGTTTGAATTTTTAAACCACTTCAGCTGCCTGGTATTCTTGCCTGCCATGACTTCTTTTGTGGACTTCTCAGTTCCCGTGGTATACTCCCCTGCCATGTATCTTCCCACAATGTCAGAAACTCTATGTAACTTCAGGTGCCTAGTATTCCTGCATGCCAGGACTTTGTTCATGGACTTCTCAGATCCCCTGTTATACTCCCCTGCCAGGTATCTTCTGACAATGTTTGAAACTTTATACAACTTCAGATGCCTGGTATTCATCTATGCGAGGACCTCTTTTGTGGACTTCTCAGATCAGTGGTATAATACCCTGCCAGGTATCTTCCCACAATGTCAGAAACTTTCTACAACTTCAAATGCCTGGTATTCTCCTCTGCCAGGTCTTTTTAATTGTTTCACCGTTCTTTTGATTACATCACAGGAGCATACATCCTGAGGTGCTTGATATATTTCCCTGTGGTAACACTTGCTTTGGTTTTCCCCCACTTTGGCATCTCATGCACCTGTACTTGCTCATGGTTTGTTGTTGTATTTTGTCTTGTTGGCATTCCAATATTCTGCTTATTGGATATTTTAAAAAGTATTGGATTTTCTCTGCATTCAACCACTTTTGTAAATTGTCCGTATCCACAATCTCATAACATTCAGTCATTTGTTTACACACAGTTTGGTATGCCATGGGATCCGCAAGGACTTTTGGCAGACTCACCGGTCGTTTACAGCATCTCTGACTCTTGGCGTGCTTTTGCGATGAAACTTTCTCACTGGGTCGGCTTCTTACAAGGTGCAGACGTTCCCCCAGCATTTCCTGCAGCTTGTCAATCAGTTGTCGGTTTCCCTCTGTTGCTTGGACTGGAGAACGCTGCTTCTCGGCACAACCATACTTCCAGGAGCTCTGCTGCGGCTGCCAGTGCTTTCTGCAACTCTCCTCTTTTCTCGCCATACCGATATGTGTGTCTCGCATACGCAAGCCGCCACAAGGTTTTGGACGTCCTCTTCCTTTCTTTCTGCTTTCTCCCGCACAGTGATGATGTTCTCCTCTTGCAAATGTCCCGCGTACTCTAGGTCTAGTAAAACAACTAGTGTGCACGGTAGGCGTGGGGCTTGTCTTGATCTGCATAGACCCCTTCCTCCGTGTCTTCGTATCAGTCCGTGAGGAGTTATGGGAGTTGAAGTCCAAAGATGTTATTGGATTTCTTGGATGTTGTTCAAAAGTTTCACCTAAAGATACATCAAAACCAGAACATGTTATTTATGAGTTATGAATGGTTGAGTCATAAATGGGGCTTAACTAGCATGATTCACAGAAAATGTTTTCTGACTTTTACTATGGGGTGGAACTGTTGCATGACAACCAGCCATTAAGGACTTACGAATTATATGGTCTTCCTCATGGGAGAGAAGGGGAATACCGCGTCTCATCCAATGGGGTTATCACCTCCCCCCAGTAGTGGTCTCCCCCATGTGGTCCTCCCTCATATAGCCACCCCAGGGTCAGGATCAGGTAGCGGCTGCCGCCCCCTGGCCACATGGGCAGAGGTCACCGCAGGGGATTCAGTGATGAGTCCATTGGATTCATCACAGTTCCCAATGACGCAGGATAATCTAACTTTTATATCTCTGAAGGTACTTATGAGAGATGGCTGGTTCCTATGAAAGCATGCAGACATATTTCCAAGGATGCCATGTATAAAGGCTGGATTCCTTTTTTGTAGGCAACCATTAAGCTACCTTGAAATGTTGTATGCACAGGAAAACTAATTGTGATAAGATTATTGGAAGTAAAATATTCTGTCGAGTGAATTTGAAGGTGTGTTATGTAAGACAACTCATTTCAAAGTAGTCTGATACTAATTCACTGGTTACTTAAAAGATACAACGAAAACATTATTAGACATTTGAAAGGAACCCATTACTTAATTATACATGTTCGGGAATAAATGTAATTTGCTAAGGGATGTTTAATGACGCTGAATGGAATCCATTTAAAAATGTAACTTTATTAGGTATGAGGCAGAGCGAGAGCGATGTAAAGCATTGCACAACTGCATTTTTTGTGCACGATAGGTGGGTTTTTAATCCATATTCTGTGGTTTCGTCATACAAAAAAAAGGTCACCGGTGATATCATTGTGCAATGTACTTTGATGACAGGGTTTGATCGTTCAAAGAATTGACGTCTAACCCTGTCACAGAGTCCTGTCAGCCTCCCTTGACAACTTCTGCATTGTCAGACGCAGGACGCCCCAAATCATGGGAAGGGAGTATGCTGTGGCCTGTTAGAAGAGATGCAGGGCGAAGCCAGGGTACGACGTTCATTCATCCCCCGTTTTATTTTTCGCTGCACTTTTTGCCCAAAAAGGTTTGCTGAAAAAAGCATCGAAAAATATGGGGGGTAGGGGGGAGGGCTTATAAGGGGTAGGATGGGCTGGTGTATAGGGATAAATAATAGGGAAGGGAGGATTGGGGCGCCCCCTCCAAATAAAAAATAAAAAAATCAATGCTTTTTTTCAGCAAACATTTTTTGTCAATAAGGGCCGGGAAAGGATGAACATAGAACTGATGCCAGAGGGCTCCCTCAACAAGGACAGTTGTTAGCCCTGCGGAAAGGTTAGAAAGAGGGTGCAGAAAGTAGGGGTGGATCCGGGGGGAGGAGTGTACAGGGCATACAGGGATCTCCCCCATTAAGAAGAAAGACCCATGAAGACTCTAATACAGCCCTGGCATGCCGTTGCCATCTAGCGGGTGTATGTATGTGATTAATAGCATTACAGGAGTAAAATAGGCAAATGAGGTAGCAGGAGCAGCAGAAGCCAATTACTGAATTAAAACAGAGCCACAAGAAAAGTTTGCATGCTGTAGCTTTGGGTAGGATGCAGAGAGACGTGAAAATCAAGGCATTAAAACCACATAGAACTCAGATTTGTTCAAAACGTACAATTAGGATCCACCAAGGCATTTTCTGGATGCACAATGCGCCAAGGTACTATTTGTCCAAATAAAGCGGTGAACATTTGCCCCGCTGGCCCTTTCATCACACGCCTGATATATATCTGAGTGTGTTGCTAGCTCAGGCTCCTTCAACCCATGTCAACTATAGGATTTAAATGCTGTTACCACTCCCAAAACATTTATGCAAGACTACATTTTAGGCAGTGAAGATTTGCAAGGATTAATTGACTATGGCTTGCAATCTTATTTTTTTTTTAAATAGGTCTTCCATCTTCTATGGTCTTCGAAGCAATGTAATTTCCTCCTTGTATACTTTACAGAACTTCTTCTCTGGCCTTTTACAAAATGTGATTCGTTTTTTCATTTTATTTTAAATCTTTTTACCAGCGAATGATTGAACCAAAATGAAAATAAAGGGAGCAAAACATGCAGGAACCCATATACAATATTTAACTGGAAACATGAAACAGGTTAGCCTGTCCCAATGATATTTGGGATATTTGAGATATTTCAATGGCTGATGTAAATGCTGTATACCCCCCAGGCTGTCGCAGTCTAACTCTATTCTTTTCCCAATCTCTGTTTCCATTCCTATTCCCATTCACAGAAATTCTATTGAAGAAAAGATGGTTTAAAATCTTTTAATAGTAAAATAAATGATGGCTTTGTGAGAGGAGCATCTCCATGTTGGTTGCAGGGGAATAGCCCCTTTGAAGGTTCCATTTAACATTATAAAGACCATCGCCGCGGTCTAGAGCTCATCATATTATTTCCTACATCAATGCAATTAATATTCAAATCGCCCGCTATGAGGACCGTACCTACACTGTCATCTGCTTGGCAAAGATCCAGTATAGTCTCTACCACTCTTATGAAATGATTTGTCTTTAATCGCTTGGGGATTCCAATATAAGTTTAGTAAAGCATACTGCTTTCTTGGATAATCCTTAATTTGAAGGCCATGGTGTCTTGTGAGCTGAATAAAAGGGTTTGGGACTGTCCAAGATTGCAGGGTTAGTTCTGAATCTAATTTACAAGCCAGTTGAAGGCCTCCCTTTTTGACCTTTGATAGATGGAACCCAGCAGAGTGCATGATTATCGCAAACTGGAGACTCCCGAAGCCACGTTTCCTGCAATACAATTGTGTCTGCCTCAGCCAAGTTATTATTCCTTTGTGACAAAAGGTGCATGAAGCCTCTGGTGTTCTTTGAGGCTAATCATAGCCTCTTTTTTGTTGGAGAGTGTTGGCATTAATTCCACGAGCCGTCATTTTGCTTGCCTAAAGCACCTTGCAGCCATGACCAATCAGTATGATCACTAGTAGTCGCGGGATGAACAATAGCCACTTCCCTTACTAGATTTCCATGCTCTCCTTGACAGGAAATACCCAAAGGTAAATATTCTGATCAAGTGTTCTTGATTCAAGGAGTGCTGGTCTGTGGGTTTACATAGCCTGATTTTTGTTCCAGTATTTCCCTCTCTAACCTAAATCCCCTCTCTATGAAATGGTGCTTTGCCACCCATAAAGCTTCTCTAACCCATTTAGATGGAACCACTAGTTTTACTTTGTCCTGAGTATCATGTACAAGAAATTGTACCTGTGCTATATCTCTAGATCAAATTGATTCTAATCCCGGTATTGTTCTAATAAGTGTTAGGACATTAGTTCTGTTGGGATATGAATCATGTCTTTGTCTTTCATGTGTAAATATAGAGAAATGTAGTCATCCCTTTATTGATTTCTTCCTTGGGCCATAGGTTCTCTATTTTTAATTATGGGGGTTTTAAATACCCTCAATTTTCTTCCATGGTATTTATAGATTTCTCTTTGGGACTACTGGTTCTTCTCACATTTCCCTTCCTTTGAGTCTCTCTCTCTTTATTAGAGGTGGTGTCTGTATGTTCTATCATCTTCTCCTGGCTTTGTAAGTTGTAAAGTCGTCTTTGCTCTAATGTGATAAATTCTTCCCTGAGTTTTATGTCCTTTTATCGACATCCGTTTTAACGACGGGTGTTTTGCTGCAGGGTTTTTTCAGAAAAACTTCATCAACATTTATTTACATTATTTTTGGGGGGTTCCTCCCTAAAGCCCACTTTCTTTTAACTATTTTTTTATTCCTGACCCGGCCAACCCCTTATATGCCCTTTCGCTCCCCCTGAAAAAATGTTGATTACGTTTTTCGGAAAAAGCCCCACAGCAAAACTCCCTTTGTTAAAACGGGTGTCGATGAACGGACACGATACCCTTCCCGGATAAGAGACCTATCTTTCTCTAGTTGTATCACTCTAGATTGTGAGTAATGAGTTTTCCTAAAGAGTATTACAATCATTACCCGTGGCTGCCATCGTGAGCGTTGAATGAGTTGATATTGAGTAAGTAGAGAGATTACACAAATCCTCATCAATTGATGAGTTATGTATTGCTTTTGCTTTCCCTGTCCTTAATCGCTGTTCCGAGGCAGAGAGCTTTGATTTTATCTGTGCCACATTTATTCTCTGCTCTATGTCTACATCCTCTGGATTCTTACTTTTTGTTTTTGTTTCATTTTTACTTTTACCTAGTTTTATGAGCCCCTGATTTTCAGCAGGTAAAGTCAGCGCCCCTAAGAACTTCCTTGAGCCAAAATGTGTTGATTTTATCAGCGAGGGCTGGTTTTTAGACTTCTTCACATTCTGATCAGCCTTCGTTTTTTTTACACCTCTTTTTATTTGTAAATGTTTGAAAAATTGGCTCCTCTACATCCAAATTCTGCTGATCCATTAATTCAAGCGTGTTATGAGTATCTGAAGTATGAGGTGACGCAACAATAACCGAAGACCTTGAGTTCAATGTAGAAACTATTCCCTTTTTTCCATCATTAGAGATCACTTCCGCTTGGATCACCTCAGATGTTATGATGTGTGGCGATACAATCAATGTACTTTTATCAATTTTACTACTTTCTCAATGACCATTTTGTTCCAAGGTTGGGCAGGAATCACCTGCGTGATTTTTATTTTTCACTTTCTTCTACTTTCTCTATTAATGATTTTAATAACAATATTTGATTTTCTGTTTTTTCTCCATTGCTTGAAATATTTTTGCTAAGACCATAATACCATTATTCATGGCTGTTAAAGTGATTTCAAGCATGGTAGACCCCTGGGGGTTCAAACCAAACAAACGTCTTGGGGTAGAATTTACAAAGCATCCTACAGAGGTAGATGGGGAGTTAATTGTAGAATTTAGCGACTCAGGATACATAATAGGGGAGCCTGGTACATTTAGTGGGATGGCCCTTACTGGTTCTAATGTTTGCGTTTCTTGAACCAATATTACTTCACTTTGGGATGGAATATCTATTGTAATTCCCTTATTCATTAATGATTTTTTCACATTCTGCATAAATATTGATTCTTGATGTTTCTTTAATTGTTACGCTCACTTAGGTATCCATGGGGACGCCACCCAGCCCTGGTTGGATGATTTGCACTCTCAAACCCTCTCCCGGGCCCTTGGTAAGGCCTCTGGTTAAAGATGGGTCTGCAATATAGGAGAGCTGGATTCAATACCAGATTGTCTTTATGTTTTCCCACCTCCCTTGGCCTCAACTCCTTCCTCCCCCTTGGGCCTTCTCCTCACCTTAATATTGTAAAAGGTGGATTCTCTGTCCTGCTCCTCGTGGCAGGGGCACGTAGATGTGGGGGGTGAGCAGTGACCAAGTTACTTCACTGGTGCAAGCCCCCCCTGTGGTAATCCAGGCCTGCTTTGACTCCGTAGGTTTGCTGCTTTACAGTCTTTATATATGCAGTTCTTATGTTCCTCTTATTTCGAATAATAATGTCTTGCTTCTTTCCTTTTAGGTTTGGAAAGGTATTTTGGTGTTGTCATGCAGTTTGAAGTAGGCGAAAGCGCGGTGATGCTGTCCGGTGAGTAATGCGCGATGCATGGAGTTGTTTTGCTTTTATATTGCTAACCTGTGCCTTTTATCTCCTTGCAGGTTGCGATGTTCTTCGCCGTGCGCCGTAATGTTATTGCAATGATACTGACCAGGAGATGACTACCCAGGTAAGAATTGTGTGGCTTTCTTTATTCGGGACGAAACGTGAGTAAATGCTTACTAATGCTCTCTTTCTTTCTCCTCTTTCCAGGTTATGGTATTCCAGGATGCATGCGTTGCCGGATGATGTAGTTCGTACCTTCAGGTGAGTGGAACTGAAGTCGGCGATGGATTGAAGACAGGATACTGTTCCAGGTAGGTTTCATAGTGTTCTTTCTCTCTCTACAGGTCCTTGGTTTCAGGTAAGCTGGCATCAAAGAACTGGACACAGTGAGCGTTACACTGCCCCCAGCAGAATAATGCAAAGCATGTTCTGCTGTTTGGGTGCGGTTTAAAAAGTCTCAGGTAAAGTAGTCCGGGTAAAATAGTCCCAGGCCTGCCACACCCAAAGTAGTCCAGGTAAAGTAGTCCCCGGCCTGCCACACCCAAAAGACTAGACCGCATAGCTCAGTACCTTGTAACTGGGCTATGTGTGTGCCTCCATGTTGGCTGAACCCCCCCCAAGTTAAATAGTCCCAAGTAAATAGTCTAATTCTAATGTTGGTCTTCATGATGGCTATGAGCCTGGTGCCAAAGGACTGACTCCAAGAGAGTCTTGGATGAGGTTTTAAGGCCTTTGACCTGGTCCTACCTGGAAGGCTGACTTGCCGGTGAGGGCCAGGGGCAAAGGTCATGACATTAATGGTGTGTCTGGAATTTGTGTGGGCTGAGTTGACTTTATGGTTCTCTCTGCAGATTGGCCAAAATGAACTTGGGCCTCCATTGCAGAAAGAGGCCCAGTTTGAATAACCTCATCCCATTCTATATTCTGACCCATCGGATGCATTAGATTGATAAGTGTAGTAACATTGACCTTTGGCTCCATTTGCCTAGCTTCCTCCACCATGGCCGAATCCGTGATTTCATCAAAATATATTAGGAGATTCTCCTGATCTCCCTCCTTGTAGCTCTCCTCTTCTTGCGAGTGGACAGGACTCTAGACTGTTTCTTTTGACCAGCTTTATTTCTCCAATAGGATCTGATATCTGTTGCTACCCCTTTGCTGCCTAATTCCAATGGTTCTTTCTTTTTTTGCCACATGAATTTCAGCATGAAAGAGGGACTAGCTTGACTTTGGCTTGCCCCTTGTTTTTTTTTTCTCTGTGGCATCGATGTTTTGAGTGCATATGCGTCAGACATACGAGAACCTCCCTTAACCAAGCACTCGTATTTTATGCACAAAGTCGTCTCAAAGACTCAATGGCCCGCAGTTACTGACTAAACACCCTACTGTCGGCTCAATGGCCTGCAGTCACTGACCAAACACCCTACTGTCGGCTCAAAGGCTCAGTGGTTCACAACGCTGATCAAACACCTTACTGTCGGCTCAAAGGCTCCAGGACCTGCAGTCCCCGACCAGACAACCTACAGTCGGCTCCAAGGCTCAAGGGCCACAGTCACCAACCACAACGCTACACCCGGCTCAAAGGCCTCAAAGCCCACAATCATCAGGAAAAAAAGTAGCAGACAACAGGACTATCAATCCTGAATTTAAAGGGAATAGGCGTCCATAAAATCAAGCCACATGTAGAGAGACTCTTTCCCTTTCCATAAAACGGTGGAGAAAAGACAACCTTACTCCCCCGACAGTTAATATCCTCAATTCCAAAAGGTGAAGCCTTGAAGTAATGGGTGTTTCCTTTCCCGCTGTCTTTGAGATTAGCTTCAATTCGGAATAGCACACATTAAGGTTGGAAAAAGGAAGGCACAATTCCCAAAGTTTTCACCGGTAGAAAAGTAGTTCCCCGGGAATGCCAAATTAACTACATTTATGGGGTTATTCCATAATGGGTCACTTATAGTAATGAAAAGTATGAAATGTATTTTTATTTACATTTGAAAATAGGAGGGCAGGTACAGGTAAACCCCAGCAGCACAAAATTAATCCTATTAATGGGTCAGTCAGTTTCCCACCTTTCGAGTTCCACAGGGTTTCTCAGTGAGGGGCAGACTAGTCGCACAGATCATCGAGCACTCGACTGACTCGGACTGCTCTGACTGCCTTCCTTCGCTTCTTCACGCTGCTCCGTAGGGGGTAAGGTATTTTGTAAGTTAGCCCGGCCTCCGGATAGAAAGGGGGAGGGGGAATTTTGGGGAACTGTTATGTTGGTTGAAAAAATTCAACAAAAAGAGTTTAAAAAAAATAAGAAAGTAAACACAGACTGCAGCAAAATGAGAGGGTCTCGCTCTGACTGCTTCTCTTCGCCTCTCCTCTCCCAAACCATAAATGCAAGACTATATTTTAGGCAGTGAAGATTTGCAAGTATAAATTGACTATAGCTTACAATCTTATTTTGAAAAACATAGGTCTTACATGGTCTTCAAAGAAATGTAATTTCTTCCTGGTATACTGTACAGATCTTCTTCTCCAGCCTTTTACAAAATATAATTTAAAAAAAAAATGTTATAATTTTAAATCTTTTTACCAGAGAATGATTCAACCACAATGAAAATAAACGGTGCAAAACATGCAGGAACACATGTACAATCTTTTACTGGAAACACTGAACAGGTCAGCCTGGCCCAATGATATTTGTGATAGTTCAATGGCTGATGTAAATGCTGTGTACCCCACCCCCCCCCAGACTGTAGCAGTCTAACTCTATTATTTTCCCAATCTCTGTTTTCATGCCTATTCACAGAAATTCTGTTGAAGAAAAGATTATTTCAAATCTTTTAATAGTAAAATGTATTATTTATGACATGAACTAATATATTAGAAAGTGTTGACATGTTTAAACGTTTCAATACATTCTTTCTGAACTTGAAAAAGATTCTATGATAGATTTTGATATTAATTAATATATTTGTAATTTTTTATTGTTTGCTGCCTCTGTCGCTCTCCCAGTCCCCACTCCATATACGATGCACATTTATATTCAATAATTACATTAACGTTTTTTTTCAATTAGCCCTGAAGAAGCTTAACTAAATTATTGTGAATAGTAACATATATGAGCGAAACACGTGTAGGCTTGCACAGTTGATTATTTCTTATGATATTGAACCAGACTATAAATTCAATAGAATTTGATTTTCTCTTTTGAAAATTGTCAATTCAGTTAGAATGAGAAAATTGCCAAACCTAAGGATATGACACATCTTGTAAAGAAATAATGTATGTATATATTCATCTTTCTAGAATTTACTGTATATGTAAATTCGTTTGGCATGAATGGTTATTATTGTCAAATAAGATAAAACTAAAATCTATTTGTACAGCGCACACAATACTGATGGAAATTATTATTTGTATGTTTGCTCTATAACCAGAACAGGTGGGGTTATTTTACATCCGGATAATAGATGCAGAAGTTTAGAGATATAAATATTTATGTTTCAAACTTAATTAAAAAAAGGTTGATTGGTAATTATGGCACACAGTATCCTCAGTTAAATAAGCACCTGTGAAATATGTTCTCATTTAATTTTAGATTGACAACACACATGCCCAACCTTTTTTTTTATAAATATCTCATTACTTTCAGAGATGCAACAGGTTACATCAACAAGAATAGGAATAGAAAGTTGAGCATGCAACAGTCACACACCCATCTATAACTATTCTGATCTATTTTGATGTTGCATGATCAATGTTTGGACATTCAATGATCAGGGTTTTAAAATTATAAATAACTTGCTGTCAAGCAGTGCCCCCCCCCCTCCTGATCCCTGAATACCCGTGGAACAACATGGATGATCTAGGATGTTCAATCTGGCGGTGTTCGTTCAGTCCAGCGAAGAATCAAACCCGGGTACCCCTCTGGGCCTGATGGGAGAGCAGCGTGGAATCCCACCCCCTGAGCCAAGCTCGAAATATATAACCAGCCTGAAACTGGGAGCAGTTTCCCAGCAACACGGTAGATGACCTTCCCACTAGAAACGTGGTACCAGGCAGTGCAAACACTGAAAGTGGGAGGCCTTGATACTCAGGTGAGTACAGAAGGAATGAGAGAGGGATGAGCCCAGGTCAAGGTAAGGAAGGACTTCATAGAAAGGAGAGGAAGGGTAGCGAGGAAGACCAAGGGGCAGGCAAGTCAGCAAGAAAGAAAGGGGCACGCCCAGAACACAGCAACAAGAAGGTACAAGGAAATCCAAGAACGTAGCGTTTTCACCTAAGAAAAGGTTGCGATACTCCGAACGCCATGGCTGCTGTGTTTATATGGGGCAGCGTGGCCAATGGCGACTGTGCACAGACGCACTGGTTGCCCGTGGCCCCCGGCGCATGCGCGGGAAAGGCACAACATAGTGGCCCCCAGCCGTGATGGTCGATCGGCATGCCGATGCGGCTGCGGAGTGTCCCGGAGCCGCCAGGAGGGTTTGCCAAGGTAGGACACCGGCAAGCGCCGTAACACTTGTTAACGAACTGTGACAATCTTTTATAGTTATTTACTACTTTGCATATTTTGATCGCTAATGTAAAGGTTGTTGAAGTTATTTTACTTACCTTCTTAGGGGAAGAAGAGGCTCATCTTATAAATACTTATCATTGACTATTTGTTTCCAGCTAAATTTCAACTATCAATGGAAATTACAATGCTTTCCCACAATGTTCGAATGGGCGAAATGATCAATACTCATATTTGGGTAGGACATGCGTTTTACACCTACTTGGCTTTGTAGTGTGTGTGAGTGTGTTCGTGTCTGCGTGCCCACATAAGTAGGCGCCTTGATGTGTGTGTGCAGTGTTTCCATGTGCATGCTTTTGTGTGTGTGTGTGTGTGTGTGTTTGTGTCATCTTCTCACTTTTTTAATGTCATTTATTGGAAATTTGAACACTGAAGAGTTTCTTTGAATCCATTCTGGCGTGGCTTGCCTGAAGTCCATACTGTCACTGACTGCACCGCGAGCACACAGGGCTGAAAATATAAGGCACAGGACTGTTGCGCCATGATGAAAGCACCGTTTCTATGTCAGCGCAGCTAGTTCACTGGCGCGTGACAAAGGCGCCCAGCCTCGAGTGCAAAAGCAACACGGAAAAAGAAATGCACCTACTAAGGTTCATGGGCGTTGCTCCGATAGGAAAATAAGCTCCTGGCTAGCCATGGCTTCAGTGGGCCTAGTGTTCTGCCATCAAGAGCTCTCTGTGTGTCCCAACACCCACAGAGAGGATTTCCTGAGCACTGTGCCAGTCTGCCAGACATCATTGGCTCTGTAAATGTACTGATGTGTCCTCGAATAGTCAGACCCCAATAAGTAGGTCACCAAAGGACAGCCAAAAAAGTTGGCAAAGATCCATTAGACACAAAGAATAGACATGTTGGAAGGCAAGGGGCGGTACAGAATGCTCCAGATACCGCCTTCCAGAGTAGGCAGATGACAAAACAGAGGTTCGAACAACGAAAGAGGAGTTTTTATAGGAATGGGGGAGGGTTTATGTCTCGCCGGAAGTCTCTCCTAAATCATGCCATACATTAGAATAGTTATTTGGGAATTTTGAAAAAAAAGTTGAGCTTGCTTGCATGAAAAAATGCGTTCTAGATTTTTAACAAATGAACCACAATTTACTCAAACTTGTAAATTAATATTACACATTTTCAAAAACAATATCAACTATTTAAATGCAAAAGTAAAGTATTTATGACATTATTTGTTGAAGCGTGTTGACAAACAAGCCTAACATGTTAAAAACGTTTGAAATGTATGTATGTGCTTATTTAAACTACGTAATTAAACTAAAAACAGCATCCCTCATCCACAAATGCCTAAACAACAAAGCACCCCAATATTTAATAGAACGATTTGCTAGAAAATTAGCCACTAGACCTACGAGACTAGTGAACTCCAACTGCTTACAGGTGCCTCGCTTTAAACTATCCACAATTGTAGTTTCCCAGTTAAAGCTTCCCAATTGTGGAACTCACTACCCACCCCACTCAGAATGGGCCAAACCTCCACCAAATTCAGACAAAATCTGATGACATGGCTTCTAGAGAATGTGTCTAAATAAAATCTGCAGACCTTGGACACCTTTGTAAATAACTGTAAATTGCAAATAATTTTATATTGCCATGTATTGACTACTTGTGTTTCATTACCACTGATTCTACTTGTGTATAGTGTGAAAACCACCTGCAGTTACTTACTACTGAGCCTCTCTATGTATAGTGTGAATAATTGTGAATCACTACTAGTTTAGTGTTTAATCGGTTACGGTTGTAGCATATGTACATTTGTAACTCATGTACTAAGCTGTATGACTTCTTTAATGCCCAGGCCCTGATACCTTTGGGTCTGGCGTGCCTAATAAATTCTAAACAAACAAACAAACAAACAATGAAAACATTAGTTATTTGCATGGTTTGACTGCTAATCAACATGTATTTATTTTACATTGCACAGCTCCTCCTTTGGGCCCCTCATGATGATGCAAAGCCTACCACCAATACCCCTTACAGATGGTGTTTTTCCTGCAAAATTCCAACTGTGAAGGTACAAATTGTCAGTGGAAATTCAGTGTTTGAATAAGCTATTGAGTAGTTCTTACATGTGGACAGGAATTGCCCCTTACCCCTGCTTGTGTTTGTGGTATTTTAGTATTAGCACAATGCCCTTTCAGCACTTAATGCTAGGTAGAAGTAATATTTTAGGATCCGTGAGTTTGGAATTCAGATGGTGGCTCTTGTTCTAAGGAGCACAAGGACATATGAGATCCTTGGACATCTGGGATCTTTGGACATTCGAGCTCCTTGGACATTTAAGCTCCTTGGACAGATGAGATCCTTGGACATCTGAGATCCTTGGACATTTGAGCTCCTTGGACATCTGAGCTCCTTGGACATCTGAGATCCTTGGGCATTTGAGATCCTTGGGCATATGAGTTCTTTGGACATCTGGGATCCTTGGACATCTGAGATCCATGGACATTTGAGCTTCTTGGACATCTGGGCTCCTTAGACATCTGAGATCCTTGGACATCTGAGATACTTGCAGCATCGTCGATGCCTCAGAAGATGTGAACACACATTGCAAATGCCAGAACAGAAAGGATCTGATTTGTCAACCTACTACATATGTTGCTTCTCTCCATATAATAATTGATCAAGAAAGTGGCTGCAAGGACTCTGCTTACATATGTTGTAGGTCAGATCCTTACTAGGAGTCCACCTGAAAGGCAACATAGGAGGATTACTAGCTTTTGCCAGGTCCCAAAGCAAATCAACATTGCAACCCTTCTTCACAAATGATTTTGTCCACTTGCGTGTGTCATTTGTGCATGCACGTGAATAAAACCCCTGTGTTATGCTGCTTGGCTGATTCACATAAATGAATTGGCACACATAAATGGCTTCCTGTGAATTACAGTGCTTCCATGGTGAGTTATCTTGAAGTTGTGGGAGAGCAGATTAACCAACAGAAAACAAAAGCCAACTGATCCAACCAATCTTCTTCTTGATTCTACTCACCACCTCTTTACCCACATGGTCCACCAGGCTCTGACTTACTGAGACTTACACACATCACGAATGCTAAAGAATAACTCATGGCTGTCATTACAAATATTGAAAGAAGGTTCTACACCTGAGGCCATGATGTGCAAACTATAGACCAGGCTACACAGAAGTTGAGTTCTGAAGACCCACCCAGTGCCAACTTAGTTTGAGCTGAAGTCCCATGAGGATACAGCAGATGTCTGTAACTTTTCTGGCTCTTCAGACAGTGTGGACTACAACACCCATCAGCCCTAGCTATCACCTTTGATGGTGGGAGCTCATAAGAGTCACAGTCCAAAACATTGGGAGAGTCACAGTTTGCAGACGCCTAAGTTAGAGGATGGGACTGAGGTGAACCTGGGGGCTTAGAGACCTCTACCCACTCTGTAATGCAGGACCCGTAGAATCTGTATACAGTATTCTTCAAGCTCCCAAGTCCCTCCTAACCTTGATTATCTAAAATGCCTTGGTGTCCCTGAAACTCCCTGGCAATCAG